>NC_091621.1:43156006-44406006 GCF_027580195.1 Bos mutus
TGTCAGCTTCCCAGGTGGCGCAGTGGTAAAGAATCCACCTGCCAGTGTAGGAGAAGTGGGTTCTATCCCTGGGTCAGGAAGATCCCCTTGGAGAAGGCAGTGGCAATCCACTGCAGTATTCTTGCCTGGGAAATCCCACGGACAGAGGAGCCTGGTGGGCTACAGTCCATGGCGTTGCAGAGTCGGACATGACTGAGTGACTGAGCACATAAACATCTGTGAAGATGAAAGTGTCAGGTAGTGAAAGAAGCAGACTACTCTCCAGATTGGAGAATTACTGGTCCTGGCAACTTGTCTCCACCTTCAGTAGATCTTTTCGTTTAGGTCTGCTAAATCTCAAGAGATTGTACAGAGCATATTGATTTTCATTGGAGATTTAGCATTCCTCTTCATTTTTTTACTTTTAAAATGAAATTAATGAATCTGTTTTAAATAATCAAATACTACTGTGAGGTTTGTAACAACAACAAAAATAAGCAGTATCCTCTTCTTCCCCAGAGACCACGTCTTTCAACTGTTTTAACCGTTTCTTCTGGTGTTTATCTATTTCTGTGTAACATTTTACCAGTACATCTTGACTTTTTTTTCCCCCAACATGAGACATTATTTATTCATTTCCTACTATAAAAAATTAGAATTTTTTCTTCTTATTCATTCCTCCCCAACCCCCTGGATACCACACACTCCTTTTCCCTTTATCCTTGCTTCTCATCTCCCATCTCATACTCATTGTGCACTGCATTTTCAGTGTATTACTTTTGTTATTGCTAAATCAGCATTCAGTGCTTGCCTTATTTTGATTATATAAATAATCAAATATCAAATAATATAAATATTATTCACAGCGAAATCACTTGGTTTACTAGGATTACATTTCCTTTTTTTTTTTTAAACAGTTAATCCATCATTTTATTGTTATTTCTAGAGACAACTCTTGATGCCATCTCTCTTCCTGAACTGATTGTTCCCTTATCCTGCTAGAGGCCTTCATTATCTTTCTAGTGGTGTTTTGGGAAAGAGTAGAATGTGAAGTCCAGTGGGCCTTAGAAAGCATCACTGCGAACAAAGCTAGTGGAGGTGATGGAATTCCAGTTGAGCTCTTTGAAATCCTGAAAGATGATGCTGTGAAAGTGCTGCACTCAATATGCCAGCAAATTTGGAAAACTCAGCAGTGGCCACAGGACTGGAAAAGGGCAGTTTTCATTCCAATCCCAAAGAAAGGCAATGCCAAAGAATGCTCAAACTACCGCACAATTGCACTCATCTCACATGCTAGTGAAGTAATGCTCAAAATTCTCCAAGCCAGGCTTCACCACTACATGAACCGTGAACTTCCTGATGTTCAAGCTGGTTTTAGAAAAGGCAGAGGAACCAGAGATCAAATTGCCAACATCCGCTGGATCATGGAAAAAGCAAGAGAGTTCCAGAAAAACATCTATTTCTGCTTTATTGACTATGCCAAAGCCTTTGACTGTGTGGATCACAATAAACTGTGGAAAATTCTGAAAGAGATGGGAATACCAGACCACCTGACCTGCCTCTTGAGAAATCTGTATGCAGGTCAGGAAGCAACAGTTAGAATTGGATATGGAACAACAGACTGGTTCCAAATAGTAAAAGGAGTACGTCAAGGTTATGTATTGTCACCCTGCTTTTTTAACTTATATGCAGAGTACATCATGAGAAACTCTGGACTGGAAGAAACACAAGCTGGAATCAAGATTGCCGGGAGAAATCTCAATAACCTCAGATATGCAGATGACACCACCCTTACGGCAGAAAGTGAAGAGGAACTAAAAAGCCTCTTGATGAAAGTGAAAGAGGAGAGTGAAAAAGTTGGCTTAAACCTCAACGTTCAGAAAACGAAGATCATGGCATCCGGTCCCATCACTTCATGGGAAATAGATGGGGAAACAGTGGAAACAGTGTCAGACTTTATTTTTTTGGGCTCCAAAATCACTACAGATGGTGACTGCAGCCATGAAATTCAAAGACGCTTACTCCTTGGAAGGAAAGTTATGACCAACCTAGATAGCATATTCAAAAGCAGAGACATTCCTTTGCCAACAAAGGTCCGTCTAGTCAAGGCTATGGTTTTTCCAGTGGTCATGTATGGATGTGAGAGTTGGACTGTGAAGAAGGCTGAGCGCCGAAGAACTGATGATTTTGAACTGTGGTGTTGGAGAAGACTCTTGAGAGTCCTTTGGACTGCAAGGAGATCCAACCAGTCCATTCTGAAGGAGATCAGCCCTGGGATTTCTTTGGAGGGAATGATGCTGAAGCTGAAACTCCAGTACTTTGGCCACCTCATGCGAAGGGCTGACTCATTGCAAAAGACTCTGATGCTGGAAGGGGTTGGGGGCAGGAGGAGAAGGGGACGACAGAGGATGAGATGGCTGGACGGCATCACTGACTCAATGGACATGAGTCTGAGTGAACTCTGGGAGTTGGTGATGGACAGGGAGGCCTGGCATGCTGCGATTCATGGGGTCGCAAAGAGTCGGACACGACTGAGCGACTGAACTGAATTGAACTGAGGGGATAGGGAGATGTGTTATTCTGCTGTGTTTAATCAGAATACTTTATTCTAACATTTCTATTTGAAGACTGTTCAAAACTGTACAAAGGTCGTTTCTATCAATCTGAAAGATTTCAAAGACGTCGGTGCCTCTTTTGCTGGCTGTGCACCAGCAAGCTGATCAAACGGTCTCTTATCACAGCCTGATTAGATTAACTCGGCAGCCTCCCTTCTCTGGGTGGTTCCAAGGTAGAGCCCTGTCTCAGTTCTGTTTTGCAATTCTACACTGTTTAAAACTGCCGTGAAGTCCAACAAGGCATCTTCTCTTGGACCCACATCCTTTGCTTTAGGACATTACGGCAGCTTCTGTTTTTGATGGCATTGATGTACACATTCCATTCTGTCTTCGTGTGTTTGAGATCATTGTGACCTTTGTGTATTTGTTTTTCTTCCTTTATCCTTTGACTTTGTCCTGCTGTCTTTCACTGCATTTAATTGTATTTGTCTTCTGCTTCAAAAGAGGATCTCGCCTTTTATATATTCCTTCCTGGCCTAGATTTCCTCAATTATTTTTTCCCCAGGCCCTTACCTACAGTCCTTTTAGGGGTAAGAATGGCACCCCACTCCAGTACTCTTGCCTGGAGAATCCCATAGACGGAGGAGCCTGGTGGGCTGTAGTTCATGGGGTCGCTAAGAGTCGGACACGACTGAGTGACTTCACTATCACTTCACTTCCATGTATTGGAGAAGGAAATGGCAACCCACTCCAGTGTTCTTGCCTGGAGAATCCCAGGGACAGGAGAGCCTAGTGGGCTGCTCTGTGGGGTCACATAGAGTCGGACACGACTGAAGCAACTTAGCAGCAGCAGTAGCAGCAGCATGTCAGTTTATGAATATGGTTATGTGTTAGCATTTTCTAGCTTGCCCTGGTAAGAAGTACTGGTGATCCAAAGTTTTTTCACAAATTCAGATTCCTTTTGTGCTTGCTGCCTACTTTGCTGGAGGGTATTTGCTCACCAGTGTTCCAGTGTATGTACATACTCTGAGCTTGCCAGATGTTCCCCAGCCCTTCCATCACGGCCCTTCTGAGTTCAGTTCTGCCTTTGAGATTGTGCAAATGTGTGTATAACCAAATTAGAAGAAAACAAAAGAAAGCCTTGGAAATTTTATCCTTTTTCTCTAAAGACTCTGATAACTCCTCTCAAGGATAGTCCATGATCCTGTTTTTCTTAATGACCTCATATGATTGTATGAAGATTTTGAGAGGCACAAATTTTTGCATAAACATTGTGTGGCTTAGAGATACACAGATAAGCAGACTTCTGAGATTAACGGTTGGTTCCTCTTCATTTTTGTCTTTGGTTTTTCCAGCCACTCCCCCTATCATTGGTGGAAATGAAGAGACAGACAAGATCATAATTATTTATCTTAACCCAAAATTTGGGTGCTTGCAGTATAGGACCCAGTTAATTACTGCAGGATATACAAAATGAGTTAAGATCTCTGACCTCAAGTTTATTTATACTTTAATAGGAAAGATAAGATAGGTATACAAATAATCATAAAATACAGAGGGAAAAAAAGCCCTGTAAGAAAGTTCTAAACAAAATACTGAGGAAATGCAAAGGGACATGAACCTGAAACTGGCTGTTGAAATCAAGAACAGCATTCTGGAATGCTATAGAACATTCCCAGATATGTAAATATTAGGTAGACAGATAACCATGATGGTGTATCACTTACCTAGAGCCAGACATCCTGGAATGTGAAGTCAAGTGGGCCTTAGGAAGCATCACTGCGAACAAAGCTAGTGGAGGTGATGGAATTCCAGTTGAGCTATTCCAAATCCTAAAAGATGATGCTGTGAAAGTGCTGCACTCAATATGCCAGCAAATCTGAAAAACTCAGCAGTGGCCACAGGACTGGAAAAGGGCAGTTTTCATTCCAATCCCAAAGAAAGGCAATGCCAAAGAATGCTCAAACTACCGCACAATTGCACACATCTCACTCGCTAGCAAAGTAATGTTCAAAATTCTCCAAGCCAGGTTTCAACAGTACGTGAACCATGAACTTCCAGATGTCCAAGCTGGATTTAGAAAAGGCAGAGGAACCAGAGATCAAATTGCCAACATCTGCTGTATCATGGAAAAAGCAAGAGAGTTCCAGAAAAATATTTACTTTTGCTTTATTGACTATGCCAAAGCCTTTGACTGTGTGGATCACAACAAACTGTGGAAAATTCTGAAAGAGATGGGAATACTAGACCACCTGACCTGCCTCTTGAGAAACCTATATGCAGGTCAGGAAGCAACAGTTCGAAGTGGACATGGAACAACAGGCTGGTTCCAAATAGGGAAAGGAGTACATCAAGGCTGAATATTGGCACCCTGTTTATTTAACTTCTATGCAGAGTACATCATGCGAAATGCGAGACTGGATGAAGCAGAAGCTGGATCAAGATTGCCGGGAGAAATATCAATAACCTCAGTTATGGAGATGACACCACCCTTATGGCAGAAAATGAAGAGGAACTAAAGAGCCTCTTGATGAAAGTGAAAGAGGAGAGTGAAAAAGTTGGCGTAAAGCTCAACATTCAGGAAAGTAAGATCATTGGCATCCAGTCCCATTACTTCATGACAAATAGATGGGGAAACAGTGGCTGGCTTTATTTTTGGGGGCTCCAAACTCACTGCAGATGGTGATTGCAGCCTTGAAATTAAAAGATGCTTGCTCCTTGGAAGAAAAGCTATGACCAACCTAGACAGCATATTAAAAAGCAGAGACATTACTTTGCCAACAAAGGTCCATCTAGTCAAAGCTACGGTTTTTCCAGTAGTCATGTATGAATGTGAGAGTTGGACAGTGCTGAGGAAGTGATGGTTTTGAACTATGGTGTTGGAGAAGACTCTTGAGAGTCCCTTGGACCACAAGGAGATCCAACCAGTCCATCCTAAAGGAAATCAGTCTTGAATATTCATTGGAAGGACTGATGTTGAAGCTAAAACTCCAATACTTTGTCCACCTGATACAAAGAACTGACTCATGGGAAAAGACCCTGATGCTGGGAAAGATTGAGGGCGGGAGGAGCAGAGGATGACAGAGGATGAGATGGTTGGATGGCATCACTGACGCGACGGGCATGAGTTTGAGTAGGCTCCGGAAGTTGGTGATGGACAGGGAAACCTGGTGTGCTGCAGTCCATGGGTTTGCAAAGAGTCGGAAATGATTGAGCTACTGAACTGAACTGAGATAGAGTTCTGTGGCTTTTTTTGTGATGAGAGTGGGAGGGTGGGATCTATTGTATTTCCACTATCGCATTTTAATACAGAAGTTTCCTCCCAAGTGAGGATCACAGCATACCGAAAAGAACATTCCAGTCCCAGTTCTGCCCTTTTATTTGCTAGATTTGAACAGCAGTACAGTCACTATGAACTGGAGCATGCATTACAATCTTATTTGTCCCCGTATGCCTCATTAGAAGGAAGTCCACCGTTTTTCTCTTTGGGTTTCTCTTTCCTTTTGGATTATCCAGGAACCCCCTGGGACACCGCTAGTGCAGGAGGAGAGGTGGTCAGTGCAGCTTCCACATCCGAAAGGGAAGAGCCCCATTGTCTGCTGCTGCCCCTCAGTGCCTCATGGGGTGCTGTTGAAAACCAGTCCTTACTTTGTGATCAGTAATGCTAACCCAATGCTAAACCTGGGTCCCGCCTCAGCCACTCTAAGGAAGGGACCCCACTCTGCTAGGCTCAGCCAAGACACCCCACTTGAATTCTCAGGGCAAAGCTCTTGGTATTGTGTTCTTTTAGCCCACACACAGCCATTTTCCTGATGCCAAGTGGCCTGGGAAGCTTCTCAGACCCAGAACCTCCAGTTCTTCTCCCTCCCAGAATCCACCCCTAGGATTCACCATGGCAGGTGGCCCCTTTCCATACTTGAAATGCAGACTCTTTCCTCCCTACCCGCAGGCAGTAGGGCTGGTTAATCACTCAACTTTCTGAGGAAGGCTCTCCTCAGTGAGCGTTCATGGAAGAATCTCTGAGTGATTCAGGGTACCTTCACCCAGGGTGGAGGGTGGAGATGGGAGTGGAGGCTCTGCTTATATAATGATTCAAGGTGATTATGGACACACTCTCATTGTAGGAAAATAAATTTAATCTGTGATGGGTGTCCTGCTTCCTTAATGATATCTATCAGATAATGTTATTGTGAATATAAAATGAGATGGTGTTTCTAAAGTTTAAAGAGCCACAGAACTGTATTATCATTGTTATTTTGTCATTTCCTGTCCAAATCCTTCAAAGGCTGCTCTTTTGGTTTAGGACAAAGTGACCTGACCCCGCTTTTCTTCTCCAGCCTCATTTTGTCTCACTCCACCTCTTTCACTGTGCTTCAGCCCCTTCGATCTTCCTCAGACTTGTCAAGATTTTTCTCCCTCACTGGACTTAGAATACTGTGCTTTTGTATAAAGTGGCCCCTCCCCCAGGAACACCCCCACCCCCACCACTCTTAAGCCTAACTGAAACCTACATCAGAGTCTCCTTTTAACAGACTGCCCCTAAAACTCTAGTATAAATTAAATCCCTCATTGTGTAGGCTCAGAGAACCTTGTTTTTCCCCCTCTCAGCACATATCATGATGTAAAAGATATACATGAATGAATGATCACTTATTTATTATGAGCGCTAAATTGAAGAAAAAGGTGTCTACTTCTCTGGACACCTGCACTGAGACCAGTGAGCATGTCTACTCTGATCACTCTAAGTTGAAGCATTGTATTCCTTGGTTCTCAGAGCACATCCTCCTTCCCTCTATGACTCTTGCAGATGAAAATTTCTGTTAAATCATTGGCAGAGTTGAAAGATAAGAAGCTGAAGTTGGCTTTCTTCCATGTACCTGAATTGGAAATTTTGCGTAGTTTATGCTAAAGATCAGCTTCTTTTCCAGGTTATCATTGTTGTTATGTTCCAACAATAGAATCATGGGAGACTCTGTTGTCTCTTTCTGTCAGAGAACAGTAAATTATGTACATGTTGACCATTGAGAAAGGAGGCTTTGTGTTGTAGAAGAGATGAAAATTTGTCTAAACTTATTGTTAAACATTCTATCATCCCTATTTAAACATAAGGGTGACCCCTAGTGGATACTGAGTATAACAGACTGAAAGATCCGGGAACCCCTAAACTGAAGTGGTCACTGTATGTTGTAATCAGCAGTAATCCTTTTCTTTGGAGCTCAAGGATGTTTTGCTCTAGAATTTAGAAGTTTTGAAGAAGGCTTGATTTATGAGGTTCTCAGCTCTCCTCAGCACTTAACCTATATTTAGTTAAATAAAATGGTCAATTTCTCCACAGCAGCTATCACTACCTCATCCTAACTACTTGAGGGATTTTATGTGCCCTCCAGTCCGTATAATTATCGATGAATAGTTTTACATACACAGTTGTAATAATATACATAATATTTTGTGTTCTTTTATCACTTGAGACCCTTTTATATGTTTGCATAGTTTTTCACTTTTCATGGCATTTAATACATATCATGTTGATACTTGTAGTTAATTCCATCTTTGCTTTTTTTTAGCTTCTTACTGTGGTAGTGAAATAGTGCACATCTTATTCAAACTATAGAAAGCTCTGCTTTTGGGCCCCAGGTGATTCCTGAGATGTCGTTGGAGTGTGAAACCATGGCCAGGGCATGGTCCTCTTTAAGCAGCATCTTGCCTGCCCAGCTGATGCTGAGCATGCTATTAAATAATGCCTGGCTGGGCCCCTGTGCCCCCAGACCCCTCCTCCTCTTTCAGGAGACTGGTGGTCCATGTTTCCTGCTTTCCTTCTGTGATGCATTGTTGCCCTGGCAAGTGAGCTAAGGAAGCAAGTAAGCCATCCAAAAATTGTTTAATCCAACCAGGACATAGTTTCCTCCCTCTCACCTTCAGATATGCACTGAATTACCAGTTGCTTTGGGGGAAAGGAGAAGAAGACAGTTGGTTTTAGAAGGTTGGAAAAATTCTGCTCACAGTGTTGTAATTTATCTAGGAAGCTGAAAACTGGATATTATTTTAACCTATTTTGGTAAGAATCTGCTCTCCGTGGTATGACCTTCAAATTAAGAAAATCCAGTGTCATTTTTATTTTTTTCTTTATACTTAACTGTTATCTTGATGTTCTATAATGAACATACATTATTTTTATATACTGAAAAAGAGAACTTTTCTAAATTATAGAAACCCAGTAAAGCCTATGGGAAAGTAAAACATCCGGTCTCATTGCCCTGAGATAATTACTACTGACATTTTATTTTATTTGCTTTCCATTTTTTCAATGCACAAATGAAATCTATCTGGAAATCTTTATGTTAAAAAAAAAAACTTCATGGAAATAGAAGTTTTTAGAAGATAAAATTTATAATAACTTGGAGAGTGATTATTCACATTCAAAAAGATAAGCTGCAGAGTTTCATTATTGAGCTCCCATGTTACACTTAAAGTGATTGAGTTCCTAGGAATTAATTTTTATTGTTTTGGTTTTTTATATCACCTCTCTTGAACTTGAAGCAAGTGTGTTACACATTTGAGTCAAAGTCAGGAAGATCCCCTGGAGAAGGAAATGGCAACCCATTCCAGTACTCTTGCCTAGAAAATTCCATGGATGGAGGAGCCTGGTGGGCTACAGTCCATGGGGTCGCAAAGAGTCGGACACGACTGAGCGACTTCTCTTGGCACTTGTTCTGTCAGAAATCTATATGTTAGTGGCATCGTGTGTTCGGCACCCAAGGAATGCTCACTGAACCAACTTGTCAGCCACTTATTGAAACTGCAAGTCAACCGTTTGGTTTCGCTTCTGACAAGCTACCTCGAAATGTCTGCCATGATTTTAGACCCAAAAGAGACCTCGTCCATTTGGAAGACTAAATTCCTAAGGAGACTGAGCTAAACTTTGCTGAGCATCATACTAATGTTGCTTGGTGAATTGGTGAATAGGGTGTTGTGAGGCTTTTTTTTGGAGGTGGGTACCAGTTTCCGCAGATCTCTTGGCTAAGTGTCATCTGACTCAGTTCTCATCAAATGTCTGTATCTGTATTACATTTCCTTGTGGTTTGATGTATGATAACCTCTAGATAATCCTCAGTGGAAATGTTCATTCTCTCTAGTTCTTCCTCAAACAGATAGATCAACTCTCACTTCCCTTCTCACCTCCGGATCATTTCTTGGTAAAAAATTTTTATTTAGTCCACATTATCTTCTTTTTCCTAATTAACTACATTGAAAAATACAAAGTAAAAGCATAATGCGAGAGGAATCAGAAAAGGTATATCAATTGTGTGTTAGCATCCTTTGTGAAACGAGAATCCATATTCCTGCTTTTCATCCTTTGGATTATTAGTTATCTAATTTGAAGGTGCCATGTTTCTTAGCAGGGTAGTTTGGTTTATCCTAGCAAATCTGCTTGGAGAAGGCAGTGGCACCCCACTCCAGTACTCTTGCCTGGAAAATCCCATGGACAGAAGAGCCTGGTAGCCTGCCGTCTATGGGGTCGCACAGAGTCGGACACGACTGAAGCAATTTAGCAGCAGCAACAGCAGCAGCAAATCTGCTTATTTAATTAAAAAGAAATTAGTGATAGGTAATTCAGTTATATATTCACTGTACCTCCGAAAAGTAATGCAAAGATCGTGTTTTAAATTCATTTCAGTTCAGTCGCTCAGTCATGTCCAACTCTTTGCGACCCCATGAATCGCAGCACTCCAGGCCTCCCTGTCCATCACCAACTCCCGGAGTTCACTGAGACTCACGTCCATCAAGTCACTGATGCTGTCCAGCCATCTCATCCTCTGTTGTCCCCTTCTCCTCCTGCCCCCAATCCCTCCCAGCATCAGTCTTTTCCAATGAGTCAACTCTTCGCATGAGGTGCACCATTTTCTCTGTACATGTTTACGGGCAAAGTAGCTCATGTGTGCTAATCTGATTTCCTTTCTATATATATCATCTGACCATACAAATAAAAATAGCCCCTTTCTATTTTTTATTCTCTAAAGTTAATTGAAATATGTTTTAAATAATTTCTGTAGAGAATGGTTGAAAACTTTATTTTTGGAGGGAGGGGCTTTTTGCAGAATCTTTTACATGAAGGCAGGTGATTTAAAAAAAAAAACAAATGACAAAACATGTTCTCTTAACTCCTGACTGTAAACCCTATACTAAATTACGGGGAAACAGTGGAAACAGTGGCTGTCTTTATTTTTGGGAGCTCCAGAATCACTGCAGATGGTAATTGCAGCCATGAAATTAAAAGACGCTTATTTCTCGGAGGGAAAGTTATGACCAACCTAGACAGCATATTAAAAAGCAGAGACATTACTTTGTCAACAAAGGTCTGTAGTCAAGGCTGTGGTTTTTCCAGTAGTCATGTATGGATGTGACAGTTGGACTATAACGAAAGCTGAGTGCCGAAAAATTGATGCTTTTGAACTGTGGTGTTGGAGAAGACTCTTGAGAGTCCCTTGGACTGCAAGGAGATCCAACCAGTCCATTCTAAAGGAATTCAGTCCTGGGTGTTCTTTGGAAGGACTGATGTTGAAGCTGAAACTTCAATACTTTGGCCACCTGATGCAAAGAGCTGACTCATTTGAAAAGACCCTGATGCTGGGCAAGATTGAGGGCAGGAGAAGGAGGGGACAACAGAGGATGAGATGGTTGGATGGCATCACCAACTCAATGGACATGAGTTTGGGTAAACTCTGGAGTTGGTGATGGACAGGGAGGCCTGGCGTGCTGCCGTTCATAGGGTTGCAAAGAGCTGGACATGACTGAGCGGTTGAACTGACCTGAACTGATACTAAGTTATTAATTCTGATTGCTTTCCTCTTAGGAGAACCAGTGGAGTTAGACTTGGGTTTGAATCCTGGCTCTTGCATCCTCTGACTTGGTGACTTTGGATAAAATAATCCGTATCACTGTTTCTTTTCTGTAAAAAGTTGATAGTGATAGTTCTTCCTTTGTACAGTTGTTGTGAGGAATAAATAAGATCAAATGTGTGAACTTCTAAATGCACAGTGCCTAGCAGAAAGCAAACACTTAAATGTAGCATTTATTATTATAGACTGGAGCTGGGAAACTTTTTCCGTAAAGGGCCAGATAGTAAATATTTTAGACTTTGAGGACCATACAGTCTCTGTCACAGTAATTCATCTCTGCCTTCACATAGGCAATATGTTAACAGATGTGTGTAGTTATGTTCTGGTAAAACTGTTTATATGAAAACAGACATGGGCTATGGTTTGTTGACCCCTATTCTAGAGAAATAAACCTTACAAATGACATAAGGTATGAATATATCAAGAATCAGTACAAGTCTTCTGTGAAGTGGATTATCAAGAAGATTTAGATTGATTAAAAAATTAAAACCTAAAAATATTAAAACTTCATTTACAACCCCAGACATTACATTTAAGTCTCAGTTTTTAAATTTGTTCTGCTCAGATAATACGTAATTTTTATAATAAAAATCTCTGGTACTAGGAAAATAAATGTTTAAAGGTCCATAAAAGCACTTTAATATAGAGAGCACCCTGAAATACACGGTTTCTTGTCTTCTTAAAAGCAGTATATGAAAAATAAAGGAAGCCTTTTTTATTATATATTATGACTTTGTGGATCAGGAATTTGGACAGGGCTCAGTTGAGTGATTCTTATGGGCCACATGGTGCCACCTGGAGTCACTAAGTGATTTTCACCAGGTCTGAAAGGTCCAAGATGGCTTCAGTCACATGGGATGCAGAGCTCAGCTGCAACTGTGGGCTGAAGTTCTTATACACGGCTTCTCTAGCACTCGGACCAGTTTTGAAAATCAGTATGACTTTGTCATTAACGTCTCAGTTCCAATAGCACTGTGATTCCCCTCAGCCTTTGCTGAGGTTTGTAGAGCTGATGCTTGCATTCCCCAGAACACTGTGCTTTCAGTCTGCTTTTTTATATTTTGGCTTCATAAGCCAATTCTTAGCTGTTGTCTGGATAGGTGACACCTTCCTAAGTTTAGTTCAGTCGCTCAGTCGTATCCGACTCTTTGCAAGCCCATGAATTTCAGCACGCCAGGCCTCCCTGTCCATCACCAACTCCCGGAGTTCACCCAAACTCCTGTCCATCGAGTCGGTGATGCCATCCAGCCATCTCATCCTCTGCCATCCCCTTCTCCTCCTGCCCCCAATCGCTCCCAGCATGAGTCTTCTCCAAGGAGTCAACTCTTTGCATAAGGTGGCCAAAGTATTGGAGTTTCAGCTTTAGCATCAGTCCTTCCAAAGAATACCCAGGACTGATCTCCTTTAGAATGGATTGGTTGGATCTCCTTGCAGTCCAAGGGACTCTCAAGAGTCTTTTCCAACACCACAGTTCAAAAGCATCAGTTCTTTGGCGCTCAGCTTTCTTCACAGTCCAACTTTCACGTCCATACATGACCACTGGAAAAACCATAGCCTTGACTAGACGGACCTTTGTTGGCAAAGTAATGTCTCTGCTTTTCAATATGCTATCTAGGTTGGTCATAACTTTCCTTCCAAGGAGTAAGCGTCTTTGAATTTCATGGCTGAAATCACCATCTGCAGTGATTTTGGAGCCCCCCAAAATAAAGTCTGACATTGTTTCCACTGTTTCCCCATCTATTTCCCATGAAGTGATGGGACCGGATGCCATGATTTTCATTTTCTGAATGTTGAGCTTTAAGCCAACTTTTTCACTCTCCTCTTTCACTTTCATCAAGAGCCTTTTTAGTTCCTCTTGACTTTATGCCATTAGGGTGGTGTCATCTGCATATCTGAGGTTATTGATTTTTCTCCCAGCAATCTTGATTCCAGCTTGTGCTTCTTCCAGCCCAGCGTTTCTCATGATGTACTCTGCATAGAAGTTAAATAAGCAGGGTGACGATATACACCCTTGATGTACTCCTTCTCCTATTTGGAACCAGTCTGTTGTTCCATGTCCAGTTCTAACTGTTGCTTCCTAACCTGCATACAGGTTTCTCAAGACGCAGGTCAGGTGGTCTGGTATTCCCATCTCTTTCAGAATTTTCCACAGTTTATTGTGATCCACACAGTCAAAGGTTTTGGCTTAGTCAATAAAGCAGAAATAGATGTTTTTCTGGAACTCTCTTGCTTTTTCCATGATCCAGCGGATGTTGGCAATTTGATCTCTGGTTCCTCTGCCTTTTCTAAAACCAGCTTGAACATCAGGAAGTTCACGGTTCATGTAGTGGTGAAGCCTGGCTTGGAGAATTTTGAGCATTACTAGCATGTGAGATGAGTGGAATTGTGCGGTAGTTGGAACATTCTTTGGCGTTGCCATTGGGATTGGAATGAAAACTGCCCTTTTCCAGTCCTGTGGCCACTGCTGAGTTTTCCAGATTTGCTCTCATATTGAGTGCAGCACTTTCACAGCATCATCTCCCAGGATTTGATATAGCTCAACTGGAATTCCATCACCTCTGCTAGCTTTGTTCGTAGTGATGCTTTCTAAGGCCCACTTGACTTCACATTCCAGGATGTCTGGCTCTAGGTGAGTGATCACACTATCATGATTATCTGGGTCGTGAAGATCTTTTTTGTACAGTTCTTCTGTGTATTTTTGCCACCTCTTCTTAATATCTTCTGCTTCTGTTAGGTCCATACCATTTCTGTCCTTTATCGAGCCCATCTTTGCATGAAATGTTCCCTTGGTATCTCTGATTTTCTTGAAGAGATCTCTAGTCTTTCCCATTCTGTTGTTTTCCTTTATTTCTTTGCACTGATAGCTGAGGAAGGCTTTCTTATCTCTCCTTGCTATTCTTTGGAACTCTGCATTCAGATGCTTGTATCTTTTCTTTTCTCCTTTGTTTTTCGCTTCTCTTCTTTTCACAGCTATTTGTAAGGCCTCCCCTGACAGCCATTTTGCTTTTTTGCATTTCTTTTCCATGGGGATGGTCTTGATCCCTGTCTCCTGTACAATATCACGAACCTCATTCCATAGTTCATCAGGCACTCTATCTATCAGATCTAGGCCCTTAAATCTATTTCTGACTTCCACTGTATAAGCATAAGGAATTTGACTTAGGTCATACCTGAATGGTTTAGTGGTTTTCCCTACTTTCTTCAATTTCAGTCTGAATTTGGCAATAAGGAGTTCATGATCTGAGCCACAGTCAGCTCCTGGTCTTGTTTTTGCTGACTATATAGAGCTTCTCCATCTTTTGCTACAAAGAATAGAATCAGTCTGATTTCGGTGTTGAGCATCTGGTGATGTCCACGTGTAGGGTCTTGTGTTGTTGGAAGAGGGTGTTTGCTATGACTGGTACCTTTCTGAGCACAGCTAAATGCTACTGAAGAAACTTAAAATACAGCTCAAAATAAGAAAATTCTATAATATATGACAACATGGATGAACCTGGAGGACATGAGACTTAGTGAATCACAGAAGAACAAAGAATCAAAATAGTCAAACTCGTAGAAGCAGAGAGTAGAATGGTGGTTGCCAGAGGCCGGGGGGTGGGGGAAACGGGGAATTGCTACTCAGGGGGTAAAAGTTTTAACTATACAAGATGAATGAGTTCTGAAGGTGCTGTGTAACAACATCATACCTGTAGTTTACAGTACCATATTATACACTTGATTTGTTAATGGATTACATCTCATGTTAAATATTCTTACTACAATTTTAAAAAATTATGACTTGGGAGCTAATACCATTTGAAAAGAAAAAATACAGTAAAATATCAGAACAAAGTATTTTTCCTCTGCTTATTTCCCTGCTTATTTTCTCTTCTCCATATCCCCCCTCATATTTTTTATTTTGTATTTGGGTATAGTTGATTAACAGTATTGTGGTAGTTTCAGGTGACAGTAGAGGACTTAGCCATACATATACAAGTATCCATTCTCCTCCAAACCTTTTTCCCATCCTGGCTGGCACACAACATTGAGCAGAGTTCCATGTGCTGTACAGCAGGTCCTTGTTGGTTACCCATTTTGAATGTAGCAGTGTGTACATGACCATCCCAAGCTCCCATCCTTTCCCCCAGTAGCTGTAAGTTCATTTTCTAAGTCTGTGAGAGTGTTTTGTAAATAAGTTTATTTGTTATCATTTCTTTATTGACTCCACATATAAGGGATGTCATATGGTATTTCTCCTTCTCTGTCTGACTTCAAAAGACACTCTCTAGGTCCATCCATGTTGTTGCAAATGGCAGTGGCATTATTTTATTCCTTTTATTGGCTGAGTAATATTCCATCATATATATGTACCACATCTTCTTTAGCTGTTCCTCTTCTGATGGACATTAGGTTGCTTCCATGTCTTGGCTATTGTAAACAGTGCTGCTATGAACATTGGGGTGCATGTATCCTTTTGAATCATGTTTTTCTCCAGATATATGCCCAGGAATAGGATTGCAGTCTTCCCCATATTCTTGATGAGAAACAGTAAATGTTGGGAGGACAGAATGTGGGGACAGGGCAGGGACTGGAAAGGGTTAAGTTCGGCGATGCCTCCGGTTGGAAGAGGGGCTAATAAGACTTGACTTGAAGCTATGTTTGCAGAGTAAGCACTCTAGTTTTGTTTTAATGACATGTTTATTGGGAGTAACTTATGGTAGGGAGACTAACGCTTCCCAAGCTATGTTTTCTGCAACTGTACAGGATTAGGGGATCATGTACACCCCACCGTATCCCCCATCTTCCCAGTTTGTGGAGTCTCTCCTTTTCACCTCCTTATATCTCCCATCACCTGTTGGCAATTGCATTGTCAAGATAATGTTCTGTTTTGTTTTGTTTTAGTCTGGATGCCTTTGTATTTTTTTTTTTTTTAACGTATTAAAGCTCTCTAACCCTTTACTGTAGATGGGTAGTATTACCTATCTCAAAGTGTTGTGGAAATGCTGTTAAGTGCTCAGAAAATGTTAGTTATTATTGTTACCGTGATAACCATCTTCCAAAACTTCCTTTTTTAGAAACTGATTCATCAGTACAGAAAGAACACAGAAACCAAACACCTGCTCCATCTGCAGCTACAACTTCCGCTCCTTCTAAGTATCATCGAAGTCGATCTGGGGGAGCCAGGGATGAACGATACCGATCAGGTGAGAGGGAACGGAAAATTACTGCTGGAACAGTTTCACCTACTGTAGTGTGAACTGTACATCCTGAGAGCTCCTGATATTTATTTTTTTCTCTTAAAGTGCCAACAGGTCTATATTAATTCATTCATCAGCCATTTGTTGAGTACTTGTTACATGCCAGATGTAGTAGGTACTCTTTATTAGCTGGGGTTATAGCCCCAAATAAAACATTTCTGCCCTCAAGGCCAGCAGGGGAGCCAGGCAAGTACAAAGGCAGTGTGAATAAATAAATAAGAAAGCAGAGGGCTGGGGTCTTATGAGATGGTACTAGGAAAGCTCAGTAGACTCTCTTGGAAGAGGCAGGTCTTTCTGTGTTTTTCAGGGCTGTTGATTAGTCTTTTGACTTATGGAGCTAGAACAGAAACTTAACAATGAAATTTCAGATTGGTAAACCCATAAAAAAGCAAAGAGGAATTGATGAGCCCCTTGATGAAAGTGAAAGCAAGTGAAAAAGCTGGCTTAAAACTCAACATTCAAAAAACGAAGATCATGGCAACTGGTCCCATCACTTCATGGTAAATAGATGGGGAAACAGTGAGAGACTTTATTTTGGGGGGCTCCAAAATCACTGCAGATGGTGACTGCAGCCATGAAATTAAAAGACTGCTCCTTGGAAGAAAAGCTATGACAAACCTAGACAGCATATTAAAAAGCAGAGACATTACTTTGCTGACAAAGATCCATCTAGTCAAAGCTATGATTTTTCAGTAGTCATGTATGGATGTGAGAGTTGGACTATAAAGAAAGCTGAGTGCTGAAGAAGTGATGGTTTTGAACTGTGGTGTTGGAGAAGATTCTTGAGATTCCCTTGGACTGCACAGAAACCAAACCAGTCAGTCCTAAAGGAAATCAGTCCTAAATATTCTTTGGAAGGACTGATGTTGAAGCTAAAACTCCAATACTTTGGCCCCCTGATGCGAAGAACTGACTCCTTAGAAAAGACCCTGAGGCTGGGAAAGATTGAAGGTGGGAGGAGAAGGGGTCTACAGAGGATGAGATAGTTGGATGATGTCACTGATTTGATGGACATGAGTTTGAGCAAGTTCCGGGACTTGGTGATGGACAGGGAAGCCTGGTGTGTGGCAGTCCATGGGGTTGCAGAGTTGGACATGACTGAGTGACTGAACTGAACTGATTTGACCCGAAACCCATAAACTTTATTTCTTCTCGCCCAGAAAATACCCATGGTAAAAGAAAAGGTGATGTGCTGTGGCTGGCTGTGGGGGCATACTCCAGCTACACCATGTCCAGCACTGACAAGCAGAAGTGAATCATAGACCTCAGGGCATGTGGCATAGTAAGCCGGTCCCACATCCATCTACTGTGCTCTGTGCTAGGATAGTCTCTGTAGCACAGTTACTGTTTTAAGAACAAGCAGAATTAAGCCAGAAGACTAACTGGAATGTTATTTTACTTTCTCCAGATTTTTTTTTCCCTCCGTTACCAACCAAGGCTACCTTATCCTTTTCTTGAATTGAAAAAACAGGGTGTGTATCACACCCTCACGAAAATGGCTTTAGAGGAGACGAGGAAAAGGACAGTTATTTTATGAGCTGATATTATTAGATATGTATTTTCACACACTGGAAGGAAGGAAGGAGTGAAAAGTGTTCGGTCAGAAAATAGAAATTACAGGCCACACAGAATTTTCCTTTGTACCTAACCTGGGGCTGATTGACAAGAGGCTTTCTCTTAGGCTAAGACATCTGAACCATGTCATGGCAGACAAAGTTAGGGAAATAACATCAGATAGTAAACCTGAAAATAGTTCATTAGGACTGAAACTTAGAAAGCAAGGACCCAGGAAGAGGTGGGAGATCAGGCTGGAAAGATAATCAGTGGGCAAATCTTGAGGAATCTTGAATACCACTGAAGAATTTTAGCAGAGCAGGAACACAGATTTGTAATTTGTTCTAGTAGCTTGGGCCAGCTGCACAGAGCTTAACACATGTTAAGAGTTAAATACATATTTTGGAGAAAGGAGGGTATAAAAGTAGTACTAGTTAGGGCATGGATCAGAGGGAGGTAAGGCTGGATTTGGAAAAGCTAATCAGGAGCTCCTGTTTGTCGCCAGGCCCCCAGCTGGGTTCCCCAGCACCCGGTGTTGCCTTTAGAGGCTGGGGCTCAGCTGCTGCAGTAGTGGGTTCTCACCAGCCTGAAAGGCTTTTAGCCACTACAGCACCCACCCCAGGCCTGCTGGGAAGTTTTTTGCTTGTTCTTACAGCATTTAACAAAAAGTTAGTAAGGAACCCCTAAGAGGATCCTCTATACTCTATGTCCAAGCTGATCACACGGAGAAAAAAGTCTTTAGTGAGCTCATTCAGTAGTGTCAAATTCTGACGTTCACCTTTGTTGTTTAGTCACTAAGTCACGTGCAACTCTTTTGAGACCCCTGGCTTGTGCCTGCCAGGCTTCTGTCCAGGGGATTTCTCAGGCAAGAGTACTGGAGTGGGTTGCCGTTTCTTTCTCCTGGGGATCTCCCGATCCAGAGATCAAACCTGTGTCTCCTGCATTGCAGGCGGATTCTTTACCACTGAGCCACTAAAACCCAAGTATCTTTTCCATCAGTTCTTTCAGACTTACCCCCAGTATCAGAAAGTGTAGTCTGAATCATACGCTGGTTAGCAGACTATGGAGACTCTTGGTTAGGTGCAGGGGTATTGAGGAGGGTTCAGTAGTTGGGTTTTGGATATTTGTGTCACTGGGACTTTAGCCGGGGGGAGTAGTACTGCGGAGGCCAGAGAGGAGGTAAAGTGGGGGACAAAGGTAATTTGAAAACCCTGAAGATAATGAAAGTTCTGCAATGCTGTTATGAGGAGGAACGTGAAAGAGGAGGTCTGCAAGCGTGAATTTTGGCTGAAAATGACATTTTTAAAAGTAGAAGGAAATGCCTAACTAAATAGCAGAGAAAAACTCAGCACACGCTGCAAATTCTGGCTTCCATGAGTAAGAAAATGAATTGAACTGAACAGTAGCTGCAAAAATAGAGCAAAGAAGTTGTAGAAATTTATCAGAGTTGAACTTCACGTCTTTGCTTCTCCATTCATAGGAAGGCTTATATTTACATGTCACATGCAAAATTAACTTCAGAATGGAGGGTATGTTTAGGAAAAATTATAAGCATTCAGATTAAAGTACACAGAAAGGGCTTGACATTGATTTCAGTGAATGTAGCTTGAAAATCCTCTCTTATTTGGTAGAGGCTTATTAGCACCTACAACATTTCAACCAGTCATAATTGAACTTAGTATTTCATGTTTCAGACATGGTGTAAAGAGCTTAAATTTATTCAGAGTTTAGATTTTCTGACCTGATTGTATTCTTTGTGCTTAGGCAAAAGGGTCTGACATTTCAAATACACTTACTTAGTACCTCCTTTTCCTGCCCATCAAAGCAGGATGCAGTTTTCTACACACACGTTTTGTGGTCCCAAGTGTAGAAAATACATAATTAATCTCCGAGATGGAAAGTGATTGGATGGTAAGTCATTGTGACAATTTCTTCAATGTTAATCTTTTCAGCAGTTAGCCACCTCAAACAAAACAACAAAAACAAAAAGGACTTTTAAAGAGTAGCTGTATCACCTTATTGAGCTCAAACATCAGTTCTGGAAAATGAAACCCAACTGTCCCATGCTCCTGGCAGAGATGTCCAAAGTCAGCCGCGTCTAGGGACTGAACTTCAGAAGTGATTTCTCTATCAAATGATCAAGATGAATTGTATGTTGGCTGAAGGAGTCAAATCCAGTTACAAGAGCTGCCTGTTCTTACCGATAAGAGACTTTGCTAATACAGTAACTGAACATCTCCTTTTTGACACAGGTGTAGGGGCCAGGGCTGATCATGTTAGAAAATAAGTGAGTGGTTTGATTTGTTCTGTGTTCTGATGCTGCAGATCCTTATGGCAGAGAAGAACATGCTCTATATTTATTAATTATCCAAATTAATTGTCCTGGACCTTCTAAAGCTTGACTAATGTGAATAAGTCCCTAGTTTTCGCAGTTTGCTCTCACATGTTTTATGTTTCATGCAGTAATACTTTTGGAAGTGTAGTATTTTTAATTAATAAGTGTGAGCATTTGAAGTGTTGTTGTTCTGTTGAGGAAGTGCTTTTTCTCAATATGCGCAATTAGTCATTCATTTTCCAAGACAGCTAAGAACCATGGTTTCATCTAATATGAGAAGGGCACTTTTCACATTTTAGCATACCTGAAATCAGGATTTTTTTTTTTAATCCTGAAGAATATCTTTTATATAAGATGGCATTGTAGATTCAGTAAAATATGTCTATCTTGATTCAACTAAATAAGTAAACCTTAGACACTAAAATAGTATAAAAGTATAAATGCCGTATAAAGCTACTTCAAATTACTGCTACTTTTAAGGAAGTAGCAGTATTAAGCTGCTTCCTTAAAAGTAGCAGTGCAAGAGTTTGGCACTATCTTTTAAACTTTAAATATTCATACACTTTTACCCAGAAATGCTACTTCTAGAAATTTGCACATACACATATACACAAAAATATCTATACAAAAATGTTTGTTATAGTATTGTTCATTATAAATACAGTGATAAGTTATAGTAGGTCCACACAGTAGAGGTCAATGAAAACTAGTTTAAAGATCCTATGAAGTCTCATAGGAAAATGAGGTAGATTTATTTGTGCAAATATGGAGAGATGTACAAAATACATTAAGTAATAAATGCAAGATAGTATGTAGCACATGATGCAAATTTATGAATATTAGTACTAATAATTATATATATTATGAAGTACACAGAAGTAGAAATTTGGAATAATGATATACCAAACTACTGGCTTCCCTTGTGGCTCAGCTGGTAAAGAATCCGCCTGCAATGCAGGAGACCTGGGTTCAATCCCTGGATTGGGAAGATCCCCTGGAGAAGGGAACGGCTACCCACTGTAGTATTCTAACCTGGAGAATTCCATGGACTGTATAGTCCATGGGGTCGTGAAGAGTTGGACATGACTGAGCAACTTTCACTTTCAACTGTTCCAGCTACTGAGGTGGGCTTATATCTGGGATGTGTATGTATATTCATTTTTTCCATTTTCGTTGTGGTAAAATATACATGTAACAAAATCTGTATTAATTTTAAACAAAAAGTAACAAAGATGGTTTTCTATTTTTTAAATTGTGGTATAACCAACATATGACATTAGTTTTAGGTATATAGCATAATGATTTGATATTAGTTTGTGTTGTGAAGTGATCATCCTAGTAGGTCTCATTAACATCTGTCACCTTTCAAAGTTAAAAAAACTGTTTTTTCTTGTTATAAGAGGACTTTCTAAAAAATTTATTTTTAATTGGAGGATAATTGCTTTACAATATTGTGTTGGTTTCTGCCATATAACAATGTGAATCAGCCATAAGTATACATATGTTTCCTCCCTCTTGAGCCTCCCACTCACCCTGAGAGGACTTTTAAGATCTACTCTCTCAACACCTTTCAGATGTGCAATACAGTACTATTAATTATAGTCATCATGCCATACATTCCATCCCATGGCTTATTTATTTTATAACTGGAAGTTTATAAAAGATAGGCTGTTTTTGATTTTGATTTTTGTTTTTTGAGAAATTCAGGCAAGGCTTTGTTTATTGGGACTTGTGCTGCAGATTGAGGGAGGAAAAACAATGTAAAAGATAGTTTTTAAAGTGATACCCATGGATAAAATATTTAAAGCCTTACGTCCATTGTTCTTCCTGATTTTTGCTCTAAGTGTGGATTCTTTTGACTCAATGCTGGGAGCTAAATGCAACACTAATTACCTCTGTCAACTTAATTGAGAACTAACTTTCTCTGTCCAAATATGTTCTCTGATACAGCGACTTTTGCCAAGGTGGCTGCCACTGGCACACCAGGACCATTTTATTTCTTTATTAATACACTTCCTCATACCAAGGAAGATAAATTCAGTTCAGTTCAGTTTAAGCAAGTATCTGTTGTAGACCTCCTACAAGTTGAGCACAGTTTCAGTGCTAGAGAAACACAGATGAAAACACAGGAAACCTTTGTATAAGGTATAGTCAACAGAGAAGAGGGGGTGACAGAGGAAGAGCCTGAATACCAGGCACTGTTGAGGGCAGGCTTTGTGGAGATGGCAAAGTCTGAGCCATTTTGAAGAATGAGTAGCTGTTTGCTATATAGATATTCTAAACTAAAAAAATATAATTGGTAAAAGCAGGGGAATGTGAAATGCAGAATTAAAATTTCACTGCTCCTCCCCACCAGCACATACAGTAGTGCCAAAATTAATGTGATATACTAATGTTCCAGAACTTACTAGTTGCTGCCTCTGCCGTAATTAAAAATGGCAAAGTGGTCAGTACCTTAGAAATTGGTAAAAATGGCATGGCTACTAATTGGTTTACAGATAACTCCTTGAACTGTACATCTCTACTTAAATGACTCAGTCCACCCACACATCTGCGTTTCAGTCTGTTCATATCTCTCTGTCCGTCTGCCTATCTATAGTAATGTCCTAGCAGGTAAGGGCACTCCAGTATTCTTGCCTGGAAAATCCCATGGACCGAGGAGCCTGGTAGGCTGCAGTCCATGGGGTCGCTAAGAGTCGGACATGACTGAGCGACTTCACTTTCACTTTTCACTTTCCTGCATTGGAGAAGGAAATGGCAACCCACTCCAGTGTTCTTGCCTGGAGAATCCCAGGGACGGGGGAGCCTGGTGGGCTGCCGTCTATGGGGTCGCACAGAGTCGGACACGACTGAAGCGACTTAGCGGCGGCAGCAGCAGGTAAGGGCACCGGGTGTTTGTCTGCCCCTGGTCCCTGAAGCCCAGCTGTGCCACTTTTGTGCCCTGTCTTAACTACTTTGTAACAACAAGCTAAGAATAGGAGCAACTACTTAAAATATGTAAAGTAGCATTTTCCACTTATCTTTTTGGGAAAGATGAAAAACGTGGCCCATTATTATCCGTAGATGTGGGGAAATGGACATTCTCCCATCTTGTTTTATAACTAATGAGATTGGACCTTTTGGAATATGCTTATTTTCCGTTTGTGGCTTCTTCTGTAAACCACTTGTCCATTGCCTAAACCTCCTTTTTTCTAAATTGAATTCTTTTTTTTTTTGTTGTTATATTTTTGTATGAGTTTTACTAGTCCTAGGAATACTGACATTTAAATTTACTAGAGGTAATAAACAAAAAAAAAAAAAAAGAAAAGACAGATCAATTAGAAGTATAGAATTAGAAAAGAAGAAGGAAAACTGTATTTGCAGTTGATATGATAATTCATTTAGAAAACCCAGGAGAAGTGATGGCAAAAGTAACTTAATGAAATAATTATATCAAGTAGTAAGTATGAAATTAGTGCAGAAATCAGTAGCCTTCATATTTGCTAATAATAACTAGTTGAAAGATGTAATGGTAGAGCAAACCTCATTTACAAAAGCAATAAAAGAAAATAAAACATATTTAGGAATAAACTTCAGGAATGTATAAAACCTTTACAATGGAAACTTTAGAACATCCTGAATGACACACAGTAGGCATGATAAATGGGAAGTCATCCCTGATTCTTAGATAGGATGATTCAATATCACAGATTTACTAGGACTCCAAAAATTATAATTTTAATCCAATCCCGGTAAAAACACTATCAAATTTATTTATGGAGCTAGAAAAAAATATTTTTGAAGTTCAATTTGAAAAGTAAACACATAATAGCTAGGAAACATTCAGAAAACCTACGAGAGTGACTAGATATGTTTTAATATCTAGCAACATACTCCAAAGACTGTAATTAAAACAGTGTGGTATGACACACAAATTGGCAGACAGACCACTGGAATTGAATAGCAAGTTCAGAAATAGACCGAAGTACATCTGGGGTTTAGTATATGATAAAGATAGCATCCCAGATCACTTGGGTGAGAAACTACTTTTTGATAAATTATGCTACAACAACTGGGAAAAAATTAAGTAAACCTATTACCTCACACCAGATACGAGCAAAAACTTCAAATGGATCAAAGATCTTTATGTAAAAAAGAAACCATATAAGTACCATGTAAGTAATAAAGAAAATACTAGTCAATTTTTTAATAATCTAAGCTTATGAAAAGCCTATGAGAAGACTTTCTAAGACTGAAAATCCAGATGTATTAGAAGACTACAGAAAAAAAAATTTTTATTGTGATAAAAACACATGAATGTACTCTTAGAATTTTAAAGTGTATATTATATTGTTAACTGTGTGCAGGTTGTTATACAACAGCTCTTTGGAACCTTCACATCTTGCATGACTGAAACTTTATATCCATTGATCAGTAATTCTGTTTCTTCTTGCCCCAGTCTCTGTCAACCACTATTTTTTGCTCTGTATATCTATGAATTTGAGTACTTTAGATACCTCTTAAAAGTGGTTTATATTAGGGGTTTTGTGTGTGTATGTGTGTGTGTGTGTGTGAGTGTGAGTGTAACTGGCTTATTTCACTTAGCATGTCAAAGTTTCCTTTTTCAAGGCTGAATAATATTCCAGCCTTAATACATAATGTAGTATGTATATACTACCTTTTTTTTATCCATTCATCCATTCGTGGACATTAAGTTGTTTCCACATTTTGGCTATTGTGAATAATGCTGCAGTGAACACAGATGTGTAAATATCATTTCAAGACTCTGCCTTCAGTTCTTTTGGATATACACCCAAAAGTGAGATTGTTGTGGAGAGTTCTAGTTTTAATTTTTTTGCTGAACCTCCATAGTGCTTTCCATAGCAGCAGTAGCATTTTACAGTCCTACCAACGGTGCATGCAGGTTCCACTTTCTCCACATCTCTGTCAACATTTGTGATTTTTTTTTTTTTTTTTAAGTGGCCATTTTGTCTTCTTGGAGAAATATCAGTTCAGTTCCCTTGCCCATTTAAAATTGAGTTCTTTGAGGTTTTATTGTGATTGAGTTGTAGAAGTTCTTTGTGTATTCTAGATAGTAACTCCTTACTCAGTGTATGATTTGCAAATATGTTCTCCCACTCCACGAGTTGCCTTTTCACTGTTGTTTCCTTTGTTGTGCCGAAGTTTTAAAGTTTGATATAGTCCTAGTTCTGTTTTCAGCTTTTGTTGCTTGTGCTGTTGGTGTCACATTCAAGAAATTATTGCATTCCAAGGTCATACAGTGTTTTCCCCTAAGAATTTTATAGTTTCAGGTCTTATGTCTAGATCTTTAATCCATTTTGATTAATTTTTGTGTATGGTGAAAGATAAGCATCCAGCTTCATTCTTTTTTACATACGGATATTCCAGTTTTTCCAGCACTGTTTGTTTCTATCAGGGCTGTCATTTCCCCAGTGTATAGTCTTAACATCTTTGCTGAAGACCATTTGGCCGTGTACACCAGAATAATTTCTGGGCTCTTTGTTCTGTTTCATTGCTCTATATGTATGTCTGCATGCCAGTGTCATAGTCTTGGTTACTATAACTTTGTAATATGTTTTGAAATCAGGAAGAGGAAAGCCTTTATCTTTGTTCTTCTTTCTCATGATTGTTTTGGCTCTTTGGGGTCCTTTGAGATTCCATATGCATTTAGGAATTTTGTTTTCTACTTCTTAAAAAGTGTCATTGAGATTTTGACAGAAATTCCATTAAATCTCTAGATTGCTTTGGGTAATATGGATGTTTTAACAATATTAAGTCTTTCAGTCCTTAATAGACTTAATGTTAATCATAAAATGTCTTTCTACTGATTTGTCTTCTTTTATTTCATTCATCAGTGTCTCATATTGTACAAATCTTTCACTCCTTGGTTATATTTATTCCTGAGTGTTTTGTTCTTTTTGATACTATTGTAAATTTTTACTTTTCAGATGTTTCATTGTTACTGTTCAGAAACACAACTGATTTTTGTATGTTGATTTTTCTATCTTGCAATTGCTGAATTTATTTGTTAGTTCTGACAGTCTGTGTGTGTGAGATCTTTAGGGTTTCCTATGTATAACGTCATGTCATCTGTAAACAAAAACAATTTTACTTCTTTTCCAACTTCAGTTCAGTTTAGTTCAGTCGCTCAGTCGTGTCTGACTCTTTGAGACCCCATAAACCGCAGCGTACCAGGCCTCCCTGTCTATCACCAACTCCCGGAGTTCACCCAAACCCATATCCATAGAGTCAGTGATGCCATCCAACCATCTCATCCTCTGTCGTCCCCTTCTCCTCCTGCCCTCAATCTTTCCCAGCATCAGGTGAGTCAGCTCTTTGCATCAGGTGGCCAAAGTATTGGAGTTTCAGCTTCAACATCAGTCCTCCAATTAACACCCAGGGCTGATATGCTTCAGAAAGGACTAGTTGGATCTCCTTGCTGTCCAAGGGGCTCAAGAGTCTTCTCCAACACCACAGTTCAAAAGCATCAATTCTTCGGCGCCCAGCTTTCTTTATAGTCCAACTCTCACATCCATACATGACCATTGGAAAAACCATAGCCTTGACTGGACAGTCCTTTGTTGGCAAAGTAATGTCTCTGCTTTTTAATATGCTGTCTATGTTGGTCATAACTTTCCCTCCGAGGAGTAAGTGTCTTTTAATTTCATGGCTGCAATCACTATCTGCAGTGATTTGGGAACACAGAAAAATAAAGTCTGACACTGTTTCCACATCTATTTCCCATGAAGTGATGGGACCAGATGCCATGTTCTTCGTTTTCTGAATGTTGAGCTTTAAGACAACTTTTTCACTCTCCTTTTTCACTTTCATCAAGAGGCTCTTTAGTTCTTCTTCGCTTTCTGCCACAAGGGTGGTGTCATCTGCATATCTGAGGTTATTGATATTTCTCCCGGCAATCTTGATTCCAGCTGTGCTTCTTCCAGCCCAGTGTTTCGCATGATGTACTCTGCATATAAATTAAATAAGCAGGGTGACAATATACAGCCTTGATGTACTCCTTTTCCTATTTGGAACCAGTCTGTTGTTCCATGTCCAGTTCTAACTGTTGCTTCCTGACTGGCATACAGGTTTCACAAGAGGCAGGTCAAGAGAGACCAGGTCAATACCAGACCTGGTATTCCCATCTCTTTCAGAATTTTCCACAGTTTATTGTGATCCACACAGTCAAAGGCTTTGGCATAGTCAATAAAGCAAAAGTAGATGTTTTTTTGGAACTCTCTTGCTTTTTTGATGATCCAGTGAATGTTGGCAATTTGATCTCTGATTTTCCAACTTGGATGCCTTTATTCTTTTTCTTGCCTAATTTCTCTGACTAGAATGTCCAGTACTGTGTTGAATAGATAGGTGAGTGTGAGCATCCTTGCCTTATTCCTGATGATAATGGGAAAAGCTTTTAGCTTTTCACTGTTGAATATGATGTTGACTGTGGGCTTTTCATGTTCGATAATTATCTTGAAGTACTTTCCTTCTGTTCCTGGTTTGTAGAGTGTTCTTATAAAAGAATGTTAATTTTGTCAAATGCTTTTTCTGTATCTATTGAGATGATCATATGATTTTTCTCCCCTGTTATATTAGAGTATTACATTTATTTTCATATGTTGAACCTTGCAACTTAGGTGGATAGTCTTTTTAATGCCATATCGTCCTTTTAATGTGCTGTTGAATTTGATTTGTTAGTATTTTGTTCAGGATTTTTACATTAATATTCATCTGGTCTGTAGTTAATATTGATTAACAACATTATTTTGGCCTGTAGTTTTCTTTTTTTATAATATCATTGCCTGGCTTTGGTATCAGGATAGGGTAGTCTTATCAAATGAGTTTGAGAGTGTTCCCTCTTGGTTTTTGGAAGACTTTGAGAAAATTGATGTTAATTCTTAAAAGTGCTTTATATAGGATTCTCCAGTGAAATGTGGGCTTTTCTTTCTTGGGAGATTTTTGATTACTGATTCAATCTTTCTGTTAGTAATTGGTCTGTTCTGGTTTTAATCTTGGTAGGTTATATGTTTCTTCTATGGCATCAGTTGAAAAATTTCCTCTTTCATTTCTGATTTTAGTAATTTGTATCTTCTCTCTTTTTTCTTTTTAAATTAAAAAAAAAATTTTTTTTTAACTTAGGAAATTTCGTTATTTGTTTTGGCTGCCCTGGGTCTTCATTGCTGCTAGTGAGCTTTCTTTAGTTGCACCAGGGGGTACTCGCTAGTTATGGTGTATGGGCTTCTCATTGTGGCAGCTTCTCTTGTTGTGGAGCATGGGCTTCGATAGTCGTGGAGCATGGACGCAGTTGCCCCGAGTATGCAGGATTTTCCTAGACCAGGGATCGAACCGGTGTTCCCTACATTGGCAGGCTGATTCTTAACCATTGGACCGCCAAGAATGTTCTCTTTTTCTTATTGTAGATAAAGTTGTGTCAACTTTGTTCATCTTTTCAAAAAAACAATTCTTGTTTTTGTTGTTTTTCTTCCCTCTGTTTTATTTCTGCACTGCTGTTCATTTGCTAAGTCACGTCCGCCTCTTTGTAACACCATGGACTGCAGCACGGCAGGCTTCCCTGTCCTTCAGTATCTCCCAGAGTTTGCTAAAACTCATGTCCATTGAGTTGATGATGCCATCCAACCATCTCATCTTCTGTCGTCCCCTTCTCCTCCTGCCTTCAATCTTTGCCTACATCAGGGTCTTTTCAAATGAGTCAGCTCTTTGCATCAGGTGGCCGAAATATTGGAGCTTCAGCTTCAGCATCAGTTCTTCCATTGAATATTTAGAACTGATTTCCTTTAAAATGGACTGGTTTGACCTACTTGTTATCCAAGGAACTTTCAGTCTTCTCCAGCACCACAGTTTGAAAGCATCAATTCTTCGGCACTCAGCCTTCTTTATGGTCCAGCTCTCACATCCATACATGACTACTGGAAAAACCATAGCTTTGACTGTATATATATATATGAACCTTTGTCGGCAAAGCGATGTTTCTGCTTTTGAATATACTGTCTTGGTTTGTCATAGCTTTTCTTCCAAGAAGCAAGCGTCTTTTAATTTCATGGCTGCAGTCACCATCTGCAGTGATTTTTCCTCTAATCCTTGTTAATTCCTTCTTTTGCTAACTTAGGTTTTATTTTGTTCTTTTTTTGAGTTCTTTCAGTTATGCATTTAGGTTGCTGACTTGAGATTTTCCATAAAATCTTTAAAAAAAAAAAACAAAAACTTTTGCATGGCAACAATCCACTGCAAACAATAGCAAAGGACAAACAACAAACTGAAAGAAAATATTTCTAACATTTCTCAGAGATAAAGGGCCAATATCTTTTATATCAGTTCAGTTCAGTTCAGTCGCTCAGTCGTGTCTGACTCTCTGTGACCCCATGAATCACAGCACGCCAGGCCTTACTGTCCATCACCAACTCCCGGAGTTCACTCAGACTCACGTCCATTGAGTCAGTGATGCCATCCAGCCATCTCATCCTCTGTCATCCCCTGCTTCTCCTGCCACCAATCCCTCCCAGCATCAGAGTCTTTTCCAATGAGTCAACTCTTTGGATGAGGTGGCCAAAGTATTGGAGTTTCAGCTTCAACATCAGTCCTTCCAAAGAACACCCAGGACTGATCTCCTTTAGAATGGACTTGTTGGATCTCCTTGTAGTCTAAGGGACTCTCAAGAGTCTTCTCCAACACCGCAGTTCAAAAGCATCAATTCTTTGGCACTCAGCTTTCTTCACAATCCAACTCTCACATCCATACATGACTACTGCATAAACCATAGCCTTGACTAGATGGACCTTTGTTGGCAAAGTAATGTCTCTGCTTTTGAATATACTATCTAGGTTGGTCATAACTTTGCTTCCAAGAAGTAAGCGTCTTTGAATTTCATGGCTGCAGTCACCATCTGTAGTGATTTTGGAGCCCAAAAAAATAAAGTCTGACACTGTTTCCACTGTTTCCCCATCTATTTGCCATGAAGTGATGGGACCGGATGCCATGATCTTCGTTTTCTGAATGTTGACCTTTAAGCCGACTTTTTCACTCTCCTCTTTCATGTTCATCAAGAGGCTTTTTAGTTCCTCTTCTCTTTCTGCCATAAGGGTGTGTCATCTGCATATCTGAGGTTATTGATCTTTCTCCCTGCAGTCTTGATTCCAGCTTGTGCTTCTTCCAGCCCAGCGTTTCTCATGATGTACTCTGCATAGAAGTTAAATAAGCAGGGTGACAATATACAGCCTTGACGTACTCTTTTTCCTATTTGGAATCAGTCTGTTGTTCCATGTCCAGTTCTAACTGTTGCTTCCTGACCTGCATATAGGTTTCTTAAGAGGCAGGTCAAGTGGTGTGGTATTCCTATCTCTTTCAGAATTTTCCCGTTTATCGTGATCCCCACAGTCAAAGGTTTTGTCATAGTCAATAAAGCAGAAATAGATGTTTTTCTGGAACTCTCTTGCTTTTTCGATGATCCAGTGGATGTTGGCAATTTGATCTTTGGTTCCTCTGCCTTTTCTAAAACCAGCTTGAACATCTGGAAGTTTACGGTTCATGTATTGGTGAAGCCTGGCTTGGAGAATTTTGAGCACTACTTTACTAGCGTGTGAGATAAGTGCAATTTTGAGGTAGTTTGAGCATTCTTTGACATTGCCTTTCTTTGGGATTGGAATGAAAACTGCCCTTTTCCAGTCCTGTGGCCACTGCTGGCATATTGAGTGCAGCACTTTCACAGCATCATCTTTTAGGATTTGAAATAGCTCAACTAGAATTCCATCACCTCCACTAGCTTTAAGAATTTTTAAAAATCAAGGGAAGATAAACTAAGACTCCCAGTGGAAAAATAGTGAAGTGCCGTGAACATTCACTTCACTTTCAATCAGATATTAAATGGCTCTAAAATCCTCTTCAAGATGTTTAATATCAGTAATGATTTTTTTTTGTGTGCAAATTTAAAGTATACTGAGGTGCCATTTCTCAGCCACTAAACTGGCAACAGTGAAAAGGTAGATAATATACTCTGAAGGCAAGTCAGTCGGGAAACAGGCTCTCTTATACATTGCTGATAGTACTGCAGTATGATAAAGCTCTTTCAGAAGGGAGGCAAGATGTAACAAAATTTAAACTGTGTTTGACTTTTGATTTAGGAGTCTCACTTGTAGGAATTTATGCTGAAGATATATTCTCATCAGCATAGAAATGTATTTGCACAAGGCTGTTTGTTGTATCAGTATTTGTAATTATAAAATATTGCCCACACATAGGATAGCAATTGAATAAAACTGTGGTATACAATGAAGTGCTATATACGCTACTTTAAAAAAAGAATGAAGAAAATCTCTAGTAGCTGACACAAAATGAATTCTAGGATATACTGTTAAGTGAAAAAAGCATAGTGCAAAAAAGTACTATTGTATGTTACCTTGTGTGTGTGAAAGGCAGGGATATGGAAAATATATGGTGGTTTTTTGCACAAAGAAATACAGGCAGGATAAATCAATAAGGAGATTGGTTACCTATAGTGAGTGAGTGGATTTGAGGTAGAAGTGGTTGTTGTGTAGTAGATACCTACCTAGCGTATGGGTTTTTCACACCCATCCATTCTCCAGTTATCTGCAGATAGCAACTCACTGTCCTGCAATTTAATTTATTTCTCATATTAACTACCTGCAGTTAGTAGAGAGCCCACAGGCTCATTTCCACAAGACTGTCCCTACCTTTGGGCTCCCTTGGTGGCTCAGATGGTAAAGCGTCTGCCTGCAATGTGGAAGACCTGAGTTTGTTCCCTGGGTTGGGAACATCCCCTGGAGAAGGAAGTGGCCAATCACAAGTACAGACCTTCCTTGACTTACAGTGGGGTTACATATCAATAAACCTATCATAAGCTGAAAATATTCAAAGTTGAAAGTGCATTTAATTGGACACCTGATGCACAGAGCTGACTCATTGGAAAAGACCTTGATCCTGGGAAAGACTGAGGGCGTGAGAAGAAGGGGGTGACAGAGATGAGATGTCAGATGGCATCATTGACACAATGGATATGAGTTTGAGCAAAATCTGAGAGATGGTGAAGGACAGGGAAGCCTGGCATGCTGCAGTTCATGAGGTTACAGAGAGTTGGACACAACTTAGTGACATACATACAACAACATACAACATACAAAAACATACAACATACAACAATCTACTGAATATCATAGCTTAGCCTTGTCTGCCTTAAATGTGCTCAGAACACTTACATTAGCCTACAGTTGGGCAAATGGAATGGCTGTATGTTTACAGAATGATTTTAAGTATATCAGCCATTTGTGATCGTGTGGCTGACTGGGAGCCATAGCTTGCTGCTACTGCCTAGCATCACAAGAGAGAATCATATCCAGGAAAAAATAATTGAAAATTCAAAGTACAGTTTCTATTAAGTGTGTATTGCTTTTATACTATTGTAAAGTAAAAAAAAAAAATCACTAGTTGAATTTATCACAAGTTGGAGACCATTTGTAGTGTTTCCACATTGCTTCCCTCTGGCCAGCTTGGCTATATGGGGTTGCTTAATTCAGCAGGTGGGATCTTAGTTCCTGGACTAGGGATCAAACCCATGCCTCCTCCCAAGTGCGGAGTCTAAACCACTGGACCACCAGGAAAGTCCTTGTTCAACTTAGCTAAAAATCAAAATTCCCACCACCCCCTCCTCAAGTTTGATTATTTGCTATAATGGCTCACTGAACTCAGGAAAATAATGTTACCGGTTTACTATAAAGGATAGAAATGATCAACCAGATGAAGAGGCTCATAGCGCAAGGTGCAGAAGAGTCCCAAACCCAAGAGCTCCTGTCCCTGTGAAGTTTAAGGTACATTACCCTGCTGGCACAAAGATGTGTTCACCAACTCAGGAAGCTCTCCAGATCCCTTACTTTAGAGGTTTTTTTTTTTTTTTTAAATGGAGACTCCATTACCTAGGCATGCTTGATTAAATAATTGGTCATTGGTGATTAGCTCAATCCCCAGTCCCTTTTCTCTCTCTAGAGGATGGAGGGTAGGGCTGAAAGTTCTAAGCCTCTAATCATGACTTAGTCTGTTCTAGGGTACTGCTGTTCATGTGACTCCACTTTAGGAGCTGCAGTTTCTTGATTCAGTTTAAACTTATAGCACCGCACCGCCCCCCGCCCCCAAATGACCTGATTAGCTCAGCTCTTACAAGAGACAGGCTTTCAAGGATCATTTGCATATGTAGATTGGGCCAGATCCTTGAGAAGAGGAAATTTCTCTGAACCTGGAAGCCACCTCAGGTCCTATCTGCCTCAGAAGGATTGGATAAGAGTGTTTTTTTTTTTTTTTTTTTTTAATTTTACAATATTGTATTGGTTTTGCCATATATTGAAATGAATCCGCCACAGGTTTACATGTGTTCCCCATCCTGAACCCTCCTCCCTCCTCCCTCTCCATACCATCCCTCTGGGTTGTCCCAGTGTACCGGCCCCAAGCATCCAGTATCATGCATCGAACCTGGACTGGTGACTTGTTTCATATATGATATTATACATGTTTCAATGCCATTCTCCCAAATCATCCCATCCTCTCCTTCTCCCACAGAGTCCAAAAGACTGTTCTATACATCAGTGTCTCTTTTGCTGTCTCGTATACAGGGTTATTGTTACCATCTTTCTAAATTCCATATATATGCGTTAGTATACTGTACTGGTGTTTTTCTTTCTGGCTTACTTCACTCTGTATAATAGGCTCCAGTTTCATCCACCTCATTAGAACTGATTCAAATGTATTCTTTTTAATGGCTGAGTAATACTCCATTGTGTATATGTACCACAGCTTTTTTTTTTTTTTTTAACTTTACAGTATTGTATTGGTTTTGCCAAATAGTGAAATGAATCTGCTACAGGTATACATGTGTTCCCCATCCTGAACCCTCCTCCCTCCTCCCTCTCCATACCATCCCTCTGGGTCGTCCCAGTGCACCAGTCCCAAGCATCCAGTATCGTGCATCGAACCTGGACTGGCGACTCATTTCATACATGATATTATACATGTTTCAATGCCAGTCTCTCAAATCTTCCCACCCTCTCCCTCTCCCACAGAGTCCATAAGACTGTTCTATACATCAGTGTCTCTTTTGCTGTCTCGTATACAGGGTTATTGTTACCATCTTTCTAAATTCCATATATATGTGTTAGTATACTGTATTGGTGTTTTTCTTTCTGGCTTACTTCACTCTGTATAATAGGCTCCAGTTTCATCCACCTCATTAGAACTGATTCAAATGTATTCTTTTTAATGGCTGAGTAATACTCCATTGTGTATATGTACCACAGCTTTCTTATCCATTCATCTGCTGATGGGCATCTAGGTTGCTTCCATGTCCTGGCTATTATAAACAGTGCTGCAATGAACATTGAGGTACACGTGTCTCTTTCCCTTCTGGTTTCCTCAGTGTGTATGCCCAGCAGTGGGATTGCTGGATCATAAGGCAGTTCTGTTTCCAGTTTTTTAAGGACTCTCCACACTGTTCTCCATAGTGGCTGTACTAGTTTGCATTCCCACCAACAGTGTAAGAGGGTTCCCTTTTCTCCACACCCTCTCCAGCATTTATTGCTTGTAGACTTTTGGATCGCAGCCATTCTGACTGGTGTGAAATGGTACCTCATAGTGGTTTTGATTTACATTTCTCTGATGAGTGATGTTGAGCATCTTTTCATGTGTTTGTTAGCCATCTGTATGTCTTCTTTGGAGAAATGTCTGTTTAGTTCTTTGGCCCATTTTTTGATTGGGTCATTTATTTTTCTGGAAATGAGCTGTAGGTGTTGCTTGTATATTTTTGAGATTAGTTGTTTGTCAGTTGCTTCATTTGCTATTATTTTCTCCCATTCTGAAGGCTGTCTTTTCACCTTGCTTATAGTTTCCTTTGTTGTGCAGAAGCTTTTAAGTTTAATTAGGTCCCATTTGTTTATTTTTGCTTTTATTTCCAGTATTCTGGGAGGTGGGTCATAGAGGATCCTGCCATGATGGATGTCAGAGAGTGTTTTGCCTATGTTCTCCTCTAGGAGTTTTATAGTTTCTGGTCTTACGTTGAGATCTTTAATCCATTTTGAGTTTATTTTTGTGTATGGTGTTAGAAAGTGTTGTAGTTTCATTCTTTTACAAGTGGTTGACCAGTTTTCCCAGCACCACTTGTTAAAGAGATTGTCTTTAATCCATTGTATATTCTTGCCTCTTTTGTCAAAGATAAGGTGTCCATATGTGCGTGGATTTATCTCTGGGCTTTCTATTTTGTTCCATTGATCTATATTTCTGTCTTTGTGCCAGTACCATACTGTCTTGATAACTGTGGCTTTGTAGTAGAGCCTGAAGTCAGGCAGGTTGATTCCTCCAGTTCCATTCTTCTTTCTCAAGATAGCTTTGGCTATTTGAGGTTTTTTGTATTTCCATACAAATTGTGAAATTATTTGTTCTAGCTCTGTGAAGAATACCGTTGGTAGCTTGATAGGGATTGCATTGAATCTATAAATTGCTTTGGGTAGTATACTCATTTTCACTATATTGATTCTTCCAATCCATGAACATGGTATATTTCTCGATCTATTAGTGTCCTCTTTGATTTCTTTCACCAGTGTTTTATAGTTTTCTATATATAGGTCTTTAGTTTCTTTAGGTAGATATATTCCTAAGTATTTTATTCTTTTCATTGCAATGGTGAATGGAATTGTTTCCTTAATTTCTCTTTCTGTTTTCTCATTATTAATGTATAGGAATGCAAGGGATTTCTGTGTGTTGATTTTATATCCTGCAACTTTACTATAATCATTGATTAGTTCTAGTAATTTTCTGGTGGAGTCTTTAGGGTTTTCTATGTAGAGGATCATGTCATCTGCAAATAGTGAGAGTTTTACTTCTTCTTTTCCAATTTGGATTCCTTTTATTTCTTTTTCTGCTCTGATTGCTGTAGCCAAAACTTCCAAAACTATGTTGAATAGTACTGGTGAAAGTGGGCACCCTTGTCTTGTTCCTGACTTTAGAGGAAATGCTTTCAATTTTTCACCATTGAGGCTAATGTTTGCTGTGGGTTTGTCATATATAGCTTTTATTATGTTGAGGTATGTTCCTTCTATTCCTGCTTTCTGGAGAGTCTTTATCATAAATGGATGTTGAATTTTGTCAAAGGCTTTCTCTGCATCTATTGAGATAATCATATGGTTTTTATTTTTCAATTTGTTAATGTGGTGTATTACATTGATTGATTTGCAGATATTGAAGAATCCTTGCATCCCTGGGATAAAGCCCACTTGGTCATGGTGTATGATCTTTTTAATGTGTTATTGGATTCTGATTGCTAGAATTTTGTTAAGGATTTTTGCATCTGTGTTCATCAATGATATGGGCCTGTAGTTTTCTTTTTTTTGGCATCTTTGTCAGGTTTTGGTATTAAAAATCAAAGCACAGGGACTTCCCCGGTGGTCCAGTGGCTAAGACTTCGAACTCCCTATGCAGGGAGTGGGGCTCGATCCCTGGTCAGGGAACTAGATTCCACATGCCACAACTAAGAGTTCACATGCCAGAGGATCCCACATGCCTCAGCTGAGACCCGATGTAGCCAAATAAATAAAAATATATTTTTAAAAAAAATCAAAGCCCAGTCCAAAATACTGTGTATTATATGATCCTATTTTGTAGCAGTATAGATTGAGTTTTGGCATGGGAGTGGAGAATCAAGAGTTTTCTCTGGATATGTTAATTTTGTGATTGTTATTAGACATTCAAGTGAAGAGCTGTGTTCTTTTGTGGGCAGAGTGGCAAACAAGTACCCCTGGCCCTTGTATTTTCTACATCAGAATCAGCCCTTCTCTCCTGTGGTATAGAATTGAAGAGTGTCAATTCCTTTCTGGCAGTTAAGCAAATCCTGAGCTTGAACAGAGAGTGTCCTTTGGGTACCTGCATCACACGCATTCCGTTCAGAGGTGGGGTTCCCAGCTGGCCCCGAAGCACGTTAGATTCTTCTTCTCACTCCACACCCAGCCCCCTATCCATCAGCGTCTTCTCTGCTGTCTTAAACGGTCTTCTCATCGTTCTGGGCTTCATTTTCCTCTCATGTAAATTATCCTTGACTACTTCTTTGGTCTGTTTTTCCTATTTGCTGTAACACAAATGATAAATAAAAGTCACCTAAATATCCCCTTTTAACAGCAGAGGCAGTGATAGTTCAGCTCAAAGAAGTAAACCCTTTGAGAGCCAGGAGCTAATAAATGCAAATTTTTAATCTTTCAGATATCCACACAGAAGCAGTTCAAGCTGCACTGGCAAAGCATAAAGAACAGAAAATGGCTTTGCCCATGCCAACCAAAAGGCGGTCCACATTTGTCCAGTCTCCTGCGGATGCCTGCACACCACCTGGTAGGTTTATCAGAAGCTTTCTCTCTGACAGTGACTACTTTGATGTTCCTTGAGTTCTGCTTTTTCTTTTCTGAGGTAGGAGCTAGAACTCTCTCCTCATCATCAGAAATGTATGAGTACACCCTGAAGGTGACAGGTTTTCATTATTGCATTGTAAACAAGACACAAAAAAGGCCTTAAGAGTAAAGCTTTTTTTTTTTTTTTAATTTTCTTCTGAAATTCCAGAATTTCCTTGCTCTAACCTCCAAACTCATGTAGTCATAAATAAAACCAAAGCTTAGGGTCTAAAAAATACCCTTATGTTACTAAATAGCTATTCTTTATTGATATCCAGAATATGACCCAGAGTCATATATGTATGTCTTTAACAAATTTATACTCCTAAATCAAATCCTTTGTCTCTGCAACAGTCACAGGAGTATGTGATCTCTGGACAAAATGTTTTTATGTCATGAAAGAGAGCAGTCATGCAAAGTTACAATAAATCTAGAAAACATATATACGTGTTTATGTGTGTGTGAATATATTTTGTATATGTTTTTATTTCTTTAAGAATCCACTTTCTATAATTGGATCAGGAGATAAGCCTAGAGGCCCATCGCCACCCTCTAGACTTGGAAGACTTACCATCCCCACCCCCACCACAAATTCATATTTGAAGAGCAACTGGAACACCTTTAAGTTGTCTTTTCCATTTGAAATCTTTCCCAAAGTTTTTAAAAATTTAGATGAAGTCTCAGAATCTCGATGTATAGGCCTCTGAGACTAAAGAGTCCATCTGTTTCAAAGCCTCAGTATAGTGTCTGTTTCTCCACTGTCATGTTCCTGGTAATAAAATCTTTCGGGAGAAACATTTCCTGAACTGTTTTGGTCTCAGCGATTTACCCTGTCTTTTGGGGGAGATTCTCAGGAAGGTTACATTTGTCGTGGTCGACTCTGATTCACAGCTGTCAAGTTGAGCTGTTCACGCTGATCTAAGCCCCTGGCCCAGGTTTATATTAATAGTCTTCTCCTAGGTTTTGGCTAACTTCTCAGAGCATCCAGGCGTGCTATGGGCTCATTAACTGTGTGTGCTTTTTTCTTTACATCTGTGGTGTCAATATGTTCCTAAGAGAAATAGCTCTGTGGCTTCAAGTGATCCTCAAAATGTAACGCAGGATACCTCTAGCAGACCGTCACAATGAGACATTTTGTGCTGTAGTGGTGCATACTTCCAGCCTGCTCGTTCAGAATCTTGGATGACTTCCCTGTCGCATTAGTACAGCACCAGCCGGGTCCTCGTGGACAAAGGGGGCTCTCAGTCTCACAGCTATTCCTTGCTGGCACATTCTGGCGCAGAGTGGCTGAGGGTTTGCCATTGTAGTAAATGGCAAAGGGTAGGGAGCAGCGCAGACTCCCAAGTCCTTAGAACCAGTCTTCCCCAGAACTGTGCTAAAGAAATGCAGCTGTGAAGTAGTCTGCTCCCATGGCCACGGGTGAAATGGGAGAGTGGAGCAAAGGATTTTGAGCATGCGCAGACGGAATGGAAACCTTTTCTGTCCGCTTCCAAAGTCACTGCCTGAGGGGAATTCACCAACTCTAAATCGAGGCTGTTCATTGCTGAACAAGACCATAGTCCTGTGGAATTTGGTACAGGCTTCTGTATTTCTAAACATGAATGTTCTACTCTGTCTGCAGGCTTAAAGATGTGACATCGTTTTCTTGATTACCTGGTAGTTTTAATAATTTCATGATTGTAAAGATTCGGTCCTCTCTCTTAAGACCTTTATTCAGCAGAGCAGAGTATTAAGGTTTCCTATCTATTTATGTCCTGTTCCGGGAACTCTGAATGGTATGTGAGAGATGTTGATCCGCTGTTAGAGACATCAGTGTTGTCAAATAGAAGAGGGATTCTCTCCCAACTCGAGCACTGAGAGCACCCCACGTAGCGGTTTCTCACTTGGCCCCCACAGAGGGCTGAACCTTGATGTACTTGATGCTGTCGTTCTACAACACGCATGCCTGGAACCATCCTGTGCTCCAGTGTGAGGGGCTGTGGAGGGACTGTATCATAAGGCTTCTCTCGGGACCTTTCCACTGGGGGGATGGAATTTGTTCTTCCCAAGTTAGAATAAGGGCTTCCCTGGTGGCTCAGGTGGTAAAGAGTCCGCCTGCAATGCAGGAGACTTGGGTTCTATCTCTGGGTCGGGAAGATCCCCTGGAGAAGGGAATTGCTACCCACTCTGGTATTCTTGCTTGGATATGGATTCCATTCTCTCCAAGCATCTGAGAGCCACCAGTTAGAGACTTGGCCATTGAACCTTAACCCTTTTATCACTGTCTCCCAGAACCTGTTACAGCCTAACCCAGGGAAGGCAGGTAGGTTTTATCTTGCCTTTTTACTAGCCCCAAAACATTAAAGTTTAGAAGAAATGCTGAAGCTCTGCTCAAGGGGTCAAGAGGAAGAGGAGAATTGATGTTAATTATGGATGGTTATGGCCTGATTTTGGAGAAGGCAATGGCACACACTCCAGTACTCTTGCCTGGAAAATCCCATGGATGGAGGAGCCTGGTAGGCTGTAGTCCATGGGGTCGCTAAGAGTCGGGCACGACTGAGCGACTTCACTTTCACTTTTCACTTTCATGCATTGGAGAAGGAAATGGCAACCCACTCCAGTGTTCTTGCCTGGAGAATCCCAGGGACGGGGGAGCCTGGTGGGCTGCCGTCTATGGGGTCGCACAGAGTTGGACACGACTGAAGCGACTTAGCAACAGTAGCAGCAGCAGCAGTAGCAGCAGCATGGGCTGATTTTAAAAAAAAAAACAGGTTCTAGGCAGCTATGAAAGTGACATTGCTACTATTTTCTTTCTAGAAAAATCGTGCCACTCTTGCAGGGCAAGACTAACCTCAGATTTCACGGTATTATAGTTACATTGTCCTTTGTGCACTGAGAGGCCACACCGCAAAACGTCACAGAACGTGTTTTCTGCTCAGGGCCCTTCCTCTGCCCATGCTGTGCCAGGTGAACCTACTGTCTGGGATACCTGCTAAAGCGCACTGGCCAGTCGGCTTCTTAGAGACGCAACCAGCATACAACTGTGGGAGTCGCTGAAGTGATGAAAATCTAGAGCTGATTTTGGAGTATTTAACAAAAAGAGTCTGGGAGTGAACTATGTCATAAATCTTGGTTCCGTTCATAATCATATAATCTGATAAATACGGTAAACACTTGGCATGAGAGCTGATTTGTCTTTTGTTCATAAAGCTTTCTCAAATAATAAAATGTCATTCACCCTAAAACCTGCTTATTGATACATGCACTGATTTCTATCTTGTGGATTGGAAAATCTAAATTCTCCAAGTTGGTAGAAGCCTGTGGTTCTTTTAGTGCCTGTGGCCTTTTTCATAGTCTTTTAGACTTTGAATTACTGCCATCCAGTTCCCTTTATGTGCTGAAATCATTTACTAATGTCATGAGGCAATTACCTCAGCTCTTTCTTTGTAGGGCTTCTTTGTGTAATGCTATTACTCATTCATACAGATAAATAGAATGCCAAAACTACAGCATATATTTTTTGTCTCTAAGCTTTTTCTGCACCCATGTGGGCCTACCCTGCACTGCATTTTGAGGGTGCTCAGATGAACAAATAGACCACATAATGACCCCAAAGCACAGTAAGCTGTTTTGACTGGCTTGCATAGAATGAAGCTTAAAATTTAGGGGTCTCCCTGAGTTTCTCTTATACAGGACTCTGCTTGAAAGGGACTGTAGTAGTAATTCACAGGGCCAGACACAGAGACATTTACCTCTCTGTATTTCTATATATGAAAACAATGCCCACGAACAGACTGGAATATTGTTACAGTTTTAGCAAACTTTAATGATGCTGTATGGAATTACAGGATGCAGAGGACTTTCGTATACCACTGGCTGCCCTGCCTCAGTTGTTCTGCTTAACCATCTACTCTGTGAAGTGGGAAGTCCGGATTTCTTTAGAGATGAGGAAACAGACAAGCTTACAGTCACTAAGTGATTTGTCCTAGGATTCAGCAATTATGTGTCAGACTCATTGCTTGATTTTGTTTTTTACTCTTGGAAAGTTCTTTTTTGCTTAATGCTTCTGCTAAGTTGCTTCAGTCATGTTCGACTCTGTGCGACCCCATAGACGGGAGCCCACCAGGCTCCGCTGTCCTGGGATTCTCCAGGCAAGAACACTGGAGTGGGTTGCCAAATAGATACTCGTATATGCATGGTCCTGGAATGGGTATTATTCCAAATAAATTGAACAGCTGTTGCCTTCAGAGAGCTTATAGGCTAAAATACATTATTAGTCAGTTACTAACTTGGAGAGTTCCTGTAGATATTCTAATTTTATTCAGAATCACAAAGTAAACCGAGATGGCAAATCAGACCTCTATAAATATGTTATAATTAATAAATTTTGGATCTTTTAATAACATGCTTTCATTAGTATTGATATGAGTTATGAGCAGAGCTCCACAAGTACTTAGAAGTTTAGTATTCAATATTCTTTAAGCCGAAGCACAATAAAACCCCAGTCTATCAGATTGAATTAGTTTATTTCAATAAGTGATTGTAAAATTTAAAGTTTTCCAATAAACGTAATTTCATACTACCATTTCTTGAGTACTTCTGTGCACTAGTCAAAAGGCTGAGTGCTTAACATTTTTTCATAATTTGTTTTCTTGACAATTCTCTGTTCGATTTTACAGATGAGACAACAGATTTAAAGAGGCTTAATAACTTGCTCAAACATCTTTTTCTAGCTGTGTGGTCAGTTAGACAACCTGAAAACTCTCTCTCAGAAAGAGGGAAAAGAAAATTTCTCTTTAGTACTAGGTAGAATATAATCAGCTTCCTTTTAAATACATACAGAAGTGAGAGAGGTAGAGAATGATCACTAAAAATCAGTGTGGTGAGATGGGGCTGACTTTGACTGTCCTAGGGAGGAGAAGAGACTATCAACAAAAGACCTAAATTTTAATTACTATAAAGGTAGGAAAGATAAAACCTCAGACATATGTAAGGTTGAAAGTTGGGATTGAGATTCCAGAGAGGTTCACATCTTTAGCAGAAGGGACAATTAGAAAAAATTAAATGAAAAATTAACCTCCCAGCAAAAGAAAACCTTCTCAAGAAAGCTTGCCTGCTTTGCCTCAGAATAATGAGGGCAGGGACCTTCTCTAATAATTTGTGGTTGGTCAGTAGGTACAAGAATTGAATTCTGGTGTCCTATTTGTTAAATCTAATGTTAGAAAGTGGTCCTAGGCTGATGATAACCTGGGGCACAAGTGGTTTCTGGGAGAATACATGAGTCCAGGGATGTAAAATCCCCACAGATAAAGATCCACTGGATTTTGTGAGCAAACAACCCCAAAATAGAAAAGAACAATAGCAAAACAGTAGAAGTAAGACCCATAAGAACTGATCTGCCTAACTCCTATCAATGGCAGAGCTAAGACTGGAATCCAAAGCAGTCTGGCCTTAAAAGCCTGTTCTCTAAACCACTTGGCATATGGCCTCTCATCCTACCATGGTGATGGTTTAGTCACTAAGTCGTGTCTAACTCTTGTGATCCCATAGACTGTAGGCTCCACTGTCCATGGGATTCTCCAGGCAAGAAGACTGAAGTGGGTTGCCATTTCCTTCTCCAGGGGATCTTCCCAACCCAGGGATTGAACCCCTGGTCTCCTGCATTGCAGGCAGGTTCTTTACCAACTGAGCTACCATGTCAAGTAAATGTTTTCTGGTTTTATTCTGGAGCTCTAGCAATTGCTGCATATTTGGTTTAACTTTTCAAGTAGGCAGTAAATTAAAAAAAAAAGTACCTGTCTTCTCACTGCAAGATGAATTGTAATATTAGTTCATTTTGTGAAATGTTTTTTCATAGACGTGGGACAGTACCTTGAAAAACAGTGTTTTGAAATCCCTTATGGGTAGAGTGATCCTGGAGTAATTATTACTAGTGAGCCCCCCTGTCTCATAAGTATCCCCATATGGATGTTAATAGACAACACATGGGCCTCTGCTGATGAGTGATTACATAGTAATTTCCTGTCCCAGCCAGCTCTCTGTGCACCCAGGTCACTGTGGGATGCTGGAAAATCTCTCAGATAGTTCTGAACATCTTCCTGATCCACGTCTGGTCAATCAGTATCCACCCTGATTGAGTTTAGTGCTAGATTAATCACTTCAGAATTTGTAGCCCAAGGTAAGTCCAGAATGGACTGCTTTCTGAACTAACCTTTTAATCTTCTCTTCTATATAAGTTTTTATTCCTAGACTGCACCTTCTTGGGTCTCTAAAGCTTTTCCTTCCTAAGCTTCAAACTCTTTCTTTGCCTATGTGGAAACTTACTTTGCCTGTCTTGAAGGTTCTGAAAGTCTTTCATTCCCCTGACCCACCAGTGCAAGAGAACATGACACTTTCCTGCCTGATACCACCCCTTCCCACCCTGCCCGCCCCAAGCACACACAGATATTTCTTTTCATGGACTCCAGACTACTGTATACTAACTGTCTTAATGGTTGTTTCCCTTACTTGTTCTTTGAAGCTCTCATTTCCTGGTCTAGTTTATGTGTCATATTTTGTAGCAGTTGTTAGGGTGAGGTCTTCCTTTCAGTGAATCTTGACTCACCTGCTGTTCTAAGCTGGTATCTGGACTTAGTTTGGATATCGGGTGTCAGAACCCAGTGTCAGGCATTGTCTTTCCAGGAACTTGTGTAGCTTGCACCGTACCCCTCATTATATGTTTCCTGATTGGTTATAAATGGATTTTAGACTTCCGGTTCAGTTCAGTTCAGTTAAGTCATACCAGTTACAACCTGAAGGGCAAGCTATATTTCCAGAATATTTTCCTGTTGTGTAAACCTATTAAATTCATCATATACAAGCGGTTTGGCAAAGACTTTAGTTATGATGGATAAGAGTGTGAGTTCCTATTCAACTGGAGCAGAATCAGTGGGAAAAGAATGACTTTGTTAATATTAATTTAATATTGCCCAATTTTCTGCTAATCCCTAACAGTTTTGTGGGTGACAGTTACTTTTTTTTAAAAAGGTACGAAATAAATGTATGAATATGTAAAGGAGCTTCCCCCCCCCAAGATATAGTCCTAGAGAGGTGCTTACATTTTGTATAATCTTAACATGTAAACTGTAGAACTTTGCAGAGTCGAAGTTCTGTACCTGTGAGGTAACATAGGGTGGGATTTTCAGGGGAGAGGGGGCACTTGATGTTTATTGGCCACCTGTTATATGCTGGCGCCACTGGTGCTTTCTGTAACTTGTCTTGTTTGGGCTCTCCCACAGCAGTTAGCAGAGGTGAGTTTCCTCGGCTGACTGAGGTGGCCCTTAGCAGCCCAGTGCTGTCTACCTGTCCAGCCTCATCTTTGGTCACTGCCACTTTTGCATCCTGTGCTTCCGCTAGCCTCATTTCTTCCAGGTCTTCAAATGTGCTCTGTTTCCTGTCACCTCCCAGGTTTCTCACCTGACTCCCCTCTGTCCCCACCTCTGTGCCTCTCATAAATAATTCCTACTTAACCCTTCTCACCTTGGTTGAGGTCTCACTTCCTTGGGCACCAACCCTGAACTTCTTTAAGACTCTAAATCCTGTTAGAGTGGGTACTGTGTCTTCTTGCTTACTATTTTATTCCTGCCAACTAGTGTAGTCCTTAAAGTATTTATTAAATGGATAAATAAGCAAATAGCCTTCTCAGATGGACAACTACATAGCTTGTAAATGGTGGCCCCAGAGTTCAAATGCAAGGACGCCAAAGCCATGTTTTTTCCACTGCACTAAGCCTCCCCACGGAGAAGGCAATGGCACCCCCCTCCAGTACTCTTGGCTGGAAAATCCCATGGACGGAGGAGCCTGGTAGGCTGCAGTCCACGAGGTCGCTAGGAGTCCGACACGACTGAGCGATTTCACTTTCACTTTTCATTTTCATGCATTGGAGAAGGAAATGGCAACCCACTCCAGTGTTCTTGCCTGGAGAATCCCAGGGACAGGGGAGCCTGGTGGGCTGCTGTCTTTGGGGTCGCACAGAGTCGGACACGACTGAAGCGACTTAGCAGCAGAAGCGGCAGCAAGCCTCCCCACAGTTATAGTCACTAAACACTCTAAGGAGGACTAGCCGGCAAACGAGGTAATTGAATTGAAACAATATATCTAATTACATAATTGATCCAAATAGAAACATAATGAAACCAATTTTCCACAAACCTAATCATGAAAATACTGTTTTTTACTATCTTTTAAAAATTGAGTTATTCTGATTTTAGACTTACACAGATTAAAATAAATGGTGCAATAAAGACACTCCGTGAATACAGTGGAGGTTGTGGGATCCTGTGATGTATCACCCCAAAAATACTTTATTCTCAGGGTCAGATTCACCTGTCCCATTCCTCCCATAGATACTTTTTCTTTTTTTAAAGCATGTTTGCAAAGACAGAAATCTCTGCCTCCCAAGGTGCAGTTGAACATTTTTCTTTAAGATTATGCAAAAAATGTTTTCTAAAGAACCTCATCACTTTAGCCCTTTGGAGTCTGGTCACAGTTTACCTCTCCAGCCTCTTTTTTGCTCTTACCTCCCCAAAGTCCACATGATTTGCATAGAAGTATTTCAATCCCTGACTGAGATTGGGGTTCCTCCTGTGAAACCCTTTGCTCACCCCATTTCTTGGCATCTATTATTTTAATATGAAATAATCTGAGGAGTTGTGTGTCGTCTGTACTAGATGGTAAGCCTTCTTAGGGCATTTACTATCTCATAAGAATTCATACATCTCAAAACTCCCAGAACTGATAGTTCCCAGCACATATTACATAGTTAAGTAGTACACTGTAAAATAATAATATTAAGTCTTGGGCCTCAGATCTCCTTCAATGTGACATAATAAATTAGGGGTAGTTTGAGAGCAGGAAGAAAGGATATAGTCATTATTTTAACTTTCTTACTTCAGATCCTCACAATTTGACTTCTAGATTAAATTAGTCTTTTGTTCTTCGAATTTCTGTTGTCAGGAGCTAGCAGTGTTCTAGCTCTGTTAGTTATCTCTCTGGCTCTCTAAACTGAAGTAGAACATGGACCTGCAGTTTCACTTGAGTTAGAGGAAAGAGTTCAGCAGGACTAACCATAGAATATTAAATTTTTTTTTAGTTGAATGAAATTCAATGCACGAGCCATAAATTGTAACCCTCAAAATCATTTAGGAGGGTTTATCTGACATCATACCAAATGCCGCTGTAACATGCATGCTGCATATGCTCAGAGTGCTGGAATAAATTCCTGACTTCTGCTTCCCTTAGCTGTCCTATATTTGGTTGAACTTTTCTCTTTTTATTTTTTCTGCATACTTTTCTAATTCAGAGAGTCAGAGCTGGTCTAAATGCAGGCACCAGTGAATTCTTCACAGTTCTCTGGGACCAGGAGAGAAGTACCTCTGTGGCCTCTCCGGTCTTGTTTGGAGAGCTCCCCTTTGCCCTGTGACCAGCTAGCTTTCCCACCAACACCATGACTGCTGCTGGGCTGAGCAGTTTCTTATTCCACAGTAGTCAGTTCCCCAAAATCTAGTTCACTGTTTGGCACTTTAGTTGTTGTTACCAAAATAAGATTTTTATATTTGCCATCAAGATCATTTCCTTTTAAGTAGACACTAATTAATAAGTACTTGTGAAAATCAGGGTAGCAGCCCATCGCAATGTTCTCTAACAAAGACACTGAGGAAGATAATAGAAGCACTTCAGCATTATTTGAACATAAGGAGATAGGCCAGAAGAATTTAGATACTGATTAAGCCCAGAACCAAAAAAACAAAACAACTGCAACAACCACAACAAAAACAGTGAATGAAGTTTAAATGTACAAAAATGGGTTTTTAAAAAGAGCTTAAAATAACCTCTAGATTTTGGCTGTTTTATTTTTGCAAACTTTGGTTCATAAGTCTTTCCTTGAGATTCGCAAGAAATTTTACATAAAATGTTTTGCTGCTGTCAAAGTTGAATGTGTGCTCATTGAGAAAGATCTGGAAGGTCTGTGTTCTAGGCAGGATCGAGAACTTCTGTTTTTCTAATTCCACACAGACACGTCTTCGGCCTCTGAGGATGAGGGCTCTCTGAGACGCCAAGCTGCGCTCTCTGCTGCCTTGCAACAGAGCTTACAGAACGCTGAGTCCTGGATCAACCGGTCAATTCAGGGATCGTCCACTTCTTCATCTGCATCTTCTACGCTGTCCCATGGAGAGGTCAAAGGAACCAGTGGGTCTCTAGCTGATGTATTTGCCAATACTCGAATAGGTAGGAGCTGAATCTCCCCAAGAAATTATGTTCCATTTGGCTCCCAGTAGCCATGAGATAGTTTATGATTTGCGTTAGGTTTTTTCAGGGTGGCCTAAAAAAATAGTATCAAAATGAACATGACAGACAATGAGGCAGAGAAGGAAACAGGAGCAGCACATTTGGAACGATGGAAAAATGTCTGCTTTATTGGCGATAGTATTGCCCACCTGAAGCCATAGATATTTCCATAAGCAATACTCAAGCTGCAAGATATAACACCAGTCTTAGTATGCTTTATCTGTACTGGAGAATATTCCATCATGGAAAAAGTGTTCAAAGATACAACATCTTAGATTTTTCCCAGGATTGTTGCTTACATACTGTCTCTCTCTCAAATAAAAAAACCTGAGAAAATTTGGAATTAAGACAGTATCCGTGAGACTCTTGTCTGTAGCATAAAGACTGGATTTATTCTCCTTGCTGCTGAACTATTGCTACAACAGAAGTGTGCGGGCTGAGAATGTCGGTCAGTGCTTTTGCTTGACTTGGCTTTAAGTGTGTGTCTGTTCTAAGCGTCTGTGACATCTGCAGATAAAGTTCAGGTCTCTGCCTTTGCTTAATTAGTTGGTACACATAGCATGAAGCGATGTATATAAACATCATGTGTCTGTGATACTATTCCTTTTTTCTTGACAATCCATTTGCTTTTTGATGTCTTAATTTTTTGTCAGTGACCTTCCTGTACCACTTTATGTTTATTAAGTGATTTCTGAAAAGGAAAAACTTGGAAACCTTTTGATTCAAGCCTGTAATTTTTAAAGAAAATAGCTACCTTAAGGTCATGCTTGCCCATATTAAAAGGTCAGGGCCAGCAGCCGATGGCTTGGCCTGTGCTCTTAATTGATTGACACCCCATCCCCACCAAAGCAGCTACAGATGAGCAGACTCAACAGTTCTCCTGTTGGGAGGGTCGGCAACAGAGCCATGGAGGGGTCAGGTTTTATATCCACATTGTCTAAAAGAGCAGTTTCACTTGTGAAAAATAGTTTCCTAATACTCAGTTAACTTTATCTCAATTTTTGTTAACAAGATGATTTTATCTGACTTCATCTCATATTCCTTCTGCTCTGTGAAAAGTTCAGGAACTCACAGGAACCATTTTATCCAACATTACTGGCTTTTGGATGTTTGCTCTAACAGAAGTTAATACATACTTCATGTTTCTAAAGGAAAAAATTTGAAAATACAGATAAAAGGAAAAATAAGCTAGAGCCCCACTTATATAGAACTCTTCAATATTATCACTTTCATGTGGATCCTAGACTTTGTTTGCATAACGTAAGGCTCTGGTTTTGTTTTTTTACAGAAATGAAATGGTACTAAATAGAACCTGCTTTTATTAGCAGACATGTCTGCTTTTAAAGCAGAAATCTTCTATATCATTAATATAGGATCATACTTTTGTCTTCATGGTTTCAAAATATGCCACTGTGGCTCTGCCATAGTTTATTTTAGCCATTTCCCTATTTTGGACATTTAAGTAGTATCCAGGTTTTTGCTGTATGAAAACTGAAATGAGCATCCTCACACACACAACTTCGTGCATTCGTTTGATTATTTCCTCTTAGGATGTATTCCTATAAGTGGAATTGCTGGGTCAGGTAAAAATGTCTATTTTAGTGCTTTGTTACCACATCATCCTACAGAAAGACTACACTGCAGTATACTTGTGCAAAGTATTTAAAGCTTTAAAAAGTATTAAGCTAGTAAGTATAGACTTTTGGGGCCTGGAAACCTAAATCCCAAAATAATTTTAGAAATTGTTTATATTATGCTTTTTTCCTTGTTCATAGTTTTGAGTGGCTTTTCATTATTCTTGTGAACTCTATGTCTTGCTTCCTCTAATTTTCTTTCTCTTCTTCTAATTTTTTGGTAACACTTCTCTGTTCAATGGCTCTCTTCCAACTATATCATTATTTCTTTATAGTAAGAATCCCTACATGAAGCAGATTAAAGCAGCACTGTTTAATCATGCTTAAAATAAGGGAAGAACCTTGTCTTTCAAGTAGATTCAAGTTACATATGGGTTGTTTTACAAAAATTAAAAATGGATTTTACCTGATTTTCTTCATCTGAGACCTGATCAGTCTGACTCACTTCCAAGACACAGTTTCTGTCCTCAATGAGTGAAGAGACACAGATAAACCACCATAAACATGAAGAAATGTTCAAAGACTAGAATATTAGTAGCCGTAATGATCATACTGACTTTGGTTTCATTTTGAAGTCACCAGCAATTTTTATTTTATTGTGGTTATTTTTATAACATTGGATTTCTACCAGACTTTCTGTGTAGAAAAGAATGTGTTTGAGAAATATTTGATATGTGATTTGATCTTACTAAGCCTGCTCAAGTTCCCAAAAGTAATAATGTTAGGAAGCTGATATGCCCTGACTTAACCTTTTCCTCTCTTTATATCTTGCTAGTAAAATTAGAGCTAGTGCCCCTTTAAGTGGTTTTCTCTCTTGTTAAAAAACAGCCAGCAGCAACAAAAAAAGACTTAAAGATTCTTCTTCTTACTGCTAACATAATATAATTTTAAATTTTGTTTTCTCCCCTCTTAGAGAATTTCTCTGCTCCCCCTGATGTCACTACAACTACCTCTTCGTCATCATCTTCCTCAATACGCCCAGCAAATATTGATCTACCCCCATCGGGGATAGTTAAAGGCATGCACAAAGGATCCAACAGGTCCAGCCTTATGGATACAGCTGATGGTAGGCAGCTGTTTGGTAGTTAAATACAGTATATTAGTTAAACTGAAAAAATTCAAATTATAAACAGCAGTGTCTAATATCCAGCAGTGGCAGGACTTGTGATCTACTCACATAAGTCATTTCAGCTCTCTCTTTTCAAAGGTACTCTGAACAAAAAGTATGGAAAAAGAAAAGCATGCTAGGAGAGAAAAGGGAGGTTAGATGGAATCTTTGAACAGTATTAATAATAGCACCATATTTTTACTCTTGTCATAAAAATTATCCTGTATGTATATGTACCTGTTTAACCCAGCTGAAATAGAATGAGACTGTGAACAAAGGCCAAACATCATTAAAAATGAAAGCTCCTAAGAGAATTGAGAAAGAGAAATATTCCTAAAATCAGTTAATTTTAACTTACCATTTTTTTCCCTATAGGTGTTCCTGTCAATAGCAGAGTATCCACAAAAATCCAGCAGCTTCTCAACACTCTGAAACGACCCAAAAGGCCTCCCTTAAAAGAATTTTTTGTGGATGATTCTGAAGAAATTGTGGAAGGTAGTGGTAATAATACCAAACCACATATATTCCTTAGAAATTTTGTAAACAGTTACTGCATGTAGATATTATAGGATTTATGAATGGATAAGGCATCATTTTTGGTTGAAGAGTTCATAGTTTTCTGATCTTTTTTCCCTTATCATTTATATTTTAAATCTCAGATGAAAAATAGAGGGAGAGGAGGGAAAGACAAGGAGATAACTATGGAACATAGAATTATCCTTGGAAATAAGTTTTTTAAAATTAGGAACAAGCACATAATTTTAAAAATTATTTATATTTGTCATTATCTTAGAGTAGTGTCAAATTCATCCTCAAAAGTTTGCACTTTTTTTTTTATATATATAACCCAACCATTTTTGTTAAATCAGTCAGTCAGCACATATATAGATCTGTTTTAACATGGTGGATGGTGGAAAAGGTTCATGAAAATATAGTCATTTCCTTCATGTTGTTTCCAATTTAGACAAAACAGACACTACAGTCGAAAACTGAGTTTAGTCAATAAGTATGTATCAGTTGGTACTGGCAACTTGGAGAAAGGAAGAAATCGGTCTCATCTGTATGGTTGGGGAAAGCTCCCTCAAGAAAGTGATGAGTGGTTTATTCACCCAACAATTTAAAAAATATTTAGGGATAAAATGAATCTAGAATTTAATAGAAGGATTGGGAAGGAACTATGTGGGGGCATAGAAGGTGGCCGTTTGATATTAATAGTTATTAAAGGTGGGTGATGAATAGATCTATCTAAAAAAAGCCTTTGTCTGAAGAACTGAGCCTTGATAGCTTTGCAGTCCATTTTTATGTCCTGAGACAAAGAACAGACTTTGATTGCATCAGACTTTAAGGGAACTAAGCATGTTAGTAGACTCAACCCAGTCTTAGCCCATTTGGTGCAGCAGAAAGCACCAAGCCACGTGATGTATGAGCTTAAGATGAATTTCTCTTTCTTTTGGAGTCACTAAACTCACTGAACTATGGTCATCTTTCTTGATGAACTGAATTTTCAAGTGTCTATGCCAGTAATAGCCTCTTCAGTCTTTTTAGTACTGTGTGTTCAGAAGGCAAATGAAAATCAAAGTCTAGTAGGAGTCATACTTGAGCAACATTCATTGGCTGAATAGAGCTAACAGCTTCCCACTAATGTTAAATAGGCAATGATTTTTCATTTAAATGACAGTTATCTTTGGAAGAGAAAAATACCTGTATGTCTTTGGAAGTCTGCAAGAGTATGCCCCAGAGTCTGCAATGAGGCCTAATGGATGGCAATAATGTATAGACTTTTATGACCAAAACTATGCTTACCATATATACAGCTTGTCTGTAAGAACAAAACTGTTTATTTAGAATCACCAGTGTTTATTTTTATAGTTAGTTGGTTTAGGGTCTGGGAATATGCAAATGTTATTTACCTAGGGTGGTGAGTTGGAAAGTGAAACTGTTAATTTTGTATCAGTATAAAAATGAGTGAAGACATTTTAAGTTTTCCCAAATCTGTCATTAGATTGAGCTTTAACATGCATCTCATTTCATATTTCATTTGCCCTTCTAATACTTGCTGCTCATTCCATCCATTCTCTCTTCTATGCTCCTTCTCTCATCTCCTGTTCACCTGGCTAATCCCTACTTTTCCTTTAAGACTCAGCCCAGGCATTACCTCCTGCAGGTGGGCGCCCCCGTCCTCTAAGCTAGGAGGCGTGGTCCTCTTGTGCCCTTTCTCTTCATATCTTTGTCATGCACTGGCCGTGTGTGCTTTGCTCTGTGTGCAGGTGTGCTTCCCCACTGCACGCTGGATGCTCCTAGAGGGCAGGGCTCTGTACTGCTTGTACCTAACAATAATAGAAGCAATAGATGTTTGTTCAAAGGATGATACATGCAGCATTTATCTTCTCAATGTTTATCACATCTTACATACAGAGTTGACATTCAGTGAACACTTGACTTTTTGTTCCATATGTAAATTATCCTTCCTGCTATGAAAATACAGGTATTTTTTTTTAAGTTCAAGCAATACTTGTTTATTGTAAAAGATTAAGAGGACTTTAGTTTTGTCTCTGTGAAAAAGTATGAAATATTATTCACCCTCTAGTTTCTGGAATTTACCCTATTATAAATCTACTGCTTAAAAAATTTTTTTTTTTTTGCCACACTACATGGGATCTTATTTCTCCCACCAGGGATAGAATTGGGGGCGCCGGCAGTGCAAGCACTGCGTCCTAAACACTGGGCCACCAGGGAATTGCCTAGTGCTTTTCTTTTTTCTCCCCCAAGTTCCATTCAATTTAGTTAACATCGATTAACCAACCATTATATATTAGGCACTAAAGGCAATGAGAAGAATGAGAACCATGTCTTCTCCCAGGGAACTCTCATCTAAGAGGGAGAAAACCCTCTAGAGTAATAGAAGCTCTTAAGTGTCCTCAGTGCTTTAATAAGAGTGCACTCACGTGAAGTGTGGAAGAACTAAGGAAGGAATGGCCGGGCGGCTTCCCAGGGAAGGTACATCCTAAGAAGGATGAGTGCACATTCACCAAGAGGCAAGGGGTTGGCCATAGGAGATGTGCGCAGAGGTGTGGAGACATGGAAGGAACATAGTCATTCATGGCCCTTGTCTTCCTGATTCCAGTAGGTCGCTATTGTATACCTGTTAACTATATTTGCATTTTACAGATGAGGAAAAAGGAGGCTGAGGTAACTCCTTTTGCCCAGGGTCACACTAGTAAAAAGTGAATATAAGCTTGGGTTTCCTGACTCACAGTTCCATGGTTTTTCATTAAACATAACCTGGTGAGGTAGATCCTGGCTCTCTAACATTAGACACAAACTAAAGATTTTAAAACAAGTTTACTAAAAATAAAACAACAACCAAAAAATAAATAAATTTACTAAAAATTGTAAAAGTACTAAATGCAAATTTATGCTTTGTGCTTTTTTGTTTGTTCGGGGATTTGCTTTGTCAGGGTCAGAATTTATTGCATAAAATGTATTAAATAAGGTTTTACAGTTATGTGGGGAAATGAATTAAGGCCCAGTTTGTGGATTACTGTTTGTAATAATGTCCTTTCTTTTCTCAGTGAGTTTAAGCCAGAAAAAGGGAAAGGGAAATATTTTAAGATTAGAGACCTCAGTTATGTTAGCTGGTATTTGTACTTCAGATCTTATGTTCATATAACCTGTTGGGGTGTTTTTTTGGTACAGTACCTCAGCCAGACCCTAACCAACCCAAGCCTGAGGGACGGCAGATGACCCCTGTGAAGGGAGAACCACTAGGAGTCATCTGTAACTGGCCCCCTGCTCTGGAGTCTGCCCTGCAGCGCTGGGGCACTACTCAGGCAAAATGCCCCTGTCTGACCGCACTGGATGTAACGGGGAAGCCAGTTTACACTCTTACTTATGGTGAGTTTACATGAGTCCAGCTTCCTTTTCTCCTAATAAGCTCTTCAGATTATCATGGGTAATTTATTTATTTTTATCTTGCTATCTAGCGGTTACTGTATTTCAGTAGATCTTTTAAACTATTTCAGTGGGATCCTAAGCTCCTAAGTATAGCTATTGCCAAATATTTTCTTTTGCTAAAGTGACTATTGTAAGCAGCTGTTACTTAAAAGAAGAAAGAGACTTTGTAGATTCACTGATGTTTAAATACCAGGAGAGGATTTTAGGAAGACATTTGGGCAGGATTAATGGTGTATGGTAAAAATCAGTTTTATCTAAAAATTGAAGTTGATTACTTTTCACATCTTTGTCATTTACTTCATCCTGCCACTTGCACATAATAGGCACAGGCTTCTATAATGATCAGAGTATCAGTACTTTTCCATTTAGTTTTATAGATTTTTAAAATATTTTTATTATGTTTTCTCTTAAATAACAAGAAGAATGGATTCAACCTGGGCTGTGCAATTTTGTTCTAGTTTATTCAGACAGATTCCTCTTTCCCTTCTAAAGTAGTAAACATTGTCCACAGACCTCCACATAGACTATTTTAGAGAAGAAAAATGGTTTTATTTAAAGAATTGTGCAGATTGACATGAGTTTCCCCTTTGATGCCTCTCTGAATGAGTTGTGTATAAAACTAACATACCTGTGCAAAGTAAAATGATTTCTTTTTCAATTTCTTCATAATCTAAAGTAAGAATTTCTAAGGTGGTTGGGAAAAGGAGCAAGAAAAGGGGAAGAATAGACTTTCCTCCCTAACGTTGTTTTTAGCACTCATCTCAGGACCTGTATGTTAATCTCATCCATATACCCTTCAAGAAAGCAGTGAGATTTTTACATGTTTATTTAACATCTGTGAATATATTCGCATGTTTCACATAATTTCCATTTCACTGAAATGTAGTGGTATGGAATACGCAGTCATTTGAGTCATACTTCTGCTTTGCAGTTACTTCAAGTATTCAATACCATATATGTAAGTGGTTCTTCAGAAAAGGCTTAGAAAGAAGTGGTCTTCTGATTTTCAGTCTTGTGATAAAAAATTGTTTCCTTTCTTTTAAGTATGATCAGCTTGCATCAAATTATTCTACAGATAGATTACATCAGAGAAGAATATGAAATATTGTCTAGAGTGAGCTTTTGGTGGTTTCCTTTTTGCTTGCAGACAAGACTGGCTTTCCTAAATTAGAGTGAACGTAAAGCAGTTTTTGTGGGGAAGGCCTCTCTGTGTGTAGAGGGTGATGCTTGTCTAATGTATCGTTTGCCGGTGACGGATATCTTATTCATTGTGCTAGTGAACTGAGTGCCTTCTTATTAAAGCAGACCTGTGTTTTTCTACATGATTATTTTCTTTTCTTTTTCCAGGAAAGTTGTGGAGCAGAAGTTTAAAGTTGGCCTATACACTGCTTAATAAACTGGGGACCAAAAATGAACCTGTATTAAAACCTGGAGATAGGGTAATTGTTGTTGTTGTTTTTTTTTTTAGGGAGGTGATGTTTTATTGTTTTCTAGCATGCACATTCTGGACTTTTTTTGATGTACAACAGCACAATTTATAAAACTGTTATTCTTAGAAATTGAAAATCATTTGGGTTTTAATGTACAACAGCACAATTTATGTAACTGTTATTCTTAGAAATTGAAAATCATTTGGTTCCAACCCAGGTTATAATTCTTGCATTTATAGTTTGAAAAATAGTCACATGTCTCTTTCTGTGTAGCTCCTAATCAGTATACTGTTTTAAGGTAGTAGTGAAAATAAAGAGAAACCTAAATCTTTCTGTAAATAAATATTTCAATATTTGGACAACAACAGTAGCAATCAAGATTATTCTTTGATATTTTTCTTTGAAAAATGCCCCATAAAACTTTAAAAACAAGTTTTCTGGGGTTTTATGTAGACAGGGGATGAGAGTTATGTTACTTCTAAGGAGGAGCAAATTTACATCATTATTTTTTCTTTAATGAAGGTGACATTAAATTTTATTTAGTATTTAGAGGTTTTTTACACTTTCTAAATAAAAGTATTTGAATCATCAAGCATTACTTTTCATTTGGAGTTGTAGAATAAAACACCCAATGCATACACAACAGAATCCTTCTTAGTAGGCTCATGATTACAGAATCTCCTAAACTAGCCTTTTTAAAAATTCTGCATCATAGCAAAGGGCAGCTAAAGTAGACTTTTACTAATAGTGTGACATGTGAGCATTTCATAATCTTCACTGAACCCTAAGAAGGTAGTTTTGTGTCTTCCTAATGACATGGACACTTGTGTGCAGGAAGGAAATGGGTTGTTTAAATGTCTTTTGGAGTTAGTATTTTTTTAGAACTCTGGAAGGTTCCCAATTAAACTTATCTTGGGAGTAAGTTAAGAGAATTTGAAAGTGAGAGAAGGGAAGACAGGTGTCCAGTGTTATAATTAAGTTTCATATGTTAATCTGTGAGTATCCAAACCAAGTAACAAGCTCCGCAATGATCATGACTTCTGTCTTTTTGCATCTCTTGAGGAAATTAGGGAGAGTTAGTTGTCCCTGTGATGCATTACAGGTGAGATCACAGGTCTGAACATATTATGGAGGTTTCACTGTTTACCTTTTTTAAGTGAATTAACTTTATATTCATAAAGGTTTCTACCAGTGATGCTTAAACTCCCAAATGCCTTCTTGCTAGAACACTTGCAGTGTTGGTTAAATTGGTAAGGATCTAATGCAGTGAATTTGTTAAAAAGTATTTGGGAATTCCCTGGTGGCTCAGATGGTAAGGAATCTGCCTGCAATATGAGAGACCCAGGTTTGATTCCTGGGTTGGGAAGATCTCCTGGAGAAGGGAATGGCTACCCACTCCAGTATCACTGCCTGGAGAATTCCGTGGACAGAGGAACCTGGCAGGCTGCAGTCCATATGGTCTCCAAGAGTCAGACACGACTGAGTGACCAAAAAAAAAAAAACCTTAGGTTTGCTTAAGGTTGTAATTGAGTTCTTTCATTCTTGTAGGTTCATCTATGAGAGAAATAAGACTTATTCTTTAATATGCTCGTCTCTCTAGAGAGATTCATCACATTTATTTTATTGCTTTAGCCCTGCACTAAAGTAAATTACCTTAGGTTTTGTAAGTAATTTAACTTACTACTTAAGGTGAGTTGTTTATTGCTAAATCACCAATAGAATTAAGTGAAAAATTTCTTATGGTGATGATGATAAATTACATTATAGTCTCTAAATTGTGCCTTGTATAATTGTAGGAATGTCAGATCCTTTTAGATTTGTGCATCCTTCTCAATAACTTAATTTTCTTTAGGCTATTAAATAGTTTGACTTACTGTCTTCATGATAAATATCATATATAAATGTACTACTTAGAGACATTGAAAGCATTGGTCTGCTTTTATTCCTCTCTTATTAAATGTCATTATGCCTTTTAGGTAGCCCTGGTTTACCCCAACAATGATCCGGTCATGTTTATGGTGGCCTTTTACGGTTGTCTCCTGGCAGAAGTGATTCCAGTGCCGATAGAGGTACCTCTTACCAGAAAGGTAATGCTGCTTGATTTAAGAGGAATGTAGCCTGATGTAACATGGCAGGCATCGAGGTTCTTGGATCAGTTGACTCAGTTACAACACTTAAAGGGGATTCCCTGGCTGCTCAAACAGTCAGGAATCTGCCTGCAATGCAGGAGACCTGGGTTCAGCCCCTGGGTTGGGAAGATTCTGTGGAGGAGGGCATGGCAACCTACCCCCGTATTCTTGCCTGGAGAATCCCATGGACAGAGGAGCCTGGTGGGCTACAGTCCATGGGGTCCCAAAGAGTCAGATATGACTGAGCGTCTAAGGACACACCACAGAACACTTAAAACAGTCTGACCATTTTCCTAAGTACTTAACTTCACTTTCTAGAAACAGGGAAGTTGTAGAAAATTTATTTATGAATATTTTCAAGTTTCATGAAAATAACCTGTTTCCAACTAAGATAGAATTTTTATAGTATTATATATATATACCACTTAAAAATTATGGGGACATACTTGACTTTTCAACAATTAGCTTTTATAGAGAGTCCCACTCTTGCTTCAGAGACTGTAAGTAATCCACATTTATAATAGGTGGAATCTTTCTATACGAGCATTTTCCTTAACATCTAAGATTTCTATTAAGTCCAAGTGTGATGCAGTGATGTTGTGTTACTACTCTGGGATATAGAATTTACTTTGGCAACACATCAGCCCTACTAAAATGAAGCATATGTAGCAAATGTCAAAGTTTTACCAAGTGATTTCTCCATGAGCTGTTTGACTTTAATTTTCTCATGCAGTTTATTATTGAGAGTTGATGGTAAAGACAAATATGGTGGAAACTGTAGATTTACAAGAAAAGAATTTTTTTTCTGAAAGGAATAAAAAACAAAATGAGTAGCATCCCTGAAACTCTGGTTGATAGAAGAAAATATCTTTAGATTGGTCAGGAAATCATAGGGTTGTTCTTAAATTATTAAGTTGGCAGTGTTTATGTGGTTTCATAATGATACTTTTAAGATGACATTTTAATGGAAATGCTTTAGGCTGTATCTTTTGGTTTTATTTCTCTACTGCTGTTGTAAGGCTTAAATCTACCTCCTTTAAAATAGAATAAGAAGAAGTATATGAACTTGGGTATAATTGTCCATTTACTTTCATTGTAAATTTGGACATTTGGTGTCCATTTATATTATTTATTTTGTTCTGACCTGAATTGCTTTCTTTTTGGATTTGAGGTTATGGCTAGGTCAGGACAACTTAACCATGTTCACTTTTATTTCATTTCCTGAGATTAATTTAGAAGAGGAGCATTGCTGACCTTTGAGTAAAATGGCCACATTTGGCTGGTGGAATTCATCGTTAGCAGCGTCAGATTAATGAAACATGGTTTGCACTCAGGAAATCATTGTGCTGTAGCAGTTATTTGGAAGAACATATTGTCACTAGATTTTGACAGTTGCCAGATATCAGGGGGATTTCATGAATGTATTGCGCAAGTGCCAGAGCATTACTAAGTGTCAGATTTTGGGCTTGGGTATGCTCACGTTCGCTCCCCTACCATGTTCATTATCTTTTCTCCACAGGATGCTGGGGGGCAGCAGATTGGCTTCTTGCTAGGAAGCTGTGGTATTGCCTTAGCTCTTACCAGTGAGGTTTGTCTAAAGGGATTGCCAAAAACTCAGAATGGAGAAATCGTACAATTTAAAGGTTGGTAATATTTGCACCTGATTTATCAGTTAAAAACTAATGCTGAGTGCTTTAATTAGTGTTTTAATTTAATAGTAGCTAAGTATTTAACATATTTTCTTATTTAATTCTCACAGTCTTATGAAGTAGGTACCATTATTATCCCCATTTTACAGGTGAGGAAACTGAGACACAGAGAGGTTAAGTAACTTGCCCAAAGTCACAGCTAATATATGGCAGAGCAGCGATTTGAACCCAAATCTGTCTGATTCCACAGCCCACACTCTTAACCTTTATGCTGATGGTTGGAAAAGCTACCACTCTGTTCACTAAAACTAAATGCTACATGTAGAGACAGAGGATAGACCACTAACCTCAGTGGACTTCCACTGCCAAATGGACCTCCCAGTTGTTGAGGTAATGTCAAGGCCTGGTGTTAGCATATGGAACGGTTGTGCTTTTGAAAGAAGGTATAAATGTCTGATGATTTATCACTAAACACTAAATGAGGTATTTCCTTGGTTATAAAATGATCTTGATTTGATCTCTTGATATTTAAAATGGCCAATTCATTGTGAATTCCTTTTCTGATGGCTTAGGCAATTCAATTTTTATTTTGGGTTTGGTTTAGGTTGGCCCCGGCTCAAATGGGTTGTAACAGATTCCAAGTACCTTTCAAAGCCACCTAAGGACTGGCAGCCCCTCATCTCACCTGCTAGCACAGAGCCAGCATACATTGAGGTAAGTCCCAAGTCTGGGACATACATTCTGGCTTTTCCTTTGGCTTTGGTTGAGGTCCCATAAAATTTAAAACTAACTTTTTGCAGTTTTAATGTTAGCAGGTCCCCTTGGTTTGTTAGATTGCCATCTTTTGCCCCATAAGATGCTTTCCAATGGCCCTTCTGTCCCAATTATTTTGAGCATAACTACCTATTCATGAGAATGACAACAAAGAAATTGACCCTTGTCGTGTAAGAAGGTTACAGAAGACTTTAAGAAGTTCAGAGGTTTAATAAATGATTTACTAGTGGAGGTATTTCTCTGCTGCTTTGGGGATGGGAGTGGTAGGGGTGAGGGGGGAAGTGAGAGACTGAAGAAATGAGGAGGAAAAATAGCTGTGCTTGAAAAGAACAAATTTAACAGATGAAGAGCAAGAAGAAACAGATGGCTGGAGTGTTTGGTATTGAAGGTTATTGTGGTTGCGTGATTGATTGATGACATAATCCAGTTGAGAGATTAAGTCCTACTGCATACCAGGCACCAGGCCAAGTGCTTTAAATGCAGTATCTCAGTCAATCCTCACAAGTACCCTGTGAGGTGGTGGGGTGAGGGGGCTGTTAGTAAACCTGCTTAGTAGCTAAGAAGACTAAGACTCAAACTAACTTGAGTCACCAGCCAAACGTTTGTCTAAAAACTTTGACTCAAAAATGACAGAGCTGGAACTCAGATTCCCGTCTGTTGCACTCTAAAAATTGTGCCCTCAAGTACTCTGCATCTTGCTTGAGACAGTGTTAGTAAATGTTCAACAACTGTTTGCTAAATTAATGAATAAACATCCATAAATTATTTAAAAAAAAAAAAAAAGATTTTGGGAAAAAATGCCCCCAACCGTGAGCCCTGGCTTCCTTGATAGCTCAGTTGGTAAAGAATCCACCTGCATGTAGAACTACTGTCCTATACATTTCCAAGCTTCTGCTGTTCTGAAAGAACTTGCAGTTTTCATTGGAATCCTCTTAGTATCCGTAGGACATTGCTAGTGGGTTTCAAGTGTCCTTATAGAAAGTACAGCAAGAGGGACTTCCTTGCTGGTCTGGTGGCTAAGATTCCACTCTCCCAGTGTATGCCGCAACTAAGAGTTTACATGCCACAACTAGAGATTCCACATGTCACAGCAAAGATCGAAGATCCTGTGTGCCGCAGCTAATACTGGTGCAGCCTAATAAATACATTAATTTTTTTTTTAAAGTGATGGCAAGAAAAGTTTTCATGGGTGAGGGGTGGAGAGGTGGTGTTGGTTACATTGGGTTTCATGGGACTATGGGTCAGTCACGGTGAAGAATTGACCCTCCAAGTCTGAATCTCTGGAAAGAGGTCTGAGCTGGAGATAGAGAATTGAGAGTCATCAGGAGTGTGGTACCCTGATGGATAGAAGTGAAAAGAGGGCTTCCCTGGTGATACAGTGGATGAGAGTCTGCTTGCCAGTGCAGGGAACCTGAGTTCAATCCCTGGTCTGGGAAGATTCCACATGCTGTTGAACATCTAAACCCATATGCCACAACTACTGAGCCTGTGCTCTAAAGCCCAAAGCTGCAGCTGCTGAGCCCACGTGCCGCAACTGCTGAGCCTGTGTGCTGCCGCCACTGAAGCCTGTGCACCTAGAGCCTGTGCTGTGCAACAAGAGAAGCCCGCACTGCAACTAGAGAGTAACTCGCAAGAGAAGCCCACACACTGCGACTAGAGAGTAACTCGCACTCTCTGCAGCTAGAGAAAGCCGGTGCACAGCAACGAAGACCCAGTGCAACCAAAAATAAATAAATAAATTTTTTTTAAGTGAAAAAAGAGGAGGAAGAACAGGACTTTCAGGGAATGCCAGCATTCAAAGGATGAGCAGAGAGAGTGAAGGGAAGGGAGAGAGAGAATGTTGAACAGGAAAGAGGAATATCACAAAAACCAAGAAAGGACAAAGTGTCAAGAAAGGTGTCAGAAATTACAGAAAGGTCTGATACAGTGAAGTGTGCAATATATGCTTTTGATTTAACAATAAAATAAAAAGTGACTGATCTTGGTAAAAAGCAACTTGAGGAGGATCGAGCAGCTTCGAGGTAAAAGCGAAATTACAGCTGATTGGTCTGGAGGCGTGAATAGGCCGTTTCCCAGGCTCCCCTCCCCGCCAGGAGCCGCTGATAGACTAACATGCCTTTGGCTCTGCTTGCTGTGTATTTGATGCTGTGCTTCTGTTAATGCAGCCCGAGTCACTTGTTTGTTTCAGCTGCTTTAGCAGCCACTTCACGCTGATTAACTAATTAACTAATTAAACTTTGAAGAATTTTTCACACCTGCTTTTGTTGAGCTTTGTCATTCCCTAGTTCTGTCTTTGTGTGATTGAAGTTTCGGGCCCAGTTGCCTAGCCTCAGATATTTATATGAAGTGTTAAATTCAGCCCATTGTCATGGTTTTTCTAGGTCTCATTTATGGATTCTAGTTTTGTCATTTGAAATAACCCATTTTATTGTTTCTTGTGTTTTTGTTTTCTGTGGTTTTTTTCTCCTAGTATAAAACAAGCAAAGAAGGGAGTGTAATGGGAGTTACAGTGTCCCGCCTTGCAATGCTGTCTCACTGCCAAGCTCTGTCCCAGGCCTGCAATTATTCTGAAGGTCAGACTTCACCCCGTGACTGGCTGCACTGTGAGCTCAGATCTCTGTGACTGCGAGCCCTCTGCCCGGTGACTGGACTCCAGTTAATGACCGCATTCAGAGGGAAATGTTCTAAGACACATTCTTGGCTCGCTTTTGCTTTCTTCTTTTTCACAAATATGCTGTAATTTAAAGGAACGAAAATTCTGGGCAAACCAAATATGTAAAGAATGATTTCTAGAGTACAGAAATAGAGAGCTAATTAAATCCATGTGTTTATTAGCTGTGGAATGTCAGGTACCTTCCTCTCCCCATGCATATAGAGCTGTCACCAGCTGTAAGTTTGGAGTTAGAATCAAAGAAATTCTGCTACCAAAAAGCACAGATTAAAACACAAAATGTATTCTGGATTGTTGGACTTTAGATGTGTTGATAGATACGCATAATGATGATTTCCCTTAGAATGTTCTTCACAATATTAATTCTTTTAGTGTTTTATTTTTCATAGAATGAAACAAGTTAATACATGCTCCTTATGGCAGCATTATACAGCCACATTCTTGTTTGGTTAAAAAGTATATATATATAATAAAATCAATCAAAATATCAAAAGGAGTTGATTGAATTATCGTATAGTCATATACTGGGTTATAATCTGAGGTTTCAAAACTCAGGTTCTTAAAGATTGTTTCAGTATATCATTAAGTGGAAACAAATCAGATACAGAGCAGTTTATGCCAATTTTGTTGTCAGATATCTATTTCTATACAAGTATATAAGCTTAGAAGCATATGTGCATGCATATAGATACGATATATAGATTTATACATATACCACCATTTTTTATTTTCTCTAGGAAGTATAATTTTCTACATATGCTTGTGAAACTTCTGAAACAAACATGTGATCCTTATATAATTTGGAAAAAATTATTATCTCAAAGACAGTGCCTAAGTCAAGGAATTCCAAATTCATTGTGTCATCTGTGACCGTGTCACCCTATGATCACTTCCCCAGCCAGTTTGAGGGGACCCTCATGTGATCAGAAGACCCTTAGAGCTTTTAGTGGCTTTTTAAAAGTACAAAGTCGGTTGTTTAATAGAGGCAAGTGACAGAATTTTGCTACTTAAACTAAAGATAATTTCCTTATGTTTTTTTCCTGTTACAGGAGAAACAGTGGTAAATGTTCTAGACTTTAAGAAGGATGCTGGGCTGTGGCATGGCATGTTTGCGGTAAGCTACACGGAATCAAGAGCTTGATTGTACTTATGATTCAGATCATTGTGTGTACTGTGAAACCACAGCATCTCACCGTGTCTGTATGAAATTTAAGCTGCCGAAAGATCAGTAGTATTTTCAGGGAATTTAATTTTGTGATACGAATGGTAATTTTTTTTTAAAGGAGAATGTAATTCTGTTTTTTCTTCATTGTGTGGTTGGTCATACCCTTCATGTAATAGTATGTAGAGGAACTTAGGATCCAAAATTTTTTAAATATCTAATATGATAGCTCAAAGCTTAAAATATTCTATCTGTGACTATATGTTTTTCAAAGAACTCTGTTTGAGTTACCTCTTCTCTTTTCTGAAGAAAAGATTACCTAAATATATCTAGGACTTTGAAGCTGTGGTTAATAATACCTAACTTTCTGTTGGACAGAATGCTTGAATGAGTCCATGTTGCAATGAAGGAATATTGTAAACAAGGTAGATCAGGCTCCTTTCCACAGGAGAGGAACAGGTACCATGCGAAGGGAGTTAGAAAAAGGTGACTTCCTCCCAGCTACGGCCTCAATTTTTATGAAAGAGGTAACAGTTGAATTGGACTGAGAAATGAGTAGGATATAGTGATATAGCAGAGAAGGCAATGGCACCCCACTCCAGTACTCTTGCCTGGAAAATCCCATGGACGGAGGAGCCTGGTAGGCTGCAGTCCATGGGGTCACTAAGAGTTGCACACGGCTGAGTAACTTCACTTTCACTTCTCACTTTCATGCATTGGAGAAGGAAGTGGCAACCCACTCCAGTGTTCTTGCCTGGAGAATCCCGGGGACGGGGGAGCCTGGTGGGCTGCCGTCTATGGTCATGAGTCGGACATGACTGAAGTGACTTAGCAACAGCAGCATAGTCATATAGAGATTTTTGGGAGGGTGAAAATGGAGGGAGGCATTTCAAGTGGGAAAAGTTTCTTATGGAGCATTTTGATTAGGAGGGAGGAGAGAAGAGATACAGGACCCTCAGGACCTTTGAGAGTGTCTTGTCCAACTTCCTCACACATTGCAGGAGACTAAGAAAGAGTAGGAAATGAAGCCCAGGGAAGAAGAGTGTTTCCCTTTTCTCCCAGGATCCCTCAGATTAGTAAAAGCCTTATTCCTTGAGCCATACATACTTTCTAGCTCTTCTCTGAAGTCCTTCCCATTCCCCTACCCCCCTTTTTTTAAATCAGAATTAAGAAACCCTTGTGAGGAGTTAGGATCTTCTCTCTGTGATACACAGAGCAAGATAGGGACATGTGTGAAGAACTGGTTATAAACACCATTCTTCCCCTGAAATCCAAGTTTGTCACCATAACTGGAAGCTTGGGGGAGGGAGGAAAAAGAGGTTTGCAATGGTATTTTGGTATCTTTGGACCGCTTAGGTGGTGCACACAATGGCCAGTCTAAGTACCAAGGCTGGATCTCTTTGGGGACGGGAGTCCTGGGTGTGTTCGGCAGGAGAGACACCAAATTGCATGACCCTCTCAGATTGTTCAGTTCTATCTACCCAAACACCTAACAGGTCTAGGCAGGATCTCCTGTAAGTGACAGGTAAACTTTGCTTTCCTGCTTTGGAAGACCCAGCCCTTTGTGGTATGTAGTATGTGCTTATGCTTGCATAAGCATGTTGAAGGAAGGCACTTACAGGGTTGGAGGGCAGTTGGCAGTTGTCTGTTCGGTTTAAAAAGCACGCATCCTGTGACTCAGTGGTACAACTTTTCGGTACCTACCCTAGAGAAACACTTGTGCACGTGCTAGGGAAATGAGTATAAATATGTTCCTTGAAATGTTGTTTGTGATTGTAAAAAGTTTGTCAACAATAGGGAAATACCTAAGTAAACTTGGTATAGTCATACTATGAAATACTGTGCAGTGGGTTAAAAACATATATAGATCTCTTACACTGATAGAGTAGATTTCATTATGTTTCGGGCTTCCCTCATGGCTCAGACGGTAAAGAATCTGCTTGCAATGCAGGAGACGCAGATTTGATCCCTGGGTTGGGAAGATCCCCTGGAGAAGGAAATGACAACCCACTCCAGTATTCTTGCCTAGAGAATCCCATGGACGGAGGAGCCTGGCAGGCTACAGTCCATGGGGTCACAGAGTCAGACGCGACTGAGTGACTAACACTTACACAAATATGCATAGATTTAGCTCTAACACAATTTAAGTGAAAAAAAAAGGCAAGTGGCAGATACATGTATAGTATGTTACCTTTCATGTTAAAAACACTTTTCTATTTCTGTGGGGAAGAATATATATATAGATACCTATAAACATGAATGGAAGGATCCATGGCAGATTCTTAACAGTGATTATCTCTGAGGAGGAGAGGAGGGAATCAGGTTTGAGAATAGGTAGCAAAGGAGGCTTCAACTTTATAGTTAATATTTTAGACTTTTTTCAAAGAGCATTAGTGTTTGAGTATAATATGGTTAAAATTGTTAACAGAGTATCAATTCAGTTTTAAAATGCTAAGTGTGTATTAGATATTGATTACTTTTATCTTTCTTTGCTTTTCAGAATGTAATGAATAAGATGCATACAATTAGTGTACCCTACTCTGTTATGAAGACCTGCCCTCTCTCTTGGGTCCAAAGAGTACATGCTCACAAAGGTAGTTACACATAGCATCTAAGCTTTAATTATGTGACTGTTGGAGATTTCAGGGCTTTTCAAATTGGTCTCGTAGAGACATACTTCTATGCCTTGGAACCTTAACAGATTTTAGAATTTGGTTACCATAAGATTAGATATGCTGTCTCGTTCATCTCAGTTGGTGTCCTTTCTGAAGAACGGAGATGACTGTGTGTGAATCTGAGCCTGAATTAGATTTATTGGATGCTCTGGTGTTCGATCCTTCCTTGGCTTGGGTATGAGGCCCATCTGTAGGTCTCTGTGAGCAAGGTAGTCATGTGTCCGTCAGTCACTGCCGCCTCAGAGCACCTGGCATCATTTCTTTGAGACTTTTCTTATTTTCTCTTAAGTGCAATTCATGATTCCTAAAACAAATGAAAATGTTTTTACTGTAGCATATTAATATCTACCAGATTTAGCACATGTGTATTAACTTTACCCCTTTTGCATTTATAGCCAAGGTGGCTCTAGTGAAATGCCGAGACTTGCACTGGGCTATGATGGCTCATCGGGACCAAAGAGATGTGAGCTTGAGTTCCCTCCGGATGTTGATTGTGACGGATGGAGCTAATCCTTGTGAGTATTTCTGGAGTGTCAATCTGGGAATAGCCTTTCCTTTGGTAGTTGAGGTTTTCGTCCCCTTTCCATAAGCAATTTTTTTGTTTTTAAACATCTGTATTGAGAGAGAATTCACATATCATAAAACTCACCCATTTAGAATACAGTTCAGTGGTTTTAGCATGTTCATAGAGTTATAACACTATCACTACTGACCTGAATTTAGAACATCATCATCCCCAAAAGAAACCCCATACCCATTAGGCTTCATTTCCCATTTCCCATCCTCTGTCCCTTAGCCCCGGGCAACTGCTAATCTACTCCTTGTCTCTATATATTTACCTCTTCTGGACATTTCACATAAATGTAGTCATGCTATATGTGGTTTTTTCTGACCAACTCCTTTCACTTAGCATATTTTCAAGGTCCCTCCATGTTGTAGCCTATGTCTGGACTTTATTCCTTTATACTGCCATAAAATATTCCTTTGTATAGATATATTACATTTCATGTAGTCATTCATCATTTGATGGATCTATAAGCTTTGAAAAGCACTCTGTTCTCACTCACTTAGATCCTTTCTCTGTCATGTAACTAAAAAGAGCAATGAGGAAATAACTTACTATAACCAAGTGTCTGGACTTTATATAAATTCCCTGTCAGCAAATCAGAAGAGTTCACAAAAGCTTTTAGAGACCTTACTGTGTTGCCTCCTTTTCCCAACAAGCACAAACATCCTGAGCCTCCATAGGGTAGACTCAGGTGGAGCATCAGACACTACTGTGTTCTTTGCCATCAGTGAACTTTTGTCAGCAGTCACAGTGATCATTCTGGTATAAAACACAAGCCTGGGACTGACCTTAAAAAGAAACAAGTTAGTGAGTACACGAAAAGGATGGCGCTGAGCCAGAATATTAGTAATGCACTGGCCACAATGGAGCAGTGGCTTCAGGAAGAGTTGCTTACTTCCAAACCAGCTGCCTGTTGCCTGCAGTACACCTCTGCTATTGATTGGGCAGTTCAGTAGGAGCAGCCATATTCCACGCTGTAACTTTAAATAGTGTCAGTGACCTTTCATGGGCTGGACAAGCATTTGTTTGTCCTTGAAACCTGTCAACCACCTCAGAGACGCAGTAAAATACTTGCACAGAATTAATGGCTTGCCAGGTGGCTCAGTGGTAAAGAATCTGCCTGCCAATGCAGAAGACGCAGGAAATGCATTTTCAATCCCTGGGTCAGGAAGATCCCCCGGAGAAGTGAATGGCAACCCACTCCAGTTTTCTTGCCTGGAAAAAATCTCATGGACAGGGTCCTGGTGGGCTACAGTCCATGTGGTCACAAAGAGTTGGGCACGACTGAGCATACACTCACACAAATGATGTACAGATGTGTCAGCTTTCTGTTCTTTACCAGTTTCCTGCAGTAATGAAAATCAGACTTTCAAGCTTTCAAGTTCATCTGTTTCAACTCCTCAGGGTCCGTGTCATCCTGTGATGCCTTCCTGAGTCTGTTCCAAAGCCATGGTCTGAAACCTGAGGCCATCTGTCCATGTGCTACTTCTGCCGAAGCCATGACTGTCGCAATCCGCAGGTATCGTTCAGAATGTTGGTGCTCTTGATGGATGTTACATCTCTGATCAAATGTGCAGAGTTGACTGGGTGGTGACAAAGGGGTGAGGTCTAATTTTCTGCTTCATAAGCCTGAAAATGAAGATGACTTTGTAAAGCAGTTTGAAGCATCTCATTTATTATTCCTACTATTGCCCTAAGTGTAACTAGGAAACTGAAATTTTATTTCAGCTGTTCTCATCTTCTATTTGTGAATTTAGTTCTTTTTCTCTCTTCAGAATCCTTAGTATCTTAGACAAGAAATGTACTTGATCATAGCTTACATGTGGATACTACCTGTACATGTAGTACACTCAGGCCAATATGTTCTTTTAGTAAACTATTTATTTATTTATTATTTGGCAGCAGAAGGTCTCAGTTGTGGCAAGTGGAATCTAGTTCCCTGACCAAGGATTGAACCTATGCCCCCTGCATTGGGAGCATGAAGTCTTAACCACTGGACCACTAGGGAGGTCCTCAAGCCAATATATTCTTAACAACCAATTAAGTTTTACTTTTCCCCCATGCTTTGCAAGTATTGGCAGATTTTTAGTAGAAAAAATGAGGATTTTTGTTTGTGTGGTACCCAAAGGAAATTTTTCTTTCTTCCATGTTCATACTTTTCTCTTAATAGCTTTTAATTTGACAAATTTGATAAGTTTATTTTGTCTTCAGACCTGGAGTTCCAGGGGCCCCTTTGCCAGGAAGAGCCATTCTCTCCATGAATGGATTGAGCTATGGGGTAATACGGGTCAACACTGAAGATAAAAATTCAGCACTGACTGTTCAGGATGTGGGCCATGTGATGCCTGGGGGTGAGTTCTCAGGAGCGCCATTTGCTTTTCATAAGATGTGTCTTTAGAGATAGCGGAGGCTGATGAAATGCGATCCAAAACCAGGAATCCAAAATTTAATACTTAGACTCTTTGTAAGAGTCTTACCTTCCAGCAGAATTGGGTGATTTAATTGTGAATGTTTCAGTTACAGTTGTTCACATGGGTAGCTAAACACTAGAGTGATACTAAAGTAGTCTGGTTTTCACTATAGTTACCAAGATGTTGGGCCGACAGAAAGTTAGAGTACTCTGCTTCCTGTGTGTTTGAGTTTGATCTGTGTAAGGGTAAATTAATTTAACCCGTTTCTTCAGACTTTGCAGTCATTTTTAATGTCAGTCTTTAAAAGCTTCAGTCTGCATCTATTGTATGTTTTGTTTGCTGAATTTAAAAAATTACCTTCAGGACCAAAAGATGGAAATTTCAGATATACCTATACAGTGTCAGGTTTCTCTTTAACATTCCTGTTTGGTATTCTAACTTAATGCTGCTCAATAAATGGGAAACTTTCCTGGGTTCATTAGGATGAGGCTGTTTTTGTGAAGGTTTTCCAGGCTGTTCCTTGACTGTGTTTTCTGTACCCTAGGGATGATGTGCATTGTGAAACCCGATGGACCTCCTCAACTCTGCAAAACAGATGAAATTGGAGAAATCTGTGTCAGCTCCAGGACAGGAGGCATGATGTACTTTGGGCTTGCTGGGGTGACCAAAAACACATTTGAGGTACTTGATGTTCACGTTGCATGGGGAGAATGTAGGGTCAGCTATGGCCGCTGAGCTGGCTGATGGGAAATAGACCATGTAGCAGTTGGGAGTATGTGCTCCAGAGGCGGGGTGCTCGGGCTCCAGCCCTGAGAGCCACGGCCTAGCCAGCCCTGGGTGAACTGCTTAACCTCTCTGCCCACTTTCCTTCTCTTTAAAATTGAGTAATCATAGTATCTACCCCAGGATTGTTGGTGAGAACCAAATGAGTTAATGTTTATAGAGTGCTTAGACCAGCACCTGGCACGCAGAAAGTGTTCTTGTTTATCTCTTAAAAAGTAAGAGTCCTCACGGAAACACCCTGGTCAGTGTCCCATGGTTTGAGCTTTATAAATTAATTAATTAATTTTGGCTACTCTGGGTCTTCATTGCAGCACATGGGCTTTCTCTACTTGCAGTGCTTGGGTTTTTCATAGTCGTGGCTTCCCTTGTTGCAGAGCATGGGCTTTAGGGTGTGTGGGCTCAGTAGTTGCAACTCCTGGGCTGAGAATGGCGTGTAGAATCTTCCCGAACCAGGGATCAAACTCACGTCGCCTTCATTGGCAGGTGGATTCTTAACCACTGGACTACCAGGAAAGTCCTGTAAGCCCCAAGGTTTAATTCTGAGAGTGCAGTGAGAATGGATTCATCTTTCAAGAGTAGACTCAGGTTAGCCAAGCTTGGAAAGACTGATGTATTAAGGCAAATGTGCTCCAATAAAAATTAATTACAAAAAAATAGATGGATGTAAATTGGAATGCCAGCTTCCTAATGAAAAATGAAAACCTGGTCTGTCACAGGGGCAGATTGCTCTGATTATTCAGTCTTTCAGTGAGAGAAATATTTATTGAGTGCCTTCTGCGTGTCTGGCACCATTTTCCATGCTTGTGGTACGTCAGGAAAAACCCAAAACTACTCAAATAGCTCATTTTTCAGTGAAACTAGCGCATCATTTTTCTGCAGGCAGTTCTGCATGTGAAGCCAAATTGTAATGAAAGTCTGCCTGGTGAGCCTGGAAATCAGAACAGGCATGATTAATTGTCTGTATTTCCTAACTGGGATTAACCTGCCTCAGGCTTCCTTTTAGGGAACAGAGAACTCCAGTTTGTGGGCCATGTTCCCTTCACATTAAATAGGGTTTATATGACCACTGCCGGTTTTCAGTTCTTTTAGCTTCCCCTTTGGGCTTCCTTGATGGCTCTGATGGTAAAGAATCCGCCTGCAATGCAGGAGACTCAGGTTCGATCCCTGGGTCAGGAAGATCCTCTGGAGAAGGGAATGGCAACCCACTCCAGTATTCTTGCCTGGAGAATTCCATAGACCGAGGAGCCTGACAGGGTACTGTCCATGGGGTTGCAAAGAGTCAGACACGGCTGAGCGACTAACACTTTCACTTTGCTGTTAATCCAGACAAGTGGTTCTTAGTCTCACTATGGTATGGCACATCTGTCTGCCATCCCATATAAAAATCAGCACATGTAATTATGTAATAATAGGTGTAAATGGCAGGAGAATCTTATCTTTATGTGTGGTGTGGTGGCTGAAAAAGGTTCCATCATCTATGTTTACACAGCCTAAAATGATATGATAGAAATTATAAAATATTTAAAAATTGTTTTAAGTAATTTATTACTGAATTAAATTTAATACCATCTTTTATTACCATCATCATCATCATCACTACTACATTCTTGGCTTACCTTCAAAAGTTGTGACCACAACAACAACAACAAAAGAAAACAAAGCAAAAAACAAGTTGTGACCAATTCATAAACTCTTAAAGCACATGTTCACTGCCATTCTCTTGGCTTATTTTCACAGGCGACTATCTTTGCTAAGGGTATATACATTTTACTAATTCCAATCTCACCTTATTTCTCTCTTAAGTGCTTGGACTGCATATGTTTCCATCTGAGTTTTTCTTCATTGCACTAAATAAGATTCTCAAGCAGTGTTTGAAGTTACTAATAATATTTTAATATGTTCCCCTATGAGGGCAAGTGCCTAGCCAAAATTCTCAGATTTAATACTAAGCTTCTAGGTCCATAGTGATGAAGAAATTTTGAAATCTGCAGTAGGAATTTAATGACAGTGAAGTGGAATAAAAATCCTAACCAAAAAAGAAGAAAACTATTGCATTGATTTTGCAGATTAAAATTTTTCTAATATTTTTCTTACTGCATTTTTACATTTAAACCCTATGAGAATTTTCTAGTGTGGTTAATACTTCACTAGAAAAAAGATCTAAAAATGGCTGGTTAGAAGATAAAAGTGAGTTTTAAAAATAAACTACTGGTAGGGAATTCCCTGCTGGTCTATTGGTTAGGACACCTCTCTTTCACTGTGGAGAGCCGGATTCAACTCCTAGTTGGGGAATTAAGCTCTTGGTGTGACCAAGGAAAAAAAGCTTTGGTGAGAAAAACTTTGTAACACATATGAATACAAATAACTAATTTTCCATTGTCATCACTTACTATTGATATGAGGCAAATGAAACTCTCCATGCCTCACTTTCTCATCTGCAAAATGAAAATATTCTGTCTCACAGGGTTTTCTTGATTATTTCTAAAGTATTTACACCTTTGCCTGGAACACGATAAGCATTTAATAAATGTTAGGTCTTGTTATAGTTATTCCCTATATAAAAGAAAGAAATCTTAAAAATTAAAGGGAAACATCCAGTCAAATAGAAAAAATAGACAGGAGACCTGACTAGGCTATTCACTAAAGAAATACAAATGGCTGATAAGCAAAGGAAAAGAAATTCATCTGTGTTAGTAATAAAGAAATGCAGTTAAAGTAACAGTGGGATTTCTTTTTTTTCCCTACCAGATTGGCAAAGTTTGGGAAAATTGTTAACATATATTAGCCAAAGTATAGGGAAAGCATTCTAATATGATATTGGTAGAGTGTAAATTGCTATGATGGTTTTGTAGGACAGCCTGTTAAAATTGAAAAGACTGATGGCCTTTGTACAAATGCACAGAAATAGGTACAGCAGTATTCAATAAAGCACGGTTAGTAATAGTGAAAAATTAGAGTGACCTACCTAGCCAGAAAGACTGGTTACATTCTAATAGTCCTAAGTCTGATGGTTTCTTGAGTACAGACTCTGGGCCAGGCACTGTGCTGATGTCTGCAAATCTGTTTACATTCCCTTGATCTTTACCCTAAGCCTGTGAGAGGCATTGGGAGTTCCGAGTTATAGCCAAAGAAACTGAGGTTTAGAGAAATGTAGGCACCTCCTCAAGACCCACATGACTAGTAAATGGCAAAGCCAGACATTGAATTTTTATCTGACTCCACACACTATGTTATGTCATCACCACTGTGATGGTATATTATAGAATTCTTATACAAAGGGAGATAGATTTACTATTACCAACTTGAAAAGGGATCCAAAATACATACACTATGTGAAACACATAATACGTGAAAAAAGCAAGTTACAAAACAGTGTGTATTATGATCCCTTAAAAAAAGTCTCAATATATTGTTCTATGAATCTTAAAAGTCTAGAGAGATAAACAACAAATTATAAATGTTTGTTATCTCTTAAGGCGGTAGGATTCCTGGGTTCACTATGTATATAATTTTAGTTTTCAACAAGCATGTATTACTGTTTAAAAGTTCTTAAAAGACATTTAAAAAATTAAATGCTGCTTTTTTTTTAAGCTAACGTTTTCACTTTCTTTTGCCTTTTAGGTGATTCCAGTGAATTCTGCCGGCTCTCCTGTTGGAGATGTACCGTTCATCCGGTCGGGATTGTTGGGGTTTGTGGGACCAGTAAGTGATGTTTTCATGTTTGTTTTGGTGCACCTGATTCAAATATTTGTACTTTAGTTCACAGAACAAATTCTTATTAGTCCAAGAGTATTCCAGGGTCGCTTAACTTATATTTAGAGCAGTTTCTGTAAAAGTGTCATAAAGTGAGTAATGCTTATTGCTTCCATTACCCAGATTCATTTTATGCCTTCAAACCAAGACATTATTTTTTACTTTCAAAACTCTTTTCACTTATTCTTGCTACATTGCTTTGATTTGATTAATATATTTAAGTAAGTTAGAAGAGTGCTGAAAAAGTTCCGTTCAACAGCAAATGGAAACCATAATAGTGTACAAATCATTTTCATATATATTATCAGTACTGCCTCAGGTGTAACAGAAAATTCTTTGAAAGAAAATAATTTGTTTTTCAGCATATAGAATTTACAGGTCCTAGGTTTACAGAGACAATTAGGATACAAAACCTATTCTCAAAGAGCTCACTGTTAGTTAGCTTCATGAGCTGGTGAGAAAGGCAGAAGCTAGAGCATGGAGGGCGTTATATAAAATAATGGAAAGTTTGGATTTTATTTTGAGTCAACATATTTCCTCCCATCTCTTGATTACCTTCATATGCTCTTTTTCTCATTTTAACAGTTCAAGTTGTATAAGAAAAGATCTAATTTTATTTTATTTCCTCCCCATCATTAATAGGTGGATGGTGGGGGTGAGGGCATATCTCTAAGAGAATCACTCTCCCAGAAAGAGACATCTACACCTACTATCTTGACTTAGCACCAAGAAATTCTCAAAAACTGAGCTCCTTTTAGCTTCTCTTCCACTGCTGAGGTCTAAGATGGAGCTCCAGCCATCGCATCTGCATTCCATAAGGCAGGACGGTCCTACTATCTCTTAAGAGAGATTCCCTGAAGCTGCTGAGCAACACTTCTCCTTATATCTCATTGTTGTGAACTAGTCACCTGGCCAAACCTAGCTGCAAAGGAGGCTGAAACGCAGTCTTTATTTAGGTCAGCCATGCCCAGCTAGAAATCCTATTGCTATGAAAGAAATGGAGAAACAGATGTTGGAGGACTAGCAGTGACTGTCTTACTCGCTTTATTTATGTCCACTTTCAGATTGTGCTGGCAATGGCTGATTCTCTTTTGTCTTCTGGGATGACAGAAGGATGGACCAGTAGCTTCTTGAGACTAGAGATTATTCCTTACATAGCCTCATCAGTGTGTGGTGCTGCATTGTACTTAGTGAATCAATGAGTGACATTCAAGTGGAGATGATTACTAGATAATTCAGTATATGTAAATGGTCCAAAAATTTAGGAATTCTGTAATGAATGAGAAAAGTTAGTTTATTGCAAACATGTCTGGGAAAATTATTGATAAAAATTATATGAAATAATAAATAATACAATTATTTATACAAATAGTGCTTTTAGGACATTGACAGCAGACTTCCTGCAGCTCAGTTATTTTATTGGAAAGGAGAGGCTGTTATAATTCCTTAGACCTTTCTTTATTAATTTATTTCTAATCTTACCAGATGGAAACATTACTTATATGAATCGAGACATTCATTCTGACATTAGAACTGTTTTACTCTCTTCCTAATTCCAGTGTTAAATGGCTTAACAGTTTTCTCCTCTGCATCGATTCCATGAATAAGTACAAGATGATGAACTAATAACATAATCCCTGACTGGAGAAATGAACTGTGCTCATTTGGCATCCTAGTTTCTGTCTTTTAGAATTCCTAGCAGTCTAGTGGTTAAGGCTCTGCACTTCCACTGCAAGGGGCGTGGGTTTGATCCTTGGTCAAGGAACTAAGATTCCACATGCCACTCTGTGTGGCCAAAAGTAAAGTAAAATTCTTCCCTAAGAAAGAATTTGAATGGATTGTTATCTTATATACTGTTAAGACCCCATTAATTAAAAGATGCCACTGATTCTGAGATGTCAAACACTTTCTTAGAATCTATAAAATACGGTATTTTATTTCAAGATTTATTTCAAGGCAGGGAGTAAAATGTCTGTTTTACTATTTAAATTTTATAAATCTCTGTTACCTTTCAGGGCAGCTTGGTGTTTGTGGTTGGGAAAATGGACGGGTTACTGATGGTTAGTGGTCGAAGACATAATGCTGATGACATTGTTGCTACTGGACTGGCTGTTGAGTCAATAAAGACTGTTTACAGAGGAAGGTGAGTAGTACAAGGTTCAAATGTTAGCACTTCCGGTGAAATCTAAAAATCTCTATAGTGTGAGTTATATTCTGTAAATCTTCTAGATTAGATTGTTTTTTAATAAGTGTAATAGAAACCAGGCTTTCATTATTTATCTTAGAATGTCTGGTTCTTTGGCTGTAATTGAGAGGAATAAGATAACCATATTCTAGTTTTTTATTTTGATTTCAGTATTTGATTATTACTGTTTGTTGAGTCATGAGGACAGATGAGAATTCTGAAACATTGAACTTCCTACATTCCTTCAATACAAAAGTCACCCCATTCAGTCTAATTGAGATAGGTGCTAGTCTGTAGGAGTTTTACATCTAAGAGTTTATTCTCTTACTTGACTCCAAATTCTTACACCATTTTAATGCAGAGATTTACATAGTACATAAGTGCTAGTTTCAAATTCCATGGATGAAGTCAATCTAATAGCTATAGATATGAAGGCTATCTAATAGCCTTTTTTCTTTGATTATATAATAACGCAAGAAAAGATATTTGAGTAATTGATGCCCTTTGCAGTAGTTTTCAGTCATGGATATATGTCTAAAGCAGTCTTGATGTCCCTTAGGTTTTGAAAGAGTAAGAAAAATTGATCAAACAAGTAGAGAACCAGTTCCTGAAATGTGTAGTTTTTCGTAATGGAGTAGCTTCCTTTGAGATTCTGTCTTTGGTCACAGTCACATCACCAGCACTCGGCACGCAGCGCATGCAGTCGGTGTTCGTTAAATACGTGTGGGTGAAAGGAAGGAAGGAAGGGAGGTGGTCAGGCACGCCAGCATCCTCAATCCTCCTATGCCTTCCCATTATTTCACACATTCATTCAACAAGCATATGTTGGTTGCCAGCTGCGTGCCGCTTAGATGCTCGGGGTGTGGCAGTGAGCAACACAGACCATGTCTGCCCTCGGGAAGCTCATGCTCTCATTGGGGGAAGAGCAGGTTAAGGTAACCACATAGGGAAATAGATATCACGACCACGTGAGCTGGTGATGGGGACAAAAATGACACGTGGGGTGGGGGTTCCTGCTGGTTATATGAGGGGAAGGTGGTGGCCCGGGATGCTTCACTAGCAGGGGGACGTTTGAGCGGAGACCTCACTCAGAGCACCCCTCCCCTGGCTGCCAGGTCCCCTGTGACCGTCCGGGCAGGTCTGACCTCTCCCCACCACTTTCTGCTTCACCACCCTGCTCCAGGCACACTGGCCTTCTTGCTGTTCCTCAAACCTGCCAAGCTCGTTCCTACCTCAGAACCTTTTCGCTTTCCGTTCCTTCTGCCCGGAAACCTCTTCCTCCAGATCTCGGCGTGGCTCGCGTCCTCACCTCATTCAGGTCTCTGCTCCAATGTCCACTCCTCAGGGAGGCGCTGCCCACCTCCACACACTGCTCCGCCCCCACCCTGCCTCGGTCCCCCAGTGTATAGCACGACATGACATTATTTCATATTTATTTGTTTGTTCTGTCTCCAACACGCAAGCTCCACGAAGACAGGGACTTTGTCTTATTTATTGCTCCGTCCCAACATTCACGACAGTGGTGCTTAGTACATGTTTTTTGCGTCCTCGTTTCAATGGTAATGATTGTGACGTTTTCTTTTCGAAACTACTCATTCCTGGGCAGTGCAATGGGCATGTCTCCTCTCTGTATTTCCAATTGAGCAAAGCAAATAGGACTGATTGTGAAGGGAGTCCTGATGTGTTTGATCTGTCTCTCTTAGAATTGCTGTGTTTTCTGTGTCTGTATTTTATGATGAGCGCATCGTGGTGGTTGCAGAACAAAGACCCGACGCTTCCGAGGAAGATAGTTTCCAGTGGATGAGCCGTGTGCTACAGGTAAGCACACCTGCGGTCTCTGTTGGGATGGTTGGCTTTGCTGTCAAAGGCGGCAGCAGCCACTGCTGAAGCATTTTCTTCAGTGGACCAGTTATGTTGCCGCCTTCTTTTCCTGCCAGTAACTACTCAGATATTCCGGGTAATGTTAGCAAAATCAGATCATTAATAGCATGCCTCCTCATGGACCACAAAATATTTTTCTGCTCAGGTTGCCAAAAACAATGGGATTTGACTTGCCTCAGCAAGTTCTTTGGCTCTTTTGTACCTAAGTGTTTTCTACCCACAAACATTTTAACTGTCCAAATGTGGAACACATGCTTGACATAATTAGTTCCCATGCCAGCAGCCACAGTCTTACTACTTGCCTCAAGTGGTGCCTGATACGAGCTGTTGTTCTTACTTTGAAGGAGCTTTACTGTGGAGTTAGAGACCTAGGTGAAATAAACCACTAGGGAAGGAGGAAGATTTGGGCTCAATAGGAAAGATGTGTTTCTAGGGTATCAGGCCAGAATGATGCAGAGAGCCTGGTGTTCGTTTAGAATCATACTTTGAATCCCAGCTCTACTCCCTACCACATAAATGCCTTTAGACCACATGCTTCACCTCACTGAGTTTCTTTCTTCATCTGTAAAGTGGGGACAAAATTATCTGTACTTCAGAGCTATTGGAAGGTTAATGGATATGGTAATTAGATAATGAAATATTTAGTGCCTGCATTCAGTGAAAGATGATGGTGATTATCGTTAATATAAGAATCATCATAAGCAAAATCTCTAGTAAAGAATTTAGAGAATATTTGTTGGATGAATGGATGGTCCAGAGGAAGCATGGACTGCCCTTCTCAGGCAATTTGTATGTATTGGGTTGTTCCCAGTGTCTGTAACTTGGCTGCTTGGGGCATTTGGATTTATTTACTGCCAGCTAGTAGTAAAGCTGTAGAAGTGATGTGAGCATGAGATGAGTGGTAGCACTGGACGACTTGTAAGATTCATCTGTCTGCAGGATCTGTGATTCTGAATTGTCAGCTGGCAGAGCATAGGCTGTTTGTAGTGGAAAATCAGAAAAAGGAAAGAGAATCTACTGAGATAGACTAGATAGAAAAAAGCAGGGAAGAAAGTAGGACTGGGTGGTCTCTGAAAGATGATTAAAAACCAGACTTGCTAAGGGAGTTTTTTTCATACTGTTCATATTTTCAAACCCACTGCTTGTTTCATTCAGAAAGAATTTTGGGGAATAGTGGTAGACTCTTGTGGTGAATTATGCATTTTTCCTGTGATAGGAAGCAAATTCCCCAGGTTGTTATTTTCCCCTGGAAAGCAACTGTAAGAATTAGATGCAGTGCTATCTCACTAATCCAAGTTTTTGTTAAAGTCATTTTTGGGTTTGATTAGGGTGTGAAATAAGAGGTCATTATCTTATTTGTAATTTCTCAGCTTGGGGCTCTTGGATCCATAGAAGAACAGTAAGAATACCATATGTTCTGTAGGTTAGAGCCCAGAGGTTGTTTAATTCCAGGTCTGTGTATGATATAAATTAACTCAGCCCCTTCTAAGGAAGGTGGTCAGTAAATGACTTACCAGGTACTGTATTTTTTTGTTTTTGTTTTCTTGGCCATACAGCTTGTGGGATCTTGGTTCCCCAACCGGGGATTGATCTCATGCTCCTTGCCATGAAACCAGAGTCCCAACCACTGGACCACCAGGGAAGTCCCCAGGTGGTATATTTTCAGTGGAAAATCCAGGCCACACATGATACATTTTCATATTCTAAGATAGCAGAGATTTAGGAACTCTTCCAGACTTCCCATTTCCTAGTTATTGCTGTTGGTTAGTGGCATAGTCTGAGGAATATGCAATTCAAGTTTATTCCTTTGCCATCTTAAGCCTTTGTAATAAAAGGGCTTAATCCATCTTTTATGGCTCTTGGTCCATTCTTCTTCTCAGGCTAGATCTCCTCTTCATTAAGACTTGTGGGTAATACAAAAGAATCCTCTCAGGACTTCCCTGGTGGTTCAGTGGTTAAGACACTGTGCTTCCACTGTGGCGGGACCAGGGTTCAGTCCCTGTTCTGGGGATTAATATCCTACATGCTGCATGGTAATGCTAAAAAAAAGAAATAATAAAAAAAGAACCCTCTCACCTGGTATGTTTGGAACTGGTATTGATAGTTGAGCAGTTAGTTTTCAAAGGCGATTGAAGCAGGAAACTGTAACAGTGAGAACTGCTTCAACTGCTAAATTTGAACACAAAGTATACCAGTGTGCTTTCCTTCAGTGGAGACGCCTGTGCCTCTGAGTACACCAGTTTGAGTTCCAGGTCAGCTTACTTCCATAAACTACATCCAAATGCATTGTCTTTAGTTTCTGGTTTCATTTCAAGTTAGACTAGAACGTGAGTATTTGAAAAGAAACTAGAATACATAATACTTGCCTTTTAGAATGAACTTGCCCATTGCAATGAATATCAACAGTAGTTTGTTAGGAGCTCACCTCTAATAAGTCTTTCAAAAGCATAGCTCTTCGTATTGTTTTGCATTCATATTTTATCATTTGATATGGTAGTTAATTAAATTATATAAACAGCAATACCAAGAACAGCAGGTGTGAAAGGTATAGCAGCAGGCACAGCTGAGCTCGGGGAGTGCACAGCTGGGTAGTTGGGAGCAGGGGTGAACCCCTGCACCCCGAGAGCTGGTGGCCTCCAGGACTCAGTGTGCAGCGGCCTCACCTAGACGTTTTGCAAATGGGATACCCACTAACCTGGTGAACCATTTAAGCAAGGGCTTGCTTACAGAGGTTCTGTTGTGGTCATACTAGAAATACTTTGCCTCTATTTAATGAGCTATGTTGGACATCTAAAATATTAAAAGAACCAAAACAAATTTGTAGGTTTTAGACATTATCACTCAAGAGAGAACACATTGAGGCTTGGAAATCAGTATCTGCCTCTGTCCATTTGGATTGGATTTCACTCCACTGCCGTCGCTGGAAGGATTAGGTACCTTTAGATTTATGGGATCCTAATAATCTATCAGATTCTAGACCGAGAATCAAGAGAAAAAGAAAAACCCTATAGTAGAAATGTTAGGAGGATGCCAAATGTTACAAAATTAACCTAACTGAATATTTTTCTTCATATTTTTCTAGGCAATCGATAGCATTCATCAAGTGGGGGTTTATTGTCTTGCTCTGGTGCCTGCCAATACACTGCCCAAAACTCCGCTGGGAGGGATCCACATATCTCAGACGAAACAGCTCTTTCTGGAAGGATCGCTACATCCTTGCAATATCCTCATGTGCCCACATACGTGCGTGACCAATTTGCCAAAACCCCGGCAAAAGCAACCAGGTAATATGCTGACTTTAAAGACATGATGTGAAAATTGTAACTTCAAGAGGCTGAATTCTTTCACTGTGATTTTTTTCTCTAGAAAGTAAGTAACACGAGAATAGTATCAGCTGACCAAAAGCATGGAGGATTGAGATTTTTGTAAACTGGCTTGTCCAGGTTTACTATTGGCTCAGTCTTCTGAATAATTCTCAGTAGAGTGCCACCATTTTCCATGATGTAAGGCATGGGATCGAGGTGATCAGATTCCCACCGGGGGAGGTAGAAAAAAGCAAGTCCTAAAAAAAAAAAAAGAAAAAGAAGAAAGCAAGTCCTATAAAGCAAGGTTCTGACAATAAGACAGCTTGTATTTATTGAGTGCTTACTAAGAGCTAAATACTAGTTAACTTTTACATTTTATAATGTGATCCTAAAGCTTTGTCCTCAGCTATGGAAAGTGAAGTCCAGAGAAGTTGAGAATTATGCCAAAAGTCATATAGCAGGTTAGACCTAGGTTATGGGGCTAACTGAGAAGGAGACTAAAGGCAGGAGTAATTGATGGATGGTCAGTCATGTTAAAATATCTATTTAATCCAACATGAAGCCAGAAAGTTTTATTGATATTTTTTCATTTAAATGAGAAGTTAACAAGAGCTTCTAGTTTCTTGTATGCTTGGAAACACATGAGAGCCAAAATCTGGTCTTGACAGTTCCCACTGCTACCACACACACTTGCATACACACTTACACACACATACAGAAACACACTGTGTACATCAGCATGTGTACAAATGTGTTGAGAAGAGGACATAAAAGTGGAGGATTAGGAAGACAAAGGGAAGTATGAAATTGAATTATATTTCCATTAAGACTACTTTTGCTGAAAAGTAAATATGATGTACAATAATAAAATATAAGATAAGCTTCTGACTCTCTAGAGTATTTTTATTAGGATATTAGTAGTTATTACTTCAGTGGTCTGGCCGTTGGAAGATCGTATCACAGTTGGTTATCTAGAGGTTATTGTCGGCTCACCAAGTAACCTTACCTTGGTAAAAGTGTGCATAGAGCTAAAGTATATATAGTATTTATTAGTTTCTGCTAGTGGAAAAAAGAGTTTATGGAAATTAATATTCTAAAGAAGCAGTTAGAATCAAGAAACCTGTACATTACTAATCAAGAAATACATAAAAAGATGTATTTTCATATTTCCTGCCTAAGTATCTGATAGAGAAGACATAGAAGTCCTTCTCCATCATATATTCTGTTATCCTGAAGTCCTACATTCATTTGTTGTTTGAGTGAAATCCCATTTTAAATAGCATTTAATCTAGAATTCCTTTAACAAAGCTTTTATGTCAGTAGATGCTTAAAAGATGCAACTCAGAGACATAGTATTAATAGATGTTTAAAACATTGCTTTTGCTAGCTGGATTTCACCTAATTTTACTAAATGATGAGACCTAAATAAAAGGTTTATTCATAAGCCCCCATAGGCATAGCATCCACCTGTCTGAGGAAGGCCTTATGTTTGGATTCTGTGTTTTTGCTGTCATGATGGTCTGCTAAGATCTTAGTGGAACACGTATGTGTCAGACCAAAGCGGCTTGAAAATTGAGACATATATGGAGCAGACATGATGTGGGGATGGCGTGAGAGGTTGGAGTTTTAAGAAGAATACAGGAGTGTGGAGATGGATGGGAGTGAAGTAAGAAAGGAAAGGAGGGGAAGAAGAAGATCGAAACGGTGTTAAGGCAGCCCAGGGACAGAAATTTCATTGAAATTCCTGTTAAGCTATTGTATAAAGAACAAGGAGTGTTAGGACTGGTTTTGGGTGCAGGTTTCAGAAGAGCGTAACAGCTGCTTAACCAAGAGAAAAGTTTATGTCTTTCTCAGGTGAAAGGAATCCAGAGTTAGGCAGTCCAGGGCTAGGATGGTAGGTCCTCAGTCACTGTGGATCCAGCATCCTGTCTTGCCGTGTTGGCGCTGTTCTCAGTTAACTGCTGTCACAGATACGCTGCATGACAAATAACCCTGAAACTCAGTGGTTTAAAGTAAGAACCATTTAGTTTTCACTCATGGAATGTGGGTCTGCTGACCCTGACTGGGCTCAGCTGGCCTTGGCTTGGCTCCAGACTGTAAGTTGGGTTCAGAACTGTTCCATGTGTCTCCTCATCAGGCAACCAGCAGCTAGCTGGGCCGTATTTTCCTCAAGGCAGATGGCAGAAGCGAGAAGCCAAGCCAGACCATACAAGCATACTTAGAGCTTCTGTTTGCTTCTTGTTTCCTAACATTTTATTGTCCAAAACAAGTCAGACATGCCCAAAGTCAGTGGAACAGAGGGGTGTATACTCTGCTCATCTAATCACGGCAAGGAAGACTTATAAGAAGACAAAACAATCTTCTCCAGCCAGCCTTAGCATACTGCCTCAGGGTTCATTTAAGCTCCTGACCTCCAGCCATCAGTTCTGCATCCTAGCTAGCAGGAGGAAAAGACAAAGAAGGGAGTACCTTCCCCTTTAAACACATCTTCTAGAAATTGCACTTATTACTTACCCTTAAGTATTATCCTCCCACACTAAAGAACATAGTCCTTCCATGTTTCCTCTGCAGGGGTCACAGGTGCAATTTCTGGTTAGAAAACTAAGATCCTGCATGCTGCATGGCGCAGCCAGAAAATAAAGAATGCAGTCTTTTCTTCAGGCATTTGCCCAACTAAAAACTGGGGGTTGTGGGGAATTCCCTGGTTGTCCAGCAGTTAGGACTCCTTGCTTTCATTGCTGAGACGTGGGTTCAGTCCCTGAGGAAAAAGCTAAGATCCTGCAAGCTGCACAGTGCGGCCCAAAAGCCCCAAAACAAAACACCAGGGGTTGTGTTTTTTGTTTGTTTTTTCTTTATTTAGTTGTTCTGGGTCTTAGTTGTGGCACACAGGATCTTGGACCTTCATTGCAGCATGCAGGATCTTTTTTTAGTTGCAGCATGAAAACTCTTAGCTGTGGCATGTGGAGTCTAGTTCCCTGACCAGGGATTGAACCTGGGCTCCCTGCATTGGGAGCGCAGAGTCTTAGCCACTGGACCACCAAGGAAGTCCCTGGATGTTCTGTTTTTAAGGCAGAGAGGAGAATAGAATTGGAGTTGATGACCAGCAGTCTTTGCCACTGAAAACTTACAGAATTTTGTGGGGAGAATAAGAAGGCATGTTATGAGTACATGGACTCAAGAAATGTTCACAGAAGGACCTCAAGAACTTACTGCTGAATTATTTTTGTCATTTTAAATTACTCTGAAAAATTCACTTTTAAAAAATGTCACGCCTTTATTAACTTTACAGTGTGAGTCCAGGATTGGACAGCTTACACAGTCATATACATTCTGAGTCCTACCTATATAGAAAGGCTATCTCCAGCAGGATATATCTGTAACTTATTAAGTAGTCTCTTGGGAAAGAGTTTTGCATATTATACTTAAAATTTCAGTGGACAAATGCTTTCTAGATGAAAACTGTTCAGCAGAGTATTGGAAGTACTTTACCCTTTAAGCTGTGCTGGTTTTTTTCTTTCTTTCTTTTTTTTTTTCAAATTTAAAATTTTTCTTTAACTTTTCATTTTGGAATAATTTCACTTAAAGTTGCCAAACAGTGAAAGAATTCCCTTATTCTCTCTACCCAACTTCCCCAAATATTTTAAAGTGTTTCTATGATTTAAGTAGTTTTTGTCCCAGCTGTTTCAGTGCATGCATAATCAACATATTTTGGCAATAAACATTATTTAATATGAATCCAAGCATACGATCAGCATTATTCAGAACTCAGCTGGCAATAAGTTTTGTTAAGTTTTAGCCATCTTCTTAGTTTGACACATTAGAATCTTAGTCTTTAAGTGACCATCAGGAAAGGCATACAATGCCTTAGCGTTATTGAGAAAGGGTGAGTTTTCTCTTGTTTTCTCTTGAGAAAGGGAGTTTTTACTTTTTTCCCCCCAAGTGTCAAGCCTATGGGAAAGTTAAAAGAATACTGTAATGAACACCCATATACATTCCCCTAAATTCAGTAATTGTTATTTTTCTTAGACTGAACTCTTAGAAAGTAAATTTCTGACATCATGACACTTCACCCCCACATATTTCAACTGTGTTATCTCTAGAGCAGCAGTCCCCAACCTTTTTGGCACCAGGGAAGACAATGTTTCACGGAAGACAATTTATCCACAGACCAGGGGTGGCTAGGGGATGGTTTTGGGATGATTCAAATGCATTACATTTATTGTGCACTTTATTTCTATTATTATTTACATTAGCTGCACCTCAGATTATCAGCCATTAGATTCTGGAGGTTGGGGACCTCTGCTCTAGAGAACAGAAACATTCTTCTAGAATTTTCCTAATCAGCCACAATGCCATTATCCTGTTAAGAAACTTAGCATTAATTTAATGCTATCATTTAATAATATACAGCCGATATTCATTTATCTCTCCTTGTTTATATAGCTGATTTTTTTTTTTTTTTTTAACTCAGTATCCAGTCAGGGTCACAGGCTTTCATGTCCTTTAACTTAAAAGCTCCCAAACTTCTTTTGTCTTCAAGACACAAATATTTTTGAAGAATCCAGACCAATTGTCCTGTGCAGTGTCCCACAATGTGGATTTGTTTACTCACTTAAAGCCCTTCTGATATTCCTGATGAACTTACTCTCAGTCCTCATAGATGGCAGATTTCTTTTCAGAATGGAGATATTCATAACTGTTAAGCCTGCTAGTTAGGGTTTTATCTGTGATTGGAGCAGATAAAAATTATTTATCAATAGGAACCAATGCAACCAATCATCACCTCCTGAGAGTGAAAACTCCCCTCTACTCTGTCCCTCCCTCCGCCCCCGCTAACCCCGTCCGTCTCTCCCGTAGTCCTGTTTTCTGGCACTTGCTGCCACCTGATGTTATTTATTTGTGTATGTATTTATTGGTTGCCTTTCCCGCTAGAATTCAAGCTGTCTTGTTTGCTCTTGTGTCCCAGTGCCTAGAAGGGTGCTCAGTCAGTGTGGTTGAATTTGGTTGAACATTTGAATCAGCTTTGGTCAGTCTGGAAATGCTTGTGGGCGGAAGGTGCTACATCACTTGGATTCTCATCTCCTGAGGCTTGACTTTTGCTCTTAACTTGCAGGTGTAGGCCCTGCTTCTGTGATGGTTGGGAATCTGGTTGCAGGAAAACGCATAGCACAAGCTGCAGGAAGGGATCTCGGGCAAATTGAAGAGAATGATTTAGTGAGGAAGGTAAGTGTTCCAGAAATGTTGACTTTTATAGACAAGTCAAGGACAGAACCTAGGCTTCAGATAACAGATGGGAGATGCATTGTGCAGCTTTTTAAAAGTTGCTGACCCTGATTCTTTTTTCCTGCCTTATGATTTCAGCACCAGTTTCTGGCGGAGATTTTACAGTGGCGAGCCCAGGCAACTCCTGATCATGTCCTCTTCATGTTGTTAAATGCCAAGGTATTAAACATTCAGTTGCATATCTAATCAGCTGGCTATTGTGAGAGTACCTTAGGCACTCTTGATCTCTTTCTTTCATCAGAAAATTTCAGTTGCCAACTCTGAGGGGAGAGTTATTGCTTTCTCCTTGTTTTGATATATGAGGATAAATTGTGCAGTTATTTCAAGGCTGAAATGAGATCTCCTGAAGTGTCGTTCAGTACTGTCTCTTTTTTATCACAATCAAGTCATCTTTATTCAGATAGGAACAGTAGGGACAACCATGTAATTGCAAGATCTACAGATGTGCAGAATGCATTGTGTCAGTGTAATTTTTACTCAGTTTGACTTTTCGTTCTTTGATTTCCACCAGAAATAAAATGACCTTAGGTCAGCATTTTAAAAACCAGAGTAATTTTTAGCACATACTTAATTGATTTTTGGTAACCTAAAAAGCCAATTGAAAATTATTCAAGAATATATTTTACTGCTTTCTAATGGATGGATCACCAGAATATTATATTTTTTATGTTATACATCTTATGGGAGTCTGTTGAGATTTGTGGATTTTAATGGCTGAACCATTCCCTTCTCCTAGGGATCTTCCTGCTCCAGGGATCGAATCTAGGTCTCCTGCATTGCAGGCACATTCTTTACAGTCTGAGCCACAGGGAAGCCGCTTTAATGGCTGAGTCAGGAGCTAAAAGTACTGTGACCTTTGCATAGAACAGTATTTCTCACCAACAGGCAGAAGACTGGAGGATCTATTGGCATCTCTTAGGGGACTTACCCAGATTGCCCCCTTCTGCCCCAGCCCCTTGGATTCTGATACATACACGCACACATACACACAACATTGAGAGTTTATATAGTGACAGAACTGAGAGGAATATATTGTGCATCTTAATGAAGAGTCAGTTAAAATCTTAAGAACCATTGCTCTGTGGTAGAAAACTTCGGGACTTCCTTGTCCATCTCTGCATGAAGCGGGCTTCTCTTTAAGCCCATGGATTGATTAGAGTGCTCCCATTTCACTAAGATGATGTCAGTCTAGCTTGTTGCCCAGTCCACTCCCGGGCTTGGCTACAGTTAAGGTTACAGCCCAATAAAAATCATACTCCAGATAAATTTGTTGGTGAACTTAAGTTTAAATTTGCTTTTTGGTTAGAGAAGTAATATATATGGGTAACTAAAGGACATGAAGTCCATGTATTCTGTGTATTTTAACATTTTACCTTGGATTAGCCCGAGCCACCAGAAAGCTTAAGAACCATACAACAATGTTCTCTTATGCCAGGAAAATGCTTCTTAAAGAAGTTTAGTTTGGTGCTGTACCATGGACCGAAAAGCAGGCGATTGTGATTATTCTCTGGTGGTCCAGTGCTTAGAACTCTGCGCTTTCACTGCAGGGTGCCCGAGTTCAGTCCCTCATTGGGGAGCTGAGATCCCACAAGCCACGCAAAAAAAAGGCTGTTGTAAGAAATGGCCTTATGAATTTAACCTTCATTTTAGCCAAAGAAATATTCTTAATGTCCAACAGTAGACAACTGACTAAATAATTTATGGCATATAAACAAAATACTATGCAGTCATTAAAAACAATGTTGTAGAAGAATCGTTGATGACCCAGAAAACATTCATGATGTGGAAGTAGGAAAAGTAGAATATAAAACTTTAATAAGGGAGTACTTACTGAAGACCCTGTCCTAGATGCTTTCCATTTCATAGTTCATTTTAAGATCGAGTTAACGGAGGCACGGAGACATAAAATCACTTGCCTGAGTTCGCAGGGCCCAGGGCTAGGACTAGGAATTTAGCTCCTTCATTTGAACCCAGACTGGCTTCAGGGCCCGCATTCTTAGCCAGTGCACTCTATAGCCTCTGGCATAATATAGTATGATATATTTTTTTTAATGTTTCATGTGAATTTATATACAATATATACTTAGTTTTTAAAAACTAGGAAAATACACACCAGAATGTTAATAGTGGTTCCAGCTTATATTTACTAATCTGTATCTTCCAAATTTTCCATATTGAACACCTACTGTTTTATATTCATGAAACTTAAAAGTTATTTCTCCAAAAACTAGCTCAGTAAACTTGTTTTTATCATGAGGTTTTAAAAATTAAGTTTTTAAATAATGAGGACGATGTGCTATTGGCACTGTATAGACAAATAATAGTTTGATTTTATCTGGTGAATTGTAAGGTTCAGTTCAGTTCAGTCGCTCAGTCGTGTCCGACTCTGCGACACCATGAATTGCAGCACGCCAGGCCTCCCTGTCCATCACCAGCTCATTGTAAGGTAGGCATACCCAATACAGGACCAAAACTCATATATTTGTGCACCAGTGTATATTAGAATGAATAGTCCATCAGAAGTAGAATGGATGAGTAACTTGTGGTATGTTCTGATAATTAAATGCTGTGCAGTAACAAAAACGGATGAACCTACACCTAGGTGCCACAGCCTAGATGACACTTCATAGAATGTTGAAAGAAGTAAAGCACAAAATATACATGTACAGCACAATTCTATGAAAATCAAATACTTCATAGATGGTAAAAATATGAAGAAAAAGAAAGCCACTAACATTAAAACGTCACGATAGTGGTCCCCAATGGATGGCATCACTGACTCGATGGACATGTAAGTTCTGGGAGTTGGTGATGGACAGGGATGCCTGGCGTGCTGCAGTCCACGGGGTCGCAAAGAGTTGGACACAACTGAACTGATGGAGGGAAGGGGGCTTCCCAGGTGGCACAGTGGTAAAGAATCTGCCTGCCAGTGCAAGTGACACAAGAGACACAGGTTCGATCCCTGGGTCAGGTAGATCCCCTGGAGAAGAAAAGGACAACCCACTCCAGTATTCTTGCCTGGAAAATTCCATGGATAGAGGAGCCTGGTGGGCTACAGTCCATAGAGTCGCAAAGAGTCAGACATGACCATGCGCCTGAGCCCCAGCCATGGAGGGAAGGAGAGGGCTGGTGAGGGTGTCCATGGGGTGCTTTTGAGCTGCTGGCCGTGGTCTTTTTCACATCAGGCTGGTTCTTAACCTGCATTTTCAGATCTTCTGTGCATTCCCACTTGGGTGTTATATTTACAAAGGAACAGGGGTTCAAAAGCCCAGCTAAGTAAAACTTGAATTGACAAGAAGGATTATTTATGAAGACCCGCAGGAGAAATTATTCTCAAGACCTTTATTGTTAGCTAGCAGACTCAGGTTCACTGTTCCTGTTTTCGTTTCCATCTCTGCTGTTAGAATACATGGAGCCAGACTTGTGTTTTTCTCATAGCAAATGTATTTGACCACATAGCCAGTGTCCTGACCTCATTCTTGCCTTCATCCTACTTTTCTTTATTTTCCTTCTACTTTTATTTCTTCACTTAAAATTGCTATATAGTTTTAAAGCTGCTTTACATAAGAAAGACTGTAAATACATATGTTTGATTTGAGTTAATGTTGTTAGTCCCTCAGTACTTTCAGACACTGAGAAAGAAAAAGTAAGACCACACACGTCTTTCGGTGCTTGGGAAAGTTTCACTGAATTTGATAGCAAGGCACACGCCTTTGATGTAGTGTCAGATTGGCCGCATTTGTTACCGTTGTATTTCATTACTGAGCTTCGCCCATGCGTATACTGTCTTCTGTTCCAGGGCACTACAGTGTGCACAGCCAGCTGCCTTCAGCTTCATAAGCGAGCAGAGCGGATTGCGGCCGTCCTTGGTGACAAGGGGCATCTAAACGCGGGAGAGAACGTGGTGCTGCTCTATCCACCTGGTGAGCGCTGGCTCGGTAGACTGCACAATCTCTGTTACTAGACTGCTGACCCTAAGAGGACAGGAGCTCAGGGCCACCGTACGTGACCACATGGGCTGTGCATGGAAGCTGCTGCCGTGCAGACAAGCCCTCCCTCCAGAGTTGTGTGGTATGGGGGTTCTGGCTGGGACCGAGCCTGTTGTACTTACTCTTGTATTTCCACTGTCTAGCTCAGTATGGTAAATACTGAATGAGTGGTGATTTCTTGACTTTTGGAAACACTCAAAAAAGACTGTTTCTAGGAGTGCTCAGGAACTGTTCACCCAGTTTCCAAAAATATGTTGTGCATGAACTCTGACTTAAATTCTCCACATGATAATTGGTGCTTACTGTCCCTCGATTATTACTGCTTTCATCTTCCACACTCTATAATCTAGTTCAGCAACCTCTTCACAGCAAGAGGAACTCAATTATTTGATGACAGTTTGGTGTATTCAGAATTTTAGGCAGACTATTTCAGTTGTCCCTTTCTTTAGTCTTTTGTCACCTAACCTACTCATACATCCAGGCTTCTGTGGTCTTTTATCCCATTTACTTCATTTTACTCAGTGATTCTTACTTGCTCTTCTATTTATATTGATACTAAGATTTTTTAGAAGCTGTTAAGAACAACTTTGTTCTGGGAGGTTATTTTCTGTCCACCAGTTAATCACGGTGATGGACATCGGCATTGCCCGAGGGGGCTGCCCTCCGAGTCCTTATATTGCAGAGGCTTTGTATCAAGTGACGTTTTGCCTCCCTAAAACCTGCACCCAACAGGGAAGTGACATCTCAGGGGTCTGATTGTTCTTAAAACATAGTGGCCTTCTTAAGATTGAGAGAAAGCTCAGATGCTCCTCATCTCTCCTTTCCCATTGTTTTATTTCCCAAGTGAAACAGCCCTAATCTCTGCACTTATTCTTTCCTAAATAATATCAAGTAATGATGTCAAAATACCTTCTTCAGATATCTTTCAAGTGTTTTCTTTGCTTCTGACTTCCTTTTTCATTTGTTTATTCTTGGCATCTCTATATTTTTAAAAAAGTTGTTTTATATGCTTCCTTCTTTTACCTTCAGTTTCTTCTTAAGTTAAAAAATTTCTAGGAATTTCCCTGGTGGTCCAGTGGTTAAGATGCCACAGTTCCAAGGTAAGGGGCATAGGTTCGATCCCTGATCAGGGAACTAAGATCCCATATGCCACACAGCCAAAAAACTTCTTTTTTTCTTAAAAAAAAAAAAAAAAAATTCTGATAATGTCTCCATTAAATTTTGGTCTAGTTAACCTGTCTGGCACACGATTTAATAAGCTAGGTTTGGAAACTCTGCCTTTTGCTTTCTCAGTGACAAACCGGGCCGCTAATTGGCTGTGTCTTGCAGGCATAGAGTTAATCGCTGCATTCTACGGCTGTCTGTACGCGGGGTGCATACCTGTGACTGTCAGACCCCCTCATGCTCAGAACCTCACAGCCACGTTGCCCACTGTCCGCATGATTGTTGACGTAAGTATAACTTTCCTTGTCCGCATCTCATTAAGCCCCAAGTCAGACAACTAAGGATCCTTACTCTTTTCCAGTTTAGTTGAGTCAAGAAGTCAAATCTAACTCCTGAAAAGTACCTCCTTTTCCTTATCTGATCACAGTGACCAGCATTTTTAGTGAAGAAATATGGAAAAGCTGTTTTTGGTGAGATACAGGATTATGTTTTTATCATAAACATTAAGGAAGTAAGTAAAGGTGCCATTTAGTAATTAATTCTCCATAAAACTTGTTTTTTTCCTTTCTTCTTACAAAAATTCTAATATTTTTTTCTCCATACTAACCAAGATAATTTTAGATGCCAAACTGAATTCTCCTGATGGAAGGTCACTTTTTGGGGGTTTAGTCTTACAAAATCATTTGGTATATTATTAAAAGGTGTCCAGATCTTGCTCTGAAAGTGATAGATGTTTCTGTAGGAAATGAGAATTGAAGACAGTGAAAGAGATCTGTATTGCATCATATCCTAATGTACTTTAAAGCAAATTGCAAAATTCCAATTGATGTAACATTTGTTTCTCTAAGAACTGCTGTTCTGTCAGCAGCTGGAACCTGCAGTATAGAAGCCACATTCACCACAGATGATTTTTCTACAGAGTTCAGTTCAGCAGGACGCCCTGGTTACGGTGTGCAAAGTAGGCCGGGGCAGCAGGGAGGGGAGTTTCCTTCCACCGACACGGTTTGAGTAGTAAGGGAAGTCGGTGACTTTGCATTTCCACGTGCAGATGTGTGGGAGAGCTTGGTTCCTGTGAGCTTGCAGAGTCCACCAAGTTCAGGATATGTTTTCTAGGTCCAGTGCAGTTCACCACTCCCTGGACTGTTGCAAACAGTACCCGCTTCAGAGATGATCCTCTGACACCTCTCATTCCCTGAGTACCACAGAAATCCATGTTTCTATTTTATTATGGTCTTCATGAAATCAATAGATCTGGGGTCCATCCTGAGATTGTGACCATGGAATATCTGAGAATCACTGTTGTAAATAGTAAGCTGTGTTGTGAACAAGTCCATCATTCTAGTTCAGTGTATTTTCAGAACAAACGTAAGGGGAATACTGACTTCCATTGTCCTGTGTGCGTTCTTTGAAAGGCTGGTACTGCCCTGTCCCAGTTGGATGTGCGAGTTGCTTTTATCTGCAACCAGTGCCATAGTGCTACACAGGGCTAAACTTCCTGGTGCTTATTTTTGTCCATTTGTCTTCTAGGTCAGCAAAGCAGCCTGCGTTCTTACCACACAGACCCTAATGAGGTTACTGAGGTCCCGAGAGGCAGCAGCAGCCGTGGACGTGAAAACCTGGCCAACTATCATTGACACAGGTGAAAGGGAGATTTCTCCAGGGTCGGTGCAAGAGCAAGAATATTCACTCCCCGAGGTTTCCTGGATTCTCATGCCAAAGATGTTTACATAGCTCTTCCACTGCAGCCCATTCCACCTGCTAAGACAGATGCAAAACTTAATATGCACTCAGCTTGAGTTACCAAAGCACTGGATGCTGCAGCAACCAGATCCAAAGAAGCAGATCACATTGTGCTTGAACTCTGTGAACAAAACATGTCTTCCTGTCATACTCTTGGCATCATCAAATAGTGTGGTTAGGTGTTTATGCCAGATGTGACCATAGACATACAGGGCTGCATAAAGCATTGAGAAGATCTGACCTTTGACTTCCAGATGTGATAGAGTTGGAACAGCACTGGGCTAGGAATCAGCAGGCCTGGTTCTGGTTCAAGCTTCAGTCCTCATTTTTTGTATAAACTTGGCTGAGATTAGCCTGTCTTAAAATACTACCTACCCTTGTATAACTCACATAATTACTGGGGATATCAAATGCAACATAATATGAAAATACTTTGAAAACCATGAAGTGTATGAATTTAAATGGTGTTCATACTAAAGAAGGCGGTGGGACTCTAGGGTGGCTGGAGATGGTAGTGCAGAGGGGAGTGTGGGTTTTGGAGTCGAGCAGACAAGTATAAACCCTCATCCTCTTGTTACTCGTAGCTGCTTCCTGTTGTTGTAAAGATTAATGACATCATGTGAAGCACCAGCACACCATCATCATAACAACAATATCTAACTTTATTTAGCCCTTACGGTGTGGCAGTCATCTAGCATGTATAACATCATTTCCTCCTATACCAAGCCTATCAGATAGATGCAAGTTGTATCCTCATTTTACAGATCAGAAGGCTGAGGCACGGGGAAGCTAAATAGGTAGTGAGTTGGCCAAAATGTTCGTTGGGGTTTTTGCATAAGATGTTATAGAAAAACCCGAATGAACTTTTTGGCGAACCAATGGCTGAAATTCAAACCCAGTCAGTTTGGCTCCTTTCCCAGTCGCTTAACCATTAACTTCCTCCCTACCAGTTCTCAGGTAAGTATTACATAGTATCCACCTCAAGAACAATTAATATGGATGTAAACCCAGGGATGACATCTATTTATGGTTATTGTCCAGATGCTGAACTGTAAGTAGTCATTTATATAGTATTCAACACAAGTGGATTGCATTGGTGTTAACGATGCAGATAATCTACTGTGGTTATTGGACTCAATCACGTTTTAGGAAGACCTGAAATGTGTGCTGTGATACAAACAACAGAAGGATTTCTTTCAGTGTTGGAGCAGCTCTTCCCTGCATGGAGCTGGGTGGAAGGTGGTAGAGACAATCTTGGTTTGGCCAGAGATGAGTGCCCAGTGACACAGAGATTGAAAAGTAAGCGTCAGAATCGTTTCTTGATTGGAGGCCAAAGGAGCCATTAAGGAGGCATGGCTAGGGCCAGAAACATCCTTGATATCCTTGGATTCCACATACAGATTTGGACAGAAAGGAGACGTATCATAAAAGAGCAAAGGGAAATAATTCCCAGTTCTAAATTGTCATTCTTAAAATTTGTCATGTTAACTTGGAGAAAAACCATCCAGCTTTTAAAGCAGACTGTGATTACTATACTGTGTACTAAACTAAATAACAAACTTGAACTTGAAACCAGCATAACAACAAGGAAAGCTTCTTGAGTTGTTTTAAAGTGCTTTATGTGAATTAACTTCCTAACAGGTCAGTGAGGGCAGGTTTTATTACCACTTTATAGACAAGTAAACAGAATCAAAGAGGTTAACTAACACCAAGGTGATGACATCGTTGATGAGGGGCACAGCTGGAATTTGAACACTGGCAGCCTGCTTCTTTAGCCAGTTTTCGGCTACTGTGTTATAGTACCGCTCACTAGTCTTCTGCTAAATACATCTACCTGATGTAGTTTCCTTGTTTATATTGTCTAGTGGTGCCCTCAACCCCATCCCATCACTCCAGGAGTGATGTGTGTGAGCTGGCTGGTTAAATGCTAGAAGCCCTAAGCCTCAGCAGATCTCAGAAGCTAAATGTGGTTCTAGCAAAGCCATGGAAGACCAACTGAATAGCAATGATTTTTGAGTTCCAGCGTGTCAGGTTTTTTTGAAGTGTAGTTGATTTACAGTGTTGTGTTTAATTTCGGCTGTTAGAACAGAGTGACTCAGTTTATATATGTATATATACATATACACTTTACCATTATGGTTTATCATAGGACTCAGGATATTGACTATAGTCCCTGTTCACAGTAGGACCTTGTTGTCAATGTGTGTGATTGACATTGGGTTTTCTTTTTTCTTTGCAGATGATTTACCCAGGAAACGGTTACCTCAGCTCTATAAACCACCCACTCCTGAGATGCTGGCATATCTTGATTTTAGTGTCTCCACAACTGGCATGCTCACAGGAGTGAAGGTAGAGTAGTCGGGATATATTTACTTTCACTGGAGGCTGGTAACATGCCAGGTCTGCAAAAAATAGAGATGACCACTGCCCCAGGGACTTCAGATGGAGAGGCCAGTTGGTCGTACCAGAGACCAGTAGGCGGAGGATCAAGGGCCTCTGCTATATTTAAATAAAAGCATTGGCTCTTCCGGAATAAGTTATCCCAAGGAATTTGTGTTACAAAGTGTTCTGAACCTAGCATCGACACTAATAGATAAAGCAAGTTGCATTTAAAGCCAGTATGAAGTCATAAATATATATTTCATAAGATTCAATATTGACAAATGAACAGATAGATTTAACTTGAGTTAGATTAGGCATTTTGAAGCAACAAAAGATACATGTCATTTTGAGGAGGTGGAGGGAATTGAAGCTTCTCAAATCTATCATTAGAGCTGCTCTTCTGCCTGTGGGATGCCAGTTCCATCCTGTTCCGTGTTCCTTACCTTCCAGATGTCCCACTCTGCGGTCAATGCTCTCTGTAGAGCCATCAAGCTCCAGTGTGAGTTGTACTCCTCTCGGCAGATTGCCATCTGCCTTGACCCTTACTGTGGACTTGGCTTTGCACTCTGGTGTCTCTGCAGGTAGGCATGGAAAAAGCAAAGAATCAGAATGCATGGGGATATCTTTGAGGCTGTGACCATCCCATCCTTCCATGTGCTCCCTTAATTTGGTAAAGTTTCAGTAAAGTGCTGGTGTTTCCTGGAATTTGTGCACCTAATGCGTCTTTGACGTTTGTCTGGTTTTGTTTGCATTCCCTCTTTTCTGTTAGTTTTATGCCTCAGACAAAAGGGCTGTGATCTTTCTACCTCTCCTGTGCTCCATCCTGTCATCCGTCCTCATTTTAGAATCAGAGCCAAGTAGAAGGATGACATACCCCCTAGGCTTGGCAGGAAGGACTGTAATGAGATGGGTGACAGCATGTGGCTGGAAGGTAGCACACTGGCCAGATTGTTTCTTGTGAAAGAACAGATCCCAGCTTTTTCCACTCTCCCCCCAAGGACCTCATCTCAACCTGCTTTTCCACCTCCTTGGTGAGCATCTCCAGGAATGCTTCACAGACACCTGTGACTCAGCATCGTCCTTCTGTGTTCCCTTCCTTCTTAGGATGGAGTCATCCAGTTGGGGAACCATGCTAGGAACTTGGGCTGTATCTTCAACTCTGTATCTTTATGTCACACATCCAATTAACTGTCATATCCTTTGTCTCCATTATTCTTACCTATACATAAGAATCACCTAGGGGTCTATTTAAAAAAAAAAAAAAAGTCAGTGAGGCTTCCCTAGATGTACTAATGAGTTTTCCGGAGGTGAAGACCACAATTCCAGGTGTTTTGGGGTTTTTTTGGCCTTTCCAGGAAAAAAAAAAATCTCTTTTAGAATTTAATCTGATTCATACATTGTGGAGAAGAAGGCAAAGCTGGTAAGAGGCTAAATAGAAATGACCTTTATATGAAGATGAACAGAAACTGTGATCTGAAAGAGGATTTTTCTTAATAGAAATTTGCAACTTGGGGATAGTAGAGATTGGGGACTCCTCCATAGATAAAGTCATTCCCTTGTGAGATTTTAGTTGCCCGACCAGGGATCAAACCCATTCCCCCTGCAGTGGAAGCACAGAGTCTTAATCAGTGGACCATCAGGGAAGCCCCTGTCCAGTATGTTTTTTAATAAACGATTCTTGGACTCCTAGTGACTCTGATATATATTCAAGGTTTAGGAAGTTGAGGTTTCATGGCTGGAGATTGTACATATGATGTGAGACTCTGCCATTCCTTCCTTGTATCCACACTTGTATCCTGGTGTGCTGGTGGGGTTCAAGCCTTTATCCTCTCTCACCTAGACTATTGCAGCCTCTCCTAACTGTCAGCCTTCAGTGACTCATGTTTCTAATGCCCCACTTCCTGTAGCTAGCTTTACCCCAACTTCTAGCTGTAGTGACTGTCTGCTGGTAAATTCTAAACTCTTTCGTGTTCAGTACTTTGGCAGTTTGACCCTGGCCCTTCTGCCTTCACTTCTCACCACTTCCCCAGGCAAACACTGGAATGCCATTTCTGATGACCTTAAACACACCATGTAATTTTATATCTCCGTGCCTTTGCATATACTGTTCTTCTGCCTGGAGAGCTCTCACCAGCTTCCTCATTTCCTCCAGCCACTGTCAAATTCCTGCTCATTCTTCAAGCCTGGCCCATCTGTCACCTACTCAATGAAACACCCGCCCACTTTGAAGGACTTGCTCTTCACTCTGTAATCGTGATAGCCTTTCTTCACATCTCAGTGTCCACCTTCCATAGTCTGCTTTGTTCTGTAGTTATTGTGTCATATGAGTTGAATAGGAACCAGGCTGATTCTTAGGCCTTTATATCTAATATGACCCTCCCCTGTCCTTCGTGCTCAGTAAATATTTGTTGACTCGATGATATTCTAGGATGAACTGATCACATTAGCACTTGCCTTTTTTCATTGCAGTGTCTATTCAGGTCACCAGTCCATCTTAATTCCTCCTATGGAGTTGGAAAACAACCTTTTCCTCTGGCTTTCCACGGTCAACCAGTACAAAATCAGAGACACCTTCTGCTCTTATTCAGTGATGGAGCTTTGCACCAAAGGGCTTGGAAACCAGGTGGAGGTGCTGAAGGTAAGAAGCAGCTATACAAGGAGCCGGTCCTGAGAGAAAAGGTGGCGATGCCCGCCTTGTAGGGCTGGCCAGACATGCCTGCCTGCTTTTTTCTATCCAAACAGGTATTTGTAAACCTCAAGAGGTGTATCTCTTTCACTGTCTAATTTAATGCACTCTTTTAGAGTTTGATCTGATTCACACATTGTGGAAAAGAAGGTACAGCTGGTTAGGAGGCTGAATAGAAATGTATGTGAAGATGAACAGAAACTGTGAACTGAAAGAGGATTTTTCCTAATAGAATTTGCAACCTGAGGATGTTAGAGATTGGGTCCTCCTCCATAGATAAGGCTCACTCATTCATGAGTGTATCCAGTGATCATATGTCTAAGTGGCATATGAGAGAGTCAGAAAGCACCTAATTTTCTTTAATAGAGAAGTATGACCTTAAGAGGAAAAGGCAATGGCACCCACTCCAGTACTCTTGCCTGGAAAATCCCATGGACGGAGGAGCCTGGTGGGCTGCCGTCTGGGGGGTCGCACAGAGTCGGACACGACTGAAGTGACTTAGCAGCAGCAGCAGCAGCAGCATGACCTTAAGAATGAAAAAAAGAGATGAGATTAGATCTCAATGTTGCTAAATTTATTTTTCTGTTTGTCCCATCTCTCCATTTTGAAATAGAAATCTAAGGTACAGAAATGAAGAGGAATTAAAAATATATTGCTGAAAAACCTAAGAGTTGTAGACGAAAGAGGAAAGAAATAGAGAATGAGCAAATCAACCTGTGGGTAATGACTTTAGAGGAATGCCTGGGTGTTTTTCCAGAAAGGTATCTTTTCTTTGTGTGTGTGAGATGAGAGCACACAGTTCCTTGGCTTTTCCTGACCAGAGAGGCAGGGCGATGAAATTGCTTATCCAGTGGTTCTGTGACCCCACTGATCTCCGCCTCCGCCCCCACCCCCCCAACGCGGTGTCTTACAGACCCGGGGAATCAACCTCTCCTGCATCCGAACGTGTGTGGTGGTGGCTGAGGAGCGGCCCCGCATTGCCCTGCAGCAGTCCTTCTCCAAGCTCTTCAAGGACATCGGTCTGTCCCCGCGGGCTGTCAGCACCACTTTTGGATCCAGAGTCAACGTAGCAATATGTTTGCAGGTGACTGTCATGATATCTTATTTGTGTGGGGAACTCAGAGCGTCGGCTGCCGCTTACCCACCGAGGGCCTCTGGGCTCCTTATTTGGACTTCACTGTGCCTGATTTTGCCCATTGGTAAAAGGAAGATGATAGTATTGTCCTTCACAAGGTTGTCCTGTAGAACCACCAAGTTTCTAGGTGCCAGTCTCTTGGAGCCATGCCAGGCAGTTGAGTGCTAATGTAAATGTTTACTCTCAGTGGTTTTATGGTCCTCAACATGAGTCAAGATTTCTGAATCCTACTTGAATTTTATTTGTATATTACCCTTTGTAATTGTTTTCTTTTTTTTGGCAAAGGAAGCACAAATAAGTTTGTGTTCTCTTCTTTAGCCAGATGGCAATTTTGCCATGTTATCTTGGTGGGTAAATAATAGAAAAGAGGCTAAAATAACAGAAGAGTGGAATATAATTTTCTATAGCTTGGGACATTCATAAGGCAAATAACAGGCATGGACAAGAGTGAGAGTCAAAGAAGGTGGCATAGCTGGGTAGACACGCTCAGGTCCTCTGTGTCTGGGTTGGGTGACTTTGGAGCAGCATCACAAGGCTTCACCTTGGAGCCCCGTTGTGGGCGCCCTGCCCAGCTTGGGCCAATGTTGGTTTTGGAAGTCCCATGGATGCTGGTCTGTCATACCCCTGCCTTGAGTCCAGGGATGAGGACCCTCCTCACCCTGGTAACCGTTCGGTGCTGCTCTGGCCCCCAGCCTCCTCTCCTGGGGGAAGAAAGGAAAGAAAGATGAGGAGAAAGCTGGCCAGGAGTCTTCTCTCAGGTGTTGACTACAGCCCTGGCCCATCTGGTTGAAGACAGGGTGAGCATTCAGAACAGAATTTGGATTTTTCCTGTATGTGACTAAATTACCTATATCTTGACTTGAAAATATAACATATGGAGATGCCATTCAGCTAATTTTAAATAAACAACCCACTGATTTATTTTTCTTCAGGGAACCTCAGGGCCTGATCCAACTACTGTATACGTAGATCTGAAATCATTAAGACATGACAGGTAAGTAGATTTGTTAAGCTTGTTTCCTGTTGGCATTCCTAAGCATATAAATTTCTGAGCCTCAAGAAAGCCAGCTGTCCCCCTCACCTCATTTATTTTGTTTGTGTCTTTGTGGGGAGGAGGGTAAAAAAAAGGGAAGGAATTCATTTTCATTATTAATACCTAATAAGATTTACATTTGTAAGAGGAAAGCTTTTAATTCTCACGGTGGCTGCACTGTTCCTTAATATTAAAATGTAATACTAGTATTTTGTGACATATGACGTAAATTACACTGAAACGGATAGACTCTTATCCTCTGGGAGTCTAAAAATAACTGAGATAAGATAAATGAGACAGTGTAGGTTTTTTGAAACAGCATTCTATCTGAACCATAGGAATAAACGCCTTCCTCCTCACCAGCCCACAGGTGAATTGGAGCTGCGTCGCAGGGGAGCTCTGGTTGCGGGCTCTGGGACCTGTCTCTGGGTCCCGCTGACTTAGGCTATGTTCATGGTGAGGCCCGTGGCGCTGACCCAGCCTGCACAGGCAGAACATCTCTAGTGCTGTGGTTCTCAGCCTGGAGAGACTTTGCCCTCCAAAGGACAACGTCTGGAAATGTGGATTGTCACGACAAGGGGATGCTACTGACACCTAGTGGGCAGAGGCCGGGGATATTGCTAAACATCCTACAGCGTACAGGATAGCGCATCACAAAAAACAGCAATAAAATATCTGACCCAAAATGTCAGTGATGCTGCGTTTGAGAAACTGCACTAATGTGAGGAGAGCTATTACTAGATTAGAGATTTGGGAGGACAGTGTACAGCTGTGGTGGATTTTTTTTTAAGGCTCATACGTAGTAAATATTGTTCTTTTACAGGGTTCGTCTTGTGGAACGGGGTGCCCCCCAGAGTTTGCTCCTTTCAGAGTCTGGAAAGGTAATTTGTTGTGTTAACCATTGGGAAGGTGTGTGTCACCTGTGTGGAGAAGTAGTTTTAAAGAAACCTGAAGCCATATAATATACGTGTTAGTACCCAGGGCAAGATTGAATTGAATTGACATCTGGAGATAATTCAACAATTTTCACTTAGCCAATACTTTCAAATCCATATGGGTACATAAATAAGAAGAATACTAGATTTGAACTTTCTTAATTTTCATAGATTTTTATTTTTAAATCCTACTGACATATTATTTGACAAACCAACTGAATTCAATGTTCATTATACTCAAGGTGATGAGCAGCACTAAGAGCCAGTTCTACCTTTATGAATATTACAAGTGGAAAGATAGGCTGACAGATGGGGGGTGTGGCTTAAGATCCAGGGAAGACATACACATACTTAAAGTTGAAAGAGAAATCAAAATGGGGAAGAGATTAAAGATATTTGAGAGTGATATCTTAGATGAGAATAAGGCTTTAAATTGTTCAGGGAGACATTTTGTTATTGCCTTAGTCCATTCAGGCTTCTCTAACAGAATATCATAGACCAGGCAGCTTATGAACAGCAGAAACTTCTCTCTCACATTTCTGGAGACTGGCAAGTCCAAGATCCAGGTGCCCACGGATTCTGATGAGGGATTTCTGGTTCTTAGATGGCTGTCCTATTGCTGTGTCCTCACATGGTGGAAGGGGCAGGGAAATCTCTGAGTCTTGTATATAAGGGTATGGATTGCATTCATGAGAGCAGACCCCTGACCTCCTCCCAAAGGCCCCACCTCCTAATGCCATCACTTTAGGGTCATATTTCAACATATAGGTTTCAGTCCATAGCAGTTTTGAACAGTTTACTCACGTTGAGCAGATCAATCCATATAAACTATCAAGTTTCTCATCCTTTTGAAGAGAGAGTAATGATGGCTCAGCATCCCTTCTAATTCTGAAAGGCCAAGGAGAACATAGGGAAGAAAACAGTGGGCCCAGCCTCACCTGTGCAGTCGTGGCTCAGCCCCTTGGGGAAATCCCTGTTTCACTCCTCTGTTTAAACTCTTCCAAGTGGAGTTGGGTTGACCTTCTTGCCATCTTGCCAGCTCTTCTCTGCCTCCACTGGCGGCGAGCACCTGAGGGACTTCAGAGCAGTTCCTGGCCCACACAAGCAGGAATGGCCTTCCTCTTCCTTCCTTGAGGTCTTACATGTGTGAGCTTCTTGATGCTAGAAACCCAAGGAAAAGAGAGATTTAGGACAGAGGATGGGTGTCTGAAGAAGCCCCAAGCTATCCTCAGCCAGCACCTGCTGCTTCCTTCTCCCTCCGAGGGAGATGCGGGCACGTGACGTCTCTCCCCTCGCCTGCCGAGCCGCCACTGGTCTGCGGTTTCTCACCTTTGAGGAGATGGCAGACAGGTGGGTTCCCCAGTTTAGTTTTGAGGCAGAATCTTGTTATACATACTTCTGTCCCCTGAGGACGATCCTGTGAGTACCAGCTCAGCTCTGGCCCGTGTGCACTCCCTTACCTCACTGGAGGGAGGAAGTGGAAACTGCATTTATTAGAGGTCATGAGATCTGATGGAACTCAACTTTTGTGTTTTCTCTTTGATTCTTAGATCCTACCTGGAGTGAAAGTAGTTATTGTTAATCCAGAGACCAAAGGGCCCGTTGGAGACTCTCACCTGGGAGAGGTATGTGTAACTCTACCCTTGATTCGGAAAAGCCAGCAGTGAAAGACCCCAGGGCTCACATTCTAGAAGTCAGGAAGCTGTGGGTTTAGCTTTTCCCTCATGGTGAATGTTTGAGAATTTTCACCTTTCTCTGTAAGGCTCAAAACTGAAATGAGGCAGAAGGGGAGATGGAGACCAGGATGGAGAGAAGATTGAGGCACGCAAGCTAGAGTTAGTCCCAGATTTGTCCACTGACATTCCCTTGGCTGAAGAGGAAAATGGATGAACTCATGTGCTCCCATCTATTAAGGAGTGGAACTAAAAGGAGCCACAAATAACTGAATTTTTAAAGTTTATACAGGGACTTCCTTGGTGGTCCAGTGGCTAAGACTCCTTGCTCCCAGTGCAGGGGGTACGGGTTGGATCCCTGGTCAGGGACTAGATCCCACATACTGCAACTAAGAATGCCACAGCTAAAGATCCCACTTGCCTCAACTAAGACTGGACTCAGCCAAATAAAATAAGTATTTTTAAAAATAAGATTTATACAAATTTTATTGCAAAATATATTCATTTTTGTATTAATATAAAAATATTGTGCATGCTAAGTCGCTTTATTCATGTCTGACTCTTTGCAACCCATGGACTGTAGCCTGCCAGGCTCTGTCTCCGTGGGATTCTCCAGGCAGGAATATTCGAATGGGTTGCCATTTCCTCCACCAGGAAAGCTACCCGACCCAGGGATTGAACCTGCATCTCGTATGTCTTCTGCTTTGGCAGGCAGGTTCTTTACTGCCAGTGCCACCTGGAAAGCCCTTATAAAATCACTGAAAAGACTGAATTTTTCTTCCTTCTGAATCTCTGAGAAAAAAACTGCTCTTATCTCACAGCTAACCGGGAGCAGGGCTCCAGGTGACTGAGCCAGATGACCAGGCTCTGCCGGTTACCAGCTTCTTGTTAATGCACGAGTTACTCAAGCTCTCTGGGCCTAGTTTCCTCAACTGTAAATAATAATGCCACCTACCTAGTATAATTGTGTGACAGTTAAATGCATTAATATCTGTATCTGTATACACATGGAACAGTGCCTGTCACACAGCGAACACTCGTGTTATGACTATTGCTGGCTATTGCTGTGTTTAAATTGTAAATCCAAATACCCTATAGTGTTTTCCTGTGGGCTTTTTAACTTAGTTTTAAAGCACAGAAATGATCCCTCAGTGCGCTGGTGAGACTCTGAAAGAGGCTGAGAAATGAGCCAAGGAGGCAGCGTAGCCTCCAGGTTGGATCTGGGTCTCTTAGTTTCTGTATCTTAGGTGAATTACTTAAGGGCTTCCCTGATGGCTCAGATGGTAAAGAATCTGCCTGCAATGCAGGAGACCCAGGTTCAATGCCTGGGTCGGGAAGATCCCCTGGAGAAGGGAGTGGCGACACACTCTAGTATTCATTTGTGAAATGGGAGTGACGGTAGTACAGATGGCATTGTCATGTCGTGTGTGTTAAGACTGATGGGGGTAATGTTTATAAAGTACTGTTCAGCACATGGTAAATTCAGTAACTAGCAGCTGCTTTCATTGTTGTAACTTTTTGGTTACTATAAAAATGAGGTTAAGAAAATCAACATATTCTGTGCTAAGTGAACTGAATTGATTCTGGCCAAATGTGACCCTTTTCTTGTTGTAGATTTGGGTGAACAGTCCCCATACAGCCAGCGGCTATTATACCATCTACGACAGTGAGACTCTGCAAGCTGACCACTTCAACACCCGCCTCAGCTTTGGGGATGCTGCCCAGACCCTCTGGGCTCGGACGGGATACCTGGGTTTTGTCCGCCGGACGGAGCTCACAGCAGCCACTGGAGGTACCTTCACCGGCTCCTCCCCCTTGTCCTGCTGTGCATTTCAAATGCCCCTAGTACAGGCTGGCCTTCTGCAGCCTGCCTTTGCATTGTGGAGTGTATGTGTTGAATTATTCCCCCTCTGCAACTCTAGAACCCACCCATGACTTTATATTCCTTTGCAGTAAGACTTTGTCCTATGAAGAGAACCCAGGAAGTAAACGCCAGGGCCTTGTGTCAGCATCAGGATAGCTGAACCTCAGGATAGTTCGGCCGGGCAGTCGTAGAGACATGCCTGGTGATGGGTGAATGCCCCTGGGAGGATACAGCCTCTCAGCAGCCTTGTGGGGCTATGCATCCCTCAACAGGCTCCTGAGACAGGTGTCCCATCTTTAGTTCCTCTGTTCCTAAGCCCTGTGAGCAGGAGTCAGTGCAGAGGAGCTGACCTGCTAAGCGCTCTGGCCCTTTGGCGGCTCACAAGACTGCTTGGCAGGGCTCTGGGGTAAGCAGCCCCCAGTCCTGTCCACCTGGTAAAGAGGCCTGGCTTCAACCTTCCTGCCACCATTAATGGCCGTTTAAAACTCCTCTACACTGCGTGCATCATACACGTCAAGAACGGATGCGTCACTCACCGGACTGAACAGCTGGATGGAGCCAGGTCATCTCTCCTTCGCCCCCTCATTTGCTCCCTGCTGGCCGGCTCTGCAGTCACTCCGTGTCTCACGGGGAAGCAGGCTCAGGCGTCCTGCAGGCAGGGGAAGCACAGCTCGCTGGGTGTCCTGGTTTTGAAGCCTGTCTCTGCCATTCGCTGTGTGGCCTTGAGCGCTCGCTCAGTCAGTCTCTCAGTTTCCTACCCGGGAAGTGGGAGTGATGACATTTCCTGTCTTGTGGACGTGATGTGAGATTAAATTACATGACGCCTTCAGGTGTCTGGAGCACTACTTGGCACAGGGGAAGCACTCCCTAGTCATTAGCTACGTGTTTCTGTTGTTTTTGTTACTATAATCGTCAGCTCATCTATGTGACTGGCCTTCCTTACCCTCCTGTCTCCACAGCTTCTAGCACTTTGTTTTGCTAAATGTTTCAGAACTATTCCTATTCCTGAAAATACATCATTCTGTTGTTACTACTGTTTAATTGCTCAGTCGTGTCTGACTTTTTGCTACTCCAACCCCATGGTTTGTAGCCTTCCATGCTTCTCTGTCCATGAGATTTCCCAGGCAAGAATACTGGAGTGAGTTGCCGTTGCCTTCTCCAGGGGATCTTCCTGACCCAGGGATCAAACCTGCTTTTTGGCAGGTGAATTCTATCCTACTGAGCCACCTGGAAAGCCCAAAACATTGTGTAGACCTAGCTAAATCATTCTCTTTCTCTTAGACATAAACCAGGTAGCCTGTGTGTACAGTGTGTGCATAAAGTCTTTAAAAAAAAAGGAGTGAAATTTCTGCCACGTCCTGCTGGATCAGAAGCCTGTTAATAACCAGGACTAGTCTCTCCATGGATTCCTTAACGACATCTAGAAACAATGACCATATGTTCATTTCTTTTCCATCTCAGATCCTCCCTTCTCCTTCTTTCCCCACCCATCATCTGGCTAATTCCTGTTTATCCTTAAAAGCTCAGGTGGCTTTAGCTTTTCCTTCTCTGAACCCTTGAGCTGAGCTTGGGGGCAGTCGGGGGAGGGGAAGGTGGTGTCCTCTGTTCCCCTTGCCCCTCATCCACATTCAAGTTACTGGGTTTGCCACGTTCCATCTGCTGTCCGCCCATGGGACACCCGTTGTGTGTGTTTGCCCCACTAGACGGCAAGTATCTCTAGAGCAGGTGTTGTATTTTGTCATCTTTACTCCCCACACTGGGCACAGTTCCTGGCACATGGTAGTAATAAGAATAACAAGAGCTAATATTCTTCAAAATCACTGTGGACAGTGACTGTGGCCAAGAAATTAAAAGATTCTTGCTCCTTGGAAGAAAAGCTATGACAAACCTAGACAATGTATTTAAAAGCAGAAATAGCACTTCGCTGACAAAGGTCTGCCTAGTCAGCGCTATGATTTTTCCAGTAGTCATGTACAGATGTGAGAGTTGGACCATAAAGAAGACTGAGCACTGAAGAATTGATGCTTTCGAATTGTGATGCTGGAGAAGGCTCTTGAGAGTTCCTTGGACAGCAAGGAGATCAACCCAGTCAGTCCTAAAGGAAATCAACCCTGAATATTTATTGGAAGGACTGATGCTGAAGCTATAATACTTCGGCTATCTGATGGGAAGAACTGACTCACTGGAAAAGACCCTGGTGCTGGGAAAGATTGAAGGCAGGAGAAGGGGGCGACAGATGATGAGATGGTTGGATGGTATCACTGATTCAATGGACAGGAGTTTGAGCAAACTCCTGGAGATAGTGAAGGACAGGGAAGCCTGGCGTGCTGCAGTTTATGGGATTGCAAAGAGTCAGACATAACCTAGTAACTGAACAACAGCAAATATTCTTCAGCACTTACAATGAACCAAGCATCATAATACTAACTCCCTTTTGTGAATTTAATCCTCATAGCAGCCATTTATTATTACCCTGTTTCACGGAGGGGAAGCAGGATCAGAGACTTAATCGCTCCAGGTTACACAGCTGGTGAGCAGTGGCACCAAGTGATGTGGTGGCAGTCTGAACTCTGGGCTCTTAACTCCAGTGATATGTCACACCCACACATCTGATACACTAAGTTTCTCTTTCTCTCCCCATCAGAGCGTCATGATGCCTTATATGTGGTGGGTGCTCTGGACGAGACCCTGGAGCTGCGAGGCCTGCGGTACCACCCCATCGACATTGAGACCTCAGTGTCTCGGATCCACAGGAGCATTGCTGAATGGTAAGTCCTCTGCACAGAGTAGGTCTCTCCTCAGCTGCAATAAGTTGAAGTTGATCTTTAGTCATCTAGCTATACCAGAGACACCTACAGATGTGGAACCCCAGGGGAGCAAGCTGTGGAGATGGGCTCTGTGCACCCACTCTGGGGCCGAGTCCTTTTAATGACAGGATCTTACCACTGGAAGCGACCTAACTGATCATCCACCTCTAGAAAGTTGGTGGGGCTAATGGGAAGAACCATGACTTTTGGGTCAAAAGACCCATCTGGAAGGCCCAGCGCTGCCATGGTGGCTGCTTTCCTGATCAGGAGGATCAAGTGAGAGTGTGCTTCATACTCTATCAACTGGTCAGCAGATGAAAAGGATTATTATCATTATCTGGTCCAGGTTTCCTGTCTGGGCAGGAATTCCCCCTTCATTATCCCTGATAAAGAACCATCCAACCTCATGCTGACTAAAAATTGCTTAAAATTGAAATTCTGTCATTTTTAACTGTTGGCTTTCGTCCTGGATTCTTGACAACACAGAAACCACCCAGTTTCTTTTTATTCATATTTTAGTTGGTGTGTCCTTCCTCAGGTTTGTTTTTTTTTTAAATTCATGCAAAGTAGCCACGGTTCTTTTAGTGGTTTGTTCGTGCTTTCCAAATTTTTGTCTTGCTTTTGTCAGTCTCTCCTCAGACCTGAACAAGGAAGTTTAAGAACAGTGCAGAAAAGTTGGGTGCCATGGTTACCCCCTAATTTTAAGCATTTGACTTTTGATGCAACCAAATATTGTGTACATTTTTCTTAATGATTGGAATCTATTTTTAAAGCAGCTCAACACTGCACAACACAAGTCAGTTCATACCTTCCAACCCAGCAGTCCCACTGAACGAAATGCGACTTTGTGCCTTATGGCGCGACGGGACAGACACTTGAGTGGGGCGCTGAGCTCAGAGGCCAGCTGACTCCCTTCCTGTTTGGTATTAGATTACAGATAGCAATCTTAGTCAAAGCTGTTGTGTTGCAAATATCAAGAATTCTCTTCAAAACAACTTTTAAGCAAAATAGAGGTCATAGAAAGCACACCTCATTGGTTATCTCAGAGGCTCCTAGAAGTCTAAACAGCTCTGAAATCTCAAGAAAGGTAGAAACAGGTGGAAAGGCCGTCGGGGACCACCATCTCCTCGCTTTCTAGAGCCGGTGGGCATCCCCTCCGTTCTTTCTCTCCTCCCTGAAAAGCCATTCCCTGTATGTCTCTGCACACCTTTTACACCAGCACCTTCCAGTCCACACATCCTCAGCTCAGGGGACCAGCTAACAACTTTTCAGTCCCACTTTCAGACGCCCAAGAGATTTTAAATGGTCTAACCAATCAGTTGTTATCATAGGGGCAAGGCCACTCATTACACATGTGGCTCAGAGCCTTCTGGTTGGGTGCAAGTGAGAAGGCAGTTCTCGGGGCAGTGAGGGTAAGTGGTGGGCAGACGCTGTGAAAGATGCCACATTAACTGAGCACCACTGAAATTGCAGTGCCGTGTTCACGTGGACCAACTTGCTCGTGGTGGTCGTGGAACTGTGTGGCTCTGAACAGGAGGCGCTGGATCTGGTTCCTTTAGTGACAAACGTGGTCCTGGAGGAGCATTACCTCATTGTGGGCGTGGTGGTCGTGGTGGACCCAGGCGTCATCCCCATCAACTCCAGAGGAGAGAAGCAGAGGATGCACCTCCGGGACAGCTTCCTGGCCGACCAGCTGGACCCCATCTATGTGGCCTACAACATGTAACCAGTCTCCTGGGATTGCAGGGACCGTCCTGCAAAACCATGGGAGCCAGAGACCTGCGACTGATGTGAAATAAGCTGAGATGGCGACATTATATCCTTCATCTCATCCTGTGGGATCCTGCCATCACAGGACACACAGGAGAGGGGAATTCTGTGGTGGCAAATGAAAAAAATGTTAACAATCTGTTAGTCACGAGCTTTGACATAGCGTGAGCAGCACGTTACTAAAGCAATTACATGCATGTTGCATTTTTTTCATCTGTTGTAGATACTTGTATTTTTATCTAATGCCGTTTTAGAATTTTGTAAGGGCGTTTGATGAATTCACACGAAGGGGGTAGTTTGAGTTGTGCAGCCCCCCGCTCTGTACTGTATCTGCCATTTTGCCGTAGTTAGACACTGCGGGTTTAACATGGAACTACTCGGCTTACTTTCAGTTGACCCATAAGCAAATCAGATAACCCACTGAGTATGAGAATTACTTTATATATATAATTCTTGACTGTAAAACATTTTGACCAGTGTTTTAAACATGTAAATAGGAATACACATAATTCAGCTAAAAAACGTAAGAATTGGCTTGTATAGTTGTAACAACTAAAGTAGAAACATTGCTGCTCTGAGAGAGAATCTCGGTGTTCTCTGGGTGCAGTGTAATTGAATAGGTGACTACAAAGTGCAAATCGTTTGCAGGTTTTGCTGCACATTGTACTATGTCTCTGTTGGCTGGTATATTTTATAAACTGAAGCTGCCTATGTTTGTTTTTTAGGCTTGCATTCCCAGAATCAGCTTAAGCTTTTAAGAATTCAGCCTGTTTCTACAAACTGAAAAATCTCAGTTGAAAAATCAAATGTTAGGAAAAGCTAAGATTCGTTAGATCCCACCCAGTTCTAAGGAACCACAGTAACTCACTCTGGCCCCCAGTGTTGAAACAGTCTTTCACATGTAGAGTGACTACACAAGAATTTAGAATTTCCTCTTTTCCAGGCCCATTGTATACTGTGTCTGCAGTTATACAGATAGCTTCTCTTTTCTGAGAACTGAAGAGCATCCCCTGTGCTTCCAGTTCACGAGGGCAGGGATTTAAGAACAAGAGCGTAGGCTGGGAAGACAGTGGGATCGACAGTCACGCGAAGGCATTAAGGCCTCACAACTCCACGTCTCAGAACTGACCGATTTGGGTTGCCAAAACAGCCAGGCTTATGCTGAAATAGGGGAAGTCTAATGTATGCAAGAAACCCTTCTGAAATAACTGTGGTGCCCAGGCCGAGCAGATGGAGCCTGGGACTGAGTGTGGCCTCTGGCTCGGTTTCCTTTCTTTGGTCTGATACTTCATGTATTTGAATATAGTTGAATTTTATTATTTTTTTTCTTACAGAAATATTTTTAAAAATTAAAAAAAAACTCAAAGTGAACAGAGTTAACTTGTTAAATCAGAATGGTTCTCTTTGACCCACTCTGATCTATTGTGTAAATATTTATTTAGACTATTTTAATAATACATATTATTTACCCCACTGTAACATCATGTAAACTAAATATGTTTTTAAACAATTTTTAAGACTTGTAATTACCCTGAAAATAAGGTTTATAATGGAAAGACCAGACCCTTTGCCACGGCAGCACTCCTGGGGGCTGCCCTTACACAGGCTCATGACTCAGAGCCACTTTATTGACTTCCTTTTACATAATCCTCTTTTCCTCCAAACTCATTCTCCACAGAGGGAAGACCTTGACATTTTCCAGTTCCAGATCTCTTTTCAGCATTTTGGATGACGTTCCATTATACACGATGGGAAAGGTTCTAGGATGTACAGGGAAAAAGCACTTGTATTGGGGTTAGACGTCCCAGACCCAGTTAGCAATGGTTTGGTCTGCAGAGAAAACAGCCTGCTTATTTGGAAAGTAACTTTCTTAAAAAGAGTTTTTAATGAGTCACTAATCAAAGCAAGGGATCCTGAGGATCTCCTATCTCCGTGATCCACAAGTTCTAAGAAAAAGATATAAAAGACAGAGTCTGTCCTATAGGTTGCTTTCAGAATTCTTACTGCACAGGGTAGGGTGTCTGCTAGAAATGAAATGTGAGCTATGTCTGTCATTTTGAAGTTTCTAGTAACCACATTTTAAAAAGTAAAAAGAAACAGGTGAAGTTGATTTTAATATATTATTAGCACAGTATATCAAAAGTACTATCATTACAATGTGGGATCAATATAAAAAATTATTAATTAATGAGAGATTTAACTTTTTTTTCATATTATATCTTTGAAATCTAGTGTGTATTAAACACATCTCAATTCGAGACTAGCCATGTTTCAAGTTCTCAGTAGCCACGAGTGGCTATTGGCTACCATACTGGACAGTGAGGGTCTATACTCATTCCTTCAAATGAAATATTCCGTTAATCTCATAGTATGCCCAATTCCTGGTTATTTAGGGGCTGATTATCTAGTTTGGTAGTTCCTCAGGCCGCTGGTTTATTGTTATCTTTTTGCTTTCTGCCCTGTGGCTGCTTTATCTTTTGCCTATCCCCCAAAGCCAGAATAAGCTAGTGGAAAAGAAAGCTAAGATGTGTCTTTGGGGAAAAGTTTCCTCTGGAAGGGGAAGAGAGTCTAGTCGTTAATTTAGATGTGTTTGTGGGATCATCTGCAGATCCAATGCCTAGTCTGTTGCAGACTTGGTAAGAAAACTCTCTTGATGACACAATGCTCTTAGTCTTGCCATGTTAAAGCAGAACCTTTATGGTAGAACTGGCTCTTAAGACAGGCCCCAAAGGCCTTGCCAAAACTTGGGGACACATTCTGTCTAGCTTTTCATGCCTGGGTCGGGGGGAGGGGGACCTAAATGAATAGCAAACCCTCATTTCAAATAAGAGAGAACCTATTCATCTGAAAGTTTTTGAACCTCTCTGCCTCTCAGCCAAAGTAAGGAGGGTAGATCAGGGAGGGGCTGCCTCAGGACAAATACCATCTCCTGCATTAATGAGACCCTGGGGATGACCAGCATGCTAAGGGCATCAGTGAAGCCACCAGTGAAGCTCATTTCCTTCCTGCCCCTGTCTCCCCTGTATCAGGTCCTCCTGAAGTTGTGCTGCCTCAGGCTGTGGAGGGACCATCGCCTGTCTATTGGTCGTCTATTTGATGTTAGTCCCTGGGCAATGCTTGCTTAATGCTTTTGTTGAATCAACAGAGGGCCTGAGGCCTTAGGTTTTTTGTTGTTATTGTTGTCTTAAGGTCTCTGCCCCAGGCATGGTGCTCAATATCTTGGCCAAATAAATTAACTTTCCTTGAATATCCAGGAATCTTTAGACTAAAGCAATGAGGAGTTATCACCTCACCCTCAAACTCCAACATGATCTATGCCTTAGAGTTGTTTTTGCTGTCTGCTTTCATGTAAGAGTATTTGGAGCAAGCTGCAGTACTCCAAATACACAATAGGCCTTTTCTTTATCATTCATACAACATTTCTGGTTTAGGTATATGTAGATGGGCCATGTTATTTGTCCAGAGGAAGAGAGTGTAAAGATATAAGAATAATTTTTTAGTCCTAAATGCTGTTCTGTTTATTTTTTGTCAAGATATTTACCAGTGTCAGATTCAAATTATAGTACTGTGTAATTATGTATAAAGTTTTTTTTTTTATTTATTTGAAATTAGACTAGATATACATTTTTAAATTTAACATCTGGCTGGACAGTGTTCTATTAACTCATTGAATGTGTTTCCTTTGTCTTGTGTTAATAAATATTGATGCCTGATTGTGTTTAATGCTTCACATGTTGGGAGAGCTGATAAATTGGAATTAATAAAATTTTATTTTAACTTGGATAGTAAGACCCAAAGACGGCTGGAGAGGTCTTAGGAAAATGAACACAGGGATCCAGAGTTATAGCAAATCAGTTCTATAAAAGGAGGCCAGATTGAGGAACAGCAGAGAGTCATTTTGAAAATGAATAAGCCTTTTGTCTGGAACAATTATAGCTTAGTTTTCCTCCTACCCATGTGGTATTTTGTAGTTTTAAACTTTTGAGCATACATGTCAATTTTTTAAAAATCTGTAATTGATGTGGGTTTAAGCTTTTCATTTTTTAAAAAATTTTATTTATTTTTGGCTGTGCTGGGTCTTCGTTACTGTGAGCATTCTTTCTCTAGTTGTGGCAAGTGGGGCTACTCTTCATCGTGGCGTGTAGGCTTCTCAGTGCAGTGGCTTCTCTTGCTGCAGAACACGGGCTCTAGGCGCGTGGGCTCCATAGTTGTGGCACACAGGCTTAGTTGCTCTGTGGCATGTGGAATCTTCCCAGACCAGGGATCGAATCCATGCCCCCTGCATTGGCATGCAGATTCTTAACCACTGAACCACTAGGGAAGTCCTGGGTTGCAGCTTTTCTAAGGTGATACTTCATTTGTGCTACCATTTCCTGGTTTCAAGAAACTTGTTAGGAGTTTTTATCAAATTGTGCATAATCTCCAACACTGAAACTGGTCTTTGAATTATAGTTCAAATTATTCAGGCAGCTGAGAACTTTTTAAATTTAACACACATTTATTGAGTGCCTAACTCACTAGACAGAAGTCACTGTGATGACATCTGATGCTAGAGGGAGAGAAACAGCAGGACAGCTCTGGCCCAGCACTATGTATTGGGAGACGTTCTTTTAAAAGTGGTAATTGAAGTCGTGGAAGTGGATGATGGTGCCAAGAAGGATCTTGTAGAGTGAGACAAGACTTAATAATGGAGCCACAGAGAACATGAGCCTTTAAAAGCTGAAGGAAGAAGAATCTACAAAAGGGAGAAGGAATTGCTGGAGAGAGAGGGTCGAAACTAGGAAGGAGATTAGGCATGGAAATTCTAGGATGAGTTTCAAAGGGGAGGGAGCGCTCAACAGTGCCAAAGTTCTGTGGAAAATGCCATTGGAATTGGATGGGTACTGCATTGAATCTGTAGATTGCCTTGGGTAATATGGTCATTTTAACAGTGCTAACCCCTCCAATCTAAGAACATGGTCTATGTTCCCATCTGTGTCAGCTTCAGATTCTTTCTACAGTGTCTTACCGTTTTCAGAGTATTGGGCTTTTGCCTCACTTCTTGTTGTTGCTTAGTCACTAAGTCGTGTATGACTCTGGGATCCTTCTAGGAGCCTGCCAGGCTCTTCTATCCATGGGATTTCCCAGGCAAGAATACTAGAGTGGATTACCATTTCCTTCTCCAGGGGATCTTCCCAATCCAGGGTTCGAACCTGTGTCTCCTACATTGCAGGTGGATTCTTTACCACTGAGTTGCCAAGGAAGCCCTTTGCCACCTTAGATAGATTTATTCTTAGGTATTTTATTGTTTTTGATGCTATGGTAGATGGAATTGTTTCCTGTTTGCAGATGACATGATATTATACATAGAAAATCCTTAAGATGCTACCAGAATACTACTGGACCTCATCAGTGAATTTGGTAATGCTGCAAGATACAAAATGAATGCACAGAAATCTGTTGCCTTTTAATACACCAGCAATGAAATAGCAGAAAGAGAAATTACAGATTTCTTTAATAGATCATCTATTACAAACCTACAGTAAAATATATTTAATGGTGGTACTTCAGAAGCACTACCATGAAGGTCAAGACTATGATAAGGATACTCATTATATATCGTTTTTATTCAGCATTGTACTTGAGTTTATAGCTAGCATAATTAGGGGAAAAGAAATGAGTTATGCGAACTGGATACAAAGGAAGAAAAACATAAATATTTGTAGACAATATAATAGTCTATGTAGAAAATACAAGAGAATGTACAAATCTTTTAAAATATTTATTTATTTGGCTGTACCAGGTCTTAAATACAGCATGTGGGATCTAGTTCTCTGACCAGGGATCGAATCCAGGCTTCCTGCATTGGGAGGACAGAGTCTTAGCCACTGAAACACCAGAGAAGTCCCGAGAATGTATTAATAAAAATTTAAACAAATAGGAATTTAGCAAGATTGCTGAATACAAGATGAACATAAAAATCATTATCATGAGTCTGATAATGGTGGAGTTACCATGGTCAGATTAACCCTCCCAAAGATAGAAATAACTACTTTTGAAAAAGGAAAAAAGAAAAATGAAGTACAATAGGTGATATCTGTGTGTTTGTGACATTTTGTTTGAGGACATCCCCATAACTCCAAATAACTTAAGTAGTAAAGAGCCACAGTCTATTGGCTTATGGTGTAAAAGGACAGTTCCAGGTTGGCAGAGCAGCCAGAGAGAAGATAGATGAAAAATCTGTGAAGCGAGAGAGCCCCAGAAGATATGTCTCCAAACCTGCATGTAGAATCTGTGAAAATCTTTGATTAATGGCTAAACAAAATTATGTGGAGAAAAATCCAGAGTTCCTGGTGAAGCAAAGCATCAGCTAGAAGCTGAAAGAGTTGAGCAGAAATTATAGCCATTGTCCATGACTGAAGAGGAAAGAGACTGGAAATTAAGCCCTCTCAGATAACTGCCTTCTGGAATAAAAATCACTCTGTAAGTGAATATAATCCATCCCAATGATAAAGCTACTAGAAATCTGAAGAAACAAAAATATGACTCACACTTAAGGAAAAAGAAAATCAGTCAATAGATACCAACTGCAAGTTCACTCCACTGAGATGTTACAATTAGTAGTCAACAGCATTAAATCAGCCATTGTTTATATATATATAAAAATATATACAAACATTATATGTTTATATACACACAGTGGATAAACAGGGAATCTAGCAGAGAAATAGAAACTATATAAAAAAATGGAAATTCCAGAACTGAAAAGTACAGTATTGAAATGAAAAATTTGGGAACTTAATGACCTTAAAAACATATTGAAGCTGGTATAATAAATAATAAGTGACCTTGAAGATTGATTAATAGATTATCAATCTGAAGAACAAAGAGAAAAAAAGATTGAAGAAAAAAGTAAGAGAGAAAGCTTTAGAGTCCTTTGGCATTCCAGGTAGGAAAGAGAATGGGACACACAAAAAATATTGCAGACATAGAGACAAAAGCTCACTAAATTTGGAAAGACATACATTTACAGACTGAGGAAATGCCAGGAACCATGGGTGACATATAGAAAACCACTCTTAGGCATGATCAAGGGAAAACTGTTAAACTTCAATAAAGCAGAAGTCTTAAAATAGCCAAGGGAAAGTGACACATTACATACAGGAGAAGAATGATAATAGCCAACTTCTCATTAGAAATAATGGAAGCAAGGAGAACACAGAATGATAGAGTGCTGGAAGAGAAAAAAGGTATCAGTTCTGTGCCTTGTCAGATCTTTCAAACATGACTGTGAAAGCTCAATCTGATAAAGACCATCTATGAAAAAAATTGACTGCTTATGTCACACTTAATAGTGAAAAACTGGATGATTTCTCCCTGTGGTTGGGAACTAGACAAGAAAGTCTGTTCTCACCACTTCAACACTGAATAAAAGGCAGTTAGGCAAGAAAAATGTAAGTTATCCAGATTGAACAGTAAAAATTAAGGCCATCTCTAGTCTCAGATGAAATGACTTGCATATGTGAAATTCTAAAGGATACACACATGCAAACTACTAAACAAGTTCAGCACGGTTGCAGAATGCAAGATCAACAAAAAATCTATTTTTTAAATTAGCCATGAACATTCCCAAAAATGAAATTTAAAAACCAATTCTCTTTAAAGTAGCATCAAAAAGAATACTTAATTCTAATCAAAATGTAAAGTTGTATACTAAAGACTACAAAATCGCTGATAGAAACTAAAGAAGACCTACACACATGGAAAGTCATCCCATGTTCATGGATTATCCGGAAGATTTAATATTGGTAGGATAGCAATATCCTCCAAACTGATCTATGGATTCAACATAGTATCAAAGTCCTAGCTGACTATTCTGCAAAAATGAACAGACTAACCCTAAAATTCATCTGGATGTATAAAGGACTCAGTAGTCAAAACAATCTTGAAAAAGAATAATAAAGTTGGAGTACTTACCTGCCCATATTTCAAAACCTACAAAGCTATAATAAAGAGTGTAATACTGGCAGGATAGACCTCTCAGTCAGTGGAATAAAATTGAAAGTCCAGAAATGGGAAAGTGAAATGGCTCCCAATTTAGCCAAGTTAATAAGTTAATAACACTATTAACACTGCATCTTATGAGGAAATGGTGGAGATGTCACCAGAGGTAGTGGTCCTTGTTTAAGCTCTTTTTAATTCGCCAGTTTGGTCCCTGCAGAAATTCATGGATCCTGGAGAATGGTGGTACATTACTGCCAGCTCAACTGAATAGTAGACCCAATTATAGCTGTTGTATCTTTGTTCAGTTCAGTTCAGTCACTCAGTCGTGTCCGACTCTTTGTGACCCCATGAATTGCAGCACGCTAGGCCTCCCTGTCCATCACCAACTCCCAGATTTCACTCAAACTCATGTCCATCGAGTCGGTGATGCCATCCAGCCATCTCATCCTCTGTCGTCCCCTTCTCCTCCTGCCCCCAATCTCTCCCAGCATCAGAGTCTTTTCCAATGAGTCAACTCTTCGCATGAGGTGGCCAAAGTACTGGAGTTTCAGCTTTAGCATCATTCCTTCCAAAGAACACCCAGGACTGATGTCTTTTAGAATGGACTGGTTGGATCTCCTTGCAGTCCAAGGGACTCTCAAAAGTCTTCTCCAACACCACAGTTCAAAAGCATCAATTCTTCGGCTCTCAGCCTTCTTCACAGTCCAACTCTCACATCCATACATGACTACTAGAAAAACCATAGATCAGATTAATAAGGTCTCAGTACATAGTATGTGGCCATTGATTTGACAAATGTGTCTTTTTGTATTCCAGTCAGGAAAGAGAATCAATTAGTTCTCAAGGAAAATATTTTGTAACTAAATGTGATGGATATTAACTAGACTTACTGTGGTGATCATTTGGCAATATATACATAGATTGAATCATTACATTGTACATCTAAAAACTAATATGTTAATCATATCTCAATTAAAAATGTTAAAGAATCAGAAGTAGTTCACATAGAAAGGACAGGAACATACATTTATAGTTTTGCCTCAGAATTACATGACATCACTCTGATCAGACAGAACAAGAAGTGATTAGTACCCTGAAGGTCTTGGTAAGCTGCATGCAATCCAGAGGATGGGAAATAAACTCTCTGAAGATTCAGAGGTCTAGTGGTCAGGGGGATGCTGACATAATCCCCTAAGATGGAAAAAACAAATCACTGCATCTTGCATCCCCTTTCTCAAAGGAAGACAATCCTTGGTAAGCCTCTCTGACAGCACATTTGATGCCTAGTAATACTGCTCTGGACAATAGCCAGGTGACAACTTTAAGGTTTGGAATCATATGATCTTGCAGATCCCTTGGTGGTGGAGGTGACAGTTGCGGGAAAAGCAGCAGTGGGATGTTTATGGCAAGACCCAGTGGGAGAATCAAATGCAAGCTATTGAATATCTTGAGCAAGGATATGCTAGCTGTAGCAGAGAATTTTAAGTCTTTTGAAAACAGCTTCTGGTGTGCTACTAGGCCATGATGGACACAGAAAACTTGACCAGGAGACACTAAATGACTATGCATCTGGAACTGTCCACCACTGACTGGATTCTGTCAAATGTACCAAGTCATAAAGTCAGATGAGCCTAACACCAAGACATCATAAGACAGAAAGATTACACCTGGGATCAAGCTTAAGCAGAATCAGAGGACACAAGCAAAATGTGTGCAGAGGTAACCCAGAAGCTCCTGTTCCCTACTGCAGTTACACCAGTGTTCTTCACTCAGCTCATATCTATGGCCATAGTGGAGTGCAGGGGTGGCTCCTGCTGAAGCAAGTGGGAAAAGCCCATTTGGCTTATAAGTCAATTATGGCCATTCTGAGGGGTAACTTTGAAAGGCAGTTGCAAGGAAAATCTTCTTAATGGGCAGATAGATATTAACATGTGATCATCCATCCATCTTGTGTGGAAGGAGGAGTGGTTCAAAATGAGAATATATATGAATTCATGGGCAGTGGCAAATGGCTTGGCCAGTTGGTCGGTGTGTTAAAAGGAAAAAGACTAGATGATTGGCTGCAGCAAAATCTGGGGCAGAAGTATATAGATGGATATGGAGGAGGGAAGAAAGAGTATGAAGATCTTTGCTTCGTATGTCAATGCCCATGAAAAAGAATTCACTTTGGCAGAGACACTTAACATCCAAATAGACAGAATGACATGGCTGGTTGACGTTAGCCACATACTGACCATCTCAGCATTAGCACGATAAGCATGTGAATTGAATAGGTACATTGGCAAAGATGTAGGATATGAAAAGACCCAAATCATGGACTCCCACTTAGCAAGGCTGATTTAGCTACTGCTGTCTCTGAATCTTCAAGTAAATACTGACAGAGTCCAACACAAAGCTTCCAAAGTGGCACTGTTTATCTAGGATACTAACTGGCTGCTTAATAGTAAGTCAACCACACTGGGCTTCTTCCAGCCTACAAGGGCTAGTGACTTGATCTTATGTTAATAAACAGTTACTTCTGGGACTTACCTGGTGGTCCAGTGATTAAGAATCCGCCTCCCAGTGCAGGGGACATGGGTTCAATCCCTGGTCTAAGATCCCACATGCCACAGGGCAACTAAGCCTGTGCACTGCAATGAGAAACCCACCCATGCCACATCTAGAGAAAGCCTGCATGCCACAACAAAGACCCGGTGCAGCCAAAAATAACCCAAAGTAAAAAAAAAAGAAGAAGAAGAATTGACTCTCCTAGCCTCAGAGCCTTACTCAGCATCACTACCTGTGGGCTTACAAAGGTGCATGATACTTGCAGGCTGCTCTGACCAACATGAAGGTTCCTTCAGGAAGCTGTTGTGAGTTGTCTTGCTGCCACCCTGTAATCATAATCTTGAAGGTAAATAATTTGATTACTTATAAACTCCAACTAACAGTAACCAGTATTTGTTCATTGTAGGATTTTACCTGGAACAAGCTAGGAGGCTACTGCAATCGACAATGCAAGAGATAATGATACAGCACTAGTGGTGAGGTACAGAGAAAGGGAGGAGGTCACAGGAAATAGTTTCTTCTATGTCTAGGTGTATTTGTTACGTGTAGTTAGTCTAGAAATAATAGCAACCGAAGTAAGCTACTTTAAATAGAAAAGTTGTGTTGATTACAAGGACAAAGGAGAGGCTCACGGTACCTAAGGGCTGAGGCAAGCAGCAGGTTCTAGAACTGGGACCTAGAAAGCCACTGGGTAGCTCCCTTGGCTCATTGGCTGTTTGCAGATGGAAGGGACTCATTACAAAGCTCCTAAGCTTTAGGTTCATTTACCTAGAGAGAGACTAATTTTTGTGCAAAGATAAATTTCCAGCTGGACTGATGGCCCAGCTTGGATCAGATGCCCTTGTTGGTAAGATATGGATGACTGACAAGTTCCTGTAAAAAGGAGGAGGAATGGATGGACACCACTACTCCAAGGGCCTCACAGTTAGTTCTACGAGTTCAAGCATATTAACACGAAGTAGGAAAGTTTCAGAGCTAAGTTATCTGTGACAACCCTGTTTTAAGAGTGTTAGCTGAGACAAGTACAGCTGTAGTTCGTATAATTCCTGCAGGCATTTAGAACCTATACTTGGTTAGGTTCTCCCGTGAGTGTAGACTTGAGTATTGAAAAGGGACAAAACAAAAAGAGAAACAAGCCTATTATTAGACCACAAAGCCTACATTTACTAGTTTTAATTAATTTTTTCCTTTTGAGAGGTGACCTGTTCCAGATACTGTTTCACAGCTCTCAAGTCCTCTTCTTCAGCTCAATCCTTTCGTTAACCCATGAGGCTTCTTGAAATGTGCAACCAATTAATGTTTTTAGCAGCTAAGTTTCTGGTAGTTATATTGCAGTATCTTTCATACTAATATCCAACATTTATTGAGTTCTTAAGTCTATCAGGCACTGGGTCTATCTTCATTGTGTTAAACGCATTCAATCTGCAAAGCCCCATGACACAGGTAGTGTTGTTTAACCTATTTCATTATAATGTCCCCTCTCTCCTAGCTAGAAAACAGTGGTCCAGGAGAGCCCGTGAGGTGCCACCACTGGTTTGACCAGTTTGCTTTAAAACAGTTACCTTTGAAAATTGAATTTCTTTGTTTTACTCTACTTCCTCACTTCTGAAGTCAAAGACCTGTCCTCCTGGTTTATAAAATTCTTACTATTGGGATAGAACTATGTGCATCTTAAACAAGCCTTTTCTTTTTTTTTTTGGTCTTCATCTTCAGTTGTTCCTCGAATTGCAGAAAAGCAGCTGGTACAGCTTGGGAAACTTCCACGAGAAAGAAACAGGCTGGTAGAAATATTAAATACTTGTGAGTGGCAGTGTTGCACAGCATAAAATTTGATTTAGACTTAAATGCTTTATAGGTGGAAAAGGGACTAAAGAAGGAGTCCATGCACATTTTGAACGTTTCAGTAATATTTAGTTTCATGTGCTTAGTCATGTCTGACTCTTTGACTCCTCTGTCCATGGGATTTTTTTGATAAGGATACTAGAGTGGGTTACCATTTCCTCCTCCAGAACTCCCTGACCCAGGGATTGAACCCACATCTCCTGTGTCTCCGGAATTGCAGGTGGATTCTTTACTTGCTGAGCCCTCACGTCTTTCAATGGTTGATATTTTCCAGTCCCCCCCCCTCCGCCCCCCCCCCCCCCCCCGCCCACAGGCAATCCCTCTTGCCCAGATCAATATTTATCCTGTCTTCCAAGGAGGAAATAACCCAGCAAGAAAAGAACAATAAATGTAGAACCAGCCTTTCAGTCATTAATATTCTGGATTCTAGAATGACTGTTGCTAGGCTTTGTTAATCATGAAAGGTTGATGTCTGAGAACCTCTTCTCCACTCTTTACTTTTATCAGTTCAGTTCAGTTGCTCAGTCGTGTCCAACTCTTTGCGACCCCATGAATCACAGCACGCCAGGCCTCCCTGTCCATCACCAACTCCCAGAGTTCACTCAGATTCAGGTCCATCGAGTCGGTGATGCCATCCAGCCATCTCACCCTCTGTCGTCCCCTTCTCCTCCTGCCCCCAATCCCTCCCAGCATCAGAGTCTTTTCCAATGAGTCAACTCTTCGCATGAGGTGGCCAAAGTACTGGAGTTTCAGCTTTAGCATCATTCCTTCCAGAGAAATCTCAGGGCTGATCTCCTTCAGAATGGACTGGTTGGATCTCCTTGCAGTCCAAGGGACTCTCAAGAGTCTTCTCCAATATCACAGTTCAAAAGCATCAATTCTTCAGCGCTCAGCTTTCTTCATAGTCCAACTCTCACATCCATACATGACCACTGGAAAAACCATACCCTTGACTAGATGGACCTTTGTTGGTACTTTTATAGGACTATGCTTTCCTATGATATATGACATTTTGATTCTTTAAGTAACGTTGGGACATAAGATGAGTATTACACTTTCCCCAATTTTGATAAGACACATTTAGGCTGGATAATTTACCTAATCGAAAAGCTAAAGTAAGGGTAGTTGGGGACTTCCCTGGTAGTTCAGTGGTTAACTTTGTGTTTCCAATGCAGGAGATTTGGGTTCCCTGGTTGGGAGAACTGAGATCCCACAAGCCACAAAGCGCTCTGCCAAAAACAAATAAACCTCGGGCAGTTAACTGTTGTAGGTTTTAATAGGTAATGTTTTTCTGAATGAATGACAATGGATAAACATTAGTGAGTTATTAGGAGAGTCTGGCACAGAGTAACTCTTGAGCTTTAAATCACATTATCCAGCCCTAATGGGGAAGGGCCCTATCGACTCAATCAAGTTGCCTACGTGGAGATCTCAAGCTAGGAAAATTTTAGAAAAATTATGGAACTTTTTGTCAAGAGCAAATTAAAAGGTCTATCATTTATTATCTCCACAAAGCAAAGAACATTTTGCAAGGAAATGGATAAAGTTCAGGATGTATCAGAATAATACACCATCCCTTCTCCAGAAAGGTAGACACTCATTTTAAAAAGTTAAAAAAGCTTATTGTAATGTATCAGAACCACGGTGTCACTGTATTATTATTTTTTTGGCCGGGTTGTGCGGCTTGCGCGATCTTAGGTCCCAGACCAGAGATGGAACCTTGCTTCCCCTGCAGTGGAAGCGCGTGATGCTAACCATTGCACCGCCAGGAAATTTACTGTAACTTTTCTCTAGTTTAAGTGGGCTAAATCTGTGCTTCAGCGTGACACTCTAACACACCCTACCGACACCTTGTGGGCTTTTAATCCTTTCATGTGTGATTAAAGATACAACTCTTAACGCAGTTTTATGGGATTAACATTAGTTTGGGTGGTAAGAAAAACTGAGGACAAGCCTTCAGGCTTCAAGTCACTCTGTCTACAACAGGCGGCAGGTCAGACGTGGGTCAAAGCCGGGACGTCAGCTCTGGGCCGCACCAAGTAGGAGCTGAGCTGAGACTGACGCCACGAACCGAAGAAAACTGCCTCAGGCCGAGCGGCCTCTTGAGCCCCCGAGCGAGCCCCCGAGCGGGTGCTGGCCTCTGAAAACAGACGTCTGGGAGTAGTGAAGACAGAGCTCCTGAAGCTGAAAGGAACTGCAGGTAACGCCACGCCCAACTCTCGCCAGAATAACACCTTCGCGACACGAACTCGCCATCCCGGGATACCCCGGCACAAGATGGCGGCGCGTCACGTGCGCAACGTGGTGACGTAGGACGGCGCCCTCACGGAAGGACCGCCCTAACCTCACCCCCCACGCTCTGTTACTCAGTTTTACCCCCCTTCACTCCCCCGCCCCCGGCCTGGTGTAGATCATGCCGCCAGTGGCGGCCCTGACTGCCGAGGAAACGGTAGCTTAGGACAGTTGGCTGTTAAGTGACACTGATTCTCCCCGCCCCGCCTGACCCCTAAGAAAGAGGCGCGTCCCCCGCCGCGTGAGGGGGTGGGGAAGTGGGTAGTGAATTCGGATCCACCTGGGAGGGGGGAGTGGAAGTTCCCCGCCCCGGACAGCGGCAAGGCAGCAGCCACAGGTAAGCAGGGGGCGGGGGAGGCGGGTGGGGACGTGCTCCGTGTCCCCGGGCAAGAGGAGGGCGCGGGGACACGGCCCCCGCGGGGACGCCGAGGCGGGTCGCGCGTCTGGTGGGGGTCGCGCGGGGCGGCTGCGGTGGGGGAGGGGTGCGGAGGGCGCCTGGCGGAAGGGGGAGGGGCTGCTCGCTCTCCCCCGGCGGGGCGCGCTTCCGGTTCTCGTTGCCTGGCCTGCTGCACCCCTTTAGTCGGCAGTGTTTTCCTCCCTCCCTCCCGCCTGCTGTCGCCCAATGAAAATTAAAACGAAGACCTCCCGCCGCGGGGCGGTTTTCGCCTCTGAAGCCGCCTCCGCGGCCCAAGGCGAGAGCCCTCTGTCGAAGGTCTCGGGGTTGGGACGGGAGCCGTGGGGAGGGCAGCATGGCCTTGGCCTCCGCGCGTCGTCCGCCGAGCGCCGCCAGAGACCGGTTATCTTCGCCGAAGACCGTAGAGCGTGCCCGGCGCCCTCGGGGTGCGGGACCCGGACCGCTCGCTGTTGGAGCAGAGCCAACCCTTACCATCCGGGAGCTTCCAGTCGAGTGGGCAGACATACGGTAGAATAATCATACACGAAGCAGTCATGGGAAGGTAGTGTGGAGTGACAGAACTCGTCTGTTTACCAACTGGACAGACATTCAAACCGAGAAAACGTTCTCTTCTATTTCCGCCTGTATCACAAAACTAAGCATGGTATTTCAGAGCGTCCACTTCGCCGTGGAGCATCCCGCTTGGTCTCTACTTTTATTGTAGATGTCAATGACTAGTTGTTTTGTCAACTTTTGAGGTGTAATGGGCTAATAATAGTCATCCGGATCCTTTCCGTTTCTGAGGCTTAATTCAGCATAAATTTGGCAAGCATCTTCGCCAAACTGGCCTCTTTTGTGATGTTTGTTTTATCATAGCAAAGTATATTTGCTTATGTTTGCAAAAATCATTTTATCCCGAAAATTTCATTATGAACAGATGTATACCTTTTTATTTAAATGCTGTTTTTACTATAGACTGTATAATATGCAGTTTTTCTCTGTCTCAATTAGAATCAGTACGGTGTTCTTAAAGCCGAATATGTGCTATTGAATTTGCGGTTAACTTTTAAGATTTGTCTGATACGTTTGTGCAGTCCTGCTATATCACCAGTAGGTGGTAGTGCCTTCAAAATGTTTTTTTCCCTTCACATGTCATCCCATTTATTTATATTGATACTACTGAATTTTCAGCTCTTAAAATAGGGTGTTCTCTTGTGCCTGAATTTTCCTGTTTCTAAAGCTGGGTTGAAGTAATTTTCTGAAGATATCTTGTTTGATAAGGTATTTGAAGATATCATTGTTTCCATCAGTTTTATGTAGGTAAACCCAACTAAACACGTTTTATTGCATAGTAGTAAGTGCAAGGTATTATTTTGGGAGTAGGATGTGGTCTTTGACTCCCTAGAGCTTGCCTTCTGGTAGGGAGACAGAAAACAGGTCATTTCAATTCTGTGATGAGTGCCATGAAAGGTAGAGGAAACTTGTGCCATGGGGATACAGCCAAAGCTTCTGGACTTCATCTAGACCAGTCTAAGGGAGGCAGGAAAGTTTCCCTGTAAGACTAACTCATAGGAATAGGTCACATGAGGAGGGATAGTGTTTCTGGCAGAGGAAACAGCATACATAAAAGCTGGAAGGTGAGAGAAAGCATCGCAGGCACATTGGAAGATCTGAAACAAAATAAGTATGACTAATAGCAATTTTGAGGGGATATCATGAGTTGAGTTGTGGAAATGTTTAGCAATACACTTCTTGTCCTCAGACTTGTCCATCATCTACAGGTGGAGAAACTTAAGACCCGCTTCATAATACTGTATTTGTTGATGTTTACTGTTTTACCACATACCTGATGGTCTCTGCTGCACACAGAGCATACATTCACGAGATAGAGGCCCTGTTCTTAGGCACCTTGAGACTGAGGGAAACAGACATGTCAGTAAACAGAGTTTAGAAAGTTAAGTAACCTCATTATAAATAACAAGGTACAGTGGAACAAGGAAGGAAGGACCCAGAGCAGTTGGGTTTGGGATGAAACTTAAGTTTGCCAGGTGGATAAGTTGGGGAGGTGAAGGTATTCCTGGAAGAGGGGCAGTGTAGAATGAAAGAACATGGATTTTGGGTTAAAAGAGTTTGGCTTCAGATCTTAAATTCACATCTTAGGTGAGATCCATAGAAGCAATTTCTTTGAACCTCCATTTCCGTTCAGTTGAGTTCTGTAGGACAATTGTGTCCAACAGTTCGCGACCCCATGAACTGCAGCATGCCAGGCTTCCCTGTCCATCACGAACTCCTTGAGTCCACCCAAAGCCATGTCCATCGAGTTGGTGATGCCATCCAACCATCTCATCCTCTGTCATCCCCTTCTCCTCCTGCCCTCAAATGTTTCCCAGCATCAGGGTCTTTTCCAATGAGTCAGCTCTTCGCATCAGGTGGCCAAAGTATTGGAGCTTGAGCTTCAACATCAGTCCTTCCAATGAACACCCAGGACTGATCTCCTTTAGGATGGACTGGTTGGATCTCCTTGCAGTCCAAGGGACTCTCAAGTCTTCTCCAACACCACAGTTCAAAAGCATCAATTCTTAGGCACTCAGCTTTATTTATAGTCCAACTCTCACGTCCCTACATGACCGCTGGAAAAACCATAGCCTTGACTAGACGGACGTTTGTTGACAAAGTAATGTCTCTGCTTTTGAATATACTGTCTAGGTTGGTCATAACTTTCCTTACAAAGAGTAAGAGTCTTTTAATTTCATGACTGCAGTCACCATCTGCAGTGATTTTGGAGCCCAGAAAAATAAAGTCAGCCACTGTTTCCCCATCTATTTGCCACGAAGTGAGGGGACCGGATGCCATGATCTTTGTTTCCTGAATGTTGAGCTTTAAGCCAACTTTTTCACTCCTCTTTCACTTTCATCAAGAGGCTCTTTAGTTCTTCTTCACTTTCTACCATAAGGGTGGTGTCATCTGCCTATCTGAGGTTATTGATATTTCTCCCGGCAATCCTTGATTCCAGCTTGTGCTTCCTCCAACCCAGCGTTTCTCATGATGTACTCTGCATATAAGTTAGATAAGCAGGGTGACAATATACAGCCTTGATGTACTCCTTTTCCTATTTGGAACCAGTCTGTTGTTCCATGTCCAGTTTTAACTCTTGCTTCCTGACCTGCATATAGGTTTCTCAAGAGGCAGGTCAGGTGGTCTGGTATTCCCGTCTCTTTCAGAATTTTCCGTAGTCTGTTGTGATCCACACAGTCAAAGGCTTTGGCATAGTCAGTAAAGCAGAAATAGATGTTTTTCTGGAACTCTCTTGATTTTTCGATGATCCAGCAGATGTTGGCAATTTGATCTCTGGTTCCTCTGCCTTTTCTAAAACCAGCTTGAACATCTGGAAGTTGACAGTTCATGTACTGCTGAAGCCTGGCTTGGAGAATTTTAAGTATTTACTAGCGTGTGAGTTGAGTACAGTTGTGCAGTAGTTTGAACATTCTTTGGCATTGCCTTTCTTTGGGATTGGAATGAAAACTGACCTTTTCCAGTCCTGTGGCCACTCTGAGTTTTCCAAATTTGCTGACATATTGAGTGCAGGACTTTCATGTCATCGTCTTTCAGGGTTTGAAATAGCTCCACTGGAATTCCATCACCTCCACTAGCTTTGCTTGTAGTGATGCTTCCTAAGGCCCACTTGACTTCACAGTCCAGGATGTTTGGCTCTGGGTGAGTGATCACACCATCATGATTATTTGGGTCATATGATAGTCTTATTCCTAGTTTTTCAAGAAATCTCCATACCGTTCTCCTTAGTGGCTGTATCAGTTTACATTCCAGCAGTGCAAGAGGGTTCCCTTTTCTCCACACCCTCTCCAGAATTTATTGTTTGTATATTTTTGATGATGGCCTTTCTGACTGGTGTGAAGTGATAGCTCATTGTAGTTTTGACTTGCATTTCTCTAATAATCAGAGATGTTGAGCATTTTTTCATGTGCTTATTAGCCATTTGTGTGTCCTCTTTGGAGAAATGTCTGTTTAGGTCTTCTGACCATTTTTTAATTGGGTTGTTTGCTTTTCTGATATTGAGCTGCTTGTATATTTTGGAGTTTAATCTTTTGTCAGTTGCTTCATTTGGTGGCTCAGAGGTTAAAGCGTCTGCTTCCAATGTGGGAGACCTGGGTTCAATCCCTGGGTCTGGAAGATACCCTGGGGAAGGAAATGGTAACCCACTCCAGTATTCTTGCCTGGAGAATCCCATGGACGGAGGAGCCTGGTAGGGTACAGCCCATGGGGTCGCAAAGAGTTGGACATGACTGAGCAACTTCACTTCACTCTCCTATTCTGAGGGTTGCCTTTTAATGTTGTTTATGGTTTCCTTTGCTGTGCAAAAGCTTTTAAGTTTAATTAGGTCCCATTTGTTTATTTTTGTTTTTATTTCCATTACTCTAGGAGGTGGTTCATAGAAAACCTTTTTATGATTTATGTCAGAGGGTGTTGTGCCTATGTTTTTCTCCAAAGTTTTATAGTTTCTGGTCTTACATTTAGGTCTTTAATCCATTTTGAGTTTATCTTTGTGTTGGTGTTAGGAAGTGTTCTAATTCCAGTCTTTTACATGTAGCTGTCCAGTTTTCCTAGCACTGCTTATTGAAGAGACTGTCTTTTCTTCATTGTATAGTCTTGCCTCCTTTGCCAAAGATAAGGTGCCCATAGGTGCATGGGTTTATCTCTGGGCCTTCTTTGTTCTTCCATTGGTCTGTGTTTCTGTTTTTGTGCCACTACCATACTTTCTTGATGATGGTAGCTTTGTCGTATAGTCTGAAGTCAAGAAGGGTGATTCCTCTAGCTCCATTATTCTTTCTCAAGATTGCTTTGGCTATTCGGGAACTTTTGTGTTTACCTATGAATTGTGAAATTTTTTGTTGCAGCTCTGTGAAAAATGCCATTGGTAATTTGGTAGAGACTGCATTGAATCTGTTGATTTCTTTTGGTAATAGAGGCATTTTCACAGTGTTGACTCCTCATCCCCAGGAACATGGTATATCTCTCCATGGTTTGTGTTGGCTTTGATTTCTTTCATCAGTGTCTTAACAGCTTTCTGTATACAGCTCTTTTGTCTTCTTAGGTAAGTTTATTCTTAACTATTTTATTCTCTTTGTTTTCTGCTCTATATTCTTGTGTTTTCTGAAATGGCATGTTTAAAAAGGCATTTTCAGTAGCAATAATATGTAGAAAGTATAAAATTCCATCTTTGATGCTATCTCTATGTTTAATCTGTGGGATTACTACTTCTCTTAGTGTAGATTAAAAATCACTGCATTCTTCCTAAAGAAGAGTCCATATGTAGCTTCAAAAGCAGTTCCAGAAACAACAGGGAAGCACCAGATGAACTTGTCAGAATTTTGAAGTAATCATAATAAAGTCAAATTGGAATAGTATTTGTATTAACATGATAGAAAAAGTTTATATGAAGAAATAATACAGGGTAATAGGGACAACACTAAGATCTGATGAGTGGACAAATAATATAAACAGAGCTCACGCAATTAATGGAGAATTTTAAAAATGTATGACAGTGTACCATTTTCCATCTATTGTGTTGTAATGACTTTAAAAAATTCCCATTGCTTTCTCATGTGCTTCTAGTGGACTATAGTTCTTTCAGAAAGCTTTAAATATTCATACTGCTTAACCAAGTAATTCTCCTTTTTAGAATATATCTTGTGGAAACGATTTTGTTATGTTTATTTTAATTTTTTAATCAATTGGGCTGCATGACTTGTGGGATCTTAGTTCCCTGACCAGGGATTGAACCTGGGCCCCAGCATTGAAAGTGCCAAATCCTAAACACAGGACCATCAGGGAATTCTCTCTCTTTAAAAATTCTTTGAATTATGGAAAAATACACATAAAATAAGATGTATCATAAGTATTTTGAAGTATACAATTCAGTAGTGTTCAGTACATTACGTTGTTTTGCAGCCAATCTACAGAGCTTTTTCATACCATTAAACAACAACTCTCCATCTCTCCCTCCCATCCCTATTAACCACCATTCTTTGTTTCTATGGGTTTGATTATTCCTAAGTAACTTAAATATGTGAAAGCATTCAATATTTGTCTTTTGGGCACTGGTTTATTTCACTTAGCATTATGTCCTTAAAGTCCATTTATATTGTAGCATGTATCGCAATTTCCTTCCTTTTTAAAGCCGAGTAATATACCATTGTGTACGTGTATCACATTTTGTTTATTCATTCATCCATTGATGAACATTTTAGTTGCTTCTGCCTTTTGGCTACTGTATACAGGGCTGTATTCTGCCATGTACAGGGCTGTACAAATATCTCTGTAAGACCCTGCTTTCAATTCTTTGGATAGAGGCACAAATATGGGATTGCTGGATCATATAGTAATTCTGTCTTTAATTTTTTGAGTTACTACCATGTTCTTCCTAGTGATTGCACCATTCTACATTCCCAACTACAGTGCACAAATGTTCAGTTTCCCCACATCCTTGCTAACCCTTGTTTTCTGTTTTTTAATAAATATTAGCCATCATAATGGATGTGAAGTGGTATCTTATTGTAGTTTTGATTTGTATTTCTCTAATACTTAATGAAATTGAGTATCTTTTCATTTTTTGCTGCCCAGCCTTTTCTCTTTTTATGTCTTTCAAAATGATTATAAAACCTATAAATTCTGCCTAAAACTTCTGCTGCTGCTGCTGCTAAGTCGCTTCAGTCGTGTCCGACTCTGTTCAACCCCATAGATGGAAGCCACCAGGCTCCTCCATCTCTGGGATTCTCCAGGCAAGAACACTGGAGTGGGTTGCCATTTCCTTCCCCAATGCAGGAAAGTGAAAAGTGACAGTGAAGTTGCTCAGTCGTGCCCGACTCGTAGCGACCCCATGGACTGCAGCCTACCAGGCTCCTCCATCCATGGGATTTTCCAGGCAAGAGTACTGGAGTGGGGTGCCATTGCCTTCTCGCCTAAAACTTCTACCAGTCTCTAAGTAGTTCTACTTGACATATTCCATCTCTCATAACCCACTTATTCTCATTCTTATCCAGCCTGCATGTCCTGCAGTTGATTAGATCATCTAGATCTTTAGAAAGTCCTTAGGTATGATTTCATTCATTTATTCTGTTCAACCTTTGCTCAATAAATTCTCTGTATTAAACTGTGTATCCAATTAGAAACTGTTCCCTAGACTGCAGAAAAGAATGCTTGTGTTCCTGCATATCATACTTTTTAAAAAAACATTTACCTAATATTTAGTTTCGGTTGTATGTACTGAGTCTCGTTACTGCATGTAGGCTTTCTCTGTTGCTGACGGGTGTGGGCGGGGGCGCTGCTCTTCGTTATGGGCACAGGCTTCTTGCAGTGGCTTCTTGTTGCAGAGCAGAGCCCGGGATCCGTAGTGGTAGCACACGGGCCTAGTTGCTCCATGGCGTGTGCAGTCTTTCTAGACCGTGTCCGCTGCATTGGCAGGCGGATTCTTAATCACGGGACTTCCAGGGAAGTCCTGTCACACTTCTTGAGTGGGATAGCATTTGAAAACGTAGTCATAATAATTTATGTTTGTATACCATTTATTAAATTTAAACATGATCATATGGGTCAAAACTCAAAAAAAATTAAAAGAATATGCAAGGAAAATCTTTATTCTCTTTCTATACCATAGCTACCAGTTGTCTTCCATGGAGGCAACCAAGTTATATTCTATAGCACTTTTTATTTGCCATTTTAAAAGATTTTATCATTAGGTCACTATACACCCAAGAGCAGAGGTATAGGAACATGAGTCTGGATAAACTGAACTAAGCCTTTAGTTTTGTTTTGTTTCTTCAAAACAAAAAAGCTCTGTTTTATTCTTGTGAAAAAGTATGCATGTTAAGAAGAGAAATGTCACAAGATTTCTTGAAAATGAAGTTAGCATCTTTTAACTGATTTTTTTTTTCTCCTTACAGTTGATTATGGAAGATTCTCACAAGAGTAACACTTCAGAGACAGCACCTCAATCTGGTTCCACAGTTCAGGCAGCTCATATTTCTCATATTGCTCAACAGGTAAGGCAGGAACCAGCCAAAATATTGAGCCAGTTAGCAGTGTTTGTTATTGCAGATGAATCTGTTGTTTCAAGTCAATAATTACTAACATTCAAAAAAATAAGCAATAGAGAAAAACTAAAATGTTGAAATGTATGGAAGGAAGGAATATTTACATATGTTGTCAAGATGATTCAGTTTTATTATCTTTTCTACAAAATATACTTAGTGTTGTTTTAATATGTATGTATTTCTCAGAACTTGAGATACTGATAAATTTCATGTGGTACATGATTGTTAAAATATTTTTGCTTAATGGAAAATAGGTATATTCATTTGATAATTTAAATTGATATACATGTACATTGCAGAACTGATGATTTTTTTGCTTTAATTTTTAAGTTAAAAAAAAATTTTTTTTGGCTGCATGGTAGGCAGGATCCTTAGTTCCCCGATCACGGGTTGAACCAGTGCCCTGTGCAGTGGAAGCACAGAATTTTAACCACTGGTCCACCAGAGAAGTCCCAAGAATTAATGATATTTTAAAAATTAGTTTATTTATTTTTGATTGTGTTGGGTCTTCATTGCTGCATGGGCCTTTCTCTAGTTGTGGAGATTTAGTGACTACTTAGGTTGTGGTTGGAGAAGGCAATGGCCACCCACTCCAGTACTCCTGCCTGGAAAATCCCATGGACAAAGGAGCTTGGTGGGCTGCAGTCCATGGGGTCGCAAAGAGTCGGACACGACTGAGCGACTTCACTTTCACTTTTCCCTTTCATGCGTTGGAGAAGGAAATGGCAACCCACTCCAATCTTCTTGCCTGGTGAATCCCAGGGATGGCAGAGCCTGTTGGGCTGCCGTCTATGGGGTCGCACAGAGTCAGACACGACTGAAGCGACTTAGCAGCAGCAGTAGGTTGTGGTACATGAGCTTCTCATTGCAGTGGTTTCTCTTGTTGCAGAGCACAGGCTCTAGGGCGTGCAGGCTTCAGTTGGTACAGCTCATGGGCTCAGTAGTTGTAGCTGGTGGGCTCTAGAGCTCTGGCTTCAGTAATTGTGGTGCACAGGCTTAGTTGCCCCATGGCATATGGGATCTTCCCAGACCAGGGATTGAACCTGTGTCCTCTGCACTGGCACGCAGATTCTTATCCACTGTGTTTTTAAAATTTCAGATTGTCTGATCCATGCATCTTTCTTCATATACCTCCACCAAAACAACATGTGGCATATATTTAATGTAGCAGCAGATAAAGAGAATTCAGGCATTTTCTATTAACTCAAACATTAAGGAGATAACACAGAAGTGTAAAACAATGTCATTTCTCTCACTAACCTTGGGGGGAAATATTTAGTTTTATTAATTAAAATATTATGTTAATGTGTAGTGGATTTATGATTGTTATTTTAAAATGAACTATCAAATATTTTTTAAATATCATTTAAATCTTAAATGTAAGTATTAGATGAAAAGCTGACATAAATGAAAGTTCCCCAATAATTTTTCAGAATATAAAACAGATGAAAAAGTGGGAAAACTAAGCATCTAAAGGATTAATCCTTCAGGCTTGATTTATTCTTCTCTATTATTTGGCTATATCTGTGAAGAATAACAATATTGTCTCCATGTAGGGCTGGAAAAACAGTGATAGAGTTTTTCAGTTACCTTTCTGTTAGTAGAGCCTGTCACAGATGTTTTAATTCAGTTTACTTACTTACACATTTCAGTAATTTTGGTTAGATGTGAATGTTTTCCAAGTTTCCTTAGAAGCGCTTTTACAGAGATAGAATAAGTACACTTCTAGATCTTGAATAGTTTTATAGTGATTTTTAAAAATAATGACTTTGTATCCAAATTATTGTTGCTTGCCTGCTTTATTAGACTTTAAATTCTGTGAGGAAAAAGTATCTAATACAGTAATTATTCAGTAATTCAGTATAAGGTGGGGATATAGCAGTGAACAAAGGTTTCAGTTCTCATGGAACATATATTCTAGTATTGGAGAGAATAAAACATATTAGTTGGTAATATGTGCTGTGAGGCTGATAGAGCAGGATAAGAGGGATCAGTTCAGTTCAGTCGGTCAGTCGTGTCCGACTCTTTGTGACCCCATGAATCGCAGCACACCAGGCCTCCCTGTCTATCACCAACTCTCGGAGTTCACTCAAACTCATGTCCATCGAGTCGGTGATGCCATCCAGTCATCTCATCCTCTGTCGTCCCCTTCTCCTCCTGCCCCCAGTCGCTCCCAGCATCAGGGTCTTTTCCAGTGAGTCAGCTCTTCACATGAGGTGGCCAAAGTACTGGAGTTTCAGCTTTAGCATCATTCCTTCCAAAGAACACCCAGGACTGATCTCCTTTAGAATGGACTGGTTGGATCTCCTTGCAGTCCAAGGGACTCTCAAGAGTCTTCTCCAACACCACAGTTCAAAAGCATCAATTCTTTGGCGCTCAGCTTTCTTCACAGTCCAACTCTCACATCCATACATGACCACTGGAAAAACCATAGCCTTGACTAGACGGACCTTTGTTGGCAAAGTAATGTCTCTGCTTTTGAATATGCTATCTAGGTTGATCGTAACTTTCCTTCCGAGGAGTAAGTATCTTTTAATTTCATGACTGCAGTCACCATCTGCAGTGATTTTGGAGCCCAAAAAAATGAAGTCTGACACTGTTTCCACTGTTTCCCCATCTATTTCCCATGAAGTGATGGAACCAGATGCCATGATCTTCGTTTTCTGAATGTTGAGCTTTAAGCCAACTTTTTCACTCTCCTCTTAGGAGGGATAGGGGATTGTTAATGGGGATGGGGACTTGCCGTCTGATATAAGCTGGACAGAGAAGTCCTATGTGTGGAAATATCTCTTTAATTATATGGACCAACAACTGTGAACTCAGAGACTGAACTGCATTTGGCATGGTTAAGGGATAGCAGGGCAGCCACTGTGGTGGGAGAGGCAGGTGACACAGGCGAGGTGGAGAGGTTGGGTTGGGAGGGAAGAATGCCAGATAACGCAGGCCTTGCATACTACTATAAGATGTTTGCCTTTTAATCTCGGTAAGATGAGGAACTTTTGGAGTAGTGTAAGTAAAAATGTAATCTGACTGATATTTTAATAGGATCATTCTCTCTGCTCTGTGGAGTAGAAGTAGGAAAACCAGTTAGGAGGCTGTTAAAGACACTAAACGTGCATGAAAGACAGTTGTGGCTCAGACTAAGGTGAACGCGGTGGTGGTGAGATAAAGGTAGACTCTGGGTGTAATTTGATTGTAAAGCCAACAGTGTTTGCTTTGGGATTGGATGTGGGTTCAGAGGAAAAAGGAGTTAAGATTGACTCTACAGTTTTTGACTTGAATAACTGTAATAATGGAGTTGCCATTTATTGAGATGGACAATACTGGAACTTTTTCTTTGTTTTTGGGGGGATGTTGCAGGAATTTGGCTTTTGGGCATGTTGAGTTTATGGTACTATCTGTATTAGTTTTCTGTGTTGCAGAACAAATCACTACAAATACAGTGGCTTAAAACAACATGTATTGATTATCTCATAATTTCTGGAGGGTCAGGCACTTCTTAGTTGGGTTCTCTGCTTCAGAGTTTCACAAGCTTCATCAAGATGTTGGCTAGGGCTGCCTTTTTATCTGGAGACTAGGACAGAGAAGAATTCACTTCTAAGCTCACTCAGTTTGTTGGCAGCATTCATTTTGTTGCAGCTGTAGAACTGAGAACTTCTTTTTTGACAGGCGTCCACCTTCAGTTCTTAGAGATCACCTGCAGTTTGCAACTCACAGTATGGCAGCTTGCTTCTTTAAGTTCAGCAAGAGAATTAGAATGAGTCAGCTGGCAAGACAGGGCCTTATATAACATAATCAGGGGTGATACCCTATTCCTTTGCTATAAAACGTGACGTAATCACAGGAAATAACATTCCACCATCTTTGCCTTATTCTGATGGCTAGAATGCATTGGAGAAGGAAATGACAACCCACTCCAGTGTTCTTGCCTGGAGAATCCCAGGGACGGAGGGGCCTGGTGGGCTGCCGTCTATGGGGTCGCACAGAGTTGGACACGACTGAAGTGACTTAGCAGCAGAAGCAAGCTACAGATCCCTCTAACACCCACACAAAGGCATATACACCAGAATGTGGAGACCATGGGGGCCACCTTAGAATCTGTCTGGCAAATCATACAAGTAGACTTGTCCAGCAGGTAGTTGGATATATATGGTCTGGAGTCCAGAAGAGAGGTCCAGACTAGAAATATAAATTTAGAAGTTCTACATATATATATAGGTAATATTTGAACTCATGGAGTGATTTCTGGCTTCCTTTTAGGATGTAGAAAGCTGGAGAGCATATTGCTTCCACTGTGAAACAAGAATAAGCTATAGTATATAAAAAATCATAACTTCTCTCAATGCATTAGAAGTGGGATGTGGGCATGGCTCACCTGTAGCAGAGCACAGGAAGAAAGTAGGGCTTTACTACGGGGGAAAAAAGAATTTAGCTAAATTTCTAATGAATTGCCAAAGTCTAAATGTTAGGCTAGCAAGGAATGACCCCTTGGGAGCTGCAAAACAAGGATAGGTAACACCCACTTTTAGGCTTTTCTCCAAGGACCTCCAAGAGTTGCTTATGAGAAAGATTAGGAAGCAAGGGATATAGAGAATACCTCTCTAGGTGGTACAGGCCTGCCTGGACCATTCATCCTTGTGGAAAAAAGCTTTAAGCAACCTGGGTAAGGGAATAAACCCAATTTTTCCATTATGGGTGGGAGAAGTGAAAAGAAAAAGAAAATCCATAAACCCTGAGGGAAGGGCAGAAAACTTTCCCAGGTTCAGATCATTAGTTTGCCTACTACTGGGAGAAAGCCTCACTTCCTGAGACTGAGACTTGTTCAGTTGCTAGGTCATGTGTGACTCCGCAACCCCATGGACTGCAGCACACCAGAACCAGACATCCCTGTCCTTCACTATCTCCCGGAGCTTACTCAAATTCATGTCCATCACGTCGGTGATGCCATCCAACCATCTCATCCTCTGTCGTCCCCTTCTCCTCCTGCCCTCAGTCTTTCCCAACATCAGAGTCTTTTCCAATAAGTTGGCTCTTGGCATCAGGTGGCCAAAGAATTGGAGCTTCAGCATCAGTCCTTCCATTGAATATTCAGAATTTCCTTTAGGATTGACTCCTTTAGTTTGATCTCATTGGTGTCCAGGGGGCTCTCAAGATCTTCTCCAGCATCACAATTCAAAAGCATCAATTCTTTGACGCTCAGCCTTCTTTCTGGTCCAGCTTTCATATCTATATGAGACTACTGGAAAAACCACAGCTTTGACTATATGGACCTTTGTCTGCAGTGTGATGTCTGGTTTTTAATACGCCGTCTAGGTTTGTGATAGCTTTTTTTCCAAGGAGCAAGCGTCTTAATGGCTGCAGTCACTGTCCACAGTGATTTTTGGAGCCCAAGAAAATAAAATTTGTCACTGTTTCCACTTTTTCCTCCATCTATTCGCTATGCAGTGATGGGACTGAATGCCTTGATCTTAGTTTTTTGAATGTTGAGTTTGAAGCCAGCCTTTTCACTTTCTCACTTTCATCAAGAGGCTCTTTAGTTCCTCTTTGCTTTCTGCCATTAGAGTGGTATCATCTGCATATCTGAGGTTTTTGATATTTCTCCTGGCAGTCTTGATTCCACCTTGTGATGTGTCCAGCCTGGCATTTCGAATGATGTATTCTGCATATAAGTTAAATAAGCAGGGTGACAAGTATACAGCCTTCACGTACTCCTTTTCCAATTTTGAACAGGTCAGTTGAGACTAGGCCAGGATAACAGAGAACTTCCCCATCTGCCCCCATTCCTCCAAGCACGTAAAGCAACAGCAGTCTATCCCCTACCCTTGGGGAGTGCTAAGAGTTTAGAGAGACACTGGGTCAGGTGTACAGAGAAAGCCTAAAACTGAGGGTGGAGCAAGAACATTGAGAAAAACCCTCTGGCAAACCAGACCCCACCCTAAGCAGGTCACAGCAGAGGAATTTGGAGCTGGTAGTGCACTTAAAGGGAAGCCAGTGTCTCAGAGGTAAAGAATCCGCCTGCAGTGCAGGAGCCACAAGAGATGCCGGTGATCCCTGGGTCTGGAAGATTGCTTGGAGAAGGAAATGGCAACCCACTCCAGTATTCTTGTGCGGAAAATCCTGTGGACAGGAGCCCAGTGGGCTACAGTCCAGAGGGTCTCAAAGAGTCGGACAGGACTGAGCGACTAAACACAGAAAGTGTACTTAAGGTAATCATAACAGAACCCAAGCGCCTGAATGGGGGTTTCAACTCCTGAATGGATTGACTCATCCCGCCCCCCACCATCACCTCCACTAAAAGCTTAGTAAAAGGGTGCCTATTTTTAGGCATAAATACTGTTTCCTCAGTCTCTACTCTCCTTACACATGATGTCCTTACACATGAAGCACATACAAAAAAGCAGGGGAAAAAAAAAATCACCCACTGTCAGAAGTAAAAATGATCAGTAGACTCAGGGTGACTCAGTTGTTAGAAATATCAGATAGTGAATTTAAAATAACAATAATATATTAGAGGTTCTAGTAGAAAAGGTGGAGAACATGTATGAACACGAGGTAAATTTCAGCAGAGGAATAGAAACTATGCAAGAGTCAAATGGAAATGCTAGAAATAACAATTGTGAAACAGAAGAAGTATGTGTTAGGGTTTATTCATGCGCCTGACACAACTGAGGAAAGAATCCATAAACTGAGGATAGACCAACAGAAGTTTTCCAGAGAGGAAACAGAGCAAAGGGAAAAGGAAAACAGAGCACCTGAGGTCCGTGCCGCAGTATCTCGAGGTTACTGGGCTTGAGTGTAGTCAGAGATGAAATCAATGGATTTGATTCTGGGACTCCCAACATTTGGGATTTGGGGAGATTGAAATGGGATGGCCAAAGTGGGGGGGGGGAAATCAAGAGAGATTAGGATTTTGGAAATTAAGAATGAGGTGATGGTCAGCTATGTAAGTTGCTGCTGGTACGTCAGATGAGGAGTAACAATAACTATTAATGTAGTTGATTTTCACTTTTCAAGGATTCTGTATTTGCAAATTTACCTACTTAGTAAAATTTGTTTGTAAGCCCCAAATCAGTATGTACTTTTATGGTCATTAGTGGACATGTGTGTTGTAGTGAACAATATGAGTCACTTTCTCAGTTGAGGCTGAATAATGGCAGTATTTTGTCTTACATTAGCTCTCATACTATAAACTGTTCTCTGTGTGGTCTAGTTATTGCTGTGTTTTTCACATTACTGCGCTTTTTGTTGGTGATTTTGCTGTTTAAAATGGGTTCTAAGCCTAGACCTTACGTGTTAAGTGCAAGAAGGTTGTGATGTACCTTGTGTAGAAAATAAATGTGTTCGATAAGTTTCATTCAGGTATGATTTGTAGTGCTGTTGACTGTAAGTTCGGTGTTAATGAATACTGTGTTCCAGACTGCTACAGTAAAGCTGATATTGCAATAAAGCCCAAGTCACACAAAGTTTTTGGTGTCCCAGCACATTTAAAAGTTATGTTTATAATGTATTGTAGTCTGTTAAAATGTGCCTTAGCATTCTGTTTAAATAGAGAACATACTTTAATTAAAAAAATACTTCATTGTGGGAATTCCTTGGTGGTCCAGTGCTTAGGTAGGTTAAGTAGGTAGATTGGGGATGAGCTATTCTGAAAGTTTTCTTTTGATACATTGTTTTTCAGTCAAATAAAACATTTTGAGAACATAGGTAGACTAGGGATATGCAGTAGGATTGTTGGAAAGCATTAACAGTCCACTTGAGGCTAGTGATCATGAACTTAAAGTGAGACCATTAAGTTCAGTATGTGTTTTTTCTCCAGTTGGATTCAGATACTTACTTGTGTACCAGTTACAGGCATAGAGTATGTGAGTTAGCAGGTTGCTGTTTAGTCCAGAGACTACAGCAAAGCAAGAAAAGACAAGGACATTGAAGGTGTATGTGACACAGTGATAATAATGCTGGACCTTGAAGTTGAAGCTGTGTAAGGAAGAAGTGGGTACTTGATGGAGTCGAAAGCAGGGAAAAGATGCAAGGGATTATAGGTTTCTGTGGAGTCCAAGGATTGTCGAGATTCCAAGTCGTAGAGTTAATGAAGGCAGAAAGCGAAGAAGAATTAAAGAGCCTCTTGATGAAAGTGGAAGAGGAGAGTGAAAAAGTTGGCTTAAAGATCAACATTCAGAAAACTTAAGATCATGGCATCTGGTCCCATCACTTCATGGCAAATAGGTGGGGAAACGATGGAAACAGTGAGAGACTGTATTTTGGGGGGCTCCAAAATCACTGCAGATGGTGACTGCAGCCATGAAATTAAAAGACGCTTGCTCCTTGGAAGAAAAGTTATAACCAACCTAGCCAGCGTATTAAAAAGCAGAGACATTACCAACAAAGGTCCGTCTAGTCAAAGCCATGGTTTTTCCAGTAGTCGTGTATGGATTTAAGAGTTGGACTATGTTAAAGAAAGTTGAGTGTCGAAGAATTGATGCTTTTGAACTGTGCTGTTGGAAAAGACTCTTGATAAGAGTCCCTTGAACAGCAAGGAGATCCAACCAATCCTTACTAAAGGAAATCAGCCCTGAATATTCATTGCTGAAGCTGAAACTCCAGTACTTTGGCCACCTGATGCGAAAAACTGACTCACTGGAAATAATACCCTGATGCTGGGAAAGATTGAAGGCAGGAGGAGAAGGGGCCGACAGAGGATGAGATGGTTGGATGGCATCACCGCCTCAATGGACATGAGTTTGAGTAGGCTACGGGAGTTGGTGGTGGACAGGGAAGCCTGGCGTCCTGCAGTCCATGGGGTTGCAGAGTCGGACACGACTCCGCAACTGAACTGAACTGATGAGGAGAGACGTGGTGTTCTCCAGAGGAGAGCAGAGGTTCATTTATGGCAAAAAAGTGAAGGGGAAGGGCTCAGTCCTTGGTGAGTTTCATTTAATTACAAAATATACATAGATTGAGAAGCAGCCTTGTTTAAGACCTGGTTTGAATCCTGGTTTTGTCATTTAGTGACTCTGGAACATTGGCTTGAGTCAACTTATTTAGACGTGATGTTCAGCACCTGGAAATTAAGGCATCATATGTGGTGATTTCTAAGGTCTTTTTCAGCTCATTAATTTCAGTAATTCTCATGCTGTAGAGAATTCTCATACTGTAGAGAAATTTGTGTACTTTAACCATGTGTGAATGGGGAAGCAATGACCGTAGTAACAGCTGACATGTATTGAGTCTCCACTGTGTGCCTAGTGTATTCTAAACATGTTTTAACACCTTCAAACCTCTTATCAACCTATTGTGGTTTTATAATCCCCATTTTAGAGGTTCTTACAACTATTAAGGCTAGAGATATAATTTGAATTCCAGCAGTTTGACTTCCCACACAGCTTGGGTTTCCTGGGTAGCAGACAGGACATTAGCAGGCAGGAAGTTTATTAGGAAGACTTTTGGGATTACCACCTGTGGAAGGGAAAGAAAGAAGTAGAAGGAAGCAGGATTGGGCAGAGGGAAAAGTTGGACTTTGATTCAGTCTCACTGAGGACCTCAGTGGGGATCTTTGAAGCTCAGATTGCTCTTCAGAATTGGGGTAAGGAACCAGCCAGGCCTTTTTATTCCTGCATGTACCACCAAGCATTGTGTCGTGACTGATCTGGGAAGGGGTATGTGTGACCTCAGGCAAGGTGACTCTAATCAGCCAGGGCTTTTCCAAAGGGGGCTGACCCCTGTCAGTAGCTGTCCTCCAGTAGCTGGGGAGTAAGGCTTTTACTGGAGAAAGGGATCGGCCGTTGTATCATGGTGTCTGTTACAACTGCAGACTTTATAATCACCACAGTTGTTTGTTGGCTCCAGGCAATGGATGAGGATAAATGAGGCTAATTTAAGAAATTCCAAATAAGCTTGGCTCCAGAACATTTTTAAAACTGATTGATTTTCATTCCATTCATATTTTTGACATGAGAACTTGACCCAAGGAGGGATAAGCTAAGAGTGTGTGTGTACGTGTGCACAGCAGTGTTTTTGGTAATCCTTTCTTACCTGGAGGTTCTCTGTCTAATGTCTTGGATGTTCTCAGTCATCTGGATTTTACTTTTCAGGAAAGAAAGAACTCTTCTATAGAGAGTTAGAAATCTAAGTTTACTTAGGTGTTTCCAGTATGGATGGTATGGGAACTAGAAGGGTAACTTTCCTTTTTCATTTGCTTAAATAGGGTCTTTCACAGAGCTGAAAGTTTTAAATTTTGATTAGGTTCAGTTTATAAATTTTTCCTTTTATGGACTGTGCTGACTCTAAGAACTCTTTGCTTAGTCCTAAATTTCAAAGACTTTCCCCCCATTTTCTCCTAAAGTTTTATAGTATTATATTTCACATTTAAGTCCATGATTCATTTTAAGATAATTTTTGTATAGATTTGAGGGGTTTTGTTTTCTGCTCGCCTATGTATGTACATTGCTATAGCACTGTTTGTTGAAGAGAGTCCCCTCCTCCACTGAATTGCTTTTGCCCTTTTATCCAAAATCGTTCGGGGATATTTGTCTGTTTCCAAGTTCTCTGCTGCGCTCCTTCCGCTGATCTGTGTGTCTGTCCCTGCCTCGGTGCCGCGCTGTCTTGTGTACCGTGTGTAGTGAGCCTTAACATTGCGAAGATGACTCCTCCCATTTCATTCTTTTTCAGAATTGTTTTGGCTATTTTAGGTCCTTTTCCTTACAGATTTTAGGAGAAGCTTGTCTGTGTCTGAACATGTAGATCAGTTGGGGAGAACTGACGTCTTATTCCCATATCTGTTTTGTTAGTCTTACAGCTAAGTATTTTATTTTCCTTAGAGCAGTTATAAATAGTATTGCATATTTTCTTTAGAGCTGGTGTAGGTGATATTGTATTAATTTTAGATTTCATTTATTGTAAGGACATAGAAGTGCAGTTGATTTTGGTTATTGATCTTGACCATGCAACATTGCTGAACACACTTATTCTAGGAGGGATGATTTTGGTGTTTTCATTTGTTTTTAATATTTCTTAGGATTTTGTATGTTTAGTAGTGTCAGCTGCAAATAGAGTTGGTTTTATTTCTTGTTTTCCAATCTGTATGCATTTTGTTTCTTTTTCTTGTGTTATTGTAATGGCTAGAGCTTCCAGAATTTTCTTGAATAGAGTGATGAAATGGACATCCTTTCTTTTCCCAGTTTCAAATGGAAAGCATTCATTTTTTATCATTAAATCTGACATTAGCTGTGTAAGTTTTTATAGATCCTGTTTGTGAGTTTGAGGAGGTTCCCTTCTAAGTTTTCCGAGATTTTTTTTTTTTTCCCCCATGAAATGATATTAAATCTGTCAGATGCTTCAGATGCTTTTTCTGTATCAGGTAGTGTGATCAGATGATTTTACAACTGGAAGTTTGTACCTCTTGATCCCCTTCATTTATTTCGCCCAACATTAATTCCCCTCCTTTCTGGAAAATCTGTTTGTTCTCTGTGTATGTGAGTGTATATCTTTTGTTTGTTCATTTAAAAAAAAATAGATTCCATATATAAGTAAAACTATATAGTGCTTGTTTTTCTCTGTCCCACTTATTTCACATAGCGTAATACCCTCTAGATGCATCCAGTTCAGTTCAGTCACTCAGTCGTGTCTGACTCTTTGTGACCCCATGGACTGCAGCATGTCAGGCTTCCCTGTCCATCACCAGCTCCCGGAGCTTACTCAAACTCATGTCCATCGAGTCAATGGTACCGTGCAACCATCTCATCCTCTGTCATCCCCTTCTCCTGCCTAAATCTTCCCAGCATCAGGGTCTTTTCCATGTTGTTGCAGATCACAAGATTTCCTTCTTTTTATGGCTGAGTAATATTCCATTGTTCATCATCTTTATCCATTCATTTATTGAAGGACACGTAGGTTGCTTCCATATCTTGGCTACTGTAAATAATGCTGCCATCAACATAGAGGTGCTTATACCTTTTAATTTACTTTTGGACGGTGCTGGGTCTTTGTTGCTGTGCTCTGGTTTTCTCTAGCTGTGGTGAGTGGGGGCTCCTCTTCATTGCGGCTCCTGAGCTTCTCATTGCAGTGGCTTTTCTTGTTGTGGAGCATGGGCTGTAGAGCACCTAGGCTTCGGTAGTTGTGGCACATGGGCTTAGTTGCCTGCAGCCTGTGGAATCTTCCCCCACCAATGATCGAACCTGTGTCCCCTGTAGTGGCAGGTGGATTCTTAACCACTGGACCACCAGGGAAGTACACATACATCTTTTTGAACTAGTGTTTTGGTTTTTTTGGTAAATACCCAGAAGTGGAATTGCTGGGTCCTATGGTAGTTCTATTTTTAATTTTTGAGGAATCACTGTACTGCTTTCCATTGTGTTTGGACCAGTTTACATTCTCAGCAGTGCATGAAGATTTCCCTTTTCCTCACATGCTTACCAACATTCATTTATTGTTGTTTGTTGTCTTTTTGATGATAGCCATTCTGACAGATGGTGAGGTGATATCTCATTGTGGTTTTGGTTTACATTTCCCTAGAGATAAGTGACATTGAGCATCTTTTCATGTGTCTGTTGGCCACGTGTGTGTCTTTTTTAGAAAAATGTCTATTCTGGTCTTCTGCCTATTTTAACATTTGGATTGTTTGGGGGGTTTTGGTGTTAAGTTATTTTGAGTTCTTTTTGTATTTTGGATATTAACCTTTTATTGGATATATCATTTGCAAATATCTCCTCCCATTTAGTAGGTTGCCTTTTTTTGTTGTTGAGATTATCTTTCACTGTGCTAAAAGTATTTAAGCTTGATGTAGTACCATTTGTTTATTTTTGCTTTTTGTTGCCCTTGTCTGAGGAAGCAGATTCAGAAAAATATTACTAAGACCAGTGTCCAACGTCTACTGTCTCTTTCCCTGTAGAAGTTTTATGGTTTCAGATCTTGCACTTAAGTCTAATCTTTTTTTTTTTAATTTTTATCTGTGTATAAGAAACTGGTTCACTTGTATTCTTTCATTTTGAAAGCAGATTAAGAGTTATGAACAGCTCAGATGTTCTCATCATCTACCCATTCATTTTGCACAGTGTAAAATAAGATTTTGTTATAAGGGGATTACTCTTAGCTTCAAACAGTATTAGAAAATGTGTAAAGAATAGCTAATTTCTTCAGTGGGATGTGAGAGTAGATATAAGTTACAAATATGCTAAAATAAAATTTTACCTATAGTAGACATTTTCGGATAATTTAGATACATCATTTTATCATAACAACTGTTTATAGTGTTAATACTCTGGACTTGGCCTAATGAACTGTTGGATTATAGTCCAAAATTATATAAAGTAATATGACTGAACTAATAGACCAAAGGTTCATAATTTAAGTTAATCAGTATATATGGAGGGACTTTAACATGAGAAGTCTCACTTAACAGTCTATGGTAAGAAATTAATGTTCCTCAGAATAGAACATTCTATCAGAACAAAATGTTCTGATTTATATCTGAAGTATAGTAGTAGCAAAATAGTTATTGTAATGTGTTAAGGTAGACTTGGTGAGGTCACTGAAGATGTCCAAATGTTGGAAACCCAAGAGGTCTTGAGTATATGTGAGCTTTTTCAAAGGAAATCTGAGTATACACAATAGCATTTTCTGTTGATGAAAAGTAGCATTTTCAAAGGAAATATGAGTAGCTTTTTCAAAGGAAATCTGAGTACACACAATAGCATTTTCTGTTGATGAAAAATATGAGTACACACAAATAGCATTTCCTGTTGATGAAAAGACCAAGAGGTCTTGAGTATATGTGAGCTTTTTCAAAGGAAATATGAGTACACACAGTAGCATTTTCTGTTGATGAAAAGAGGTTTTTGTAGTAAGAGGACTAAGAACAACAATTACACCTTAGAAGAAAACTCAGTACATTATATCATACACAACTATTTAGAGGAACGGTGACCAGCAAATTTCTGTCCTTAGGGTTATTAAGACTCCAACTTTGTTGAATTCATTTAAAAAAAAAAAAAATACTGAGTTTCAGAGAATTCCCTGGCGATTCAGTAGTTAGGATGCCTTGCTTCCACTGTCAGGGGCACAGGTTCAGTCCCTGGTCAGGAAACTAAGATAACAGCCTTTTTGTGTGTGTAGCACAGACAAAAATAAAACAAAACTGAGTTTGTATTTCAGAACTTTCATGTTGAGTGCATTTTGCTAAGTAATGATATAATTTGGAGTACCCTTTTTTTTTTTGGTAGCTACGTGTTTTGGCTTGTGAGATCTAGTTCCCCGATCAGGGATTGAACCCAGGCCTTGGCAGTGAAAGTGCTGAGTCCTAATCATCAGACCACCAGGGAATTACCTGTTTTTTTCTTGAGAAGCAATTCTGTGGTTTCTTGATATATCTTCTAATGAAGTAATAGAACTCAATTTTGGTCACAAAATTAATAATTCCAAAACTAATTTGCAGTAAACTTTGCTATCACATAATCCATGGTAAGCTTTCAAAAATGTTTAGTGTGCTTCTGAAAAGAAGGTATATTCTGCATTTGAATGCAGAGTTCTATATTTATTAGGTCAGCTTAGGTTGTGTTGTTAAACCTTGTATGGCTTTATCACTTTTTGTTGATTCTTTGATTTGAGAGCACTGCATTTAATCTTCCACTGTAGTTGTATATTGTGATTGAAAGTGTGCTGTGAGGCTGTTTTAAATGAATGTAGATTTTAGAAGTATATTCCTGGAGAATTACCCCTTTTGTGTCTTTATTTCTAGAAAAAACTTTGGCCTTAAATTATGATTTAATACTAATTTTAGTATCTTAATGGCAATCTTTTTTCCTGCATCTCTACTTTCAGTCTTTCTGTGTCTTTAAGTTAGGTTTTAGGTGTATCTCTTGTTAATGCTATATAACTGGATTAAAAAAAAAAAAAGATCTCTCCTAGACGTTTTCCCCCTCAGTTTTTAGGTATTATAAATTATACTTAATGAATACGCTTGTACATATCTGCTGCATACGGGTTGGTATGCAGATATTTAGTTATATTCAATTCATTTCAGTTCAGTCGCTCAGTCATGTCTGACTCTTTGCGACCCCATGAATAGCAGCACGCCAGGCCTCCCTGTCCATCACCGACTCCGGGAGTTCACTCAAACTCATGTCCATCGAGTCGGTGATGCCATCCAGCCATCTCATCCTCTGTCGTCCCCTTCTCCTCCTGCCCCCAATCCCTCCCAGCATCAGAGTCTTTTCCAATGAGACAGCTCTTCGCATGAGGTGGCCAAAGTATTGGAGTTTCAGCTTTAGCATAAGTCCTTCCAATGAACACCCAGGACTGATCTCCTTCAGAATGGACTGGTTGGATCTCCTTGAAGTTCAAGGGACTCTCAAGAGTCTTCTCCAACACCACAGTTCAAAAACATCAATTCTTTGGCGCTCAACTTTGTTCACAGTCCAACTCTCACATCCATACATGACCACTGGAAAAACCATAGCCTTGACTAGACGGACCTATGTTGGCAAAGTAATGTCTCTGCTTTTGAATATGCTATCTAGGTTGATCGTAACTTTCCTTCCAAGGAGTAAGCATCTTTTAATTTCATGACTGCAATCACCATCTGCAGTGATTTTTGGAGCCCAGAAATATTTGGGCTTTGCTGTTTCCCCATCTATTTCCCATGAACTGATGGGACCAGATGCCATGATCTTAGTTTTCTGAATGTTGAGCTTTAAGCCAACGTTTTCACTCTCCTCTTTCACTTTCATCAAGACGCTTTTTAGTTCTCTTCACTTTCTGCCATAAGGGTGGTGTCATCTGCATATCTGAGGTTATTGATATTTCTCCCAGCAGTCTTGATTCCAGCTTGTGCTTCCTCCAGCTCAGCATTTCTCATGATGTATTCTGCATATAAGTTAGATAAGCTGGGTGACAATATACAGCCTTGATGTACTCCTTTTCCTATTTGGAACCAGTCTATTGTTCCATCTCCAGTTTTAACTGTTGCTTCCTGACCTGCATACAGGTTTCTCAAGAGGCAGGTCAGGTGGTCTCATATTCCCATCTCTTGAAGAATTTTCCACAGTTTATTGTGATCCACACAGTCAAAGGCTTTGGCATAGTCAATAAAGCAGAAATAGATATTTTTCTGGAACTCTCGTGCTTTTTATATGATCCAGCGGATGTTGGCAATTTGATCTCTGGTTCCTCTGCTTTTTCTAAAACCAGCTTGAACATCAGGAAGTTCACGGTTCACGTATTGCTGAAGCCTGGCTTGGAGAATTTTGAGCATTACTTTACTAGCGTGTGAGATGAGTGCAATTGTGCGGTCGTTTGAGCATTCTTTGGCATTGCCTTTCTTTGGGATTGGAATGAAAACTGACCTTTTCCAGTCCTGTGGCCACTTTGAGTTTTCCAAATTTGCTGGCATATTGAGTGCAGCACTTTCACAGCATCATCTTTCAGGATTTGAAATAGCTCCACTGGAATTCCATCACCTCCACTAGCTTTGTTCGTAGTGATGCCTCCTAAGGCCCACTTGACTTCACATTCCAGGATGTCTGGCTCTAGGTGAGTGATCACACCATCGTGATTATCTGGGTCGTGAAGATCTTTTTTGTACAGTTCTTGTGTATTCTTGCCATCTCTTCTTAATATCTTCTGCTTTTGTTAGGTCCATACCATTTCTGTCCTTTATTGAGCCCATCTTTGCATGAAATGTCCCCTTGGTATCTCTAATTTTCTTGAGGAGATCTCTAGTCTTTCCCATTCTGTTGTTTTCCTCTATTTCTTTGCATTGATCGCTGAGGAAGGCTTTCTTATCTCTCCTTGCTATTCTTTGGAACTCTGCATTCATATGCTTATATCTTTCCTTTTCTCCTTTGCTTTTCACTTCTCTTCACAGCTATTTGTAAGGCCTCCCCAGACAGCCATTTTGCCTTTTTGCATTTCTTTTCCATGGGGATGGTCTTGATCCCTGTCTCCTGTACAATGTCACGAACCTCCGTCCATAGTTCATCAGGCACTATCTATCAGATCTAGTCCCTTAAATCTATTTCTCACTTCCACTGTATAATCATAAGGGATTTGATTTAGGTCATACCTGAATGGTCTAGTGGTTTCCTTACTTTCTTCAATTTAGGAGTTCATGATCTGAACCACAGTCAGCTCCCAGTCTTGTTTTTGCTGGCTGTGTAGAGCTTCTCCATCTTTGGCTGCAAAGAATATAATCAGTCTGATTTCGGTGTTGATCATCTGGTGATATCCATGTGTAGAGTCTTCTCTTGTGTTGTTGGGAGAGGGTGTTTGCTATGACCAGTGCATTTTCTTGGCAAAACTCTGTTAGCCTTTGCCCTGCTTCATTCCGTATTCCAAGGCCAAATTTGCTTGTTACTCCAGGTGTTTCTTGACTTCCTACTTTTGCATTCCAGTCCCCTATAATGAAAAGGACATCTTTTTTGGGTGTTAGTTCTTTTAAAAGGTCTTGTAGGTCATCATAGAACCATTCAACTTAAGCGTCTTCAGCGTTACTGGATGGGGCATAGATTTGGATTACTGTGATACTGAATGGTTTGCCTTGGAAACGAACAGATCATTCTGTCGTTTTTGAGATTGCATCCAAGTACTGCATTTCGGACTCTTTTGTTGACCATGATGGTTACTCCATTTCTTCTAAGGGATTCCTGCCCAGAGTAGTAGATATAATGGTCATCTGAGTTAAATTCACCCATTCCAGTCCATTTTAGTTCGCTGATTCCTAGAATGTCGACGTTCACTCTTGCCATCTCCTGTTTGACCACTTCCAATTTGCCTTGATTCATGGACCTGACATTCCAGGTTCCTATGCACTATTGCTCTTTACAGCATTGGACCTTGCTTCTATCACCAGTCCCATCCACAACTGGGTGTTGTTTTTGCTTTGGCTCCATCCCTTCATTCTTTCTGGAGTTATTTCTCCACTGATCTCCAGTAGCATATTGGGTACCTACTGACCCGAGGAGTTCCCCTTTCAGTATCCTATCATTTTGCCTTTTCATACTGTTCATGGGGTTCTCAAGGCAAGAACACTGAAGTGGTTTGCCATTCCCTTCTCCAGTGGACCACATTCTGTCAGACCTCTCCACCATGACCCGCCTGTCTTGGGTGGCCCCACATGGCATAGCTTAGTTTCATTGAGTTAGACAAGGCTGTGGTCCGTGTGATTAGATTGGCTAGTTTTCTGTGATTATGGTTGCAGTGTGTCTGCCCTCTGATGCCCTCTCGGAACACCTACCATCTTTCTTGGGTTTCTCCTACCTTGGACATGGGGTATCTCTTCACAGCTGCTTCATCAAAGTGCAGCTGCTTCTCCTTACCTCGGACGAGGGGTATCTCCTTATGGCCACCCCTCCTGACCTTGAACGTGGAGTAGCTCTTGTTGGCCCTCCTGCCCCTGCGCAGCCGCCGCTCTTTGGACGTGGAGTAGCTCCTCTAGGCCGCAGCCCCTGACCTCAGACGTGGGGTAGCTCATCTTGGCTACTGCCCGTGACTAGGTGAGTAATTTTTTCTACAGTATGTCCAATTACCATCCCTTACTGTACAGTTTCAAAAATTCTTTTCCTTGTGCTGAGGAGTTTTAAGTTTTATTCTCTCAGCAATTTTAAAATAGGCAATACAGTATTATTAACTATAGTCATCATGTGGTAAACTGCCTTCCTGTGACTAAGCTGTATTTTAACTGGAAGTTTGTATCTTTTGACCCCCTTTACCCATTTTGCTCACTCCCTGCCTCTGGCAGACACCAGTCTTTCTCTGTGAGCTTGATGGTGGTGGTGTTTTTATTCCACATGTAAGTGAGGTCATGTGGTTTTTGTCTTTCTGTATCTGACTTATTTCACTTAACATAATGCCCTCAAGATCTATTCATGTTGTCCCAGCTGGCAAGAGTCCAGTCTTTTTATGACTGAATAGCATTCCATTGAGGAGAAGGCGATGGCACCCCACTCCAGTACTCCTGCCTGGAAAATCCCATGGACGGAGGAGCCTGGTAGGCTGCAGTCCATGGGGTGGCTAAGAGTCGGACAGGACTGAGCTACTTCACTTTCACTTTTCACTTTCATGCATTGGAGGAGGAAATGGCAACCCACTCCAGTGTTCTTGCCTGGAGAATCCCAGGGACGGGGGAGCCTGGTGGGCTGCCGTCTGTGGGGTCGCACAGAGTCGGACACGACTGAAGCGACTTAGCAGCAGCAGCAGTATTCCATTGTAGTCTTAGACTGAAAATCTTTTATTTAGTTAGTTTTGGCTGCACTGGGTCTGCATTGTGGTGCGTGGGCTTCTCGTTGCAGTGGCTTCTCTTTGTGCATCACGGGCTCTAGGGCTTGTGGGCTCAGTAGTTGCGGCTGGCAGGCTCAGAAGTTGTGGCACATGGGCATGTGGAATCTTCCCAGGCTGGGGATTGAAGCTGTGTCTCCTGCATTAGCAGGCAGGTTCTTTACCACTGGACCACCAGGGAAGTCCCTCCTAGACTTTTAACAGAGCTTTGATCCATGTACAGTTGACATAATTACTGATACGTATTTATTCTACTATCTTATTTTGTACTTTTCGACCCACACGCTCCATGTTTCTTTTTCTCTCCTTTCTTGTCTTCTTTTGAGTTAATTGTTCTCATTCCATCCTGCCATGACTTGTATTAATTTGAACTATACATAAACTCACTACTAGTTTATTAGTGATTTTTCTTAATTACAGCATGCCTACTTAGTAAAGCCCAAAGTTAATTAATACTTTTCCTCTCAGATAGTCCAGTAACTTCAGAATATTTATTTCCCATTTATTGTCTTACTTTCTTTTAGTCACATAAAACATAATTATTTTATGTATTCATCATTTTATTCCCATATATTTATCACTTTTTTTGCTCCTCATTCCTTCTTACATGTCACAGCTTCCACTTGAGATGACTTTTAAGTATCTGCTTTAGAAAAGCCTCAGGACTATGGACATTTGGGGCTGGACAGTTCTTTGTTGTGGGGGACTGTGCATTGTGGGACATTTAGCAGCACCCGCATCTCTGCCCACTAGATGTCAGTACCAACCCCTCCACCCAGTTCTGACATCCCAAATGTCCCCACATGCTGTCAGATGTCGTTGAGGGGCAAAATCATTCCTGATTGAGAACCACTGCTTTAGAATTTACTTTGGTGTAAGTCTGCTGCTCAGTTTTTGTTTCTTGAAAGTACCTCTTTCGTTTTCATTTTTAAAAGGTACTTCGCCTGAACGTAGAATTCTAGGTTATCTTTTAGCGTGTTTAAAATAGCAGTCTGTTGGCTTCTGTCTTCCATTGTTGCTTTTGAGAAGTCAGATTAAGATACGACTATTGCTGTTTTAAATATAAACTTTTTTTTTCTTTCAGGTACTTTTATAGTCTTTTCTTTACCTTTAGTTGTTTTGCAGGTTCCCTTATATTGTGTTTCGGTGTAGAATTCTTATTTATTCCCCATGGGAGTTACCAGGGTTTTTGAGTCTATGGATTGGGGTCTGTTCTAAGACTACTTTTAGCCATTTGTCTATCCTCTTCTTTGTCCTTCTCACTCAACCTCTCATTTTCCATCTGTTTGTCTGTCCATATTGCAGTTCAGATAATTTCTTCATACCTATAATCCCACTCACTAAGTTTCACTTTAGCTTTATTTGGTGTATCTGAACAGTGATTTTTAAAATTTCAAGAATATCTTCGTTTTTAGAAAATGTTTGGTTCTTTTTCAAATCTACTATAGTTTTGTGTTTACTGAAGATATTTTCAAGCTTTTCTTGAAATATAGCCTACCGTTTATTTAAACATAGCGTAATTGTTTTATAATCTTTGATACTGTCATTATTTAAAATCATTTGGGTCTGATTGTGCTGTCTGTTGTAGTTTTTGCATCTTGTTCCTCCTACCTTGTGGTTATTTTTTCTTTACTGTCCATTAATCTTGAGAAACTGTGGACATTTTTTGTGGCGAAGGATGAGAGTTTTTCTCCAAAAATATTTACTATTGCCAGGTGCCTGGGGAATCACCTCTAGAGTTTCAGGCTCTTCTTTTCTTTTTTTGTACCGTCTAGGTCATGTTAATTTGGGTTCTACTGGAGAACTAGTAACATTTTCTTTACCCCTTCCCTCCTCCATACCTATGGAATGTTCCTTTTATTACCTTACCCTGATGATGTGGTCCTTTTTATCTTTACCTAGAGAAAACCCTGGCTTCTTAATGTTCCCCTCTCCTTTGAGAGCAGTTCAAGTCCGCCTTGATAGGTGGTTTTATTTACTCTTTTACTTGTTCTTACTGTATTTCAGGTTTTGGCTTGGTGATTTAGAATCTTGAGTCTTTAGAATATAAGAAGCAGAGGACAGAGAAGCATTAAGTATGAAACATCTAAGATTGTATGTTGTTTTTAAGTTCAAAATATATTTAATAGCAGCATTGTTTTCATTATTTTTATAGTTACCATATAGTTACAGCAAATGATACTAGTTTCTGTTTATCATAGTGAAATAAGGTTTTCTTTTTAAGTACACTTGAGTGTACAAAAGGATATGTACTTAAAGAAAAATAAGAATTGTATAGGAGATACTTGAGTTTGGCATTTTCCTGAAAGCATACTTCTGAGTATGAATTTATTTTGTTTGTAATTTGAGTATGAATTCTTTACTTTGGTCAGTTTACCATGTATGAATCCTCTCTGCCCAATCTTGTTTTAAAGTGTATTTATTTTTGGCCGTGCTGGGTCTTCGTTGCTGCACGTGTGTTTCCCTAGCTGCGACTAGTGGGAGCTGCTCTCTCGTTGCAGTGTGCAGGCTTCTCTTTGCGATGGCTTCACTTGTGGAGCTCGGGCCGTAGGGTGCAAAGGCTTCAGTAGTTACAGTTCCAGGCTCTGGACTGCAGGCTTAATAGTTGTGGTGCACCGACTTAGTTGCTCCGCGGTATGTGGGATCTTCCTGGACCAGGGATCAAACCCATGTCTCCTGTGCTGGCAGGTGGATTCTTAACCACTGAGCCACCAGGGAAGCCTCAGATCATTTTGAATCTTTAGAGACCTAGAAAGAGAAACACTTTGGGGCAAGTACAGCATACTACGGGGAAAATGTTTTTTAAACCACAAGAACTACAGTTAAATTATCTTTAAATAATAAACCAAAAGATGTAAAAATTTGACTCATTTTATTTTTCATTTGTATTTTGAATTAATGGCTCCAATCATTAATGACTGAGCAGATACCCTGGGCTTACGGGTTTGCCATAGTTGATACTGAAGTAAGTAAAAAATAATCATTCCAAATGTCAGAATAGTCTGTTCTTTCTTTTTCCTTGAAATGAAAAAGCAAAACAAATAAACTTATTATGTGGGAAGCAAATGAGAACATGCAGTGTGAGAGGTTTTAAAACTCAGTGGTAAGAAGGAAGAAGATGTCTTGCAAAGAGGATTGGGCTCTGGAGCCACACAGGATCAGCCACTATTGTGTTCACTGTTGCACTGAGTATTTTTCAAAAAACTTAATATGGAAAATTTCAAACACATTCCGAAGACAAGATGTTTGAGCCATTATGGTTCCCATCACCCTGTTTCAGCAGTTATTAAACTCACGGCTCCTTGTCCCCTCTGGTCCCCCGACAACTGGATTATATTGAAGCAAATTCTAGTTATCATTTCAGCCTTCAATGTTTTATTCTGTATCTCAAACAGAAGAACTCCTTTAAAAACATAACCACATTACTATTATCACCCCTAAATGTTATTATTATTGTCATAAAATAACCAGTATTTAAATTTTCTTGTTATTTGTTGTGTGTGTGTACACAAACAAATCTTTTTTTTCCCCTAACAGTTTGTTGAAACAAGATCCAAGTAAGAGATATATATGCAGGCTCTTTCTCTTCACCTCCCCCATTCCATTTGTTTTTTACTTATTATTTAATCTTCACTATAACTCTGAAAAAGTAATATTCTATTTACAAAGGAGAACTGAGGCCCTTGGGGGGTTACAAATTTGTTCAGTGTCACAGAGCTGAAAATGACAGCCTTTAGCTGAAAATCAGCCCACATCTGTCTGACTCCAGAAATAGATGTGCCGTTTCTGGAGTTAGAAGACTTTGGATTCATACTCTAATAAATAGAGGTTTCTTGACCATACCATTCCACTAACTCTCCAGCCTCCCTCACCCAAGTGTTTATGGTCCAAGGACCCCCCAGTTAGTGAGGTGAAAGTGTTAGTTGATCAGTCATGTCCAACTCTTTGTGACCCCAATGACTGTAGCCCACCAGTCTCCTCTGTCTATGGAATTCTGTAGGCAAGAATACTAGACTGGGTAGTCATTCCCTTCTCCAGGGGATCTTCCCAACCCAGGAATCAAACCCAGGTCTCCTGCACCGCAGGCAGACTCTTAGGGAAGCCCAGTTACGGAGCTAAAAAGCACTATGCTAATTTTTTGCCCAGCTATTTGTATAAGAATGAGCCCAGCTACCGTAGTGTGACAGGCAATCAGTTCCCCGAAGTTCCCAGTTTAAGCAGCTGCTGCTGCTGCTGCTAAGTCACTTCATTTGTGTTCAACTCTTTGTGACACCATGGACTGCAGCCCACCAGGCTCCTCCGTCCACGGGAGTTTCCAGGCAAGAGTACTGAAATGGGGTGCCATTGCCTTTTCCTCAGTTTAACCGGAGCAGCTCCAAAAAATCATTTTCTACTTCTTCTAACATCTCCCAAGAGAGATTCTGAGGTTAGTGCCATGGTGTACTAGTAGGTTCTACAGCTCTAAGGTCTAGAACTGTTCAGTGTGGTAGCCACAAATGGGTATTTCATTTTTAATTTAAATTACAATTAAATAAAATTAAACATCCCTCAGTCACACTAGCCACATTTCAAATGCTTGATAGTAACTACCATATTGCATAGTGCCGATTTATAACATTTCTATCATTGCAGAAGGCTCTGTCAGTGCTGAAAAATAACAGGTGGAGGCAATCATCTGTGTTTCAACCACAGATTAAAATTGGGGGGAGTGGGGAACAGCAGCTCCCTCTCCTTTTCTTTCTTTAAGAAGGACCTCAGGATTTAGATGGCCATGTTTGAGAGTGGCAGTGGGAAGACACAAGGCTTTAGGACTCTGAGTAGTAGGCATTTTGTGAAGTTAAAACAATGATTAGTAAGGCAAAGTGATGACTACTAGCTGAAACAAAATCTGGTGCCTTTTTTCCTTAAAATGTGCCAGATCCACAGCCTGCACAAAACACTAGGATTACCAGAAACTCTGGAGGAATGATTTACTTTTATCCTTTTAGAAATGTAAATTATCCCCCTCACAAGCTTGCCTCATTATTTGAGTGACTGGCTTTAGTTGTTCAGCAGCGAGTTGCTGAATAACCGTTGCTGGAGAATGTTGGATCACATCACCCACGTCTAAGGACAAAGCAGAAGCCCCAGCAAGATGGTAGGAAGGGCAAAATTGCGTTTAGACTCAAAACCCTTAGCCGCCAGAGAGTCTCAGAGGGCTCAAACAAACCTTGTGTGTACCAGGACCCACAGAGACTGAGCCAGAACTGTGATTGAGTGTCTCCTGGGAAGGTACAGGTCAGCAGTGGCCTGCCGCAAGGGCCTGCTGCAGGTATGGCATAAGCCCTCTTGGAGAAGGTCACCATCATCCCCACCATAGAGCTGCCAGAACTTACACAGGACTGGGGAAATGGACTCGTGAAGGGCACAAACAGAACCTTGTGAGCACCAGGACCCAGGAGAAAGGAGCAGTGACCCCACAAGAGTGATCCAGACTTGCCTGTGAGTGTCCAGGAGTCTCTGGTGGAGGTGTGGGTTGACAGTGACCTGCTGTGGGGTCGGGGGCACTGAGTGCAGCAGTGCTGCACGGGACCTTTTGAAGGAGGTCGCCATTATCTTCATTACCTCCACCTCAGGTCTAACAACAGGGAAGGAACGAAGCCCTGCCCATCAATAGAAAGTTGGATTAAATTTACTGAGCATGGCCCCACCCATCAGAACAAGACCCAGTTTCTCCCTCAGGCAATCTCTCCCATCAGGAAGTTTCCATAAGCCTCTTATCCTTACCCATCCAAGGGCAGACAGAATGAAAACTTAACCTAACTGATCACATGGACCACAGCCTTGTCTAACCCAAAGAAACTATGAGCCATGCATGCCCTGTAGGGCCACCCACCCATGGTGGATGGGTCATGATGGAGAATTCTGACAAAATGTCGTCCACTGGAGAAGGGAATGGCAAAGCATTTCAGTATTCCTGCCTTGAGAACCCCATGACCAGCATGAACAGGCAAAAACACAGGACACTGAAAGATGAACTCCCCAGGTCAGTAGGTGCTCAGTATGCTGTGGGAGATCAGTGGAGAAATAACTCCAGACAGAATGAAGAGATAGAGCCAAAGCAAAAACAACACCCACTTGTGGATATGACTGGTGATGGAAGTAAAGTCCGATGCTGTAAAGAGCAGTATTGCATAGGAACCTAGAATGTTAGGTCCATGAATCAAGGCAAATTGGAAGTGGACAAACAGTGGCAAGAGTGAACGTCAACATTTTAGGAATCAGCAAACTGAAATGGACTGGAATGGGTGAATTTAACTCATATGGCTGTTAGTTACATCTACTACTGTGGGCAAGAATCCCTTAGAAGAAATGGAGTAGCCATCATAGTCAACAAGAGTCTGAAACACGTACTTGGATACAGTCTCAAAAACGACAGAATGATCTCTGTTTGTTTCCAAGGCAAATCATTGAATATCACAGTAATCCAAGCCTACGCCCCGACCAGTAACACTGAAGAAGCTGAAGTTGAACGGTTCTATGAAGACCTACAAGACCTTTTAAAAGAACTAACACCCAAAAAAGATGTCCTTTTCATTATAGGGGACTGGAATCCACAAGTAGGAAGTCAAGAGGCACCTGGGGTGGTAAATTTGGCCTTGGAGTATAAAACGAAGCTGGTCAAAGGCTAACAGTTTTGCCAAGAGAATGCACTAATTATAGCAGACACCCTTATTCAACAACAGAAGACTCTACACGTGGACAACACCAGATGGTCAATACCGAAATTAGATTGGCTGTATTCTTTGCAGCCAAAGATGGAGAAGCTCTATACAGTCAGCAAAAACAAGACCAGGAGCTGACTGTGGCTCAGATATGAACTCCTTATTGCCAAATTCAGACTTAAATTGAAGAAATTAGGGAAACCACTAGAGCATTCAGGTATGACCTAAATCAAACCCCTTACGATTATACAGTGGAAGTGGATTAGATCTGATAGAGTACCTGAAGAACTATGGACGAAGGTTCGTGACATTGTACAAGAGGCAATGATCAAGACCATCCCCAAGAAAAAGAAATGCAAGAAGGCAAAATGGTTGTCTGAGGAGGCCTTACAAATAGCTGAGAAAAGAAGGGAAGCCAAAGGCAAAGGAAAAAAGGAAAGATATACCCATCTGAATGCAGAGTTCCAAAGAATAGTAGGGAGAGATAAGAGAGCCTTCCTCAGTGATCAGTGCAAAGAAATAGAGGAAAACAATAGAATGGGAAAGACTAGAGGTCTCTTCAAGAAAATTAGAGATACCAAGGGAACATTTCATGCAAAGAACACAATAAGGGACAGAAGTTGTATGGACCTAATAGAAGCAGACGGAGAAGGCAATGGCACCCCACTCCAGTACTTTTGCCTGGGAAAATCCCATGGATGGAGGAGCCTGGCGGGCTGTAGTCCATGGGGTCGCTAGGAGTCAGACACGACTCAGCGACTTCACTTTCACTTTTCACTTTCAAGCATTGGAGAAGGAAATGGCAGCCCACTCCAGTATTCTTCCCTGGAGAATCCCAGGGATGGGGGAGCCTGTTGGGCTGCCGTCTATGGGGTCGCACAGAGTCGGACACGACTGAAGCGACTTGGCAGCAATAGAAGCAGAAGATACTAAGGAGAGGTTCAAGAATACACAGAAGAACTACACAAAAAAGATCTTCATGACCCAGATAATCATGATGGTGTGATCAGCCACCTAGAGCCAGACATCCTGGAATGCGAAGTCACGTGGGCCTTAGGAAGCATCACTGTGAACAAAGCTAGTGGAGGTGATGGAATTCCAGATGAACTATTTCAAATCCTAAAAGATGATGCTGTGAAAGTGCTGCACTCAGTATGCCAGAAAATCTGGAAATCTCAGCAGTGGCCACAGGACTGGAAAAGGTCAGTTTTCAAAATCCCAAAGAAAGGCAATGCTAAAGAACATTAAAACTACTGCACAACTGCATTCATCTCACATACTACCAAAGTAATGCTCAAAATTCTCCAAGCCAGGCTTCAACACTATGTGAACCATGAACTTCCAGATGTTCAAGCTGGATTTAGAAAAGGCAGAGGAACCAGAGATCAAATTGCCAACATCCACTGGATCATTGAAAAAGCAAGAGAGTTCCAGAAAAACATCTACTTCTGCTTTATTGACTATGCCAAAGCCTTTGACTGTGTGGATCACAGTAAACTGTGGAAAATTCTGAAAGAGATGGGAATACCAGACCACCTGACCTGCCTCAGAGAAGCCTATATGCAGGTCAGGAAACAGCTGTTAGAACCAGACATGGAAAAACAGACTTGCTTCCAAATTGGTAAAGGAGTATGTCAAGGCTGTATATTGTCACTCTGCGTATTTAACTTATATGCAGAGTACATCATGCGAAATGCCGGGCTGGATGAAGCACAAGCTGGAATCATGATTGCTGGGAGAAATATCAATAACGTCAAATAGACCAATGACACCACCCTCATGGCAAAAAGCGAAGAAGAACTAAAGAGCCTCTTGATGAAAGTGAAAGAGGAGAGTGAAAAATGTGGCTTACAACTCAGCATTCAGAAAACGAAGATCATGGCATCTGGTCCCATCACTTCATGGCAAATAAATGGGGAAACAATGGAAACAGTGAGAGACTGTTTTCTGGGCTCCAAAATCACTGCAGATGTTGACTGCAGACATGAAATTAAAAGACGCTTACTCCTTGGAAGGAAAGCTGTGACCAACCTAGACAGCATATATAAAATGCAGAGACATTATTGTACCAACAAAGGTCCGTCTAAGCTATGGTTTTTCCAGTAGTCATGTATGGATTTAAGAGTTGGGCCTTAAAGAAAGCTGAGCACCGAAGAATTGATGCTTTTGAACTGTGGTGTTGGAGAAGGCTCTTGAGAGGCCCTTGGACAGCAAGGAGATCCAACCAGTCCATCCTAAAGGAAATCAGGTCTGAATATTCATTGGAAGGACTGATGCTGAAGCTGAAACTCCATTACTTTGGCCACCTGATGCGAAGAATCGACTCATTGGAAAAGACTGGTGCTGGGAAAGATGAAGGCAGGAGGAGAAGGGGATGACAGAGGATGAGATGGTTGGATGGCATCAATGACTCGATGGACATGAGTTTGAGTGAACTCTGGGAGTTGATGATGGACAGGGAAGCCTGGCATCCTGCAGTCCATGGGGTCACAGAGAGTCGGACACGACTGAGTGACTGAACTGAACTGGCTTTAGTTAGGATCTGAAAAGTAAGGGAACCTCTGAGTGTAATGATACCTCTAGAGCTAGACTCTTAAGATTCATGAGTTCTGTTTATTTTTACTCATTAATTTCTGGATCTCCATAGTGGGATACTGTCAACAAAAACACAGTTAGACACCTGTTAAAGGCAGCAAGATTTCACAATTCATTCATACAGTAGGGAAGAGAAACTCCAGCATAAATTAAGCTCAACTCTGCTGAAAGAAAAGTTGGGTCCCTTTTAAAATGCTGGGGTGTCCTAAAGGAAAAGTATTGAAGATGTTAGGTGGAGAGGTTGGTCAGTGTGATCAAGCCGTCTGTATCCGCTTGCTAATTGGTGCTTCTCAAATTGAGGTTCCCATCCTTCCACAAAGACTGGTAGACAAGGGCCCTTTCCTTCTCGGTGATTACATTTCAAAGGGAGGACTTTCAGGTCCTTGAGAGAGACATTTCTGGGTTGTAAAAGATTTGTATTTCAAGGGTCAGAGAAAGGATTGACAGCTGCAGTTTTTCTAAGGTTAAGTGCTCCAAGAAAAGCGAGGTCATAGGTATTGGCAAGAACAAGCAGTTAATTATTTTGGCAGCATTAAGCTTTCTCAGGGAGACCTTTTGAAGGTTCTGAGTCATCCTAGGGACACAGCCTTAAGCTGACAGAAGGTGTGCTAGAGTTTGGTCTTGTCTCTTAAAGTGTGTGAGGGCGGTTGAATGGAGTTGTTTGTGCTGGGAATCTACAGTTTTCAGTCCCTGGATAAAGGGGTTTCTGTATGTTTTTAATCGAAATATAATTGATTTGCAATGCTGTGTTACTTAATGCTGTTCAGCAAAGTGATTCAGTTACAACTAATAACAATAATAATAATCTCTCTTCTCTCTCTCTCCATATATATATGTGTGTGTGTTAGTCGCTCAGTCATGTCCAACTCTTTGCGACCCGGTGGACTACAGCCCACCAGGCTTCTCTGTCCATGGAATTCTCCAGGCAAGAATACTGGAGTGGATTGCCATTCCCTTCTCCAGAGTATATGTGCAATATTCTATGCTGGGGCTTTCCAGATGGCACTAGTGGTAAAGAATCCACCTCCCAATGCAGGAGATGCAAGATATTGCTGGGTCAGGGAGATCCCTGGAGTAGGAAGTGGCAACCCGCTCTAGTATTCTTGCCTGGGAAATTCCACGGGCAGAGGAGCCTGGTGGGCTACAGTCCGTTGGACAGCAAAGAGCTGGACACGGCTGAGTGACTGAGCACACACAATATCCTGTGCCAAACCATAAGGGAAAATAATATTGACAAGAATAGTGTATGTATGTATTTTTTTTTAAAATATTCTTTTCCCTTATGGTGTAGCATAGGATATTGAATATAGTTCTCTGTGCTGTACCTGAGTGGGACCTTGTTGTTCACCCATTCTGTGTATAAAAGCTCACATCTAACTCCAACCTCTCACTCCACTCAGTCCCTCAACCCTCCCCCTAGGTAACCACCACTCTCTCCTCTCTCTGTCTCTGATTCTGTTTCATAGGTAGGTTCATTTGTGTCGTATTTTAAATTCCATATGTAAGTGGGTATCATATGGTGTGTGTCATCCTTCTTTCTGACTTCACTTAGTATGATAATCTCTAGTTGTATTCATGATGCTGCAAGTGGCATTGTTTCATTCTTTCTAATGGCTGTGTAGTACTCCGTTGTTTAGATATACTGCATCTTCTTTATCCGTTCATCTGTTGGTGGATGTTTCTGTTGTTTCCATGTCTCGCCTATTGTGTATAGTGCTGCCATGAACGTAGGGATGCATGTATCTTTTGAATTGTGGTTTTGTCCAATATATGCTCAGGAAGTAGGATTGCTGGATCATATGGTAAATCTGTTTTTAGTTTTCCAAGGAATTTCATACTGTTTTCTATAGTGTCTGCACTACTTCACCAGCTTACAGTCTCACCAACAGTGTAGGAAGGTTCTTTTTTTTTTCTCTACACCCTCTCCAGCATTTGTTATTTGTAGACTTTTAAATATGGCCATTCTGACTGGTGTGAGGTGGTACCTCATTGTATTGTTTTGTGTGTGTGCAGGATCTTAGTTCCCTGCTACTAAGTCACTTCAGTCGTGTCCGACTCTGTGCGATCCCATAGACGGCAGCCCACCAGGCTTCCCCGTCCCTGAGATTCTCCAGGCAAGAATACTGGAGTGGGTTGCCATTTCCTTCTCCAATGTAGGAAAGTGCAAGTGAAGTTGCTCAGTCGTGTCTGACTCTTAGCGACCCCATGGACTACAGCCTACCAGGCTCCTCCGTCCATGGGATTTTCCAGGCAAGAGTACTGGAGTGGGGTGCCATTGCCTTCTCCATCTTAGTTCCCTGCTGCTGCTAAGTCGATTCAGTCGTGTCTGACTCTGTGCGACCCCATAGACGGCAGCGCACCAGGCTCCCCCGTCTCTGGGATTCTCCAGGCAAGAGCACTGGAGTGGGTTGCCATTTCCTTCTCCATCTTAGTTCCCTATCAGGGATCAAATTTGTGCCCACTTCAGTGGAAACTTGGAGTCCTAACCACTGGACCACCAAGGAATTCCCCTCCCTATAGTTTTGATTTGCATTTTTCTAATAAATTAGCAGTGTTGAGCATCTTTTCATGTGCCTGTTGGCCGTCTTTGTGTCTTCTTTGGAGAAACGTGTTATTTAGGTCTTCTGCCCATTTGGGGATTGGGTCGTTTGTTGAGTTGTATGCTCTGTTTGTAAATTTTGAAAATGAAGCCCTTGTTGGTCACATCATTTGTTAATATTTCCTCCCATTCTGTAGGTTGTCTTTTTGTTTTATTTATGGTTTCCTTGCTGTGTAAAAGTTTGTAAGTTTGATTAGGTCCCTTTTCTTTGTTTTTGTTATTATTTCTGTTGCCTTGGGAGACGGACCTAAGAAAACATAAGTACTATTTGTGTCAGAGAATGTTCCGCCTACGTTCTCTCCTGGGAGTTTTACGGTGTCAGGTGTTATTTTTGTATATAGTGAGAGGGTGTGTTGTAGCTGTCCAACTTTCCCAGCACTGCTTGCTGAAGAGACTGTCTTCTCCCATTGTATGAATATACAATATTCATACAATATTGTTTCCTGTGTTGAAGACTGACTGTAGGTGTGTAGGTTTATTTTTGGGCACTCTTTTCTGAGCCATTTATCTATATGTCTGTTTTTATGCCAATACCAGCCTGTTTTGATTACTGTAGCTTTGTAGTATTGTTGAAGTCTGGGAGGATTATACCTCATGTTTTGTTCTTTTTCTTCAGGATTTCTTTGGCAGTTCTGGGCCTTTTATGGTTCCATATGAATTTTAGGATTATTTGTTCTGGTTTGGTGAAAAACATCAGTGGTAATTTGAGAGGGATTGCATTAAATCTTTAGATTGCTTTGGGTATTATTGTGTTTTAACAATATTAACTCTCCCAATCCAAGAGCATGGCCTATCTTTCCATTTCTTTCAATTGTCTAATGTTTCCTTTATTCATGTTTTATAGTTTCAGCCTATAAGTCTTTCATCTCCTTGGTCAGGCTTATTCCTAAGTATTTTATTTTGGGAGAATGCAATTTTAAAAGGTGTTTTTTTACACTCCCTTTCTGATAATTTGGATAAATTTTTATATACAATATTTTATGACCTTTAGATATTCAGGGGATAGTGAAACGAATTTTAATCCAACTTTGGGAAAGGATAAAGAACCTTAAATGAAAGTGAATAAGGCATTGTTATTGGGAACCTGTTGCATACACAGAAAAGAGTCACAAAGGTGATTTTCAGAACTTGAGGAGCAGCCTTGAATTTTATTTTGTGTTTAAGCCCAGGATGAATGATTAGAACCAGTATAGTCTAGGGGAAGGCAAGAGATCTGAAAATTTCTGGCAAGGCTTCTTGGAAGAGGTAGAACCTGAGCTGAGTCTTGAAAGATGACGGGTGGACTTTTCTTGGTTTAGTATTTTATTGTGGTATTTCCATAAATCCCCATCTGCTTTCCACAGAAATAAAATATTTTAAGTAAAAAATTGAATCATGAAAAAAAATTTTTTTAAAGATGCTGCCCAAAGTTGGAATTTCTCACTTTTTAAAAAATTTAAAATTTTTTCTTGGCCACACCACAAATCATGTGGGATATTAGTTCCCCAACCAGGGATCGAACCTGTGTCCTCTGCAGTGGAAGCACAGAGTCTTAACCACTGGACTACCAGGGAAGCCCCTCTCTCACTTTTTGACCCTTGATTTCTTAATTGTTTTTTAACCAGCTGTCTTCAGAATGACATGTCCTAAAGAACAATGATGTTTTTATACAATCAGTTCCACCACCCAAAATATCTTCCAACCCTATTCCCCATGCATACCATCAGGAAATTATGTATCTTTCAAGACCCAGCTGAAAGAGCACTCTATCTTTGCTCCCACAGTAGATTGGTTTCTATATTTTTGCTTGTATTATAACTCTTACTCTGTTCATTTTATACTCCTAGTGCAATCCCCTGCACACAGAAAATAGCTAATGTGTGATTAATAGATGTGGTTATATATAATAAGCTCTAAAATGTGTTTTTTAGTATAAAGAACTCAGCTTCTTACATGCACAGGTATTATATTATGTTAATTGAATTTTTATTTGTTCTTAGATGTCATTAAGAGGATCTGCGCCAGTGACAATTGTACCTCTTCCTGGAAAGCAAGTACAGGTTCAGGGGGTCATCCAGACAGCTCAGTCTTCTGTAATTCACCCACCACACGTGCAAACGGTACAGAAATTAAAAGACTTAGTGGCTGAGAGAGGGCACTTGTGAACCTGGAGTCTCTGGACAACTGAAGTTGCTATAGTTTCAATATTATAGACCAAGATAATGATGTCTTAGAGATTGGACTATAGAACAAATGAAGTGAATGGAAAAGTTTTAGAACTTCTAGTTTCATGTATATACTACCCAGTGAAAACAGAAGGCAATTTTGGGGAGAAGTTATTGTTTAGAATTTAAGGAAATGAAAGATTTTCTGAAGGGAAAGCACCTTTTTATCCTAGTGGTATCCTTCACGAAAAAGAGAATTCTGAAGAAAGGGTAATGATGTGAGTGTCTTAGCAAAATAAGAAAGTACCTACTTTATGCTTAATGGTGATCAAATAAAAGAGAGTTCCCTCATTGTAAAGTTCTTACTTATACCTGTCTGTCTGTTTACACCTGGCAACAATAGGAAGGAAAGAGCCATCCTGGGTTCTTTGCTTTTTACTCTTTCTCCCCATTTTATCTTCTGGCTCCTGTGAGTCTCAGAATGCCTTTGGTCATCTCTCATTTTTAGAAGCAGCTGTCTTGGAAGAAAAGCTGTGTAGCCCATTTTCCCTCTTGAGTATATACAGTGTCTGTATAACTCATACAGTGTCTGTGTAGCTCATTTCCCTCTTGAGCATATGCAGTGTCTGTATAACTCATTTTTCCTCGAGTATATACAGTGTCTGTGTAGCTCGTTTTCCCTCTTGAGTATATACAGCACCTGGCAGGGCTGTCAGCTCTGGAGCTGCGTCTTTATGTGTTTTTTCCTTTGTGAAAGGTGATTGCTGCATGGTTTTGCTGAGTTTTTAATGTGAAGATTTTACTCTTACTTGCTAGTGAGAAGTAAGGTTCTTCCTCTTAGTTATAAGTAATGTCTTAGTTCTAGAAATTATTTTCTTACTTGAGTTCACTGGGAGGCTTTGGAGTAAATCTGCAGACAAAAGGCAAAACAGCTAAGATTTAGATTAGAAATGGTATATCTGTGATGCTTGAGGAAGCAGAAGCGACTGATCTTCTTTAATTATTACTGTATTGTTTGTTACTGTGATTATTTATTAACTATTACTGATTATGACCCGTTCTTTCTTTTCTATCAAAAGATAAAGATTTAAGATATAAAAAAGTATAAGTACACTTGAACTCATTTTTGAAGGTGATTATACAGTGTAAAACAAGCTTCTTTGGAAATTTAAGATCTAAGTCTAAATAGTTTAGGGGAAGGCTTTCTGTATACAATAGGTAATGTAGAGAATTTATTTATTATGTCCTTTCTAGAAGCCTGTTTTATTTTTTTTAAAGAAGTGTCACAATGTAGCTTCAGAAAAATGAGAAATTTAATATGTTTTAAAAATTCTTATTTCCTCAATTGTAAGATGTAACTTAAAACTTTCATATGGTTATTGTGTTAACTAGTTTTAATAGGTTTTCCTTTTTTTCTCTGCTTGAAAGCTTTCTCCTCAACATCTCCAGTATTGGCTTCTCTTGCCTTTCAGATCTCAAGTTAAATATCAAGGAGGCTTTCACAAACAATCAATAGGTTTATTATTAATAGCAGTTAACATTTAATGTGTGCTTGTGCTGTGCCGTGCACTAAATGCTCTACATGTATTTACTAATTCAATTATGAAATGAGATAAAGCTAATTATTACAGATTTTTAAGTTTACTTGTTTGTACCTGCCCTTGCCAGTGACCTCCACTTTGCCAGATCTAATGGTTGTCCTGGGTCCTTATATTATTTCACCTGCTAGCAGAATTTGACATGGTTGATCATTCTTTTCTCCTTAATACTCGTCTTTGCTAGTTTTTCAAGGACACCACACTCATTTGGTATTCCTCCTGCCTCACTGGTGGCTTATTCTTGGCCTCATTTGCTGGTTCCTCCCCTTCTTTCCAACCTCTTACTGCTAAGAATGTCCCTGGGTTTTGTCCTATCTCTCCTTCCTGAGCTCACTCAGTCTTGTGGCTTTAAGGACTGTCCTAGAGAGCTGACTTCCAATACATATTTCTAGCCCAGAGCTCTTCCCTGACACACAGGTTTGTATATTCAGCAGACTCTTCAATGTCATCATCTATTAACTAGATATTAGTTGGATATCTAGTAGTATTTCAAAGCATGTCCAAAATCCAAATCAGATAGCATTAATGATAAAAAAAATCTGAGTAGTGTGCATCAGTCTCAAGACTGATATTTACAACTCTAGTGCAGTAGTATTGCTTTATTTGGGGGATAGACATCTTAGTTCTGAGCCTGTTCCTATAGTTTAGACTCCTGAAATAAACTTTCTCCTTTTTCTTTTTCTTTCTTCTTTTAGACCTTAGATTTAATGACAAATGAATTTGGGTGGTAGGAGACAGATCATTTTTTCTGAAAGTAAAAATGAAATTTAATTCTTTTCCCACTTGGTTTGTTCATCTTAGTAAAACCAGTTCTGTTTTTCAGGTATCATCTTTATCAGAGAGTGAGGAGTCTCAGGACTCATCTGACAGCATAGGCTCCTCACAGAAAACCCACGGGATCCTAGCACGGCGCCCATCTTACAGGTTAGTGCTCATGTATCAAATCCTGTGTGTGTTATATTAACCACAGGAGTTTGAATGATGTTATACAAAGCAAATTACATCAAGAAGAAACATGTGTTTGTATCAGAAGGCATGTGTTAAGAGAGATAGGCTTGAGCCAGGTTATGAAGGGCCCCTGTTGCTGTCCTAAGGAGGAATTTAGACTTACCTTCTGGCAAAATATTAGATATCTGTATTTACTTTTAGTTAACTTTAATAGTAATTTGAAAGGACTGTAGATTTTAAGAATTGAACTACTCTGTGTTCCCTTCCTTAGCCTCCTAGCTTTTGTCTCTTCCTTATGTGTGTCCCTTTGGTGAAACACAACTCTTCTACATTCTAGGCCTCATTTCCTCCTGGAAGCATTCTTTGTTTATTTCTCTGCAGCTTCCCAAGACCAGGTTAGGTCTTTCTTCAGTGGCATCCTGTAACTGATTCCTTTTATAGTACTTTATCTCATCCTATTAGAATTCCAGTTTATTTATGGGCATGGTCTATGCATTATTTTTTGTGATTCCAGAACCTATCAAAACGACCAGCTGAAAGTAGATGCTTAATAATTACTTGCTGAAGTAATGGAGAGCTGAAGTAGTACAACTCACAGAAAGCTTTTAAAATAACCTGGGTGATTTCATATAGGGTAGTGGGATATCCGGAGAAGGCAATGTCACCCCACTCCAGTACTCTTGCCTGGAAAAGCCCATGGATGGAGGAGCCTGGTTGGCTGCAGTCCATGGGGTTGTGAAGAGTCAGACACGACTGAGCGACTTCACTTTCATGCATTGGAGAAGGAAATGGCAACCCACTCCAGTGTTCTTGCCTGGAGAATCCCAGGGACGGAGGAGCCTGGTGGGCTGCTGTCTATGGGGTCGCAGAGTCGGACACGACTGAAGCGACTTAGCAGCAGCAGTGGGATATCTTTGACATGGGTGGATCTGAGACATTTCTGTGTTAGAATCGACAAAACCTGGTGACTAGAGGGTAGGAGGAAAGGGAGACAGAAAAGGATGAAATGTTTTTGAAAGACATAAACAAATGCATAAGGTTTTAGATCTTATAAGAGAATTTTGTATAGGGTGTAGGGTCATTCCTGCCTGATGGAACAAATGGGAAAGACTTCATAAAATATGTGATTTAGTTCATTATCAGTCTGATAAATTTTGAGAGTTAGGAGCAGGAATAGGTTTTGTGAGGCAGAAAGAGAGCTTCTTAGGCTGAGGAAACAGGGTAATAAAGGTGGATTATATGATATCGAAGAAGCTGGCCTGTTCTGGGAACTGGGAATTTAAGGTACAGAGAGGAACGGGTTGGTTTAGCAAGAAAAGGTAAACAGGAGCCTCGTTACTTAGAACCTTGTTACCATGTTAAGGAATTGAGACTCTACTGAATAAACAGTTAATGAACAGAAGAAATTTTGTCTGGAATTTGGGGGAAGGGGTATGTGAAAAATAAGCCTACTAAAAGGAGCTCGTAATCTGAAACTAAAAAAAAGTAATCCAGGGACTTCTCTGGTGGTCTAATGATTAAGACTCCGTGCCTCTATGCAGGTGGCGGGGGTTTGATCCCTCATCAGGGATCTAAGATCCCACATGCCATACTGTGTGGCTTCAAAAAAGAGTAATCCAGTATGAAAGGAATTTCTCAGCTTTAGAAAACAATGTCCCAACCAGATAAATTAATATAAACTTACACCTAGATATATCTTATGAAGCAATAAAAATAAGATCTTTGGAAGAAAGCTTCCAAAGAGAAAAGATGTGACCATTAGGCAGACAACAGATTTTTGAAGTGTATTATTAGAAGACAATGGACTAAAATCTTTAAATGACAAGAGAGCATATCAGTTGGCCGGAAATTACACATCCACCTGAACAATCACTCAGAAATAATGGTGAAGTTAAAATCATTTGAAGCTGATACAAGAAATTACTAAAGGGTACATGTCAGGAAGAATAAAATGAAATGAAACAAAAGGAATGTGAATATAAGAATGGTGAACCAAGACATTAAGATACCATTGACTTTTTAGAATAATACTAATAATGATTAATTTGAGTAGTTTAAAATGAAATGTAAAAAATATACCAGACAGAAACATATAAGACTGGAATGGTCTTCCAGAGTCTTGTATTAATTACTTTTAGACTGTTAGACATAATGACCAAAGGAATATGGGTAAAATGTTTACTTTTCAAATAGGGCTCTCTCAGCACAAAACAGTTAGCTCCTAGATAAAATACTTACTAATGAATTGTGCATTTATAGGAAATAATAGAAATGTCTTCTAACCCTACTCCAATAAATATAAAGCCATGTACATTAGCTGAAACCAGAATGGGAAGCAGAAGCAAGCAAGCATGAAAGCCAAGGTATACCCATTACTTCTGCAGGAAGGGACCATGAACCCAAGATTTTTGTATTAAGCTGAGAACCCTACAAGAAGCTAGAACATCTGAAACAAAGCTTCCCCAAGTTAAGTTTTCTGAATTTATCAAAAGTCAACCAAATATGGATTTACAGTCAGAAATCAAACATACGAGGAAATAAACCATCATAAGTGAGAATCAAAAGAAACAATATATAATCAACTCAAATGCAGAAAAAGTACTTAATAAAATTCAGCACCTACTCATATTTTTAGCAAGTAAAGAATAAAAATGGACTTTCCTAGCATACATAGACTTTGAGAACTGAACTATACATACGGCAGATCATAGGTCAAGTTCCAAACTGGCCACTACATGGTGCACACAGGGTCAAATCTGAAGAGCACTGCAGAGTCTTTGAAAACGGAAACGGATGTTGGAACTACAGTGCACAGAAGGCCAATCAGGACTTGTGGCTTAGACACAACCAGGTTGATAGCCTGCTAAAAGAAGAATATCAAAAATTCTCTGCAGGATTTAAGAGTCAGGTGTCATAATATTGAAAATGTCCATTACTTGGCATACAAAGAACCTGGAAGAATCTTAACTTGTAAGGAAAGACTATCAGCAAATGCCATCATCTCCTAGATGAACAAGATAAGATACTGGAATTATATGACAAGGACTTTAAAGGAGCTATTACTGCAATGTTCTGACTAACAAGTAAGGGTAGATTCTCTTGAAATGAATGGAAAGATAGAAACTCTCAGCAAAAAAAATAGATATAAAGAGAACAAAATAGAAATTCTATAGCTGAGAAATACAGTTAACAGAAAAAAAACCTCACTGGATGGATTCAATAGGAGAACAGAGGTAAGAAGTTACTCAACTTTAAAGATAGTTCAATGGAGAGCATCCAGTCTGAAGAATAGAGATCAGAAAAATTAAGTCTCAGGGACTGGAGAAACAGTACCCAAAGATTTAACATTGTGTCATGCGAGTCATAGAATAGAAAAAAAGTATGTTGCAGAAAAAATAGTTTTTGAAATAATGACTGAAATGTTCCCAAGTTCAGTGAAACCTACAGATTCAGAAAACTTGGCAAATCTTAAACAGGATAAAACACAAAGAAACCTCTGCCCAGACATACCATAATCACATAGCTATGAAATAAACACATATTGTGAGCAACCACTTATATGACATACCACTTATAAGGGAATGCTGTGAAAGACTCTAGATTTCTCACCAAAACTGCAGGTTAGAAGAAATGAATAGCATTTTTAAAGTGCTGAAAGAAAAGAACTGTTAATCCAGAATTCTGTGTCTTGAAAAATAACCCTAGGAAATGGAGTTGAACTAAGTATTCTCAGATAAAAGAAAACTAAGAGAAATCATTAACAGTAGAGTTGCTCTAAAATAGCTACTAAGTTATTAAGACCAAAAGAAACTTGGAATAGCAAGATTTGGGCAAATAGACCGTTCTTCTGTGAATAGTTTGATAGTTGAAATATATTTGACAGTTGAAAAATCACACTGATGGGGCTTTCAGTGTATGCAGAGTTAATATATAAGACAACTTACAAGATAAATGGGATAAGGTAGGGATTTAATATGGTAGTAAGGTTTCTAAGGTTCACTTCAAGTGGTAATACATTGACTAAGTAGACTTGTCATCTGTATTGTAACACCAGAGCAACTACTAAAGAAACTATACGAAGAGATTTAGTCAAATACACAATAGGTAAATTAAAATAGAGTTTTTAAAACTCTTAACTCAAATGCAGAAGAATTTTTTTAAAAAGCAAATAATAAAATGTTAGTTCCACCAGTATCAATAATTATATTAAGAGAGCATGGGACTTCCCTGGTGCGCCAGTGGTTAAGACTCTGCACTTTCCAACCTAAATGTCCATCAACAGAGGAATGGATAAGAGAAGATATGGTCCATATACACAATGGAATATTACTCAGCCATAAAAGGAACAAAATAGTGCCATTTGCAGAGACATAGATAGACCTAGACTCTGCCATACAGAGTGAGGTGAGTCAGAAAGAGAAAAACAGATACTGTATAATATTGTTTATATTTGGAATCTAGGAAAATGGTACAGGTGAACTTATTTGCAAAGCAGAAATAGTGACACAGATGTAGAGAAAAAATTTACAGATACCAAGATGGGTGAATGGGATGAATTGGGAGATTGGGATCGACATATATACACTATTGTGTATAAAATAGATAAATTAATGAGAACCTGCTGTATGTAGCACAGGGGACTCAACTTAATGCTCTGTGGTGACCTAAACAGAAAGGACATTTAAAAAGAGGGGATATATATGTATGTATAACTGATTCACTTTGCTGTACAGCAGAAATTAATACAACACTGTAAAGCAACTACACTCTATAATAAAAACCAATGTTAAAAAAGACTGCACTTCCACTACAGGAGGCATGGGTTCCATCCATGAGCAGGGAGGTTCCACATGCCCTGTGGTGTGGCCAAAAAAAAAAAAAAGAGCACATGACTTAAACTCACTAGTTAAAAGAGATTATAAAACTGTATACCAGTATTCCTTGTGAATACAGACACAAAAATCTTCAACAAAATACTAGTAAATCAAATTAACAAATAGAAGGTATTATATACCATACTTGAGTAGGATTTATTCCAAGAATGGAAAATTGGTTTAACATCTGAAAGTCAATTAATGTAATAAATCATATTTGTAGGATAAAACCAAAAAACGTATAGTCATCTCAACAGACACAAAAAGCATTTGATGAAATCGGGGTTAAAGGGCTTCCCCAATGACTTAGCACTAAGGAATCTGCCTGCCAATTCAGGAGATGCAAGAGACACAGGTTCGATCCTTGGGTCGGGAAGATTTCCTGGAGGAGGGAATGACAACCTACTCTAGTGTTCTTGCCTACAGAATCCCAGGGAGAGAAGAGCCTGGCAGGCTGCAGTCCAAAGAGGCACACACAGCTGAATGACCAGGCACACACGCAGTGCCCTTTAATGATAAAAATCCTCATCAGACAAATAGATGGGAATTTCCTCAACTTGATGATGAGTATCTACAAAAGCCTGTAGCTGACATATTTAATGGAGAAAGATTGAATATTTTCTCCTCCTAAGAGCAGGCACAAGACAAGGCTGTGAATGTCTCATTACTTCTACTCTCAGGCAGTTAAGAAAATTAAATAAAAAGCATACTGGAAAGGAAGAAATAATAGTTTGCAGATTGCAGATGACAGTGATTACGTATATAGAAAATCCCAAAGGATCCACTAAAGTAGAAATAATAAGTTCAGCAGGATTGCAGGATACAAAATGAATTGTATTTCTCTACATTAGCAATAAACAATCCAGAAATGAAATTAAGAAAACAGTCCTACTCATAACAACATAAACTGTATAAAATACTTGAAATTAAATTTATAAATCCAAATTATATATCAGATCAGCCAAAAAGTTTGTTTGGGTTTTTTCCATATGGAAAAGCCTAAATGAACTTTTTGACCAGTCAAGTAAATTTAACAGATGTATATAATATTAATACTTGCATATTGAAAACTATAAAACTTCACTGAGAGGAATTTTAAAAAATCTTACCTGAAAAGACATTACATGTTCATCAACTGGAAGACTGAATATTGTTAAATAACCCAGTTAAAACATGAGGAAAAGACTAGAATATCCAGAGAAGAAACACAAATGGCCAATAAGCATGTAAAAAATTGTTTAGCATGATTTGTCATTCAGTTCAGTGCAGTCGCTCAGTCGTGTCTGACTCTTTGCGACCCCATGAATTGCAGCACGCCAGGCCTCCCTGTACATCACAAACTCTCAGAGTTCACTCAGACTGACGTCCATCGAGTCAGTGATGCCATCCAGCCATCTCATCCTCTGGCATCCCCTTCTCCTTCTGCCCCATCATTAGGTAAATGCAAATCAAAGTAATGAGATACCACTTCAAACCTAGTAGGATGCTTAAAAAATCCCAAACAAAGCATAACAAATGTTGGTAAGGGGGACAGTGTCTGTGGAAACAAGCTGGCAGTTCTTCAAAATACTGAACATATTTACCTTATAAACCACTACTACTATTGCTATACATATAACCAAGAGAAATAACATAATGAAAACAAAAATAAAGTGGATGTATTAGTATCATACAAAATAGACTTCAGAGCAAAAAAATTTATCAGAGATAAAGAGAAAATCAGTTCACCAAGAAGATATAACAACCTTAAATATGTATGCACTTAACAACAGAGCTTCAGAATACATGTATCAAAAACTTACAGAACTGAAAAGCAATATAAATCCACAGTTATAGTTGAAAATTTGTGTACATCTGTCTTAGTATCCAACAGAAGTTACAGCAGAAAATAAGCAAGATTATAGAACTGAACAATACCATCAACCAGTTGGATCTAATTGGCATTGTTAGAACACTTCACCTACGTGCACAAAGAATATCCACCAAGAAAGACCACGTCCTGGATCATAACAAACCTTAACAAATTTAGAAAAATTGAAATTACACAGAGTTCTTTACTCATACTTGAATTAGACTAAAGCCAATAAAGGAAAGATAACAGGAAATCTCCATACAGAAATTAACACACTTAGAAATAATCTGTGGACCAAACAGAAAATCTTAAGGGAAATTAGAAAACATTGAACTTAATGAAAGATAAAAATACAAAATACCAAACTCTGTAGGAAATAACAAATCAGTAGGAAATAGACGGAAATTTACCTTATTAAAAACACTTTATAGGAAGGAAGGTCTCAAATCAACGGTCTCAGCTTTCACTTTAAGAAACTAGGGGAAAAACAAAATAAGCTTAAAACAAGCAGGAGAAACAAAATAATAGAGATTAAGAGCAGAAATCAGGGAATTCCCTGGCAGTCTGTTGCTTAGGACTCCATGCTTCCACTGCTGGAGGGTTCAGTCCTGGTTGGGGAACTAACATCCTGCAAGACAAAGTGGCGCACGTGGGGGTGTGGGAGAGCAGAAACCCGTGAACTTAAAGAGAAAACAAACAGAGATAATATAACTGAAAGGTGGTTCTTTGCGGGGGTAGGGGGTGTGGAATCAGTAAAATTGATAATCTTGTAGCAAGATGGCTGGATGGTGACTATAAAGGGAAGAAGTCACAGGGACAAACCTTGGCAACCATGTCATTTATTCTGGTAGGGAACCATTTTGCACACGAGTGATTTGATCTCACTGACATTTTAAAAAGATGACTGGTTGTTGTGTGGAGAGCAGGCTGTAGCAAGGAGAACCTGCTAGAGGCTGTTGTTCGGTCAGGAGGAGCTGGTGGCATGGACTTGGGGAACCATAGTGGAGGTGATGAGGATGGGTAAGATTCTGAATATATTTTCAAGATAGAGACAATGAGATTTGTTTATGAATTGGATAAAGGTTGTGAGAAAGAGGACAACTCCAAAATTTTTGAAAAGTAGAGTTGATATTTACTGACATGGGTAAGACTGCCAGGGGTAGGATATCTGATACTAGATTTGGAGGTATTAAGTTTGAGGTGCCTATTGAATGGAAGCATTCAATAGACAATTGGATATGTGAGTTTCGAGTTCAGGAGAGAAGCTGAGAAAATACCATTTTGAGGGGTCATCAGTGTACACAAGGTATTCAAGCCTTTGGGACAGATGAGCTCATTGGAAAGAATGTAGATGGAGAAGTCCAAAAGACGGCTCTTTAAGATGCTCCAAGGTTGAATAAGGAGGATGAGGAAGAATGTAAGACAATGGCAAATAGTATCTCAAAATATAGTAAAAATAAAGTAATATATGCGGGAATGATAAATAACAATTTAGATAATGGCACTCATTGAGAGGGAAAAGGGAAAGGAATTGGTGGTGACATTTTGGTGTATATGTAACTTAATTCCTGTTAAAATGAGGTATCTGAAGCAAACATGGCAAAATGGCAATCAGTTGATTCCTGGTATATGGTACATAGGTGTTTTACCTTCTATCCTTTTTTTTTGCTGAGCTGGGTCTTGCACAACTTTTCTCTCGTTGAGGTGAGCTGCTCTTGAGCTACTCTCTAGCTGTGGCATGCAGGCTTCTCATTGTGGTGGCTTCTCTCATTGCTGAGCACGGGCTGTAGGGTGCACGCGCTCAGGAGTTGTAGTTCTCTGGCTCTAGAGCACAGGCTTAGTAGTTGTGGCACAGACTTAATTGCTGCACAGCGTGTGGGATCTTCAAGGAACCAGGGATTGAACAGTGGCTCCTGCATTGGCCAGCAGATTCTTTACCACTGAGCCACCAGGGAAGCCCTTCTGTACTTTCTGTGCTCAAAATCTTTCGTAACTTAAAACTGAAAAAGAAATGGGCACAGCATTCCACCTCTTCAGGCAAGGTTGGCTGCTTAGGACCATGCAGGCAGTTTGTTAAATGTATTCTCGAGCTCTGTCCTGACCAGCTCACTCAAATCATCAGAGGCGCCATTTGGGAGTCTGGATTCAATAAACCTCTCCAGATGATTCTGGTACATAGCAGGTTTGGGAAGCACAGTGGCAGTTCTGCAGATGGCTAACACAGAGTTCACAGGACCGCCACGTCCTTTGTTCTCCACTGTGGAACTTCTGGTAGTGTACTCTACACTTGTAGTTCTTGCTGGGAACACTGTCCAGGTTAAGGGGACCAAGCTGGGAAAGGATCTTCAACATGTGATAAGAGAACATCTGAAGGATCTGAAGTTATCTGGCCGCCAATGAAGAACACCTGAAGCAGTTGTCAGATACTGCAAAGCTAGGGCATGGATATAGGATTAGGGTATAAAGTTTAACTTTCTCTGGTTTCACTGGGTGGAATTAGCTTTGAATCTAAACAAGGATGAGCTCTAGCCATCCAATAATTGAATAGTTTGCTTTGTGAAATTGTGGATGCCTTATTCTTATAAATAGAAGCTGTTAGTAATGTTAGAGAATTCCTGAATGGACTGGAATTTTAGCATAGGTAACATGAAAGATCTCTTTTAATGCTAAGGGTTATTTTGTTTTTCTTTGTGATTCTTTTTTGTTACTGTTTTTGCACAAGTAGTTAAGGTTTTCTAATTTTTCTCCAACAAACGTGGAATTCTTGAGTAAAAATTTCTTTTTTCTTTTCTTCTCAGAAACAAATAATGCTCCTTCCATCCCCAGCTGTGTTTTGGAAGACCTTTCTTTTCAGCAAGGCATCTTTTTCCATTCCCTTATTTTTGCCTTATTTTTGCCTTATTTTTGTGGAGTCAAGTATACTTCTTGTTAAAATAATGAATTTTATTTATCACAAGGTACTCTGTTTTTATAGTATTTTTTTTATAATTTCCATCAAAGTTAGGAAAATGGACTCTATCCCCCTAATTTATACACACATATATACATTTTTTTACACATGGTTTATCACCAGATATCGACTGTAGTGCCCTATGCAGTAGGGTATTGTTTATCCATTCTAAATATTACCAGTTTGAATTCACTAACCCCAAACTCCCAGTTCATCCCCTTCCACCTTGGCAACCACCAGTCTTAGAGTAGTATTTTTAATCTTCTTGTTTCTTTCTGAGAACTATAGGTTTCTCTTCCTTTATAGAGTTGAAAGTTGAAAAAATAAGTTTAATCTATTGATTGATCACTGCACCATGCAGCATGTAGGATCTTAGTTCCCAGACCAGGAATCAAACCCGTGCCCTCTGCAGTGGAAGTGTGGGTTCTTGACCATTGGGCCGCCAGGAAAGTCCCCAATTTGATCTTTTTAAATAAAGGTAACTGACACTGTTTAGAAAATGAATAGCACCTTGTACTCACAGTGGAGCCACCTCTCCTATAAAGAGACCTTTTCTACCTCTGCAAGGGCCTTGTTTTTGAAAAGGCACTCTGTGGGTATTTGTTCATTGTCTCTTTTCAGGTCATCATAAACTAAAATGTAACCAGCCTGCTAAACAACGTCTTGTTGTTTAGTCACTAAGTCATGTTTGCTTCTTTGCAGCCCCATGAACTGCAGCACACACCAGGCTTCCTTGTCTTTCACTATCCCTAGCTTGAGATAAAAAAAATAGTATGTGCTAAACAAATGATTCCTTGACACCACAGTTTAGGTGTTTACTGCTGCTGCTAAGTCGCTTCAGTCATGTCCAACTCTAGGTGTCTCCTAGATCACTGTATTTTTAACCTGAAATTGAAAGAGGTTTAGTAATTTCTTTTTGTAAAGTTGTCCTCATTACCAACATTAATAATAGAGTTCTATTTTTCACAGAAAGATTTTGAAAGACCTATCTTCTGAAGATATACGGGGCAGAAAAGGAGACGGAGAAAACCCTGGAGTCTCTGCTGTCACTTCTATGTCTGTTCCAACTCCCATCTATCAGACCAGCACCGGACAGTACAGTACGTACCGGAGGCATTCCCCACCTGACAGACACAGAAAATAACCTTCCTGGGTGAAGAAGCTGGTATAGACTGTCATGCTTTAATAGTGATGAGTATTAAAGGATAATAAGTAACATTTTGAGCCAGAAATAATGCAGAGTTCTTTTTTAGCATTATCTCATTTATTCCCTACAACAATTTTGTAAGGTGGGCGGTTACCAATTTATGAGGGAACTGAGGTTAGAGAGTTAGACAATTACTATCCCTAAAGTCACACAGCTTGCTAGTGATACATAGCTTACATACTTATTTTGGGGGTAAGTCTGTGAGTTTTGACAGATGGAGTTGCCTAAGCACCACCACAATCAAGATACTTCATCACCCCCAAGAAATTCATTTGCGTTGTCCCATTTGTAAATAACCTCTCCCTTCTCTCATAAGCCCTGTTCTTTAAGTCTAATTGGCTCTTGCCACAAAACAGCTGTCCTATTCTAACCACCTCTCACCATCTCTACTGTCATCTGAACTACTGCAGTATCCGATTATCTTGCTTCCCATTCTTGCTCTGATAGTTTTCAATATTGCAGCCAAAGCAGTTTCTTTTAAATGTCTATTAGATTACACCACTTTAGCTCAAAATCTTCCAGTGGCTTTCTGACACATTTAGAATAAGTCCTACACGTCCTGCATTCAGGATCTGGCTTTGCCTACTCTGGTCTCATCTCCTGCCACTTGATGCCATTTGGTCACACAGACTTTCTTGCTGCTGCTTAAACACATGAAGCTCATTTCTGCCTCAGGATCTTTGGAGGTGTCATCCCTACCACCTGCACGTTCTTGACCCAGATCCTCACATGGCTTACATCCTCACTCTTGCTCTGCTTAAGTGTCACCTCCTCAGAGAGACCACTGTGGCTAAAATATATTGCTCCACCCTTTATTTTCTTAGGTACTTTTCCAATATAATTACATGTAAATGCTTTAAAGTATATTTGTTTAATTATAGAATATATATAATTATAGATTAGCTTATTTGATTTATGAATATAGTTCCTTGAGGGAGAGAACTTTGTCTTGTTCACAGCTATAACCTTGGCATATTGGGTCTGGCACGTAGTAGGCTTTCAGTAAAATGTGTTATGAACATGTAGTTTAAGAATATATATAGAATATTTTTGAGAACACAAACTGGGAAAAGTGGTTGCAAGGAAGGAAACTTAGGAGCAGAGCTTAGAAGCAGTTGGGAGGTTCACTTTTCATTTTAAACAAAACTGAATTTTTTTAATCATACATGTATTATTATTTCCAAAAATATTTACGACAGCGTATTAGCAAAAGTTATGATACATGGTTTACTATTATGAAAACTATATAGAAACTTAGGCCAGTATTTCATATGTTACAATCCAAGTACAGAACAGTACATGTTGTATTAAGGGCAGTTTGATGCAGCAGAACTTCCTTGGTGATGCAGATGTTCTATATCTGCATTGTTCAGTACAGTAGCTCCTAAGCTGTGTGACTACTGAGCACCTGGTGAGACTGAGGAACTGAATTTTTTATTTTAATTAATTTAAATAGCCATATGTGGCCCATGGCCACTATACTGAATAGTACAGATAGAGAGTAAATTCAACCAGGTAAATACATATGTTAATCAAGTACAGGAAGATATATTGCAAAAATGAAAACACTTCTGTATTAATGTATACATTTGCATAAATCAGAGGACGTGTATCTATAATGTGTGTGAATAGATAAATGCATCGGGTCTTAGTTGTGGTGCACGGACTCCCTAGTTGTGGCCACGGGCTCAGTCGTTGCAGCACACAGGCCTGGTTGTTCTGCAGCATGTGGGATCCTAGTTCCCCGAGAGGGGATGAACGAATGCAGGGTACCTCTGTCCGCTGCATTGCAAGGCAGTTCTTAACCACTGGACCGTCAGGGAAGTCTCTGTATTTTGATATTATATATCAGTCTATATGAGCATAGGGAGATGCCAGGAAGGATGTGCACCAAAAATAATGGTTACCTCAAGAGGGTGGTAGGAAATGGCAAGTGGAATAAATAGGGATAATGGGCCTTTTACTTTTTTTTTTAATATATTTTATTTTTTATTTATCGGCTCACTGGGTCTTCATTGCTGCGTGCAGCCTTTCTCTAGCTGTGGAAAGCAGGGGCTGCCCTCTGGTTGTAGTGCATAGTCTTCTGACTGTGGCAGCTTCTCTTATTATGGAGCATGGGCTCTGGGGCAGGCCGGCGCAGTTGCCCTGTGGCTTGTGGGATCTTCCCAGACCAGGGATCGAACCTGTGTCCCCTGCCTTGCAAGGCAGATTCTTAACCACTGGACCACCAGGGAAGGCCAGACTTTTCCTTTTTATATATATTTATGTATGTATGTCGGAGAAGGTGATGGCACCCCACTCCAGTACTCTTGCCTGGAAAATCGCGTGGACAGAGGAGCCCAGTAGGTTGCAGTCCATGGGGTCACGAAGAGTCGGACAGGACTGAGCTACTTCACTTTCACTTTTCACCTTCATGCGTTGGAGAAGGAAATGCAACCCACTCCAGTGTTCTTGCCTGGAGAATCCCAGGGACGGGGAGCCTGGTGGGCTGCCGTCTATGGGGTCGCACAGAGTCGGACAGGACTGAAGCGACTTAGCAGCAGCAGCAGCAGCATGTGTGTACGTAGTGTCTGTTACAGGGAAAGAGATGAAAGTAAGTGCTACTGTAAATTTAAAACAAATCTCTACATCTGAAAAACTTTAATGTCTTTTCTTCTGAAGTCATTTTATAAATTATGTGGGAGTATTTGTGTGTGGCAGTAGGGAAAGGCTGAGGATAACTAGAAACAGTGTCACCACTGGAGAGTGGAGCTGAGAAAGCCTATGAAGATTTATTTTTTCATTACGTAACCTTTTATCCTTTCTGAATTCCATAGGCACACTTACCTAGTCAAAAAATTTTAAGATAAAATCTTTCTAATGCTTTTAAATAAAAATTACAGACTGTGTTACTCTTTCCTTCTACTTACTTTTGCTTTAAAAGTTAGTTGTCAGTGGTATCCCCTTCTCATGCCCCAGAACTGCTGTGACAACATTAACAATTAGCATGTAGTGCTCCATAGAGCCCAAAATGACCAGTTATTGTATAATTTAAGACTAAATTTAAGATTAGTGCAAACTTTTATCTGAAATACAAAATTTTATCAAGAAATGCCAAATTTTCCTTCTTTTACATGGAACTCAACAAAAGTAACCAACAGTCATCAAGTGAAATTGCATTTAAACCTGTTTTAATAAAAAGCGATTGTTTTGTTTACCAGTCCTTTGTAGTAAGTATGTTGTATAGCCTTACATTAGCTATGTTTTCTCTTTGGTTAAAGTTGCCATTGCCCCAAATGGAGCCTTACAGCTGGCCAGTCCAGGCACAGATGGAGTACAGGGCCTTCAGACATTAACCATGACAAATTCAGGCAGTACTCAGCAAGGTACAACAATTCTCCAGTACGCACAGACTTCTGATGGACAACAAATACTTGTGCCCAGCAACCAGGTTGTTGTACAAAGTAAGTATGCTTAAGTATCTATGGAAAGCATCCAGAGTACTTTGAAAGATACGTATGAATTTTAACTCATTCTTTGGACCACACAGCTGCGTCAGGAGATATGCAGACATATCAGATCCGTACTACACCTTCAGCTACTTCACTACCACAGACCGTGGTGATGACATCTCCCGTGACCCTTACATCTCAGACATCCAAGACAGATGACCCCCAACTGAAAAGAGAAATAAGGTTGATGAAAAACAGGTAAGTAGTAAAATTATACTATCAGAATGGGTGATGCGTGTTTATAAATCTCAGAAAGATTTTAACTGAGATTATATGTTAGAAATGAGAAGAGTTTGTATCAGTTCTATTTTAATTGTTAATCTGTCTTGTATGTCTCTAGCAGCTCAGTGAGTCCCTTTGCACAGTCTCTTATTAATATGTGACCTAGAGCTCTTCCATTTCTGTTGGGTTCTTCAAATAGCACTCTTAAGAAAAACTTCTTAAACAGTATTGTTCTTGTTGGGTTGACAAAGTTAAGTGAAAATAATAATTTGCTGCTTGCTGTTTGTTGACTAGAGTAAGAATAGGGAAGAATTACTAGGTTTCTGCCGTAATACCTAGTATACTTATGGATACAGAATAGTTCTTAAAAATGAATTTTGATCGTGAAAATGTAGTAGTCATTTAACCCCCAGAAACATTACCTTTCATTTACTATATATTTTAAACAACGCTGTTTGCATCTCATGTACATCTGGTATTAAAACTAATTCTTTGAGAAAAATAATCTAATGGATAGCTTTTTGCAGTGTGTTCAGGGGAGAAGAAAAAAGATACCAATAAACTATATTAGAAACAAAAAAGGGTAAATAGCTACAGATTACAACAAATTTTTAAAATTTTAATAAAGTTCTATTTTCAGATCCTCTTGAGTAAGAAAATCAGAATAAAAGGATAATTTTCTAGAGCAATAAAAATTACCATAAAGGAGCAGATGGATACACTTAGTTACTTCAAGATAAAATGTTTTACTAAAAATAAAAGGGAGCAATTATCACTGTAAATAAAATTGGAAACAAGGCAGAGACCATCTGTTGTTTTGGAGGTTCCAACAAATACAGTAAGACAAGTAAATGAAATAAGTCATGTAAATATTAGAAAAGAATCCTATTTCTTTGCTGATGATATGATTGTGTACCTAGGAAACCCAGAAGACTTGTTAAAAATTACTAGAGTGAGACTTCTCTTTCTGACAATGTAACTTCAACTGCATAATATTTTTAAAAGCTTGATGAAATATAAAAACCATTCTTCTACATGATTGGATGAGCATGCAGAAAGAGATCTGTTGAGGTTAGAAATGAACCAGAAGCACAGGACCATGATGTTAATAAGCACTGAAGCAGCTGCTGTATATTCCTGGGGATAAGTTCAGATCTTTGTAATTGGCATAGCTTTCGTATGCAGAGGGGACCAGGGACAGAGCGTAGGGACTCCAGCTTGGAGAACTGGACCAAAGATTTTCTTCCTTGAGGTCAAGACCCAAGAAGATCTACACCCATAAGCTGAGAATTGTAACTTAAAAAATGGGTATTGGGACTTCCCTGATAGTCTGGTGGCTAAGAATCTGCCTGCCACTGCAGGGGACACTGATTCAGTCCCCTGGTCCAGGAACTAAGATCCATATGCCACTAAGCCTGTGCGCCCTATAGCTGTCTTCTGCAACAAGAGAAACCGCCACAGTGAGAAGCCCACGTGCCACAACTAGAGAATAGCCCCGCGCACAGCAACAGAGGTCCAGTGCAGTCCAAAAAAATAGAGAAATAACGGGTGAGGGTTCATAGGGCCCCCGGTTGCTTGGAGAGAGCAACCTCAACACAGGCTCTAAAGAATTCCTACACATTGAATTCTAACAAATATAAGTTGAAAAATCAGAATACCCGAAGAATTAGGCCTCCGTTATATATGCCAAGCCCTTAGACCATTTTCACAAAAAATTATTTCCATTTTCTTGAGGAAACTGAGGCCTAGAGAAGTCTAGTTACTTGACCAAGGTTACACTGCCCAGTAAGTGATAAGAGGCAGGATTTAAATTCATGGGTCCAGGTTTTAGGGTCCAGAGTCTTGAGGAATAATACCACACAGCCTTTTAGAAGCAAGAGTCAGCAGAAAGAGCAGACAACAGAATGAGTGTTGTGAAGTCTTCAGTTATCTAATAAGAGAGATGGAAAGAAGCATGTTTTTCATATTTAGAAAAGGATGTCATTGAAAATCATCAAAGATCAAGAGACTATAAAAATGATAAAAATTGGAGAAGAAAAGTAAAACTGCTAATTTTAACAAAGATACATTCATTTGCTTAGAATATTCAGGAGAATAATCTGCAAACTCTCTAGAAATGAAAAAGAACCAGTTCTCTTCAACACTATACTAGAAATCCTTGCCAGTTTAGTAAATCAGGAAAAAAGAGGGGATATTACAAGGATTTAAATGAAGAAAATAAAAGCTGTTACTATTTTTTGTATGATTGCCTGATTTAAAAAAAAAATTTTTGATTTAGAGAAGGATTACTGTAAGTAATGAATTTATAAGGTTACTAGATATAAAATCAGTTTCAAAGATCAACTGTCGTCTTCACATCAGCAATAAAGAGTTTGGTAAATAGTTATTTAAAAGATACTTATATTATCAATAAATGAAATATATGAGAATAAATCTAACAAAAGATGTCCAGGACACTTATGGAAAATATTGTTTTTTAGAGACATTAAAGAAGATCTAATAAATAAATGGAGAAATATACAATGTCCACAGATACAGAAACTCAGTATTATAAAGATGACTATTTTTCCCCCCAATTGATCCATAGATTCAATGCAGTTCCAATCAAAACCCAAACAGGTTGTTTGAAGAACTTGACAAGTTGATATTAAAATTTATAGAAGAGTAAAAAAAAGGGTCAAGAGCAGCCAAAATATTCCAGACAAGAATAAGATGAGGAGATAATCAAATCTTGTTTAAACCGTGAATTAAAATAATGTGATACTGGCATCGAGGTAAACAAAATCACTAGTGAAATAGAGTAGAGAGCTCAGAAACACATCTGTGAATACATGAAACCTTGGTAGGGCAGATTATTGGGGGAAGGAGGGACTCCAATAAATGATGCTAGGATAGTTACTTTATGTGAAAAAATTTCAAATTTCTTCCTCACACCATAGCAGATGAATTAAAGAGTATGTGAAAGGTGAAATTTTAAAGAACTTTTAGGTTGAAAATATATAATCTCATAGTTTCAAGTGTAGGCAAGATTCCTTAAAATAACACACACATAAAAAATTAACATGAAAGATTGATGAATCTTCATTAAAATCAGTAACTTATTAAAAGAAAGTGAAAATATAAGCTTCAAACCTATAGGAGATATTAGCAACATATCTGCCCCCCAAAAAAAGATTTCTTTGAAAAAATATAAAGATCATCTGAATTAATAAGTACAACCCAACTGAAAAAAAGTTGAATATGTTTTTGAAATGATACACAACTCCACATCCAGAAGAAAATCAAATTGGACTCCTATTTAATACCACATACAGAAGTAATTACAGATGGATTAAAGCAAACTCTGAAAATTAAGCAATAAACTCTTGAAAATAAAATTTAGGAATATATAGTGCATGGTAGTTTTTAATCTAAGCCAAGAAAAAGACTAAAAAAGAGAATTTATCATATAAGAAATAAAAATATCAGAAATCAAGTGGTAGATTAGAAAATTATATAGAAACAGATAATGGGTTAGTATGTATAATTCATTGAGAGTTCTTAGGTTGTGTGTCTTTATAGTAATTTCTAAATGTAAAATAGGCAAAAAGTATGAATGAACAGGCAAATAAATAAGAGCAGACCCAGAGGAGACTGTTAAACTTTTGAAAATGTTCCGTTTCACTAGTAGTTAGGGAAGTGAAATTAACAATGAAATGCCTGCATGACAAAGAACTGTGTACCAATATAGAGACATCATTAAAATAGTATGTGTCAAAAAAAGCAAGTTGCAGATAATAATATCTTCAGTTTTTAGTTCAAAAAAAAATTCAAAATACTTTTTTACTTGTTGTATATGTATATAAAACTTCAATGAAAATCCACAGAAATATTCTAACAGGACATGTACAAAACTGAGTATCAAAACATTGTTTATAATTAAAAATTGGAGTTTAGAGGATTTATATGTCCAAAGTTAACCAGAGGACCCACACATTTCACTTCTTGGTGTTCATCCAAGAGAAATGGGACATATGTTCTCAGAGACTGGCACAAGGACATGCGTAGCAGCTAAAACTAGTAAATGGCTCAACAGAATGGATAAACAAATTGTAATGATATCCATACAGTGGAGTATGGATAAACCTCAAAAATACACTGAGTGACAGGAGACCAGACACAAGAGTGCATTCTGGATAACTGTTGTCTGAAGGAAATTCTGTTACAGAATAGGAAAAACTTCATCTCCGGTGATAAGAGGGGACTTCTGGGGCAGTAAACATGTCTGACTCGATGGATGTGTGGGTTATATAGGTACATGCATGCATTTGCCATAGCAAATTGAATTCTGCACTCACTGTATATAGATGATACCCTAATTTTGTTTTAATGAGGGGAAAAAAAGGATGACCAGGGAAAATTACTGAAGTGCATTTACCATTTAAAGAATGTGAACTTTTTTCTAACTTTTTTCACCTGGGCTTCCCAGGTGGTGCAAGTGGTAAAGGAGCTGCCTACCAATGCAGGTTAGATGTAATAGACATAATACGTGCCGGGTCGATTCCTGGGTCAGGAAGATCCCATGGAGAAGGGAATGGCAGTCCACTCCAATAATCTTGCCTGGAGAATTCCATGGACAGAGGAGCCTGGCGGGCTGCACTTCATAGAGTGGCAGAGTCAGACACTACTGAAGCAATTTAGCACACACACAGCACACGTTTACCATTTAAAGAATTTGAACTTTTTTCTAACATTGGTTTTTAATGCTTATATTTAGAGAAGCTGCTCGAGAATGTCGCAGAAAGAAGAAAGAATATGTGAAATGCCTGGAAAATCGAGTCGCAGTTCTGGAAAATCAAAACAAAACTCTAATAGAAGAGTTAAAAACTTTGAAGGATCTTTATTCTAATAAAAGTGTTTGATTCTTAAGAAAGAAAATATTTTTGTGGACTTGCCTAAAAATTAGATGGATTTCTTTTTAGTGGAGTTTTATGAATTAAAAGGTCAAAAATGAAGCTTTTTATTTAGGTTTTTACAACTCAAAGAGAAATACCTTACATGAGAGATCTGGTGACAGAGGATAAAGTGGAAAAAGACCTTCAAGGAAGTTACTGGCACAACTGGAAGCTCTGTAAAAATTAAACATACTCAAGAAACATTTGAAATGAACTTTCACCAATTCAAATTTTCTAAATAACAATAGTTGCCAATATTCCAAAAATGGTAGATAAGATGAAATTTGGTAAATCAAATCTTTACAAATAAATCAGTTTACCGTTACAGGTTTGCATTTCTGTTTCCTAAAATTTATCTTTCTTCAATTGTGTGTGTGTGTTCTGTTTCTGCCAATAAATTCTACATTGCAAATAGAAAAGAAAAGCTAATACATAACTAAATATATAAATTATGTATCTTGATTATATATACTTGTTCCGTTGTCAGGTCTCAAATGGGTTTTTAAAAGTCTGTTCGTTGGACTCAGGAGGGGTTTTGAGACTAGGTTAACAATTTTTGAGGCCTTGTCCTAAAAGACATCTAAGGTACATGAATGGAGTATGGTGATTTTGTAACATTTTTTATCAGAAAGGAAAAAGAATTGTTTAAAAGTTTGATACTTTTAAATAGTTTTTTGGTTACTCTGGGAATGGTGATTTTCTACCAATATTTAATAAATTGTTTTTTGATTCTATATTCTGTATGCAGTTGAATATACCTTACTTACTCTGTTGTGCTTTAATAGAATGGAATGTTTACAGGCCCTTAAGATAGAGTATTTTGAAAACCTTCTGAAGATGCATACCAAAGTTTTCCAAGAGGATTTTATAATCAGTTTAATGTAAGGTTTATCAGATTCTAAATACAGTTACTAAGGCAATTTTATGTTAGAGACTATTTTGTAATGTAGTGAATGGTACATTTATAAGAAAAGTGACTGCCAATATATTTTTATAGCTAATCTTTATAAATTCTAAAGTTAAGTTTTTAATGATTATTTTAAATGTTTATATAGTTTGTTAGTAAAAAATATTTTGCATCTCAAAGTATCATTTTTATATTATGGGAAGCAAAGTTTCCAGATTGGCTAATATTTGAATTGTAAGTTTTGTATGCAGTTTATCCAAAGTCAAGAAATGCTGTCAGCACACCAGTGTTCAACCTCTGTATTCCAACTTGTATACACTTTGAAATTGTACTGCAAAACTATTGTGCGCTTCTTATACAATATGTATCATATTGTTGTGTATGAAATTAAAGGACATTTGATAAAATTAAGTTTGCTGAATATAAAATACATTGCTTGATATATGAATGACAAGCTTCCTGATAACCATTTTGTTAATTATACTAACTATAGTGCATTCCTAGTTTTGAAATGATAAATTTACAAATCTGGGCTGCACAACCTATTTTAAGAAGGGGATATGTTTAAATGTTTTGCTTCAGTCAGAACCAATTATAATAAAGATAGCTAAATATTTTGTTCTACAAGTGTTTAGAACATGGTTAAGGGGCCTGTCATGTAGAAATTTTAATTGATAAATCTATTAATTCTAATAAAATTTTTCATTAACAGGGTCAGGGTCTTTTAGAATGGGGCTTTTTGTTGATCTTTTAAAATGGGACTTTTTTTTGTTGATTTGTCAGCAGTTTATGAAAAGAAAGAAAAGTCTGAACACCAGTGAAATTACTTCTATCACTATCCTAAAGCCTGAGTCTCAAAACAGTGGCCCATCAGGCTAAAGAATATTAGGGGTATGGGGTCAGTGGATTATATCAAGAGTGTTTTAAAAGTTAATTTATTGGGTGGATGTTGCATTTGGCTCCAGTAGCCTAGCTCTTAGCAACTGGACATACACAAATACTGTAAACTCTCCACAACCTACACATCTCTGGCGTAGGGTCTTGCTCACTAGTTCACATTATGTAGTTAAGCTGTATGTAACAGGCATGGACAAGCCAGTGAGGAGTCCATAAATGCATACCAATTTATGAGGCTTATGACACTTTAAAGGTGATTATACTACAAGCCTGAAATTAAGATTTCAAAAGTTTGAGAGACCAATGAAATTATTTCCTTAGTTCAATTTACTATTGAATTTATAAGTAAATTATCACTTACAGTTTGTTACATTGATGGAAATAACATTACTGCCCACAAATGCATCCTTGAGCATATAAGATTAAAAAAAAAAAAAAATCCCTTTAATTTTATTCCTCTTCTGTGAAGAATGGACATGTGTTAAAGCTTCAGAAATCTTACCATATTTATTTTTTCATTCAGCAATTACTATTTTAAAGTTACTGTGTTTTTCTCCAGTTAAAACATATATTATGCCTTGGAATTATAAAGTTATAATTGCAATTCAGATTCCCAGATGCTGAAATGATACAAACTGAGTGAATTTGACTAAGTTAAAGGAAAAGTCATAGGTTATAGTGAAACAAAATGTCAAAGTATATCAGTCTAATTGCAGTAATTGTATTATTTACTATTACTCAAATTTGGTTTTTATTTTTTAATAAATACTGCCTTTTTTCCCCCAAAACTTTTTCCTATAAAGAAAGTAAAGGAACACTTAAATCAAGGTTGTAGAATTCAGAAGCCCACTCTAGGGAGTGTTTCGCAGAAGTATATTTTTTTGGCCATGCCATGCAGCATGCAAAATAGCACGCGGAATATTAGTTCCCTGACTAGGGACCAAAGCCACGACCCTTCAGTGGAAGGGTGGAATCTTAACCACTGGACCACCAGGGAAGTCCTTGGCAGAAATCTTTGAGTCAGTTGAAGGAGATGTAGGCCATTTGACTTTTTTTTTTTTAAGGGATTCTGGTAACTCAGTCCCTTTTTATTCATGTACATTTCTTTACAGCAAACACAGGGATTAGAGACCAAGTCTTTGCCATTTCATGGTTGAGATCCTTTTCCTCAAAATTGATGGATATATGTGATACTTTGCTGCCTTCAATAAGTATATATGTTTTAACATATAAATATACATTTATTACAAAATTGAGTTACCTATATATATAACACGAACAGTTTTACCATTTCCTTAACATCTACTATTTATTGAGTAATTACTATGCATGTGTGTGTGTGTGAAATCACTCAGTTGTGTCCGACTCTTTGCGACCCCGTGGACTGTAGCCCACCAGGCTCCTCCGTCCATGCAATTCTCCAGGCAAGAATACTGGAGTGGGTTGCCATTTCCTTCTCCAGGAGATCTTCCCAACCCAAGGATTGAACCCGGGTCTCCCACATTGTAGGCAGACACTTTACCGTCTGAGCCACCAGCATAAGAAACTATTAAAGTAGACATTCATTCTGAAGATACTTATTGAAGGCCTTTTACATGCCAAGCATTACAGGAAGAGTGGCAGACAAGGCAGAGTTGTATCTCTTATGGAACTTAGGTAAGTACCAGTCTCACAGGATGACATTAATATCTAACTAAGGTTATATGAGTATTAATAACTAGGGATCTGGGATTTAAACCTAACCTCTAACCATTCACTATAAAACAGCACATATACCCTTACCCCCAACAACACACACCTTTATTTTAAACTTGAAGGGGAGCCTGCATCTTCTGCTTTTCTGTACCCCCGCCCCCCCAGGTCTAGGGCAGTCCTTACCCGGTTTAAAGGAGTGCTCTATTGTTGTGATAGTCACTATGTCGTGTCTGACTCTGCGACCCCCACGGACTGTGAAAGTCACTCAGTTGTGTTTGACTCTGCAACCCCATGGACTGTACAGTCCATGGAATTCTCCAGCCCAGAATACTGGAGTGAGTAGCCTTTACCCTCCAACCCAGGGGTCGGAGCCAGGTCTACCCATGGATTCTTTACCAGCTGAGCCACAAGGTTCCTCTGTCCATGGGATTCTCCAGGCAAGAAGATGAGGGGGTTGCCATTTCCTTCTCCAGGGGATCTTCCTGACCCAGGGATCGAACCCTGGTCTCCCGCACTGCAGGCAGATTCTATAACTAATGTTATTCTACCTAGGGTTACTTGGTAAATAGGGTTTGGACCTCAGCTTGATCAACTCCAAAGTCTGTGGTCTTAATCTAGAGCGTACCTTCTTAACATGTTCTGGAAAGCCTGAAAAGCTTCACTGAATCTGTGCACTAGAATAGCACAGATTTTTAAAGTTCTATTTAAATGTGTCCACTAGATGGCAACCTCCGTTTTAAAAATCACAGAAGTTTTACAAACTTTAAAAATTACATAGAAAACTACACAAGTTAACATATCAAATCCTTGTACATGCACCATTCAGAATTAATAAATGTTAACATTTTGTTGTCTTCAGCTCATTTTCTGAATAGGAAAAAATGCACAGATAAACTCCTCATCTTTCTTTCCCTAGTCCAATTTCCCTCCCTGAAGGAAACCACTATCATGAATTCAGTATGGAACCAGTCCGTGTTTTTATGTTTACTATATGAACCCATAAATAACATGTCAGACTAGTATCTCTTAGAAGTTTATAAATGGTACTTTAATTCCTCAAATGAAAGATCAAGCAGACCAAAGAAAGTTTAGGATTTTAGCTATGATAAAGTAATAACTTTCTTTTGGAAAAAACCTGAATATGAGAGCAATTTTTTTTTTCTCAGCTGACAATTTTCAGAATTTACCATCATTTCTGAAAAAAATGCTTGCCAAGAAAAAAATTTTTTTTTAATTCATAAGATGTGCAAGACAGCTTAGGCTTAGTTGATAAAACAGTAAACAAAAACAGACCTGCAATGAATTTTAAAAAGAAAAAGTTACATAATTTCTTTCCCCACTACCCACTGCCATCATAAATAAGCAATCAAATAAAATTTTGAGGAATTAACTGCTCAGTGAAGGATGCTAATTAAACATGAAACATGGTGTTTCACAAGCTCAGACTCCTTGCGGAAATGACAGAGGGCATTGGAAGACCCGCTCTACTTTTCACTACATTATTTGCATGTTCTAAGAAATCTAGAAATCTATACCCACTAAAAAAATTCTCATTAATCCAAAAGAAACAGGCAGGACAAATTGCCTCCCCCCCAAAATTATAGAAATCTATGGATATTAGTAATCATAATAAATGTAAATGCACTGAGCATTTTAGTTAAAGACTGCCATGTTTGATTAGAAAACAAAATTCAGCTATATGTTGTTTATATCCCTAAAATATAAGGATACAGCAAGGTTGACAGCAATTATTAGCCAAAAGAAAGCACAAAGCATAAATAGCAGATCAGATCAGATCAGTCGCTCAGTCGTGTCCAACTCTTTGCGACCCCATGAATCGCAGCACGCCAAGCCTCCCTGTCCATCACCAACTCCCAGAGTTCACTCAGACTCACGTCCATCGAGTCAGTGATGCTATCCAGCCATCTCATCCTCTGTCGTTCCCTTCTCCTCTTGCCCCCAATCTCTCCCAGCATCAGAGTCTTTTCCAATGAGTCAACTCTTCGCATGAGGTGGCCAAAGTACTGGAGTTTCAACTTTAGCATTATTCCTTCCAAATAAATCCCAGGGCTGACAGCTATATTTATGTTGAACATAAAAAACTATGGCTTGGGACAAAATAGTCACTATAAAAAGATTTTAACTCACTTGGAAGATAAAAATACATCTAAACTTATATGCACCTAATAATACAGGGTCAAGATGTTAAGCAAAATGCAGAAATAAGAGAAAAAAATTCATAATCTTAGTAGAATTTAATATACCTCTCTCATAATTGATACAAAAAGCAGGAAAGTAATCAGTATAGCGGAGAAGGCAATGGCACCCCACTGCAGTACTCTTGCCTGGAGAATCCCAGGGACAGGGGAGCCTGGTGGGCTGCCGTCTATGGGGTTGCACAGAGTCGGACACGACTGAGGCGCCTTAGCAGCAGTAGTAGCAATCAGTATAGAGACTTGAACAATGAAAAAACTTGACCTAACATACTGAATTTCATCATCTGTAAGCCATCACTGATTATAAGACAAGCTATTAAGTACCACTAAGAAGGAAAGGCCATTGCCAGTTAACTATACCACGCCATTGATGGCCAGATGCATACTTGATTTCAGAGATGTTTCAATGTGGAAAACACATCTTTTAATCAACGAAATTTGATGTAGAAAATGCAACTGTAAATAACACATAAGTATTATTTATGAAAGTAGAACCATATAATATGGGCAATAAAGTAAGTCTCAACAAATTTTGAGGGCTTCCCTTGTGGCTCAGCTGGTAAAGAATCTGCCTGCAATGCAGGAGACCTGGGTTTGATCCCTGGGTTGGGAAGATCCTCTGGAGAAGGGAAAGGCTACCCACTCCAGTATTCTGGCCTGGAGAATCCCATGGACTGTATACTCCATGGGGTTGCAGAGAGTCAGACACAACTGAGTGACTTTCAACAAATTTTCAAAGAGTTGGTTTGATATGGACTATGTTCCATTGGTCTATATGTGTCTATCCTTTCAATAAAACCACTGTCTTGATTACTGTAGCTTTATAATAAGTCTTAAAATCAGGTGGTATGAATTCAAGTTTTTTTTCCCCAAAAAATTATTTTAGCCATTCCAGTTCCTTTGCCTTCTATATGAATTTTAGAATCAGCTGGTTTGTATCTACAAGAGATCCTTCTAGGACTTTGGGGTTGTTAAAAATATATGTAGATTAACTGGTGAAGTACTGACAACTGAACAATATTGAGGCATCCAATCCATAAATACAATATATCTCCACTTAGTGTTTCTGATTTTTTTTTCTTCACTGTTTTGTACTTTTTGGCAGAGACCATGTACATATTCTGTTAGATTTATACCTAATTACTTTTTCTTATGGGTATTTTAAATGTTTAAATTGTTCTTGGCTAATATATGAAAAGAGAAATTTTGTCGTGGGATCATACTAAATGCACTTAGTAGTTCTGCTGCTGCTGCTGCTAAGTTGCTTCAGTCATGTTCGACTCTTCGCAACCCCATGGACTGCAGCCTACCAGGCTCCTCCGTCCATGGGAGCTTCCAGGCAAGAGTATGGGGTGGGGTGCCATTGCCTTCTCCGTTAGTAGTTCTGATGCTGCTAAGTGGCTTCAGTCGTGTCCGACTCTGTGCAACCCCATAGACGGCAGCCCACCAGGCTCCCCCGTCCCTGGGATTCTCCAGGCAAGAATAATGGAGTGGGTTGCCATTTCCTTCTACAGGTTAGTAGTTCTAGGAGCTTTTAAAACAGATTTTCTTGGGGGATGGGAGGCGGTTTCTATCTAGACAGTGACATTTGTGAATAGAGACAGTTTTATATCTTTCTTTAAAGTATGTCTTTATCTTGCTTTATTGTACTGCCTAGGATTTTTTGTACAGTATTAAATAGCACTGGTAAGAGTGGACTTCTTTTTTTTCCTTTGGTCATGCTCTGTGGCTCGTGGAATCTTAGTTCCTGTCCCAGGGACTGAATCTGGGCCCCGGCCATGAAAGCACCCAGTCCTAACCGTGGACCTCCAGGGGAATTCCCACTAGTTAAGGGAATTCCCATACTGTTAAGTCCTAATGCAGTAAAACAAGAAAAGGAGATAAAAGGTATACAGATTGAGAGGGAAGAAATAAAATTTTCTTTGCTCATAGATGATATGATAATCTATATAGAAAATCCAAAAGATTCTACAAAGGAACTCCTGTAATTAATAAGTGATTACAGCAGGGATGCAGGATACAAGATTCATATACAAAAGTCATTTGCTTTCAGATGTAACAGCAATGAATAACTGGAATTTTAAATTAAAAATATAATACTATTTACATTAACACCCCCCAAAATGAAATACTTAGGTATAAATCTAACAAAATAAGTACAAGATTTGTATGAGCAAAACTACAAAACTCTGACAAAAGAAATCAAATAAGAACTAAATAAATGGACAGGTATTCCATGTCAATGGATAGACAGTTAACACTGTCAGGATGGCAGTTCTTCCAAACTTGTTCTACAGGTTCAAAACAAGCCCAATCAAAACCTCAGCAAATTATTTTGTGGATATTAACTGACTCTAAAGGTTATACAGAGAGGATAAAAGACTCAGAATAGACAACACAGTATTGAAGGAAAAGAACCAAGTTGAAGAGCTGCCAGTACCTGACTTAAAGACATACCATAGAGCTACAGTAATCAAGATGATATTCACAAAAGGACAGACAGATAGGTCAATCGAATAGAACAGAGAGCCCAGAGACAGACTTACATAGGTACAGTCAACTAATCTTCAGCAAAGGAGCAAAGGCAATAAAATGGAGCAAAGACAGAGTTTTTAATAAATGATGCTGGAACAGCTGGAGATCCACGTGAAGAAAAAGGTGAATCTAGATATAGACCTGTATCCTCCACAAGAATTACCTCAAAAATGGACCGCAGACCTAAATGTAAAACACAAAAGTATAAAACTCTTAGAAGATAACATAGAAGAGGGCTTCCCTGGTGGTCCAAGGGCTAGGACCCCATGCTCCCAATTCAGGAGACCCAGGTTCAATCCCTGGTCAGGGAACTAGAACCCACATGCTGCAACTAAGACCCAGCAACAGTTAACTAAATAAATAACTATTTAAAAAAAAAAAAAAGGAGAAAATCTAGATGACCTTGGGTTTGGCAATAATTCCAAAAGTATGATCCATGAAAGAAATAACTGATAAATTAGACTTCATTAAAAGTAAAAGTTTCTGCTCTGTGAAAGACGATGAAAAGAAAAGCTACAGACTGAGAGAAAATATCTGCAAAAGACATACCTAACAGAGGACTAGGGGCTTCACAGATGGTGCTAGTGGTAAAGAATCCACCTGTCAATGCAGGAGACATAAGAGACACAGGTTCGATCCCTGGGTCGGGAAGATCCCACATGCTATAGAGCAGCTAAGCCCATTTGCCACAACTACTGAAGACCACACACCTAGAGCCTGCGCACCACAACAAAACGTAGCCCTGTTTTCCACAACCAGAGCACGGCCACAGGCAGCAAAGAAGACCCAGTGCAGCCAAGAGCTAATTTTTAAAAAATGAGATTCCACTAACACACTCACTCATTGTTCAGTCGCTAAGACTCTGCGGCCCCATAGACTGCAGCACACCAGGCTCCTCTGTCCTCTACGGTCTCCTGGAATTTGCTCAAACATGTCTGTTGACTTGGTGATGCTATCTAACCATCTCATCCTCTGCCACTCCCTTCTCCTTTTGCCTTCAATCTTCCCCAGAATCACGGTCTTTTCCAGTGAGTGGGCTCTTCACATCAAGTGGCCAAAGGACATTATGGAGTTTCAGCATCAATTCCTCCGACGGATATTCAGAGTTAATTTCCTTTAATATTGACTGGCTTGATCTCTGTGCTGCCCAAGGGACTCTCAAAAGTTTCTCCAGCACAATTCAAAAGCATCAGTTCTTTGGCACTCAGCCTTCTTTTTGGTCCAATTCTCACATCCGAACATGACTACTGGAAAAACCAAAGATTTGACTATACAGACCTTTGTTTGCAAAGTAATGGCTCTGCCTTTTTTTTTTTTTAATTGAAGCATAATTGCTTTACAGAATTTTGTTGTTTTGTGTCAAACATCAACATGAATCAGTCATAGGTGTACATATGTCTCCTCCCTCTGGAACCTCTCTCCCATCTCCCTCCCCATCCCACCCCTCTAAGTTGATACAGAGCCCCTGTTTGAGTTCCCTGAGACATATGGCGAATTACCATTGGCTATCTATTTTACACATGATAATGTAAGTTTCCATGTTACTCTCTCCATACATCTCACCCTCTCCTCCCCTCTCCCTGTGTCCATAAGTCTGTTCTCTATGTTTGTTTCTCCACTGCTGCCTTGAAAATAAATTCTTCAGTACCATCTTTCCAGATTCCATATATATGTGTTAGTATATGAACTGTGGTGTTGGAGAAGACTCTTGAGAGTCCCTTGGACTGCAAGGAGATCCAACCAGTCCATTCTGAAGGAGATCAGCCAGGGGGATTTCTTTGGAAGGAATGATGCTAAAGTTGAAACTCCAGTACTTTGGCCACCTCATGCGAAGAGTTGACTCATTGGAAAAGACTCTGATGCTGGGAGGATTGGGGGCAGGAGGAGAAGGGGATGACAGAGGATGAGATGGCTGGATGGCATCACCGACTCGATGGACATGAGTCTGAGTGAACTCCAGGAGTTGGTGATGGACAGGGAGGCCTGCATGCTGCGATTCATGGGGTCACAAAGAGTCGGACATGACTGAGCGACTGAACTGAAACTGATATGATATTTATCTTTCTGATTTACTTCATTCTGTATAATAGGCTCTAGGTTCAGCCACCGCATTAGAACTGACTCAAATGTGAATATTCCATTGTGTATATGTATCACAACTTCTTTATCCATTCATTGGTCAAACATCTAGGTTGCTTCCACGTTCTAGCTATTGTAAATAGTGCTGCAGTGAACACTGGGGTACATGTGTCTTTTTCAATTTCGGTTTTCTCAGGGTATATGCCCAGGAGTGGGATTGCTGGGTCATATTGAGGTTTTGTTCTTAGTTTTTTAAGGAATCTCCATACCATCTTCCATAGTGGCTGTATCAACTTACATTCCCACCAACAGTGCAAGAGGGTTCCCTTTTCTCCACACCCTCTCCAGCATTTATTGTTTATAGACTTTTTGATGAGGGCCATTCTGACAGGTGTGAAATGATATCTCATTATAGTTTTGATTTATATTTCTCTAATAATGAGCGATGTTGAGCATCTTTTCATGTGTTTGTTAGCTATCTGTATGTCTTCTTTGGAGAAATGTCTGTTTAGGTCTTTTCCCCACTTTTTGATTGAGCTGTTTCTTTTTCTGGTATTGAGTTGTATGAGCTGCTTATATATTTTGGAGTTTAATCCTTTGTCAGTTGTTTCATTTGCTATTATTTTCTCCCATTCTGAAAGTTGTCTTTTCACCTTGTTTATAGTTTTCTTTGCTGTGCAAAAGCTTTTAAATTTAACTACATCCCACTTGTTTACTTTTGCTTTTATTTCTATTACTCCAGGAGGTGGGTCAAAGGGGATCTTGCTTTGATTTATGTCATCAAGTGTTCTGCCTATGTTTTCCTCTAAGAATTTTATAGTTTCTGGTCTTATATTTAGGACTTTAATCCATTTTGAGTTTATATTTGTGTATGCTAGTAAAGTAATGCTCAAAATTCTCCAAGCCAGGCTTCAGCAATACATGAACCGTGAACTTCCAGATATTCAAGCTGGTTTTAGAAAAGGCAGAGGAACCAGAGATCAAATTGCCAACGTCTGCTGGATCATGGAAAAAGCAAGAGAGTTCCAGAAAAACATCTATTTCTGCTTTATTGACTATGCCAAAGCCTTTATGTGGATCACAATAAACTGTGGAAAATTCTGAAAGAGATGGGCATACCAGACCACCTGACCTGCCTCTTGAGAAACCTGTACGCAGGTCAGGAAGCAACAGTTAGAACTGGACATGGAACAACAGACTAGTTCCAAATAGGAAAAGGAGTACGTCAAGGCTGTATATTATCACCCTGCTTATTTAACTTATATGCAAAGTACATCATGAGAAACGCTGGGCTGGAGGAAGCACAAGCGGGAATCAAGATTGCCGGGAGAAATATCAATAACCTCAGATATGCAGATGACACACCCTTATGGCAGAAAGTGAAGAGGAATTAAAAAGCCTCTTGATGAAAGTGAAAGAGGATACTGTATTGGTGTTTTTCTTTCTGGCTTACTTCACTCTGTATAATAGGTTCCAGTTTCATCCATCTCATTAGAACTGATTCAAATGTATTCTTTTTAATGGCTGAGTAATACTACAGTATACTAACGCACATATATGGAATTTAGAAAGATGGTAACAATAACCCTGTGTATGAGACAGCAAAAGAGACACCGATGTATAGATCAGTCTTATGGACTCTGTGGGAGAGGGAGAGGGTGGAGAGATTTGGGAGAATAGCATTGAAACCTGTATAATATCATGTATGAAACGAGTCACCAGTCCAGGTTCGATGCACGGTACTGGATGCTTGGGGCTGGTGCACTGGGACGACCCAGAGGGAGGGTAGGGGAGGGAGGAGGGTTCAGGATGGGGAACGCGGGTATACCTGTGGCAGATTCATTTCGATATTTGGCAAAACTAATACAATATTGTAAAGTTTAAAAATAAAATGAAAACAACAACAACAAAAAAAGAAAGTGAAAGAGGAGAGTGAAAAAGTTGGCTTAAAGCTCAACATTCAAAAAACTAAGATCATGACATTTGGTCCCATCACTTCATGGGAATTAGATGGGGAAACAGTGGAAACAGTGTCAGACTTTATTTTTGGGGGCTCCAAAATCACTGCAGATGGTGACTGCAGCCATGAAATTAAAAGACCCTTACTCCTTGGAAGGAAAGTTATGACCAACCTAGATAGCATATTCAGAAGCAAAGACATTCCTTTGCCAACAAAGGTCCATCTAGTCAAGGCTATTGTTTTTCCAGTGGTCATGTATGGATGTGAGAGTTGGACTGTGAAGAAACCTGAGCACCGAAGAACTGATGCTTTTGAACTGTGGTGTTGGAGAAGACTCTTGAGAGTCCCTTGGATTGCAAGGAGATCCAACCAGTCCATTCTAAAGGAGATCAGTCCTGGGTGTTCTTTGGAAGGATTGATGCTAAAGCTGAAACTCCAATACTTTGGCCACCTCATGCAAAGAGTTGACTCATTGGAAAAGACTCTGATGCTGGGAGGGATTGGGGGCAGGAGAAGGGGACGACAGAACGTGAGATAGCTGGATGGCATCACTGACTCAATGGACATGAGTTTGGGTGAACTCCGGGAGTTGATGATGGACAGAGAGGCCTGGCGTGCTGCAATTCATGGGGTCGCAAAGAGTCGGACATGACTGAGCGACTGAACTGAACTGAACTGATGGTGTTAGGAAGTGTTCTGATTTCATTCTTTTACATGTAGCTGTCCAGTTTTCCTAGCACCACTTACTGAAGAGGCTGTCTTTGCCCCATTGTATATTCTTGCCTCCTTTGTCAAAAATAAGGTACCCATAGGTGCATGAGTTTACTTCTGGGCTTTCTATCTTGTTTTACTGATCTATATTTCTGTTTCTGTGCCAGTACCATACTGTCTTGATGACTGCAGCTTTGTAGTATAATCTGAAGTCAGGAAAGTTAATTCCTCTGGCTCTATTCTTCTTCCTCAAGACTGCTTTGGCTATTCAGAGTCTTTTTTGTTTCCATATGAATGGTAAATTTTTTTGTTCTAGTTCCTTGAAGATGTGATTTTAATTTGATAGGGATCACACTGAATCGCACTGTAGACTACATGTGGTAGCTTAGTCATTTTTATAATATGAATTCTTCCTATTCAGAAACATGGAACATCTCTCCATCTGTTTATGTCATCTTTGATTTCTTTCATCAGTGTCTTATAATTTTCTGTATACAGTTATTTTGTCTCCTTAGGTAGGTTTATTCCTAGATATTTTATTCTTTCTGTTGCAATGCTGAATAGGATTCATTTCTTAATTTCTCTTTCTGATTTTTCATTGTTAGTTTACAGGAATGCAAGTGACTTCTGTGTATTGATTTTGTATCCTGCAACTTTGCTAAATTCACTGATTAGCTCTAGTAATTTTCTGATAATATCTTTAGAGTTTTCAATATCATGTCATCTGCAAACAGGGAGCACTCTTACTTTTCTGATCTGGATTCCTTTATTTCTTTTTTTTCTATGATTGCTGTAGTCTAGATTTCCAAAACTATGTTGAATAATAGTGGTGAGAGTGGACACCCTTGTCTTGTTCTTGATCTTAGAAGAGATGCTTTCAGTTTTTCACCATTGAGAATAATGTTTGCTGTGGGCTTATCATATATGGCCTTTACTATATTGAGGTAGTAGGTTCCTTCTGTGCCCATTTTTTGAAGAATTTTAATCATGCTGCTGCCGCTGCTAAGTCACTTCTGTTGTGTCCGACTCTGTGTGACCTCATAAACGGCAGCCCACCAGGCTCCACCATCCCTGGGAGTCTCCAGGCAAGAACACTGGAGTGGTGCCGGGAACCAGCACGGGAGTTCCCACCCATGACAAGGTCATGTGGGAGAGCCCTGACGGGCAAGGTGAGTCAGGGCTCGAGAGGCCCCCTGGACCTGCCTGAGCATCTACCCCAAAACCAAAATCTGTCTGTTTTACTATTTCACAACTTTCACCAACTCTTCTGACATGAACGGGGGGCTATCCCCGACCACCTTTCTCTGTAAGAAAATCAACTTAAAACTCTAGTTAATAAGTCTCCTGGGCGTAAAAGGAGTGTTTCAATTCAAACCCCTCTGATGACTTTCTAGCTTGCCTGACAGGTTTGTTCGGACTCCTGCAGCTACGCATGTGATTGTTCACAGCCTCCGAACCACGAGAGGCACAGGAAGCTTAAGATATTCTAACAATGCAGAGCTTCTCAGAGAGTTAAAATTGTTAGAATAGAACTAGTAGAGGATTTCTTTGTTGAGCTAATGCTTGCTGCCAAGTTTCCATATCCCTTACCTACTGTGTCCCTGGGAGTATATTGATTAATATAGTTGGTGTATAGAAATGTAAGTAGTAGCTTTAATGTTTGTAACCTTGGACCCTTGAGTTAATTCTTTTCTTGTTATAGCCCACCACATTTTTGCCCTATAGGAATGCAACTTTAATGCTTTTGGAGGGTGGTGTCTGACTTTAGAATAATCACCTTTAGAGAAAAATAAGTTTTCTGAAGAAAGGGTCATAAAATGTTAACAGGCCTCCTGGCCAGAAGATTATGTAAATCACCTAAAGCTTTTGCATATGATAAGTTTGCAGAAAGAAAGCCTGGCTTCAATAAGGATCAAGGACTGCTGACCTTGCATGACTCTACCCTTCCCACCCCGCCCCTCCCATTATCCTCTATGCACAACTTAAGGTATAAAAACTACTTTGTAAAATAAAGTGTGGGCCTTGCTGAAACTTGGTATCCCCATGTCGTTCTTTGTCTTTTCTTTTCAGGCTGATTCCCTGGAGCACAGGGGCCCTCTGCATTCACTTTCCTGCCTGGGCTTCTAAGACCCACTTGAGAAGGTGCCTAAGGTGGGGCACCTTCAGCTATTTGAGAGGGCGCCTGCGGCCTACATGAACAGAGCAAGTCCCATGCTGGGGCTTTATTGGCTTTCTGTGTAAACCAAGGAATATCAGCCTCTTTTCTCTCCTCTATTTTCTTAACTGCAAAATTCTTTTCTTATCTCTTTCTCTATTTCTCTCAGTCCCCGATGCCGTCCTCCCAAGGGAATCCCTGGATCCAACCGGGGCTGGACCCCGGTAGAGTGGGTTGCCATTTCCTTCTCCAATGCATGAAAGTGAAAAGTGAAAGTGAAGTCGCTCAGTCGAGTCCGACTCTTCGAGATCTCATGGGCTGCAGCCTACCAGGCTCCTCCATCCATGGGATTTTCCAGGCAAGAGTACTGGAGTGGGGTGCCATTACCTTCTCCCATTTTAATCACAAATGGGTGCTGAATTTTTTCTGTATCTATTGAGATTATCATATGGTTTTTATCTTTCAATTTGTTAATATGGTATATCACATTGATTCATTTGTGTATATTGAAGAATTCTTGAATCCCTGAAATAAACTCACCTAGATCATGGTGTATGAGCTTTTTAATGTGTTGGTGAATTCTGTTTGCTAAACTTTGTTGAGGATTTTTGCATCTATGTTCATCTGTGATATTGGCCTGCAGTTTTCTTTTTTTGTGTTGTCTTTGTCTTGTTTTGGAATCAGGGTGATGGTGGTTTCATAGAATGAGTTTGGAAGTGTTCCTTCCTCTGCGATTTTTTGAAAGAGTTTTAGAAGGATAGGTATTAGCTCTTCTCTAAATGTTTGATATAATTCCCCTGTGAAGCCATCTTGTCCTGGGCTTTTGTTTTCTGGGAGATTTTTTATCACAGTTTTGATATCAGTGCTTGTTCATAATTCCTATTTCTTCCTGGTTCAGTCTTGGAAGACTGAACTTTTCTAAGAATCTGTCCATTTCTCCCAGGTTATGCATTTTATTTCCATACAGTTGCTCATAATAGTCTCATAATCCTTAGTATTTCTGCATTGTCTGTTGTAGCCTCTCCTTTTTCATTTCTAATTTTGTTGATTTGATTCTTTTCTCTTTTTTCCCTGATGAGTTTGGTGAAAGGTTTGTTAATTTTGTTTATCTTCTCAAAGAACCAGCTTTTAGTTTTATTAATCTTTATTATTGTTTCTTTCATTTCTTTTTCATTTATTTTTGCTCTGACTTTTGTGATTTCTTTCCTTCTGCTAATTTTGGTGGCGGGGGGGGGGTCTGTTGTTCTTCTTTTCCCAGTTGTTTTAGGTGTAAAGTTAGGTTGTCTGTTCGACGTTTTTCTTGTTTCTTGAGGTAGGATTGTATTGCTATAAAATTCCCTCTTAGAACTGCTTTTGCTGCATCCCATTGGTTTTGAGTTGTCATGTTTTCATCTCATTTTGTTTTTTTCTTTATTTCCCTTTTGATTTCTTCAGTAACCTGTTCCTTATTTAGAAATGTATTGTTTACTCTCCACGTGTTTGTGTTTTATACAGTTTTTTTCTAGTAATTGATATCTAGTTTCACAGTGTTGTCGTCAGAAGAGATGTTTGATATAATTTCAGTTTTCTTAAATTTACTGAGGTTTGATTTGTGATCCAGGATGTGGTCTATCCTGGAGAATGTTCCATGTGCACTTCAGAAGAAGGTGTATTCTTCTGCATTTGGATGGAATGTCCTGAAGATATCAATGAAATCCATCTCATCTAATGCAGCATTTAAGATTTGTGTTTTCGTATTAATTTTCTGTTTTGATGATCTGTCCACTGGTGTAAATGGGGTATTAAATTCTCCTGATATTATTGTGTTACTGTAAACTTTTCCTTTTATGTTTGTTAGTGGTTGTCTTATGTATTGAGGTGCTCCCATGTTGAGTGCATAGATATTTACAATTGTTATGCCTTCCTCTTGGACTGTTCCCTCATTATGTAGTGTCCTTCCTTATCTCTTGAAACCTTCTTTATTTTAAGGTCTATTTTGTCTGTTATGAGAATTGCTACTCCAGCTTTCTTTGGATTTCCATTCACATGGAATATATTTTTCCATCCTTTCACTTTCAGTCTATATGTGTCTTTAGATCTGAAGTGGGTTTCTTGTAGACAGCATATATATGGGTCTTATTTTTGTATCCACTCATCCAGTCTGTGTCTTTTGGTTGGAGCATTGAATCCATTTACATTTAAAGTAATCATTGATATGTTCTTATTGCCATTTCCTTAATTGTTTGGGGTTTGTTTTTGTAGATCTTTATATTTTCTTGTATTTCCTGACTATATAAGTCCCTTTAACATTTGCTGTAAAGCTGGTTTGGTGGTACTGACTTCTCTTAACTTTTGCTTGTCTGTGAAGCTTTTGATTTCTCCATCAATTCTGAATGAGATCCTTGCTGGGTAGAGTAATTTTGGTTGTAGATTTTTCCCTTCCAGTACTTTAAATATATCCTGCCATTCCCTTCTGGCCTGCAGAGTTTCTATTGAAAGATCAGCTGTTAAACATATGAATTTCCCTGGTATGTTACTTGTTGCTTTTCCCTTGCTGCTTTTAATAGTCTTTGTGTTTAATCTTTGTTAGTTTAATTAGTATATGTCTTGGCGTGTTTCTCCTTGAGTTTATCCTGTATGGGACTTTTTGCATCTCTTGGACTTGATTGACTATTTCCTTTTCCATGTTGGGGAAGTTTTCAACTATAATCTCTTCAAAAATTTTCTCATACCCTTTCTTTTTCTCTTCTTCTTCTGGGACCCCTATAATTTGAATGTTGGTGCATTTAATATTGTCCCAGAGATCTCTGAGACTACTCCCAGTTCTTTTCATTCTTTTTACTTTATTCTGCTCTTCAGCAGTTATTTTCACCATTTTATCTTCCAGCTCACTCATACATTCTTCTATTTCAGATATACTCTTGATTCCTTCTAGAATATTTTTAATTTCAATAATTGTGTTGTTTGTTTATTCTTTAATTCTTCTAGGTCTTTGTTAATTGATACTTGCATTTTCTCCATTTTCAAGATTTTGGATCATTTTTACTATCATTATTTTGAATTCTTTTTCAGGTAGTTTGCTTATTTCCTCTTCATTTATTTGGACTTGTGTGTTTCTAGTTTGTTCCTTCATTTGTGCAATATTTCTCTGCCTTTTCATTATTTTTTTTAACTTATTGTGTTTGAGATCTCCTTTTTCCAGACTTAAAGGTTGAATTCTTTCTTTCTTTTGGTTTCTGCCCTTGTAAGTTTGGTGCAGTGGTTTATATAAGCTTCATGTAGGATGTAACTTGTGCTTATGTTCTGGTGGAAGGAGGTGACTTTTTTTTTTTCCTCTGATGGGCAGGGCTAGTGCGGTGGTACTCCTGTCTGCTGATGACTGGGTTTGTGTTTTTGTCTTGTTTGTTGTTTGGATGAGGTGTCCTGCACAGGGTGCTACTGATAGTTGGGTGATGCCGGATCTTGTATACAGGTGGTTGCCTTTGTAGGAGTTCTCACTATTTAATATTACCTAGGGTGAGGAGTTCTCTGGTAGTCTAGGGTCTTGGAGTCAGTGCTCCCACTCCAAAGGCTCAGGGCTTGATCTCTGGCCAGGAACAGAGATTCCACAAGTGGTCTGTTATGGCATTAAATGGGATTAAAATAAATACCCCAAAACGAAAAGCCAAAGACAACCACAGACAAATGGCAATTACAAAATCAGGCAAATAATAATTAAAATAATGGACTATACACACATACATATACATCCATAAGCAAAATCAAAACAGTCCAACAAAAATGAAGTATAACAGATTGACCCGGTGAACAAAGGAAACCAAAAATGTTACCCACCAGTTAAGAACAAAACTAACTAAAGCACAAACTGGAAAACAAAACTAAAGCAGGGTACCAACTGGGGAATAAAGCAATGAAAGCAAAACTAACAAATATGGTGAGAAAAAGAAAGGAAAGAAAGAGAATAGAAATGCAAAGTTAAACAGAAGTAGATAAAGAATACTTACATATATTAAAGATTAACAGCAAGGGGTAAAGAACAGTAGGAAAAGCAAACAAAGGAATAAATGTAGAAAAAATAATAAGTTTTAAAAATTTAAATAAAAAGAGAGAGAAAAGGAAAACTCTACAGAACTGCAAAAGGCCAACATAGAGACAGAAATAACAGTGTGATTGAAAAAAAAAATCTCAAAAGCTTAAATAGATTTCACAATGCTAATAAAACCAACAACTACAACAGAAGGAGGGAAAATAACAAAAATAAATCCAAAGAAACTAAAGAACAAGTCAAAATATAAGAATAATAAATGTTTTTCTTGAGCCTCTGCTGTCAGCGTCCTTTCCCTCACTGGGAGTCACAGTCCACCTCACTTCGCTAGGATGCCCTCCAACACTGTGCTGGTCTCTGGACCTGCTGTGAGGGCAGCTTAGACTATAATCTGGTCCTACTCCTGTGTGTTCTTGCCTCCAATGTCCACAGCTGTCAGAACTAGTGCATTTTCTTTTGTGGGAGTGCTCAATGTCTTTTTATATATTCCATAGACAACAGGGTCTGACTAGTTGATCATGTGGATTTAATCTGCAGCTTGTACAGCTGCTGGTAAGGTTTTGGGCCTTCTTCCTTAGCCACACTGCCCCTGGGTTTCAATTGTGGTTTTATCTCCACCTCTGCATGTGGGTAGTCCACTGGGGTTTGCTCCTGATGCTGCCTTGAAGAACTTAGGTCTGCTCCAGTGAGTGCCAGGTATTGAGGTGCTGCTTGGGTTGCGGGGACCCTGGTGGCGCCAAGTGTGCAGGGATGTGGACTGCCTCAGCCACAGGAGTTAAAGGAGCATATGAGGGACTTAAAGGGGCACACTGGGTGGAGTCCTACTCTACTGTTCCCTGCATCAGGCAGTTGATGGGCCAGCCTTTATTGTTCAGCTGCTGGTGCTGATGTGCGGGGAGAGAGAGGCTATGGTGATGGCTCCACCCCTCATGCATGACTCAGCAGTATCCCTGCTTCCATGGCTGCCTCGCTTTCCTCTATAGGCACTTCCTCCCTCACGTCCTCTCAGTCTGTCTCCAAGCAGTCAACAGCAGCCTTCGCCCTGGGATTGTCCACAATCTCTATGCTCCAGTTCCCACCTGCTGCACCTTCTAGGGGACCTGCGTCCCTGTCCAGGGTACATATGTCTGTAGCAAGGATTGTCTGATTCTCATTTCATTTAAGTTGTCACAGATCAGCTGCTTTATGTTTCTTAGCCTCAAATGTTTCTCCTCTGACCCAGACAATTGCCCTGATGTGGGGATCAGACCCCTGCTTCAGTTCCCCCACCCGCTGAGGGTAGGTCCAGTCCTACTAACACTCCCTGCTTTTCCCCCTAGTTCATTCATCCTACTGAGTTTTGCGTGGTTCTATATATTCTTTTCCAGTGGTCAGGTACTCCTGCCTGTTCTCAGTAGGTGTACTGCAAGCCCTTCTGTGTCTGAAGGTGTATTCTTGATGTATCCGTGGAGAGAGATGTACTCCATGTACACCTACTCCTCTGCCATCTTGTTCTCTCTCAAAAACGTTTCTGCTTTTTAATACACTCTCTAGGTTGGTCATAGCTTTTCTTCCAAGGAGCAAGCGTTTTTTAATTTCACGGTTGCACTTACCATCCACAGTGATTTTGGAGCCTAAGAAAATAAACTCTGTCATTGCTTCTACATTTCCCCCTTCTATTTGTCATGAAATGAGGGAACTGGATGCCATGATCTTAATTTTTTGAATGTTGAGTTTCAAGTCAGCTTTTTGACTCTCCCCTTTCACCCTCAAGAGGTTCTTTACTTCCTCTTCACTTTCTGCCTTTAGAATGGTGGTGGTGGTTGTTCAGTCACTAAGTTGTGTCCAACTCTTTGCGACCCCATGGACTGCAGCCAGGTTTCCCTGTTCTTCATCATCTCCCGGAGTTTGCTCAGATCCATGTCCATTGAGTCTGTGATGCTATCTAACTATCTCATCTTCTGCTGCCCTCTTTTCCTTTTGCCTTCAATCTTTCCCAGCATCAGGGTCTTTTCCAATGAGTTGGCTCTTCACATTAGGTGGCCAAAGTATTGGAGCTTCAGCATCAGTCCTTACAATGAATATTCAGGGTTGATTTCCTTTAGGATTAGAATGGTATCATCTGTATATCTGAGGTTGTTGGTATTTATCCCAGCAATCTTGATCCAGCTTACAATTTATCCAGCCCAGCATTTTACATGATATACTCTGTATGTAAGTTAAATAAGCAGGGTGACAATATATAGCCTTGACATACTCTTTTCCCAATTGTGAACCAGTCTGTTGTTCCATATCTGGTTCTGACTGTTGCTTCTTGACCTATATACAGGATTCTCAGGAGACAGGTTAGGTGGTCTGGTATTCCCATCTCTTTAAGAATTTTCCACAGTTTGTTGTGATCTACAGTCAAAAGACTTCAGTGTAGTTAATGAAGTAGATGTTTTTCTAGAATTCCTTGCTTTCTCTATCATCTAACAGATGTTGGCAATTTGATCTCTGGTTCCTCGGCCTTTTCTAAATCTAGTTTGTACATCTGGAAGTTCTCAGTGCACGTACTGCTGAAGCCTAGCTTTAAATATTTTGAGCATAACCTTATCAGCATGTGGAATGAATGCAACTGTGCAGTAGTTTGAACATTCTTTGGCACTGCCCTTCTTTGGGACTGGAATGAAAACTGACCTTTTAGAATAGGCCAATCCAAATCACCAAATGCTGGTACGAATGTGGAACAGGAACCCTCACTCATTGCTAATGGGAATGCAAAAATGGTGCAGCAAGTTTGGAAGACAGTTTGGCCATTTCTTACAAAACTAAACATACTCTTACTGTATGATCCAGCAATTGCACTGTTTGATATTTGCCCAAAAGAGCTTAAAACTTATGTTTATACAGAAATCTGCACACAGGTATTTATAGCAAATGTACTCCTAATTGCCAAAACTTGCAAGCAACTAAGTTATTCTTCAGTAGGTGAATGGATAAGCTTCGGTATATCCAGATAACAGAATACTATTGATCACTAGAAAAAAGTGAGATCTCAAGTCATGAAAAGATATAGAGAAATGTTAAATGCATATTGCTAAGTAAAAGAAACCAATCTGAAAGGCTACATACTGTATGTATGTATTATATATTCTGAAAAAGGCAAAACTATGGAAACAGTACATGAAGAGTGGCTGCATTAACGAAATCCATAAGACAAACACATAAAAGACCTAAGCAGGTACTTAATATGACATAATTAATGTCCCTTAAATACAGGATGAAAACATGAAAACATATTCAAATATTCAAATTCATTTAAAGTCAGGAAAATGCAGATTGAAACCATGAGCCCTCAATTTATACCCATCAGACTGCTAAATTAAAAAGCAGCAGAAAGGAGTACATCAAGGCTGTATATTGTCACCCTGCTTATTTAACTTATATGCAGAGTACATCATGAGAAATGTGGGGCTGGAGGAAGCACAAGCTGGAATCAAGATTGCTGGGAGAAATATCAATAACCTCAGATATGCAGATGACACCACCCTTATGGCAGAAAGTGAAGAAGAACTAAAGAGCTTCTTGATGAAAGTCAAAGAGGAGAGTGAAAAAGTTGGCTTAAAGCTCAACATTCAGAAAACTAAGATCATGGCATCTGGCCCCATCACTTCTTGGCAAATAGATGGGGAAACAGTGGCTGACTTTATTTTGACTCCAAAATCACTGAAGATGGTGATTGCAGCCAAGAAATTAAAAGACACTCCTTGGAAGGAAAGTCGTGACCAACCTAGACAGCATATTCAAAAGCAGAGACATTACTTTGCCAACAAAGGTCTGAATAGTCAAGGCTATGGTTTTTCCAGTAGTCATGTATGGTTGTGAGCACTGGACTATAAAGAAAGCTGAGCGCAGAAGAATTGATGCTTTTGAACTGTGGTGTTGGAGAAGACTCTTGAAAGTCCCTTGGATTGTAAGGAGATCCAACCAGTCCATCCTAAGGAAGATCAGTCCTGGGTGTTCACTGGAAGGACTGATGTTGAAGCTGAAACTCCAATATTTCGGCCACCTGATGCAAAGAGTTGACTCATTTGAAAAGACCCTGATGTAGGGACAGATTGAAGGCCGGAGGAGAAGGGGATAATAGAGGATGAGATGGTTAGATGGCATCACCGACTCCATGGACGTCAGTCTGGGTAAACTCTGGAAGTTGGTGATGGACTGAGAGGCCTGGTGTGCTGCGGTTCATGGGGTCACAAAGAATTGCACACGACTGATCATCTTAGGCTGAACTGAACTGAACTGAAATTTGATTCTATCAGCTCAGCCTAAGATGATCAGTTGAAGGTAAACTACTACAAAAATATAGTAAGATCAATGTGTACAAATGAAACTGGCCTCAGATCCCAACCTCCGTACTTCTCTGCCTTCTGCTTTACATTTCCCTTCTCCAGCTTACCCACTTCAGTTTAGACGCTCTTCCTTCTGGAAGCCTTCCTGGCCCTGGAAATCTGAGCTAGCAGCGCCCTCCAGTGGTTCCAGCTCTAAGCGTGTAGATCTGGCTCAGGAAGGTCTCATCAGCGAATCCGCAGACCCTGGCTGAGGGCGAGATACTCCGTCTGTCCGGTAACTAGAACAACGGGGAGGCCTGATTCATCCAGGTTATCTCGGCAGCCTCACAGGCCTCACGTATGGCTTCTAGCCTACTTCACGTGCACAGTCCTTCCCCGCCGCCCCGCACGCTTCGCCACTGCCTTCCACTCCCCTCTCTCCCACCTCGCAAACCACATCATCTAGGCCGCAGGCCCACGAGCTCGCGGAGAGGCGGGAGCCGGCAAGAAATGCCTGCCGCCATCTTGCCCACCGGGAGTTCAGACATGGCGCTGGGGCTCCCGAGTGCAGCGCTGTTGTTTCTGGCGAGCGCTCTCATATGCTCAGAACACTACTCGCTCTTCTCTGAAAGGAGTAGGCGCGGCTCCTCGTGGGAACAGGCTGGCGGTCTGGGGTGGCCTGAGGCCGTGAGTAGGAGGCCCAGAGGGCAGAAGGCGCGCGAGGCCCGCGAACAGCAAGAGTTGGACGCAAAGGGCAGTATCTGTTCTCTTCTTTAGTCAGTCGCCCTTTCTTTCTTTTGTCCCACTTAAGTAGTATTTGAATTTGGGGCCCTCCTTTTCTGTTTTTACCAACTGCCTTTACCTAAAAATGTACAGACCCTAGCTGCTGCTGCTGCTAAGTCGCTTCAGTCATGTCCGACTCTGTGCGACTCCATAGACGGCAGCCCACCAGGCTCCCCCGTCCCTGGGATTCTCCAGGCAAGAACACTGGAGTGGGTTGCCATTTCCTCCTCCAATGCATGAAAGTGAAAAGTGAAAGTGAAGTCGCTCAGTCGTGTCCGACTTTTAGCGACCCCATGGACTGCAGCCTACCAGGCTCCTCCGTCCATGGGATTTTCCAGGCAAGAGTACTGGAGTGGGGTGCCACTGCCTTCTCCCATACAGACCCTTGCAGTTCTATATTAATGATGACTGTAATAGTAGTACTTTTGGTAGAAATGACATACACTTGTGCGTCTGTATATGCACCTTAAAATATTCTGGGGTGTGTCATTCCCACTTTACAGATTAATAGTTCATTGAAATTCAAAGCTTAAAGGGCTGTTAGGTGACTTTTTCATGCTGTTCAGAAAAATTAACCCCACAAGTTAAACGGCAAGTATTAGAAACTGTAGCTCTTGGTTCACCAGTCCCAGGAGCTCTCAGTTGCCATTTCAGATAAGGAAAAATGTGTTACCTGACCAGAGAAACTTATCTCACTATTACACTTTTCAGAAGCAAAGTTTTAAAATTCATGAATTGAGCTTATTTGATGTCTATTTGTAAGCAATCTGACATCATGTTTGTTTTAACTCGCTAAGATTTTTTTGTCAAATATGGGCATAGCTTAGGTATCCAGCTTGCTCTATCAGTTTTTTTTAATAGGAATTTAAAGATTATATAAATGTATTAAGATTAGAAACAAATACATATAATAATATGTTCAGTTCAAATAATATATCATTTTTATTTTTAGATTGTGGAATAGCACCACTTATGCATATGTTCAAGGGGTCTCGGATTGTAGGGGGCACAGAGGCTCAAACTGGCGCATGGCCATGGCTAGTTAGCCTACAGATTCATTCTGGCAGATTTGGTGCTCATGTATGTGCGGGAAGCTTAGTGAAAAATAGATGGGTCCTCACGGCTGCCCACTGCACTAAAGACGCTAGGTATGTATTCAGAACATTCCTACTTTATTATTTTAGGGGATATTTTGAAGCTCTTCTCACCTATTAAGTCCTGACATTGCACCTTTACTGGTCTGTTCCTTTGAGACGGTGGGGAGACTAACGCATTTGGAGAGGGGCAACCTGTATCCTAGTCCTCCTCTGACACTTTGTGGTGCAGTGGTTTTAAGTAAGGTTCCAGAACCTACTAGATGTACCAACTTGATCAAATAATATAGCTGTGTTACACTGTCACAGAGGGTGACTTCCCTGGTGGCTCAGACGGTAAAGCATCTGCCTACAATGCGGGAGACCCAGGTTCGATCCCTGGGTAGGGTCGTGAAGAGTCGGACACGACTGAAGGACTTCACTTTCACTTTTCACTTTCATGCATTGGAGAATCCACTCCAGTACTCTTGCCTGGAAAATCCCGTGGACGGAGGAGCCTGGTAGGCTACAGTCCATGGGGTCACAAAGAGTAGGACACGACTGAGTGACTTCACACTTCACATACTGTCACAGAATCTTAGAGTTCACAGAGGTATTTTAAGGGTTTAGTTCAATTCTCTGTCCTATATTTGAATCCTTCTTACAGTACTGAAATAAAGGGTTCTCTAGTCTGAAATAATTATTGCTTTAATGCATTGAGCCGGGCATTTTTTCATACACAATTTCCACTACTCCCCACAACCACTCTTTGCTAGAGGGAGACCCTGACTGGAAAGCAACAAAATCAGGGATCAAATCCAGGTGTGTCAGAATGAAAATCCACACACGTAACCATACCATTTGGCTTTCTACTTAAAAACTACCTTTTGTGATGATGAACCTTGGAAAGAACCTCATTTAAATTTTGTACAGCTTTAATTCTTAGAAAGCCTTTCCTTATGCTGAATAAGTGTCTTGACTTTTATTCTGCCTGTTGAAGCCATATGTATTAAATTTCATTCCTCTTCCAAGCATTTGAAGATAGTATTAATTTTCCACCTAACAGTTCTCAAACCTAAATCTTATTGATATTTTTACCTTTTTACTCAACAAAAACTTACTCAATATGTTATATACTAGGAACTGGGCAAGATGCTGAGGAAGTCAACATTACTGAGGTACAGTCTATTTTTTAGGAGTTCCTCCTGTTTCAGAAAACTCTGCTACTTCTATTCCTGTTCCCCTTCATTTTCTAAATCTTGCACCATCAGCTGTCCCTTATTCCTTCTTAAAACAACTATTTATCAAAGACCTGCTCTGAGATTAGGTACTGTTTAAGGATGTTACATATAATTCTGTATTTAAATAAAATACCCTCTCAGTAGCCCTCTGGGAGAAGGCAGTGGCAACCCACTCCAGTACTCTTGCCTGGCAAATCCCATGGATGGAGGAGCCTGGTAGGCTGCAGTCCATGGGGTCGCTAAGAGTCAGATATGACTGAGTGACCACTTTCACTTTCCACTTTCATGCATTGGAGAAGGAAATGGCAACCCACTCCAGTGTTCTTGCCTGGAGAATCCCATGGACGGAGAAGCCTGGTAAGCTGCAGTCCATGGGGTCGCACAGAGTCGGACACGACTGAAGCGACTTGGCAGCAGCAGCAGCAGCCCTCTGAAATTGCTGTTACCTCCATTTCACACTTGAGGAATCCAGAGATCAGAGAGATTTGGTAACTTGCCCAAGATCACACTGCTGTAAAGTGGCAATCTATTGATTTAAACCTATTCTCAAATCTATGCTGTTTCATTATATCTCACTGTCTCTTTAGTATTTTTCAATATTTTCCTCGTTTCTTCCCTACAGCTTTCAAACATGTGTAGCTCAACTCATCATTATTTAACAAACAAACGAACCCTACCTGTTTCTGTTCTTCCTTTCTGTTCGGGTTTTTTTCTCCAGGACTTGGAAATGACGAACCTGAAAGAATGACATTTGGACAGTCTCTTGTAAGGACTGACAAGTTTATTTTTGTAGTCAAGTTTTTTTATAGAAGCAGGAACAAAGAGCTTAAAGTATGCGGCTGGCAGAGCGCATATGGAGTTAACACATAATCAGTAAAGACATTTTAAGGACAGCGCGCTCTAAATGACTCATGGGCTTATCTCACAACCCGCTCTCACAAGTAACATCCCTACTTATTATTAACTCTTGGTGCTGAGCATAACCAAAGGCAGGAGATGTTTTATTGTCTGCAGTGTAAAGCTGAGTATTTTTGGCCCTTTGTCATTTTTTCAAGGACTTTCTCCTTTTACGGCTATTTTGCACTATGCTTCTCAACACTTTCACTACTAGATTCCTTGAAAAAAAAAGGCTCCTTTTGTTCCACCTGCATTGACTCATAAAATCCCAGTTGCAATCTGATTTCCCAGCGTGCAATAGAACACACTATTAAAGACCCACCTCCATGCCAAATCCAATGAGCTCCACTCAATCCTTATCCTATTTTATCTCTATAACATTTGGCAAAGTTGATTACTGTTCTCTTCTTTCTTACTGGCTGCGCCATGTGGCTTGTAGGATCTTAATTCCCTGACCAGGGATCCAGCTCACACCCTCTGCATTGGAAGTGTGGGGTTTAACCACTGGACCACCAGGGAAGCCTTGTCATCTTTTAAATGACAGTATTTTCAAGAGTTCCACCTTCTATCCTCTTTCCTTATCATCTGAACTCTTTCTGAGAGATGTCTCATCTCGGAAATGAGATGAGACTCCTGTTTTAGGAGTCATCATGTGCTAGTAACTCCCAAGTCTCTCCAGCTGAGTCATATTTCCAGCTCCCTCCTATACATATATATTGGAGTCACATTCTCAAGAAGTCTAAACATGAAATTTTTAAATCTTTCTTCTAATTCTTTCCCTTCTCTATTTTCTTAGATAATAGCTTCACCAACAGTTCCATTACCCAGAGAGTTAGTTGACTCTCTGCAGTATCTCTTAAATTTGTTTCTTTTTGTCTCCCAATACTACTCTCCATTGATTAGAAGTAGATTCAGAATATCAGTCTCCATATCCTTAGTTCCTTACTCCTTACACTGTTACTGTGGTAAATATCTGAATGAATGTGAAGTGGTATCTCATTGTGGTTTTCATTCACATTTCCCTAATGATTAGTGACGGTGAGCACATTTCCATGTGCTTTCTGGCCATCGTATTTCTTCTTCCTTTTTTTAAAGTTTGATTTACTTTAGCTTTGGCTGCACCATGCAGCATGTTCTGTATGCAGGTCAGGAAGCAACAGTTAGAACTGGACATGGAACAACAGACTGGTTCCAAATAGGAAAAGGAGTACGTCAAGGCTGGATATTGTCAACCTGCTTATTTAACTTATATGCAGAGTACATCATGAGAAATGCTGGGCTGGAGGAAGCACAAGCTGGAATCAAGACTGCCGGAAAAATATCAATAACCTCAGATGTGCAGATGACACCACCCTTATGGCAGAAAGTGAAGAACTAAAGAGCCTCTTGATGAAAGTGAAAGAGGAGAATGAAAAAGTTGGCTTAAAGCTTAACATTCAGGAAACAAAGATCATGGCATCCAGGCCCATCACTTCATGGCAAAGAGATGCAGAAACAGTGGAAACAGTGACATTTTATTTTTGGGGGGTCCAAAATCAGTGCAGATGGTGACTGCAGCCATGAAATTAAAAGATGCTTACTCCTTGTAAGGAAAGTTATGACCAACCTAGAGAGCACATTAAAAAGCAGAGACATTACTTTGCCAACAAAGGTCCGTCTAGTCAAGGCTATGGTTTTTCCAATGGTCATGTATTGATGTGAGAGTTGGACTATAAAGAAAGCTGAGTGCCAAGAATTGATGCTTTTGAACTGTGGTGTTGGAGAAGACTTGAGAGTCCTTTGGACTGCAAGGAGATCCAACTAGTCCATGCTAAAGGAAATAAGCCCTGAATATTCATTGGAAGGACTGATGTTGAAGCTGAAACTTCAATACTTTGGCCACCTGATTCGAAGAGCTGACTCACTGGAAAAGACCTTGATGCTGGGAAAGATTGAGGGCAGGAGAAGGGGAGGACAGAGGATGAGATGGTTGGATGGCATCACCAATTCAATGGACGTGAGTGTGAGTAAACTCCGGGAGTTGGTGATGGACAGGGAGGCCTGGTGTGCTGCAGTCCATGGGGTTGCAAAGAGTCGGACATGACTGAGTGACTGAACTGAACTGAACTGAACTGATGCAGTATGTGGGATCTTAGTTCTCGGACTAGCAATCAAACCTGGAAGCATGAACCACCAAAAAAGTTCTGTATTCTTCTTTGAAGAACCATTTATTCAAGTCCTTTCCCCGTTTTTGAACTGGGCTGTTTGGATTTTTGTGGATATTGAGCTGTAGGAATGCTTTATTTATTTTCAATATTAATCCCTTACTAGTCAAGGCTATGGTTTTTCCAGTGGTCATGTATGGATGTGAGAGTTAGACTATGAAGAAAGCTGAACGCTGAAGAATTGATGCTTTTGAACTGTGGTGTTGGAGAAGACTCTTGAGAGTCCCTTGGACTGCAAGGAGATCCAACCAGTCCATCTTAAAGGAGATCAGTCCTGGGTGTTCTTTGGAAGGACTGATGCTGAAGCTGAAACTCCAATACTTTGGCCACCTCACGCGAAGAGTTGACTCATTGGAAAAGACTCTGATGCTGGGAGGGATTGGGGGCAGGAGGAGAAGGGGACGACAGAGGATGAGATGGCTGGATGGCATCACTGACTCGATGGACATGAGTTTGAGTGAACTCCGGGAGTTGGTGTTGGACTGGGAGGCCTGGCGTGCTGAGATTCCCGGGGTCGCAAAGAGTCAGACACGACTGAGTGACTGAACTGACTGACGGAAATATATATGATTTGCAAACATTTTCTCAAATTCTGTGACTTGTCTTTTCACTCTCTTAATAGTGTCCTTTTATGCAAAAGTTTTAACTTTGACCAACTCCAATTTATTTTTTTCTTTTGTTATTTATATGTTTGATGTCACATCTGAGAATCATTGCCAAATCCAATATCATGAAGCTTTTCTTCTGTGTTTTCTTCTAAGAGTTACATAGCTTTATTCTTACACTTAGGTCTTTGATCTGTGTTGACTTAACTTTTGCATATGTTATAAAGTAGGATCCAATTTCATTCTTTTGTATGTAGATATCCAATTTTCCCAGCACCATTGCTGAAAAGTCTTTCCTTTCTCCATTGAATAGTCTTGGTACTCTTGTTGAAAATCAACTGACCACATATGCAAGAGTGTATTTCTGGGCTCTCTAGTCTTTTCATTGCCATATATGTCCGCCCTTATGCTAGTACCGCACTGTTTTGATTACTGTAGCTTTTCATTAAGTTTTGAAAACTAGAGGTATGATCCTCCAACTTCATTCTTCTTTTTCAGATTTATTTTGGCTACTTGGGGTCTTTTGATATTCCCTATGAATTTTAGGATTTTTTTTTAATTTCTGCAAAAACATTGGTATTGGTATAGGTGCTGCATTGACTCTATGGAGCATTCTGTGTAGTACTGTCATTTTTAACAATATTAAGTCTTCCAATACATGAACAAGGGATGTCTTTCCATTTATTTACATCATCTTTAATTTCTTTTAGCAAAGTTTTGTAGTTTTCAGTGTATATAACTTGCTTTCTTAATCTTATGGTCTGAATATAAATTGAAGTCAGTTCAGTTCAGTTGCTCAGTCATGTCCAACTCTTTGTGACCCCAATGGACTGCAGCACTCCAGGCTTCCCTGTCCAGCACCAACTCCTGGAGCTTGCTTAAACTCATGTTCATTGAGTTGGTAATGCCATCCAACCATCTCATCCTGTCATCCCCTTCTCCTTCTGCCTTCAATCTTTTCCAGCATCAGGGTCTTTTCCAAGGAGTCAGTTCTTAGCATCAGGTAGCCAAAGTATTGGAGCTTCAGCTTCAGCATCAGTCCTTCCATGAATATTCAGGACTGATTTCCTTTAGGATTGACTGGTTGGATCTCCTTGCAGTCCAAGGGACTCTCAAGAGTCTTCTCCAACACCACAGTTCAAAAGCATCAATTCTTCGGTGCTCAGCTTTCTTTATAGTCCAACTCTCACATCCATACCTGACTCCTGGAAAAACCATAGCCTTGACTAGATGGACCTTTGTTGGCAAAGTAATGTCTCTGCTTTTTAATATGCTGTCTATGTTGGTCATAGCTTTTCTTCCAAGGAGCAAGCATCTTTTAATTTCATGGTTGCAGTCACCATCAGCAATGATTTTGGAGCCCAAGAATATAAAGTCTGTCACTGTTTCCATTGTTTCCCCATCTATTTGCCATGAAGTAATGGAACCAGATGCCATGATCTTAGTTTTCTGAATGTTGAGTTTTAAGCCAGCTTTTTCACTCTTCTCTTTCACCCTCATCAAGAGGCTCTTTAGTTGTTCTTCACTTTCTGCCATAAGGATAGTGTCGTCTGCATATCTGAGGTTACTGATATTTCTCCCGGCAATCTTGATTCTAGCTTGTGCTTCATCCAGCCCAGCATTTTGCATGATATACTCTGCGTGTAAGTTAAGTAAGCAGGGTGACAATATACATCCTTGACGTACTTCTTTCCCAGTTTTGAACCAGTCAGGTTCCATGTCTGGTTCTAACTGTTGCTTCTTGACCTACATACTGGTTTCTCAGAAGGCAGGTAAGGTGGTCTGGTATTCCTATCTCTTTAAGAATTTTCCAGTTTGTGGTGATCCACACAGTAAGTAATACAAACTGATTTAGCTATTCTTTGTCATTTGATGGAGGATTTAATCTGTTTACATTTAAACTAATTATTGATAGGTAAGGACTTACTATTGCCATCTTAATTGTTTTCTGGTTTTTTTATAGATCCATTATTCCTTGTTTATTAGCCTGCTGTTTTGTGTGTGCGTGTGCTTTGATGTCTTTTGGTATGAGTAAGCCTTGACTTCTTTTTTTAAATTTATTTTTAATTGGAGAATAATTGTTTTACAAAGTTGTGTTGGTTTCTGCCATACAACAATGTGAATCAGCCATAAGTATACATATGTCCCTGCCCTCTTGTCACAGAGCACAAGGTTGGGGTCCCTGTGTTATACACCAACTTCCCACTATCTGTTTTACACATGCTAATGTTGCTTTGACTTCTTTATTGTGTCCTTTTGTGTAATTGCTACAGGTTTTTCCCTTGAGATTATCAAGAAGTTTACACAAACTACCTTAAAATTATAACATCATATTTTAAGCTGTTACAACTTCAATAGAATTCCTAAACTTTACACTTTAGCTTTTCCTCCACCTCACATTTTAGGATACTGTTGTAATGGTTTATGTATTTTTATGTAACTAATGGATGATTATAGTTATGATTATTTTTACTACATTAATTTAACTTTTAAACTAAAATTGTAAGTAAATTATATGCCACTATTACCAAATTACCGAATGTAAGTTTGACTGTATGTTTACCATTACCAATGAGTTTTGCACTACCTTTTAATGTCTTTATGATGTTAATTAGTGTCCTTTTACTTTCACTCAAAGAACCTCCTTTAGCACTTCTTGTAAGGTTGTTGTTCAGTCGATCAATTGTGTCTGACCCTGTGACCCAATGGACTGTAGCACGCCAGTCTTCCAAGTCCTTCACCATCTTTCAGAGTTTGCTCAAATTCATGTCCATTGAGTCAGTGATGGCATCCAACCATTTTGTCCTCTGTTACCTCCTTCTCCTCCTGCCTTCAATCTTTCCTAGTATCAGTAAGTGTGTTAGTCACTCAGTCATGCCTGACTCTTTGCGATCCCATGGACTGTAGCCTGCCAGGCTCCTCTTTCCATGAAATTTTCCAGGCAAGAATACTGGAGTGGGTTTCCATTTCTTTCCCAGCATAGGGTCTCTTCCAGTAAGTCAGCTGTTCACATCGGGTGGCCAAAGGATTGGCACTTTAGCTTCAGCATCAGTCCTTCCAATGAATATTCAGGGTTGATTTCATTTAGGATTGACTAACTTGATCTCCTTGCAGTCCAAGGGACTCAAGAGTCTTCTCCAACACCATAGTTCAAAAGCATCAGTTCTTTGGCACTCAGTCTTCTTTATGGCCCAGCTCTCACATCCATACATGATACTGGAAAAACCACAGCTTTGACTACATAGACCTTTGTCAGAAAAGTAATGTCTCTGCTTTTTAATACACTGTCTAGGTTTGTCATAGCTTTTCTTCCATGGAGCAAATGTCTTTTAATTTCATGGCTGCAGTCACCATCCACAGTGATTCTGGAGCCCAAGAAAATAAAGTCTGTCACTGTTTCCATTGTTTCCCCATCTATTTGCCATGAAGTGATGGAACCAGATGCCATGATCTTAGTTTTCTGAATGCTGAGTTTTAAGCCAGCTTTTTCACTCTCCTCTTTCATCCTCATCAAGAGGCTCTTTAGTTTCTCTTCACTTTCTGCCATTAGGGTGGTTATCATCTACATATCTGAGGTTATTGATATTTCCCCCAGAAATCTTGATTCCAGCTTGTGAATCATCCAGCCCAGCATTTCACATGATGTACTCTGCATATATGTTAAATAAGCAGAGTGACAATGTACAGCCTTGACATACTCTTTTCCCAACTTTGAACCAGTCCATTGTTCCATGTCCAGTTCTAACTGTTGCTTCTGGACCTGCATACAGGTTTCTCAGGAGGCAGGTAAGGTGGTCTGGTATTCCCATCCCTTTAAGAATTTTCCACAGTTTGTTGTGATCCACACAAAGGCTTTAACATAGTCAATGAAGCAAAAGATGTTTTTCTAGAATTCTTTTGTAAGGTTAATGTAGTAGTAATGAACTCCTTCAGCTTTTGTTTGTTCAGGAAGTCTTTATCCAACAATTTTCTGTCTACAAGGGACTCACTTTAGTTTTAAAGGCACACATAGGGGACTTCCCCGGTGGTTCAGCAGTTACAAGTTTGTCTTGCAATGCAGGGGGTGCAGTTCAGTTCCAGGGAACTAAGATCTCATATGCCATGGAGCAACTGAGCCTGCATGCCACAACCAGACAGCACACACATCACAGTGAAAGTTCCCACATGAGACTATGAAGGTCCCATGTGCAGCAACGAAGATTCCATGTGCAGCAATCTTCATTGCTGCACCAGACCACCTTACCTGCCTCCTGAGAAACCTGTATGCAGGTCCAGAAGCAACAGTTAGAAGCAGCCAAATAGATAAATTAAAAAAAATTTTTTTAAGGCACATATAGACTGAGAGTGAAGGGATGGAAAAAGATATTTCAAGAAATTGGTAACCTCCTAAAAAGCAAGGGTATTTATATTAGACAAAATAGACTTTAAGCATAAAATGGTAAAAGAGACAAGAAAAGATCAGCATACAATGGAAAAGACCCTGATGCTGGGAAAGATTGAAGGAAAAGGAGAAGAGGGTAGGAGAAGATGAGATGGTTAGATAGCATCACCCACTCAATGCACATGAATCTGCAAACTCCAGAAGATGATGAAGGACAGGGAAGCCTGTTGTGCTGTAGGCCATCAAAGAGTCAGACACAACTTAGTGACTGAACAACAATAATAAAGGGGTCAAGCCATCAAGAAGATATAATAACAGTAAGTATTTATGCATCCAACACTGGAGCGTCTAAATATATAAAGCAAGAACTAACAGAGTTAAAAGGAGAAATAAATAGCAATTCAGTAATAGTTGGGGACTTTAGTTGGGGATCTTAACAATTGACAGATCATCTAGAGAGAGAATCAATAAGGCAACAGCAGATTTAAACAATGCTATAGATCAAGAAGGACTTAACAGACATAGACAACCTTCTAGCCAACAGCAGCAGACTATACATTCTTCTCAAGTACACATGGAACATTTTCTATGACAGACCATATGTTAGGCCACAAAACAAGTCAGCAAATTCAAGGAGACCGAAATCATACCAAGGATCTTCTCTGAACACAATAGCATGAAAGTAGAAATGAATAAAAAGAGGAAAATTGGAAAATGCATGAATACATGGAAATTAAACAATACTCTCCTAGGAAACCAATGGATCAAAGAAGAAACTAAAAGAGAAATTTAAAAAGGATTTTGAGACAAAAATGGAAACACAACTTAAGCAGCAAAAGCAGTTCTAAGAGAGAAGTTCATGGCAATAAATGTATATATTAAGAAGCAAGATAATACCAAATAAAGAACCCACCTCTGTACCTGAAGGAACTAGAAAAAGAAGAAACTGAACCTAAAATTAGAAGGAAGGAAATAATAAAGATTAGCACAGTGTTAAATAGATACCAAAAATATATAAAACATTAACCAAACTAAGAGTTGGTTCTTTGAAAAGATAAACAAAATTGATAAACACTTATTTACCAAGGAAAAAAGAGGTATAACTTATACCACAGAAATACAAAGGATCATAAGATTTTTTAAATGGGTATAGAATCTGAGTAGATATTTTTCCAGAGAAGATAAATGGTCAACAGGTACCCAGAAAGATGCTCAACTCACTAGTCATTAGGGAAATGTAAATTAAAACCACAATGAAATATTACCTTACAATGACCATCATCAAAATAGACAGCTAACAAATGCTGGTGTGGATATGGAGGAAAAGGAACACTTGTGAACTGCTTATAGGAGTATATAAATTGGTATATCTACTATGGAAAAACAGTATGGAGGGTTCTCAAAAAATTAAAAATAGTACTATAACATGATCCAGCAATTCTATCTCTGGGACTATATCCAAAAGGGATGAAACATTAACTCGAAAAGATACCTGCACCCCATGTTCATAGCAGAATTATTTATAACAGCTTCTAAGTGACAAGTAATGGATGAATGGATAAAAAAGTAAAGAAATGTGATGTGTGTGTGTGTGTGTATAATTTAGCCATAAATAATGAGGAAATCCTATCATTTGTGACACTGTGGACGGATCTTGAAGGCATCATGCTAAGTCAAATAAGTCTGACAGACAAATTCATACTGCATGTTCTCCGTTATAAGTAGAATCCAAAAAAACCAAAAAATCCCCACCAAATTCAGAGAAAAAGAGATGAGATTTGTGGCTTGTTTCCAGAGGCAGGCTGAAGGATATTGGAGGAGAGGTAGTCAAAGGTACAAACTTCCATCATAAGATAAATAAGAACTAGGAATATAACGTACAACATGATGAGTATAGTTAAGACTGCTGTATGATATACAGGAAAATTGTTAAGAGAGTATGTCCTAAGAGTTTTCATCACAAGGAGAATTTTTTTCTTTCTTTTTTATTGCATATAAATGAGATAATGGATGTTACTTAAACCTATTGTGGTAATCACTTTACAATATATGTAGATCAATGTGCAGTACACCTTAATCTTATACAATGATGTATGTCAATTATTTCTCAATAAAACTGAAAAAATTTTAATTCAAGAAAGATAAATTAATTTTATCTTTATCTTTAAAGATAATTTAATTCAAGAAAGAAAAGAAACATTATTTAAAAGTTCAGTTCAGTCGCTCAGTCGTGTCCGACTTTGCAACCCCATGAACCGCAGCACGCCAGGCCTCCCTGTCCATCACCAACTCCCAGAGTCCACCCAAACCCATGTCCATTGTGTCGGTGATGCCATCCAACCATCTCATCCTCTGTTGTCCCCTTCTCCTCCAGCCCTCACTCTTTCCCAGCAACAGGGTCTTTTCAAATGAGTCAGCTCTCCACATCAGGTGGCCAAAGTATTGGAGTTTCAGCTTTAGCCTCAGTCCTTCCAATGAACACCCAGGACTAATCTCCTTTAGGATGCACTGGTTGGATCTCCTTGCAGTCCAAGGGACTCTCAAGAGTCTTCTCCAACACCATAGTTCAAAAGCATCAATTCTTTGACATTCAGCTTTCTTTATAGTCCAACTCTCACGTCCATGCATGACTACTGGAAAAACCATAGCCTTCACTAGATGGACCTTTGTTGGCAAAGTAATGTCTTTGCTTTTTAATATGCTGTCTAGGTTAGTCATAACTTTCCTTCCAAGGAGCAAGCGTCTTTTAATTTCATGGCTGCAATCACCATCTGTAGTGATTTTGGAGTCCAGAAAAATAAAGTCAGCCACTGTTTCCACTGTTTACCCATCTATTTCCTATGAAGTGATGGGACCAGATGCCATGATCTTCGTTTTCTGAATGTTGAGCTTTAAGCCAACATTTTCACTCTCCTCTTTCACTTTCATCAAGAGGCTCTTTAGTTCTTCTTCACTTTCTGCCATAAGGGTAGTGTCATCTGCATATCTGAGGTTATTGATTTTTCTCCCAGCAATCTTGATTCCAGCTTGTGCTTCCTCCAGCCCAGCGTTTCTCATGATGTACTCTGCATATAAGTCAAATAAGCAGGATGACAATATACAGCCTTGACGTACTCCTTTTCCTGTTTGGAACCAGTCTGTTGTTCTATGTCCAGTTCTAACTGTTGCTTCCTAACATGTATACAGGTATTTAAAAGTAGCTTAAAGCATTTAAGCTATAATTTCCTTTTAAACACAATAGAACTAGGACTTTAAAATATTTTTACAAAGTTTTTAGAGGTTACCTAGTCCACTTTTAAGATAGCTAAATATCTTCTACTTCCTTGGAATAAATTCTAGAAAGCTGAATTGCAGTGTCAAATACAACATAGTTTTTATAGGTTACTGGTACATGCTGCCAAAGTACCCATCTATTTGTATTTTCCCCAATGAATAAGAGTAACTTTGTTCCTCTGACTCTTGTCTGTACTGAGCATAATCATCAAATATGCATACACACAGTTTGCCAATTTGAAGGATGAGAAGAGCTTCAGCATTTGTAAACAACAGGGTATAAAGTAAATAGTTCCTCCAAACCAAATTCAAATGCAGTAACTATTAACCACTTGGGGCTTTAATTGTTAATTTTTGACCTATAAAAGATTTTTTGGTTTAGTTTGATTTCTGCTTGCTTTTTTTTAAAAGACTGTCAAGATCCATTCAGTTCAGTTGCTCAGCCATGTCCAACTCTTTGTGACCCCATGAATCGCAGAATGCCAGGCCTCCCAGTCCAACACCAACTCCCGGAGTTCACTCAAACTCATGTCCATCAAGTCGGTGATGCCATCCAGCCATCTCATCCTCTGTCATCCCCTTCTCCTTCTGCCCCAAATCCCTCCCAGCATCAGAGTCATTTCCAATGAGTCAACTCTTTACATGAGGTGGCCAAAGTATTGGAATTTCAGCTTTAGTATCATTCCTTCCAAAGAACACTCAGGGCTGATCTCCTTTAGAATGGACTGGTTGGATCTCCTTGCAGTCCAAGGGACTCTCTAGAGTCTTCTCCAACACCACAGTTCAAAAGCATCAATTCTTCGGCGCTCAGCCTTCTTCACAGTCCAACTCTCACATCCATACATGACCACAGGAAAAACCATAGCCTTGACTAGACGAACCTTTGTCGGCAAAGTAATGTCTCTGCTTTTCAATATGCTATCTAGGTTGGTCATAACTTTCTTTCCAAGGAGTAAGTGTCTTTTAATTTCATGGCTGCAGTCACCATCTGTAGTGATTTTGGAGCCCCCAAAAATAAAGTCTGACACTGTTACCACTGTTTCCCCATCTAATTCCCATGAAATGGTGGGACTGGATACCATGATCTTCGTTTTCTGAATGTTGAGCTTTAAGCCAACTTTTCCACTCTCCTCTTTCACCTTCATCAAGAGGCTTTTTAGTTCCTCTTCACTTTCTGCCATAAGGGTGGTGTCATCTGCATATCTGAGGTTATTGATATTTCTCCCAGCAATATTGATTCCAGCTTGTGCTTCTTCCAGCCCAGCATTTCTCATGATGTACTCTGCATATAAGTTAAATAAACAGGGTGACAATATACAGCCTTGATGTACTCCTTTTCCTATTTGGAACCAGTCTGTTGTTCCATGCCCAGTTCTAACTGTTGCCTCCTGACCTGCATACAAATTTCTCAAGAGGCAGATCAGGTGGTCTGGTATTCCCATCTCGAAGAATTTTCCACAGTTTATTGTGATCCACACAGTCAAAGGCTTTGGCATAGGCAATAAAGCAGAAATACATGTTTTTCTGGAACTCTCTTGCTTTTTCCATGATCCAGCGGATGTTGGCAATTTGATCTCTGGTTCCTCTGCCTTTTCTAAAACCAGCTTGAACATCAGAAGTTCACGGTTCACGTATTGCTGAAGCCTGGCTTGGAGAATTTTGAGCATTACTTTACTAGTGTGTGAGATGAGTGCAATTGTGCGGTAGTTTGAGCATTCTTTGGCATTGCCTTTCTTTGGGATTGGAATGAAAACTGACCTTTTCCAGTCCTGTGGCCACTGCTGAGTTTTCCAAATTTGCTGGCATATTGAGTGCAGCACTTTCACAGCATCATCTTTCAGGATTTGAAATAGCTCAACTGGAATTCCATCACCTCCACTAGCTTTGTTCATAGTGATGCTTTCTTCTTCTTCTTTTTTTTAAATTTTATTTTATTTTTAAACTTTACATAATTGTATTAGTTTTGCCAAATATCAAAATGAATCTGCCACAGGTATACATGTGTTCCCCATCCTGAACCCTCCTCCCTCCTCCCTCCCCATACCATCCCTTGGGTCGTCCCAGTGCTCTAGCCCCAAGCATCCAGTATCGTGCATCAAACCTGGACTGGCATCTCGTTTCATACATGATATTTTATATGTTTCAATGCCATTCTCCCAAATCTTCCCACCCTCTCCCTCTCCCACAGAGTCCATAAGACTGTTCTATACATCAGTGTCTCTTTTGCTGTCTTGTACACAGGGTTATTGTTACCATCTTTCTAAATTCCATATATATGTGTTATTATACTGTATTGGTGTTTTTCTTTTTGGCTTACTTCACTCTGTATAATAGGCTCCAGTTTCATCCACCTCATGAGAACTGATGCAAATGTTTTCTTTTTAATGGCTGAGTAATACTCCATTGTGTATATGTACCACAGCTTTCTTATCCATTCATCTGCTGATGGACATCTAGGTTGCTTCCATGTCCTGGCTATTATAAACAGTGCTGTGATAAACATTGGGGTACACGTGTCTCTTTCCCTTCTGGTTTCCTCAGTGTGTATGCCCAGAAGTGGGATTGCTGGATCATAAGGCAGTTCTATTTCCAGTATTTTAAGGAATCTCCACACTGTTCTCCATAGTGGCTGTACTAGTTTGCATTCCCACCAACAGTGTAAGAGGGTTCCCTTTTCTCCACACCCTCTCCAGCATTTATTATTTGTAGACTTTTGGATCACAGCCATTCTGACTGGCGTGAAATGGTACCTCATAGTGGTTTTGATTTGCATTTCTCTGATAATGAGTGATGTTGAGCATCTTTTCATGTGTTTGTTAGCCATCTGTATGTCTTCTTTGGAGAAATGTCTGTTTGGTTCTTTGGCCCATTTTTTGATTGGGTCATTTATTTTTCTGGAGTTGAGCTGTAGAAGTTGCTTGTATATTTTTGAGATTAGTTGTTTGTCAGTTGCTTCATTTGCTATTATTTTCTCCTATTCTGAAGGCTGTCTTTTCACCTTGCTAATAGTTTCCTTTGATGTGCAGAAGCTTTTAAGGTTAATTAGGTCCCATTTGTTTATTTTTGCTTTTATTTCCAATATTCTGGGAGGTGGGTCATAGAGGATCCTGCTGTGATGTATGTCAGAGAGTGTTTTGCCTATGTTCTCCTCTAGGATTTTTATAGTTTCTGGTCTTTAATCCATTTTGAGTTTATTTTTGTGTATGGTGTTAGAAAGTGTTCTAGTTTCATTCTTTTACAAGTGTTTGACCAGATTTCCCAGCACCACTTGTTAAAGAGATTGCCTTTAATCCACTGTATATTCTTGCCTCCTTTGTCAAAGATAAGGTGCCCATATGTGCGTGGATTTATCTCTGGGCTTTCTATTTTGTTCCATTGATCTATATTTCTTTGTGCCAGTACCATCATAGTGATGCTTTCTAAGGCCCACTTGACTTCACATTCCAGGATGTCTGGCTCTAGGTCAGTGATCACACCATCGTGATTATCTGGGTCGTGAAGATCTTTTTTGTACAGTTCTTCTGTGTATTCTTGCCATCTCTTCTTAATATCTTCTGCTTCTGTTAGGTCCATACCATTTCTGTCCTTTATCGAGCCCATCTTTGCATGAAATGTTCCTTTGGTATCTCTGATTTTCTTGAAGAGATCCCTAGTCTTTCCCATTCTGTTGTTTTCCTCTATTTCTTTGCATTGATCGCTGAAGAAGGCTTTCTTATCTCTTCTTGCTATTCTTTGGAACTCTGCATTCAGATGTTTATATCTTTCCTTTTCGCTTCTCTTCTTTTCACAGCTATTTGTAAGGCCTCCCCAGAGAGCCATTTTGCTTTTTTGCATTTCTTTTCTGTGGGAATGGTCTTGATCCCTGTCTCCTGTACGATGTCACGAACCTCATTCCATAGTTCATCAGGCACTTTATCTATCAGATCTAGGCCCTTAAATCTATTTCTCACTTCCACTGTATAATCATAAGGGATTTGATTTAGGTCATACCTGAATGGTCTAGTCATTTTCCCTAGTTTCTTCAATTTAAGTCTGAGTTTGGCAATAAGGAGTTCTTCTCAGGTACTTGAATCCGTTTGAGACTTTCTGCCCCACTGATCTTTTTCTCCTTTCAAAACTACATCACAGTAGTTAGGTTTTTCCTTGATACGACTTTGTCAGATGAAAGTAGGATTAATTTTTTTTTGTTATTAATCTAACATGAGAAAAACAAAAACTAGTGGGAGAAAAAGAATATTTACTTAAATAACCATGTTTATAACAAAAGCATTTACTTTCTTTCAGAAATCCTGTAATATGGAGAGCTGTGATTGGAACTAATAATATAAAAGGGAGTGAGCCATACAGCAAGAAGATCAAAGTTAATGCAATCATTATCCATCCAGACTTCAACGTGGAATCTTATGATAATGATATTGCACTTTTTCACTTAAAAAAAGCAGTGCGTTATAATAATTACATTCAGCCTATTTGTCTACCTTTTGGTGTTTTCCAAAGACTAAACAAAAACACAACATGTTTTATAAGTGGCTGGGGAAGAACAAAAGAAGAAGGTAATTATAATCTGAGTTTTGCTGATACAGGTTTTCCTGATAATCGGCAGAGGGTGAATTCTTTTATGTATGTTTTTATATCTCTTTATATCATGAGTTTAAACAGTAGGTCTTTATAAACCAGTGAAAAGAAAATGTGTTTTAATTTTCTATGTTTTTTTCTTCCTTGTGGGAGAGAGAAATTTATCTTCCAAAGCAGAAATAGAGACTTCTTTTGTTATACGTGCCTACATGCCAAGACACTTAAACTTTTAGACTATCTCAGAGAGAATGATGGTTCCAAGTGTTTCTATAGTTTCTGAGACTCCTAGGTGATAAAGCAAGTTCTGTGGCAGATCTGCTTATCTTAAATGATAAGCTTCTGGCTATAAGGAATCAAATTTAGTATCCTTTTTATTTAGTGTACTGTTTAGTATCAAACAAGTTGATTGCTATGTATTTTCTACAGTACACAAAGGTGCACAAAAAATTGACTATCTGAACTAATGGAAGGAATTAAAAAAAATAGAAAACAGTCTCTGCAGACAATATTAAAGAAAAATAGAATTGTACGACAAACATTATAACTTCCCTATGATAGTAGGGAATTTTCACACAACTCTTTTATTATTGGCATATTATGCAGATGAAAAATTAGTAAAGATTTATAATGTTTGCTTTTCCAGTAAGTGGCCTGAGTGACCTCTAAAAATGGTGCACTATTCACTCGACCCAGAAAACCCCACAAAATCATGCAAATCAGGAGGTTCAAATGTTCATGTTCACTTTAAGAACACTTGTGGAACTGCCCAGGCCGTAATGGGTATGCATATCCGAAAAGCCACCAAGTATCTGAAGGATGTCACTTTAAAGAAGCAATGTGTGCCATTCTGTCATTACAGCGGTGGAGCTGGTAGGTGTGCACAGGCCAAACAGTGGGGCTGGACGCAGGGTCGGCAGCCCAAAAAGAGTGCTGAAATTTTACTGCACATGCTCAACAATGCAGAGAGTCATGCTGAAGTTAAGGGCTTAGATGTAGCTTCTCTGGTCACTGAGCACATCCAGGTGAACAAAGCCCTCAAGATGCGGCGCAGGACTTACAGAGCTCACGGTTGGATCAACCCCTACATGAGCTCTCCCTGTCATATTGAGATGATCCTTACTGAAAAAGAACAGATTGTTCCTAAACCAGAAGAGGAGGTTGCACAGAAGGAAAAAGATATCCCAGAAGAAACTGAAGAAACAAAAACTTATGGCCCCGGAATAAATGCTGCAAAAAATAAATGCAAATAAAAGTGTTGGTTGTAAAAAAATAATAATAATAAAATTATAATGTTTGAATTAGCAAGCTTGATTTAATAGCCAAATCAGAAAATTCTGCACCCCAAAATCAGACACTTTCATCTTTTCAAGTACAGGTAGAACCTTTATAAAAACTGACTGCTAACTAGGCCATAAAGAAAATCTCCAAGTTTGAAGGACAGGTAATGTACAGACTATATACTCTGATTACAATTAATTTAGAAATAAGAGAGATGGGAATATGATGGAATAAGGAGGTTGGCAAATCCTCATCCCCCAACATAAGCATAAATTGGGAAAAAAACTCAAAAACTGTCAAAAGCAACCATTTCAGAGCCCTGGAAATAAAAACGCACAATAAATTGAAGAGTATTTGTTTATTATAAGCATCTAGAAATTTGGGTAAAAAGAGGAACTTGTAGTTTTCTTGCTGTGGCTGCTCCTAACTCCCCTTCAGATCAGTCAGTATAATAGCTTTACCAAGATCAAGAGGATCAAGAGGATCATGAGGAAAAAGGATCTTGCTACCAGAGGATATGGACTTGATTTGGAGTAGTAGTTGATAATCCAGGCCAGCAGCACTGTCAATAAAAGTAATTGATTCAAAAAACTAAATAAAAAAAATTTTTAAATAAATTTTAAACAAGTATTGGACTCAGCAAGAGATGAATGGGGGAACACACAGCTCTGCTGGTCTGGGATTGTGATCCTAGATGCAGCCAGGAGTGGAAAAGTTCAGAAATTTGACAAGAAGAACCTCAAAATTAGACAGCTACAGAATGGCTAGATAAGCTCTCCAAACATCCTTGGTTTACTGGGAAACACACATGTATACACGTGTGGGGAAAAAACCTGAGAGAGCTTAGCATAAAATGAAAACCAAGGCAGACTTGAAATCTGACTGAACTCTGAACATGCTCCCCAAACCATACATAGATTCATCAGCAGAGGATGAAAGCCCAAATCATTAACTGATTAGTAAACTATACACACACATGGATAAGCCCTGTGAAGGCAGGTTAAAAGGTAAAAATCAGAATTAAAAGACTGAGCAGAGACATCAACAGTCACACAGTGTGGGACACACAGATTCTACAGTTTAAGTCCAAGCAAGTTATTTTTAAGAAAACACAACAACATTGTTGAGAAGAGAATCAAAACCCAGAGTTGTTACAGTACATTAATCTGAAAATGCACAATTTTCAACAGAAATACTGTAAGACATCCAAAAAACTAAGAAAAAAAAACAAACAAACCCACAGAAATGTGACCTATATTCAGGGGAAAAAAGTAGTCAATAGAAACTGACTCTGGACAGGTTTAGATGTTGAATACAGCAAAGACTTCAAAGCAGCTCTTTAAATATGTTTGACAAGTTAAACAAATTATTGTTCAAAGAATTAAAACCGTGATGACAATGACTTAACAAATAGGGAATGCCTGTGGAGAAATAAACAATTTAAAAAAGGACCGAATGGAAATTCTAGAGATTTGATATGGCACAAGAAAGCATCTGTAAACTTAAACTACAGAACAGAAATAATATAATCTGGAGAAAACAGAAAAAATTCTTGAAGAAAAATAAACACACTCAGAGAGGCCTGTGGCACAACATCAAGTATACCAGCATACATATGGTGGGATTTCTGGAAAGGAAAGAGAGAAAAAATGGGGACAAAAAAATAGCTGAAGAAAATAATGGCCCCAAACTACCTGAATTTCATGGAAAAAGAAAAACAACACAAAACTTTAATTTAAAATAAAGAAGCTCAACGAATCCCAATTAAGATTTTAAAAAAACTAAAAATGTGCAAAACATGTATGCTTAAAACTACAAAATGTTACACAGGGAAATTAAAGAAGACCTAATAAATTGAAAGACATACTACATTCATGGATTCAAAGACTCAATATTGTTAATATGGCTATTATCCTCAGACTGACCCATATATTCAATGCAATCCCTATCAAAATCCCAGCAAAGTTTTTTATACAATTTGACAAGTTGATCCTAAAATGTATTTGGAAAGGCAAAGAACCTTGATTTCTTGATATTTTTTGAATAGTCAAAAAGTTTTTTTGAAGAACAACAAAACTAAGTTACTCTACCTAATTTAAATTTACCTATAGTAAAAACTACAGCCATTAAGACAGTATGGTATTGATTTATTTTCTGGTAGCATGTTTAGAATTTTCTATGTATAGTATCATGTCATCTGCAGATAATGACAGTTTTACTTCTTCCTTTCCAATTTGGATTCCTTTTCTTTCTTTTTCCTCTTCAACTACTGTGACTAAGACTTCCAAAACTATGTTGAATAAAAGTGGCAAGAGTGGGCATCCTTGTCTTGTTCCTCATCTTAGAAGGAATGCTTTGACCTTTTCACCATTGAGTATGATGTTAGTTATAGTGTTTATTATGTTGAAGTATGTTCCCTCTATGCCCACTTTCTGGAGAGCTCTTCTTGTAAACTGATGTTGAATTTTATAAAAATTCTTCTGTATCTATTGAGATGGTCATATTGTTTTTATTTTTCAATTTGTTAATACAATGTATCAAACTGATTGATTTACAGACCTTGGAAAATCCTTGCATCCCTGGGCTGAATCCCACTTGGTCATGATATATGATCCTCCTAATGCATTGTTGGATTCTGTTTGCTAGTATTTTGTTAAGGATTTTTGCATTTATGTTCATTAGTGATACTGCCCTATAATTTTCTCTTTTTTGTGATATCTGTAGAATTCAACTGTGAAGCCATCTGGTCCTGGATATTTGTTTGTTTGTTGGGAGTTTTTAAATTACTGATTCACTTTCAGTACTGTTAATTCAAATTTGGTTTCTTTTTGGTTGAGTCTTGAGAGATTGTACCTTTCTAAGAATTTGCCCATGTCTTCTAAGGTATCCATTTTATTGGTGTATATTTGCTTGTAGTAGTCTCTTATGATCCTTTGTATTTCTGCAGTGCTGGTTGGTTAAACATAGCAGAGATCAATGGAACACAATACAGAGTCCAAAAAAACCCCCAAACAACCCAACTTATGTTTATGATCAACTGATTTATTTATACAAAATTCCTAGAAAAGGCAAACCTACAGAGACAGAAATTCTATCAGTCATTTTCTGAGTGTGAGGCTGGAGGTGAGAACTGACTGCAACTGGGCATGGAGAGGACTCACTGGAGTGGAAGTATCCTAAAACTGGATGTGGGCCTGGTATAAATTTACCAAAAATCATTGAACTGCTTTCTTACAGTCTGAGAATTGTTATGTAAATTAAACATAAATAAAGCTTCTTTAAAAATGACCAAAAAAATTTAAATCACACATTTGAAAAATTTTAAATATACTACTAAATAACTCCTATGTCAAAGAAGAAATAATTATAATCTTAAATCCTTGTATCTATATAATAATTTATATCAGTTCAGTCAGTCAGTTGTGTCCGACTCTTTGCAACCCCATGGACTGCAACATGCCAGGCTTCCCTGTCCATAACCAGGGAAGTTTACTCAAACTCATGTCCATTGACTCAGTGATGGCATCCAACCATCTCATCCTCTGTCGTCCCCTTCTCCTCCCACCTTCAATCTTTCCCAGTATCAGGGTCTTTTCCAATAGTCAACTCTTCGCATCAGGTGGCCAAGTACTGGAGTTTCAGCTTTAGCATCAGTCCTTCCAATAAATATTCAGGACTGATTTCCTTTAGGATGGACTGGTTGGTGCTCCTTGCAGTCCAAGGGACTCTCAAGAGTCTTCTCCAACACCACAGTTCAAAAGCAGCAATTCTTTGGCGCTCAGCTTTCTTTATAGTCCAACTGTCACATCCATACATGACTTCTGGAAAAACCATAGCTTTGACTAAACAGACCTTTGTTGGCAAAGTAATGTCTCTGCTTTTTTGTTTTTTGTCTCTGCTTTTTAATATGCTGTCTAGGTTTTAACTGTCTAACTTTTCTTCCACAGAGCAAGCGTCTTTTAATTTCATGGCTGCAGTCACCATCTGCAATGATTTTGGAGTCCCCCAAAATAAAGCCTCTCACTGTTTCCATTGTTTCCCTATCTGTTTGCCATGAAGTGATGGGATCAGATGCCATGATCTTCATTTTCTGAATGTTGAGCTCTAAGCCAACTTTTTCACTCTCCTCTTTCATTTTCATCAAGAGGCTCTTTAGTTCTTCTTCACTTTCTGCCATAAGGGTGGTGTTATCTGCATATCTGAGGTTATTGGTATTTCTCCCAGCAGTCTTGATTCCAGCTTGTGCTTCCTCCAGCCCAGCGTTTCTCATGATGTACTCTGCATATAAGTCAAATAAGCAGGGTGACAATATACAGCCTTTCCCGATATGGAACCAGTCTGTTGTTCCATGTCTAGTTCTAACAGTTGCTTCCTGAACTGTATTCAGATTTCTCAAGAGGCAGGTCAGGTGGTCTGGTATTCCCATCTCTTTCAGAATTTTCCACAGTTTGTTGTGATTCACACAGTCAAAGGCTTTGGCATAGTCAGTAAAGCAGAAGGAGATGTTTTTCTGGAACTCTCTTGCTTTTTCGATGATCCAGTGGATGTTGGCAATTTGATCTCTGGTTCCTCTGCCTTTTCTAAATCCAGCTTGAACATCTGGAAGTTCACGGTTCACGTACTGTTGAAGCCTGGCTTGAGAATTTTGAACATTACTTTGCTAGTGTGTGAGATGAGTGCAATTCTATGGTAGTTTGAGCACTTTGGTATTTTGAAAACTGACCTTTTCCAGTCCTGTGGCCACTGGTGAGTTTTCCAAATTTGCTGACATATTGAGTGCAGCACTTTCACAGCATCATCTTTTAGGGTTTGAAATAGCTCAGTGGGAATTCCATCACCTCCACTAGCTTTGTTCCTAGTGATGCTTCCTAAGGCCCAGTTGACTTCACATTCCAAGATGTCTGGCTCTAAGTGAGTGATCACAACATCATGGTTATCTGGGTCATGAAGATCTTTTTTGTATAGTTCTTCTGTGTAATCTTGCCACCTCTTCTTATCTGCTTCTGTTAGGTCCATACCATTTCTGTCCTTTATTGTGCCCATCTTTGCATGAAATGTTCCCTTGGTATCTCTAATTTTCTTGAAGAGATCTCTAGTCTTTCCCATTCTATTGTTTTCCTCTATTTCTTTGCATTGATCACTGAGGAAGGTTTTCTTATCTCTCCTCTTTGGAACTCTGCATTCAAATGGGTATATCTTTCCTTTTCTCCTTTGTTTTTTGTTTCTCTTCTTTTCTCAGCTATTTGTAAGGCCTCCTCAGACAACCATTTTGCCTTCTTGCATTTCTTTTTTTATTGGGATGGTCTTGATCACTGCCTCCTGTACAATGTCAAGAATCTCCATCCATAGTTCTTCAGGCACTCTGTCTATCAGATCTAATCCCTGAATCTGTTTGTCACTTCTAGTGTATAATCATAAGGGATCTGATTTAGGTCATACCTGAATAGTCTAGTGGTTTTCCCTACTTTCTTCAATATAAGTCTGAATTTGGCAATAAGGAGTTTGTGATCTGAGCCACAGTCAGCTCCCGGTCTTGTTTTTGCTGACTATATATATAGAGTTTCTCCATCTTTGTGCAAAGAATATAATCAATCTGATTTCGGTATTTACCATCCGGTGGTGTCCATGTGTAAAGTCTTCTCTTGTGTTGTTGGAAGAGGGTGTTTGTAATTGATCAGTATAGTATTTGTGCAAGAATATTCTAAGTAACCAGTGGAACAGAACAGAAAACACAGGCATCTATTTCTGGGCTCTCTTTCTCCTATTCACTTCAAAAATCTCTAGTTATTTTGAATAACCCTACACCAATATCACACTGGGTTAGTATTGTTCATAAATCAGGTAGTAGGTTTACAGATGTTCATTCCATTATTATATCTGGTTAACATCTATGTTACATATACTCTTTTATATACAGCCAGTATTACTTTAATTATTTGAAAACCAAGGGTAGAAATGCGTCTTTCCTCTAGGAAGCACTGATCCGGGAATTTGGATGTCATTAGATATACTTTATTTTTATTTCCTTTTCTTATTCTCTATCCATGTTGACTTTACTTTCTCAGGCTGCCTGTCCTCATAAGTGTGGAACTATGGCTGCAGGCTGATTTGAACTTATATTAATAGCTAATCATGTGACTAGGGTGAAACAGATTCTTCTCTGGTTGCTGGTGCTTCTAAGTCACTTCAGGCATGTCCTACTCTGTGCAACCCCATAGACAGCAGCCCACCAGGCTGCCCCGTCCCTGGGATTCTCCAGGCAAGAACACTAGAGTGAGTTGCCATTTCCTTCTCCAATGCATGAAAGTGAAAAGTGAAAATGAAGTCACTCAGTCGTGTCTGACCCTCAGCAACCCCATGGACTGCAGCCTTCCAGGCTCCTCCATCAATGGGATTTTCCAGGCAAGAGTACTGGAGTGGGGTGCCATTCCCTTCTCCTATTCTCTGGCAGCTCCAGTTAAAAAAGCTGGATAAGTATTCCAATTGACTAGGCTTATACCAACGGAGAAGGCAATGGCAACCCATTCCAGTACTCTTGCCTGGAAAATCCCATGGGCAGAGGAGCCTGGTAGGCTGCAGTCCATGGGGTCGCGAAGAGTTGGACACAACTGAGCAACTTCACTTTCACTTTTCAGTTTCATGCATTGGAGAAGGAAATGGCAACCCACTCCAGTGTTCTTGCCTGGAGAATCCCAGGGACAGGGGGGCCTGGTGGGCTGCTGTCTATGGGGTCGCACAGAGTCGGACATGGTTGAAGTGACTTAGCAGCAGCAGCAGCAGCAGGCTTATACCAAATATAGTCACCTCTAGACTAATTCCAGGAGAATGGAATTCTGTGAATGGAACAGTTTGGTCATTTTCCCACTTGCAGTAAAGGGTAAAATGTCTATTACTTGAAAAGCCAAGGAAGAATGTGGTGCACATAAAATATTCAGCTTCCACATGTGATAACTGCAATTCTGAGACAGTCTGATGGTATCAGATGCTGCTGTTACAGTAGCTTTTCTGTGGATAAATCTTAGAATAATCTGAAGTGTTATCTTGTATCTTCCTATCTTTTCTGTAGCAAAGAACCACTTTATGTTCAAGAATAAGCATAGAAGTTATGGGAGCACATGAATTAGAAATCTGCTTTATTTTCATGTTCAACATTTTGCAAGACGGCATCATTAGAAAATTTAATTAAAATTATTCACAACTTACAACATAAGACTGACCTCAGCATTTACCTCTTTCAGTTCAGTTCAGTTACTCAGTCGTGTCCGACTCTTTGTGACCCCATTTACTTCTTTAGCCCTTGATAATTTTTATAGTTTTATTTTGCAACACTACAGATCCTTCTGTGAGACCTCCAAGAAACACAAGAGAGCAAACATTAAAAAAAAAGTAACCTGAAATTCCTACTATCTAGAGATAACTATCGTTAAGACTTGGTAGACTTTCTTTCACCGTATCTCCAGGCATTCATACATGCATACATATCTGGATACAATTTTACATAATTGTTCAATCAGTCACTATGGAAAGAAAACCTGTTGAACATGAACATTTCATATTGCTATCAAAATGTCTGCTCTCCAAAATAATTTAACTGGTATTTTTTTGTTGTTGTTGTTGTTAATAGGTAATGTTACCAAAGAGTTACATGAAGCAGAAGTGCATTATATTTCTCGAAGTTTCTGTAATTCTGAGAGGAGCTATGGGGGTATAGTTCCTAACACTTCAATTTGTGCAGGTGATGAAGATGGAATTTTTGATTCTTGCAGGGTAAGACCAAATAATTTTCATTAGCAATATTTTCTAAAGACAGAAAGGAACTGAACAAGTCTTTGATCACTTTCTGGTGAAGTCTTAATTCTCAAGTCTAAATTATTTTTCTCCTTTTTAAGTATTCCAACAATCCAAATCATCATGCTTGCCTGATTCCTTGGTTTCTACAATCATGATCAACCTTAAGAGATATTTGCCTTGAATCTTTTTTTTTTCATTACCACCTTTTTAAAGGTGGTACAATTTATAATTTTTAATTCACCCATTTAAAAGTGGGGGGTTTTATATTTAGAGTAGTGAACCATTACCATAATCTAATTTTTAGAACACTTTTGTCACCCCCCTCAAAAAAAAAAAAAAACTCTTCCCATTAAGGCAACCATTAGCCTGTAGAGATTTGCCTATTCTGGAAATTTCCTATGAACAGGATCATTCAATTTGTGGTCTTTTGTGACTAGGTTCTTTTACTTAGCATAATGTTTTCAAGGTTTGTCTCCATTATAGCATGTATTAATACCTTATTCATTTTATTGCCAAATAATATACCATGGTTTGGATATGTCACATTTTATTCATCCATCCATTTGTAGATAGATATTTAAGCTATTTCTGCTTTTTTGGCTATTACAAATAACATGGCTATAAATATTTGTGTACATGTTTTTATGTGTAAGTATGTTTTTCTTTCTCTTGGAAATTCTACATAGGAGTGGAACTGCTGAGTCAATTCTTAACATTTTAAAGAACTGTCAAACTGTATTCCAAAGTGCCTACACCATTTTACATTCTTGTGCAACAATATGAGACTTCTTCTGTTTTTTATTGGAATATAGTTGATTTGCAATGTTGTGTTAGTTTCAGGTATAGAGCAAAGTGAATCAGTTATACACACACACACACACACACACATACACACACATATATTCACTTTTTTAAGGTTCTTTCCTCATATAGGTCATTACAGAACATTAAGTAGAGTTCCCTGTGCTATACAGCAGGTTCTTTAGTTATCTGCTTTAAATCTAGTCGTGGGTATATGTTAATCCCAATCTCCCAATTTACCCCTCCCCTCTGATCCCCTATTAACCATGAGTTTGTTTTCTACATCTGTGACTCTAATTCTATTTTGTAACCAAGTTCATTTGTACTCCTTTTTTTTAGATTTCACATATAAGCAATATCATATATTTGTCTGTGTCTGACTTATTTCACTCAGTATGACAGTCTCTAGGTTCATCCATGTTGCTGCAAATAGCATCACTTTTTTAATGGCTGAGTAATACTCCATTGTATATGTGTATCACATATTCTTTATCCATTCGTCTGTTGATGAACACTTAGGTTGTTTCTGTGTCCAGGCTATTGTAAACAGTGATGCAATGAATGTTGCAGTACATGTAATCTTTTTGAAATATAGTTTTCTCTGGGTATATGCCCAGGAGTGGGATTGCTGAGTCATATGGTAGTTATAGTTTCAGTTTTTAAAGGAACCTCTATACTGTTCTCCTGGAGAAGGAAATGGCAACCCACTCCAGTGTTCTTGCCTGGAGAATCCCAGGAACGGGGGAGCCTGGTGGGCTGCCGTCTATGGGGTCGCACAGAGACGGACACGACTGAAGCGACTTAGCAGCAGCAGCAGCATACTGTTCTCCACAGCAGCTATACCAATTTACACTCCCACTAACAGTGTAGAAGAGTTCCCTTTTCTCCACACCTTCTCCAGTATTTACTGTTTGTAGATTTTCTGACGATGGCCATTGTGACTGGTGTGAGATGATACTTCATTGTAGTTTTGATTGGCATTTCTCTAATATTGATAATTAGTGATGTTGAGCATCTTTTCATGTGCCTTTTGGCCATCTCAGCAATGTATCAGTTCAGTTCAGTCGCTCAGTTGTGTCTGACTCTTTGAGACCCCATGGACTGCAGCATGCCAGACCTCCCTGTCCATCACCAACTCCTGGAGTTTACTCAAACTCATGTCCGTTGAGTTGGTGATGCCATCCAACCATCTCATCCTCTGTAATCCCCTTCTCCTCCTGCCTTCAGTCTTTCCCAGCATCAGGGTCTTTTCAAATGAGTCAGCTCTTTGCATCAGGTGGCCAAAGTATTGGAGTTTCAGCTTCAGCATCAGTCCTTCCAATGAATATTCAAGACTGATTTCCTTTAGGATGGACTGACTAGAGCTCCTTGCAGTCCAAGGGACTCTCAACAGTCTTCTCCAACACCACAGTTCAAAAGCAGCAATTCTCCAGCACTCAGCTTTCTTTATAGTCCAACTCTCACACCCATACATGACCACAGGAAAAACCATAGCTTTGACTTGATGGACCTTTGTTGGCGAAGTAATGTCTCTGCTTTTGAATATGCTGTCTAGGTTGGTCATAACTTTCCTTACAAGGAGTAAGCATCTTTTAATTTCATGGCTGCAATTACCATCTGCAGTGATTTTGGAGCCCCAAAAAATAAAGTCAGCCACTGTTTCCACTGGGTCCCCATCTATTTCCCATGAAGTGATGGGATCAGATGCCGTGATCTTCGTTTTCTGAATGTTGAGCTTTAAGCCAACATTTTCACTCTCCTCTCTCACTTTCATCAAGAGGCTCTTTAGTTCTTCTTCACTTTTTGCCATAAGGGTAGTGTCATCTGCATATCTGAGGTTATTGATATTTCTCCCGGCAATCTTGATTCCAGCTTGTGTTTCTTCCAGCCCAGCGTTTCTCATGATGTACTCTGCATATAAGTTAAATAAGCAGAGTGACAGTATATAGCCTTGACATACTCCTTTTCCTATTTGGAACCAGTTTGTTGTTCCATGTCTAGTTCTAACTGTTGCTTCCTGACCTGCATACAGGTTTCTCAAGAGCCAGGTCAGGTGGTCTGGTATTCCCATCTCTTTCAGAATTTTCCACAGTTTGTTGTGATCCACAGAGTCAGAGGCTTTGGCATAGTCAATAAAGCAGAAACAAATGTTTTTCTGGAACTCTCTTGGTTTTTTGATGATCCAACAAATGTTGGCAATTTGATCTCTGGTTCCTCTGCCTTTTCTAAAACCAGATTGAACATCTGGAAGTTCACAGTTCATGTACTGTTGAAGCCTGGCTTGGAGAATTTTGAGCATTACTTTACTAGCGTGTGAGATGAGTGCAATTGTGCGGTAGTTTGAGCATTCTTTGGCATTGCCTTTTTTGGGACTGGAATGAAAACTGACCTTTTCCAGTCCTGTGGCCACTGACTGAATTTTCCAAATTTGCTGGCATATTGAGTGCAGCACTTTCACAGCATCATCTTTCAGGGTTTGAAATAGCTCAACTGGAATTCTATCACCTCCACTAGCTTTGTTCCTAGTGATGCTTCTTAAGGCCCACTTGACTTCGCATTCCAGGATGTCTGGCTCTAGGTGAGTGATCACACCATTGTGATTATTTGGTTTCTAATTTCTCCACATCCTTGTCAGCACTTATTATTGTCTATCTTTTTTTAAATAGAAATACAATTGATTTTCAATATTGTATTAGTTTCAGGTGTACAGCAAATTGATTCAGTTATATGTGTATACTTTTCCAGATTATTTTCCATTATTGTTATGACAAGATACTGAAATCCTTGTTGCTTATCTATTTTATGTATAGTAGTTTGTATCTGTGAATTCCATACTTCTAAATAATTTATTCCTCTCTATCCCTTTCCCCTCTGGTAATCATCAGTTTATTTTCTATGTCTGTGGTTTGTTTCTGTTTTGTTTAATGATTTTTAAAAACAACTTTATTTCTTTTTGGCTGTGCTGGGTCTTCACTGCTACACAGGCTGTACTCTAGTTGTGGTGAGTAGGAGCTGCTCTTTGTTGCGGTGTGCAGGCTTCCCATCGTGGTGGCTTCTCTTGTTGCACAGCAAGAGCTCTAGGCACGCAGACTTCGCTAGTGTGGCACGCGGGCTCAGCACATGCAGCTCCCAGGATCTACAGCACAGGCTCAGTAGTTCTGGTACATGGGCTTAGTTGCTCCACAGCATGTGGGATCTTCCTTGACTAAGGATCAACCTGTGTCTCCTGCACTGGCAAGCAGATTCTTTACCACTGGGCCACCAGGGAAGGGCCATCTTTGTTTTTTTTTTTTTTTCAATATTTACTTGGCTGTGCTAGGTCTTAATTGTGGCACTCGGGATCTTCAACCTTCACCGCAGGATCTTTAGTTGTGGTAATTGAAGTCTCAGATCTGGGAGCACAGAGTCTTAGCCACTAGACCACCAGGGAAGTCCCATCGTGTTTTTTTTATTTTTCTCACTTTTTGTTTTTGGCTGCACTGGGTCTTTCAGAGAAGGCAATGGCATCCCACTCCAGTACTCTTGCCTGGAAAATCCCATGGACGGAGGAGCCTGGTGGGCTGCAGTCCATGGGGTCGCTAAGAGTCGGACACGACTGAGCGACTTCACTTTCACTTTTCGCTTTCATGCATTGGAGAAGGAAATGGCAATCCACTCCAGTGTTCTTGCCTGGAGAATCCCAGGGACAGGGAGCCTGGTGGGCTGCCATCTATGGGGTCGCACAGAGTCGGACATGACTGAAGCGACTTAGCAGCAGCAGCAGCAGCACTGGGTCTTCTTTCTGCACATGGGCTTTCTCCGGTTGCAGCGAGAGGGGGATACTCTCTAATTGCAGGCTTCTTATTGTAGTGGCTTCTCTTGTTGCAGAGCACTGGCTCTAGAGGGTGCAGGGTTCGGTAGTTGCAGCATCAGGCTCTAGAGCAGGGGCTCAGTAGTTGTGGCACAGAGGCTTAGTTGCCCTGCACCCTGTGAAATTTTCCAGAACCAGGGCTCAAACCCATGTCCTCTGTATCAGCAGGTGGATTCTCAACCACTGGACCACCAGGGAATTCCCATCTGTGATTTTTTTTTTTTTTTTTTTTACAAAATCCAATTTATCTGTTTTTTTGTTTTGTCCCTTGTGGCTTTTAAATCTTTCTTTATTCCTCTTTTTTCTTCACTGCTTCTAAATCTACCAGCACATCACTCCCAAACAGTGCCCCATGCTCTGATCTTTTCCTACTCATTTTGATTTCTGCTATTCAGGGTTTATCTTTCCTGTATCTTTTTCCTTAAAAATCTTACTGAAAAGAAGGATTCAATCTAATTTAATTGCATTCATAAATGAAACATTCTAATTGTCAAAAAATAGTTTTTTAATGCTTTCCTTATATAGAGAATTTGAAAACACCTTAGAAACATGGTCTTTAAACTTTAAGCATTAAAACAGTTATCTCAGTGTCCTTATTGTTTTGAATGATTAATACTCTTCAGTAATGGTGTTTCAGTGTATTAACAGTCGAGTATAAACCATGACAAAGATTTGTCATTTGTAATACCATTAAATGTTAGCTTCTCAGTCATGTTGACTCTGTGATCCCATGAACTGTAACCCACCAGGCTCCTCTGTCCATGGAATTCTTCAGGCAAGAGTACTGGAGTGGGTTGCCATGCCCTTCTCCAGGGGATCTTTCTGACTCAGGGATCGAACCCCAGTCTCCTGCATTGCATGCTTAGCTATTTATTCCTATGATCCTGCACCAGTCAATGTCAACACTCAGAAAGATGCCATGTCTTGCAAGATGCCTGTTCACTCCTGTCCTCTAGTTAGCAAACCACACACACACCTAAATGAATCCATTATATATCTTAGTTCTACCATTCCTACATAGCATTAATACAAGTATTCTAATAGACAATATTTATAGTATTTTGCACAGTTCCTAAATTATATTCCTCCTGAGTAACTACACTAAAAAATCCAAACAATTCGATTTATAGCATTTTGGTTCAAAACTATGCAGGTGGAAAATTTATCCACCAGCTATATGGTTCCTCAAAAATAACAGGCCAGACTGAATACCTGTTTCAGTTGGAATATAAAACTGAAAATCTATGCATCTTTATAAGTTAGAAGTAAGTTAAAAATGTATATTTATATAAATATATGATTAGTGTGATTAATTTATTCCAGATTTATTGTTGTTTAAAGCCTACTGGAAGTAACTAATACTATTTTGGGACTTTTTTAATAGGGTGATAGTGGTGGACCATTAATGTGCTACCTACCAGAACGTAAACGATATTTTGTAATGGGAATTACCAGTTACGGATACGGCTGTGGTCGAAAAAATTTTCCTGGTGTCTATAGTGCACCATCCTTCAACCAAAAGTGGCTGACAGAGCAACTCTACCAATCAAGCAATAAAGGCATACTTAATATAAATATTCTACTTGGACAGGTCCTTATAGCCTTAGGTTCTGTTGTCTTACTTGCAACTCCATAAAAAAATTCTGAAGAATCTTTATTTTGCATCGTGTCCCTTTCCAGGTTCTACATAATGAAAATCATTTATTCTTTTGATAAATAATTGCCCATTTTAGAGTTCCCATGTGAACATTTTTTGGAATAAAAGGACTGTGACATATTAGATAAGTGATTACAAATTTGGCACTCAATCACATTCTTCCTTCATGTATCTTGTTATACTTTATAATCATAATTTTGCATTTGGAATATCTTCCTAGAATTTGTATAAACAGCTATATACTTAATGTATATAAATGTCAAATAATAAAGAGTTAATTAAAAGAAAAGTTGGTTTTTGTTAATCAAAACTTTTAAGTTAGGTTTTATTTTATTCAAAAACATTTGGTTGTATGATATATAGTTTTTGAATTATCATCTTGTTTCTGACTCTCAAAGGATATTTGAAGAAGTATCTGCCTATTATTCAAATTCTAATTAGAACTATTTAATATTAATACTTCCTTTCCGATGCCAAGAGAGAATTGTGGTGCAAACACCTCCAAATAATTTACTTCTTATTTAGAAATGTATACTAAGACTTTTTTTTTGCAATGTTATAATCTACTTTCTGAACGTTATTTTCTTGAAGCCCATGCTAAAAGTCTGTATTCCTTGGGCCCTTGAATTAAATGTGAGGAGAGGTGACTGAGAAGCATGCTCAGAAAGCAAGAATACCAACCTGGGATTAACTTTATGATGACCAATCTATAATATGAATTATTAAAACAAAAAAGACAGTATTAGAATCTACTCACATCTCCCTTAAACTCTGGAGAACTCATGCATAAAGGAGAAGTAATTATTTTCTCATCCTTCCTTTTAATATTCAACCAGTTAAAACCATGTATTTTTGTTGTTTTGTTTTGCTTAGCTTAAACCTAATTTTAGGATTTAACTGAAAGTAAGCATGAGTTTTCCATCAATTAATTCCCTTGGGGATCATCAGCAGTTTAATGTTCAAGGGGTAGAAAACTGATTTTTTTATAGACATGTGAGCAACATTCAGGGGATACTGACTCTTCTTTTTTGAAGGAGACCCTAGTTTATCCATTGACAAGGTCTTATAAGGAATTAGTGGGTGATGCTTCTATAACAATCAGTATAATACATTAGTCATTTTCTGTTTATTCTACCTGACTATCATTCAGATTCACTTGATAAGCCCTGGATATTAATGTTAAGAAACTCTTCTGAATGTATTGACAGCACTGGAGGGAAAATCCTTGCTTTTCAATTCAAAGGTATGTCCTACTTACTGCTTAGGTCTGCCAATCTAATCAGGCAGCATCTATTATCTGCAACCTCTTATCTTTTTGCCCAGTTCAGTTCACTTATTTCAGCCAACCAGAATTCAGTTGTATAACATTTCTCTACACCACAAGAGACTATTAGAGGATAGATTTTGGAACCTAAGACAGACTTTGTTTCAAATTTCATTCTGTTAACTTAGTATTTGTAAGAGTTGGGACAATTATTGATACCTACTTGGCGCCAGTGTTGTGATAATTAAACAAGTTGATTATACAAAGTTTTGATATACTGAAGGTACTCAGTTCCTATTATTATTATCCCAGGTAGCACTAGGGCTAAAGAACCCACCTGCCAATGCAGGAGATATAAGTGATGCAGGTTTGATCCCTGGGTTGGGAAGATCTCCTGAAGGAGGAAATGGCAACCCACTCCAGTATTCTTGCCTGCAGAATCCTACGGACAGACGAGCCTGGCCTGCAGAATCCTACGAACAGAGGAGCCTGGCAGGCTACTGTCCGCATGGTCGCACAGAGTCGGACACAACTGATGCAATTTAGCACACACATGATTCATACAGTCTTTTCATTATATATATCAGATAGATAACTTATTTCTTTCAAAATCTGAAAAATTTACTACAACGAAGGACTTGTTATTACTTATAAACTCAAATTTTAATGTATATTATTTTTAACATAAAAGAAGCAGACTCACAGATATAGTGGTTACCAGTTTGGGGTGAGGACGATATAGAGGTGGGGAGTGGGAGGTACAGACTACTGCGTATAAGATAGGTTCGAGGATGCACTGTGCAACATAGACAATATAGCCAATATTCCGTAATGGAAAGCGGAGTGAAGTGAAGTGGCTCAGTCGTGCCCGACTCTTTGCGACCCCGTGGACTGTAGCCTACCAGGCTTCTCAGTCCATGGGATTTCCCAGGCAAAAGTACTGGAGTGGGTTGTCATTTCCTTCTCCAGGGGATCTTCCCGGCCCAGGGATCGAACCCGGGTGTCCTGCATTGTAGGCAGACGCTTTACCCTCTGAGCCACCAGGGAAGCCCAATGGAAAGTGGAAAGTTACCTTTAAAAACTGTATGCTTTCTATTTTACACAATGACAACACCTTTACAATCATTGTGTAAAATAGAAAGGACAAGGACAAATGCAGCATAACGACTAATAAATTGCAATTCTCGACACTTTCTATATGATTGGAATCCCTGCCCCCTTTTTTCTTTTTCTTTTGTCTCCTGATGATTAGGCCAGGGTCTAGGAGTAGAGAGGGGATTAGGTACTGGGAGCAAAGAAAGAATTAGCGTGGAACTTTTGAGATGATCCCTAACATACTGTACTACTTGCTTTTACAATGTGTTAGCAGAGACCAATGTGTTATAAATGTAGAGTGACGTGCTTTCTGCCAAGTGGTATATTCACCCTGGTTTGCTATGTTAAAGCTGTAAATACAACAGAACATTAATAAACGTCTCTTGTGTAGCAAAAAAATAAAAAATAAAAATAAAATAAAATAAAAACTGTATGCTGCTGCTGCTGCTGCTAAGTTGCTTCATTCGAGTCTGACTCTGTGCGACCCCATAGATGGCAGGCCACCAGGCTCCCCCGTCCCTGGGATTCTCCAGGCAAGAACACTGGAGTGGGTTGCCATTTCCTTCTCCAATGTGTGAAAGTGAAAAGTGAAAGTGAAGTCGCTCAGTCGTGCCTGACTCTTAGCGACCCCATGGACTGCAGCCTACCAAGCTCCTCCGTCCATGGGATTTTCCAGGCAATAGTACTGGAGTGGGTTGCCATTTAAAAACTGTATAAAATCGGGCAATTCCCTGGTGCTTCAGTGGTTAGGACTCAGTGCTGTCACTGCTGTGGTCTGGATTCAATCCCTAGAAGATCCCAAAAGCTGTGTGGCGCAGCAAATAAAATATTTTATAAAATTAAAAAATTAAAGTGTACTATTATAAATTTTAATTTATTTTTCCAATTCCCAAAATAGTCTATCCTCATATTATGCTATCAAAATCTGAAGTACAGAAAATTAGTAGAGAAAAAATCGTACATAGGCGTACTATGCAAAGGCAGCTACCATAAGTTCTGCCTATTTCATTTACAAGGAGGATTTTTACAGACTCTTCTTAAGCATTATTTTATCCCAGCTATTTTCAGTCTAAAAGGTGAAAGATGAGTACTACGACTGTCCGCCTTTATTCGCCAAACATTAAACTCTTGCCCTGTTTGCACATTCTTTTTTTCTCTCTCCACACACACACGCTTTTTTTTTTTTTTTTTTTGGTTTTTAACAATCTGAAAGCAAATACTACAACACATTATCTCCCAAGAGCAAGAATCACAATACCATTATCCCACCAATGAAATTTAACAATGATTTATTAATACCATCTAATATAGGGTCTATATTCCAATCTTCCTATCTTAAAAATGTTTTTATAGTCTCTGCCCTACTCCAGTATATAATCCAAATTCCACACATTGCAATGTCCTTTAATTTAAAAGTTTCCTCTGTCCTTTTTTATATTCTTTTTTGTCTTTCATAACAGCGATAGAGTCCAAGTCAACTATCTTATAGAATCCTCTGCATTCGGGCTCACCACAGGGACGGGATACTGGCAGCAGCAGTCCTGGAAGATCCCCCTAGGCATAAGCCCTCTTGGAGGTCACCATTAACCTCACCATACAGCCCACAGACCCCAGGCCTGGGTTGCTTCAGGCCAAACAACAGGAAGGGAGCAAAACCCCACTTCAGTTCAGTTGCTCAGTCATGTCTGACTCTTTGCGTCCCCATGGACTGCAGCACGCCAGGCCTCCCTGTCCATCAACAACTTCCAGAGCTTGCTCAAACTCATGTCCATCGAGTTGGTGATGCCATCCAACCATCTCATCCTCTATGTCATCCCCTTCTCCTCCTGCCTTCAATCTTTCCCAGCATTAGAGTCTTTTCTAAGGAGTCAGTCCTTCACATCAGGTGGTCAAAGTACTGGAGTTTCAGCTTCAGCATTAGCCCTTTCAATAAGTATTCAGGACTGATTTCACTTAGGATTGACCCCTTTGATCTCCTTGCAGTCCAAGGGATTTTCAAGAGTCTTCTTCAACACCACAGTTCAAAAGCATCAAGTCTTCGGCACTCAGCTTTCTTTATAGTCCAACCCTCACATCCATACATGACTACTAGAAAAACTGAGCAAGGCTCTGCCCACCAGAGCAAGACCCAGTTTTTCCTGGTCCTTCCCATTAGGAGGGGCTTCTCTCATAGCTCAGTCGGTAAAGAATCTGCCTGCAATGGAGGAGACCTGGGTTTGGTTCCTGGATCAGGAAGATCCTCTGGAGAAAGAAATGGCAACCCACTCTAGTATTCTTGCCTGGAGAATCCCATGAACAGAGGAGCCTAGCAGGCTACAGTCCATGGGGTTGCAAGAGTTGGACAAGACTTAGCAACTAAGCCACCAGGTAGTAGTTCTATTTTGTTTTTTTGGGAGGGTCAGTTGGTAAAGAATCCCTGTACAAAAAATATCTTCACGACCCAGATAATCACACTGGTGTGATCATTCACCTAGAGCCAGACATCCTGGAATGTGAAGTTAAGTGGGTCTTAGGAAGCATCACATGAACAAAGCTAGTGGAGGTGATGGAATTCCAGTTGAGCTATTTCAAATCCTGAAAGATGATGCTGTGAAAGTGCTGCACTCAATATGCCAGCAAATTTGGAAAACTCAGCAGTGGCCACAGGACTGGAAAAGGGCAGTTTTCATTCCAATCCCAAAGAAAGGCAATGCCAAAGAATGCCCAAACTACCGCACAATTGCACTCATCTCACATGATAGTAAAGTAATGCTCCAAGCTGGCTTCAGCAATATGTGAACCGTGAACTTCCTGATGTTCAAGCTGGTTTTAGAAAAGGCAGAGGAACCAGAGATCAAACTGCCAACATATGCTGGATCATTGAAAAAGCAAGAGAGTTCCAGAAAAACATCTATTTCTGCTTTATTGACTATGCCAAAGCCTTTGACTGTGTGGATCACAATAAACTGTGGAAAATTCTGAAAGAGATGGGAATACCAGACCACCTGACCTGCCTCTTGAGAAACCTATATGCAGGTCGGGAAGCAACAGTTAGAACTGGACATGGAACAACAGACTGGTCCAAATAGGAAAAGGAGTATGTCAAGGCTGTATATTATCACCCTACTTATTTAACTTATATGCAGAGTACATCATGAGAAATGCTGGGCTGGAAGAAGCACAAGCTGGAATCAAGATTGCCAGGAGAAATATCAATAACCTCAGATATGCAGATGACACCACCCTTATGGCAGAAAGTGAAGAGGAACTAAAGAATCTCTTGATGAAAATGAAAGAGGAGAATGAAAAAGTTGGCTTAAAGCTCAACATTCAGAAAACTAAGATCATGGCATCCGATCCCATCACTTCATGGCAAATAGATGGGGAAACAGTGGAAACAGTGTCAGACTTTATTTTTTTGGGGCTCCAAAATCACTGCAGATGGTGATTGCAGCCATGAAATTAAAAGACACTTACTCCTTGGAAAGAAAGTTATGACCAACCTAGACAGCATATTCAAAAGCAGAGACATTACTTTGTCAACAAAGGTCCATCTAGTCAAGGCTATGGTTTTCCAGTAGTCATGTATCGATGTGAGAGTTGGACTATAAAGAAAGCTGAGCGCCAAAGAGTTGATGAACTGTGGTGTTGGAGAAGACTTGGGAGTCCCTTGCACTGCAAGGAGATCCAAACAGTCCATCCTAAAGAAGATCAGTCCTGGGTGTTCATTGGAAGGACTGATGTTGAAGCTGAAACTCCAATACTTTGGCCACCTGATGTGAAGAGCTGACTCTTTTGGAAAGACCCTGATGCTGGGAAAGATTGAGGGTGGGAGGAGAAGGGGATGACAGAGGATGAGATGGTTGGATGGCATCACCGACTCAATGGACATGAGTTTGGGTAAACTCCAGGTGGTGATGGACAGGGAGGCCTGATGTGCTGTGGTTCATGGGGTCGCAAAGAGTTGGATGCGACTGAACAGAACTGGTAAAGAATCTGCCTGCAATGCAGGAGACTCCAATTCAATTCCTGGGTCAGGAGAAGGGATAGGCTACCCACTCCAGTATTCTTGGGCTTCCCTTGTGGCTCAGCTGGTAAAGAATCCATCTGCAATGTGGGAGACCTGAGTTCGATCCCTGGGTTGGGAAGATCCTCTGGAGAAGGAAAAGGCTAGCCACTCCAGTATTCTGGTGTGGAGAATTCCATGGACTTTATTGTCCATGGGGTTGCAGAGAGTTGGACATGACTGGGTGACTTTCACTTTCCCATTAGGAAGCTTACACAAGCCTCTTAGCTTCCTCCATCACAAGGCAGACAGAAGAAGCAAGAAGAACCACAATGCCATAGCTGCTAGAACAAAAACCACATTACAGAAAGTTAATCAGGAGGAAAAAGCAAAATGTCCCAGATGGAAGGACAAGATAAAATCCCAGGAAAACAACTAAATGAAATGGAGATAGACAATCTTCCAGAAAAAGAATTCAGAATAATGATAGTGAAGATGATCCAGGATCCCTAGAAAACAATGGAAAAGAGGCAAGAAATGTTTACCAAAGACCTACAAGAACTAAAGAACAAGCCAAGAGGAATAATACTCTAGAAGGAATCAATAGCAGACTAACTGAGGCAGAAGAACAGATAAATGACCTGGAGGACAGAATGGTGGAAATCACTACCATAGAACAGAATATAGAAAGAAGAATGAAAAAAAAAAAAAAATGAAGACACCCTAAGAGACCTCTGGGACAACATGAAATGCACCAACATTCACATTATAGAGGTCTCAGAAGAAGAAGAAAGGACCTGAAAAAATATTTGAAGAGATAATAGCTCAAAAATTCCTGAACGTGGGAAAGGAAGTAGTTAACCAAATCCAGGAAGTGCAGAGTCCCAGGCAAAATAAATCCAAGGAGGAACACACTCAGACACGTAGTAATCCAACTGACAAAAATTAAAGACAAAGATAAAATATTAAAAGCAACAAGGGAAAAACAACAACGTACAAGGGAACTCCCATCAGGTTATCATCTGATTTTTTAACAGAAACTCTATAAGCCAGAAAGGAATGGCACAATATACTTAAAGTGATGAAAAGGAAGAACCTACAACCAAGAACATTCTACCTAGAAAGATTCTCATTCAGATTTGATGGAGAAATTAAAAGCTTTCCAGACAAACAAAAGTTAACAGTATTCAGCATCACCAAACCAGCATTACAACAAATGCTAAAGGAACTTCTCTAGGCAAGAAACACAAGAGAAGGAAAAGATCTACAGAAAATAAACTCAAAACAATTAAGAAAATGGTAATAGCATCATACACATTGAAAATTACATAAATGTAAATGGATTAAATGTATCAACCAAAAGACATAGACTAGCTGGGCAGGTGAAAACATGTTCATCTATGCACTTCCACTTACCACATCACTCTGCTTGAACACCCCAAACTGTATGTAATTATTCTATGTTGTTAGGTTAATCATGTTCCTATCATGGCTTGCAGTTGTAATTACCTTTTACTTTCTGTCTGGCTATTGATTGTGAAAACTGATAAACATCTTTTACTATTCTGATTATGCACCTGTTACTCAGTACCATTATATCATGATTTGTCATTGGACAAATAACAGAAGTCTATATCATCAAAACTACCATTTAATAGGAAAATATGTAATCACTTTTTAAAATACAGATGCGTATCAGAATTATCTTGAAATTTTTTTGAAAAATACAAATGTCCAGGTATTTTTTTCTCTCCAAAGCTCCAGATATGTTTCCAATGAGCAGCCATGTTTAAAAACAACTAGACTATATGATGATCTTTTATCTAGCTTGTTTTGCTTTTTCTATTTCATATTCAGTGCTCTCATTTCATTTAGTTTATGTTTTCCAATTTCTCCATCTCTTTTTTTCTTTCTCAAGCCTTTATCAAGCAAAGTTTTTGTATACTTATAAATAGTATGTATAATATATATCAGAAAACTTACAAATTTTAGCCTAACTAAAAAATTTATAACATTTTGATTCCTCTTGTTTGACTTAATATGAAGAGAATGCTAGATTTCTAATAAAAAAATAGGTATGCAACAAGCAACAAAGAGTTACTGTATAGCACAGGGAACTATAGTCAATATCTTGTAATAACCTATAATGGAAAATAATTTCAAAAATAATATTTGTGTATATGTATAACTAAATCACTTTGCTGTGAACCTGAAACACTGTAAGTCAACTACACTTCAATAAAATATATATATTAAGCAAAAAAGAATCAAAATAGACTTGAATAAATGAAATGCTTTAATACTGTGAATTTTAATAAAACACTTTGTTAAACCTTTGACATTATTTAAGGATAGTATGGGATTTTAAGCATATTAACATTGATTTAAAAAAAAAAGAATCTTCTGCACTCTGAATTTATCTGAATTCCTCATGATAAGTCAGAGTAAAGGTTTTTTCACAAGTACTGTTGTTGTTGTTCAGTTGCCAAGTTGTGTCTGACTCTTCACTACCCCCACAGACTGCAGGACACAAGGCTTCCCTGTCTCTCACCATCTCCCAGAGTTTGCCCAAGTTCATATCCATTGAGTCAGGTGATGCCACCCAACAATTTCATCCTATGTCGCCCTCTTCTCCTTCTGCCTTCAATCTTTCCCAGCATTAGAGTCTTTCCCAGAGTCAGCTGTTTGCATCAGGTTGCCAAAGTGTTGGAGCTTCAGCATCAATCCTTCAAAGAGTTTTCAAGGTTGATTTCCTTTGAGGTTGACTAGTTTGATCTCCTTGCTGTCTAAGAGACTCTCAAGAGTCTTCTCCAGCACCACAGTTCTTTAAGCATCAATTCTTCAGCACTCTGCCTTCTTAATGGTCCAGCTCTCACATCCATACATGACTACTGGAAAGATCATGGCCTTGACTATATGGACCTTTGTCAGCAAAGTGATGTCTTTGCTTTTTAACACACTATCCAGGTTTGTCATAGCTTTCCTGCCAAGAAGCAGTCATCTTCTAATTTCATGGCTGCAGTCACCATCTGCAATGATTTTAGAGTCCAAGGAGAGGAAATCTGTCACTGCTTCCTCCTATTCCCCTATCTGCCATGAAGTGATGGGACCGAATGCCATGATCTTAGTTTTTTTAATATTGAGTTTTAAACTGGCTTTGTCACTCTCCTTCTTCACCCTCATCAAGAGGCTCTTTAGATCCTCTTTGCTTTCTACCATTTGAGTGGTATCATCTGCATATCTGAGGTTGTTGATATTTCTCCCGGCAATCTTGATTCCAGCTTGTAACTCATCCAGCCGAGCATTTCGCATGATGTACTCTGTATATAAGTTAAATAAACAGGGTAACAATATACAGCCTTGCTGTACTCCTTTCTCAATCCTGAACTAGTCAGTTGTTCTTCTACACAGTGTTCTGTTGCTTTTTGACCTGCATATAGGTTTCTCAGGAGGCAGGGTAGGTGGCCTGGTATTCTCATCTCTTTAAGAATTTTCCAGTTTGTTATGATCCACACAGTCAAAGGCTTTGGCATAGTCAATGAAGCAGAAGTAGATGTTTTTTCTGAAATTCTCTTGTTTTGTCTACGATCCAACAGATGTTGGCAATTTGATCTCTGGTTCTTCCGCCTTTTCTAAATCCAGCTCGAATATCTGGAAGTTCTCAGTTCATGTGCCGCTGAAGCTTGGCTTGGAGAATTTTGAGCATTACTTTGCTAGAATGTGAAATGAGTGCAATTGTGTGGTAGTTTGAACATTCTTTAGCATTGCCTTTCTTTGGGATTGGAATGAAAACTGACCTTTTCCAGTCCTGTGGCCAATGCTGAGTTTTCCAAATTTGCCGGCATATTGAGTGCAGCACTTTCACAGCATCATCTTTCAGGATTTGAAATAGCTGAACTGGAATTCCATCACCTCCATTAGCTTTGTTCATAGTGATGCTTCCTAAGGCCCACTTGACTTTGCACTCCAAGATGTCTGGCTCTAGGTGAGTGATCACACCATCATGGTTATCTTGCCACCTCTTAATCTCTTCTGCTTCTGTTTGGTCCTTACCATTTCTGTCCTTTATTGTGCCAATCCTTGTGTGAAATGTTCCCTTGATATCTCCAATTTTCTTGAAGAGATCTCTAGTCTTTCACATTCTGTTGTTTTCCTCCATTTCTTTGCATTGATCACTTAGGAAGACTTTCTTATCTCTCCTTGCTATTCTTTGGAACTCTGCATTCAGATGGGTATATCTTTCCTTTTCTCTTTTGCCTTTCACTTTTCTCAGCTATTTGTAAGGCCTCCTCAGACAATCATTCTGCCTTTTTGCATTTCTTTTTCTTGGGGATGGTTTTGACCACCGCCTCCTGTACAATGCCACAAACCTCCGTCCATAGTTCTTCAGGCACTCTATCACATCTAATCCCTTGGATCTATTTGTTACTTCCACTGTATAATCATAAGGGATTTGATTTAGGTCATACCTGAATGGTTCTAGTGGTTTTCCCTACTTTCTTCAATTTCAGTCTGAATTTGGCAATAAGGAGTTCATGATCTGAGCCACAGTCAGCTCCCACTCTTGTTTTTGCTCACTGTATAGAGCTTCTCCATCTTCAGCAGTAAAGAATATAATCCATCTGATTTTGGTATTGACTATCTAGTAAAAGTAGGAAGTCAAGACACACATCGAGTAACAGGCAAATTTGGCCTTGGAGTACGGAATGAAGCAGAGCAAGGACCAACAGAGTTTTGCCAAGAAAATGCACTGTTCATAGCAAACACCTTGTTCCAACAACACAAGAGAAGACTCTACACATGGACATCACCAGATGGTCAACACCAAAATCAAATTGATTATATTCTTTGCAGCCAAAGATGGAGAAGCTCTATACGGTCAGCAAAAACAAGACCAGGAGCTGACTGTGGCTCAGATCATGAACTTATTGCCAAAATTCAGACTGGAATTGAAGAAAGTAGGAAAACCACTAGACCATTCAGGTATGACCTAAATCAAATCCCTTATGATTATACAGTAGAAATGAGAAATAGATTTAAGGGCCTAGATCTGATAGATAGAGTGCCTGATGAACTATGGAATGAGGTTCATGACACTGTACAGGAGACAGGGATCAAGACCATCCCCATGGAAAAGAAATGCAAAAAAGCAAAATGGCTGCCTGGGGAGGCCTTACAAATAGCTGTGAAAAGAAGAGAAGTGAAAAGGAAAGATATAAACATCTGAATGCAGAGTTCCAAAGAATAGCAAGAGAGATAAGCCTTCTTCAGTGATCAATGCAAAGAAATAGAGGAAAACAACAGAATGGGAAAGACAAGAGATCTCTTCAAGAAAATCAGAGATACCAAAGGAACATTTCATGCAAAGATGGGCTCAATAAAGGACAGAAATGGTATGGACCTAACAGAAGCAGAAGATATTAAGAAGAGATGGCAAGAATACACAGAAGAACTGTACAAAAAAGATCTTCACGACCCAGATAATCACAATGGTGTGATCACTGACCTAGAGCCAGACATCCTGGAATGTGAAGTCAAGTGGGCCTTAGAAAGCATCACTACAAACAAAGCTAATGGAGGTGATGGAATTCCAGTTCAGCTATTTCAAATCCTGAAAGATGATGCTGTGAAAGTGCTGCACTCAATATGCCAGCAAATTTGGAAAACTCAGCATTGGCCACAGGACTGGAAAAGGTCAGTTTTCATTCCAATCCCAAAGAAAGGCAATGCCAAAGAATGCTCAAACTACCTCACAATTGCACTCATCTCACATGCTAGTAAAGTAATGCTCAAAATTCTCCAAGCCAGGCTTCAGCAATATGTGAACCGTGAACTTCCTGATGTTCAAGCTGGTTTTAGAAAAGGCAGAGGAACCAGAGATCAAATTGCCAACATCCATTGGATCATGGAAAAAGCAAGAGAGTTCCAGAAAAACATCTATTTCTGCTTTATTGACTATGCCAAAGCCTTTGACTGTGTGAATCACAATAAACTATGGAAAATTCTGAAAGAGATGGGAGTACCAGACCACCTGATCTGCCTCTTGAGAAATTTGTATGCAGGTCAGGAAGCAACAATTAGAACTGGACATGGAACAACAGACTGGTTCCAAATAGGAAAAGAAGTAAGTCAAGGCTGTATATTGTCACTCTGTTTATTTAACTTATATGCAGAGTACATCATGAGAAATGCTGGACTGGAAGAAACACAAGCCGGAATCAAGATTGCCAGGAGAAATATCAATAACCTCAGATATGCAGATGACACCACCCTTATGGCAGAAAGTGAAGAACTAAAGAGCCTCTTGATGAAAGTGAAAGTGGAGAGTGAAAAAGTTGGCTTAAAGCTCAACATTCAGAAAACGAAGATCACGGCATCTGGTCCCATCACTTCATGGGAAATAGATGGGGAAACAGTGGAAACAATGTCAGACTTTATTTTTTGGGCTCCAAAATCACTGCAGATGGTGACTGCAGCCATGAAATTAAAAGACGCTTACTCCTTGGAAGGAAAGTTATGACCAACCTAGATAGCATATTCAAAAGCAGAAGACATTACTTTGCCAACAAAGGTCCGGCTAGTCAAGGCTATGGTTTTTCCTGTGGTCATGTATGGATGTGAGAGTTGGACTGTGAAGAAAGCTGAGCCCCGAAGAATTGATGCTTTTGAACTGTGGTGTTGGATAAGACTCTTGAGAGTCCCTGGACTGCAAGGAGATCCAACCAGTCCATTCTGAAGGAGATCAGCCCTGGGATTTCTTTGAAAGGAATGATGCTAAAGCTGAAACTCCAGTACTTTGGCCACCTCATGCGAAGAGTTGACTCATTGGAGAAGACTCTGATGCTGGGAGGGATTGGGGGCAAGAGGAGAAGGGGACGACAGAGGATGAGATGGCTGGATGGCATTACTGACTCGATGGACGTGAGTCTCAGTGAACTCCGGAGTTGGTGATGGACAGGGAGGCCTGGCGTGCTGCGATTCATGGGTCGCAAAGAGTCGGACACGACTGAGCGATCTGATCTGATCTGGTGACATCCCTGTGTAGAGTCTTCTCTTGTGTTATTGGAAGAGGGTGCTTGCTATGACCAGTGCATCCTCTTGGCAAAACTCTGTTAGCCTTTGCCCTGCTTCATTTTGTACTCCAAGGCCAAACTTGCCTGTTACTCCAAGCATCCCCTGACTTCCTACGTTTGCATTCCAATGCCCTATGATGAATAGGAACTTTTTCTTTTTTTTTTTTTGATGTTAGTTCTAGGAGGTCTTTTAGGTCTTCATAAAATTGATCAACTTCAGTTTCTTCAGCATTGGTGCTTGGGGCACAGACTTGGAATCCTACGTTTATGACATAAACAATATACTTCTACTGTATTCCATCAAAACATACAATGTCAGTTTGTCTCATAGGTGATGCTGTTTGATCATTTTATCACTTTTATCTTGAATAAAGTGGTATTTGCCATATTTCCTTATTGCAAAGATACCCTTTTTCTTTCATAATTAATTAATAACCTTTGAGAGGATACTTGGAGATCATATGAATATCCTTTTCCTCAAGAAATTTACACTCAATGGTTTTAGTTGAAGTTCCTTGCTCAAATCAACTACTACATTAAGGGTTGCAAAATGCTTATTTCTCATTCTTTTTATATTTATTAGCAAGTATTTTTCTGCAAAAGAGCTTTCTTCCTCTCTCTTCTCCTTTTTTTCAACATCAGAATGGATTATAGGCTTCTTTTTAAAATTTAGTGTATAATCCAGTTACCATCATTATTCTCTTGGTGCCCAAACTGTTGCAGATTTGGCCAATGAAATTCAAGGTGGCTACTATGTTCTTTTGCCATTCCTCCATTAGCTTTTAAGCACTTCCTTTCTAACACAACAAGATGTTCTAGGCTAAACTTTTAGTTTTCCTGACTCATATCTAAAACCACTCAATTTCCAAGGAACCCTAATTTCTTTTAATGGGAAATGGTTTTTAAAACCAAGAATAAGGAATGGTCATTGCTACTGAGTTGTCATTCATTTTAGGTTAAGTGGAGAGAAATAAGAAATACATTTTTTTAAGGCATAACTTCATCCTGGTTGGACTTCACTGGTAGCTCAGATGGTAAAGAATCTGCCTGCAGTGCAGAAGACCTGGATTCCATCCCTGGGTCAGGAGGATTCCCTCAAGGAGGGAATGGCTACCCACTCCAGTATTCTTGCCTGGAGAATCCCACAGATAGAGGAGGCTGGTGGGCTATAATCCATGGGGTTGCAAAGATTTGGACACCACTGAGTGACTAACACTTCATATTGATATTTCCAATTTAAATCCAATATCAAAGTGTTATTCAGTACCTTTCCCTAGTTCATATTTGCACCTCCCTTCCTTTGCAATAATTACCCACAACATAATTTGCTCTGTAACGCACACAAAATAGTTTCACAATCACTACACTGAAATCTATACCAGTAGACACCTACTTGGTAAAATTCAAGACATCACTGTATCTCTTTTTTCTGTGAGGACAGAGTACTATATTAGTGGTTACATGAACTAAGTAATTTTCTGTGTAGCAGTTTTATCCATTAATAATATTTATTTCCATCTGCATCTGATTTTAGAGTTTATTCTTCCCTTTTATAAAGATTTAATTTTTATCAACTCAATTGAGATATCATTTATAAACAAAATGCACACATTTTAAGTGTACAATATGACTTTTGAAAAATGTATATACTTATGTAACCATCCTCATAATCAAGACATAGAATATTTTCCTCAGCTCAAAAATTCCCTTGTACCCCTTGCCATTAAATCCCACCTTGATCAGTTTTCTATAATGACATATTTGTCCTTTCTAAAGTTTCATATTAGTGAAGTCATTAACACACACTCTTTCGAGGCTGGTTTCTTCCACTTAATATGATGTTTCTAAGACTCTTCCATGTTCTTTCACATTCCGGTAGTTCCTTCCTTTCACTGCTGAATAGAGGCAAACGTGAATATGACACAATTTGTTTTTCCATTTATGTACTGATGGACATTAGAGATATTCCTAGTTTGGGATTTTTATGTATAAACCTGCTATGAACATTTACATACATCATGTGCACATAATTTTCCTTTCTCTTGTGCAAATACGGAGGAGTGAAATTGCTAAGAGCTAATACAGTTAAGTGTACCTTTAGCTTTATTAGTAACAGGCAATTTTCCAAAGTTAATATACCATTTACATTCCCACCAGTTAATGTATAAGTGTTCCAGTTGCACTGGGTTGGCCAAAAAGTTTGCTTGTGTTTTTCTGTAACATGGGAAAAATTAATAAATTTTTTGGCTAACCCAATACATTCATGCTAACATTTGGTATTGTTAGTCTTCAAAATTTTAGCCATTCAATTAGGTGTGTAGTGTTATCTATTTGTGGGTTGAGTTTGCATTTCCCTGATGATTAATGATGTTGAAGATTATTATTAGCCAAAAGAAGTTTGTTATTTAAATCTTCTACTCGAGATCAAATTGCCAACATCCTCTGGATCATGGAAAAAGCAAGAGAGTTCCAGAAAAATATCTATTTCTGCTTTATTGACTATGCCAAAGCCTTTGACTGTGTGAATCACAATAAACTATGGAAAATTCTGAAAGAGATGGGAATACCAGGCCACCTGACCTGCCTCTTGAGAAACCTATATGCAGATCAGGAAGCAACAGTTAGAACTGGACATGGAACAACAGACTGGTTCTAAATAGGAAAAGGAGTAAGTCAAGGCTGTATACTGTCACCCTGCTTATTTAACTTATATGCAGAGTACATCATGAGAAACACTGGGCTGGAAGAAGCACAAGCTGGAATCAAGATTGCCGGGAGAAATATCAATAGCCTCAGATATGCAGATAACACTACCCTTATGGCAGAAAGTGAAGAAGAACTAAAGAGTCTCTTGATGAAAGTGAAAGTGGAGAGTGAAAAAGTTGGCTTAAAGCTCAACATTCAGAAAATGAAGATCATGGCATCTGGTCCCATCACTTCATGGGAAATAGATGGGGAAACAGTGGGAACAGTGTCAGACTTTATTTTTTTGGGCTCCAAAATCACTGCAGATGGTGATTGCAGCCATGAAATTAAAAGATGCTTATTCCTTGGAAGGAAAGCTATGACCAACCTAGACAGCATATTCAAAAGCAGAGACATTACTTTGCCAACAAAGGTCCATCTAGTCAAGGCTATGGTTTTTCCAGTGGTCATGTATGGATGTGACAGTTGGACTGTGATGAAGGCTGAGCACCAAAGAATTGATGCTTTTGAACTGTGGTGTTGGAGAAGACTCTTAAGAGTCCCTTGGACTGGAAGGAGATCCACCCAGTCCATTGTAAAGGAGATCAGTCCTGGGTGTTCTTTGGAAGGACTGATGCTAAAGCTGAAACTCCAATACTTTGGCCACCTCATGTGAAGAGTTGACTCAATGGAAAAGATTCTGATGCTGGGAGGGGCTGGGGGCAGGAGGAAAAGGAGATGACAGAGGATGAGATGGCTGGATGGCATCACCGACTTGATGGACATGAGTTTGGGTGAACTCCAGAAGTTGGTGATGGACAGGGAGGCCTGGCATGCTGCAATTCATGGAGTTGCAAAGAGTCGGACATGACTGAGCAACTGAACTGAACTGAACTCATTTATATTAGGCTGTCTTGTTACTGAATTAAGAGTTCTTTTATTCCTCTAAAGTCAGGAACAAAACAAGGGTGCCCACTTTCACCATTACTATTCAACATAGTTTTGGAAGTTTTGGCTACAGCAATCAGAGCAGAAAAAGAAATAAAGGAATCCAAATTGGAAAAGAAGAAGTAAAACTCTCACTATTTGCAGATGACATGATCCTCTACATAGAAAACCCTAAAGACTCCACCAGAAAATTACTAGAACTAATCAATGATTATAGTAAAGTTGCAGGATATAAAATCAACACACAGAAATCCCTTGCATTCCTATACACTAATAATGAGAAAACAGAAAGAGAAATTAAAGGAAACAATTCCATTCACCATTGCAACGAAGAGAATAAAATACTTAGGAATATATCTACCTAAAAGAAACTAAAGACCTATATATAGAAAAACTATAAAACACTGGTGAAAGAAATCAAAGAGGACACTAATAGATGGAATATACCATGTTCATGGATTGGAAGAATCAATATAGTGAAAATGAGTATACTACCCAAAGCAATTTATAGATTCAATGCAATCCCTATCAAGCTACCAACAGTATTCTTCACAGAGCTAGAACAAATAATTTCACAATTTGTATGGAAATACAAAAACCTCGAATAGCCAAAGCTATCTTGAGAAAGAAGAATGGAACTGGAGGAATCAACCTACCTGACTTCAGGCTCTACTACAAAGCCACAGTTATCAAGACAGTATGGTACTGGCACAAAGACAGAAATATAGATCAATGGAACAAAATAGAAAGCCCAGAGATAAATCCACGACATATGGACACCTTATCTTTGACAAAGGAGGCAAGAATATACAGTGGATTAAAGACAATCTCTTTAACAAGTGGTGCTGGGAAATCTGGTCAACCACTTGTAAAAGAATGAAACTAGAACACTTTCTAACACCATATACAAAAATAAACTCAAAATGGATTAAAGATCTACCAGAAACTATAAAACTCCTAGAGGAGAACATAGGCAAAACACTCTCTGACATACATCACAGCAGGATCCTCTATGACCCACCTCCCAGAATATTGGAAATAAAAGCAAAAAATAAACAAATGGGACCTAATTAAACTTAAAAGCTTCTGCACATCAAAGGAAACTATTAGCAAGGTGAAAAGACAGCCTTCAGAATGGGAGAAAATAATAGCAAATGAAGCAACTGACAAACAACTAATCTCAAAAATATACAAGCAACTCCTACAGCTCAACTCCAGAAAAATAAATGACCCAATCAAAAAAATGGGCCAAAGATCTAAATAGACATTTCTCCAAAGAAGACATACAGATGGCTAACAAACACTTGAAAAGATGTTCAACATCACTTTATCAGAGAAATGCAAATCAAAACCACTATGAGGTACCATTTCACACCAGTCAGAATGGCTGCGATCCAAAAGTCTACAAATAATAAATGCTGAGAGGGTGTGGAGAAAAGGGAACCCTCTTACACTGTTGGTGGAATGCAAATTAGTACAGCCACTATGGAGAACAGTGTGAGATTCCTTAAAAACTGGAAATAGAACTGCCTTATGATCCAGCAATCCCACTGCTGGGCATACACACTGAGGAAACCAGAAGGGAAAGAGACACGTGTACCCCAATGTTCATCGCAGCACTGTTTATAATAGCCAGGACATGGAAGCAACCTAGATGTCCATCAGCAGATGAATGGATAAGAAAGCTGTGGTACATATACACAATGGAGTATTACTCAGCCATTAAAAAGAATACATTTGAATCAGTTCTAATGAGGTGGATGAAACTGGAGCCTATTATACAGAGTGAAGTAAGCCAGAAGGAAAACATAAATACAGTATACTAACGCATGTATATGGAATTTAGAAAGATGGTAACAATAACCCTGTGTACGAGACAGCAAAGAGACACTGAAGGGTGGGAAGATTTGGGAGAATGTCATTGAAACATGTGAAATGTCATGTATGAAACGAGATGCCAGTCCAGGTTCAGTGCACGATGCTGGATGCTTGGGGCTGGTGCGCTGGGAAGGCCCAGGGGGGGATGGTATGGGGAGGTTGGGAGGGAGGAGGGTTCAGGATGGGGAGCATGTGATTTTTAAAAAAAAAAAAAAAAAAAAAGAGTTCTTTTAGATATTGAATGTAAGTCCTTTGTCAGATATAAAAGATATTTTCTTCCATTCAGTGGTTTGCCTTTTAGTTTTGGTGTCTTTTCAAAGAGCAGAGATTTTTAATTTTAATGAACTACAACTCATTATATATGTGATATGCTTAATGTCATTTATATAAACACACATATATACATATTTATATATAATACACAGCTTATATGTATGATTTGTGCTTTTTATATCTATCCTAAAATTTTTTGCCTAAAATAAAGTCATATGGATTTTCTTTTTAGAAGTTTTAAGTTTTTGCTTTTATATTTAGGTCTATGATCAACTCTGAGTTTTTGTATAAATGAGGTAAAGTTTGCAGTTTAGTTTTCTATATAAGGATATTTAGTTGTTCCTGTCATTGTTTAAAAGATTACCCTTTTCTTCATCAATTTACCTTGGCAGTTTTTTCAAAAATCAATTGACCATATATCATGGGTGTAATTCTGGACTCTATTCTATTCATTGATTGATATATTTATATATACACAAAAAACACATTGTCTTCATAACTAACTCTTTTTGTAACATAGTTTAAATCCTCTAGCTTTACTTTTCTCTTTCAAAATTATTTTTGGCTACTCTAGATCCTTTGTATTTTAATAGAAATTTCAGAAACAACTACTAATTTTTACATAAAATTTGCTGGGATATTTACTGGAATTGAATTAAAGTTACAGATTAATTTGGGAAGAATTGACATCTTAATCATACTGAATCTTCTGATTCATAAACCTGCTGTATCTTTCCATTTGTAATCTTTAATTTCTCTCAGCAGTCTTTTGTGGTTGTTATTGTGTACACATTGTTGCTAAGTTTATCTCCAATTATTTAATGTCTTTGATGCTATTTACATGACAATTTAAATTTAATTTACTTCAATTTCCAATTGTTCCAATTGGCATTATTAGTCTTACCTGTTTACTGTGTATCTCATCACCTTGCTAATAAACTCTCTGAATAACTTTAGTAGCTTTTCTGTAAATTCCTTAGGATTTTCCACATACACAATCATGTCTGTGAATAATAACTGCTTTACATTTTTCTTTCCATATGACTTTTATTTCTTTTTCTTGCTTTTTGTACTGTCTAGGACTTCCAGTACAATGTTGACTAGAAGTGGTGAGGGTGGAGAGCTTTGCTTTATCCCAATCTTAGAAGCAAATACAACTATTTAAAAAAAAAACAGCAAGTATTTATTAGGATGTAGACAACCCTTGTGCACTGTTGGTAAAAAATGTAAAATGGTGCAACTGCTATGGAAAATAGTATAATGAAAAATTAAAAATGAATCACCGTATGACTCAGCAGTGCTACTCCTGGGCATATAACAAAAGAATTGGAAGCAGGCTCTCGAGGAAATATTTGAATAATCATGTACACGGCAGCATTATTCACAGTAGAAGCAACCCACGTGTCCATCAACAGAATGGTATACACGTACAATGGAGCATTATTCAGCCTTAAAAAAGAAAGATATTGTGTCACTTACTACGACATGGATGCACCCTGAGGACACTATATTAACAGAAATTAGCCAGTCACAAAAGGACAAATATTGTATGATTCCAATTATATGAGGCATCGAGAGTAGTCAAATTCAGAGACAAAAAGAATATTGGTTATCAGATGCTGGGGAAAGGGGAGAAATGGAGAGTTATTGCTTAATTGATAGAGTTTTGCATGATGAAGAGAGTCTGTGGATGGAAGGTAGTTACAGTAGCACAATATGCATGTACTTAATGTTGCTGAACTGAATACTTAAAAATGGTTAAGATGGTACATTTCATATTATGTCTATTTTACCGCAATTTAACATACTAAAAATTTTTAAGGCAATGATTACCGAACTAGGTAAAAAACAAGAACCAAGTGATCTCCAGGCAAGAATACTGGAGTGGGTAACCAATGCCTTCTCCAGGGGGTCTTTCCAACCCATGGATCAAACCCAGGTCTCCTGCATCACGGGCAGATTCTTTACCATCTGAGCCACCAGGGAAGCCCAAAGATGTCCATAGATGCATTTAAAATATAAAGATACATATAGGTAAAAATTTAAAGTTGGAAAGAGGAAACATAAGAAAGCATAAGGAGTGGCTACATACATATCAGACAAAATAGACTTTAGAACAAAAACAAACACTAAAAATAAAGAGGGACACTCCATATTCATAAAAAGGAAATATATCAGGCAGCTATGACTATTATATATGCATTTGTGCCTAATAATGGAATCTCAAAATACATGAAGCAAAAATTGAAGTAACTAAAGGGAGAAACAAATTCACAATCATAATTGTAGGGCTTCCCAGGTGGCTCAGTGGTAAAGGATATGCCTGCCAATGCAAGGAGACACAAGAGACACAGGTTTAATCCCTGGGTCAGGAAGATCCCCTGGAGGAGGAAATGACAACTAATGCATTCCAGTATTCTTGCCTGGAAAATCCCAGAAACAGAGGAGCCTGGGGTACTACAGTCCATAGGGTCACAAAGAATCAGACACGACTGAGTGACTGAGCATGCAGTACATCTTTCACTATAACTGATAGAGCAACTAAATAATTAATAATACAGAAGATCTGAATGACACTTTCAACTACCTTAAGTTAACTGACATTTATAGACCATTACACCTGATGACTTCAGCATTCTTTTCAATGAACCTGGACCATTTTCCAAGAAAGAATATATTCTGGGTGATAAAGGAAATTTCAATAGACTTCAAAAGACTGAAGCCCATATAGTATGTTCTGTGACAATATAATTATTGATTATTAGAAATCAATATATGTAGATACGTAAGAAAGCCCAAATATTTAAGCAACTTCTAAAAATCCCAGGGTCAAAGAAAACACACACACACACACAAGGAAAATTAGAAAATACTTTAAATTGAATGAAAATGAAAAGAATACATCAAATTTTGTGCATCCATCTAAAATAGTGCTATAATAAAAATTTATAGCTTCAAATACTTATAGAAGAGGAAAAGGGGTTAATATCAATTATCAAGGCTTTCAACTTCAGAATTGAAAGATGATCAAATTAAACCTGATGTAAATAGAAGAAAAAAATACTAAAGTTCAGAAAATAATAAAACAGAAAACAAAGACTAGAGAAAAATTAACAAAACTAAAAGCTAATTTTATGAAGAGATCAATACAAGACATAAACTTTTGGATAAACTGACCAAAAAAAGGACACAGACTATGTTAGATAAGGTCTTCAAGAGGACATGATCAGTGACTGACTGATGAGCCGGACTTGAGCAATCAGAGGCTCCTCACCCCCTCAACTGTCCCAGGAATGTCCGTTTTCCCCTGTTCCCAGTGGAAGCTGTTCCAAAGACACAACCTCAACAGAGAAAGGTGCTGCTGAGACCATCTGGACTGTGGAGTGACAGATCCCAGTGAAGGGCTCTATTTAAACTTTTATGATTCTGGTGGTGGCTGTGGAGATCTACTCATCTCATGGCCACCTAAGACAGAGGAGGCAGTGTCAAATAACTAGTGATGGTAAACACTCTAAGGGTGTATTTGTATGAAATTTCTATAAATTAATATGTCCTGGTATAATATTATCAATCATAAATTTTAAATGTATGTCACAGAAATAACTAAATTTCCTTGTCAATTGCACTATATCAATGAACTCTCATCAGATCCTTAACCATGGCCTTTTTTTAAGTCTTTTGTCATTTACAGACCATTACCATTTTACCCTGATGCTTTCAAAAAAGTGTCCCTGCAAAAGTGCTTCATCTTTAAGGGGATTCATGCGGAAGACTCAAACAAGTACGGGTTTCTGATAACTAAGATCAATCTGCCTTCATGTGGAGGGATAATAATGTACCTTTCAAGTAATTCCCCAAGGCTACGTGCACAGCCCTACAATATGTCATAGAATTGTAGTGCAAGATTTGTTCCTGTTTCCACATCAGCAAAATGGACCCATTATGCTGATGATATAATGCTAACATGTGAAGACCTGCCTCTGCTGCAGGGTGAGGAAAAGGAAGGGTGGTGAACCCCCAGAAAATTCAAGGCGCAGGCACTGTTTTCAGGAGTTGTCTGGTCAAGAAAGTCCTGAGTTGTCCCAAAAGCTATGAGTGATAATGTGCAAGCCTAGTCAACTCCTACAAATATAAAAGAGGTGTAAGCCTTTGTAGGGATTTGTGGTTTTGGAGCACTCTTTACCCTCATCTGGAACAGTGCCTTGTCAAATAGACAGCAATTGGAAGTCAAGTTTCAAAGGTCATGATGTGCAAGTCGGGGCAAAAGAACATGACATTGAATAGAGGCTCTATTTCACCTATAATCTGTGAGCAGTAGGGTTGGTAAAAAGGAAAAACGGAATATTGGAAGCAGTAGACTAAAGTACTAACAGGAAAAACCACCTTGGCCAGGTAAACTAAAGTACTGTCCCAAGTTTTAATACATCTGAATGATCAATCAGTAGGGCCAGTCACCCCACATGCAAAAAGGGGGACCCCTGCAAAGACATCCAACACCGTAAAGTCACAGGAAAGAGCCACTGCCCTGACTTTCACCATGAATCAATGTGCTGTTCTGCTGAAAACACCAAGGCCCATCACACCTGGGAAACATGTTATCTCCTGGAATTTGTAGTAAGACATCCCACCAGGATGGGTGAGTTACTTCGTGCCCCTGGGTGAGTGGCAATCCATCTCCATTGGGATCCTATTTTCTTGCTGCAAGTTGGACCTGCTGAAACACTATGCCTGAAATTGAACAAGCCACGTGGAGAAAGAGAAGCAGGTGTGCGTCCTGGTCTGGCATATCCCACCACCCAGCCCGTCTCCTCACACCTGACAGTGCTGCCTCCCTCAGCCCCATGTACGCTACGTACAACTAGGTCAAGTTCCTAAAGTTGCCAGCCTCCTTCTACTCAAGGCCAGGTGAGCACATTCTATCTTCCTCTGGGTTTATCATTTGGCTGCTGTCTTTGTTCCCTCCACTGGCCTGGAAGACAATACAGTTCACACAAAAGTCCTCACTAAATTTACCCAGCAAGCCTTAAATGACAGTCAGAAAAGCCTGTCCTTATCAAACATTGAAATGTCTCTAACAAGAAAAGCTGTTCCTTAGACATTATTCCTGCCTCAAAAGGAGGCACTTGTGCCATCATCCTAACAGAATGTTGTGTGTTCATACCTGATGAGTTAAAGTGTCATCTCTATTAAATCAAATGAAGACACAAATGAATGCCCTCAGTGACCTGACCCCCAGCATAGGGGACTGAATAAATCAGTGGTGTGGATCATGGGGGCTTAGTGGAAAAAGTTATTTATTTTGGGAATCATTGTCTTAATCTGTGTTTTCTCTTGCATATGTCTATACTGTTGCTGTACCATCTGCTGCCAACATAGCTAGACAGCCACCAAATAAGCCACCTCCATGCCAATAAAACCCCTTGCTGACTGCTTCAGGCACATTGTGGAAGGGGGAACGTGTAAGATCATAAAAGTCAGTCACAAGGGGTGAAGTGCTGGAGGAGGTAATTCAGAGGACATCACAGCCAGCTGACCTGTGAGCTGGACCCAGGCAATCAAGCTCCTTACCTCCTCCTCTGTCCATGGAATGTACACTTTGCCTACCATTCCCACATTGGGAGCTGTTCCCAGGACTCATCCTCGAGTAAGTAAGGTGCTGCTGAGGCCATGAGTACACAGATGAATCCAGTTAAAGCCACTAGATAAATTTTTACAATTCTGATGGGCAGGTGTGGAGATGAACTTGTCTTGAGGCTGCCCAAGACAAGCTTTGTAAATAAGTTCCCTTGCTTATTAAAATCACCACCTACCAGGGAATGTAACTTGGTGCAGCCAGTATGGAGAACAGTACAGAGCTTCCACAAAAAAATAAAAAATAGAACTACCATATGATCTGGGTTCCCAGGTGGCACAGTGGTTAAAGAATCTGCCTGCCAATGCAGGAGATGCAAGAGATGCAGGTTCAATCCCTGGGTTGGAAAGGTCCCCTGGAGTAGGAAATAGCAACCCACTCCAGTATTCTTGCCTGGAGAGTCCCAGGGACAGGGGACCCTGGTGGGCTGCCATCTACAGGGTTGCACAGAGTCAGACAAGACTGAAGCGACGCAGCAGCAGCAGCAGCAGTAGCAGTGCATAATTAATTCCAGTTAATATATTTTATATTTATTGGTTATTACAGCAAACACTTTTTATGCTCCAAAAGAAATGTCAGTCCAGCAAAAAAGTTGCATTTAATTTTCTTTAAAGATAGATAAGCTTTAAGGAAGAAACAGCCTCTCTTGCTATCTCATTTTCAAATTACTAATACTTTACCAGAGAAATAACTACATATCTTGTCAAACATTAAATAGGCTACAAAAATATTTCCAAGATACATTTCTTCAATTTCTAAAACATAAATAAAGGCTCTCATGGGCTTCCCAGTGGCGCTAGTGGTAAAGAATCTGCTTGCCAATACAGGAGGCATTAGAGACGTGGGTTTGATTCCTGGGTTGGGAAGATCCCCTGAAGAAGCGCATGGCAACCCACTCTAGCATTCTTGCCTGGAGAGTCTGATGGACAGAGGAGCCTGGTGGGTCATAGGGTTTCACAGAGTTGGACACAACTGAAGCGACTTAGCACACACCCACACAAAAGCATTTACATTCATTCCTAAGCTAAGTGAATGTTAAAAAACAAAGTTTAAAAAAAGATCTCTCCTCTTTGGATAGTCCACTTAGTTACATAAAGTATTTTCTGTCCAACACTTTCTCAAATTCAACATAATTATTTCCTAAGAGCATGTTGATAAGAGCCTTCATTTCAAATCATTTATGTGTTCTGGCAAAACTGCAAAATTCCTTGGCTACCATAAGTCACATTAGTTGACTGTGAAATTTCTCAATTTTTTTTTTTTAAACAGCAGTATATGGATCTTTAGTTGCAGCATACTAACTCTTAGTTATGGCATGTGGGGTCTAGTTTCCCGACCAGGATATGAACGTGGGCCCCCAGGATTGGGAGCAGGGAATCTTAGATACTACACCACCAGGGAAGTCCCTCATCATCTGTTACTTTGAGACACACACTCCCATCAGAATGTCTACACTGAGAACCATATGCACCTTCAAAGAGTTGGCAAGGTTAAGCCTTCTCAATGCACAGCTGAACTTCTGCCAGGTCTGAAACTGTGGAATTATTTGCCGGGGGGAAAGGAGAAGGGAAGGGAAAAGCTGTGGGGCAGGAGGTGGTAAACCTGACCCACCAACCTGCCTCCCACAACTACCACCAGGTTCAAATCAATGGAGAAATGACAAAGTAAAAATAAATGATGTTGGGTCAACTGAGTAGCCAACTGAGAATAAAGATGGATCCATAAGGATCACACAAGGATAACTTCCAAATTGCTGTCGAGGATTTAAATGTAAAAAACAAAAACACACATTTTCTAGAAAAAGCCCTGAGGGAATTTCTACAGAAGTTCAGAGTAGGGAAGGCCTTTCAAACTATGACATAAAACCCAGGAGCCCTAAGAGAGACCGATTCATTCTACTACTGAGAGAGTCAGTTCCTAGGCAGGTTGACAAAAAGTCTCGGGGTCCCCAAGAGAGGGGTCTGCAGTTCTCGAGGAGATACAAGTCTGGAATTCTCAAGGAGGAGGAAAGGACACATTTTTTTTTTCCTCCACATTCCTTAGTCTTAGTCACATAAAATGTTTTTATCTTTAAGCCTCAAACTGATGGCTACACAACAACTCAGTTTAAATGCTATACTAAGGAGTGGCCAAGAGGAGCTACCCCACGTCTGAGGTCAGGGGCGGCGGCCGGGAGGAGCTACCCCACATCCAAGGAGCGGTGGCTGTGCAGGCACAGGAGGGCCAAGAGGAGCTACTCCACCTTCAAGGTCAGGAGGGGCGGCCGTAAGGAGATAACCCTCGTCCAAGGTAAGGAACAGTGGCTGCGTTTTGCTGGAGCAGCTGTGAAGAGATACCTCCACGTCCAAGGTAAGAGAAACCCAAGTAAGACGCTGGGTGTTCCAAGAGGGCATCAAAGGGCAGACACATGGAAACCATAATCACAGAAAACTAGTCAATCTGATCACACTAGGACCACAGCCTTGTCTAACTCAATGAAACTAAGCCATGCTGTGTGGGGCCACCGAAGATGGGTGGGTCATGGTGGAGAGGTCTAACAGAATGTGGTCCACTGGAGAAGGGAATGGCAAACCACTTCAGTATTCTTGCCTTGAGAACCCCATGAACAGTATGAAAAGGCAAAATGATAGGATACTGAAACGGGAACTCCTCAGGTTGGTAATACCCAATATGCTACTGGAGATCAGTGGAGAAATAACTCCAGAAAGAATGAAGGGATGCAGCCAAAGCAAAAACAATACCCAGTTGTGGATGGGACTGGTGATAGAAGCAAGGTCCGATGCTGTGAAGAGCAAACACTGCATAGGAATCTGGAATGTCAGGTCCATGAATCAAGGCAAATTGGAAGTGGTCAAACAAGAGATGGCAAGAGTGAATGTCGACATTCTAGGAATCAGCGAACTAAAATGGACTGGAATGGGTGAATTTAACTCAGATGACCATTATATCTACTACTGTGGGCAGGAAAACCTTAGAAGAAATGGAGTAGCCATCATGGTCAACAGAAGAGTCTGAAATGCAGTACTTGGATGCAATCTCAAAAATGACAGAATGATCTCTGTTCATTTCCAAGGCAAACCATTCACTATCACAGTAATCCAAGTCTATGCCCCAACCAGTAACGCTGAAGAAGCTGAAGTTGAACGGTTCTATGAAGACCTACAAGACCTTTTAGAACTAACACCCAAAAAAGATGTCCTTTTCATTATAGGGGACTGGAATGCAAAAGTAGGAAGTCAAGAAACACCTGGAGTAACAGGCAAATTTGGCCTTGGAATACGGAATGAAGCAGGGCAAAGGCTAACAGAGTTTTGCCAAGAAAATGCACTGGTCATAGCAAACACCCTCTTCCAACACCACAAGAGAAGACTCTACCCATGGACATCACCAGATGGTCAACACTGAAATCAAATTGATTATATTCTTTGCAGACAAAAGTGGAGAAGCTCTATACAGTCAGCAAAAACAACTGGGAGCTGATTGTGGCTCAGATCATGAACTCCTTATGGCCAAATTCAGACTGAAATTGAAGAAAGTAGGGAAAACCACTAGACTGTTCAGTTCAGTTCAGTTCTGTCGCTCAGTCGTGTCCGACTCTTTGCGACCCCATGAATCTCAGAACGCCAGGCCTCCCTGTCCATCACCAACTCCCGGAGTTCACTCAAACTCAGATCCATCGAGTCAGTGATGCCATCCAGCCATCTCATCCTCTGTCATCCTCTTCTCCTCCTGCCCCCAATCCCTCCCAGCATCAGAGTCTTTTCCAATGAGTCAGCTCTTTGCATGAGGTGGCCAAAGTACTGGAGTTTCAGCTTCAGCATCATTCCTTCCAAAGAAATCCCAGGGCTGATCTCCTTCAGAATGGACTGGTTGGATCTCCTTGCAGTCCAGGGGACTTTCAAGAGACTCTCAAGGGACTCTCAAGGGACTCTCCAACACCACAGTTCAAAAGCATCAATTCTTCAGTGCTCAGCCTTCTTCACAGTCCAACTCTCACATCCATACATGACCACAGGAAAAACCATAGCCTTGAACAGATGGAACTTTGTTGGCAAAGTAATGTCTCTGCTTTTGAATATGCTATCTAGGTTGGTCATAACTTTCCTTCCAAGGAGTAAGCGTCTTTTAATTTCATGGCTGCAGTCACCATCTGTAGTGATTTTGGAGCCCAGAAAAATAAAGTCTGACACTGTTTCCCCATCTATTTGCCATGAAGTGATGGGACCAGATGCCATGATCTTCGTTTTCTGAATGTTGAGCTTTAAGCCAACTTTTTCACTCTCGACTTTCACCTTCATCAGAGGCTTTTTAGTTCCTCTTCACTTTCTGCCATAAGGGTGGTGTCCTCTGCATATCTGAGGTTATAGACCTACAAGACCTTTTAGAACTAACACCCAAAAAAGATGTCCTTTTCATTATAGGGGACTGGAATGCAAAAGTAGGAAGTCAAGAAACACCTGGAGTAACAGGCAAATTTGGCCTTGGAGTACGGAATGAAGCAGGGCAAAGACTAATAGAGTTTTGCCAAGAAAATGCACTGGTCATAGCAAACACCTTGTTCCAACAACACAAGAGAAGACTCTACACATGGACATCACCAGATGGTCAACACCAAAATCAAATTGATTATATTCTTTGCAGCCAAAGATGGAGAAGCTCTATACAGTCAGCAAAAACAAGACCGGGAGCTGACTGTGGCTCAGATCATGAACTCCTTATTGCCAAATTCAGACTGGAATTGAAGAAAGTAGGGAAAACCACTAGACCATTCAGGTATGACCTAAATCAAACCCCTTATGATTATACAGTAGAAGTGAGAAATAGATTTAAGGGCCTAGATCTGATAGATAGAGTGCCTGATAAGCTATGGAATGAAGTTCCTGACATTGTACAGGAGACAGGGATCAAGACCATCCCCATGGAAAAGAACTGCATAAAAGCAAAATGGCTGTCTGGGGAGGTCTTACAAATAGCTGTGAAAAGAAGAGAAGCGAAAAGCAAAGGAGAAAAGGAAAGATATAAACATCGAAGGAGTAAGTGTCTTTTAATTTCATGGCTGCAGTCACCATCTACAGTGATTTTGGAGCCCAAAAAAATAAAGTCTGACACTGTTTCCACTGTTTCCCCATCTATTTGCCATGAAGTGATGGGACCAGATGCCATGATCTTCGTTTTCTGAATGTTGAGCTTTAAGCCAACTTTTTCACTCTCCACTTTCACTTTCATCAAGAGGCTTTTTAGTTCTTCTTCACTTTCTGCCATAAAGGTGGTGTCATCTGCATATCTGAGGTTATTGCTATTTCTCCCGGCAATCTTGATTCTAGCTTGTGCTTCTTCCAGCCCAGCGTTTCTCATGATGTACTCTGCATATAAGTTAAATAAGCAGGGTGACAATATACAGCCTTGATGTACTCCTTTTCCTGTTTAGAACCTATCTGTTGTTTCATGTCCAGTTCTAAATGTTGCTTCCTGACCTGCATATAGATTTCTCAAGAGGCAGATCAGGTGGTCTGGTATTCCCATCTCTTTCAGAATTTTCCACAGTTTATTGTGATCCACACAGTCAAAGGCTTTGGCATAGGCAATAAAGCAGAAATACATGTTTTTCTGGAACTCTCTTGCTTTTTCCATGATCCAGCAGATGTTGGCAACTTGATCTCTGGTTCCTCTGCCTTTTCTAAAACCAGTTTGAACATCAGGAAGTTCACGGTTCACGTATTGCTGAAGCATGGCTTGGAGAATTTTGCGCATTACTTGACTAGCATGTGAGATGAGTGTAATTGTGCGGTAGTTTGAGCATTCTTTGGCATTGCCTTTCTTTGGGATTGGAATGAAAACTGCCCTTTTCCAGTCCTGTGGCCACTGCTGAGTTTTCCAAATTTGCTGGCATACTGAGTGCAGCACTTTGGCAGCATCATCTTTCAGGATTTGAAATAGCTCAACTGGAATTCCATCACCTCTGCTAGCTTTGTTCATAGTGATGCTTTCTAAGGCCCACTTAACTTCACATCCCAAGATGTCTGGCTCTAGGTCAGTGATCACACCATCGTGATTATCTGGGTCGAGAAGCTCTTTTTTGTACAGTTCTTCTGTGTATTCTCGCCACCTCTTCTTAATATCTTCTGCTTCTGTTAGGTCCATACCATTTCTGTCCTTTATCGAGCCCATCTTTGCATGAAATGTTCCCTTGGTATCTCTAATTTTCTTGAAGAGATCCCTAGTCTTTCCCATTCTGTTGTTTTACTCTATTTCTTTGCATTGATCGCTGAGGAAGGCTTTCTTATCTCTTCTTGCTATTCTTTGGAACTCTGCATTCAGATGCTTATATCTTTCCTTTTCTCCTTTGCTTTTCGCTTCTCTTTTCACAGATATTTGTAAGGCTTCCCCAGACAGCCATGTTGCTTTTTTGCATTTCGTTTCCATGGGGATGGTCTTGATCCCCTGTACAATGTCACGAACCTCATTCCATAGTTCATCAGGCACTCTATCTATCAGATCTAGGTCCTTAAATCTATTTCTCACTTCTACTGTATAATCATAAGGGATTTGATTTAGGTCATACCTGAATGGTCTAGGGGTTTTCCCTACTTTCTTCAATTTCAGTCTGAATTTGCAATAAGGAGTTCATGGTCTGAGCCACAGTCAGCTCCTGGTCTTGTTTTTGCTGACTGTATAGAGCTTCTCCATCTTTGGCTGCAAAGAATATAATCAATCTGATTTCAATGTTGACCATCTGGTGATGTCCATGTGTAGAGTCTTCTCTTGTGTTGTTGGAAGAGGGTGTTTGCTATGACCAGTGCATTTTATTGGCAAAACTCTATTAGTCTAAGCGCCGCGGCGGCGGCTGCAGCCGGCGCACTAAGCGCGGCGGCGGCTGCGGCAGCGGCTGCGGCGGTGGCTGCGGTGGCTACGGCCTGTGCACTAAGCGCGGCGGCGGCGGCTGAGGCCGGCGCACTAAGCGCGGCCGAGAGCAGCTACCCCATGTCCGAGGTCAGGGGCAGAAGCCGGTAGGACCCCATGCCCGAAGGGCGGCAGCCAAGAGGAGTTACCCCACGTCTGAGGTCAGGGGCAGCAGTCGAGAGTGCCAGGCTGCAACGGCGCAGGAATGGCCAAGAAGGGCTACCCAAGTCCGAGTTCGGGGCGGCGGCTGAGAGGAGCTACACCGTGTCCGAGGTCAGGGGCAGCGGCCAGGAGGACCAACCCCACATCCAAGGAGCGGTGGCTGCGCGGGCGCAAGAGGGCCTAGAGAAGCTATCCCACATTGAAGGTCAGGAAGGGCTGCAGTGAGGACATACCCCTCGTCCAAGGTAAGAAGCAGCGGCTGCGCTTTGCTGGAGCAGCCATGAAGAGCTACCCCGTGTCCAAGGTAAGAGAAACCCAAGTAAGACGGTAGGTGTTGCAAGAGAGCATCAGAGGGCAGACACGCTGAAACCATACTCACAGAAAACTAGTCAGTCTGGTCACACTAGGACCACAGCCTTGTCTAACTCAGTGAAACTAAGCCATGCCCATGGGGCAACCCAGGATGGAGTCATGGTGGAGAGATCTGACAGAATGTGCTCCACTGGAGAAGGGAATGGCAAACCACTTCAGTATTCTTGCCTTGAGAACCCCATGAACAGTATGAAAAGACAAAATCATAGGATACTGAAAGAGAAACTCCCCAGGTCAGTAGGTGCCCAATATGCTACTGGAGATCAGTGGAGAAATAACTCCAGAAAGAATGAAGGGATGCAGCCAAAGCAAAAACAATACCCAGCTGTGGATGTGACTGGTGATAGAAGCAAGGTCCGATGCTGTAAAGAGCAATAGTGCATAGGAACCTGGAATGTCAGGTCCATGAATCAAGGCAAATTGGAAGTGGTCAAACAAGAGATGGCAAGAGTGAATGTCGACATTCTAGGAATCAGCGAACTAAAATGGACTGGAATGGGTGAATTTAACTCAGATGACCATTATATCTACTACTGTGGGCAGGAAAACCTTAGAAGAAATGGAGTAGCCATCATGGTCAACAAAAGAGTCTGAAATGCAGTACTTGGATGCAATCTCAAAAATGACAGAATGATCTCTGTTCATTTCCAAGGCAAACCATTCACTATCACAGTAATCCTAGTCTATGCCCCAACCAGTAACACTGAAGAAGCTGAAGTTGAACGGTTCTATGAAGACCTACAAGACCTTTTAGAACTAACACCCAAAAAAGATGTCCTTTTCATTTTAGGGGACTGGAATGCAAAGAAAAAAAAGACCGTTCAGGTATGACCTAAATCAAATCCCTTATGATTATAGTAGAAGTGAGAAATAGATTTAAGGGACTAGACTTGATAGACAGAGTGCCTGATGAACTATGGAATGAGGTTCGTGACATTGTACAGGAGACAGGGATCAAGACCATCCCCATGGAAAAGAAACGCAAAAAAGCAAAATGGCTGTCTGGGGAGGCCTTACAAATAGCTGTGAAAAGAAGAGAAGCGAAAAGCAAAGGAGAAAAGGAAAGATATAAACATCTGAATGCAGAGTTCCAAAGAATAGCAAGGAGAGATAAGAAAGCCTTCCCCAGAGATCAATGCAAAGAAATAGAGGAAAACAACAGAATGGGAAAGACTAGAGATCTCTTCAAGAAAATTAGAGATACCAAGGGAACATTTCATGCAAAGATGGGCTCGATAAAGGACAGAAATGGTATGGACCTAACAGAAGCAGAAGATATTAAGAAGAGGTGGCGAGAATACACAGAAGAACTGTACAGAAAAGAGCTTCACGACCCAGATAATCACGATGGTGTGATCACTGACCTAGAGCCAGACATCCTGGGATGTGAAGTTAAGTGGGCCTTAGAAAGCATCACTACGAACAAAGCTAGAGGAGGTGATGGAATTCCAGTTGAGCTATTTCAAATCCTGAAAGATGATGCTGCCAAAGTGCTGCACTCAATATGCCAGCAAGTTTGGAAAACTCAGCAGTGGCCACAGGACTGGAAAAGGGCAGTTTTCATTTCAATCCCAAAGAAGGCAATGCCAAAGAGTGCTCAAACTACGGCACAATTACACTCATCTCACATGCTAGTAAAGTAATGCTCAAAATTCTCCAAGCCAGGCTTCAGCAGTACATGAACCATGAACTTCCTGATGTTCAAGCTGGTTTTAGAAAAGGCAGAGAAACCAGAGATCAAATTGCCAACATCTGCTGGATCGTGGAAAAAGCAAGAGAGTTCCAGAAAAACATGTATTTCCGCTTTATTGCCTATGCCAAAGCCTTTGACTGTGTGGATCACAATAAACTGTGGAAAATTCTGAAAGAGATGAGAATACCAGACCACCTGACCTGCCTCTTGAGAAACCTATATGCAGGTCAGGAAGCAACAGTTAGAACTGGACGTGGAACAACAGACTGGTTCCAAATAGGAAAAGGAGTACATCAAAGCTGGATATTGCCACCCTGCTTTTTTAACTTATATGCAGAGTACATCATGAGAAATCCTGGCTGGAAGAAGCACAAGCTGGAATCAAGATTGCCAGGAGAAATATCAATAACCTCAGATATGCAGATGACACCACCCTTATGGCAGAAAGTGAAGAGGAACTAAAGAGTCTCTTGATGAAAATGAAAGAGGAGAATGAAAAAGTTGGCTTAAAGCTCAACATTCAGAAAACTAAGATCATGGCATCTGGTCCCATCACTTCACGGGAAATAGATGGGGAAACAGTGGAAACAGTGTCAGACTTTATTTTTGGGGGCTCCAAAATCACTGCAGATGGTGATTGCAGCCATGAAATTTAAAAGACTCTTACTCCTTGGAAGGAAAGTTATGACCAACCTAGATAGTATATTGAAAAGCAGAGATATTACTTTGCCAACAAAGGTCCGTCTAGTCAAGGCTATGGTTTTTCCAGCGGTCATGTATGGATGTAAGAGTTGGACTGTGAAGAAAGCTGAGCGCCGAAGAATTGATGCTTTTGAACTGTGGTGTTGGAGAAGACTCTTGAGAGTGCCTTGGACTGCAAGGAGATCCACCCAGTCCATTGTAAAGGAGATCAGTCCTGGGTGTTCACTGGAAGGACCGATGCTAAAGCTGAAACTCCAATACTTTGGCCACCTTATGCGAAGAGTTGACTCATTTGAAAAGACCCTGATGCTGGGAGAGATGGGGGGCAGGAGCAGAAGGGGACGACAGAGGATGAGATGGCTGGATGGCATCACTGACTCAATGGACCTGAGTTTGAGTGAACTCCGGGAGTTGGTGATGGACAGGGAGGCCTGGCATGCTGTGATTCATGGGGTCACAAATAGTCGGACAAACTGAGCGACGGAACTGAACTGACCGAAAACTTATAGGATGTAGCAAAAGCAATTCTAAGAGGCAAGTTTAAAATGATAGATGCCTACCTCAAGAAACAAGAAAAATTTCTTATAGCTTAATTTTATACCTCAAGAAACTAAAAAAAGAAGTACAAATAAGATCAAAGTTAGCATTAGAGAGTGCCAGAGGAGTGTAATCTCCTTGGTTCTGTCTCGTCTCAACAAATATTTGAAGCGAGGGACTTAAAGCCCTCTGCATGTCACAGCTCTCAGATTGTGTTATAGCTCTCGGACCGACCATGTTATAGCTCTTAGACAGATCAGTGTTACAGCTCTGTGTTACAGCTCAGTTTTACTTGCAAAATATATCCTCGAGGCGTGAGGGCATGCCTACTGAAAGAGACGAAGAGAAGAGAGGGCCCGGCCCTTTGGCTCTTGTATGTTTTGTTCTCCCCCCTGGGCCTGCCCTGTGTAAATTGGGCTAGCCAGGAGTGCTGTTTGTTCTACCTGAGGTCCTCACTCTGATCCTTGGACCTTCCTTTGTTCTATTTTCGTGGGCTTTTCCCTTGTCTTTTAGCCACCGCCATTCTGGACTCCTGTTTCCTATTCTAACTACCTAATAGGAGGTCTTTGTAAATAATAAAGATCAGACTGGAAATAAATAAAACAGAGACTAAAAAGACAATAGAAAACATCAATGAAACTAAGTAGTTTTTTTTTTTTTAAAGATTTAATAGACAAAACTTTAGCTACACTCATTAAGAAAAAAGAGAGGACCCAAATAAACAAAATCAGAAATGCAAGAGAAGACTTAACAATTGGCACCATGGAAATACAAAGAACTATATGACACTACTTTGAGCCAACAAACTGGTTAATAACGTAGAAATGAATAAATTCCTAGAAACATACCACCTACCAAGACTGAATCATGAAGAAATAAAAAATCTGAACAGATACTTTACTGTTGTTCAGTTGTTAAGTTGTGTATGATTCTTTGAGACCCCATGGCCTGTGGCACGTCAGGCTCCCCTGTCGTTTACTATATCCCAGAGTTTGCTCAAATTCATGTCCTTTGAGTCAGTGTTGCTAGCTAACCATCTCATCCTCTGCCACAGACTTCTTTTGCCTTCAATCTTTCCCAGCATCAGGGTCTTTTTCAGCAAGTCAGTTCTGCACATCAGGTGGCCAAAGGATTGGAGCTTTAGCATGAATCCTTCCACTGAATACCCAGGGTTGATTTCTTATAGGACTGACTAGTTTGATCCCACTGCAGTCCAAGGAACTTTCAAGAGTCTTCTCCAGCTCCACAATTCATAAGCATCAATTCTTTGATGCTCAGCCTACTTTATAGTCCAATTCTCACATTCATACTTGACTACAGGAAAACCACAGCTTTGACTAGATGGATGTTTAGTGACAAAAAAAAAAAAAAGTCTCTGCTTTTTAATATGCTGTATAGGTTTGTCATAGCTTTCTTTTCAAGGAGCAAGCGTCTTTTATGGCTGCAGTCACCATCTGCAGTGATTTAGGGGCTCAAGAAAATAAAATTTGTCACTGCTTCCACTTTTTCCCCTTCTATTTGCAATGAGGTGATGGAACCAGAGGCCATGACCTTAGTTTTTTGAATGATGAGTTTTAAGCCAGCTTTTTCACTCTCATTTTTCACTTTCATGGAGAGGCTCTTTAGTTCCTCTTCATTTTCTGCCATTAGAATGGTATCATTTGAATATCTGAGGTTATTGATATTATGTTTGTGATTGATCCAACCTGGCATTCTCAAGATGTACTCTGCATATAAGTTATTAAGCAGGGTGACAATATACAGCCTTGGTGTATATTACTAGAAGGTTACGAGACAGATTACTGCTGCTGCTGCTAAGTTGCTCAATTCTGTGCGACCCCAGAGACGGCAGCCCACCAGGCTCCGTTGTCCCCGGGATTCTCCAGGGAAGAACACTGGAGTGGGTTGCCATTTCCTTCTCCAATGCATGAAAATGAAAACTGAAAGTGAAGTCACTCAGTCGTGTCCGACTTTTCATGACACCATAAACTGAAGCCTACCAGGCTCCTCCGTCCATGGGATTTTCCAGGCAAGAGTACTGGAGTGGGTTGCCATTGCCTTCTCCAGACAGATTACTAGTAAAGAGATTAAATCAGTAATCAAAAATTATCCAACAAATAAAAGTCTAGGACTAGAGGACTTCACTACTGAACTCTATCAAATATGCAAAGTATTAATACCAAGAATTCTCTAACTCTTCTGAGAAATAGAAGGGGAAGAAATGCTTCCAAACTCATTTCACAAGGACAGCATTATTCTGATACCAAAACCAGACAAGGATGCCACAAGAAAGAAATTTCTGCACTTCTGAAAATACCATTAAAAACACAAGCCGCAGAGTAGGAAAACATTTGCCAATCACATATTTGATACATACATGATTTGATACAAGAAGTCTCAACACATAATAAGAAAATAACCCAATTTAAACATGTTCAGGGGATTCCTTGGCAGGCCAGTGGTTAGGATGCTGCACTTCCACTGCAGGGGGTGCAGCCTCAACCCCTAGCTGGGGAACTAAGAGCCTGCATTCCATTTAGCATGGCCAAAAAAGCAATAATAAAAAATAAAATGTTCAAAAGATTTGAACAGACACTCTGAACAAGATACATGGATGGCGAATAAGCTCATCGAAAGATGCTTGACATCATTGATCATCTGGGAGATGCAAGTTAAAACAACAGTGAGGGACCACTAGATACATTTGAGGATGCCTACAATTAGAAGGACGGCCACACCAAGTGTTGGTGAGGATGTGGAGCGACTAAATCTCTCATACACTTGCTGGTGGTACAATCAGCCTGGAAAACAGTTTGGCATTTTTCTTTAAGAGGTAAACATATACCTACCATGTGACACTTACATTCTATTAAAGAAATTTATCCATGAGAAATGGAAGCATATGTCCATACAAAGGCTTGTACACTAATGTTCACAGTAGCTTAACTTTAAAAAAAATATGTTTGACCACATTGGGTCTTAGTTGTGGCATGCAGGATCTTTGTTGCATCATTTGGGATCTTTCATTGAGGCGCACGGACTCTCTAGTTGTGACCTGTGGGTTCCAGAGCACTCAGGTTCAGTAGCTGTGGTGTGGGGGTGAGAGGGTACCAGACAGGAAGGCTAGGGGTCTCCAAACGGAAGAAACAGGCTGCAAGTATCAGACATTTTTTCTCTCTCTCTTAAGCAGCAGGAGGAAACAAACTATAAGTGTTAGTGTTTTTATCCCCTTCTCTGGTGGTGGTGGTGGTATAGTCACTAAGTCGTGTTGAAGGAGGAAACAGACAGAGCTGGACTCCATCTTAGGCCAGGCTGAGAACATTAGGCTACAAGCTTGGTCACTCTCCCAGTAGACTCTGAACTTTGTTCCCAGTGTCTATAGAAGTGGCATACCAATGGAAAACCAGACCCCGCCCCCACTCCCTGATAAAAGAGCCTCAGGACTTGTACTTGGACTCTCTGTTGCCTAAAAGAATATGCTAATTATCTCTGTAATAGATCAAAGTGGTAAATTCCATTATGTTTATCAGAATATGACCACAGTCCTATTGATAAATATCCACTGTTCATCTAGTCTTGTGACACATGAATCATGGGTTAACTTTGATCATATCTTTTACCTTGTCCAGACTAGTTTCAAGAAATTTGGGGAGGTGGGTTTGAGCAAGTACACTTAGGATATATAAGGTTTTCACAAAAACTGGTCGGGGTCCTTGGCTAAGAGGAAACTCCGCCTTGGGCCCGCCGGTGTAATAAACTGCACTCCACTATCTGCATTGTCCTTCTGAGTGAGTTTGTTTCCCGGAATGCATGGCTACAACAGTGTCTGACTCTTGCAACCCCATGGGCTTCAGCCTGCCAGGCTCCTCTGTCCATGGGATTCTCCAGGCAGGAATACTGGAGTGGGTTGCCACTTCCTTCTCCAGGGGATCTTCCTGACCCAGGAATTGAACTCAGGTCTCCTGCACTGCAGGCAGATGATTTACCAACTGAGCTATGAGGGAAGCTCTCCCCTTCTCTATATAAATTTAAAAAGAGGTTTCTTTTAAGATCTGTGTTGCCATGATGACACCTGATTCCACCTGAACTTAACTTTTCTCAAACCTTGAGCTAACCAATGTATTTTTCTTATGGAAATGTCTGTCTTAAGCTATGTTAATGAACTATGTATTTACCCTAGACTCTGTCTTCAAGTTAGTTCCACCTAAGATTAAGAACAGACTTTGGAGTCCCAGAGTAGAGCTGGAGCGCAGCCTGGAGCAAAATGGGGGCTGCAGAGTCTGAAGTGGAGACTGCAGCCCGAGAGGTCCTGGCCAAGGTAGCAGACATCCTGGAGCCTGTTGGTTTTCAGGAGGAAGCTGAACTGCCTGCCCAGATCCTGGCTGAGTTTGTGATGGACTCTCGGAAGAAAGACAAGCTCCTTTGCAGCCAGCTTCAAGTAGTAGACTTCCTGCAGAATTTCTTGGTTCAGGAAGGCACTGCCCAGGACCAGAACCCCTTGGCTTCTGAAGACACAAGCCGGCAGAAGGCACTTGAAGCCAAAGAGCAATGGAAAGAGCTGAAGGCCACATATCAAGAGCATGTGGAGGTTATCACAAATTCCCTGACCGAGGCACTGCCCAAGGTGGAGGAGGCCCAAATAAAGCAGGCACAGCTCCAGGAGGCCCTTAAACAGCTCCAGGCCAAGAAGCAAATGGCCATGGAAAAACTCAGAATAGCCCAGAAGCAGTGGCAGCTGGAACAGGAGAAGCATTTGCAGAATCTGGCAGAGGCTTCGTCAGAAGTGAGGGAGCGTCAGACAGGAGCTCAACAGGAACTTCAACGACTATATCAGGAACTTGGAACCCTGAAGCAGCAGGCAGGGCAGGAGAAGGACAAGCGGCAGAGGCACCAGACCTTCCTCCAGCTGCTATACACCCTGCAGGGTAAGCAGCTATTCAATGAGGCAGAGGCAGAGATACCACAGGAGTTGGATCTTCCTAAGGATAAGCTCCAGCAGGTGACCCAGCCCCAGGAACAGAACACTCAGGACACCATGGGAAGAGAGGCTGACAACCCACAGCCTGTTGGAGATGCAGGCTTACCATGGCTTCCTGGCAGACAGCAACATAAGGAAGAATCCTAGAGCAGGCCCTGATTTGCTATGAACTGAAGTTGCAGAAGTGGACTTAACTGACTAGTCACTGGCCACTTGGAGCATAATGATAATGAACAAGTCAATAGGATGATTTCAGCGTGTGTGACAACAGGGTTGCAAACTGAAACAGTAATAAAGAGCAATAGTGAAAAAGTATAGAGACCCGCCCCCCCAACCTCTATATTGGTCTATGATATGTGCGTTGGTATTTCTATTTGTGCTGGTATGTTTGTGTTTCTATATTTTTGTTTGTTGCTTTCATTCTCCATTCCTCTATGTGTCTCACTGAATGTATGAACAGTGGGATCACTACTGTGTTTGAGGAAGTGATTACATCCCTGATCTGTAGCCTATTCTAGGATGTCCTAATGTTATATTCCTGATACATTTTTTGTGTTCTACTGTTTTTTTTTCCTTGACTCATCCTTTCGGATTGTCATTCATCTTCAAATATTTGAATGCTGAAAGACTGCCTTTTGTGATTCTCTGTTGTATGTTTTGTTCTGGTTCATTGATTTGTAGTAGTATCTTGATCATTTTCTGGCTTCTGTTTTTAGGTCAAGAATATGTTTTTTTTTTTTGGTAAACTTTTTATCAGGTAATAAACTTGTGTATTTGGACCTTTATTTGTTTTCTCAAATAAACATTTAAAGTTATTTTCTTCTGGCTTCCTATTAGTATTTTCACAATCATTCAATTCATAGAATTTTCTATTAAAATTATTTCTTTGATTCATGAGTTTCTTAGAAAAATAATTTTCAAATTTTTTACTCTATGTGAGAGGATAATCTTTCTAGGTTTATTCTAATTTAGTCATAAAATGTCAAATCTATAATAAAAACTTTGAAATTTAGTGACGGAAGCAGTTGTAGCCTTGAATGTGATTTCTTTAATGTTTCATGTTGATTTTTTTTTTTTTTTTTTTTATGTTGATTTTTTAAAAGAATGTCTTTTAGAACTGTCGTTTCAATATATGACAGAACCAATACAATATTGTAAAGTTTAAAAATAAAATAAAAATTTAAAAAATTAAAAAAAAAAAAAAAAAAAAAGAACAGACTTTGACAAACCAGTATGCTTTACTCATGCAAATGTTCTCTTAAGCTACATTAATGAGACTGTATTTGCTTGGAAACCTGCCTCTCTTCAAAATACATGTCAATCATTTTATGGCCTGGGACATCTCACCTTGTGCCAATGTTATTTCAAAATGCATGTTGTGCGTGAGGGGCCTAGTACCAGTCTCTGAGCTTTGAGACATTTCCTTTCTCTAATTAGCAGACTGCTAGTAGCTATACAATGGCAACCCACTCCAGTACTCTTGCCTGGAAAATCCCATGGACAGAGGAGCTCGGTAGGCTGCAGTCCATGGGGTCGCTAAGGGTCAGACACGACTGAGTGACTTCACTTTCATGCATTGGAGAAGGAAATGGCAACCCCCTCCAGTGTTCTTGCCTGGAGAATCCCAGGGACGGGGGAGCCTGGTGGGCTGCCGTCTATGGTGTAACACAGAGTCACACACGACTGAAGTGACTTAGCAGCAGCAGCAGTAGCTATATAACATCTAGCTAAACACTAGTAGGGGGGCACTCTTTCTGCCCCCTTCTGATGTCTATGTCAGAAGCTTTCTCTATCTCTTCTATACTTTAATAAAACTTTATTACAAGTTTTCAAGCAATCAAGCCTTGTCACTGGCCCCAGATTGAACTCCTCTCCTAGAGAGGCCAAGAATCCCATCATTTTTCATGGCTCAGCAACAACCTTTCAGGGGCTTAGATGCTATGCAGCATGTGGGATCTTAGTTTCCCAACCAGGGATCAAACCTGAGTCCCCTGCATTGCAAGGAGGGTTCTTAACCACTGGACCACTGGAAAAGTCCCCATAGTAGCTTCATTTGTAATAAGCTACTGTAATAAGCCATGAAAACTGTTAACAACTCAAATATCCATCAAATTCAGGAGAGTAGATAAACAAACTGTTATAGATCCATACAATAGAATACTACTCAGTGGAAAATCAATGGATACATACAACAGTATGAATGACTCTTAATTATGCTGGATGAAAGAAATCAGACAATAAAAGTAGATATTGTATGATTCCAATTAACATAAAATCATAGGATGTATGTGTATGGGCTTAGTCACTCTGTCATGTCCAACTCTTTGTGACCCCATGGACTGTAGCCTGCCAAGACCTCTGTCCATGGAGATTCTCCAGGCAAGAATCCTGGAGTGGGTTGCCATCCTCCTCCAGGGGATCTTCCCAACCGAGGGATCAAACCCAGGTCTCCCACATTGCAGGCAGATTCTTTACCATCTGAGCCACTAGGGAAACCCAAGAATACTGGAGTGGGTACTCTATCCTTTCTCCAGAGGATCATCCTGACCCAGGAATCAACCAGGAATTGAACTGGGGTCTTCTGCATTGCAGGCGGATTCTTGTAAGCCCAACTATAGGAAAGGCAAACTAACTCCAGTGACAGAAAATAGATCAGTGGTGGCCTGGGAATACGGAGGGCAGGAAAGAGGGATCACAAAGGGGCAAGAGGTATTTGGGAGGCAGGGAGTATGACTGATATATTCATTACCTTGACTGAAGCAGTGATTTCATGTGTGTGTACATGTGCCAGAATTTAACCAAATGATACAGCTTAAATATGTGTAGTTTATTTTATGTTAATTCTACCTCAAGAAAGCTGTTAAGATGGAGCACATATTTATAAAATACGTATTGGGTATAACATATAATGAAACAAAACACTCCCTGTGTCCATCACATGGTTTTAAAAAGTAAACATTACCATTATTTTTGAGCATTTCTATGTTTCCTGAACACCCTAAGGCCCAGGTTTCTGAAAATATTTTCTTAACACTTTAAGTTCCCAAAAGTGAATATTCTGGGGACTATTTTTATGTAAGTTAATTCAGTCGTGTCCGACTCTGTGCGACCCCATAGACAGCAGCCCACCAGGCTCCCCCATCCCTGGGATTCTCCAGGCAAGAACACTGGAGTGGGTTGCCATTTCCTTCTCCAATGCATGAAAGTGAAAAGTGAAAGCGAAAGTGAAGTCGCTCAGTCGTGTCTGACTCTTAGCGACCCCACAGACTGCAGCCTACCAGGCTCCTCCATCCATGGGATTTTCCAGGCAAAAGTACTGGAGTGGGGTGCCATTGCCCATTCTGGTAAGTTAATTCAGTAATGTAGTAATTTGGCACAGTTTGAAGGTGAAACTTGCCCTTTAAAAATGGGCAGCCCAAAACAGTGACTTAAAAATAATCCCACTGTGCAGTTATGAACATCTAAGAACCTCTGCCTAGAATGCAAAAGGGAAAACTCTTGCTGTGACCAGACAGGCATGTGCTTTCACTTCTTTTTTAAAAAAAATGAGGCAGAGGTGGGAAGGATGGAACAGAAGTAGGACGGGGCACAGAGTAATAAATCGGGTTTACCAACGGCCTTCTGGTGTGTTTTAACCAGGCTCCACCCACAGATTGTTTTCTTAGGAGACTGGAGAACAGAAGCTGTGAGTACACTCTGCATTTAAAACTGCAGCAGTAGTCTCCAAGCAGGAATAAGGGGCTGTAATCAGCTTTCCTTCTAAGGAAAAGCTGGGAACCTTCTCATTTCACTTCATGAAAAATAAGCCATGAGGCAATTTCTGCCAAACATCTATTAACGGGATAAAATGGGTCTCTTGCCTGAGATCTGACTTCAGCTGTGTATTTCCAGCACAGCCAGTTCTTCTTTCCTCTGCAGCTGATTGGCTCTGGAGTGTGACCAGAAACCTACTTCCTGCAATTAAAGGAGTCAGCTCTTTGACTGCTGGCCTGTTTTCTTCTCTTCTGAGTGATGGCGCTCACCATTTTTATCCTCCGGCTGGCTGTCTGCATCCTGGCATTTCCCATGTACCTGCTGGACTTTCTGGGCTTGTGGAACTGGATATGCAAACAGTGGTTCCCTTACTTCCTGGCAAGGTTCACTGTGATGTACAATAAACAGATGGAGAGCAAAAAGCAGGAGCTCTTCAGCAACCTGCGGGAGTTCACGGGCCCCTCTGGGAAGCTCTCCTTGCTGGAGCTGGGCTGTGGCACGGGGGCCAACTTCAAGTTCTACCCCTCTGGATGCCAGGTGACCTGTGTTGATCCCAACCCCAGCTTTGAGAAGTTCTTGATCAAGAGCATTGCCCAGAACCGACACCTGCAGTTTGAGCGCTTCATAGTGGCTGCCGGGGAGAACATGCACCAGGTGGCCTCAGGCTCCATGGATGTGGTGGTCTGCACCCTGGTGCTCTGCTCCGTGAAGAACCAGGAGCAGATCCTCCAGGAAGTGTGCCGAGTGCTGAGGCCGGTGAGTGCGGGCATGAGGAGGGCTGCTTAGTGGCAAGCACATCACCACGGGCAGTCCTCCCAATTTCAGTAGATCAAACACCCTAACATAAAAGTAAAGCTACTAGAAAAAATACTGTTGAATTTTTTAAAAATATTCGAGTGCAGAAGCTATGAAGGAAAAGATTGATAGTACATGAATAAAAAAAAAAATGTTAGAACTCCTGCAGGGAAAATGACCATAAATAAATTTGAAGTACAAAAATATTTTGTAAAAAATATTTACCAAGGACGATAATGAGTTAACTTCCTTCATAAAGGTGTTACAAATCAATAAGATCAACAGGATTCTTAAATTATTTTTAAAAAGAGGGAAAAAAAAGCAAAGCACAGGAACAGAAATATAAATAAAAATAGCCAATATATGATTTAAATATCTAGTCTTGTAATTAAAGAACAAATTAAAGCATGATATTTTATAGTGGAATCTTGAAAATAAAACAAATGAATATAATAAAACAGAAATAAATTCATAGATATACAGAACAAACTAGTGGTTACCACCTGGGAGAGGAAAAAAGGGAGGAGCAAGAGTGGTATGGGATTAAGAGATACAAACTAGGATGTGTAAAATAAATAGGCAACAAGGATATATTCTACAGCACAGTGTAGTCATTATTTTGTAATAACTTTAAATGGAGTATAAACTATAAAAATTTTGAATCACTTGTTGTACACCTGAAACTAATATTATAATCAACCATGCTGCTGCTGTTCCTGCTAAGTCGCTTCAGTCGTGTCTGACTCTCTGCAACCCCATACACGGCAGCCCACCAGGCTCCTCCGTCCCTGGGATTCTCCAGGCAAGAACACTGGAGTGGGTTGTCATTTCCTTCTCCATAATTAACCATACTTCAATTAAAAAGAAATTAAAGCAAGACCCTTTTTATCTACTATTCTGTCAGAGACTTTTAAGTGGGTGGGTCTGGGGGTCTGGACACCCAACTGGAGGAACTGTCCTCTTTGGAGGGCAATTTAATAATATCAAATTTTCAAGTAATTTACATCTTCATCCAACAGGAATTTATTCTATAGCTATTGTGCAAAAATACACAAAAACTCATTTAAAGGTAAAAATATTCATTACAGTATTTTTAATATAATAAATTGGAAATAACATCCATCAATGGGAAGTTGTTAAGTAAATTGTCACATAGTATAAAGGATTCCTTTGCAGCTGTTAAAACAAGAAATTTTTACCTATGTCAATGAAAAACATCCTCAAGAGACAGTGTTAATTTTAAAAGTAATGAAAACGGAATATTATGTAGAGTGCTAATCCATTTGTGTGGGGGATAGAATATACTTATATAAGTATTTATGTTAATGGGAATTATAAACGTAACGATTAACAGTGGTTACCTTACTTAACACTTTAAGTTAATTGGGAAGGGAACTGGATGAGGGGAAAGAATTTCTTTTCATTTTATACCTCTCCGTACAGTTTGAAATTCTTTATACCTGTATGTAATTTTCACATATTACCTTTATTGTTTACTTAAAAGCTAGTTTTAAATAGAAGCTTGGTGTGCTGCAGTTCATGGGGTTGCAAAGAGTCAGACATGACTGAGAAACTGAACAACAATTCTAAACAAAGCTGAACATACATAAAATATGAGTATTTTAACATTTGAATTTACTCTTCTAGGGGGAAAAGATGGTCTGTAATCCCCAGTTTTATTTTCTCCCATCCAAGTACCAACCAGACCCAACCCTGCTTAGCTTCTGAGATCAGATGAGATGGCCATGTTTAGGGTGATACCACCGGAGACCTCAGTTTTATTTTCTAACAGAGGAAGTTCCTCAGGAAGAAATGGACTTAAAGATAGTGTTTAGAGGCAATAATATACAGTTGTCCCTGAGAGTCACTCCCTACCCCCACCACAGATACCAAAATCTATACAAGCTCAAGTCCCTTACATAAAATGGTATAGAATCTGCATATAACCCACACATAACCTCCCACATACCTTAAATCATCTCTAGATTACTTTTTAATATCTAATACAAAGTAAATGCTACATAAATAGTTGCCAGCATGTGGGAAGTTCAAGTTTGGCCTTTTTTGAACTTTCTGGATTTTTTCCTAATATTTTTTATCTGTTGACTGAAGCCAAGGATACTGAGGGCCGACTGTAATTCTGTGTTTGGCTCAAGAATAGGCCGACATCAAAACTGTAACTGAAAAAGGTCTGATTCTAACATTCAAATCCTGGGTTCATCTGTCCCAAGACTGGGCATTAACTGGGCACATTTAAGAGACATTTTGCTTATGTGTTACTAATCTCACAACGCCTCTGCAAAGCAAATAATGATCACCTTGGGTTTAAGCACTGAGAATGCTCTTAGGGGATCATATTCTTCCTTTAGCTCCTACAAAGCACCCACTCACTGCTGAATAGAACCAGAGGCTTTCCTGCATTGTCATTCACCCCATCACACAGTCCTTAACGCAGGGACTGTCTTCATGTTGGGCTGGGGAAACAGACCTAGAGAAGTTAAGAAACTTGCCCCATATTACGCAGTCAGCTGCTGCTGCTAAGTTATTTCAGTCGTGTCCGACTTTGTGCGACCCCATAGATGGCAGCCCACCAGGCTCCCCCATGCCTGGGATTCTCCAGGCAAGAATACTGGAGTGGGTTGCCATTTCCTCCTCCAATCCATGAAACTAAAAAGTGAAAGTGAAGTCGCTCAGTTGTGTCCGACTCGTAGTGACCCTATGGACTGCAGCCTACCAGGCTCCTCCGTCCATGGGATTTTCCAGGCAAGAGTACTGGAGTGGGGTGCCATTGCCTTCTCCAACGCAGCCAGCAGATCTGACTTTAATGCACATATTCTTAACACTGCACCACAGTGTTTATCACTGGGGCTTTGTATTGCTTCAACTTCAACATTTCTACCATTTTTGCTGGCTATTCTTCCTCTGCCCATCTCTTAAACACTGGAGTTTCTATTTTGGCTCTAATTTTGCTTATATACACCCCCTGTGTAATCTCATGTACCACCAAAGTTTTCAATTACCACACACACAGATGGTTTCCAAATCTAAGTATCAAGCTCAGATCTCTCTTCTAATCCCAAATCTTCATGCCCAGTTGGCTACACAAGTCACCTGAAAGGGTAACAGGCTCTCTAGTCTAACCTGTGCAACCCAGAGGGCATCAGCAACCTCCTCAGACCTGGGTCTCCTCTTCTCTCCTGTCCTCTTCCATGGAAAAATTTTTTTCCATCAGGAAATTTCAAGTTTTCCATTCCTGAACACATGTCTCGTACTTGCCCACAGAGGGGCAAGTAGGGGGAACTCCCTCTCTAAACTCTGCCTGAACAGCTAAGACTAGGGAAGCTAGAAGAGGCTAAGGAGAATGGGTTTTGGAGGTACTCATTGGTCCCTTTCCTCCTTCTCGCCCCAGAGGTAGGTTAAGTAGAAAACTTCTGAAGACTCGTTAATAATGTGTACCCTCTACTGTGTCCAGACTTGATCTATATTTACAGGACTGTCCTAGATGAAACCAGCAGTTACTGCTATTTGACAGTTATTTACATACAGTATCCACTGATTGGGGAAAAAAATCAAATTACAAAATATTATCATGAATTCAGTAACACTTTTAGATGGCTCAGTATCTTTGTCTTTTTTTAAAAAATAATATTTTTTAGTTGAAAGATAACTGCTTATAGAATTTTGTTTTCTGTCAAATCTCAACATGAATCAGCAATAGGTATACATATGTCCACTTCCTCTTGAACCTCCCTCCCATCTCTCCCCCCATCCCACCTCTCCACATTGATACAGAGCCCCTATTTGAGTTTCCTGAGATATACAGCAAATTCCCATTGGCTATCTATTTTATATATGGTAATGTAAGTTTCCATATTACTCTCTCCATACAGATCACCCTCTCCTCCCCTCTCCCCATGTCCATAAATTTGCTCTCTATATCTGTTTCTCCATTGCTGCCCTGCAAATAAATTCTTCAGTACCATCTTTCTAGATTCTGTATATATGTGTTAATATATGGTATTTCTCTTTCTGACTTACTTCACTCTAATAGGCTCTAGGTTCATCCACCTCATTAGAACTCACTCAAATGTGTTCCTCTTTATGGCTGAGTAATATTCCATTGTGTATATGTACCACAACTTCTTTATCCATTCATGTGTCGATGGACATCTAGGTTGCTTCCACATTCTAGCTATTGTAAATAGTGCTACAATGAACAATGGGGTACATGTGTCTTTTTCAGTTTTGGTTTCCTCAGGGTACATGCCTAGGAGTGGGATTACTGGGTCATATGGTGGTTTTATTCCTAGTTTCTTAACGACTCTCCATACTGTCTTCCATAGTGACTGTATCAACTTAAATTCCCACCAAAAATGCAAGAGGGTTCCCTTTTCTCCACACCTTCTCCAGCATTTATTGTTTGTAGACTTTTTGATGATGGTCATTCTGACTCATGTGAGGTGGTATCTCATTGTAGTTTTGATTTGCATTTTTCTAATAATGAGTGATGTTGAGCATCTTTTCACGTGTTTGTTAGCCATCTGTATGACTTCTTTGCAGAAATGTCTGTTTAGGTCTTTTTGCCACTTTTTGATTGGGTTGTTTGTTTTTCTGGTACCGAGTTGTATGAGCTGCTTGTATATTTTGGAAATTAACCCTTGTTTCATTTGCTATTATTTTCTCCAATTCTGAGAGCTGTCTGTTCACCTTGCTTATAGTTTCTTTGGTGTGCAAAAGTTTTTAAGTTTAACTAGGTCCCACTTGTTTACTTTTGTTTTTATTTCCATTACTCTAGGAGGTGGGTCACAGAGGATCTTGTTTTATGTCATCAAGTGTTCTCCCTATGTTTTCCTCCTAAGGGTTTTACAGTTTCTGGTCTTACATTTAGGTCTTTAATCCATTTTGAGTTTATCTTTGTTTATGGTGTTAGGAAGTGTCCTAATTTCATTCTTTTATGTGTAACTGTCCAGTTTTCCTAGCACCACTTACTGAAGAGGTGTCTTTGCCCCATTGGATATTCTTGACTCTTCTGTCAAAAATAAGGTATCCATATTGCATGGGCTTATTTCTGGGTTTTCTATCTTGTTCCATTGGTCTGTATTTCTGTTTTTGTGCCAGTACCATACTGTCTTGATGACTGTAGCTTTGTAGTATAATCTGAAGTCAGGAAGGTTGATTCCTCCAGCTCCATTCTCCTTTCTCAAGACTGCTTTGGCTATTTAGGGTCTTTTGTGTTTCCATATGAATTGTGAAATTTTTAGTTCTAGTTCTGTGACAAATGCCATTGGTAATTTGATAGGGATTACACTGAATTTGTAGATTGCATTTGGTAGTATAGTCATTTTCACAATATGGAGTCTTCCTACCCAGGAACATGGAATATCTCTCCATCTGTTTAAGTTGTCTTTGATTTCTTTCATCAGTGTCTTATAATTTTCTGTATACAGTTATTTTGTCTCCTTAGGTAGGTTTATTCCTAGATATTTTATTCTTTTTGTTGCAATGGTGAATGGGACTGATTCCTTAATTTCTCTTTCTGATTTTTCATTGTTTGTATACAGGAATGCAAGTGACTCCTGTGTATTGATTTTGTCTCCTGCAACTTTGCTAAATTCACTGATTAGCTCTAGTAATTTTCTAATAATATCTTTAGGGTTTTCTATGTATAGTATCATGTCATCTGCAAACAGGGAGCACTCTCCTTTTCTGATCTGGATTCCTTTTATTTCTTTTTCTTCTCTGATTGCTGTAACTAGGACTTCCAAAATTATGTTGAATAATGGTGGTGAGAGTGGATACCTTTGTCTTGTTCCTGATCTTTGGGTGAATGCTTTCAGTTTTTCACCACTGAGAATAATGTTTGCTGTGTTTGCCTTTACCATGTTGTAGGTTCCTTCCATGCCCATTTTTTAAGTTTAAATCATAAATGGGTGCTGAATTTTGTCAAAGGCTTTTTTTTTTTTTTTTTTTTTTTTTTTTTTTTTTTTTTTTTAAGGAAGATAGAAATCAAAATATTATTTTATTTAAAAGCTGTAATGTAAGAGAGGTTCCTGATGACTAGGCAATAAAGAATCTTTTTGAGACTGGGGTTTGATACTGAAAGGTTGTTGTTGAATCATAAATGGGATTCTTGCAGAGGAGAAGAATTTTGATCGCTCAGAGCTTTTGTGTAATAAAGTTTTACTAAAGTTGAGAGTTTCTATAGGCATGAAGATTAGGCTTTTTCTATTGAGGTTTCTACTGGTTTTATCTTTCAATTTGTTAATATGGTGTATCACATTGATTTGCATATATTGAAGAATCCTTGCATCCCTGGAATAAACCCAACTTGATCATGGTGTATGAGTTTTTTAATGTATTGGTGAATTCTGTTTGCTAAAATTTTGTTGAGGATTTTTGCATCTATGTTTATCAGTGATATTGGCCTGTAGTTTTCTTTTTGTGTGTTGTCTTTGTCTGGTTTTGGAATCAGGGTGATGGTGGCCTTGTAGAATGAGTTTGGAAGTGTTCCTTCCTCTGCAACTTTTTGAAAGAGTTTTAGAAGGATGGGTATTAGCTCCTCTCTAAACGTTTGACAGAATTCACCTGTGAAGCCATCTGCTCCCGGGTTTGCTTTTTGGCAAATTTTGATCGGTTTCGATTTCTGTGCTTGTAATTGGGTTGTTCATAATTTCTAATTCTTCCTGGTTCAGTCTTGGAAGATTGAACTTTTCTAAGAATTTGCCCATTTCTTCCAGATTATCCATTTTAGGTTATGCCATATAGTTGCTCAGAAGTCTCTTATAATCCTTTGTATTTCTGCATTGTCTGTTGTAACCTCTCCTTTTTCATTTCTTATTTTGTTGATTTGATTCTTCTCTCTTTTTTCTTGATGAGTCTGGCAAAAGGTTTGTCAATTTTGTTTATCTTCTCAGAGAACCAGCTTTTATTTTTATTAATCTTTATGATTGTTTCTTTCATTTCTTTTTCATTTATTTCTGCTCTGATCTTTATGATTTGTTTCCTTCTGCTAATTTGGGGGTTTTTTTTGTTCTTCTTTTTCCCAGTTGTTTTAGGTATAAAGTTAGGTTGTCTATTCAATGTTTTTGTTTCTTGAGGTAGGACTGTATTGCTATAAATTCCCCTCTTAGAACTGCTTCTGCTGCATCCCATAGGTTTTGAGTTGTATTTTCATTGTCATTTGTTTCTAGGAAATTTTTAATTTCTCTTTTGATTCCTTCAGTAACCTGTTCATAATTTAGACACATATTGTTTAATCTCACAGTGCAGCTTGTCACTAGTGTATATCTTGCAGGTGGACTTTCCTCCACCTCACAGACAGGGTCTCCAAGATGATGCGGTGGAGAATCCTCCAGGTTCACAGGAAATTTCACTTTGCTTGCTTCTCCTGCTCAATGATCTCTTTGGTGGAAAGGCTGTTCTTCTGCGTCTCAGTCTTCTTCAGCTTGGCCTTATCGAAGCTGTTAATTTCCCCATGTTGGGCTTGTCTGCCATTTTCTTAAAACAATCCGAGAAGTTCCACTTCAAGTCTCCTGTCCCAGTGCTCCCACTTGTGTCACTGACAAAGAGACCTAGTGGTTTTTGTTTGTTGTGTGTTTTTTTTTTTTCCAAAAACTTGTGCTTTTATTTTTTCCCTACTTTTAAAAATTAATCTTTATTAAAGTCTAGTTGCTTTACAATGTTGCATTAGTTTCTACCATACAGCAAAGTGAATCCCTTTTGGACTTCCTTCCCATTCAGGTCACCACAGTGCATTAAGTAGAGTTCCCTGTGCTGTACAGTATGTTCTCATTTGTTAGATGATTAATTTTCTGAAATTAATCCTATCACTTTCATTCTATGATAATGGTACAAAAGTACAGGACATGGTTATTTAGCCTCAGACAGTGGTTGGTATGGTTTCAGACTCCCACAGGCTTGCAAAGTGGAGCCTAAGAAAAATTTTCAGAAGAATTTAAAGGTTTTTTTTTTTCTATTTTTAAATAAAAAGAGAAATTAAAAAATTGTAATTAAAAGGCAAACAAAAAATGGGGGAAATGTTTGTAGTGTATGTAGTTTATAATAAAAGCCCTTACTGCTGCTAAGTCACTTCAGTCATGTCCGACTCTGTGCGACCCCATAGACGGCAGCCCACCAGGCTCCCCCGTCCCTGGAATTCTCCAGGCAAGAACACTGGAGTGGGTTGCCATTTCCTTCTCCAATGCATGAAAGTGAAAAGTTAAAGGGAAGTCACTCAGTCGTATCCAACTCTTAGCGACCCCATGGGCTGCAGCCCACCAGGCTCCTCCGTCCATGGGATTTTCCAGGCAAGAGTACTGGAGTGGGGTGCCATTGCCTTCTCCGAAAAGCCCTTACTAATCAGTAAAAAAAAAAAAAAAAAGCCAATAGCCTATTAGAAAACTGATAATGGACATTAACAGACAAATCAGAAAAACAGAAATCCAAACAGCCAGTATTAGTAGTCAAAGAGTTAGTCACTCAGTCGTGTCAGACTCTTTAAGACCCCATGGACTGTACAGCCCACCAGGCTCTTCTGTCCATGTAATTCTCTAGGCAAGAATACTAGAGTGGGTTGCCATTCCTTTCTACAGGGGATCTTTCCAACACATAACGTTTAGTAAAAGATGTTATAATTAAAAATACTAAAGATATGCATGTTATAAAAAATACCACATTACACATCAAATAGATTTTTAAAAATATAGATGAGCATTTATTGAAAATGGGCACTCACATCTATTGCTGGTATGAATACAAACTGGGGCAACTCTTCCAAAGGGCAGCTTGACAACCAGGCTTCTGAGGTGGCTCAGTGGTAAAGAATCCACCTGCCAATGCAGGAGATGCAAGAGACATGGGTTCAGTCCCTGGATTGGGAAGATCCCCTGGAGGAGGGCATGGCAACCCACTCGTATTCTTGTCTGAAGAATCCCATGGACAGAGGAGCCTGGTGGACTACAGTCCATGGTGTCACAGAGTTGGAAGTGACTGAGCACACAAGCATGCATGTGACAGGCATTAAGAATAGGCCTTGAATGCTTTAAATTGCTTTAAATTTAGCTATCATTATGTATTACTTTTATGAACAGACAATATAGACTGGCAGCTCTGTATACAATCTGACAGAAGATGACACTATTAACCACAATGGTATCGTAGTAAGTTTGGATTTCTCCATGTCTTCTCGTGAAGTGGACCTCTGGGGCCACTGAAATCTGACATTTAAACATCTTATCGAATTGTTTGTCCCAAACTAAAATTCTTGGTGTGGTTTTCTTTCCTCCTTTTCTTTCTCAGGGAGGAGCTTTTTATTTCATGGAGCATGTAGCAGATAAGCCTTCCACCTGGAATTACTTCTGGCAACAGGTCCTGGATCCCGTCTGGTACCTACTGTTTGATGGATGCAACCTGACCAGAGAGAGCTGGAAGGCCCTGGAGAAGGCCCGCTTCTCCAAGCTGAAGCTGCAGCACTTACAGGCCCCTCTGTCCTGGGAGCTAGTGCGCCCTCACATCTATGGATATGCTGTGAAATAGTGGAAGCAGGGAGCTGAGACCCAAAGGGCTCAAATAATTTAAGGTTTTGGCTTCACACTTAAAATAGTAACTGGAAGATGGGAACTCCCTTTTTTGAGTAAATTTGCATTTCATCCCTCAAAGTTTATGTTATAACCTAGTTAGCCATTTTCTATCATCTCCCAAGAATCAAAAACAAAACAACTTTGAACTCTCTCTTGAAAGAAACAGTGGGCTTCCATAATTAAATTCCACCATTATCCTCAGATCTTATTTTATTCCAGAACTTCACAATTTGTCTTATTTAAATTATGACCCAACAGATTTTAATTTCACCATTTCTATGAGGCTGATGCTAATAAAAATTAAATCACACAGAAGAAGATTTTGAAAAGGGAGATGCAAAAGATCTTAATAATTCACAAACTGAATAAAGAAATACTAAGCACAGATTTTTTTTTTTTTTTTTTTAAAGGAATCTGAATCTACTTGCTGTTCTTAGTATCAATGGGCTGGCTTTCAAAGTTAATGTACCAGGATGCCACACCTGATTCTGCCCAGCTCTGTTATGTTTTTTATTCCAGTATTCCACCAGAGTTTGTTCTCCTGCATTCCAGTCTTTAATTCTTACAAGGAAGATTGTACAATACACTTTAGTATATCCATAAAACTTCATGAAGCAAAGTTCTTGGGTTCACTTTGCCTATTATCTAGCATGTTCTTGGCTGAATGTTTTAAACTGTAAGCAAAGAAAATGCCCACTGTAATGAGGGAAACACTGAAAGCTTGGGTACACTTTGTAAGAGCCCCCTCAAAATAGGCAACCTGTGAGTCTGTAAAGAGGTAGACAAATATTGTTTGGATTATTCTAATCAAATTTCTACTCTGGTCCCAAGATGATTTCTTTGTTCCTTGTAACCACAGAAACCTTGGGAAATCATCACAAGTGCATTGAAAACAAGTTAATCAGTTAGAGGATTTAGAATTTTCAGCAAAAGTTTGTATGCATTTTAATAAATTTAGTATGTTTTCTGAGATGATTTTGCAAAAGGACTATTTTAAATATCAAATCAATAAATTCACATATAATTTAGGAATGGAAATAAAATGAATGATTTATATCTTTGCTGGCTTACTTTCATTTTTCTTAGCATCTCTGGGAGGGCTTTCCTTCATGGTGGAAAATTAAGCTATTTGAAAGTACAGATTTTTCCTTCTACAGCCAAATAACTAAATACAGCTAGCAGATTTCAGAAAAAGCAATTTGGGGACTTTCCTGGTTGTCCAATGGTTAAGACTTGCACTTCAAATGACAGAGGATGCTGGTTCAGTCCCTGGTCAGGAAACTAAGATCACATATGCCATGTAGCATGGCCAAAAAGTAAAAATAAAAGGCAATTTTGGAAGGGTCTGAATGGGTTTTGAAAAGTTCAAGTCCAAAAAGTCCCTTTGTGAAATCCATAGAGCAGAAAGAAAGGAAGTTTACTGTTCTCTCGTGCATGAAAACAGTTAACAACTGTTAACACCTAATTAATTAGCTAAACACCTAATTAGTTAAACACCTAATCTCATTACAGTGAGGTTAGAACATGAGTCTACAGTCTCCTGAACTATGGAATGTGAATATCCCCCACCAGGGTCTCCTAAAAGTAGGGATGTCTTTATTTGCCCAACTTACTACTGGTTAGGTCAGTCTAGGGATTGAGAAATCTGAAAAACCAAGGTTGATCTGCTGAAGTATTATTGGCTTGCTGGAAGGTGTGTAATACCAAAGTACAAAGTACTGGGCACATTCTTCTCAACTCCCTTTTGTTTAAACGGTGTAGCAAATATTATCCTTACTCTCTACAGGCGGGGGGGTGGGGGGGGGGATAAATAAGTGAAGTTTCTCACATTCCACAAGGTACTCAGCTAGTCTTAGAGCCCTGATTCCTAAAACCACAATACCTATTTTGACAAGCATCACTGCTATACTACCTTCTCAGGCCCAGAAAACACACATTTATGATCATTCCAAGAACCTAAGGACATGGCTTAAGCCTATGCAAAATGGAAACAGATAAGAGGCAAAACATGTCAATGCTTTTTAGGTCCTGTGTTGGTTAGATTCCCTTGATTTCTGGTGACAGAACTCCCAACCCAAAAAGACTTAAGTCGAAAAGAACTCTGACTCAAATTAGTGAAAGGTTTAGGAACAGAGGGGCTTCCCTGGTGGCTCAGAGGGTAAAGCGTCTGCCTGCAACGTGGGAAACCTGGGTTCGATCCCTGGTTCAGGAAGAGCCCCTAGAGAAGGAAATGGCAACCCACTCCGGTACTCTTGCCTGGAAAATCCCATGGATGGAGAAGCCTGGTAGGCTTCATGGGGTCGCAAAGAGTCAGACATGACTGAGCAACTTCACTTTCACTTTAGGAACAGAGAGCCCGAGGCACAGCCTGGGCAAGGCTCAGATAATGTTATCAGTGACCAGACAGTGTCTAGGGCCACATCTGCCCTCTTCTCTCTTTCAGGTGGTAAAGTCTTTGGAAATAATGCCAGTCTTCATGCTTCCAGGACCCATGGCCAGTTGAAAAGATCAAGACAACTTTTTGAAACACTCCAGAGTTCTACATTTGAGTCTCAGTTGATTCTTCAATTGACAATACTAGGTCAGAAGTCCATCCCTGAGTCATTCATCCTATTTCAATGGGATGGGTCATGCTGATGGGCACAGCACTTCATCCCAGGGGCTGAGGACACCCAAACCATGGGGACTGAGACAAGGAGAGTTGTGTATCCTCCAAATGAAAGCAGGGCCTGTGATTAGGGAAAGCAGAAATGTATGGTGGGAAGGCACACTACAAATGGCCATTATAAATACATCTCTGCCTTCTGATTAGACCCTCCTGTTTGTCTTTCTAAGCATAGTGCCATGTTCAGAATACTGGCTTTTCCATGGGAAAATAGCATGCAATGAGAGAAATAAAAGAAAAAAAGGACACTGGCTTTGCCATCAAAATGACATGAATCAAGTTCTGGCTGCGTCATTCATTGACTATATGACCTGGGGCAAGTTACTTTGCTAGTGTCACTCTCGTCATCTGTTAATGGGGATAATCTCCCTAAAGGGTAACTGTGAGGAGTTAATGAGGTGAGGTACTTAGTGCTTAATAAATGCTGAACTTCATTCAACATTTATTGCATGCCTACTGTGTACTCTGCTCTTGGTGCTTGGCTTAGAGCCCTGAATAAGCTAGACTTGTTCTCTGCCCTAGGGAGCATATACAGTTGTGATCAGTGCTCTCTCTGAGGAAGATGTTCAGGAGAATGAAATCTGGCCCTCTCAGGGAGAGTATCAGAGGCTTTCTTGAGGAAGTGACATCTGAGCTGAATTTCAGAGGATGAATAGAGTCTTTCAGCATAATGGATCAGCTTGTGTCACAAACAAACAAAAAAAAGAAAAACAATATCTTCAAGGAACTGAAAGACAGTAGGCAGGGCTGGGAACCCGAAGGGCAGATTTTGGGATGGCTACTATTTCCATCAGCTTGTTCCTAATTTTGTTAAGACCCTGGGTCCATAAGCTCAACACTTATTTTAATGGCTAACAACAAAAAAAACTTACTAAATTTTATTATATTTATATATTTATTATATCCTATTCCTAACTGTTCCAATAATCCAGCTGCTTCCCCTGAATTCCTACATATTTCACACTTGAATAGAAAGTGAGGAAAACATTACATAATAGTTCCTTTTGTACTCTTGACCCTAATATAAGCCTTTCTCTTTGGTATTGCTTTAGAAAACACAGAACTTAACATAACTGAAATTCAATTCTTATTTATCTGCTAAGGAGTTCACAGTGTAATGAATCATAGCAGACTAATGTCAACAAAAGCAAAAAATAAAGCAATTCAATAAGTGTCACTTTAAATACCTCAATATTTAAAACTAAAAGCATTCAGGTTACATAAAGAATAACCAGGATTCCCTGAACCATGGAATCACCACAGACCTGAGGCAAATGTCATATTAACTGAAGGCCCGGGAAATGAACATAAAGTGGCCAACGTTCCCCATTTCTAGTTCAGTTTTTAAAATAATAATAATACACAGATAATATATGACATTATTTTGTTTCTAAAGGAAACTATTTGGGAACCTACAGAGAATTACATGGGAACAAGGAAAATTACCACTCAGAATTTACCTTTTGTTTTTGGATGATTGGCATATGGGATCTTAGCTCCTTGACCAGAGATCGAACTCACACCCCCTGCATTGGAAGTATAGTCTTAACCACTGGACCGCCAGGGAAGTTCCCAGAATTCACCATTTTTAAAGATAAAAATCTCTCACATCCCATAGTGCAACCCAGGCTGCATCCTTCACGTATCTGAATCTTTCAATGTATCTGAAACTGATATCAACCTTCTCCTTGGAATGATTTGTTTATTCCATGACTCTAACAGCTAATAATAAAAATTTTCATTTATTACCCACCTTCTTTATAGTAGGGAGTTTTACAGAATTATTTCATACAGTACTCACAACTTTACCAGGCAGGTGTAAGTATCTGCACCCGACAAAGAAGAAAGCAGACCAGCGGATGTTCTGTCACTTCCAGGCCACCGAGTGAATGGCCATCCTGGTATTCCCACGTAGTTCAACTGACTCCAAAGCCCAGACTTCCCTACAATGCTGCCCTGCCTCTCCAGCTCTTCTGAATCCTAGTCTCTATAACCATTTGCCCCTTCCTCCACCAATTCTCTTGAATCATCCCTTAGGACTCATTTGGTCTGTGTTCAGTCCCTTGAGAGTTTCTTATAAACTTAGGTTGTGAACCACCATCTATGTGAAGAAGATTCCTAAACCTCACAATTGCCATGACTTTAATATTTCGGATTTACCACATCAAAAAATAATTCACTCTCTTCTTCCCTAAACAAACAACATTTTCCAGCTTCCTCAATATCTGTAATGATGTCCTAAGAAAGAGGTAAAGTGATGCCCTAGAAAGCATTTGCTGGCTGTTTCAAGACGCTGGATCTTTGAGAAATCTCTTAGCACTCATCAATAGCCACCAGTCTGTTCCTCCTTTCTTCTACATGCCCAGTACAGTGTGTACTATATAGCAGGCACTCACTCTGAAGCCAATGGATTCATCATGAAGTCCTGCCTCTTCTTCAAATCTCTCAACTGGTCCCTTCTACTGCACTTCCACAGCAACCATCTTAGCCTCAGAATTAATGCCTGGATGACCACATGTATAGACTGAACGGAGATGGCTAGAGTGATAAACCATTTACGCTGGGACTTGGCCAGTTGTTACCTGATTCAAGGGTATGACAGAAGTAGCTCTAAGGCAAGGAGGGGATAATACATCTGGATACAGTAGTACAAAGACATTCCTTTTACAACCGACTTAACCTTCCTTTCCCTCTTTCACCCAATTCAACCCACAATAAAGCAGAAGTTCAGCAAACAACTTTCCTGGGGTACAAAGAAGTGGCTTCCTAAGGCAGACACAGATATCTCACCCAAGTCCTGATCTCTCATACCAGAAAATGCTTCAAACAGGTCTCCATGCCTCCACTCCTTCATCACCCCTTTCTGAGCATGAGCTCATAATTTCCAGAACAATTTAATTCGATCATTCCCACAACTCAAAATCACAAAGATATCTATTCAGCATTAAACTGAGTTTAAGCTGCTCAACTCTTTATTTAAGGCCTCTGTCAAATGACACCTCAATGTTTTTTCCCGCATTGTGGTCCAGTGAAAAAAAGCTTCCAGAATGTTTGTTTTTAAATATTTCTTTATTTTGGCTGTGCCAGGTGCAGGATCTTTAGTTGCAGTATGCGGGATCTAGTCACTTGCTGCTCAGTTTTGTTCAGTTCTCTGTGGCCCCATGGACTCCTGCCAGACTCCTCTGTCTATAGGATTTCCCAAGCAAGAATACCGGGGCAGGCTGCCATTTCCTACTCCGGGGGATCTTCCCGACCCAGTGACCGAACCCACATCGCTTGCATTTCCTGCATTGGCAGGCAGACTCTTTAACACTATCGCCACCAGGGAAGCTCCCTCGTCCCCTGACCAGGGATCAAACTCAGGCCCCCTGCTTTGGAAGTGCAGAGTCTTAGCCACTGGACCACCAAGGAAGTCCCTGAAGTCAGAATATTTGAACAAATCTCATCACCACATTTTATTAATATTTTAGTCACTTAGCATAAGAGGGTAACAGTACCCACATGTCCTAGGATTTTTGTGAGGATGAAACAATATATAAGATGGTTAGTAAGAGCACTGGAACTGCTCCACATGGCCCCTCACTCTGGTCAAGACCCTGCCTCCCTAAGTATTTGTGAGAGGAATAAAGACTACTTTCCTATCAGAAAAGATCCTTCATTTCTATAAATGTCATCCTGGAATTCCAACTGACTTAATTATTTATACAGTATAATGTTTTCTGAAGAGTCCGTATTTTTAAAATCTTTCATAAAAATTTGGAAAAGCTCTCATTTTTGTACCTGACAATAAAAAATTGGCACCTGCATGAAATGTGTTTGCTTCAGCTGCTGAAAGTAACTTCTACAGGGAGTACTGTGGATACTTACAGGATTTTCTTAGTCCCTCCAATATTGGCTTCCGTCTTACCTGTCAAGCTAAGCAGGTAGTATTAAGCTTATAAAAGAAACATCACTCCTTTCAAATTCTCTCTCACTTCTCAGGTTATGGGAACAAATTATTAACTCTGATCCCAGAGGAAGAGCTTTTTGTTCCACTTTATTATCCACCAAAGCTTAGGAACAAAGAAATCGAAAAACTTTCTTTCTAAAAAACCAAAGGCTTAAACAGTAAGATATACATTTATTTATAAACATAAATGATGCCATATACCAAACTGCATGCCAATGCATACCCCTCATCTGCCCCAATATTAAAAGTGGGAGGAAACACTGGAGAGAGCAGACACTATTAATAAATTGCTAACCTGTCAGCTACCTTTTTGCTATTGTGCTTTTATTTTCTCCCCTTCATATTCTGTAGGGCCCTTCTGAGTTAAATTTTATAAAGAAACATTTGCCTTCTGCTCATATAGCAACTACATGACAGGTATGTCTGAAAATATGAGAAACAGGTTATGATGGGGCTAATACCAATTCTTTATTTTTATAGGGTCCTAAGAGATTTCCTTGGGAGTCTGATGAAAGATACAGATCCTCTCCTTGGGAAAAAAATGCTCCTACAAATAAACTTACCATTTCTAGAGGAAAACAGACATACTAAACATCTATCGAACCACATCATCATTACCTCCAAAGTGCCACATATAAAATTTTACTCTAAAGTTTCATTCTTGAAACCCAGCCTTCCAGCCTTTTACCTCTCCCACCCATTTTTCAACTTAGAAACCTCGGATAAGTCTAATCTGTCTTGGTTACCAACCAAGATTGATTCCCTTTTCTAACCAGGCTGGACTGCAGTGTAAATCAATTCATCACCACTCTCCCATTCATGCCTCATTTTCCTATTGCCATAAAATCTGCCAATATCTGACTATGGGTCTCCTTTACCTCTAACCTGCTTCTTATTTGTTTAATCTCAGCAAATTGCCAAATCACTGTTTGTCACTGTTACTCAAGCTGGGAACCCAAGACATCATCCTAGCTTTCTCTTTCTTCCTACAGCCAGATACCGACCCTCCCCTTCTTCTTCCATTGCTTCTGCACACACCACTCCTTACTTCAATTAAGTAAGCCTCGCCACAGCCCCATCCCTCCCAAACTTCTCTATGATGCTTCTAGAAGCTAAATAAAAAACCACTTCCTGCCTGAAATCCTTTGGTGGCTTCTCATGGCTTTCAGATCAAAGCTCAAAATCCTTAGCTTAAAATGCAAGATTCTGTAGTATAGTCTGAAATCAGGAAGCCCTGATTCCCCCAGCTCTGTTTTCCTATTTAAAGACTATTTGGCTATTCGAGGTCTTTTGTGTTTCCATACAAATTTAAAACATTTTTGTTCCATTTCTATGACAAATGGCATTGGCAATTTGAGAGGGATTGCATGAATCTGTGGAGAAGGCAATGGCACCCAACTCCAGTACTCTTGCCTGGAAAATCCCATGGATGGAGGAGCCTGTTGGGCTGTAGTCCATGGGGTCACTAAGAGTCGGACACGACTGAGCAACTTCACTTTCACTTTTCACTTTCCTGCATTGGAGAAGGAAATGGCAACCCACTCCAGTGTTCTTGCCTGGAGAATCCCAGGGATGGGGGACCCTGGTGGGCTGCCGTCTATAGGGTCACACAGAGTCGGACACAACTGAAGCGACGCAGCAGCAGCAGCACTGAATCTGTAGATTGCCTCGGGTAGTAACAGGAGTTACTGCCTGAAGTAACAGGCAAATTTGGCCTTGGAATACGGAAGGAAGCAGGGCAAAGGCTAATAGAGTTTTGCCAAGAGAACGCACTGGTCATAGCAAACACCCTCTTCCAACAACACAAGAGAAGACTCTACACATGGACATCACCAGATGGTCAACATCGAAATCAGATTGATTATATTCTTTGCCGCCAAAGATGGAGAAGCTCTATACACTCAGCAAAAACAAGACCAGGAGCTGACTGTGGCTCAGATCATGAACTCCTTATTGCCAAATTCAGACTGAAATTGAAGAAAGTAGGGAAAACCACTAAACCATTCAGGTTTGACCTAAATCAAATCCCTTATGATTATACCTTGGAAGTGAGAAATAGATTTAAGGGACTAGATCTGATAGACAGAGTGCCTGATGAACTATGGACGGAGGTTCGTGACACTGTACAGGAGACAGGGATCAAGACCATCCCCATGGAAAAGAAATGCAAAAAAGCAAAATGGCTGTCTGGGGAGGTCTTACAAATAGCTGTGAAAAGAAGAGAAGCGAAAAGCAAAGGAGAAAAGGAAAGATATAAGCATCTGAATGCAGAGTTCCAAAGAATAGCAAGAGATAAGAAAGCCTTCCTCAGCAATCAGTGCAAAGAAATAGAGCAAAACAACAGAATGGGAAAGACTAGAGATCTCTTCAAGAAAATTAGAGATACCAAGGGAATATTTCATGCAAAGATGGGCTAGATAAGGGACAGAAATGGTATGGACCTAACAGAAGCAGAAGATATTAAGAAAAGGTGGCAAGAATACACAGAAGAACTGTACAAAAAACATCTTCACGACCCAGATAATCACGATGGTGTGATCACTGACCTAGAGCCAGACATCCTGGAATGTGAAGTCAAGTGGGCCTTAGAGAGCATCACTACGAACAAAGCTAGTGGAGGTGATGGAATTCCAGTTGAGCTATTTCAAATCCTAAAAGATGATGCTGTGAAAGTGCTAGACTCAATATGCCAGCAAATTTGGAAAACTCAGCAGTGCCCACAGGACTTGAAAAGGTCAGTTTTCATTCCAGTCCCAAAGAAAGGCAATGCCAAAGAATGCTCAAACTACCGCACAATTGCACTCATCTCACACATAAAGTAATGCTCAAAATTCTCCAAGCCAGGCTTCAGCAATATGTGAACCATGAATTTCCAGATGTTCAAACTGGTTTTAGAAAAGGCAGAGGAACCAGAGATCAAATTGCCAACATCCCCTGGATCATCGAAAAAGCAAGAGAGTTCCAGAAAAACATCTATTTCTGCCTTATTGACTATGCCAAAGCCTTTGACTGTGTGGATCACAGTAAACTATGGAAAATTCTTCAAGAGATGGGAATACCAGACCACCTGACCTGCCTCTTGAGAAACCTATATGCAGGTCAGGAAGCAACAGTTAGAACTGGACATGGAACAACAGACTGGTTCCAAATAGGAAAAGGAGTACGTCAAGGCTATATATTGTCACCCTGCTTATTTAACTTCTATGCAGAGTACATCATGAGAAACGCTGGGCTGGAAGAAGCACAAGCGGGAATCAGATTGCCGGGAGAAATATCAAACACCTCAGATATGCAGATGACACCACCCTTATGGCAGAAAGTGAAGAGGAAGTAAAGAGCCTCCTGATGAAAATGAAAGAGGAGAGTGAAAAAGTTGGCTTAAAACTCAACATTCAGAAAGCGAGGATCATGGCATCTGGTCCCACCACTTCATGGCAAATAGATGGGAAAACTGTATTTTTGGGGGCTCCAAAATCACTGCAGATGGTGACTGCAGCCATGAAAGTAAAAGACGCTTACTCCTTGGAGGGAAAGTTACGACCAACCTAGATAGCATATTCAAAAGCAGAGACATTACTTTGCCAACAAAGGTCCATCTAGTCAAGGCTATGGTTTTTCCAGTGGTCATGTATGGATGTGAGAGTTGGACTGTGAAGAAGGCTGAGCACCAAAGAATTGATACTTTTGAACTGTGGTGTTGGAGAAGACTCTTGAGAGTCCCTTGGACTGCAAGGAGATCCAACCAGTCCATTCTAAAGGAGATCAGTCCTGAGTGTTCTTTGGTAGGACTGTGCTAACGCTGAAACTCCAATACTTAGGCCACCTCATGCGAAGAGCTGACTCATTGGAAAAGACTCTGATGCTGGTAGGGATTGGGGGCAGGAGGAGAAGGGGACAACAGAGGATGAGATGGCTGGATGGCATCACCAACTCGATGGACATGAGTTTGAGTGAACTCTGGGAGTTGGTGATGGACAGGAAGGCCTGGCATGCTGCGATTCATGGGGTCGCAAAGAGTCGGACAAGACTGAGTGACTGAACTGAACTCAACTGATCCTTTTACTCAAACAAGGCTTAGCCCCTCTCTGTTCCTGCCATGACTGTTATTTTATGGTGTCCTCAGGGGACAAAGCCTGGCTATTTACCCTGTTTCAGTTGTTACTTCCATGTGGAAGAGCAAACTGGAGGCTGGTTGTAAGTATCTAACCTTTTTCCACTGTTTTCTTGCACCAAGAAATGTAAACAAGAGTATAATAATCTCTGGGTCCATCCATTTTGCTGCAAATGGCATTATGTCATTCTTTTTTATGGCTGAGTAATATTCCACTGTATACACGTACCATGTTTTCTTTATCTGTTCATCTGCTGATGGACATTTTGGTTGCTTCTATGTCTTGGCTATTGTAAATTGTGCTGCTGTGAACATTGGGATGCATGTATTTTTTTGAATTATGTTTTTTTGTGAACATATACCAAGGACTGAGACTGCTGGATCATATGGTAGATTGATATTTAGTTTTTTAAGGAACCTCCATATTGTTCTCCATAATGATTATACCACTTTAAATTCCCACCAATCGTGTAGGAAGGTTCCCCTTTCTCCACACCCTCTTCAGCATTTTTTTTGTTTGTTTTTAGACTATTTGATGATGGCCATTCTGACTGGTGATGCTCAACATCACTAATCATTAGAAAAATGCAATGCTGAATCACCTCACACCAGTCAGAATGGCCATCATCAAATAGTCTAAAAACAAACAAAAAAAATGCTGAAGAGGGTGTGGAGAAAGGGGAACCTTCCTACACGATTGGTGGGAATTTAAAGTGGTATAATCATTATGGAGAACAATATGGAGGTTCCTTAAAAAACTAAATATCAATCTACCATATGATCCAGCAGTCTCAGTCCTTGGTATATGTTCACAAAAAAACATAATTCAAAAAAATACATGCATCCCAATGTTCACAGCAGCACAATTTACAATAGCCAAGACATAGAAGCAACCAAAATGTCCATCAGCAGATGAACAGATAAAGAAAACATGGTACGTGTATACAGTGGAATATTACTCAGCCATAAAAAAGAATGACATAATGCCATTTGCAGCAAAATGGATGGACCCAGAGATTATTATACTAAGTGAAGTGAGTCAGAGAAAGACAAATATCACATGATATCACTTATATGTGGAATCTAATTTTAAAAACAACACAAGGAACTTATTTACAAATAGTAACAAACTCACAAATCTTGAAATCAAACTTACTGTTACCAAAGGGAAAACGTGGGGGTAAGTGATAAATTAGGAGATTGGGATTAACATATACACACTACTATATATAAAATAGGTAACTAACAAAGACTTATACAGCACAGGGAACTGTACTCAATATTTTGTTAACAACTTACATGGGAAAAGAACCTAAAAAAAGAATGGATATATGTTTATGGAGAGAGAGAACTGATTCACTTTGCTATACACTTGAAACTAACACAATATTGTAAATCAACTATACGCCAATAAAAAAATTTTAATGAATAAAATGCAAGGGTCTCATGATCTGGCCCCACTGGTCGTATAGCTCCATCCTCTACAAGCCACTCCCACCCAATTCTACACCTTGAACCACTTTTGCTGTTTGCCTCTGTGCCTTTCCACAAGTTGTACCCTCTGCCTGCAACATCCCTACCATCTCTTCACCTAAAATCTATAAGTTTTCTTTAAAAAAAAAATCCCATAAGTCACTTTCTCTAAAAGAATTCTTTAACTCTGCAGTTTGAATTTTAAGATCCTTTAGCTCCTATAAGTCCATACCTCTTCCTCCCATCATCTCAACAGGTTCTCACGTGACACTGCTTTACTCATCCATCTCCCCAACTTGATTCTAAGCTTCTTGAGGACAGGGCATTTGTCTTAACACATCTTTCTGTCTGCAGCACTCAATTAACCTTTGTTAAACAAACAGTTGATCCCAGCCATTTTCTTCCTCTGCTGCTCTCAGGAGAAAGTACAAAATCTGAGTTAGACTTTCATTGTTGCTAAGAAATCTCATAATTTGCCCTCAGTTGCCACAAAGGACAAACCTTCACCACACTCATTTCCACAATGTTCCTCTCAGCAGACAGCTTCACTCTTCATTTCACAGAAGGGGGAAAAAAAAAGTCACTGAGTAAGATCAGAAATTTAAGAATCTGCAACTACTAAAGCCCACTGAGCTCTAGAGTTCGTGAGACAAAACTAGAGGGTCCATGGCTTACAATGAAGATCCCATGTGCCGCAGCTAAGACCCAACAGAGCCAAAGAAACAAATGAATATTAAAAAAAAAAAAAACAACCTATCAATTCTGTTTCTCTGAAGAATCTTGAGTAATGGACCAACTAAGGAAATGTTCCAGATTAAAGGAGTCTAAAAGACACTTGACAACCAAATGTAATGTGTATTGGAGTGGACTGGATCCTTGACAAGAAAAAAAAATTTTTTTTGCTGTTAAGGATTATTGGGACCATTAGTGAAATGTGAATAAAATCTTGAGATTATCATATTATAGCACTGTTAATTTCCTATTTTTGCTCTTTGTACGACGGTTATGTAACAAAATGCCCCAAGTGCACACAAAGTATATAGGGGTACAGGCCTATCCGTGTGCAACTTTCTTCAGGTGGCTCATAGGAAGGAAGAAACCATATCCAGAGGAAAATGATAAAGCAAACGCGACTAAATGTTAACAAAGGGGGATCTAAGTTATCAGATATACAGTTTTCTTGTAGTATTCTGGGAACTTTTCTGTAAATCTAAAATAATTAAAAACTTCAAACTTCTAAGGTAAAAGCGCAAACTCTACCTGGTCCTCTGTCCTCCACCTGAGGCGTTCGTGGCTGCAGTTGGGAGACCGGAGTCAGAATTTCTCTGAGGCCTCAAGGCTGCACCCTCACAGAAGCAGCGAAGACAGCGTCCACCACCACCTGCAGGGAAAGACAGTAGCTTCACGCCGAGCAGGCGCAGCTCACTCACACCGTCTGTCTCCCAGCCCCGGGCCTTCGGATTGGCCGAGGGCGCAGTGATGTCACGTCCTTCCTGGCAGGGCAAGCGTGCAGCTCCCAGCTCCACGTGGAGCTCAGGTGCGAGGGCTTGGCGGTCAGATGAGGTCCCAACAGGCTCGCGGCTCCTCAGCCTCAGATCTCGGCCACCGTGGGCGGCCATCTGGCAAGCGCACTAAAAGACAACAAGAATCTTGGCCTCATAAAGCTAACCCCGCTCCCACCTACAAACCCACTGTTGTAACCCTGCCCCCACTTTCCATTCAATTTCTGGACTAGGAGTTGGGTAACGGGGACTCAACCACAGAGGGAATTGGGAGCACCCTTTTGAAGGCAGAAGGAAAGGCCTTTTCTTGAAAAGCTTAATGTTTCCTTGAGTGTTATCTTCGAAAACCTAATGTTTGTGGTCCAGGTCCTGCTACTAGTAAGTTTCCAGCTGGGGCTTATGAAACCTTGGCCAATACCAGCCGGCCACTCCCCCTTGCTGGGGCGAGGGTACTGGCTTTCCCATTATCAATTAGTTAGAAATTGCACCTGAACGTGTCCCGTCTTTGCAAAGCCTGTTCTGATCCACGGCTTCCTGCTAAGCGAACACCAGAAGACAGGCTGCAGGTGGTGGAGTACGCTAAAGGTATTGTGCTTCTGCCGTTTACCAGATTACATTTTCTGATGAAAGCTGGTTGATATCAAAGAATGAAGCCATCGTATTTCAGATTTGAGGGTTAAAAATAGAGGGTTGCACGGATAACAAACAGATAATTCCAGCTCATGTTGATTGTGATTATAGTTGCTCTTGCTAGCTTCCTCATTCATCCTATGCAGACAAGGAAGATTATTTCAATTGACTAGGTACACCTGGTACATGGTAGGTGCTTGGTAAAAATCTCAATGACTTTATAGTACCCTACACATTCTGCAGAACTGGAGTGGTCATTCTCCCAGCAACTGTAAATCTGGAGTAATTTTTGCCTATGTTGGCTTTGCCATCATTCTTTGAAACTGTATTTTGTAATAGAAACTCTGCTCTTACTCTTTGTGGAAGTTCTGAGATTCCCAATGATTACAAATGCCGAACAGTGAAAGGGGACTGAGTAACACTCCTATGATCTATGGTTTTACTCTGTATTCATGGAATCTGATTATTATTTACCACTCTGTATATTTCTTTTTCCTCCACCCCTAAACAAAATGAAAGGATTCCACAATGCAGAGGGTGAAAGAAAGATAACTTTATTTCAGTTGAGCAGACAGTCATGTCAAGCAAATGAAGAACACATAAGAGTATATTGGAAGAGGGAAACAGATTCTTTCTGATCATTCATAGCAACCACATTTATCCCCTAGTTATTAGAGAGAAAAATGTCTTCAGGTAACCAGTGGTCAGCAGATGAAGACGAAGGCCAGTTATCCCGACTGATCAGAAAATCTAGAGACTCCCCATTTGTCCCTGTAGGTAAGTACAAGCCTTGACTGGATACTGTAAAACTGTAATAACACAATAATACCTCGACCAGTATCTTTGAGTATTGAAATATTTTATATAATTGAATACTTTCAGATAATTGAAGCTAAGCCCTGCTATGCATGTATGAGTTAAACTTTCAGCACGGTTCCTAGTATATGACAAATACTCAGTAAATGTTAGCTATTATTATTATGAAGCATCAGATTTTTATTCCATTTAATTCATTTTCATTCACAGTCTATTTAAAAGTACTCATTGCCAAGTACTTCCCTGCTGGTCCAGTGGTTGAGATTCTGCATGTCCAGTGCAGGGGGGATGGGTTCAATCCCTAATTGGGGAACTAAGATCCCACATGCCTCTTGGCACAGCCAATAAATAAATATAAAAAATAAAATTACAGTTTTATATAAAAAATTTTTTTAAAAACTTCCCAACCAGTCTAAATAGAATTGAGTGAATAGACTGTAACTTTCCTATAATGATTCAGAATCAGTAGCAGCCAAATCAGTTTATTAGACTGAGTCTGTTAGGAACTATTAAGATGTATACAGAGACTCTGTATACAGAGTTACGACTTTTTGACTTTGAGATGATGAGAAAGCAATGTGCATTCAAGTAGAAATCATCCTTTGAATGTTGGTCTTTTCCTGGGCTAACGATGTGTGATACAATACTCTTATGATGGTGCTGGCTAGCAGCAGCTCCCAGTCAGCCTCACCATCTTGAAGGTAAACACCCAATACCTTTACAACCACTCTGTACCCAACATCCTGTTTTTCACTTTCAGTATGATATTCAATCAGTTACATGAGATATTCAACACTGTATTATAAAATAGGCTTTGCATTCAATGATTTTGCCTAACTACAGGCTAATGTAGGTACTCTGAGCACGTTTAAAGTAGACTCGGCTTCAATAAGTGAGGTTGTATTAAATGAATTTTTGACTTACAGTATTTTCAACTTATGATGGGTTTATCAAGATATAATCCCATCACGAGTTAAGGAAGATCTACATATCTCTTTAAGTTCTTGTGTCCAATGTTTATAGATTTTTCTCTTTCTTCCATTACTGTTGGGTACCATCAGAAACTTTTGCTTCTAATATTTTGTGTTGCCAGAAGCTAGATACCCAAGCTCAAAGAACTGTGAGTCAATTCAGAGTTAAGAAGCTCTGAATGAAAGTCTGGGCCTACCTATATAATTGAGAGCATGAACTTTGGTGTTCATTCTCTGAGGCTTGTTGTTGGCTTCCTGATGTGTTCCAGATGCTAAGATTGATGGTTAAATAAATGCTTGATGCAAGAAGTATCAATATTATTATAATTGTATCTGGAGTCTTGGCCTCTTTATCCTTTCCCAACACATTTAATGTGTTTACATTTTTATCAAATGCTATATATATGTGGAATTAAAAAAAAAATCTAAGCACCAGTATTTTGTTTCAAAAGCTAAACTTTCTTTTCCTTCTCTTTTGGATACTTTAGCTGCCCTAAGCATTATTAGTGTATACTTCAGCCATCCCTCTCTCCTAGTGTTTAGTCTGGAAACTATTTTTAAAAAAAGTATTTAAATCATACATATATACAGGTAACTATACTCAATATAGTGTGATTAACTATAAATGGAAAAGAATATGAATAAGAATATATATATGTAAAACAGAATCACTTTGTTGTACAGCAGAAATTAACACAAGGTTGTAAATCAATTATACTTCAATAAAATTTAAATGTATATATATATAAATCAGACAAACATAAGTTTGTGATTAATTCCACAAAAGCTTCTAGATAGGTATAAGTCATATGTTTCCATTAAATGTCACTACAAATCTAGCAACTTTATGTGTCATTATTCACGTATCAAAAATAATCAAAATTTTACTTTAAAGTAGTATTCTGTGTTTAAAAGTTTCACTTAATTTGATTAAGGCTTGTAATAGCACAAGAAAGGGAGGCAAATAATTTTATAGTGATTATTTTATCATCTTTAGCATTTTTAACTAGAAAAAAAATTCAAGAACTCAGTGTCACTTGAACAGATCACTATAATGAACAGATTAATCACTGTGTCTGTTGTAAATTAAATTGTTTTTCCAGAGACATTTAGGGTGATTAAAGTAGAAAGATGAAAGTGTTTCCAGCTAAACTCAATTATATACAAACTACAGAGATTCTGTATGGAAAACAGTAAAGGGTCTGACTTTAATCTCTAAAAGAAGCAAAACAAATTTCAGTAAGAACAGAGTCTTGATAAGGGAAGACAGCCAAGTTTTTGCTAGAAAACTAAATGATAAAATTTGTATTATATATTATTAGTTTGTTTTACTCGTTTTATTAAGAATATCTACTAAGTATTTTCTTCCGCAGGATGGAGTATTCTATGCAGATAATTTATAGAACGTTTTAATTTCTTATCTTGACTTCTGTCGTTATAATTGATTTATATTGTTTAAAATCTTATGCTCACTGCTAAGGTCTAAATAATGACACTTCAAAACATTACATGTTATTTAAACTCTGTGTCAATAGATTATTTATTTTTGCTTCTTTTACTTAATATTTCATAGTAGTATATTATACTATAATGTAAGTATAATTATATTTACAATTTTTTTTACAGCTCTGATAGTTTTTCCTCTGTTTGGGCCATTTGGGTTGTTTTGTTTTTCCTCATTCATAGTGTAGCCATAAACATCTTTGTGTCAACTTCTTGACTTTTCTTTTGCTTACTTCCTTGGAGTATTTTCCCCAAAGTAGAATTTTCAGGGCATGAAGCATGTTCAGTTTTTTTTTAATTTTATTTTTAATTGGAGGGTAATTACTTTACAATATTGTGATGGTTTCTGTCATATATCAACATGAATCAGTCATAGGTACACATATGTCCCTTCCCTCTTAAACTTCTCATATGTTAGTTTAATATCAATTATTATATCTTTTCAGATTTCTTTCCAGAATGATTTGGCTAAATCTTTACAGAGCTTTCAGCATTGTACCTGTTTCTCAGTGTACCTGCCATCACTGTTTTACTGTAATTTGTTTTTTGCTGTTTTTGTTTGTCATTTTTATTTCAATTTCACTTATTGCTAATTAGCATACAAAATTTTCATATAAATGTGATTATTTACTCTGATTCTTAGAATAAATATATCCTCACCCACCCATAGAGACAAACACACGCCAACATAGTTAGTCAAAACTTGCTATTCTAGTTAAGCACCAATTGCATTTCCATATACTAACATCAAACACATGGAAGCCAAAATTAAAGCCATGAGACCATTTACAGTCACTCTAAAGAAAACAAAATGATTAGGGTTTTCCTGGTGGCTCAGACAGTAAAGAATCTGCCTGGAGTGCAGGAGACATGGGTTCAATCCCTGAGTCAGGAAGATTCCCTAGAGAAGAGAATAGCTACCCACTTCAGTACTCTTGCCTGGAAAATTCCATGGACAGGGGACAGGGGACAGGGGAGCCTGGCAGGCTACAGTCCATGGTGTTGCAAAGAGTCAGACACGACTGAGCAACTAACACTTTCACTTTCAAGCTTCAGAAAACATGTATAAAATCTGTATGGTGAAAAATACAAAATGCTAATGAAAGAAATCAAAGAAGACCTAAATGAATATAGAGACTGTTGTGTTCGTGGATTGTATGACTCAATAAAGATGTCAGTTTTCCCCAAACTCATCTATGGGTTTAGTGTAATTCCTATCAAAATACCAGGATTGGGGTTTTTTTGTAGATGTAAACAAACTTATTCTAAAATTCATATAAAGGCAAAAGTTCTAGAATGACTAAAACAACCTCTTTTTAAATTTATTTATTTTTTATTGAAGGATAATTGCTTTGCTGTATGGCTCAGGAAATTCAAACAGGGGCTCTGTATTAACCTAGAGGACTGGGATGGGGAGGGAGATGGGAGGGAGCTTCAAGAGGGGATACATGTATACCTACGGCTGATTCATGTTGAGATTTGACATAAAGCAACCTTTTTGAGAAAAAGCGGGAGGAATCATCCTTACCTGAAGTTAAGGGTTACTATAGAGATATAGTAGTCAAGACAATGTGGTATTGATGAAAGTAGGTGCATAAATCAGTAGAAGAGAGAGCCCCCAAATAGAGCCACGCTTTTACCATGCAGAAGTTTCCTTTATTCTGTCATCAAAATACAGCATTTTTGTCCTCACTTTAAGTCTACCTTACCCCTTTTTTAGATGTCATAAATATTCTGTTCTATTTTCTTCTAGATTTTCTTAATAAATTTGTTTTGTTTTCATACTTAACTCTAACCCATCCAGAGTTTTTTGGAGGGTCTGGTGTGAGATGTAAATTCAAGCTAATTCAGATAGTCATCCCCTTATTTGTTATATGGTTATTTTGATTTGTCATGGATTAACTTCTCACACTGTTTCAAATCACTTACTAGAATTTTCCCTATTCAGTTGATTGCTATTCAGGTTTCTGTTTTAGAGTCAACTGCATACAATCTTGGTTGTCACAGCTGTATATTCAGTTCTTGACATGTGTAAGGAATACAAAAATATTTGTATGGGCTTCTGGAATTTTTTAGAATCACAGTTCTTCCCAGATTCACAGGCTTCTCATGCAAATATTCACACCTTTTTACCTCTTATTAAAAATCAACAGGTCATTTTCACTTAAGATATTAAAGTTTCTTTCACTTCACTAGATTTACTCCTTATTTAATACTAATAAAAAGTAGAGAGGAATAAAGCCAAACACCCAAAAGCTATGAATGCTGAGATTTTGGTTGGTTCACTCACTGGTTAAACAGCTTGCCCCAAATAAAAGTCTTACTGCTTACAAATTTGAAACCATGCCTCAGGAAAACTACTAGACAAGTTTCTATACTATATAATTTGATTTTTTCTGAAAGAGTCAAAACTGCAGATACTGAATCCATTAATGAAGTATTTTTTTGGTGTTTTGCTTGCTTATCTTCCACATACTGATCCCATGGGCAGCCCTTTATTCAAATCTCTAAGTTCTTGGGAAATTTTAGCCTGCTATTTATATAATCTCTACTTTTTTAATTTACAGGGATAGCAGGCTTTGTGACTGTGGTGTCCTATGGTCTTTACAAGTTAAAATACAGAAGAGATCAGAAGATGTCCATTCATCTTATTCACATGAGAGTTGCTGCCCAAGGATTTGTTGTAGGAGCTGTGACTCTAGGTAACCTACTTAATTTGTATATGATTTAACCATCTTTGAGAGTATTTTCATTATTCATTCATTCAGATTAGAGAGTATTTTTATTTATTCATTCATTTATATTCATTCATGAATATTGGATCAAGATGATTAATGGAGGAGGATTGGAAAGAAAGGCAGCGATCTTCACTTGGTTGAGGTTGCTGCCCAGTTATAGGCTTAATGTCGTGGTATTTTAAGCACTGAAAAAACGTCAGTAGGCAAAGGTACAAAATTCCAGTTATAAAATGCATAAGTCATGGGGATATAATATATAGCATGGTGACTATAGTTAATAATGCTGTACTGCATATTTGAAGGTTGCCTAGAGAGTAGATCTTGAAAGTTCTCATCAAAAGGAAAAATTCTGTAACTATATCTGGTGATAAATGTTAACTAGGCTTATTGTGATGATCATTTCACAATACATACAAATACAGAATCATTATGTTGTATACCATAATGTTGTATGTGAAATATACTTCAATTTTTAAAAGGAAAAACCCGGTAAATAACTAAGTTATAGTTTGTATTATCCTCTGTGATAAAAGGACCAGTGAATAGTTTATACCCTATGTAACTCAGCTATTCAGCTTGAGCAATAGGCAATTTTTTTTATTAGTCTGTAAATTAAGTGACATTTACACAGTAAAATCCAAAGAATGGTGTAAAATTATCTGGTTTATTCAGGCTATATCAACAGCTAAATCAGATAGTTCAGATAGACAAAGAATTTACTTTGGGACCTAAATTATCTAGGTTTTTTTGTCTACATTAATAAGAACAAGTCACAATGTTCTTAGCTCCCCTTCATACTGTGCAAAGTAGATTCTGCCTGAGTAGATCTAGGATTATGAGATGATGAGTGTGGGACTTGCCTAGAGGGAGTTATATGGTAATTATCTTCTTACTATGAGTTGTGATATGTGATACTTGAACAAAATACAACAGGAAACGTTACTACAGAGTAATGTGTTCTCATTTTCATCATTCAGCAAACACTGAGCACGTGCTCTGTGCAAGGCACTGTGCTGGTCTAGGGATATAAAAAGTAACTCCCTACCCTCCAACAGTTTAGTCTCCTTAGGGAGAGAGACCAAGAGCTGCTGCTGCTGCTAAGTCGCTTCAGTCGTGTGCGACTCTGTGCGACCCCATAGACAGCAGCCCACCAGGCTCCCCCATCCCTGGGATTCTCAAGGCAAGAACACTGGAGTGGGTTGTCATTTCCTTCTCCAATACATGAAAATGAAGAGTGAAAGTGAAGTCGCTCAGTCGTGTCTGACTCTTAGCGACCCCATGGACTGCAGCCTACCAGGTTCCTCTGTCCATGGGATTTTCCAGGCAAGAGTACTGGAGTGGGGTGCCATTGCCTTCTCTGAGACCAAGAGCAGGAAAAGACAGTATAAAGTCAAATGTACGACAGCAAAATAACACAGGTTGCCATGGAAGCACAAGCACAAAGGAGGGGCATCTAGAGCTGAGAATCCAGGGGAGGCCTCTCTAAGGATGCAAACCATGTGGTGAGCCAAGAATATAGAGGAAATAACTAAGCAGAGAAGGAAGTTGGGGCTCTAGGCAGAGGAAAAAGTCACAAAAGCATGGCATGTTAGTGGAACTCTACATAGCTTGGTATGGTAGGAGATAAATCTGTGTTTGTTGAGACTGTAGAACTACTAGTAGTAACATAAAGTAAGAGAATTGTTATAGGTATTTGGATTTATGTAATCGTAAGGCTCTTGCTTATGTATCAGGAACTGGGACCTGAAGTGGTCAGAGCAAGCAGTTATTAAGAAATGGTAGATGAAAAATGAGAAAAGCAAGGAAAATCTAGAACCTACAAGGATGACCTAGAACACACAGGATATTCTGGAATCCTTGTGGAGTTCTCACCATTTCTAAGCCTTCAAAGTAGATGCTGGGAGTGACATAGAAAAAGCTGATGCCCCTCATCCTGGAACTAAACACAGACCTGGCCAAGGAGTCAGAGAAAGTGACAGAGGAGAGTCAGCGGGAGCCATGGTAGCTGCACTCCTGATTGCTGCCCCATGCCAACGAAGTGGTCCAGCAGATAAGCAAAAACAGGCTGCAGCAGTGCCTTGTCGGGTTAAGAGACCTTGGCTGTTGCTTTACCTCTGCCTTCTAGGCTCATGCTAAATATCTCCTGTGCAGTTTTTTAGGGAATGAAAGTGTCAACTTAAAAAAATGCACAATGTGACAGTTGCGAGTTGAGGTTTATTTGGGGCAAAATGAAGATTTCAGCCTGGGAGGCAGCACCTCAGATAGCTCTGAGAAATTACTCCAAAGAGGCAGGGGTCGGGTGGAGTGGAGGTAACATCATTCTGTATGTGATTTTGGTGAAGGGGGAATACATGGAGTCAAACACATATCTTCCAGAAGGTTTCTGCTAGTCTTGTGAAGCTTTCTGGTGGTCACAAAGAATAGTCATCACTATGAAGGATTTTAGTGCTTTTCTAGATAGGAGATATAAGAATTGGGCTCATTAAGTCAGCTCCTGAAAATATCTAACTATCTGAAGACCTGCCTTCCCAGTTTTTCCCTGAGCACAAAGTGCCTCATTTCTGCTTTCTACCCTAAACTCCTTTCGGGGGGTGTTGAAAATCAAGAGCTGCAGCAGCAGCGCACGATTTAATACTTATCAAGGTAGATGGCAAGTTCCAATTTGTAGTTGACAAAAGGAAAGGAATTTTGGAAAACCTAGTTACATTTTAGCTAAGTTGACACAACACAAATCCATCACCTTCTACTACTTGTCCACCTGGTATCCATATATACATCTCTTAATACACTTACCTTCAAATAAAAACAAATGGCAAAATCAAACATGCCTTGTATAACCGAAAACATGCTCTCTCCCCAAGTTTCCCTTTGGGTGATGTTGATTCATTTTTGAGCTGAGTCATGTTCCCTTTTGATATCCTGTGACTTAAATACTGAGATATAAGTTTAACTACTATTAACACTTTTTATATTAGATGGTAGGTAAATGAAAGTGGCAAACAGTAAAAAAAAACAAAAACAAAAACAAAAACTGGTGGATATATACAAGTGTATTCATATAAAAACAAGGAATAAATATTCCTAACCATCACAGTCTTTGTTTTTGCAACTGGTCAGGTAAGCATGGCTCATATTATAACCATGTTTTTCCACTAGGCATTTTTCCATCCTTTGCCTTCCAAAAACACCTTGGCTATTCATAGTTATTTGACTGGGCTGTTAACCCAAACCTTCATTCTTAAATGATGTGGGTCATTAATCATCCTTCCTGTATTGGGTGTAATTTTCCACCTTCTTTAATCACAGGACATGGGAGTACTAAGAAATGCCCCAGAAGGTATACATTCCAGACACCCTTTTCCCTAGCCTAACAATATAGCAGCAATTTCCCCTTGATAGATCAGATCAGTGTAATGGACTGATATGCTATCCTGTGGAATAGAGATGATCAAGGTCCTACAGACTAGATTGTGGCATAGGGCTGAAAAGTTCACACAGTCCTGAGACTGAACACTGAAAGTATACCACTGGCCCTGCCAGATGAAAGCAAACTGCTTCTGACAGTCTTTTTATACTAAAAGGTGTACAGAAAAAAGCAATCCATCAGATTAACAGCTGCAAATCAGGTAGCAAAAATTATGTTGGTTTGCTATAGCACTGAAACCACACCTGTATGATAGCTGCAATTAGACTGATCACCTGATTAAGTTTTTATAAATCCATTATCATTCTCTAAGATCTCTCTGCCTTCTGGCAAAAGAGGCAAAATGAATAGAGATGTGGTAGAAATCGCCACCCTGGCATCTTTAAAGGTGTTGCTGATGACACTAAGCTGTACAGTCCCCCTGGGAATGCAGTATTACTTTGATAATAGATGCATATAGAATGGTTTACACTTAGCTTTCCCTACCATAAGAGCCCTTACTCCACAGGTCAGAAGAACCACTGCTCTACCATGGAAGTATACTAAGAAAGTTCTGGTATTTCAGCTTCATTTAGTGGAGACTACTTTTTGGTCCAAGTTTCAATCTTTCTCAGACAGATGTAGAGGACTGTTTCTCCTGGCAAAGGAGTGTCAGTAAGATATCGGGGCTCAAGGACCCACTTTCACTGAAATCTGACCATATGTCCCCATTTCAATTTTCAGAGTCCCATTCCTTCCAAAGCAATGCCCTAAACTTTAATATAAGAGGTGTTGTGAGGTTGGGAATTCATTTTGTGTTGTGATTAATCACTCACAAGATTAGACTCTGTGGATATTTTTCAAAAGTAGCAATCTCATGGCCATAGGAATTGAGTTTCTTTTTGGAAAGTCATAAAGCTTTCAGATCCCTCATGCAAACCTGAGCTAGGAATTAAAAGCTATGAGCCCAGGGACTTCCCTGGAGGTCCAGTGGCTAAGGCTCCAAGCTCCCAATGCAGGGACTTGGGTTTGATCCCACATGCTGCAACTTTGTGAGACCTTGTGTATCTAAATAAAAAAATAAATTGCATCTTTAAAAAAAAAAAAAGCCATGAGTCCATTGTATAGTTTTCCCAAGTTTTCCAGTACACTTAGAAGTAACCAGCTATATTATACTTCATATTTCCACTAAATGTTCTACGGCAGTATATACTTGATCACCTAAGGTCTTGCTTTCTATAGGCACCTGGTTAAGGGTATCTGCAAGGTGATAATTTTTTAAATGTTTTGCTAATGTATGCCATGGACTGCCAGCATACTCTTAGCCACTGAAAGTGGGGAGAAAGGCCATTAATACCTTTAAATCTAATCAGATTAGAGAACCAACTCCAAATAACCCAGAACTAATTCACAGAACCAATCCTCTGGGTTATGTTATGTTATGTTAGGGTTATGTTCCTCTGGGAGCTTCTAATACCAAATTCTGTATCATTCTGTTCAATCCGATAAGCAAACCTACTAGCTGTTTTTGTTGTTAGTCACTAAGTCATGTCCAGCTCTTTCATAAACTCATGAACTATAGCCAGGCTCCTCTCTCCATGGGATTTCCCAGGCAAGAATACTGGAGTGGGTTGCCATTTCCTTCGAAAACTACTAGTAGTGATACAGAAAAAGGGATTTATTATAGAGATATGACCTTAAGCAATTTGGGGAGCTGGTCAAACAGTCCATGTTAGGCTGTTGGTTATATTTCTAATCCTGGCACCTGAATAACGCAGCAGTTGGGAAGGAAAAAGAAACTAGACTCTGCAAGGATGAAGTGGAACCCACAAAGACAGGTGGAAACTTGAGTCAGAATCTTGTCGACTCTGACCTAGATGGCATGCCTGTTCAGAAAAGCTGGCACCTTCTATTATCCACATCTGGCCCAGGAGCCAGAAAAGCTAATAGAGGAGATTCACAAGGAGCTGAAAGGCCTGTGGGCTTGACTGCTGCCCAACAGTAGCAGAGACAGCCAGCAGATAAACAACACACACAAACTATAATAGCACCTGGTCCTCTATACTAAGCCTAACAAGTGCAAAAAGTATTTGGCAGGTGCTGCTTCACTTTTCACCTTCAGATCTCAAGTCAAATGTCTCTCATGGCCAAGCTAACTCAGAACTATGCAGAAAAGGAGGCTTCCCTAGTAGCTCAGTTGGTAAAGAATCTGCCTGCAGTGCAAGAGACACGAGTTTGATCCCTGGGTCAGGTAAGATCCCTGGAGAAGGAAATGGCAAACTACTAGAGTATTCTTGGACAGAGGATTCTGACGGGCTACAGTCCACGGGATCGCGAGAGTCGGACACAACTTAGCAACTAAACTACCACCACCACCATGCAGAGAAGGGAATCCTGGAAAACATAGTGACAGCTGAGCTAAATTGATATAAAACAGATCCCCCTGTAGATTTTCATGGTTGCTAGTTGAGGAGTAACAAGATGAAGTAAACCAGCGAAGGGTTTAAACAGGGGAGGGTTTACACATAGTCAGGATAACAGTTTAGAAAGATGCCTGTGGGGGGACTTCCCTGGTAGTCCAGTGATTAAGACTCCCCACCCCCAATTCAGGGGGCATGGGTTCTATCCCTGGTGGAAGAATTAAGATCCTGCATGCCTTACTGAGCTTCCCGGGTGGTGCTAGTGGTAAAGAACCTGCCTGCCAATGCAGGAGATACGTGTTTGATCCCTGGTTCAGGAAGATCCCCTGAAGGAGGGCATGGCAACCCATGCCAGTATTCTTGCTTGGAGAATCCCATGGACAGAGGAGCGCAGTGTGCTACAGTCCATAAGGTCATAAAGAGTCAGACACAACCGAGATGATTTTTCACCCAAGCACACATGCCACACTGCGCAGCCAAAGCCAAAAACAAAACAAAACAGAAAAGATTTATCAGTATATTGACTGACTATAGTACATTTATTTTGTTTATAAGTGCACATTTTGAGGGGCATGCTCAACATATTTGCTTATATACAAGTTTTGGAGACCATCTACATATGGGATGTAGAAATGTCACATTTAATATAGTCTATATGTGGGTCTCACTCTCAGAAGAGAGATCTACTTGCTTACAAGTGAAACAACAGGTGTGAATGAGGTGAGAAAAGCATTGGGATCAGAACTCCAGGAAACACCTACATTTAAGAGGTAGCGTGCATGTGTCCAACTCTTTGTGACCCCACGGACTGTACAGCCCAGCAGGCTTCTCTGTCCATGGGATTTTCCAGGCGAGAATACTGGGTTGGTTCAAGTGTGTTGCTGTTTCCTACTCTGGGGATCTTCCCAACTCAGGGATCAAAGTTGAGTTTTGTTTTGTTTTTTCCTGGAGCCACTTGTATGATCTAAACCCAAAATTAATAAGATAGAGGGTGTTTGTTTTTAATTGTAGGTTAGTTTTAGAAAAAATACAAGTGAAGAAATGCAGTGTTTGTTTCCCGTGAATACTCTATTGATATACGTATTTTGTTTCTAGGTGTTCTCTACTCTATGTACAAGGATTACATTAGACCTCGATTCTTCAATAGGTACAAAAAATGAAGTTACACACAAGAAAAATAAGAAGCCTTCTGAAAAGTACCTACGAAGAATGAATTTTCAATATGTGGCCAATTATACTGCAGAAGTTTCAGCCAGCATTCTCATAGCCTTCAATTGTTTAAGATGTTGACTTCCAAATCAACAATCATAAATAGTCAACTAAAAAATGTATTTGTTGATGTCTTTTAGAACCTAGGACATGATTTTCTGACTTTTAAATTTTTATTTTTTAGTTAGTGGCAGAAAATAATCTATATTATGCCAAATCAATCTGAAAATTAGAAGTTATATAATGGCTATAGAAAAAATTTCTTCATATTAAATGTGATGCTGTATTCATCGCTTAATTCTCTCCAGACAGGGCAGGGTAATTAAGGCTTTCACAAAGTCCTTTTTAGAATCGGCAAAAATTACATCAGAGGCAAATGAATGGCCACGTTGTTATTTAAATTTGGTTCTGCCCTGAGGGCCCCTGTGGGGCAGCAGGGCGCACTGCAAGGGGGGTGCCAGTGAAATTAAAAAAAAAAAAATTGGTTTACCACTCTACACCTCACTCTCATACAGAAACTTGACTTATTTACCACAAACATAAATGTCTAACATTAAATACTTGTGTATTCATCTTTATACTTTTTGAAAGTATTTCTAAGAATACAAAGGTAAATTGCTACAACAATCCCTTTTCCCTCAAATGGCAGTATTGTGGGAGTGGAAAGATTTAGTCCTTTTGGGCTACTGCTAATCTGGCATGACACTGCAGAAAACACAAGAAACAAAGAAGATAATAAATGTGAAGTATACCTGAGGCCCCAAGCTCCTCTGTAAGCCCTAGGGTTGTAAAAACTAGTTCCATCTTGTTGAAGTCCTAACTGCTATGCCTCAGATTTATTCTGACTCCAGGCCTGGGAAAGAAAACCAAAGTGGGGAAAAGAAAGTACCCACTGAGATAAAAACAAGAATGCAAGGTAAGAAAACAAAAAATACACTAAAATGCATGTAATATGATCTGTGGTGATGATTTCCTCTTCCTTGATATTTTCTGTAGTAGAGAAATACTCTGACTGCAAGGTGATGTCTAGCGTTTGGGGAAGGGAAAAATGCAGGAATGTTTGAACGTCTATCTGCAGTCTAGACACTAACTCACTGTTCTATGTATTATATGCACTCTTCTCTACTGGCTCAGGGTAATTATTTTTAAAGTTGCCATCTGCACCTACTATGAGGCTCTTCAGGTGCCACCAACAAACAGACGTGTTTCAGTCAACACTTTAGAAAACATGATGTGGCCAAAGTACTGGAGTTTCAGCTTTAGCATCATTCCTTCCAAAGAAATCCTAGGGCTGATCTCCTTTAGAATGGACTGGTTGGATCTCCTTGCAGTCCAGGGACTCTCAAGAATCTTCTCCAACACCACAGTTCAAAAGCATCAATTCTTCGGTGCTCAGCTTTCTTCACAGTCCAACTCTCACATCCATACATGACCACTGGAAAAACCCTACCCTTGACTAGACAGACCTTTGTTGGCAAAGTAATATCTCTGCTTTTGAATATGCTATCTCGGTTGGTCATAACTTTCCTTCCAAGGAGTAAGCGTCTTTTAATTTCATGGCTGCAGTCACCATCTACAGTGATTTTGGAGCCCAAAAAAATTAAGTCTGATACTGTTTTCACTATTTCCCCATCTAATTCCCATGAAGTGATGGGACCAGATGCCATGATCTTCGCTTTCTGAATGTTGAGTTTTAAGCCAACTTTTCCACTCTCCTCTTTCACCTTCATCAAGAGGCTTTTTAGTTCCTCTTCACTTTCTGCCATAAGGGTGGTGTCATCTGCATATCTGAGGTTATTGATATTTCTCCCAGCAATATTGATTCCAGCTTGTGCTTCTTCCAGCCCAGCATTTCTCATGATGTACTCTGCATATAAGTTAAATAAGCAGGGTGACAATATACAGCCTTGATGTACTCCTTTTCCTATTTGGAACCAGTCTGTTGTTCCATGTCCAGTTCTAACTGTTGCTTCCTGACCTGCATACAAATTTCTCAAGAGGCAGATCAGGTGGTCTGGTATTCCCATCTCTTTCAGAATTTTCCACAGTTTATTGTGATCCACACAGTCAAAGGCTTTGGCACAGTCAATAAAGCAGAAATAGATGTTTTTCTGGAACTCTCTTGCTTTTTTGATGATCCAGTGGATGTTGGCAATTTGATCTCTGGTTCCTCTGCCTTTTCTAAAACCAGCTTGAACATCTGCAAGTTCACGGTTCACGTATTGCTGAAGCCTGGCTTGGAGAATTTTGAGCATTACTTTACTAGCGTGTGAGATGAGTGCAATTGTGTGGTAGTTTGAGCATTCTTTGGTATTGCCTTTCTTTGGGACTGGAATGAAAACTGCCCTTTTCCAGTCCTGTGGCCACTGCTGAGTTTTCCAAATTTGCTGGCATATTGAGTGCAGCACTTTCACAGCATCATCTTTCAGGATTTGAAATAGCTCAACTGGAATTCCATCACCTCCACTAGCTTTGTTCATAGTGATGCTTTCTAAGGCCCAGTTGACTTCACATTCCAGGATCTCTGGCTCTAGGTGAGTGATTACACCATTGTGATTATCTGGGTCGTGAAGATCTTTTTTGTACAGTTCTTCTGTGTATTCTTGCCACCTCTTCTTAATATCTTCTGCTTCTAATAGGTCCATACCATTTCTGTCCTTTATTGAGCCCATCTTTGGATGAAATGTTCCCTTGGTATCTCTAATTTTCTGGAAGAGATCTCTAGTCTTTCCCATTCTGTTGTTTTCCTCTATTTCTTTGCAGTGATCACTGAGGAAGGCTTTCTTATCTCTTCTTGCTATTCTTTGGAACTCTGCATTCAGATGCTTATAACTTTCCTTTTCTCCTTTGCTTTTCGCTTCTCTTCTTTTCACAGCTATTTGTAAGGCCTCCCCAGACAGCCATTTTGCTTTTTTGCGTTTCTTTTCTATGGGGATGGTCTTGATCCCTGTCTCCTGTACAATGTCACGAACCTCTGTCCATAGTTCATCAGGCACTCTATCAGATCTAGTCCCTTAAATCTATTTCTCACTTCCACTGTATAATCATAAGGGGTTTGATTTAGGTCATACCTGAATGGTTTAGTGGTTTTCCCACTTTCTTCAATTTCAGTCTGAATTTGGCAATAAGGAGTTCATGATCTGAGCCACAGTCAGCTCCCGGTCTTGTTTTTGCTGACTGTATAGAGCTTCTCCATCTTTGGCTGCAAAGAATATAATCAATTTGATTTCGGTGTTGACCATCTGGTGATGTCCATGTGTAGAGTCTTCTCTTGTGTTGTTGGAAGAGGGTGTTTGCTATGACCAGTGCATTTTCTTGGCAAAACTCTGTTAGCCTTTGCCCTGCTTCATTCCGTATTCCAAGGCCAAATTTGCCTGTTACTCCAGGTGTTTCTTGACTTCCTACTTTTGCATTCCAGTCCCCTAAAATGAAAAGGACATCTTTTTGGGGTGTTAGTTCTAAAAGGTCTTGTAGGTCTTCATAGAACCGTTCAACTTCAGCTTCTTCAGCATTACTGGTTGGGGCATAGACTTGGATTACTGTGATACTGAATGGTTTGCCTTGGAAATGAACAGAGATCATTCTGTCATTTTTGAGATAGCATCCAAGTACTGCATTTCAACTGTTTTGTTGACCATGATGGCTACTCCATTTCTTCTAAGGGATTCCTGCCCAGAGTAGTAGATATAATGGTCATCTGAGTTAAATTCACCCATTCCGGTCCATTTTAGTTCGCTGATTCCTAGAATGTCGACATTCACTCTTGCCATCTCTTGTTTGACCACTTCCAATTTGCCTTGACTCATGGACCTGACATTCCAGGTTCCTATGCAATATTGCTCTTTACAGCATCGGACCTTGCTTCTATCACCAGTCACATCCACAACTGGGTATTGTTTTTGCTTTGGCTGCATCCCTTCATTCTTTCTGGAGTTATTTCTCCACTGATCTCCAGTAGCATATTGGGCATTACCAACCTGAGGAATTCCCGTTTCAGTATCCTATCATTTTGCCTTTTCATACTGTTCATGGGGTTCTCAAGGCAAGAATACTAAGTGGTTTGCCATTCCCTTCTCCAGTGGACCACATTCTGTCAGATCTCTGGGTCAAAATAAAAAGCTATAACCCACATGCAGGCAGGCAGTTTGTGACCTGTGGACTAATCTTCCAAGCCCCAGTCTAGTTCTAATCTCATACCACTTGCTATAAATAACTTAAAATGCTTAACATTCCCTAGGAGAGTCAGCATTAGAAACATTAGCCACTACAGAAATAGACTTTGACCTAGAAACCATGTCTGGAGTATTAATGGGAAAAGGGGGAAGAAAAGACATGGTGGGACTATATATACATTAGGAAGAAAATTATCATTATCTTCTGTTGGGCCTTACAAAGCTCAGTGTTAGAATTCTTTTTATACCCACAATGTTAGAATGGGCTGAGTTACAGTGCAGAATGGAAAACTGATCATTGGTTAAAGTATAATTTCTGGATCCTGTTCCTAGGTATTAAGCTCTTTGGAAAATACCATCATATCTCTGGGGAAAAAATTTCAAGAAAAACAATAGAGAAAATGACAATCATGGAGGATACTGACAACCAGGATGAAATATAACTGTCAAATAAAGAAAAGTCTTCTTTGGAAATGATGTGCTAATACTGGAGAAGGCAATGGCAACTCACTCCAGTACTCTTGCCTGGAAAATCCCATAGACGGAGGAGCCTGGTAGGCTGCAGTCCATGGGGTCGCTAGGAGTTGGAAACGACTGAGCGACTTCACTTTCACTTTTCACTTTCATGCATTGGAGAAGGAAATAGCAACCCACTCCAGTGTTCTTGCCTGGAGAATCCCAGGGACGGGGAGCCTGGCGGGGTCCATCTCTGGGGTCGCACAGAGTCGGACACGACTGAAGCGACTTAGCAGCAGCAGTGCAAATACTAGTAGTTACCAAGGGCTGTTTAATTAAATCCAAGTCAAGTTTAACGGGCCATAGTCAAGTATCACTTTAAAAATAAGTCAATTTGACCAGTTCTTTCTGAAAAAGAACAGTGCTCTTTTTCTTTTGTCATTTGTGATTCAGACAAAATAAATATCTGATTTATCTGAGCAATATTTGTTTTAAAAAATACAACATATCTATCATGTTTATATAAAACTCTACCCAAACTGATATGTTCAGGTTTACATAAACATAGACACATATATATTTTTAAAAAATCTGAAGTCCAGGCAGAAGCCCATAGGGGTGTGTGGCCACCATAGGCTAATCATTTAACTCTGGCAGCTGTAGGACTGTTGTGAGGTGGTGGGTCTCTGGCCTACACTTGACAGCTGTCAGCCTTTCATGCCCTTCCTATGAGGAAATCTTTACCTTTTGTTCAAAATGTTTGAACAAAACTCACCACTGAACAAACAGATTTATTAACATGACACTTTGCACAAAGGACTGAGAGAAAGTGGGTCATATTAGTTGGTCAGGCTGTCGCCATCTAGACACAAGTGAGTCAGCGTCCGCGGTGTTCGCAAGGTAGAGTTCATTCAGGTTGAACTGTCAACCCCAGATGGTGCTGAGGACAAAAAGATGGAAAAGGCTTAGACTGATTTGCTAGTTTCTAAAATTGGAATTTAAGTACCTATAATCAGCATATAAAAGTAGCTCTTGTTTCAGTTCTGCTATATTGATTTTCTTTCAGAAAATAAATGGCTTACAGACAGATGAATGGTTTATTGTATATAAAATAATCTATATGAGCTAAAATCAAGATTGAGGTAATACCAAATGCAAAATTTTCACTTTAACTATTCTTATGACACTCTACCTCAGGGTGGGTGTTTCTGATCAGGATATTAAGAGCAAATGCACTGTGAGCTTTTATACTTTAATACCAAGTGTGTTAGAAATAAAATTTCAGGGAATTCTCTGGCAGTCCAGTGGTTAGGATTCTGAGCTTTCCCTGCTGAGGGTTAGCATTCAGTCCCTGGTTAGGGAACTAAGATTCCATAAGCTGCACAGCGTGGCCAAAAAAGAGAAAAGAAATCAAATTTCAAATGGTGTAAATCCTGAGCCCTATTATCTGGGCCTTAATATCCTTTGACACCTGAGCCCTATTATTTGGGCCTTAATATCCTTTGACACCTGAGCAGAGAAAAGCCTTTCATTAAAAATAATAATAAAATGGCATGTGCTAAGAGAAAAGGAGATGACTAACGGTCCCAAACGTTTATCAGATTGAATAAGAATTACTTTAGCTGCTTCTAAAACACATTACCAGGAACTTCCTTGTGATCTAATGGTTAAAAATCCACCTTGTCAGGCAGGAGACATAGGTTTGAGCCCTGGTCTGGGAACTATGACTCCATATGCCTGGAGGCAACTAAGCAAGCTCTGGCTCTGGAGCCCACAAGCAGCAACCAGAGAGAAGCCTGCGCATGGCAATGAAAGATCCTGCGAGATGCAACCAAGACCCAGTGTGGACAAAAAATAAATATGAAAACAAAGCAAAAAAATATATTGCCAGACTCACTCCTAGAGACCTAATCCCAATGGTTTGTACTGGCATTTGTGAAGTTGTATCTTACTCTTTTTCTCTCCTCTGCATTCACCATGGGACAATCACTGAGTCTCCTTTTAGCCCACTGGTATTACCTGGGGTTTTAGGAACGTTGTTGACGCTAGGTACCAATAGCCTCTTTTTGGCCTTTCAGTTACTTCATCTGTATAGAGGCTAATTCTTTAGTTGTAAGAATTAAAATGAGATCATATGAGTGCTCAGGACACCAAATGCACACTGTAAAATCATAGAAAGAAAACATTTCTAGTATAGTATAGTGGAAAATGAGATATCAAGGTGGCAGAGTAGAAGGACGTGTGCCCATCGTCTCCTGCAAGAACGCCCAAAACACAACTAGCTGCTGAGCAACCTTCGACAGGAGGATGTTGGAACCCATGAAGAAAGATTCCCCATGTCTAAGGACCAAGGAGTAGCCACAGTGAGATGGTGGGAGGGGTGCAATCATGTTTAAGTCAAATCCCATACTGGCCAGGTGGGCAACCCACAAACTGGAGAGCAGTAATCCCAAAGAAGATTTCTCACTACTGTGAAGGTTCTAGGCCCCATGTCAGACTTTCCAACCTGGGGGTCCAGCAAAGGAACTGGGAATCCCCAGGGAATCTGACTTTGAAGGGCAGCGGGATTTGATTACAGAACTTCCACAGGACTTGGGGAAGCAGAAACTCTTGGAAGCTACAAACAAAACCTTCTGTGGACCAGGACCCAGGGAAAGGAGCAGTGACCCCACAAGAGACTAAGCTAGACCTGCTTGTGACTGTTTGAGAGTCTCCTGTGAGGCATTGATCAGCAGTAGCCTGCCACAGGGACAGGGGCACTGGCAGCAGCAGTCCGGGAGGCACCTGTTGGCATAAGTCCTTTTAGAGTTCACCTTTAGCCCTACAACAGAGCCTATAGACTCCAGGACTAGGCCTCCTCAGGCCAAACAACTAACAGAGGGGGAGCACAGGCCCACTCATCAGCAGAAAACTGGATTAAAGATTTACTGAGCATGGCCCTGACCACCAGAGCAATACCAAGCTTACCCCACAGCCAGTCCCTCCCATCAGGAAGCTTGCACATGCCTCTTATCCTCATCCATCAGAGGGCAGAAAGAAGAAGCAAGAACTACAATCCCACAGGCTCCAGAACAAAAATCACAATCACAAAGCTAACCAAAATGAACATATGGATCACAGCCTTGTGCAACTCAATGAAACTATGATCCATGTCGTGCAGGGGCACCCAATGCAGACGGGTTGTGGTGTAAATTCTGACAAAATGTGGTCCACTGGAAATGGGAATGCAAACCACTTCAGTAAGAACACACTGGTCATAGTAAACACTCTCTTTCAACAACACAAAACTCTACGCATGAACATCACCAGATGGTCAATACTGAAATCAGATTGGTTATATTCTTTGTAGCCAAAGATGGGGAAGCTCTATACAGTCACCAAAAATAAGACCTGGAGCTGACTGTGGCTCAGATTGTGAGCTCCTTATTGCAAAATTCAGATTTAAATTGAAGATAGTAGGGGAAACCACTGGACCATTCAGGTATGACCTAAATCAAATCCCTTATGATTAGACAGTGGAGGTGATGAATAGATTCAAGGGACTAGATTTGATAGACAGAGTGCCTGAAGAACTATGGACAGAGGTTTTAACACTGTTCAGGAGGTGGTGACCAAAACCATCCCAAAGAAAAAGAAATACAAGAAGGCAAAGTGGTTGTCTTAGGAGGCCTTACAAATAGCTGAGAAAAGAAGAGAAGCGAAAGGCAAAGGAGAAAAGGAAAGATATACCCAACTGAATGCAGAGTTCCAGAACAGCAAGGAGAGGTAAGAAAGCCTTCTTAAGTGAACAGTGCAAAGAAATAGAGGGAAACAATAGAATAGGAAAGACTAGAGATCTCTTCAAGAAAATTGAAGGTATCAAGGGAACATTTCACATAAGGATGGGCACGATAAAGGATAGAAATGGTAAGGACCGAACAGAAGCAGAAGAGATTAAGAAGAGGTGGCAAGAATACACAGAAGAACTATACAAAAGAGTTCTTAATGACCCAGATAACCACAATGATGTGGGCACTCACCTAGAGCCATACATCCTGGAGTGTGAAGTCAAATAGCTCAGCTGGAATTCTGTCACCTCCACTAGCTTTGTTGGTAGTGATGCTTCCTAAGGCCCACTTCACTTCACACTGCAGGATGTCCAGCTCTAGGTGAGTGAGCACACCTCTGTGTTTATTTGGATCATTAAGACCTTTTCTGTATAATTCTTCTGTGTATTCTTGCCACTTTTTAATATCTTCTGCTTCTATTAGATATTTACCATTTCTGTCCTTTACTGAGCCCATATTTGGATGAAATTCCTTTGATATTTCCAAAGACATATCAATAGATTGATATTTATATCAAATATCAATAATTGATAGACTCTTGAACAGATCTCTAGTCTTACCCTTTCTGTGGTTTTCCTCTATTTCTTTGTATCGTTCACTGAAGAAAGTCTTCTTGTCTCTCATCACTCATCTCTGGAACTCTGCATTTAGTTGGGTGTACCTTTCCTTTTCTCCCTTGCTTTCAATTCTCTTCTTTCCTCAGCTATTTGTAAGGCCTCCTAAGACAACCACTTTGCCTTCTTGCATTTCTTTTTCTTGGGGATAGTTTTGGTCAGTGCCTCCTGTACAATGTTACAAAGCTCTGTCCATAGTTCTTCAGGCACTCTGTCTACCAGATCTAGTCCCGTGAATCTATTTATCACCTCCACTGTCTAATCATAAGGGATTTGATTTAGGTCATACATGAATGGCCTAGTGTTTTTCTCTGGAAGTGAAAGTGTTAGTCTCTCAAACGTGTCTAATTCTATGCATCCCCATGAACTGTAGCCTGCCAAGTTCCTCTGTCCATGGAATTCTCTAGGGAAGAATACTGGAGTGGGTAGCCATACTCTTCTCCAGGGGATCTTCCTGACCCAGAGATTGAAGCCAGGTCTCCTGCATTGCAGGCAATTCTTTACCATCTGAGTCACCAGGGAAGCCCCAGTGGTTTTTTCTACTTTCTTCATTTAAGCCTGAATTTTGCAATAAATAAGGAGCTCATGATCTGAGCCACAGTCAGCTCCAGGTCTTGTTTTTGCTGACTGTATAGAGCTTCTTCATCTTCAGCTGCAAAGAATATAATCAATCTGATTTCAGTGTTGACCATCTGATTTTAGCAACCAAGAGCAATTGTCAGATACATTGACAATTCACTGCAGCCTTTTCTCAAGAGAGCTAAGGTTGGGGGGTGGGTTCGTAGTAAACAAGGGCTGGTTCTTTAGTTCCATGATCTCCAGGTTGTATCATTTGATGACTTAGTAGAGGGAACTCCTGCATTGGAGAAGTTTGTTGTATCTCTGGGGCTAAATGGTAGAGGAATTGGCTAAAACTTTCAAGGGCAGTGCTGTGCTGTGCTTAGTTGCTCAGCTGTGTCTGACTCTCTGCAACCCCAGACACTATAACCCACCAGGCTCTTCTGTCCATGTGGATTCTCCAGGCAAGAATCCTGGGGTGACCATGACCTCCTCCAGGGGATCTTCCCAACCCAGGGATGCAACCCAGGTCTCCTGCATTGCAGGAGGATTCTTTACTGTCTGAGCCACCAGAAAATGAATAAGCTATCAGTTCTTACTTATTGCTGGGATAGGATCATACAGGACCCTGCCACTTTCCACATATACCTGAAAAAGCATTCAGGTAGTTTGGAAAATGTAGGACAGGCCAAACAAAATTAGCCTATCAATTGGCAGCTTTTGACCTAAAACATATTCTAACCCTAATCAGAGTATTAAGCAAAGTATCTTTGATATGGTGCTGTTCTTGGTGCTGTTAAACACCAAAGTTGGTGTCTTAAAGTATATACTATGAAATAAATACTGATTGGTAATGGTAACATGGGCTCTGGAATTTAGCTAGTCAGATTCAAATGACAACTACACAGTTATTAGTGATGTTATTCTACTTTTGGCCCTTCAGTTGTCTTATTTTTATCTTTTGTTGTAAGAATTACAAGAGATCTTATGAGTGTTAAAGGCTTCCCCAGTGGCACAGTGGTAAAGAATCCTCCTGCCAATGCAGGAGGCCCAAGGACACGGGTTTGATCCCTGGGTCAGGAAGATACCCTGGAGTAGGAAATGGCAACACACACTAGTATTCTTGCCTGGAAAATTGCATGGACAGAGGAGCCTGGTGGGCCACAGTCCATGGAGTCACAAGGAGTCAGACATGACTGAGTGACTGGGCATACATACACACACGAGTGCTTACTAGCATAGTAATGTGTTAGTCATTTTTAACATTCCAAAGCTAAGATGTCAAAAGAAGGTGACACGTCTAGACTCACTGGTTCTGTCCAAGGAAGGAACAGAAAGCGCTGCAGAGGGCAGAGCTAAAGCAGGATCTTCAAATGGTTATGCATCCTATTTTAGTTCTGAAATTAAACCCAAATAAGGAGTTCCCCATGGCTTAATGGTTACGATTCCAGACTGTCACTGCCGTTAGTCTGGGTTCAATCCCTGGGCAGGGAGCTAAGATCACATAAACCACATGGCACAGCAAAAAAAAAGAGCTAAATGAGAAAGGACAACATGGAGAACAAAATTCTCATAACTTCTATGGTGGTACTTATAGAATTCAGTTCCTGTTAAGACAGACAGGGGAAGCTTGCAACACAGAAAGGGAAAATGAAGTTCTAGTGACACCTCTGGAGCAAATTAAGTGCTGACTTAGCTTTTCCTGCCCTGTGTTTGGTGACAATCCTAGCAGTTTACTGTTTCTGAGCTTTGTCCCTGTATTTATATCTGGTCTCCAAAAATGTTTTCATTTCTAAGCTAAACAATTTTGGCTTCTCTTTTCAAATACACATACTTTTCACTGGCCGCATATACAGAATATAAAACCCTACATCAATGGTAAAACAAGACTACAGACAGAAAAATGTTCAGTTTAGAGTGGAGAAAGGCAGAATGACAATTATCTTTCAACTTTATTATTTTTTTTTATTTTATTTTTTTTAACTCGCCAGGGAGAAGGGCTCCCCGCGAGAAGCAACAACTCGGCAGCGGGGTTAGGTGAGGCGCCTAAGAGACCCCTCCCCCGCAAAGCCTCTTTCAACTTTAAATATGGTAATGATGTCATCTTTAGCAATGGCAAAACTAAATTGGTGATAGAGATTAGTGTTTGGTGTCAACAATTCATCAAGTCTTCTGGGAACTAAACCTATGTTGAGCCTTGAACAACATGAATTTGAACCCCATGAGTCTCCTCATACAGGGATTTTTTTCAATGGTAAATACGACAGAAATACATGATCCCAGACAGGGTGAATCTGAGAATGAGGAACCACAGATTTGGATGAACACTGGCCATGGAAGGCCAAGTATAAACATGAAGAGCTGACTATAAATTACATGCAGATTTTCTATTCCATGGAAGATCGACACGCCTAACCCCTGCATGTCCAGAGATCAACTGTATACCTCTATACCTTCTAAAGAGAAAATCACTAACAGTATGAGTCTAATATGTCAATCCAAGTGGTAATTGATGTTTCAGTATTTCAAAGTTGGTGTGTGTGTGTGCTCACTCTGTGTCTGACTCTTTGTGACCCTTTGGACTGTAGCCTGGCAGGCTCCTTGTCCATGGGATTTTCCCAGCAAGAATACTGAAGTAGGTTGCCTTGCCCTCCTCCGGAGATCGTCTTGACCAGGATTTAAACCTGAGTCCTCTGCGTATCCCATGTTGCAGGAGGATTCTTTACCGCTGGGCCACCAGGTGAAAGTAGCTCAGTTGTGTCTGATTCTTTGTGACACCACGGACTGTAGCCCGCCGGGCTCCTCTGTTCATGGAATACTGGAGTGGGTTGCCATTTTCTTCTCCAGGGGATCTTCCTGACCCAGAGATTGAACCCGGGTCTCCCTCATTGCAGGGAGATTCTTTACCACCTGAGCCATCAGGGAATCCCCACAAACTGTTTACATATTGTTAAATGTCAGTAAAAGTTCATTGTAACCACTCCTAAAACCACTAGCAGGACCTCACAGGAACCAAAATACAGCTCTTCCCCATCCCTGTTAATTCCCAGTACACTGTAGCAGCACAGTTTTATGGAGAACAAGGACCAACTTACATACAGTACAATTGTATATCCTTAAACATTTCACACAAACAGAGTGCACACGCTGGCACTGGAAGATGTCAGCTCTAAACACCGTGTACTGTACCTGAAGTAGTGGCTGAAGAGAAAGCACACTTTTCATGTGAGAGCTCAATGGAATACAGCTTGGGAGTGTTGTTAACACTGTAAAATACTACACACATAGTGATATAAACTGCCATTTAACTGGGAAGAAATTTTCATCATTGCAAGTCACATACATAACTTCTAAAAGAGAACTAGCAGCTTTTACCTGGGCTTCTGAATATTTGTGAATCTGAGACTGACTGGACCCACTCAAACTCCTGGCAAAGGTAAATGTTAGTGTACCACCTTTACAAAGAATTTCATCAACATGGCCCTCACCTACTGAGGCCAGACGAGAGCTTAAGAGGTCAGTCCCCGATGTCTCCAGAGTGCCCTTGTGAACAGCTTAGGGGATGATGGGAGGGGAGAGGGAGGAACGGTTGGGGAATCTGTCTCTCAGGATTCTGTGCTATGTCACTGGAGGGGCTGAGGTAAAGGTATGGTCAGTGGAACACACAAGTTTACCCTTAAAGCCATGTAAAAGACAGTCCATTCAGTCTGTGCTTTTGACTGTGTACAAAGTACTGGAAACAATGCCTTTAGGGGCTCAGGTGATCAGAGAACATCAATCAACAGGCACTTCAGAAGGAAGACACCAGAAATGCAAAGTCCTTCAATTGCATTCCCATTACTGTTCTCACCAAGTCAGTGGCTATAAAAGACCTGATTATTTATCTCCACCGGACAATGTGACTTGGTTTGACATAATCACATGGTGTCAGGCTCCACATGTAAAAACATCAGAAGTGGCTGAAGAGCAGCAGCTCCATGCTGAAGGGACCCATTTCCTCTGACTCCAGAGCTCCACCATCTGGTCTCAAAGTTTTTCCCTCTGAGGGAATGGCTGAAGAGAGGTAGCCCAGTGCAACCCTGCAGAGAAAACTTGGAAACCAGTGACACCAAAGGACTCGCTGAGAGGGAGCGAGCTTTCCAACGCTTACATCCAGAGCTCCTGAGATTGCCTTGCAAGTCGTCTTGGGCATGCCTCAGAAAAACATGACAATTCTGGAAGAAGTTGTTTTTTAGGAATAAAACAGATGGCTCCTCTTCTTTCAAGTTTTTTCTCCTCACTCCAAAGTCTCTTGAGAACATCAATTCATGAATGCTACTATCTTTTTCTATCACTACCATCCTGGAGATGGAAGGGGAAGGTTTCCCAACTCTAATTGCTCAAGAAGAAATACCATCAAGAGAGCTCTGTAACATGAGAGTTATTAAAATCAGGACTCCCAAGAACATTTCAGTAAGCTCTCAATCTCTGAGGGAAATCATCAGAGTGATTTTCAGAAGAGATTAGTATTAGTCACCATGACCACAAGTGAGTTTTACCATCTGTCCATTTATCATCTTAATGCTTTCTCACCCCTCTTAACTTCCACTGAGAAATTTAAAGTGAAAATAAGTTAAAAAAATCCTGAACCTGATAGATGAAGATTATCTCATAATTAAATATAATATGAATCAAACTACTCTAGTTAAGATTTTATTTTTTATAATAAAAATAATTCAAAGGATTTGTATAAAGAAAGTATTTCTCAGCCCTTTATTTTTTTGCTGTATACTTTTTATTTTTTCAAACTTTAAACTTTTTGTTTTGTATTGGAATATAGCTGATTAACAATGTTGTGGAGGCGGGGGTGAACAGTGAAGGGACTCAGCCATACATATACATGTGTCCATTCTCCCCCAAATCCCCCTCCCCTGCAGGCTGGCACATAACATTGAGTAGAGTTCCATGTGCTATACAATAGATCCTTGTTGGGTATCATTTTGACTATAGCAGTGTGTACATGACCGTCCTAAACTCCCTAACTATCCCTTCCCCCAGCAACCACAAATTCGGTTTCTTTTTTTTTTTAATTAATTTATTTTTTTACTTTACAATATTGTATTGGTTTTGCCATACATCAACATGAATCTGCCATGGGTGTACACGTGTTCCCAATCCTGAACCCCCTTCCCACCTCCCTCCCCATACCATCCCTCTGGGTCATCCCAGTGCACCAGCCCCAAGCTTCCTGTATCCTGCATCGAATCTGGACTGGTGATTTGTTTCTTATATGATATTATACATGTTTCAATGCCATTCTCCCAAATCATCCCACCCTCGCCCTCTCCCACAGAGTCCAAAAGACTGTTCTATACATCTGTGTCTCTTTTGCTGTCTCGCATACAGGGTTATCATTACCATCTTTCTAAATTCCATATATATGTGTTAGTATACTGTATTGGTGTTTTTCTTTCTGGCTTACTTCACTCTGTATAATAGGCTCCAGTTTCATCCACCTCATTAGAACTGATTCAAATGTATTCTTTTTAATGGCTGAGTTACTCCATTGTGTATATGTACCACAGGTTTCTTATCCATTCATCTGCTGATGGACACCTAGGTTGCTTCCACATCCTGGCTATTATAAACAGTGCTGCGATGAACACTGGGGTACACATGTCTCTTTCAATTCTTTTCAAAAAATATATGAAACAAAGTCTTTCCCAACAAACAGCTGAGTCCTAAATGCAGCCTGTGCAACAGCACATACCTTTGACTATGTTCACACAGTAAACCATAGAAACACTGGCTCTGATGGCTACCTGTGAACAGTGTTTACTTAGTACAGCCACTGGTGGTTTCTTTGGTCAGCAGGACTTTAGAGACGCTTACCGTGTGCCCACAGTCCAGGAAGGACATGCCCAGTGCAATGAAACACTGCCAACCCTGGAAGAGAAAATATAGTTGGTCATCATTCACTGACCCCTCTGGAGAGCCCTCTTACCCACCTCAACGCCCACACTGCAATGCTCAGATGCAAAACTCTTTGTTGTACTAATTTCAATACTCAGCTCCCTCTGTTCCTACTGCTTTGCATTTGTTTCTTTTATCTGACTGGGAGAGGTCCCTGACAACCACTTTTTTTCAGTCCTACACTATTCTTCACAATATGAGTAATGACTGACTGGCTAAGAACAACTGTGATAGTCTTCTGAATAAAAGAGTAGGATAGTAATTCATTCTAGAATCAGTCCTCAGCCTTAAAACTGGGTCTTCAACAATTTCTATAGCCTCAGGCTGACTGAGAACAATTGAGAGCACTTTCATAACCAATTTGCATACAGGAAGGATCCCCTTAACTTCTACAGAAACTTCCTTTTGGCCATGCTGCCTAGCTTGTCAGAGAAGGCAATGGCACCCCACTCCAGTATTCCTGCCTGGAGAATCCCATGGACGGAGGAGCCTGGTAGGCTGCAGTCCATGGGGTAGCTGAGGGTCAGATATGACTGAGCGACTTCACTTTCACTTTTCACTTTTCACTTTCATGCATTGGAGAAGGAAATGGCAACCCACTCCAGTGTCCTTGCCTGGAGAATCCCAGGGACGGGGGAGCCTGGTGGGCTGCCGTCTATGGGGTCACACAGAGTCAGACACGACTGAAGTGACTTAACAGCAGCAGCAGCCTAGCTTGTAGGATAGGGTCTCTGTTCCCTGACTAGGAACTGAACCTAGGACTTTGAAGCAAAAGTCCAAAATCCTAACCACTAAGCCACCAGGAGATGTCCTACAGCAAACTGTTAAAACAGTTTCTGTCAAGGCCATACTCAGTTATTTAGGTTTCATAGATTGAGGGCAGGAGGAGAAGGGGGTGACAGAGGACGAGATGGTTGGATGGTGTCATCAACTCAATAAACATGAGTTTGAGCATACTCCAAGAGATAGCAAAGGACAGGGAAGCCTGGCATACTGTAGTCCATGGGGTTCCAAAGAGTAGGACACAACTTAGCAACCGAACAATAACAACTGTCCCTATATTATAGGGTCAGCTTAATCTAAGTGTACCCATGGTTTACCGGGCAAGAAAAAAGAAGAGATATATCTATCCAAGACATAATTTCTCAGTATTCACTAAAATGTTTTTGCAATCAAGACATTGTCTGTGGTAGACAATGACATGGGGACTAGGTAAGTGTTATGAAGATGAGCAGGGCATTTCCACCCTACTGCCTTGCCATGCTTTGTAGTAGTCCCTAATCCTCAACCCTGTGTTTTTTTAGAGAAACCTGCATAGAATAGGGAGATGGATGTGTTGTTGCTATAGCTACTTTTCACTGATATAAATAATATTACAGAAGAATTGGAAAATAGAGAAAAGAATATTTCCATAATCCCACAATCAAAGGCAACTACTATTACTATTTTAATATAATTTACTCTAGACTTTTGATAATTTTTTTATTATCTAGGTATACATAATTCTCTATTCTTTTTCTATGGAGCACTATGTTTTACAACCACCATTTTTAATAATTCAGTGAGAGATTATCACTATTTACTTGTGTCGTCATTGGACAGCTGTTAAGCAGTAGAGCTGGCCAGGGCTGTGAACCCACATGTGCTGCCCTCCAAAGATTTGAAATCGCACAACACAGCTCCCTTCTCCAACCCCATCTTGTACCACTCTCTACTTTTACAGGGCTGATCTTCTTCAAGTTCTTCAAACATACTACACTCTCTGGTTAGGAATTATTAGAATGGAAATCAGACAGAGTGACAGAAATAGAAAAATGACAGCTCTTAGGAACCAGGGGAAATTTATGGCTAAAAATATTCTTTAGTCACAGCTGATTTAACAATGTCATGTAAATTGTGTCAATAACCTGAAGATAGATTGGTAAGTGCTCTTTGGGATCCTTTTTCTTCTGAGCATTAGCCCCACCTCACCACCCCTGCCCTCTCCCAACTGGACTTACCAAGTAAAACACAAAGCTCAGATAAGCTACGCTGACCACTGCAGCCACCATGTACAATGCCACGTGCCCTAGACCCTGGACATAAACCACGACAAAGTACATGTTGATGAAACAGATGACAAGGACCACAATACCGCCTATGATCCTCCAGCCTCTGTCAAAAGAATCAGCACAATTATTGGTGGAACAGTTTAACCTATTCATAAACAGAAAAGAACACTGTGTCTTTTGAGGTCACAAGACAGGAGTAAGGGGCATTTCAAAATAAACTGAAAAGTGTTTCTTTTGTCCCAGATTAGATTAAATGAGCAAAAATTACAGAATGATGGGAGAAAGAAAAAAAAAAAACACTATCAATATATATCATCAGTTCAGTTCAGTCACTCAGTGTCCAACTCTTTGCGACCCCATGAATCACAGCACGCCAGGCCTCCCTGTCCATCACCAACTCCTGGAGTTCACTCAGACTCACATCCAGCAAGTTGGTGATACCATCCAGCCATCTCATCCTCTGTCGTCCCCTTTTCCTCCTGCCCCGAATCCCTCCCAGCATCAGGGTCTTTTCCAATGAGTCAACTCTTCGCATGAGGTGGCCAAAGTATTGGAGTTTCAGCTTTAGCATCATTCCTTCAAATGAACACCCAGGACTGATCTCCTTTAGAATGGACTGGTTGGATCTCCTTGCAGTCCAAGGGACTCAAGAGTCTTCTCCAAAACCACAGCAAAAGCATCAGTTCTTCGGTGCTCAGCTTTCTTCACAGTCCAACTCTCACATCCATACGTGACCACTGGAAAAACCATAGCCTTGACTAGACGGAACTTTGTTGGCAAAGTAATGTCTCTGCTTTTCAATATGCTGTCTAGGTTGGTCATAACATTCCTTCCAAGGAGTAAGCGTCTCTTAATTTCATGGCTGCAATCACCATCTACAGTGATTTTGCAGCCCAAAAAAATAAAGTCTGACACTGTTTTCACTGTTTCCCCATCTATTTGCCATGAAGTGATGGGACCAGATGCCGTGATCTTAGTTTTCTGAATGTTGAGTTTTAAACCAACTTTTTCACTCTCCACTTTCACTTTCATCAAGAGGCTTTTTAATTCCTCTTCACTTTCTGCCATAAGGGTGGTATCATCTGCATATCTGAATTATTGATATTTCTCCCAGCAATATTGATTCCAGCTTGTGCTTCTTCCAGCCCAGCGTTTCTCATGATGTACTCTGCATATAAGTTAAATAAGCATGGTGACAATATACAGCCTTGACGTACTCCTTTTCCAATTTGGAACCAGTCTGTTTTTCCATGTCCAGTTCTAACTGTTGCTTCCTGATCTGCATATAGGTTTCTCAGGAGGCAGGTCAGGTGGTCTGGTATTCCCATCTCTTTCAGAATTTTCCACAGTTTATTGTGATCCACACAGTCAAAGGCTTTGGCACAGTCAATAAAGCAGAAATAGATGTTTTTCTGGAACTCTCTTGCTTTTTCCATGATCCAGTGGATGTTGGCAATTTGATCTCTGGTTCCTCTGCCTTTTCTAAAACCAGATTGAACATCTGGAAGTTCACGGTTCACGTACTGCTGAAGCCTGACTTGGAGCATTTTGAGCATTACTTTACTAGCGTGTGAGATGAGTGCAATTGTGCAGTAGTTTGAGCATTCTTTGGCATTTCCTTTCTTTGGGACTGGAATGAAAACTGCCCTTTTCCAGTCCTGTGGCCACTGCTGAGTTTTCCAAATTTGCTGGCATATTGGGTGCAGCACTTTCACAGCAGCATCTTTCAGGATTCGAAATAGGTCAACTGGAATTCCATCACCTCCACTAGCTTTGTTCGTAGTGATGCTTTCTAAGGCCCACTTGACTTCACATTCCAGGATGTCTGGCTCTAGGTCAGTGATCACACCATCATGATTATCTGGGTCGCGAAGCTCTTTTTTGTACAGTTCTTCTGTGTATTCTCGCCACCTCTTCTTAACATCTTCTGCTTCTGTTAGGTCCATACCATTTCTGTCCTTTATCGAGCCCATCTTTTCATTAATCTGTATCATATAAGTCCCTAAAAAATGCAACAAGCCCTACAACTGAAAAGGTCATGAGTCCCTAGAGATACAACAAGTCATTTCAAATACCCCATGTCCTATGGACATGTATATAAAAGGTTATTAGCTTATGCCTCTCTCATCAAGATCATTCAACATGGATTTAAGATGCTTTAACCTTCAGTGGCTGAAGTTGAAGAGTTAAAGCACTAAAAGCTGAAAAACTTACCCCAGAAATAAAACATGTGCTTGCCCTCCTTTGTTACGTTTACCATCTCTGTTTTCTTTTCTTTAATTTATTAAAATTGAAATATAGTTGATTTACAATGTTGTATTCACTTATTTTTAATTTTGGCCACACCCTGTGGCATGTAGGATCTTAGTTCCTTGACCTGGGATCAACCCCTCACCCCCTGCACAGGAAGGCAGAGTCTCAACCACTGGACCATCAGGGAAGTCCCCAGAAGTCTCTCTTTTCTTAGAGATTGAGGAGGCAGCTCTAGCAATCACCCCTTAAAGCACATGGTCCCCTATGACTTATTTCCTGACTGGCCTGTTTGATGAAGTTATCCTTCCCCCCCACATCTTGGGGAACAAAAAGAATTACACTCACAATCCATTGGCAAATTCGCTCATCACAGGCCGCAAACTCGTAAATGTGAGGATGGGTATAAGAGCAAAGGGAAGCTGCAAAATAAAAAAATAAGATAGGGCTACAGGGGGTCCTTGTAACACCCCAGAGAGCAGCACTGTTAGCAAAAGGGAACCACAGACCCTGCCTCATCTATTCTGTGAGAAATTATTCCTGTCATCACAACATGCTGGAGGGTTATGTGGAAATCTGTAGCATGAACCCAGCATCAATTATGATCACAGTGTCTTTAAAAAATTTGTATCTGCCTTGTCTTCTTAATCTCCATAAAGCCCAACAGTGTCCTATACATTATTTAAAGTTTGCTAGGATTAACAAACAATGATTGTATTCTATGTATAATTATAGCTTATAATTCCCATTCAACAGGCTTAAAAATAAAGCCATTTCTAAAAGCCTTCTAGATGCCAGAGATTTCATATGCATTCACCGTAGACCAAGACTGTGCCTCTTTCTTCCTCTGAATTTTCCCCACAACCACACTAGGCTTGTTATCTAAAAGCAATACAGAATAAAGGTACAGAATCCTTCCTGATTTAGTGAGATGTGAGTTTCCCCAGCTCCCTTCTCACTTGTAAGCTCTGAAGAACATTCAGGAAGTCATTCATCCCTGTTAGATGCTCCACATCTTGGAAGACAGCAATAAGCAGAGCGGGGATGATGGCAATAGAGCGGGTCAGACTCACTCGGGCGAAGCGTGACCACTTTAGGTTCAGGAATCCCTGGAAGAAAACACAGAAACAGGATGAATGTCTGAAAGGAAACAGAAAAAGGTTTGGGGAGGTTCGGGAAGACCTTAGAGGCATGGGATTAAGAAAGGACAAAAGGCAACGTCCTCTTCCTCTCGTCTATCCCAGTCACAGCAGCACGTACCTCCATGACAAACTGGCCAGAATAGGTTCCTGTCATGGTCGAGCTATGCCCTGCAGCCAGGATCCCCACTGCCCAGATGTAGAGAGCGGCAGGCCCGAAGTAACACCCCAGCACAACACCCTGGAGAGGCAAGGGAGAGAGATCACCTGAGACAACACCCCATAGTGCTCCTCTGCGTCACCTCTCCCCATTCCTGGCTACACACCCACCTCTACCAAGCGCTGCGCTGGCACTGTCCCAGAAGCTAGACTCGGGTCCTGACCCCATTCTAGAGGCTTTCAACCTAAAGTCTGCTGGATGGGCCCCCATTCCTCTTCAGCCTAGTCCCTTCTCTTCTCTAGGCTCCTAAAGCCTTTATCCTCAACTTATATGTTAACTATTAAAAAAATCTACAACACATTTCCCACATTATATTCCTTAACACAGTATTCTGGAAGATGGTAATAGGAATGAAGAGAAAGCACAAATGAGTTTTGGAGATGCTACATATTCTACTCTTGGAAATTCATAATGTAACCAGCATAAAGGGACAGAGAGGCCACAATAAAGATGACTCTACAGGGACTTCCCTGGTTTTCCATTGGTTTAAGACCCTGTACTCCCAGTGCAGGGGGTATGGGTTTCACTGCTGGTCAGAGAACTAGGTCCCACATGCTACACAGCACGGCCTAAATAAATAAAGTGTCCAGCCACTGGGGCTAGGTGGGGAACAAGTATAAAAAATAAATCACTTTACTAAGAACACTTTCTCCAGTCACCCCAATTAATGCCTATAGCAGCACAAGTTTGGGAATTGCTGATTCAATTAACTCATCTTTTCAGCAGATCTTCTATTTCCTTCTACATAATCCAAAAGTCTTATCTGGTATCTGGACCTCTGAAAAAAAACAACACTTCAGAGAAGATATGCTGTGCTCTGAAGTGAACCCACGGCAAAGACCAGATATTATGCTAAGAATATTGATCCAGGAGCAGAGATCAGAAATCTGAACAGGTTTACCCCTTTGTAGATGTCCACAGTCAGTGTTGAGTTATCATCAGGGAAAAGGTGAGCATGGGCGCTGCTGCTGTTTTTACAGACCGCAACCTGGAACCAAAGCAGTTTAGGAACAATTTTTAATTTTGAGTCCAGGACTCAGATAAGAAGCCCTCTCCTATAGATCACACACAGGTCATCTAAGAGATGGATGCTGAAGGTGAGACACTGGGCATGGATTGATGACAGCAGAGACTGGCAGCAATGGCCTTGAGGTCTTCCTTGATAATTTTTCTACACTCCCAGGTCATCAAAAACTTTTCCTGAGTTACAGTATGCATGGTAATACATGAATGTTAGGTCAATTTAAATGGTGACATCAAGTGAGGGTCCTTAGAAGGCTTCAAATATGAAAGGACACCCAGAATAGAGTCCTTATTCAAAGCAGAGCCAGGAATCAGAGGTCCTACGATGGGAAACAAAGGAGTGATCAAAACTAGGTTGGCAATCAGGAGTCAAGAGGACAGAGAATTCAGTGTGATAAAACAGTCTGTCTAGCCACAGATTCTATTTCCTGTGTGTTGACTCCTCCCAACCTGTCATCACCAAATGGCAGGGCTGGAAAGCAGTCAAGAGTTGGAAGCAAAAGGGGATGAGAAAGAGCAAATAGACATGAAGCCACTGACCACAGCATGAGGCAGTCTTTATCTGACTTCCCAGTCCAAAGCTGAGAATGATGGGTGTGGACTTGGCCACTGCCCTAGACTATAAGCCTGACTAGCGCAGTGACTTAGGGGCAGCACTGAGATCCATTTCCCCTGAGCTCTAAGTCACTGTCACATTTTCCTGCCCCAGTTAGCCTCCTCCTTACCCTCACATTCACTACTACCCAGGTCCCTGGCTTACTTACCACCTGCTTGTTGGTTTTCTCAAAAAATGCTTCGGCAAACACTGAGATGACAAAGATGTTGATGATAAAGGAAACAAAGAGAGCAATGCAGGAATCAATGAAGAAGTACTTATTGGCTTCTTGAACTTCCTGCTTATTGGCTCGGTCTACCTGTCTGGACTAGAGAGGTAATAGCAACAGTCATTTTTTGACTAGCTGAAACAAGTTTCCTTGTAATATTTCATGAGTTGGAGTCAGCTGGAAGTCCTAGAGGTCAAACAATTGACCACATGAAATGTGAGAGACCCCACATACATCCTGGTTCACTGAGTTCAATCATGACCCTTTGATGACATCACACACACCCAAACAGGGGAAAGTGACTGAGTGACTGATGAGCCCTCAGTTACTGTGGCTTGAAGAACCGCTGACCTACAAAAACAACCTGATTTAGATCTAAGGGGGAGTTATCCTTAATTACAAAGGTCTCTGAAATCTTCCAGCAAACAATTGTGTTGGACTGACTGGTAAAAGCTAGGTTGGGCTCCTTCCTCCTAACCTCCATGAGGCCATTGAGGTTTCTGAGATTTAAAGACAAGAGACACGGTGCCCCTTCAGATCTTTTAAGGACTTTAGTCCCTTCTCTATGGGGTCAGTCATCTCTGGTCACCTTGGTGATACAAGAGTGTGGTGTCCAACTGTGGAAAAGCACCGTGCTCCTTCAGGGCTCCAACAATTGTAAACTAAGTATGTGTCCCTTGTAACGAAAGGAAAAGATGCCATGAACTACATAAGTCACTGGGATAAGACAGGTCTTGCTCACCTTGACTAAGGCAGAATGCAGGTATATGTTGTGTGGTGTGATAACGGCACCCACAATGGCCACAGCCTGAATGATCTGTGGCGTACGACAGCCTGAACAGGATGGCAGGAACATGCCTTGGAGGACCTGGGTCTGGCTGGGTTTCACTGTAACATACTACATACAAAGAGAACAGCTATTAGCCTTTTCTGGAACTTGACACTAGGGAAGTAACACGGTACTAGATAACATTGCATCCTTTACTCCTTAAACCCCTTCATCAACACTATTTAGGAAATAAGGGACATAGAACCATCCAAAAAAAAATCAAGCAGCACAAGGTTAGAGGATTTATGACTGGGGTATCCAAACATTTCATACTGTATTTTATATATACTAAATAGATGTGTATAGAATATAATTAATATTCTAAAGAAATAACATGGCTGCTAACGGCCTTATTGATATTAGTGCCACAATAACTCCTGTGAGACACACCTTAGAATACAGTCAATTCTTGATTACCCACACTAACCATGCTTCTGTGCTCAGTTCAGTTCAGTGGCTCAGTCATGTCTGACTCTTTGTGAACCCACGGACTGCAGCACACCAGGCTTCCCTGTCCATCACCAACTCCGGGAGCTTGCTCAAACTCATGTCCATTCAGTTGATGATGCCATTCAACCATCTCATCCTCAGTGTCCCCTTCTCTTCCTGCTTTCAATCTTTCCTAGCATCAGGGTCTTTTCCAACGAGTCAGTTCTTCACACCAGGTAGCCAAAGTATTGGAGTTTCAATTCATCATCAGTCCTTCCAGTGAATATTCAAGACTGATTTCCTTTAGGATTGACTGTTTGATTGCCTTGCAGGCCAAGGGACTCTCAAGAGTCTTCTCCAACACCACAGTTCAAAAGCATCAATTCTTCAGTGCTCAGCTTTCTTTATAGTCCAACTCTCACATCCATACATGACTTCTGGGAAAACCATAGCTTTGACGAGATGGACCTTTGTCAGCAAACTAATGTCTCTGCTTTTTAATGTGCTGCCTAGGTTGGTCATAGCTTTTCTTCCAAGGAGCAAGTGTCTTTTAATTTCATGGCTGCAGTCACCATCTGCAGTGATTTTGGAGCCCAAAAAAATAATCTCTCACTGTTTCCATTGTTTCCCCATCTATTTGCCAAGAAGTGATGGGACCAGATGCCATGATCTTAGTTTTTGAATGTTGAGTTTTAAGCCAACTTTTTCACTCTGCTCTTTCACTTTTATCAAGAGGCTCTTTAATTCCTTTTTGCTTTCTGCCATAAGGGTGGTGTCATCTGCGTATCTGAGGTTATTGAAATTTCTCTCAGCAATCTTGATTCCAGCTTATGCCTCATCCAGCCTGGCATTTCGCATGATGTAATCTGCATGTAAGTTAGATAAGCAGGGTGACGATATATAGCCTTGACATATTCCTTTCCCAATTTGGAACCAGTCTGTTGTTCCATGTCCAGTTCTAACTGTTGCTTCTTGACCTGCATACAGATTTCTCAGGAGGAAGGTTAGGTGGTCTGGTATCCCCATTTCTTTAAGAATTTTCCACAGTTTGCTATGATCCAAAATCAAAAGCCTTGGCATAGTCAATAAAGCAGAAGTAGGTGTTTTTCTGGAACTCTCTTGTTTTTTTGATGATCCAACATCTGTGCTCACATATGTATATAAAAATCACTTATGCTTGCCACTAGCATCTGCTGACGGAGAAGGCAATGGCACCCCACTCCAGTACTCTTGCCTGGAAAATCCCATGGATGGAGGAGCTTGGTAGGCTGCAGCCCAAGGCGTCGCGAAGAGTCGGACATGACTGAGCGACTTCCCTTTCACTTTTCACTTTCATGCATTGGAGAAGGATATGGCAACCCACTCCAGTGTTCTTGCCTGGAGAATCCCAGGGATGGTGGGGCCTGGTGGGCTTCCATATATGGGGTCGCACAGAGTCGGACACGACTGAAGTGACTAGGCAGCAGCATCTGCTGAGACTCACTCAGAAACACTTCTCATACACTCTTTTTCCTGGTTCAGCATTTCTCTTGGAAGCCTTAGGCCAAGCTGTATCATCTACTTATAGAGTAGACATATATTCAAAAGCTTAGCTAGTCCAATAAACAGAAATCAGTTTATAATAATTGGACACAGAAAGGTGCTGGGTTTCACTTCACTGCATATAATGAATGATAAGATTAGACTTAACCCAATGCAGTATTGGGGCTGGGGCACAAAACAGGAAACAGGCACTGTTTCATTAACTGTTGCAATACAGAGAAAGTCCAAGCTGGAATTACTGTCAACCAGGATGTGCAAAAACAGAACCCGTCAAGGTAACAAACCAAGAATAACCCTGCAACTCCTCTCCTAATCTTTACCAAGGCTGTTCTGTTGTTGAGATGGCCAATTTGGGACCAGGGAGTCTAGTCTGGAAAGTCCTAGAAATTCTAGTCCCTGCAAAACTTCCTGGACACTAGTCTTTCCTACATCCTTATTCCTTTAAAATTGGCCTAGTGCTGAATTTGGGTTTTGTTAACACACACTGTCTTTTATAATAAAAGGACAAAAATTTTATTTAAAAAGCTAATGAAAAAAAGACAAACAACAGCTAATGATCAGCCTGTAATACTTGCCTCATAGCCAAACGTGAGGGCCATAATAGTGATGAGAAAACCAAAAAACGCTTCTAGCTTCCGCAAACCTGAAGGGGAAAATGTAGCAGTGAGTTCATAGAAGGCAGATTTCCCTGTAAGCCACATGATGGAACTTTCAGTGACCCCTCTGTTCCCACTGTCCTTACCATATTTGTCCAAAAAGAGAAATATAAGGGTATCTGCAATGGTGATGAGAACTCCACCCCATAGAGGAATCCTAGGTCAGAGATTAAAAAGGGAGATTAAAGAAAAGAAAAGAAACATTAAGAAAAAGACTCTCTTCACAACAACACTCTAGATATATGACACTTGAAGGAGCAAGGACCTGGGGAAAAGGGAATAGTGGTAAGGAGGCCAGGCCTTGGGTGTTTTAGGATCACAGCACTAAGCAAAGTAATACATTCATTCAAACTTTATCTACTATTACAGACATTCAGGACACAAAGCTGTAAAGTATGGGTCTTATCTCTCAAGGAGTTCACTTTACAAGTGGGATAAACTACATACAAATGAATTATAATATACATTGCCACACACTGGATAACACAGATATGCATGACCAAACACGAAAACATGGGAGATAAAGAGCCAGGAAGAAGGTGGTTCCAGAGTGATTACACAGAAAAAATAATACTTGAGTTGAATTTTGAAAATTGAAAATGACTTGGGTTTTTGTTTTTTTGTTGTTGTTTCGTTGCTAAGTCATGTCCAACTCCTTGGTGACCCCATGGACTATAGCCCACCAGGCTCCTCTGGCCATAGGATTTCCCAGGCAAGAATACTGGAGTGGGTTGCCATTTCCTTCTCCAGTGGATTGTCCTGACCCAGTGATCAAACGTGCATCACCTGCTTGGCAGGCGGATTCTTTACCACTGAGCCACCTGGGAAGGACTTTTGTTTTTATACTTGCTTTGAAATCCCACAAAATATTGATTACTTTCTAGAGAAAAATCCCTCACCTTCCTACAGACAGGAGATTGATGGCAATAGCTGAGCCAATAACTTCTTGCATATCTACGCCAATGATAGCCAACTCCACCATCAGCCACAGAAGGATTCGTGGAACCTAAACATCAAACAGCAGAAAGATATGGTTCTAATTAATCATTTCTAAGAACTTCCCCCATAGTTTGGAATTCACATTTTGGCATTGATCCAATAACAGTCCTTCGTTAAACCTGAGGTCTAGAGATGAAGGACCAGAACTCAGCTGCACTTGGCACCCTGCCTGAGAGGGCCAGGCTGCTCTTTGTGGCAGAGCCTGTGAGTCAGGGTCAGGGCAGCAGCTGATGCCAATTTCTTTTCCTTCTGTTTTACTTGACAGAAGAATGGAATTTCCATTCATTATTTCCACTTAATTTTTGATCTAAAAACAATCCTGAAAGTTTTAGCGGAAAATGAGAATGCTAGGATGGTCAAAGTATTGTTCATGAGAGAATAAAAATACTGCCGAAGAAAATATCTATCCTGACCACAGTTGAAGAGACAAAACAAACGTGAAGAGGCTGGAGTCATCCTTAGTGTAATAATACACAAGTAAGTGAAAAACACAGATAGGCAAAGGGACTCGGGGCGAAGTGATGGGATTGGGTGTCCTATAATAAAATCTGGGATCAAATCTGGTCAAATAATCGAACAGAAAGAAATTTAGTAGACCAGGACTGAGGCCAGGAAAAAAAACAACCTCCATGTATCTACTACCTAAAATATATGTCACAAAAAAACAACCACTAAGATACATGAAGAAAGAGAAGATAAAACAAACTATAAATTACCAAGTTTTTTTTTTTTTTTTTTTAAAGAGGCATATAAGATAAAAAGCAGGTAAGGATACTCTCGCAGCCAAGAAAGAAGATTGAACATTTAAGACAAACTGGAGGCAGATTAGTACTTATCCAAAGATCAAGTCAGTTTAAACCTGTCTTCCAGACATTGTTGCTGTTGTTCAGTCGCTCAGTGGTGTCCGACTCTTTGCGGCCCCATGGACTGCAGCACGCCAGGCTTCCCTGTCCTTCACCATTTCCCGGAGTTTGCTCAAACTCATGTCCATCGAGTCGATGATGCCATCCAACCATCTCATCCTCTGTCGTCCCCTTCTCCTCCTGCCTTCAATCTTTCCCAGCATCAGGGAAACATGGTTTAGCAGCAAGAGGAGCTACAGAATTTCCCTTGGGATTCCCAGCCCTCAGGGCCACGATCCCCACATCCTCCACTATTTTAGTATACAGGGGGCTAGCACAGATTGCCAGACACACAGCTACCTATGATATGAGACAAACACTGCTTACCCTGGGATACTGGCGGTGACACACTTCAGCCAGATGCAGCCCAGTGACCACTCCCAGTCGAGCTGCAAGGCTCTGCAGCAGGAGGCCCATGATGGTGGAAAACAGAACAACCCAGAGCAACTGGAGAAGAACAAAGCCCCACCATTACACTCTTGAGCCAACTGGAAGTTCTGGTTTGGTTGTTTGGCAATGGGAATGGGAAACAGTACACTCAGGAAAGAGCCCCATTCAGCAATCCAATGACCTGAGTTTTGTATCACATTCTACACAGAACTTGCTAGGTCACCTTGCACCTTTCTGAGTTCTAGTTTTTCCCATCTGCTGTTTCACTTTTGTTCAAGGAAACTACCTGGGTAAATAAAATAAAACTAAAAACCAACTACGTGATAAACTAGAATTTAAATACAAATTGAAAAGTACTTTTCATCAAAGTGTCAGAGCCAATGAAGAATCAGCATGTAGCCACCAAGGTTTATATCCAATAGGCAGAGCAGAGGAAAAGGCTGTGATGTGCTGTGTGTGTTTAAAAAGGAAAGAAGTCAAAGTGTTAGTCACTAAGTCTTGTCCGACTCTTTGAGACCCCATGGACTGTAGCCTGCCAGGCTCCTCTGTCCTGGGATTTCCTAGGCAAGGATAATGGAGTGGGTTGCCATTCCTTTCTCCAGGAGATCTTCCTGACCCAGGGATCAAACCCGTGTCTTCCTCATTGCAGACAGATTCTTTACTACCTGAGCCACCAGGTAAACCAAAAGAAGGGATGAGGGAAGAGTTTATGTTCACCTTAAATCCAGCCAGTGCTCCAGACTGCAAATCACATTCAATGTTTCCTGGATCCACAATGCTCATAAGAAATCCTGGTCCCGTGAAAGCCCAGAGTTTGCGAAAGCTAAAACAGGAGTGCTGTACGAGAGAGGAAAACAGAGCAAAATGATTGTCACCTCCAGGGGGAGAATAGATACATGCCTGTGTATGGCTGACTCCCTTTGCTGTCCACCTGAAACTACACAGTATTGTTAATTGACTATACTCCAATATAGAAGAAAAAGTTTTAAAAAATAATAATAAAAAAAAGTGTCTCTTGGAGAAAAAAAAAGATTATCACCTCCAAACTGCTGATCTAATTTATCTATTATTTTATCACATAAAAGGCAACAATATCAGTTTCATAAGAACAAAGAGTTCAGAAGTGGGACATGGGTGGGTCCAAGTTTCTCCTCCATCTCATCCATTCCTTATCAATAACATGTTAGCTCTCTGTACAAATAAGAGCTCTTGTCTTACCTGCCCTTCCAACAGCCTTTCAGTCTAAAACCCCAGCAATAATAGCAGTACCTCTGTGCTCAAACACTACCCAAATGGGACAAAAGGCACCGTACAAAAGGGAACATGAAAATTTCCCTTTCTGGGTCAAAGAATGCTCACTAGTACAACTTGGCAATTTTTCAAGGGCCTCGGTTTCCTTAAAAGTTTCTGTGTACTCTCTACAAAAATTCAGTCTTCAGAGACTGCTTGCCAGAACTGACTCTGAGGTTGCTGATCCTGAGTTATCCAGCAGACATTGTACATAGGTTTTCCCTAGATAATAATATTTTTCTCTAAGGACCTGTCACTAACCTTCTCCTCAGGAACGGCGATCTTCTCATCAAAGTAGGTGGTAAAGGGCTCCTCTGTGTATACCTCGGGGGACTGTGGAATTGAGGAGTTACTGCGGGCAGGGTTGATGGCACCAAGACTGACAGAGACCCCATGGTCTCCAGAAGCATTTTCTGAATTAACAGATTTGAGAAGAAATGAGTTAAAATTAACAGAATACACTGGTATTAGTAATCATCATAGAAATACTGAAATTAAACCTTTTTAATACCTAAATGCACAAGATCAACCTGACTCTATATCAATTTTTGGTTCAGATCGGTTCAATCGCTCAGTCGTGTCCAACTCTTTGCAACCCCATGAACCGCAGCACGCCAGGCCTCCCTGTCCATCACCATCTCCCAGAGTCCACCCAAACCCATGTCCATCATGTCGGTGATTCCATCCAACCATCTCATCCTCTGTCGTCCCCTTCTCCTCCTGCCCTCAATCTTTCCCAGCATCAGGGTCTTTTCCAATGAGTCAGCTCTCTGCATCAGGTGGCCAAAGTATTGGAGATTCAGCTTCAACATCAGTCCCTCCAATGAACACCCAGGACTGATCTCCTTTATATGGACTGGCTGGATCTCCTTGCAGTTCAAGGGACTCTCAAGAGTCTTCTCCAACACCACAGTTCCAAAGCATCAATTCTTCAGTGCTCAGCTTTCTTTATAGTCCAACTCTCACATCCATACATGACCACTGGAAAAACCATAGCCTTGACTAGACAGACCTTTGTCGGCAAAGTAATGTCTCTGTTACTTTATTTTTATTTATATTTCTAATAAATTAATTTTTGAATAGGCAACACATTCACATGGCTGAAAATTTGAGAAATACAAAATTGCTTATGGTGATAAAGCTCCCTCTCTATCCTCTTCCCCGGTCACTAAGCTCTACGTGAGTTTTCAACACTAAGCTCACAAATGGTCTCCCCCTACTTTCACGCTTCTTTTGTACTGCACTGTGAAAGACACTCAGTCATGTCTGACTCTTTGCGACCCCATGGACGATAGAGTCCATGGAATTTTTCAGGCCAGAATACTGGAGTGGGTAGCTGTTCCCTTCTCCAGGGGATCTTCCCTACCCAGGGATCAAACCCAGGTCTCCTGCATTGCAGGCAGATTCTTTACCAGATGAGCCACTGGGGAAGCCCTCACGCTTCTACTGCCACTTGCCAATTTTTAGAATAATTTTCTTCTAAAATCACTGATGTCTAGGGCTTAATATAGAACATCCCTAGACTAGCCGCACTGATAAAGTGAAAGTGAAAGTGAAGTCTCTCAGTCGTGTCTGACTCTTTGCGACCCCATGGACACCAGGCTTCTCTGTCCATGGGATTTTCTAGGCAAGGGTACTGGAGTAGGTTGCCATTTCTTTCTTCAGGGAATCTTCCTGACCCAGGGATCGAACCCAGGTCTCCCACATTGTAGACAGATGCTTTACCATCTGAGCCACCAGGGAAGTCAAAATCTTAACTTTTAGAAGGAAATTGTCAGGCTAATGGGACACTCCAATCTCTACCCCCCACCCATTCTTTTAGTAGGATTTACTCAAAGGATCATCCTTGGACATGATATCTCCATCAGGCTGCCCCCAAAATGAGTAACTTGCAAAATTCTGCCACATTTCAGGCTAAAAACTGAAGTTTCAGGGAAACCACCAAACAGGAACCTTTTGCCACCTGACTAAAACTCTGGTCTGGAAGAAGCACAAGCTCGAATCAAGATTGCTGGGAGAAATATCAATAACTGCAGATATGCAGATGACACCACCTTTATGGCAGAAAGTGAAGAGGAACTCAAAAGCCTCTTGATGAAAGTGAAAGTGGAGAGTGAAAAAGTTGGCTTAAAGCTCAACATTCAGAAAACGAAGATCATGGCCTCTGGTCTCATCCCTTCATGGGAAATAGATGGGGAAACAGTGGAAACAGTGTTGGACTTTATTTCTGGGGGCTCCAAAATCACTACAGATGGTGACTGCAGCCATGAAATTAAAAGACGCTTACTCCTTGGAAGGAAAGTTATGACCAACCTAGATAGCATATTGAAAAGCAGAGACATTACTTTGCCAACAAAGGTCCATCTAGTCAAGGCTGTGGTTTTTCCTGTGGTCATGTATGGATGTGAGAATTGGACTGTGAAGAAAGCTGAGCACCAAAGAATTGATGCTTTTGAACTGTGGTGTTGGAGAAGACTCTTGAGAGTCCCTTGGACTGCAAGGAGATCCAACCAGTCTATTCTGAAGGAGATCAGCTGGGGGATTTCTTTGGAAGGAATGATGCTAAAGCTGAAACTCCAGTACTTTGGCCACCTCATGTGAAGAGTTGACTCATTGGAAAAGACTCTGATGCTGGGAGGGATTGAGGGCAGGAGGAGAAGGGGACGACAGAGGATGAGATGGCTGGATGGCATCACTGACTCGATGGATGTGAGTCTGAGTGAACTCCGGGAGTTGGTGATGGACAGGGAGGCTTGGTGTACTGCAATTCATGGGGTCACAAAGAGTTGGACATGACTGAGCAACTGATCTGGACTGAACTGATCTGAAGACCTGCAGTGAAGAGCCTGAGGAAGGGGGAGTGTCACCCTTGTGACAGGAGGGCTCATCGCGGACTAATCATCAGTGTCCCTTGTGTGAATGGAGCAGGTCTCCATGATATAGTTGGCTGGGGGACAGGAGATGGCGATAATATTTGATGAAACAGAGGACAAGAAGGACAATATGGTAAATTTCTGTTACTGGCTTAAGCGTAATTCCAAACAAAAATGAGTCAATAACACCAAGCTGTAAATTACCGTCTGGCATCTTCTGTTCAGGACCCAACACCGTGGTGGATACCTGAGTGCCTGAGTTCACAGAATAGGATTCTGGAAAGGAGAGAAGAGAGGGAGAGGAATTAGCAAGAACAAATTAAAACAAGTTTCACGACCAGCATTCTGTGACTCTGTATGACTGAGCCCTTACTATGTGAAAAGAATAATTGTTCTACTGAATTAGATAACCTTGGAAATAATCACAGTTTTCAGACTATGATTAGGAGATGTTTAATAGAAAAAATATAAAAGTCTTAATCATATTTTTACTGGCAAGACTTCAAAAGAAAACTGAAGTAAAAGCTATTTGAGGGAAGTGGGCAAGTAGTTGGTAATAAGCATCCACGGGAGACAGTGAGGGACCGCGACACCTGGCGAGCTGCAGTCCACGGGGTCGCAAAGAGTCGGACACGGATTAGCGACTGAACAAGACGACAAAAGCATCCACAGAATGGCTTCGAGGCAGTCTCCCAGTCTCTGTCTTTGTCTCCAGATTAACCCAAATATTTAAAAGACTGACTTCCCACCATTTTGATGGGTTTCTAAGGACAGAGATCTTTAACTCTCTTTGATCTAACTAACAGCTTAAGCTCATATTTCAAGATTTTGGCGGGGGTCAGGGAGAGGGGGAAGCATCTCAGGAGCACACTGGTAGAAGACAGCCACTGTTTCACAGCCTCACCTTTCCCTGAACAGAGACTTCAGCTCTAAGGTTTCAGGTCTCATTCCCAACACTTCAACCCTGAGAGGAAGATGAATAACCAGCCCCGCCCCCCGCCCCCCAGAGGCACCCGGAGGACAAGGCAGAGTCCACAGACCACCTGCGCTTCTCTCCATCAGCAATAAGCAGCCTGGGAAGGAGAGTGCGAGGATCACCCGGTTAAGTTTAACTGGGGGTTAGAGCGGGGATATCAGTAAGTCCATTGGGCCACAGATCTATGGCATATTATCCAGTCAACTCCATCAATAAGGCTAAATTTTTTTTAAATTTTGATCTACTGATTAAGGAATCTACTTCTCAGTTAAGTTCAAACTTCGAAGGGGAAAGGTAAATAATACTAATTGTTAACCACTCCCCTTGAACCCCAATAACTATCCTACTAAAAAACTGAGGAAGCCTCCCCTTCTCTATTCTTTACTAGTTTTTTTCCACCTTGTACCATTATTGCTCCTGTGAAACAGTGCTCTACTTTTCTTTTTAGATATTCTAGCGACATATTCTGGGGCTTCCCTGGTGGCTTAGGCGAAAAGAATCCTTTTGCCAGTGCAAGAGACTTGGGTTTGAGCCCTGGTTGGGAAGATCCCCTGGAGAGGGAGATGGCAACCCACTCCAGTATTCTTGACTGAGAAATGCCATGGACAAAGGAGCCTGGTGGGCTACAGTCCATGGGGTCTCAAAAGAGTCGGACATGACTTAGTGACTAAAACAACAACAACAAATTGACATATTTTGTACCTATTTTGCAAAATTACAGAATTAAGACCTGAAAGGGGTGTTAGATTTCATCTGTATTCTGGAGTGTAAAACATACCACCTCTTGCCAAATTAGAAAACATAATCTTTCATCTCTATAGTCACCAATATCAATAACTTTGTTATAATTAACAGTATCCAAGTCCTTCCTATCAGAGTTTGAGCTACCAGATGGTTTCACAAGCAGACCTCAATGTTGCTGACTAAATCCCACCCCTCTCTCAGCCAGCACCTCACCTAAATGGGACTTACACATCTGACCACTCAGCATACCACTTGAATTCCAATCACAGCACAGCTTCTAGACCCCACTCAGAGCATTTTTACTTTAATTTTACATTAATTCTAAGAAGCCAGGATAACACACAAAAAACTAGAAACCACAAATCCGATCTGGGACTATGGCTCTTACATGGAAAATCGTAGGCTATTTATATGAGATAACTTTCATATACTTCAATCACTCTGAAACATTATTGTGAAGATTATTAGGAATTCCCTGGTGGTCCAGAGGTTAGGACTCCACGCTTTCACTACCAAGGGTGTGAATTTGATCACTGGTCAAGCAATTAAGATCCCACAAGTCACACAGCACAGGCCCTCTCCAACCCACCTCCCAAAGAAGAATATTATTATGGGAGTCACCTGGTGGCATAGTGGTTAGGAGTCCAGCCTTTCACTGCTGTGGCCCAGGTTCAATCCCTGGCTGGGGAACTGAGATCTTGAAGCCACGCAGCATAGCCAAAAAATAAACTAATTAAATAAATAAAATAAAATAGGAAGAAGTGCCAAAATGTCTTGAATGATTTTTTTAAGATTAGTGTTATTAATATTATATTAATAAGAATAACTCAAGTTTCTAATTGCTGCTCTACTCAAGAAGGACCAATTCAATTAGATTAGTTTTGTCTTGATGATTGATATCTGGTTTCAGAAGGTACAGAAGTATTCAATACATTTGAAGAAGATTCCTATTCAAAACAGGCCTTTAAAGGTTATATTTAAAAAGCAAACAATTGAGACAGTTTTTCCCCAAGAATCATGTGTGAAAGGGTGATAGTTTAATAATTTTAAAAAGAAATGTCTGACCACAAAATAGAATAATTGCAATTAGTATTCTAAGTGATTATTCCCATAATTATTTACAGAACTTTTAAACACAAGAGTCTGATCTTCTTTCTGAAATCTCTCTCCAAGAAAGAAAATGGATTCTAGATTTCAACTTCTTTCTTCTTTTTTTGCTGCGCTGTGCAGCTTGTAGGATCTTAGTTTTCAGACCGAGGATGGAACCTGGGCCTGGAAGCAAAACCCTGAGTTCCAACCACTGGACCATCAGGGAATTCCCTAGATTCCAACTTTCTCATCAAAACATTGAGTCAACAACTATAATTTTCATTGCTTGCAGTGTCTAGAGAACATAACTAGAGCAAGGAATGGAGAGTCAGTACGCTCTGGGTGCTGCCCAGTGTTAAGGTCTCCACGAAAATCCAACACCCATACAGAAGCAGTGAGTTAATATAAGACCACTCTGCTCTCTAGGACCATAACACCAGGTCACTTCAGTCATTAAATTACATTAAGAAATAGATCAAGTGGAGATACAAGCAACAAGATTCAACCCTGCAGTACTCGGACAGTTATGATTAACAATGTGCCTTGACTTTCTAGCTCTCCCCCAACCACTAAGTGTCACCTTCTCTTAAAGCCAGTAATTTCCTCCTATCAAACAGCCATCGACAGCAGGGGGAAGAAAATGCACTCATGGGTCAATGTATTATAACTATTTTATCCCATTCCTTATCAAAAAAGTTTTAAGACTGTTTTACAAGATAAGAATGCTAATTACATTTTCTGTCTAAATGTCAAAAGTCTACATATCCTTTGACCCAGCAATTCCATTTCTAAGAAAGCATACTAAAGAAACTAAAGAATACTAAAGAAATACTTGTACAAGAAGCATCAATATGTGCAAGAATATTCCCCACAGCACTGTCTGTAGTGTCAAAAGACTAAGACAACCTAGAACACTCATAGGATGGAACACCGTAAACAAGGCAGATCTAAGCGGATTGACAGGAAACAGTCTCCAAGATACACGGTGAAGTTAAAGACACTCAGAACAGTATGCTGTCATTTATGTAGCAAAAGAGAGACACAGAATATACAATATACGTACAAACAAAATCCAAAGGACATGCCAAAAACTGGTAACGCCGTCTCCAAGAGGAAGGAGTGGAGGAGCACAAAGGCAAAAGGACCTCTCATGAATATACACTGTATACGGTTTCGCAATTTAAAAAAATTTTGCCAAGTAAATATATTGTTTATTTTTTAAAAACATAAAGAACATGCAGATTTACTCAGTTTCCCAACAAACACCTCAGGAATCTTCTGTTTCTCAATGAACACTTCAGGGATGAATCAGTTCTCTCTGATAAGCGTCTGCAGTGGATAACCAGAGATCTGAAGCTGTCGGTGGGCAGGCATATGTAGCCTTAAGCTTAACTTACTAATACTTTGACTTAGTGTGCAAATAGCCATGCTCTGAAATTGTGATTTGGAAGTTTCTCCTGAATCCAAAGAAATTAAAAAATCTTCCCCAGCAAAGTGTTTCCTCACTCCCTAACCTGGGTTAAATGGCCCTCTTTCTTGCTCCCCCAAGGCATCTGCAGCTTACTATTATCATACCATGTTACCCTGAAAGCATTCATTCCCTGATACTACTCTTGCAACTTTTCTGCAAGTTTTAAATTATATCAACATAAAAAGTTATATCCCCCAACACTTACTGCTGCTGCTGCTAAGTCACTTCAGTCGTGTCCGACTCTGTGCGACCCCATAGACGGTAGCCCACCAGGCTCCCCCATCCCTGGGATTCTCCAGGCAAGAACACTGGAGTGGGTTGCCATTTCCTTCTCCAATGCATGAAAGTGAAAAGTTAAAGTGAAGTCGCTTAGTTGTGTCCGACTCTTAGCTACCCCATAGACTGCAGCCTACCAGGCTTCTCCGTCCACGGGATTTTCCAGACAAGAGTACTGGAGTGGGTTGCCATTGCCTTCTCCGCCAACACTTACTAGCTATCATAAACTCTGAATATTTAATTGACAATATTCCAAGTGTTTTCTTAGCATTTACAAGAACTCTGAAGAATAATTTGGATAGCCTAAACCTGGTTTAAAAATTGCCAACAAGAAAGTGTGAAATACTGAGTATTAAAATACATACAATTTCAACTTTTCCCCCCCATGGTTTAAAAAAACTTGAATTTAAACTAATATTTATCTTATTAAACTCTCTTATAAAGAGCAAAGTCACCCAAAACCATTTCATTGATTTTAGAGCTGTGTTCAATGTTGCAAAGGTCTCCCTAAAATTAATCTTAGTTTTGGAGAGGAATGTTTTTTGAACGGTCTTCTAATTCTTCTCCCCTTCTTTCACTCCTTTATATAGATAAAGCTGGAGACAGCATTAAGAAGGAAAAGAAGTTTCATAGGGGCAAACAGAAAAGTGTGCATGGAATCAGCTGATTAGATAAATGCAAACAGGAATATTTAAAGCTGAATGGCAAAGCCACCTCTTCTTTCTCTTGATGTTTCCTCAGCCAATGTTCAGTGTTCAACATGCTGGTGACAAAATGGAAACTGCTGAGACAGGCCTTAAAAGTCATACCCAAGTTGTTTATTAGAGCATAAAAAGGAGTTGTGACTTAAAAAAAAAAAAAAACACAGAATTCCATTTGTTTTGAAGAAAATGTAAAGATGTCCAGATCCTTCTAAAATTCTCTTTCCTCTAAAGGTCTACTTTAAGGCTAAAATACTTGATAATCTTGCTGCTGCTGCTGCTGCTAAGTCACTTCAGTCCTGTCTGACTCTGTGCGACCCCATAGACGGCAGCCCACCAGGCTCCCCCGTCCCTGGGATTCTCCAGGCAAGAACACTGGAGTGGGTTGCCATTTCCTTCTCCAATGCATGAAAGTGAAAAGTGAAAGTGAAGTTGCTCAGTCGTGTCTGACTCTTCTGACCCCATGGACTGCAGCCTACCAGGCTCCTCCGTCCATGGGATTTTCCAGGCAAGAGTACTGGAGTGGGGTGCCATTGCCTTCTCTGTTGATAATCCTACTAAACCATTATTTTTAGTATAGCTTTTATATTGTATAAGATGCTCTTCATGAAGGTGAGCTCCTGCCCCTGTATGATTAGGAATCAACAAACTAAAATATTCTGTGTTTCAAACAGAGCTCACTGCTGTCTGAACTTATGGATTTTAATAAGGAATATTACTGGCCATGTTTTAGAATGAGAAACGATAGCTTCCTCTGTTTTTCCATTCCAGATCAATAAAGAAGCATCAGTTTCTGAGTCTTTCCATCAGGATATTTATCTAATTGACTCTGAAACTCAATCTGCCCCTACTAGGGGTGATGAGAGAGAAACCATGTGAATTTCTAAATTATAATTGAGGATGGGAAATTCAGAATTATTTTTAAAATTTTAATACGAAATAATCCCATTTTTCTTTCATAAAAATGATGTTGATATAAAATGACATAATAAAAAAAGATAGATTGGAGACAGATTACATCTACTTCCTGACAAGCTTCCCTGGTGGCTCAGATGATAAAGAATCTGTCTGCAATGCAGGAGACCTGGGTTTGATCCCTGGATCAGGAAGATCCCCTGCATAAGGGACTGGTTACCCACTCCAGTGTTCTTGCCTGGAGAATACAGGCAGAGGAGCCTGGTGGGCAACAGTCCACGGGGTCTCAAAGAGTCAGAAACGACTGAGCAACTAACACTTTCAATGTCTGTCACCTGACAGAAGAACAAAGGGAGAAGCACCTCTGGTGTTAGTTTAAGAAAAAGGCCTTGAAACTCTAACCCTCTCTACCCTAGTGGTTAATATTTCGGTAAGCTGAACATCACACACAAGCACGCCCAGTTCATAAATAGTGCTGCTATGGTACAACATGCTTAAGAGCCTGTGCAGAGCTACTGTATAGCATGCTTAACTTGCTTCAGAGCCTCTCTCTTTCTCTCTCTCTCTCTGACACAATGGCCACTGAGAAAGATCATGTCACTGACTTTTTATGTCATGGTAATAATCTCAAAATTGGAGACATCTCAATTAGTCAATCGGAGAACCACAATTTCAACTCAGCACCAAGTTTGCTGTTTCCACTTGACTTAGACTTTTGAAAATCTGTTTTAAGGTTGAAAGGAATATCTGACATGCAGAACATCTAATGATTAAGAAAAAAGAGAAAGAGAAAATGTTAGGCAGCAAGAAGAGGAGAGGGGGTAAGATACAAGGAGGAAGAGTACAGTTGAAAATAACGTCAACTGCCTCGGTGTCAAAGGCAATAACAGTGGGGAGAAATGTGGCCAGGCTGTCAAGAAGTACTGAGTTTTTAGACAAAAATAATCACTCATCAGCCAGAGACTTTAGAACTAGAATGGCCAAATTAATACCCATTAAATAGGGCTCTTCACTTTCTCTGCTCAGCCCTCTGAGGCTTTGCCAGCTTCCAAACCTCCTTGCCTGCTTATATGTCAGGGCCACTAATATCTTACTTTCAGAAATTATAGCTTGGTCTTTGTTCCTCACAACTCTCACTTTAAGCTTCTCCTGATTTCCTCCCAACCCAAAGTTCACAGCAGTGTATTTCCCTTTGACAGCCCAACCTGGCCTCCTGTCCTGACACAACTATCTCAGAACACAACTCCAAGCTCTGTAAAAATTTCAAAGACTCCTTTGCCCTGAAGTAAGGAAGTCTATTAAACCAGTCTGTACCCACTTCTTACTTCAGAAAAAAATGGTTTGCCCTTATACTTAAGTAGCTTTTCTCTTGCAAATGTGAGGAATGATTACCATTAGGTTACATTCAACTTATTTATTCCAGTGACAGATACTGGCTGCCTCCAATGTAGACTGACCTTACAATTTTTAGCACATATGTTCCTCAAAGTTGTCTGTAATGACAGACTATATATATATATATATATATATATACATATATAATTCTCTAGTGTGTGTGCAAGCATGCTAAGTCACTTCAGTCATGTCCAACTCTTTGCCACCCCATGGACTGTAGCCTGCCAGGCTCCTCTGTCCATGGAATTCTCCAGGCAAGAATACCGGAGGGGGTTGCCTTGCCCTTCTCTAGGAGACCCTCCTAAGCCAGGGATCAAATCTGCATCTCCTGCATTTCAGGTGGATTCTTTACCATCTGAGCCACCAGGGAATCAAGACTCATACATTACTCCTTCTACCATTTGGAACCTGCTGAAATTTCAATAGTTAACTTTCAGCCTCCTTTTATTACCTAGGAATTTTATAGACACTTTATTATTAGTGACAGATGAAACAAAAGAAAACAAAAATAACCCATACAAGATGACCTACTAGCAATAAGAACAAAGACAAGACTGAGAACCCTAATTTTCCAGTGTAAGTCTTTACTGGAAACTGATCCTTATGCTAAAAAATGTAAGTTACTCTGACCTTAAATTAAAAAGGGAAGAGGAATTAGACAACAAATATATTTTTATCATTGCCCAACTCTTTTATATTCCATTCTGATGGTATTACAGTTTATAATTCATGTTTATTGTTTTACTATGTCCACGATATTCCCAATGATACCTGTAGGGTTCTTCCTGTGTCTCCAGGGGCCAATAAACGTTAATTGTTCAATACATGCTTGTTAAATTATCAAAAGACTAAATGGCATTGGATGGCTGAGAGAGCAACGGTCTAGTTCTTCTGACTCCTTATATTCTGCACATTTAAATGCTCCCTAACCAGAGAGACTCCCATGATAAAGAAGACAACAATAATAAGGCAAAAGGCTTCCCTTTCGGCCTCAAACACTCCACTCTTTAAAGATGTCACTCCCTGTCTTCCTTATATAAACAGGATTCATAAAGACAATGTCCTCCACTCAAACCAAGCCAGTATCCAACTTTCAACACTATGCAAGTACTAAGCTGTCTTTATCCAAAGCTAAATAACTAAGCTTATACTACGTGTGTGTGTGTACTCGAAGTCGCTCAGTCGTGTCTGACTCTTTGCGACCCCATGGACTGTAGCCCACCAGGCTCCTCTGTTCAGGCAAGAATATTGGAGTAGGTTGCCATTTCCTCCTCCAGGGGATCTTCCAACCCAAAGATGGAACCTGAGTCTGCAGCATCTCTTACATTGTCAGGTAGGTTCTTTACCACAAATTAGTTCTGAGAAGCTCTCTGCAATGCATATGGAATGTTTCAGAAAGGCTTGATGAAGCCCCAGAACCTTTTCTTTGGGAACCTCTGCGGCAACAAGAAAATAAAATGGCTGGACCCTCCTTTTCACATTCCAGGTCTGCTCTCAGGTGGGCAGATTCCCTGGGCTGCTTATATACTTACTTGCTGGCTACTTACTTAGCTCACAGTGTGGGACTGCCTCCTCCTTAAGCTGGTTCTTCATTGTGCAGGCTCGGTCTGACTTTTCCCAGGGCCGCTCCTGTCTCTTGCCTCTATATATGGAGACAAATGCGCCTCCCCTTGGTTAGACAAGGCCACTTACCCTGCTCTGGGCAACACATTGTTAAAGACACCACAGGGAATTTCAAGAAGCAAACCACACCCTTCAAAACATAATCAAATTTCTTCTTTGACCTGTCATGAAAAGGAAAGCATTATATATCTTCGGGAGCTTCCAAGGAGGCTCATAGTAAAAAATCTGCCGATCAATGCAGGAGACAGGAGATTTGGTTCAGTCCCTGGGTTGGAAAGATCCCCTGGAGGAGGAAATGGCAAACCACTCCAGTATTCTTGTCTGGAGAATTGCATAGACAGTGGATCCTGGTGGGCTACTGTCTATATAGTCGCAAAGAGTTAGACATGACTGAGAAACTGAGCATGCACGTGTATATTTGCCACTCCTAGATATTAGCAAACAGTTAATTACATTTAAAAACTTTTATTCTAAAATTTCATCTCTGTCTCATTTTGCAGGTGCGAGAGGCCCAGAACAGCCGTAGCACCGCAAGATGAAGAAGATCCCTTCTTTTCAGGACTAGAAGCCATCTCATTACAACTGACCTATCTCTTTGTCCTTGTTCTACAGCAGACAAGTTCCCTAAGGCAAAACGGCCTTGGATTGGGTTGGGCTCAATTTGCCGCCTTCGTGGAAAAATAAAAGAAGAAATATGAAATCACCTAAGAACTAACCTGTTGCAGGAAAAGTCCCTGTTGTGGTTTGCTGCTGCTGCTACTGCTAAGTCACTTCAGTCGTGTCCAACTCTGTGCGACCCCATAGACGGTAGCCCACCAGGCTCCCCCATCCCTGGGATTCTCCAGGCAAGAACACTGGAGTGGGTTGCCATTTCCTTCTCCAATGCATGAAAGTGAGAAGTGAAAGGGAAGTCACTCAGTCGTGTCCGACTCTTAGCAACCCCATGGACTGCAGCCCACCAGGCTCCTCCATCCATGGGATTCTCCAGGCAAGAGTACTGGAGTGGGGTGCCATTGCCTTCTCCGCTGTTGTGGTTTAGGACTCCCAAAATAGGAATTCACTTTACAAGGAGACTCTGTCATAGTACTCCTGTGGCCTTTACTCAGGAACTGCTCCCAACATACACACTCCAGTCTTGCCTGCTGGGTCCCCAATGCACTTACAGTAACATTAATGGAATCCTTACTAGGTGTCAAATACCATATTTAGGACATTATAAACAAGAATTGCTCTTCACAATAAATTTGTGAGGCAAGGACTATAATCTTTATTTTGCATATTAGGAACCTGAGTTTGAGGGAGGTTAAGTAATTAGTTACTTAAGGAGGTAAATTAATTAAAGTTAATTAATTTAACAGCATGTTCGTGGTAGAGTCAGGCTTTGAATAAAAATTTGTTGGATCCAAAAGCCAGCACCCCAACTACCAAATCACAGTGCCTCATCTTACACACCTAAAACAGTTTGCTTCCATTCAAATCTCTAGCTCAGAAATAATTTCTCTTATAAAATCCTATTCGTGTAAGTTCACTGAACATTTCACATTATCATAATAGCCAACTGATTTCTACATAGATATTAATATGTATCTGTATCATGTGTGGTTTTATTTAAATAGGAGACTTTTTCTTCCATGCTCACTTCCCATCCACTCTCCCAGTATTCTTTTTCATGCTTTTTTTTCCCCCTGAACAACTGCTTGAAATTAACTCCTCCATGCATGCCTACTCAGAAGTTCGGTACTGTCTGACTCTTTGCAACCACATGGACTATATAGCAAGCCAGACTCCTCAGTCCATGGGATTTTCCAGGCAAGAATATTGGACTGGATTGCCATTTCCTCCTTCAGAGGATCTTCAAGACCTAGGGATCAAACTCAAGATCCCAAGACCCCCAAGATGGAACAAGAACTACATCTCCTGTGTCTCCTGCATTGACAGGCAGGTTCTTTACCACTGAGCCACCCAGGAAGCCCCCTCCTAAGTCCTCCCACCCCTCCCTTTTTGTTGGAGGACAGAGGGAACAAAAAGCACCCATCAAACTGAGATGGCATCTTGAGACAGGAAAGCAAGACAGGCAGTTCCATATAATCATGTTTCCGTTTATTATATGGTAACTTATTCACAGGGTGGGATTGGGTGAACAATGATCCAGAAGACCTCAAAACTACATTCCACAACTGTCCATTAGGACAATTTTATTCTTAAACTAGGGTATGGGGGTAGGTGCTCAAAACAGGACCTGTATTCCCAAGTCAAGACTTATGAATGGGTAACTAGTCTCATGGGAATACATCAGCAAAGGCTGTCATTGTTTGAGGATCAACAGAGCATAGGGGCCACCTGATCCTAACGATTATTAAACTACACCTACTAACTACAAAGCACTTGACAACAGAGAAGTGAGTAACAGCACAGCACAGTCCTGGATTGGGTCAGGGTAAAGACAAGAGGAACTTGGGCGTGATGGCGTCAGTTATGCTAATAGTTATATACATTTCTTACCTGGAAAAAACCCTCATTATTATGTTGTTTTTTTAATTGTTATTATTATTAGTTCCATTAAAACCCCTCCTCTAATGAAGCATTTGCTGACTCCCTCCTCCAGGCAGCATTAGCCCTATATCCTGTCTGCTACACAAGCACTTCTAACTCTACTCTAACACCAACTCATTCTGAATGCATTTATTGAAAATCAATTACCTACCAGGCAGAAGATGGGTGGAACAGACGCAATACAAATAATATAAGCACAGCCCCTTAGTGGGTTAATATTTTATGCTTTCTTCTCCCACAAAAATATGAGCTTCTCAAAAGAGGAAATTATCTTTGTACACCTGGTATTAACAAAGTCCAGATATATAAGAGGAGCTCCATAACTATGTATAATCCCATTGTTTTAACATGTTACGGCTCAAGCAATGAAGACTAATAACTAGGTATATCTGTTTATATTTATGTATCTATTTCCAAAATTGAGTCTTTGTATGTTTGTTCAGTTGCTAAGTCATATCAGATTCTTTGCAACCCAATGGACTGTAGCCCACCAGACTCCTCTGTCCATGAATTTCCCAGGAAAGAATACTAGAATAGGTTGCCATTTCTTCCTCCAGGAGATCTTCCCAACCCAGGGACTGAAACCGAGTCTTGTGATATTTTTATCTATCCTAAAAGTATTCTTGTGATAATGCTGGAATGCACTAGAAGTATGCCCTGTGAGAATGAAGGACTTATTACCCCTGTTTCAAGTGGGAATGCTGTTGGCCTCAGGCATGACCTCTTATGCCTCTCTTAGGCAGCCCACATCAAATAACTGATCTAGGTGGGAAGATGAAGATTCACCCCTCTTCTCCCAACCAGGGACAGCTCTGATGGTCGGCTCAACCTGTATCCTACATCACAGCTCAACTCCTGTGCAGACTGCTTCCTTCCTTTCCTTTAAGTGTCTATCTCAAGATCACCTCCAAATAACTGACTGCCTCCATCTTGAAGTTGGTTTCCCTTTTTACTACTTCCTGCATCCAGAAACTAATGTATCTGAAAAAGTGATCTGCACTCCTCTACTTCTCCAACACTCTTTTTTCCATCCTTTTGTGACCAACCCCCTAGAAATTACGTTCTCATTAGCTAAATGAGATCATCGCCAAGTAGAGTCAGAAAACCCACTAACTCTTCAACTCTCTCCATCTTTGAAATGTGATACCATTCCTCTTACAACACTTTCTTTGGCTTCCATCATGCTGTGCTGTTTGAGTTGTTCTTTTTGAATTGTTCTCTCTCCTACCTTCACTGGGACTTTCTTCTTCCTACTCCTCACATGAAGGCATTGCTTAGGTTCACTCCTTCATCCTCTTCTAATATTAAACAACCTGTATGCAATTTCAGTGTAATAATACTGAGGACCCAATCAGCATTAGAGACATTCGTGGGGCAGTGAGAGTAAAAACAGCCTCTTAAGGGTAAAATAGACCTGGATTCCAGGTCAAGCCAACTGAGAAACTGTGGGTAAATCATCAAATCTTTGTTTCGTTTCTTTATCTGAAAGGATGCTCCCTATATTTTTTGTTCCCCAAATGCATCGATGTTCCCTTTACCTCCCTGTCTTTCACATGTTGTGCCTCTGCTGCAGCATTCTGGCTCTGCTCATCCTCCATCTAGCTAATTCCTACTTACCACTGATGTCCCACTTTGCTTTTATAAAAAATAATTTTATTTATTTATTTTATTTTTGGCTGTGCTGGGTCTTCTTTGCTGCACAGGCTTTTCTCTAGTTGCAAAGTTCAGGGACTACTCTCCAGTTGCAGTGTGCAGGCTTCTTATTGCGGTGGCTTCTCTTGTTGCAGAGCATGGGCTCTAGAGCACATGGGCTTCAATAGTTACAGCACATGGGCTCTGTAGTTGCAGCTCCCCAGATCTAGAGCACAGGTTCAATAGTTGTGGCTTATGGACTTAGTTACTCCATGATATGTGGGATCTATCTGGATCAGGGATCAAACCCATGTCCCCTGCATTGGCAGGCAGATTCTTATCCACTGGACCACCACGGAAGTCCCTAATGTCTCACTTTAGATGTTCCTCCCTCTAGGGGGGCCATCCCTGGTGATCCAGTGGTGAAAGTAATGTCACCAGTGGCCCTGGTGGTGAAAGTAAAGTCTGATGCTAAAAAAAACAATATTGCATAGGAACCTGGAATGTTAGGTCCATGAATCCAGGTAAATTGGACATGATCAAGCAAGAGATGTTAAGAGGCTTCTCAGGAGGCACTAATAGTAAAGAACCTGCCAGCCAATGCAGGAGACATAAGAGATGCAGGTTCGTTCCCTGGGTTGGAAAGATCCCCTAACTAGGAAATGATCACACACTTCATATCCAAGCAAGTATTCTTGATCCATTCAGTATTCTTGCATAGAAAATCCCATGGACAGAGGAGCCTGTCAGGCTACAGTCCATAGGGTCCCAAAGTGTTGGACAAGACTAAAGCTACTTAGCAGGCATGCAAGCAGAAGACAACAGTGAACATCAGCATTTTAGGAATCAGTGAACTAAAATGGACAGGAATGGGCGAACTTAATTCAGATGGCCATTATATCTACTATTGTGGACAAGAATCCCTTAGAATAAATGGAGTAACCCTCATAGTCAACAAGAGCCTGAAATGCAGTACTTGGGTGCAATCTCAAAAATGACAGAATGCTCTCAGTTCATTTCCAAGGTAAACCATTCAATATCATAGTAATCTAAGTCTATGCTCCAACCACTAACGCTGAAGAAGCTGAAGGTGAAAGTTTCTGTCAAGACCTTCTAAAACTAACACAAAAAAGCTGTCCTAACCAAGGATCCCACCCAGGCCCCGGGGCCCTAGTAGTGACAGCACTTGAGTGCTAACCATTGGACCCTCAGGAAATTCCTTTGTTTTGGTTTTAGATTACCTGTGATAGAAATCCAGTTCAGACTATGCTCAAAGGGAAGTGAATCACACATAACACAATGGTACAGTGAGTTTGGACAGGGCTTCATCTGGGAACTCAGATAATATCAACCAAGCCACTGTCCACTTATCTCTTTCTTTCTAACGCCCTCTTGCTCTGGGCTCTACTTCAGTCCCAGTGTGGTTTATTCCCAGACAGGTTCTGCCTGCATGGTGGGATGGTGGCCACCACCTGCTCTGGGCTGGTGGAATCCTCACCACTAGCAGATAGATATCTTTTCCCTTATTGTTCCAGCAAAAATCTCAGGGAGGGCTCTGTCTGACACCTAGCTTGGATTATGAGTCAAGTCCCAAACCAAAAATAGCGGTCAAGGGTGCCTAGGACACAAGCTGACCATTGGAGTTAGAGGGTGAGGCACCCAGAGTAAAAAGAGGTTGGGGAGGAGTCTTCTTAAGAGGTAGGGTCAAAGATTCAGAATGACCAAGTTTCCAAAGCTGAATAGATTAGTTTAGAAAGACATCTCAGTCTCTTCTATTTAATGTCACCAAACAACATTAGATTGAGGACACACAAACACACGTTTGTTCCATTTCATTTCATTCATATAATACAGCATTGAGGATCTACTCTGTGCCAGATACTATTCTAAACACTGGAAAATAGCAGTGGTTAAGACATACAGGGACTTCCTTGGCATTCCAGTGGTTAAGACTTTGTCTTCCAAATGTAGGCTGTGTGGGTTCAATCCCTAGTCAAGGAGCTAAGATTCCACATGCCATATGGCCAAAAACCAAAACATAAAATAGAAGCAAAAGGAGAAAACTGAAAGCATATCAAATATCTTCTTCACCACAGTGGAATGAAACTAGATATTAATTTCGAGAAGACTGGAAAATTTACAGCTATATGGAGGTTAAAAAAACATGCTGTTGAACAATCAAAGAGTCAATTAAGAAATCAAAAGAGAAATTGAAAGATACCTTGAGAAAAATAAAAAAGGAAATATGAACAAACCTAGTGGAGGTGGTGGAATTCCAGTTGAGCTATTTCAAATCCTGAAAGATGATGCTGTGAAAGTGCTGCACTCAATATGCCAGCAAATTTGGAAAACTCAGCAGTGGCCACAGGACTGGAAAAGGTCAGTTTTCATTCCAATCCCAAAGAAAGGCAATGCCAAAGAATCCTCAAACTACTGCACAATTGCACTCATCTCACACGCTAGTAAAGTAACGCTCAAAATTCTCCAAGCCAGGCTTCAGCAGTACATGAACCGTGAACTTGCAGATTTCAAGCTGGTTTTAAAAAAAGGTGGAGGAACCAGAGATCAAATTGCCAACATCTGCTGGATCATCAAAAAAGCAAGAGAGTTCCAGAAAAACATCTATTTCTGCTTTATTGACTATGCCAAAGCCTTTGACTGTGTGGATCACAATAAACTGTGGAAAATTCTGAAAGAGATGGGATTACCAGACCACCTGACCTGCCTCTTGAGAAACCTGTATACAGGTCAGGAAGCAACAGTTGGAACTGGACATGGAACAACAGACTGGTTCCAAATAGGAAAAGGAGTACATCAAGGCTGTATATTGTTACCCTGCTTATTTAACTTCTATACATCATGAGAAATGCTGGGCTGGAGGAAGCACAAGCTGGAATCAAGACTGCTGGGGGAAATATCAATAACCTCAGATATGCAGATGACACCACTCTTATGGCAGAAAGTGAAGAGGAACTAAAAAGCCTCTTGATGAAAGTGAAAGAAGAGAGTGCAAAAGTTGGCTTAAAGCTCAATATTCAGAAAACTAAGATCATGGCATCCGGTCACATCACTTCATGGCAAATAGATGGGAAAACAGTGGCTGACTTTATTTTCGGGGACTCCAAAATCACTGCAGATGATGACTGCAGCCATGAAATTATAAGATGCTTACTCCTTGGAAGGAAAGTTATGACCAACCTAGACAGCATATTCAAAAGCAGAGACATTACTTTGCCAACAAAGGTCCATCTAGTCAAGGCTATGGTTTTTCCAGTGGTCACGTATAGATGTGAGAGTTGGACTGTGAAGAAAGCTGAGCACCAAAGAAATGATGCTTTTGAACTGTAGTGTTGGAGAGGACTCTTGAGAATCCCTTGGACTGCAAGGAGATCCAACCAGTCCATCCTAAAGATGTTGAAGCTGAAACTCCCATACTTTGGCCACCTGATGTGAAGAGCTGACTCTTTTGAAAAGACCCTGATGCTGGGAAAGATTGAGGGCGGGAGGAGAAGGGGACGACAGAGGATGCAATGGTTGGATGGCATCATTGACTCAATGGACATGAGTTTGGGTGAACTCCGGGAGTTGGTGATGAACAGAGAGGCCTGGCATGCTGCAGTTCATGGGGTCACAGAGTTAACATGACTGAGTGACTGAACTGAACGGAACTGAACATACCAAAACTTATGGGATGCAGCAAAAGCAATACTAAGAGACAAGTTCAAAACGATAGATGCCTGCCACAAGGAACAAGAAAAATTTCAAATAGCCTAATTTTAGGCTAAAAAAAAGAACTAAATAAACTAAACTAAAAAAAAGAACAAATAAAGCACACGATTAGTAGAATGAAGGAAATAACAAAGATCAGAGTGGCAATAAATAAAACAGAGCCTAAAAAGACAATAGAAAAGATCAATGAAACTAAATATTGGCTTTTTAAAAAGATTTAATAGACAAATCTTTAGCTAGGGCTCATCAAGAAAAAAAGAGATGACTCAAATGAATAAAATCAGAAATGTAGAGAGGAGACTTTACAGTTGATACCACAGAAATACAAAGAATTAAGTGACTACTATGAGCCAACAAATTGGTTAACATAGAAGAAATGAATAAATTCCTAGAAACATACCACCTACCAAGACTAAATCATGAATAGAAAATCTAAGAGATAGATTACTAGTAAGGAGATTAAATCAGTTAGGAACAATCTCCCAACAAACAAAAGTCTAGGACTAGAGGATTTCACTGGGGAATTCTATAAAATATGTAAAGTATTAGTACCAATCATTCTCATACTCTTCCAAGAAACAGAAGAGGAAGAAACACTTCCAAATTCATTTTACAAGGACAGCATTATTCAGATACCAAAACCAGACAAAGATGCACAAGAATTTCTGCATTTCTTAGCATACCATTAAAAAGACAAGCCATGGAGTAGGAAAACATATTTGCAAATCACATATTTGATAATGACTTGCAAAGAATTCTCAACACTCAATAAGAAAATAACCCTATTTTTAAATGTTCAGGGAATGCCCTGGCGGTCCAGTGGTTAGGGTGCCACACTTCCACTCCAGGGGGCACAGGTTCAGTCCTTGGTTGGGGATCTAAGATCCTACGTGCCACACAGCATAGCCAAAAACAATAATAATAATAATAATAATAAATAAAACGTTCAGAAGGTTTGAACAGACACTTCAAATAAGATACATAGATGGCAAATAAGCCCATTAAAAGATGCTTGATATCATTAATCACCGGGAGATGCAGATTAAAACTACAATGAGGGACCACAAGACATTTTTTAGGATGGCTAAGATTAAAAGGATGACCACACCAACTGTGGGTGAGGATGTGGAGCAACTCAACCTCTCATACACTGCTGGTGGTACAACCACTTTGGAAAACAGTTTGGCATTTTCTTTAACAGATAAACATGTACCTACCACGTGACTTACACATTCTACTCATAGGAATTTATCCAGGAGGAAGCATATGTACATGTATAAGACTTGTACACTAATGTTCACAGTAGCTTAATTTTTTTAAGTATATTTATTTCTCTGACTGCATTGAGTCTTAATGCGGCACACAGGATCTTTGTTGTGTCATGCGGGATCTTTTGTTGCAACACAGTGGATCTTTCCTCGAGGTTCACGGACTCTTTAGTTTTGACTAGTGGGTTCCAGGCTCAGCAGTTGTGGCGTGGGGGCTTAGTTGCTCCCCAGAAACTTAGTTGCCTGACCAAAGATCAAACCTGATTCCACTGCATTGCAAGGTGGATTCTTAACCCCTGGACCACCAGGAAAGTCCCCATGGTAGCATCATTTGCAACAGCCAAAAACTGTTAACAACCCAAATGTCCATCAACAGGTGAGTGGATAAACCAATTGTTATAGATCCATACAAAGGAATACTAAGCAGGAAAACCAACGGATGCATGCAACAATATGGATGACTCTCAATTATGCTAAATGAAAGAAGCCAGACCAAAAAATGTAGATATTGTATGATTCCATTAACAGGAATAGGAAATGCAAACTAATCTGTAGCAACAGAAAACAGATCATTGGTGGCCCAGGAGCAGGGAGGACAGGAAAGAGGGGTTACCAAGAGGCAAGAGGTATTTGGGGGAGGTGATAGGTATATTCATTACTTTGACTGAAGCAATGACTTCACGGGTGTGTACATGCATGAAAATGTAACCAAACTAGACAGTTTAAATGTTTGTAGTTTATTGTATGTCAGTTCTACCTCAAGAAAGCTGTTAAGATGGAATATATATTTATAAAATATGTGTAGGGTATAACAAATAATAATGGCTTACCTGGTGGCTCGGTCTTTGAAGAATCTGCCTGCAAAGCTGGAGATCCTGGTTCCATCCCAGGGTAGGGAAGATCCTCTGGAGAAGGAAATAGCAGCCCACTGCAGTATTCTTGCTTGCTAAATCCCATAGACACAGGAGCCTGGTGGACTATAGTCCTTGGGATGGCAAGAATCAGACACAAATTAGCAACTAAACTATGGTAACAAATAATGAAACAACAGAACATTCTTTATATCCATCACCTGGTTTTAAAAAGTAAATATTCTTTTTGAAAATTTATATGTTCCCCAACCACCCTAAAACCCAGGCTTTCCTGTTTAAAACATACGGATGTCTGGAAACATTTTTTGATGTAAATAAGCTCAGTAATGTAGTACATGCATGAATATGTGTGCTAAGCTGCTTCAGTAGTGTCTTACTCTTTGTGACCCTATGGACTGTAGCCCACCAGGCTTCTCTGCCCATGCGATTCTCCAGGCAAGAATACGGGAATGGGATCTTCCTGACCCTGGGAAAGAACCCGCATCTCTTACCTCTATTATTGAACTGCAGGCAGGCTCTTCACCCCTAGCAGCCTGGGAAGCCCCAGTAATGAAGTGGTTTGGCACAGTTTGAAGGTGAAATTTGCCCTTTAAAAGATGGGGGGGCCCAAGACAGTGATTTAAAAACACTCCCATTTTTGGATTTAATAATAGTAATCTCGGCAGACAGCCTCTGCCGAGAATGCAAAAGGGAAAAGTCTTGCTAACTGTGACCAGACAGGCACGTACTTTCATTTCTTTTTTTAAAAAAAGAGGCATAGTGGGGCAAGATGGAACGGAAGTAGGAGGGGGCATGTAGTAATAACTAGGCTTTGGCATTGGCTTGCTGGTGTGGGTTTTAGCCAGGCTTCACCTACAGATCGTTTTCTTAGGAGGGGTCACTGGAAAACAGGCAAGCTGTGAGTACATTCTGCATTTAAAACTGCAGCAGTAGTCTCCAAACAGGAATGCTGCTGCGGCTGCTGCTGCTAAGTCTCTCAGTCGTGCCTGACTCTTAGCGACCCCATGGACTGCAGCCCACCAGGCTCCTCCGTCCATGGGATTCCCCAGGCAAGAGTACTGGAGTGGGTTGCCATTGCCTTCTCCCCAAGCAGGAATAGGGGGTTGTAATCAGCTTTCCTTCTAAGGAAAAGCTGGAAACTTTCTCATTTCACTTCATGAAAAATAATGAGGCAATTTCTGCCAAACATCTATTAATTGGATAAAACGGGTCTCTTGCCCAAGATCTGACTTCAGCTGTGTATTTCCAGCACAGCCAATTCTTCTTTCCTTTGCAGCTGATTGGCTCTGGAGTGTGACCAGAAACCTACTTCCTGCAATTAAAGGAGCAGATCTCTAACTGTTGACCTGTTTTCTGAGTGATGGCGCTTACTATTGTTATCCTCCGGCTGGCCGTCTGCATCCTGGCATTTCCCATGTACCTGCTGGACTTTCTGGGCTTGTGGAACTGGATAGGCAAACAGCAGTTCCCCTACTTCGTGGCGAGGTTCACTGTGATGTACAACAAACAGATGGAGAGCAAAAAGCAGGAGCTCTTCAGCAATCTGCGGGAGTTCACGGGCCCCTCTGGGAAGCTCTCCTTGCTGGAGCTGGGCTGTGGCACGGGGGCCAACTTCAAGTTCTACCCCTCTGGATGCCAGGTGACCTGTGTTGATCCCAACCCCAACTTTGAGAAGTTCTTGATCAAGAGCATTGCCCAGAACCGACACCTGCAGTTTGAGCGCTTCATAGTGGCTGCCGGGGAGAACATGCACCAGGTGGCCTCAGGCTCCATGGATGTGGTGGTCTGCACCCTGGTGCTCTGCTCCGTGAAGAACCAGGAGCAGATCCTCCAGGAAGTGTGCCGAGTGCTGAGGCCGGTGAGAGCGGGCATGAGGAGGGCTGCTTAGTGGCAAGCACATCACCACGGGCAGTCCTCCCAATTTCAGTAGATCAAACACCCTAACATAGAAGTAAAGCTACTAGAAAAAATACTGTTGAATTTTTTTAAGAAAAAATCTTGGAGTGCAGAAGAAGCTTTAAAGAAATAGACTGATAGTACATAAATAAATAAAATTTTAGAACTCCTTCAGGGAAAAGAAATAGATTATAAACAAACTTAAAGTACAAAAAAATTATTAAAATATTTGCTAAGGATGATAGACAATGGGTTAACTTCCTTCATATTAAAAGACATTACAAATCAACAACAGGATTCTTCAATCAATTGGGTTTTTTATTTTTTTTAATTTGTTTATTTTAATTAGAGGCTAATTACTTTACAATATTGGTTTTGCCATACATCAACATGAATCCGCCACGGGAGTACATGTGTTCCCAATCAATTGTTTTTTAAAAAGAGAAAAAGAAGCAAATTACTGGAACAGAAATATAAAGATAGCCAATATGTGATTTAAATGCTTAGTCTTGCAATTAAAGAACAAATTAAAGCAAGATATTTTATAATGGAATCTTAAAAATAAAACAAGTGAATATAACAAAACAGAAACAAATTCACAGATATAGAGAACGATCTAGTGATTACCAGTTGGGAGAGGGGAGAGGGGAGGAGCAGCACAAGGATATGGGATGAAGAGATACAAGCTACTATGTATAAAATAAATAAGCAACAAGGATATATCCTACAGCACAGGTAAATATAGCCATTATTTTGTAATAACTTTAAATGGAGTATGTTGTCGTTCAGTTGTTCAATAGGGCCCAAATCTCTGCAATCCCATGGGCTGCAACACGCCAGGCTTCTCTGTCCTTTACCGTCTCCCGGAGCTTGCTCAAACTCATGTCCATTGAATCAGTGATACCATCCAACCACCTCATCCTCTGTCATTCCCTTCTCCTTCAATCTTTCCCAGCGTCAGGGTCTTTACTAATAAGTCAGCTATTCACATCAGCTGGGTAAAGTTTTGGAGTTTCAGCTTCAGCGTCAATCCTTCCAATGTATGTTCACGGTTGATTTCCTTTAGGATTGACTGGTTTGATCACCTTGCAGTCCAAGGGACTCTCAAGAGTCTTCTCCAACACCACATTTCAAAACCATCAATTCTTTGGCATTCAGCCTTCTTTATGGTCCAACTCTCACATCCATACATGACTACTGGAAAAACCATAGCTTTGACTAGACAGACCTTTGTTGGCAAAGTAATGTCTCTGCTTTCTAATATGTGATCTAGGTTGGTCATAGCTTCTCTTCCAAGGAGCAACCATCTTTTAATTTTGTGGCTGCAGTCACCATCTGCAGTGATTTTGGAGTCCAAGAGAAGAAAGTCTGTCACTGTTTTCATTGTTTCCCCATCTATTTGCCATGAAGTGATGGGACCAGATGCCATGATCTTAGTTTTCTGAAGGTTGAGTTTTAAGCCAGATGTTTCACTCTCCTCTTTCACCTTCATCAGGAGGCTTTTTAGTTCCTCTTTGCTTTCTGCCATAACGGTGGTGTTATCTGCATATCTGAGGTTATTGGTATTTCTCCTGGCAATCTTGATTCCAGCTTGTGCTTTATCCACTTGGTGTTTCTCATGATGTCCTCTGCATATAAACTAAATAAGCAGGGTGACAATATACAGCCTTGATGTGCACCTTTCCCAATTTCGAACCAGTCCATTTTTCCATGTCCGGTTCTAACTGTTGCTTCTTGACTTGCATACAGATTTCTCAAGAGGCAGGTAAGGTGGTTCTGGTACTCCCATCTCTTTAAGAATTTTCCACAGTTTTTTGTGATCCACACAGTCAAAGGCTTTAGCATAGTCAATAAAGCAGAAGTTTTTCTGGAATTCTCTTGCTTTTTCCACAGTGCAATTCAGTTCAGTTCAGTTCATTTCATTTCAGTGACTCAGTCGTGTCCAACTCTTTGCAACCCCATGAATCACAGCACACCAGGACTCCTTGTCCATCACTAACTCCTGGAGTTCACTCAGACTCACGTCCATCGAGTCAGTGATGCCATCCAGCCATCTCATCCTCTGTCGTCCCCTTCTCCTCCTGCCCCCAATCCCTCCCAGCATCAGTGCAATAGATGTTGGCAATTTAATCTCTAGTTTCTCTGCCTTTTCTAAATCCAGCTTCAACATCTGGAAGTTCTTGGTTAATGTACTATTGAAGCCTTACTTGGAGAATTTTCAACATTACTTTGCCAGCATGTGAAATAAGTGCAATTGTTTGGTAGTTTTAATACTGTTTAGCCTTGCCCTTCTTTGGGACTGGATTGAAAACTGACCTTTTCTAGTCCTGTGGCCATTGCTGAGTTTTCCAAATTTGCTGGCATATTGAGTGCAGCACTTTCACAGCATCATCTTTTAGGATTTGAAATAGCTCAACTGGAATTCCATCACCTCCACTAGCTTTGTCGTGAAGCTTCCTAAGGCCCACTTGACTTTGCACTCCAAGATGTCTGGCTCTAGGTAAGTGGTCACACTATCATGGTTATCTGGGTCATGAAGATCTTTTTTGTATAGTGGACAGGGAGGCCTGGCGTGCTGCGATTCATGGGGTCGCAAAGAGTTGGACACGACTGAGCGACTGATCTGATCTGATCTGTGTATTCTTACCACTTCTTCTTAATATCTTTTGCTTCTGTTAGGTCCCTACCATTTCTGTCCTTTATTGTGCCCATCTTTGCATGAAATGTTCCCTTGGTATCTCTAATTTTCTTGAAGATGAGAGAGTTAATTCTTAGGTAGGTTGATGAGGAGTCCAGGGCCCTCAAGGAGGAGAAAGCAACAAAGTTTTTTGTCTACATTCCTTCATCTTAGTCACATAAGACTTTTTTTTATTTAAGCATACAGCTAATGATTACACAACAAAACAACTTATCTTGCTCAAGGGCTTGTTTTTCCTTAAACTCTGTACTAATGATTACATAACAACATTATATCTTGCTGGAAGACATATTTCTCCTTTTTAAGAACCTTCTGACTAATCCTGTTATCTTAAAATGTTTGTTTGTTTTTTGGGGTCTGATAAGACCGTTCTCTTGTTAACAACCATTTGAAAAGGTACATAAGGCCTTGATAAGACTAGTGGGGCCCTCTCTGCCCCCTTCTGATGTCTGTGTCAGAAGCTTTCTCTACCCCTCTTTCACTGTAATAAAATGTTTGCCAGGAAGCTCTGAGTGGACTAAAGCTGAGTCTCTGAATCTGAAGCAAAATTCTCTCCATTGGAGATCACAAACCCGACACTGTTCACCATTCACCACATGCTGTCAAAGAGATCTCTAGTCTTTCCTATTCTATTATTTTCCTCTATTTCTTTGCATTGTTCACTTAAGAAGGCTTTCTTATCTCTCCTTGCTATTCTTTTAAACTCTGCATTCAAATGGGTATAGTTTTCCTTTCTCCTTTGCCTTTAGCTTCTCTTCTTTTCTCAGCTATTTATAAGTCCCCTTCAGACAGCCATTTTTCCTTTTGCATTTCCAAAACCACTTTTCGTACAATGATCACCACTTCCTGTACAATGTCATGAACCTCCGTCCATAGCTCTTCACTCTGTCTATCAGATCTAATCCCTTGACTCTATTTGTCATTCCCACTGTATGAGCATAAGGGATTTGATTGAGGTCATACCTGAATGGCCTAGTGGTTTTCCCTATTTTCGTCAATGTAAGTCTGAATTTGGCAATAAGGAGTTCATGATCTGAGCCACAGTCAGCACTTGGTCTTGTTTTTGCTGACTGTATAGAGCTTCTCCATCTTTGGCTGCAAAGAATATAACCAATCTGATTTCTGTATGGACCCTCTGGTGATGTCCATGTGTAGAGTCACCTTGTGTCGTCAGAAGAGGGTGTTTGCTATGACCAGTGAGTTCTCTTGACAAAACTCGGTTAGCCTTTGCCCTGCTTCATTTTGTCCTTTAAGGCCAAACTTGCCTGTTACTCCAGGTATCTCTTGACTTCCTGCTTTTGCATTCCAGTCCCCTATTATGAAAAGGACATCTTTTTTTGGTGTTTGTTCTAGCTATAAGGTCTTGTAGGTCTTCCTAGAACTGTTCAACTTCACCTTCTTTGGCATTAGTGATTGGGACATAGACTTGGATTATTGTGGTATTTAATGGCTTGCCTTGGAAACAGAGATCATTCTGTTGTTCTGAGATTATACCCAAGTACTGCATTTTGGACTCTCTTGCTGACTATGAGGGCTACTCCTTTTCTTCTTAGGGATTCTTGCCCACAGTAGTAAATATAATGGTCATCTGAATTAAATTTGCTCATTCCTGTGCATTTTAGTTCACTGATTCCTAAAATGTCGATATTCACCCTTGCCATCTCCTGTCTGAGCACTTCCAATTTACCTTGATTCATGGACCTAAGATTCCAGGTTCCTATGAAATATTGTTCTTTACAGCATCAGACTTTACTTTTACCACCAGACACATCCACAGCTGGGCATTGTTTCTGCTTTGGCGCAGCCTCTTCATTCCTTCTGGAGCTCTTTCTCAACTCTTCTCCAGTAGTATACTGGGTGCCTACTGACCTGGGGAGTTCATCTTTCAATGTCATACCTTTTTTACTTTTCATTCTGTTCATGGGGTTCTCAAGGCAAGTAACTTTGCCATTCCACTGAAGAAGGGTAGAGGGGCAAGACAGGAATGTGGGAGAAGAGATACAAACTACTATGTATAAAATAAATAAACAATAAGGATATGTTCTACAGCACAGGGAAATACAGCCATTATTTTGTAATAACTTTAAATGGAGTATAAGCTATAAAAATTCTGAATCACTATGTTGTATACCTGAAACTAATATTATAAATCAACTACACTTTAATTAAAAAGAAAGTAAAGCAAGATGCTACTTTACCGACTATTCTATCAGAAACTTTTAAGTTCAATATAGTGTTGGGGTAGGTTTGGAGGACTGGATACCCCAGTTGGAAGAAGTGTCCTCTTTGGAGGGCAATTTAATAATATTAAATTTTCAAGTACACTTACTCCTTCATCCAATAGGAATTTATCCTATAGCTATACTGTATAAATGTGCAAAAACTCATTTATATGTGAAAATATTTATTACAGTATTTGCAACACCACAAATTGAAGTGAAGTGAAGTTGCTCAGTTGTGTCCGACTCTCTGCGACCCCATAGACTGCAGCCTGCCAGACTCCTCTGTCCATGGGATTTTCCAGGCAATAGTACTGGAGTGGATTACCATTTCCTTCTCCAGGGGATCTTCCCGACCCAGGGCTCAAACCCAGGTCTCCCGCATTGTAGACAGACGCTTTACCATCTGAGCCACCAGGAAGTAAATACCCATCAGTCAGAGGCTGTTAAGTAAATTTTCACATAGTATAAAGAATTTCTGTGCATCTGTTAAAAAGAACAAGGAAGAGTTACCTATGTTGATATGAAAAAAATCCTCGACTTAGTATTAATTTAAAAGGTAACAAAAACAGAATATTATGTAGAATACAAGTCCATTTGTGTGTGTTGGGGGAAGAATATACCTATATAAGTATTTATGTTAATGAGAATGATACATAAGAAACTATTAACAGTTACCTCTTGGGAAGGGAATTGGATGAGGGGAAAGAATTATTTTTCATTTTATACCTCTTTGTATAGTTTGAAATCTTTATACCTATATGTAATTTTCACATATTACCTTTATTGGTTATTTAAAAATTAGTTTTACAGTATTTTCTAAATATAGGTGAACATACATTAAGTGTGAACATCTTAACATTTGAATTTACTATTCTAGGGGAAAAGGATGTTCTGTAATTCCCAGTTTTATTTTCTAACAGAGGAAGTTCCTCAGGAAGAAAAGGACTTGAAGAAAGTGTTTTGAGACAATAATATACAATCAAATCTAGTATCCCTGGGGTCCCTCTCTGCCCCCACCACAGATAACAGAATCTACACAAGTTCAAGTCACTTATATAAAATGGTGGACAATCTGCATATAAGTTATGCACATCCTCCCACATACTTTAAATCATCTCTAGGTTACTTAGCATACCTAATATAATGTAATTGCTACGTAAATAGTTGCCAGCATGTGGCAAATTCAAGTTTGGCTTTTTTGTAACTTTCTGGATTTTTTCCAGTTTTTTCGATCTGTAGCTGCTTACTTCTGAGGACACGGAACCTATGGATACCGAGCGCTTTGCTGTGCTTAGTCGTTCAGTCGTGTCCGATTCTTGGCAACCCTATGCACTGTAGCCCACCAGTCTCCTCTGTCCATAGGGATTCTCCAGGCAAGAATACTGGAATGGGTTGCCATGACCTCCTCCAACGGATCTTCCCAACCCAGGGATCAAACCCAGGTCTCCCACATTGCAGGCAGATTCTTTACCATTTGAGCCACCAGGGAAGCCCAAGAATACTGGAATGGGAAGCCTATCCCTTTTCTGGGGGAACTTCCCAACCTAGGAATCAAACTGGTGTCTCCTGAATTGCAGGTGGATTCTTTACCAGCTGAGCTCTCAGGGAAGCCATTGATACCAAGGGCTGAGGGCCAACTATAATTCTGTCTTTGGCTCAAGGATAGGCCAACATCAAAATAGTATCTGAAAAATGTCTGATTCTGATACTCACATCCTGGATGCTTCTGTCCTAAGATTGGGCATTAACTGGCACAGTTAGGAGACATTTTGCTTATAGTGCTACTAATCTTACGCTTCTGCAAAGCAAATAATGATCACCTCAGGTTTAAGCACTGAGAATGCTCTTAGGGGATCATATTCTTCCTTTAACTCCTACAAAGCACCCTCTCACTGCTGAATAGAACCAGGGACTTTCCTACATTCTCATTCACCCCATCACGCATTCCTTAACACAGGGACTGTCTTCATGTTGGGTTGGGGAAACAGACCTAGGGAAGTTAAGAAACTTGCCCCACATTACACAGCCAGCAGATCTGACTTTAATGCACATATTCTTCTCACTGCACCACAGTGCTTATCACTGGAGCTTTGTGTTGCTCCAACTTCAACATTTCTATCATTTTTGCTGGCTATTCTCCCTCTGCCCATCCCCTAAACACTGGAATTTCTATTTTGGTTCTAATTTTGCTTATTTACACTCCCTGTGCAATCTCATGCCCCTCAAAGTTTTCAATTATCTTGTACATAGATGGTTTCCAAATCTAAGTATCAAGCTCAGATCTCTCTTCTAACTCCAAATGTTCAAGTCCAGTTGTCTACACAGCAGTCACCTGAATGGGTAACAGGCATCTCTAACATAACCTGTATAACCCAGAGCACATCAGCAACCTCCCAGGCACAGGTCTCCTCTTCTCCTCTGGCCTCTTCTATGGAGAAATTTTTTTTCCACTAGGAAATTTCAAGTTTTCCATTCCTAAACACAGGTCTCATGCTTGCCCACAGAATTAGGGGGAACTCCCTCTCTAAACTCTGCTTTGGACAGTCAAGACTAGGGAAGCTAGAAGAGGCTAAGGAGAATGGGACACTCACCATGGGTTTTAGAGGTACTCATTGGTCCCTTTCCTCCTTCTCCCCCCAAGATGTAGATAAGTAGAAAACTTCTGAAGACTCCTTAATAATGTATAGCTACTACTGTGTCCAAACTTGACCTGGACTGTCCCAGATGAAAGCAGCAATTGCTGTTATATGACAGTTACTTACACACAGCATCCACAGATTGAATAAAATAACTAATGACAAAATATTATCATGAACTGCTTGTAAACAGCCAGTGGGAATTTGCTGTATGATGCAGGGACCTCAACCTGGTGCTCTGTGACAACCTAGAGGGGTGGGATGAGGTAGGAGATGGGAGGGAAGTTTCAGAGGGAGGTGACATATGTATACCTATGGCTGATGTGTGTTGAGGTATGGCAGAAACCAACACAATATTGTAAAGCAATTATTCTCCAATTAAACAAATCAAAGGAAGAAAAATGTTATCATGAATTTAGTAAGACTTTTAGATGGCTCCATATTTTTTTAAAAATTTCAACAAACCAAAAATGTATGCTTTTATTTTAAATTTTTTTCCCTATTTTGAAAGTTAATTTGTATTGAAGTATAGTTGCTTTACAATGTTGCATTAGTTTCTACTGCACAGCAAATAGAATGTCTTTTGGATTTCAGTCCCATGCAGATCACCACAGTGCACTAAGCAGTGCTGTACGATATGTTCTCATTTGTTAGGTGATTCAGTTTTTTAAATTACTCCTATCATTTACATTCTGTGACAATGGTACAAAATATAAAACATGGTTATTTAGCACCAAGCAGTGCTTGGCATGGATTCAGATTCCCACAGGTTTGCAAAGCAGAGCCTAAGAACAATTTTCAGATAAAATTAAAGTTTATTTTAAAATGTAATTAAAAGGCAAACAACAAATGGGGAGAAAACATTTGTAGTGTACATAGTCTAACTATACTAAAAGCCTTTACAGATCAGTAAGAAAAAAGCCAACAGCCTATTAGAAAACTGATAATGGACATCAAGAGACAAATCAGAAAAGAAGAAATCTAAACAACCAATAACATTTAGTAAAAGATGTTAGGATTATTAAAGATATGCATGTTATCAAAAATACCACATTACATACCAAGTTGATCAAAAAATGTATCGATGAGCATTTATTGGAAATGGGCACTCATATCTGTTGCTGGTATGAATGCAAATTGCTGCAACTTTTCCAAAGGGCAGTTTGAAAACAGGTTTCTCAGGTGGCTTATTGGTAAAGAATCTGCCTGCCAATGCAGGAGGTGCAGATTTGATCCCCAGGTTGGGAAGATCCCTTGGAGAGGAAATGGCAACCCACTCCAGTATTCTAGCCTGTAAAATCCATGGGCAGAGGAGATTGGTGGGCTACAGTCCATGGGGTCGCAAAGAGTTGGAGGTGACTGAGGAACTGAGCACACAAGCAATTTGACAACCTGTATCAACAGTTGGACTTCCCTGGTGGCTCAGTCGGTAAAGCATCTGCCTACAAGGTGGGAGACCCGGGTTCGATCCCTGGGTCAGGAAGATCCCCTGGAGAAGGAAATGGCAACCCACTCCAGTACTATTGCCTGGAAAATCCCATGGACAGAGGAGCCTGGTAGGCTACAGTCCATGGGGTCGCAGGAGTCGGACATGACTGAGCGACTTCACTTTCACTTGCACCAGCAGTTTTAAAAAGGCACAGACTTTTGATTCAGCAACTCTACTTTTTAGCAAGTTATTTATTTGGAAACAATTTTAGATGGTCATGAACACTTATGGGTAAGGATGTTCACTGTAACAGTATTTAGAGTAGTGAAAACCTGGAAATAGTCTAAATGAGAATGGTTAAATAGGAGATGGTAACTTTAGTGATGTGAAATACTGTGTAAAGATTTTGTATTGTTTCTTTTTTTTGTAAAGATTTTCTAAACCATGTTTTAGAATAATACTCAAATACATAGATAAAAGAAAAGATTATAAAATAGAATGTATATTCCAATCCTAGTATTAGGGGGAAAATACATATTCATATAAAAGTACATACAAAATCTTAACAGTAGTTATCTCGAGGTAATGAAAGGTGGTTGACTGTTTTTATTTGTAAACTTTTCTCTATTTTCTAAATTTTCTAAAATAAACATATTGGTGCGACAGTATTACAAGCCTCTGGAGTCAGACAACTCAAGTTAAAAACCTGGTTCTGACATTTGTAGGTTGTATGATGTTGAGCAAGTTGTTTATCTTCTATGTGACTGTTTCCTTACCTGTGAAAAATAGGAATGATAATAATATTTACCAAAGAAGTGCATTGTGACGATTAAGTGGATTAACATGTGACAAACAGGCATTAAGGATAGGCTCTTGACTACTTTAAATTGCTTTAAATTTTAGCTATTATTATCTATTCCTCTATGAACAGACAGTATAGACTGGCAGCTCTGTAGACAATCTGACAGAAGATGATACTATTAACCACAACGGTATCGTAGTAAGCTTGGATTTCTCCATGTCTTCTCATGAAGTTGGCCTCTAGGGCCACCGAAATCTGACATTTAGTCATCTTATAAATATATATAATCTGACATATAATAAATATAATATATAATCTGACATTTAGTCATCTTGTTTTCCCCACACTAAAATCCTTGGTGTATTTTGTTTTGTTTTCCCTTTTCTTTCTCAGAGAGGAGATTTTTATTTCACGGAGCACATATTAGGTTGGAGTAAAAGTAATTATGGTTTTACATTTTTGAAATTTGCTGTTTGATATTAGAATATGTTCTTAAATATGGTTATGTTATACATCATTTTAATGCACATTTCTTGCTTCGTTATTTTGCTAATGACTTTTTGTGTTTTTTCCCCAAAACTTTAAACTTTTTCTTTTGTATTGGGGTATAGCCAATAGAAATGTTGCGGTAGTTTCGGGTGAACAATGAAGGGACTCGGCCACACATATACATGTATCTGTTCTCCTCTAAACCCCCTCCCATCCAGACTGGTACACAACTGTTGAGTAGAGTTCCATGTGCTATACAATAGGTCCTAGTTGGTTATCCATTTGAACATAGCAGTGTGCACTTGACCTTCCCAAACTCCCTGACTCTCCCTTCCCCCTGACAACCATAAGTTTGTTTTCCAAGTCTGTGAATCTCTTTCTTTTTTGTAAGGAAGTTCATTTGTTTCATTTCTTTTTAGATTCCACATATAAAGGATGTCATACAATATTTCTCCTTCTCTGTCTGACTTACTTCACTCAGTATGGTACTCTCTAGATTCATCCATGTTGCTATAAATGGCATTATTTCATTCTTTTTAATAGCTGAGTAAGATTCCATTCTGTATGTGTACCATACCTTCTTTATCCAGTCCTCTCTCAATGGACATTTAGGTTGCTTGATGTCTGACTATTGTAAACAGTGCTGCAGTGAATATTGGGATGCATGTGACCTTTTGGGTCATGTTTTCCTCTGGATGAATGTCCAGGAGTGGGATCGCAGTGTCATAAGGTAGCTTAATGCAGGAGATACAGGTTTGATCCCTGGATCAGGAAGATCCGCCAGAGGAGGGCATGGCATCCCACGCCAGTATTCTTGCCTGGAGAATCACAGACAGAGGAGCCTGGTGGGCTTCTGTCCATAGGCCTCAAACAGTCTGACACAACCGAAGGGACAGTACACAGAGTGTAAGAGGCTCCCTTTCCCCCACACCCTCTCCAGCATTTGTTGTGAATTTTTTAATGACAGCCATTCTGATCGGTGTGAGGTGATATTTCATTGTAGTTTTGATTTGCATTTCTCTAATAACTAGCGATGTTGAAAATCTTTTCATGTGCCTGTTGGCCATCTGTATGTCTTCTTTGAAGAAATGTATATTCAGGCCTTCTGCCCATTTTTTCAGTGGGTTGTTTGTTTTGAAGCTGTTAAGCATCATAAGCTGTTTGAAAAGTTTGGAGACTAATCCCTCAGGGCTCACTTGCAAATATTTTCTCCCAATATGTAGGTTGTCTTTTCATTTTGTTTATATTTTCCTTTGCTGTGCAAAAGCTTTTGAGTTTAAGTAGGTCCCAGTTGTTTATTTTTTGTTTTGTTTCCATTATTCTGTGAGATGGATTTAAAAAGATATTGCTGCGATTTATGTCAGAGAGTGTTCTGTATATGTTTTCCTCTAGGAGTTTTATAGTGTCCAGTCTCACATTAGTGAGACTCTCTCTTTAATTAATTTTGAACTTATTTTTGTGTATGAAGTTAAAGAATACCATGATCAAATGAGATTCATCTCAGGGATGCAAGGAATTTTCAATATCTGCAAATCAATTTGATAGACCACATAAACAAACTGAAGAATAAAAACCATACAATCATCTCAATAAATGCAGAAAAAGCTTTTGACAAAATTCAGCACCCATTTATGATAAAAACTCTCCAGAAACTGGGCATAGAGGGTACATACCTCAACATTACAAAGGCCTTATATGACAAAACCACAGCTAGCATCATACTCAATGATGAAAAGCTGAAAGCATCCCCTCTAAGATCAGGAATAAGACAAGGATGTCCACTCTCATCACTTTTATTCAACATAGTGTTGGAAGTCCTAGGTACAAGAATCAGAAAAGAAAAGAAAAAGAAGTTAAAGGAAATCTAAATTGGAAAAGAAGCTAAACTATCACTATTTGCAGATGATATGATACTATACATACATACAAGATCCTAAAGATGGTACCAGAAAACTACTAGAACTCATCAGTGAATTTGGTAAAGTTGTAGGTTAAAAAATCAATACACAGAAATCTGTTGCATTTATATGCACTAACAATGAAAGATCAGAAAAAGAAATTCAAGAAGCAATTCCATTTACCATCACATCAAAAAGAACAAAAAACCTAGGAATAAACTTCAGTTCAGTTCAGTTGTGTCTGACTCTTTGCAACCACATGAATTGCAGCACACCAGGCCTCCCTGTCCATCACCAACTCCCAGAGTTCACTCAGACTCGTGTCCATAGAGTCACTGATGCCATCCAGCCATCTCATCTTCTGTTGTCCCCTTCTCCTCCTGCCCCCCAATCCCTCCCAGCATCAGGGTTTTTTCCAATGAGTCAACTCTTCACATGAGGTGGCCAAAGTACTGAAGTTTCAGCTTTAGCATCAGTCCTTCCAAAGAACACCCAGGACTGATCTCCTTTAGAATGGATTGGTTGGATCTCCTTGCAGTCCAAGGGGCTCTCAAGAGTCTTCTCCAACACCGCAGTTCAAAAGCATCAATTCTTCAGTGCTCAGCTTTCTTCACAATCCAACTCTCACATCCATACATGACTACTGGAAAAACCATAGCCTTGACTAGATGGACCTTTGTTGGGAAAATAATGTCTCTGCTTTTGAATACACTATCTAGGTTGGTCAAAATTTTCCTTCCAAGGAGTAAACATCTTATAATTTCATGGCTGCACTCACCATCTACAGTGATTTTGGAGCCCCCAAAAATAAAGTCTGACACTGTTTCCCCATCTATTTCCCATGAAGTGATGGGACCAGATGCCATGATCTTAGTTTTCTGAATGTTGAGCTTTAAGCCAACTTTTCCACTCTCCTCTTTCACTTTCATCAAGAGGCCTTTTAGTTCCTCTTCACTTTCTGCCATAAGGGTGGTATCGTCTGCATATCTGAGGTTATTGATATTTATCCTGGCAATAAACTTACCGGCAATGGCACCCCACTCCAGTACTTTTGCCTGGAAAATCCCATGGATGGAGGAGCCTGTTAGGCTGCAGTCCATGGGGTCGTGAGGAGTCAGACACAACTGAGCAACTTCACTTTCACTTTTCACTTTGATGCATTGGAGAAGGAAATGGCAACCCACTCCAGTGTTCTTGCCTGGAGAATCCCAGGGACGGGGGAGCCTGGTGGGCTGCCATCTATGGGGTTGCACAGAGTTGGACACGACTAAAGCGACTTAGCAGTAGCAGCAGCAAGGACAAAAAAGACCTATACTCTGAAAATGATAAGATACTGATGAAAGAAATCAAAGACATAAACAGATGGAAAGATATACCATGTTTGTGGATTGGAAGAATCAATATTGTCAAAATGACTATACTGCCCAAGGTGGCAATCTACAGATTCAGTGCAATCCCTATCAAATTACCAATGGCATTCTTCATAGAACCAGAACAAAAAATTGCGAAGTTTGTATAGAGACAGAAAAGACCCTGAATGGCCACAGCAATCTTGAAAAAGAAAAATGGAGCTGGAGGAATCAGGCTCCCTGACTTTATACTATACTACAAAACTATAGTCATCAAAACAGTATGGTTCTGGCACAAAATTAGAAATAGAGATTAAAGGAACAAGATAGAAAACTCAGAAATAAACACATGCACCTATGGTCAATTAATCTATGACAAAGGAGGCAAGACTACACAATGCTGGAAAGACAGTCCCTTCAACAAATGGTGCTGGGAAATCTGGACACTCACATGTAACAACAACAACAAAAAAAGTAGAAATCATCCTTTGAATGTTGATCTTTACCTGGGCTAGCAATATGTGGTATGTGATGATGGACAGCAGCAGTTCCCAGTCAGCCTCGCCATCATGAAGGAAAACAACCAAAACACTTACAACCACTCTGTGTACCCAGCCATTCTGTTTTTCACTTTCAGTACAATATTCAATAAATTACATGAATATTCAACACTGTATTATAAAATAGACTTTGTGTTTGATGATTGTGCCTATCTACAAGCTACTGTAAGGATGCCAGGCATGTTTAAAGTGGCTAGGCTAAGCTGTGATGTTCAGTAGGTGCATGGGTGCATACTCAGTCATTTCATTTCTGTCCAACTCTTTGCGACCCTATGGACTGTAGCCCACCAGGCTGCTCTGTCCATGGGATTCTCCAGGCAAGAATACTGAAGTGGGCTGCCATGCCCTCCTCCAGGGGACCTTTCTGACCCTGGGATGGAACCCGCATCTCCTGCATTTCCTGCATTGCAGGTGGACTCTTTACCGCTGAGTCACTGGAAATACCTGTTCAGTAAGTAAGGTAGTATTGAATGAATTTTTGACTTAATGTATTTTCGACTTATGATGGGTTTATCAAGATGTAACTCGATCATGAGTTAAGGAAGATATACATGTCTCTTTGTCAGCTAATCAACTCCAACCTTTAAGTTCTTGTGTCTGATGTTTATAGATTTTTCTGTTTCTTCCATCACTGGGTATCCTCAGAAACTTCTGCTTCTAGTATTCTGTGCTGACAGAAGCTAGATACCCAAGCTAAAAGAACTGTGAGTCAATCCGGAGTTAAAAAGCTCTGAATGAAAGACTGGGCCTACCTATATATTTGAGAGTGTTAACTTTGTGGTGTTCATGCTCTGTGGCTTGTTGCTGGCTTTCTGATGTGTTCCAGATGCTAACATTGATAGTTAAGTAAACTCTAGGTTCAAGAAATATCAATATTATTATAATTGTATCTGGAGTCTTGGCTTCTATATCCTTTCCCAACATATATTTAATACATTCACACTTTTAACAAATACTATATGTTATGTGGGCTTAAAAACACACACACAAAATCTAAGCACCAGTAATTTGTTTTAAAAGCTAAGCTTTCTCTTCCTTCTCTTTTGGATACTTTAGCTGCCCTAAGCATTATGATTGCATACTTCAGCCATGCCTCTTTCCTTGTGTGTATTTTGTCTGGAAACTATTCAAATAACTTATTTACCCCTGGGAGGCCAATTCTTTTCCTGCCAGAAAGGAAGAGGGGCACAGCTGGGATGGGGAGGACCTGACCCTACTTCCCTGCCCCTGGATAATTCGTTATTATTATTTGGGGGTCTTTTTTATAAATTAAATATATAACAACTGCTAAAAAAATAAAATAAAATAATTAATTCAGATATATATACAGGGAACTATACTCAATATCATGTGATAAACCATAATGGAAAAGAATATGAAAAAGAAAATATATGTGTATAACAGAATCACTTTACTGGAGAAATTAACACAACATTGTAAATCAACTATAATTCAACAAATTTTGAATATATATATATATGTATAAATCAGACATATGTAAGTTTGTGAGTAATTCCACAAAAACTTCTAAGTAGGTATAAGTTGTATGTTTTCATTAAATGTCACTACAAATCTAGCAACTTTATAGGTCTCATTATTTACATATCAAAAAAAATCAAAATTTAATTTTATGGTAATATTCTGTGTTTAAATGTTCCACTTAATTTGATTAAGGCTTGTAAAAGCAAGAAATGGAGCCAAATAATTTTACAGTGATTTCTTCATCTTCTTTAGCATATTTAACTAGAAAAACAATTCAAGAGATCAGTATCACTTGAGCAGATCACTATAATGAACAGAGATTATTCACTGTGTCTGTTGTAAATTAAATGTTTTCCCAGAGACATTTAGAGTGATTAAAGTAGAAAGATAAAAATGTTTCCAACTAGACTCAATTACATACAAACTATAGACACTGTATGGAAAGCAGTAAAGGTTCTGACTTTAATCTCTAAAAGAAACAAAACAAATTTCAGCAAGAACAGAGTCTTGATTTGATAAGGGAAGAGAGCCAAGTTTGTGCTAGAAAAATAAATGGTAAAGTTTGTATATATATTATTGAATAGTTTCTTTCACTAAGAAAGAATAGAATTCTGTTCTTTCACTAAGAACAGAAAAGAATTCTGTTTCACTAAGAATATCCACTAAGTATTTTCTGCCACAGGATGGAGTTTCCTGTGCAGATAATTTACAGAATATTTCAATTTCTTACATTAACTTGTCATTATAATTGATTTATATTGTTTAAAATCTCATGATCACTGCTAAGGTCTATGTGTACACTATATGTATTTAAACTCTGTGTCAATAGATTATTTGTTTTTGCTTCTTTCACTTAGCATTTCATTGTAGTATGTTAGTTCTTCCTATACTTACAGTTTTTATATAGCTCTGCAAGGAGATCCAACCAGTCCATTCTGAAGGAGATCAGCCCTGGGATTTCTTTGGAGGCAATGATGCTGAAGCTGAAACTCCAGTACTTTGGCCACCTCATGCGAAGAGCTAACTCATTGGAAAAGACTCTGATGCTGGGAGGGACTGGGGGCAGGAGGAGAAGGGGACGACAGAGGATGAGATGGCTGGATGGCATCACTGACTCGATGGACGTTGAGTCTGAGTGAATTCCGGGAGTTGGTGATGGACAGGGAGGCCTGGCTTGCTGCGATTCATGGAGTCTCAAAGAGTCAGACAACACTGAGCGAGTTAACTGAACTAAACTGATGGTAGTTTTTCCTCTGTTTGGGCCATTTGGGTTGTTTTGTTTTCCCTCATATATTATTGTTGTTCAGTCACTCAGTCACGTTCGACTCTTTGAGACCCCATGGATTGCAGCATGCCAGGCTTCCCGGTCCTTCACAGTCTCCCAGGGTTTGCTCAAACTTATGTCCATTGAGTCAGTGATGGCATCTAACCCTCTCATTCTTTGTCGCCTGCTTCTCCTCATACATAGTGCAGCCATAAACATCTTTGTATCAACTTCTTGACTTTTCCTTTACTTACTTCCTTGGAGTATGTTCCCCAAAGTAGAATTTCCAAGGCAGGAAGTACATTCAGTTTAATATCACTTATTATACCTTTCCAGAGTTCTTTCCAGAAAGACTTGGCTGAACTTATAGAGCTTTCAGCATTGTACCTATTTATGAATGTACCCGCCATCATCGTTTTACTGTTATTTGTTTTTTGCTGTTTTTGTTTGTCATTTTAACTTCAATTTCACTTATTGCTAATCAGCCTTCCAAATATACATATAAATGTGATTCTTCTAATTTCCACTTATTAAATGGACTCTGAGAGAATAAATATATCCTCACCAAGCAGAGACAAACACGTGCCAACACAGTTAGTCAAAACTTGCTATCCTTCATGAACACCAATGGTATTTCTGTATACTAACAACAAACATATGGAGACTGAATTTAAAGACAGGAGACCATCCACAACCACTCTAAAGAAAATGAAATGATTGGGTATAAGCTTCACAAAACGTGTACAGAATCTGAATGCTGAAAAATATAAAATGCTAATGAAAGAAATCGAAGAAGACTTAAATAGAGACTATTGTGTTCACAGATTATAGTCTTTTTTACTTCACTAGATTTATTTCTTATTTAACATAAATAACAAGTAGAGAGGAATAAAGTCAAAACATCCAAAAGCTATGAATGCTGAGATTTTGGTTGGTTGACTCACTGGTTAAGTGACTTATCCCAAATAAAAGTCTTGCAGCTTATAAATGAAGTGATGGGACCAGATGCCATGATCTTAGTTTTCTGAATGTTGAGCTTTAAGCCAACTTTTTCCTCTCCTCTTTCACTTTCATCAAGAGGCCTTTTAGTTCCTCTTCACTTTCTGCCATAAGGGTGGTATCGTCTGCATATCTGAGGTTATTGATATTTATCCTGGCAATAAACTTACCGGCAATGGCACCCTTACTCCAGTACTTTTGCCTGGAAAATCCCATGGATGGAGGAGCCTGTTAGGCTGCAGTCCATGGGGTCGTGAGAGTCAGACACAACTGAGCAACTTCACTTTCACTTTTCACTTTGATGCATTGGAAGGAAATGGCAACCCACTCCAGTGTTCTTGCCTGGAGAATCCCAGGGACGGGGGGGAGCCTGGTGGGCTGCCATCTATGGGGTTGCACAGAGTTGGACACGACTAAAGCGACTTAGCAGTAGCAGCAGCAAGGACAAAAAAGACCTATACTCTGAAAATGATAAGATACTGATGAAAGAAATCAAAGACATAAACAGATGGAAAGATATACCATATTTGTGGATTGGAAGAATCAATATTGTCAAAATGACTATACTGCCCAAGGTGGCAATCTACAGATTCAGTGCAATCCCTATCAAATTACCAATGGCATTCTTCATAGAACCAGAACAAAAAATTGCGAAGTTTGTATAGAGACAGAAAAGACCCTGAATGGCCACAGCAATCTTGAAAAAGAAAATGGAGCTGGAGGAATCAGGCTCCCTGACTTTATACTATACTACAAAACTATAGTCATCAAAACAGTATGGTTCTGGCACAAAATTAGAAATAGAGATTAAAGGAACAAGATAGAAAACTCAGAAATAAACACATGCACCTATGGTCAATTAATCTATGACAAAGGAGGCAAGACTACACAATGCTGGAAAGACAGTCCCTTCAACAAATGGTGCTGGGAAATCTGGACACTCACATGTAACAAAAAAAAAAAAAAAAAGTAGAAATCATCCTTTGAATGTTGATCTTTACCTGGGCTAGCAATATGTGGTATGTGATGATGGACAGCAGCAGTTCCCAGTCAGCCTCGCCATCATGAAGGAAAACAACCAAAACACTTACAACCACTCTGTGTACCCAGCCATTCTGTTTTTCACTTTCAGTACAATATTCAATAAATTACATGAATATTCAACACTGTATTATAAAATAGACTTTGTGTTTGATGATTGTGCCTATCTACAAGCTACTGTAAGGATGCCAGGCATGTTTAAAGTGGCTAGGCTAAGCTGTGATGTTCAGTAGGTGCATGGGTGCATACTCAGTCATTTCATTTCTGTCCAACTCTTTGCGACCCTATGGACTGTAGCCCACCAGGCTCCTCTGTCCATGGGATTCTCCAGGCAAGAATACTGAAGTGGGCTGCCATGCCCTCCTCCAGGGGACCTTTCTGACCCTGGGATGGAACCCGCATCTCCTGCATTTCCTGCATTGCAGGTGGACTCTTTACCGCTGAGTCACTGGAAATACCTGTTCAGTAAGTAAGGTAGTATTGAATGAATTTTTGACTTAATGTATTTTCGACTTATGATGGGTTTATCAAGATGTAACTCGATCATGAGTTAAGGAAGATATACATGTCTCTTTGTCAGCTAATCAACTCCAACCTTTAAGTTCTTGTGTCTGATGTTTATAGATTTTTCTGTTTCTTCCATCACTGGGTATCCTCAGAAACTTCTGCTTCTAGTATTCTGTGCTGACAGAAGCTAGATACCCAAGCTAAAAGAACTGTGAGTCAATCCGGAGTTAAAAAGCTCTGAATGAAAGACTGGGCCTACCTATATATTTGAGAGTGTTAACTTTGTGGTGTTCATGCTCTGTGGCTTGTTGCTGGCTTTCTGATGTGTTCCAGATGCTAACATTGATAGTTAAGTAAACTCTAGGTTCAAGAAATATCAATATTATTATAATTGTATCTGGAGTCTTGGCTTCTATATCCTTTCCCAACATATATTTAATACATTCACACTTTTAACAAATACTATATGTTATGTGGGCTTAAAAACACACACACAAAATCTAAGCACCAGTAATTTGTTTTAAAAGCTAAGCTTTCTCTTCCTTCTCTTTTGGATACTTTAGCTGCCCTAAGCATTATGATTGCATACTTTCAGCCATGCCTCTTTCCTTGTGTGTATTTTGTCTGGAAACTATTCAAATAACTTATTTACCCCTGGGAGGCCAATTCTTTTCCTGCCAGAAAGGAAGAGGGGCACAGCTGGGATGGGGAGGACCTGACCCTACTTCCTGCTGCCCTGGATAATTCGTTATTATTATTTGGGGGTCTTTTTATAAATTAAATATATAACAACTGCTAAAAAAATAAAATAAAATAATTAATTCAGATATATATACAGGAACTATACTCAATATCATGTGATAAACCATAATGGAAAAGAATATGAAAAGAAAATATATGTGTATAACAGAATCACTTTACTGGAGAAATTAACACAACATTGTAAATCAACTATAATTCAACAAATTTTGAATATATATATATATGTATAAATCAGACATATGTAAGTTTGTGAGTAATTCCACAAAAACTTCTAAGTAGGTATAAGTTGTATGTTTTCATTAAATGTCACTACAAATCTAGCAACTTTATAGGTCTCATTATTTACATATCAAAAAAATCAAAATTTAATTTTATGGTAATATTCTGTGTTTAAATGTTCCACTTAATTTGATTAAGGCTTGTAAAAAGCAAGAAATGGAGCCAAATAATTTTACAGTGATTTCTTCATCTTCTTTAGCATATTTAACTAGAAAAACAATTCAAGAGATCAGTATCACTTGAGCAGATCACTATAATGAACAGAGATTATTCACTGTGTCTGTTGTAAATTAAATGTTTTCCCAGAGACATTTAGAGTGATTAAAGTAGAAAGATAAAAATGTTTCCAACTAGACTCAATTACATACAAACTATAGACACTGTATGGAAAGCAGTAAAGGTTCTGACTTTAATCTCTAAAAGAAACAAAACAAATTTCAGCAAGAACAGAGTCTTGATTTGATAGGGAAGAGAGCCAAGTTTGTGCTAGAAAAAATAAATGGTAAAGTTTGTATATATATTATTGAATAGTTTCTTTCACTAAGAAAGAATAGAATTCTGTTCTTTCACTAAGAACAGAAAAGAATTCTGTTTCACTAAGAATATCCACTAAGTATTTTCTGCCACAGGATGGAGTTTCCTGTGCAGATAATTTACAGAATATTTCAATTTCTTACATTAACTTGTCATTATAATTGATTTATATTGTTTAAAATCTCATGATCACTGCTAAGGTCTATGTGTACACTATATGTATTTAAACTCTGTGTCAATAGATTATTTGTTTTTGCTTCTTTCACTTAGCATTTCATTGTAGTATGTTAGTTCTTCCTATACTTACAGTTTTTATATAGCTCTGCAAGGAGATCCAACCAGTCCATTCTGAAGGAGATCAGCCCTGGGATTTCTTTGGAGGCAATGATGCTGAAGCTGAAACTCCAGTACTTTGGCCACCTCATGCGAAGAGCTAACTCATTGGAAAAGACTCTGATGCTGGGAGGGACTGGGGGCAGGAGGAGAAGGGGACGACAGAGGATGAGATGGCTGGATGGCATCACTGACTCGATGGACGTTGAGTCTGAGTGAATTCGGGAGTTGGTGATGGACAGGAGGCCTGGCTTGCTGCGATTCATGGAGTCTCAAAGAGTCAGACAACACTGAGCGAGTTAACTGAACTAAACTGATGGTAGTTTTTCCTCTGTTTGGGCCATTTGGGTTGTTTTGTTTTCCCTCATATATTATTGTTGTTCAGTCACTCAGTCACGTTCGACTCTTTGAGACCCCATGGATTGCAGCATGCCAGGCTTCCCGGTCCTTCAGTCTCCCAGGGTTTGCTCAAACTTATGTCCATTGAGTCAGTGATGGCATCTAACCCTCTCATTCTTTGTCGCCTGCTTCTCCTCATACATAGTGCAGCCATAAACATCTTTGTATCAACTTCTTGACTTTTCCTTTACTTACTTCCTTGGAGTATGTTCCCCAAAGTAGAATTTCCAAGGCAGGAAGTACATTCAGTTTAATATCACTTATTATACCTTTCCAGAGTTCTTTCCAGAAAGACTTGGCTGAACTTATAGAGCTTTCAGCATTGTACCTATTTATGAATGTACCCGCCATCATCGTTTTACTGTTATTTTTTTTTTGCTGTTTTTGTTTGTCATTTTAACTTCAATTTCACTTATTGCTAATCAGCCTTCCAAATATACATATAAATGTGATTCTTCTAATTTCCACTTATTAAATGGACTCTGAGAGAATAAATATATCCTCACCAAGCAGAGACAAACACGTGCCAACACAGTTAGTCAAAACTTGCTATCCTTCATGAACACCAATGGTATTTCTGTATACTAACAACAAACATATGGAGACTGAATTTAAAGACAGGAGACCATCCACAACCACTCTAAAGAAAATGAAATGATTGGGTATAAGCTTCACAAAACGTGTACAGAATCTGAATGCTGAAAAATATAAAATGCTAATGAAAGAAATCGAAGAAGACTTAAATAGAGACTATTGTGTTCACAGATTATAGTCTTTTTTACTTCACTAGATTTATTTCTTATTTAACATAAATAACAAGTAGAGAGGAATAAAGTCAAAACATCCAAAAGCTATGAATGCTGAGATTTTGGTTGGTTGACTCACTGGTTAAGTGACTTATCCCAAATAAAAGTCTTGCAGCTTATAAATTTGAAACCATGTGTCAGGAAAATTACTATACAAGCTACTACACTATACAATTCAGGTTTTTCTGGGAAGAGTCAAAACTGCAGATACTGAATCCATGAATGAAGTATTCTTTGGTATCCTGCCTGTTTATCTTCCAAGTAATGATCCCTGGGAGAGCCCCTTTTCAATTCTCTAAGTTCTTGGGAATTTTAGCCTGCTACTTAGTTCAGTTCAGTTCAGTCGCTCAGTCGTGTCTGACTCTTTGCTACCCCATGGACTGCAGCACGCCAGGCCTCCCTGTCCATCACCAACTCCCAGGGTTTACTCAAACTCATGTCCATTGAGTCGATGATGCCATCCAACCAACTCTTCCTCCGTCATCCCCTTATATAATCTCTACTTTTGCTGCAGTTCATGGGGTTGCAAAGAGTCAGACACGACTGAGGGATTGAACTTTTTTAATTTACAGGGATAGCAGGCCTTATGACTGTGGTGTCCTATAGTCAAGTTAAAATACAGAAGAGATCAGAAAATGTCCGTTCATCTTTTTCACATAAGAGTTGCTGCCCAAGGATTTGTTGTAGGAGCTGTGACTCTAGGTAACCTGCTTAATTATCTTTTTATTATTCATTCATTCAAATTAGAGAGTATTTGTATTCATTCATTCATTCATCCATATTCATTCATGAATATTGGATCAAGATGATTAATGGAAGAGGAGTGGTAAGAAAGACAGTGATCTTTACTTGGTTGAGGTTGCTGCCCAGTTATAGGCTTAATGTCTTGGTATTTTAAGCACTGAAAAACAAAACAAAACAACCACTCAGTAGGCAAAAGGTACAAAATTCCAGTTATAAAATAAATAAGTGAGATAAGTGATAGGGGTGTAATGTACATCATGGTGACTATAGTTAATAATGCTGTGTTGCATTGAAAGGTACTAACACAGTAGATCTTAAAAGTTCTCATCAAAAGAAAGATTTGTAACTACGTCTGGTGATAGATGTTAACTAGGTTTATTGTGGTGATCATTTCTCAATACATACAAACACAGAATCATTATGTTGTACACTATAGTGTTATATGTGAAATATACTTCAATTTTAAAAAGGAAAAACCCAGTAGAGAACTAGATTATAGTTTGTATTATCCTCTATAATACAAGGAGCAGTGAATAGTTTGTACCCTATATAACTGAGCTATCCAGCTTGAGCAACAGGCAATTTTTTAGTAGTCTATAAATTAAGTGATATTTACACAGTCAAACCCAAAGAATGAGCATAAAATTATATCAACAGCTAAATCAGATAGTTCAGGTAGACAAGGAGTCTACTTTGGGACCTAAACTACTTAAGGATTTTTGGTCTACATTAATGAGAACAAGTCACAATGTTCTCAGTTCCCCTTCATGATGTGCAAAGTAGAATCAGCCTGAGTAGGTCTAGGACTATGGGATGATGGGTGTGGGGCTTGCATATAGGGAGTTACATGGTAATTATCTTCTTACTATGAGCTGTGATATGTGAAAGAAGTGAAAGTGTTAGTTGCTCAGCTGTGTCCGACTCTTTGCGACCCCATGGACTATATAGCCTGCCAGGCTCCTTTATCCATGGAATTCTCCAAGCAAGAATACTGGAGTGGGTTACCATTTCCTCCTCCAGAGGATCTTCCCAACCCAGGACTGAACCCACCCCTCCTGCATTGCAGGCAGATTCTTTACTGTCTGAGCCACCAGGTCTTGAACAAAATACACCAAGAAACTTTAGTACAAATTAATGTGTTCTTCTTGTCATTCAGCAAACACTTATTGAGCATGTGCTATGTGCAAGGCACTGTACTGGTCTGGAGATAGAAGTAACTCCCCACCCTCAAATAGTTTAGTCTCCTTTGGGAGACAGACCAAGAGCAGAAGACAATATAAAGTTAAAGGTACTACAAGATAACACAGGTTGCTATGGAAGCACAAGCACAAAGCACAAGCACAAATTCTCTAGGGCTGAGAATCCAGGGGAGGCTCCTCTAAGGATGTGAACCATGTGATACACCAAGAATATGGAGGAATTAACTGAGCAGAGAAGGAAGTCAGGACTCTGGGTAGAAGAGAAAACAAAGGACATAGAGGCATGGCATGTTAGTGGAATGCTACATAGCTTGGTATGGTAGGTGAATCAATCACTGTTTGATGAGACTATAGAATTATTAGTAGTAACATAGAGTAATAGAGTTATTGTACATATTTAGATTTATTTAACTGTGATGATCTTGCTTATTATGTATTAAGAGCTGGGACCTGAAGTGGTCAGAACAAGTAGTTAGAAAGAAATACTAGATGAAAAGTGAGAGAAGTAAGAAAAATCTGGACCCTACAGGATGACCTAGAACAGATTGGAATCATTGTGGATTTCTCACCATCTGTAAGCATCCAAAGTAGATGCTGAGAGTGACATAGAAAAAGCTAATGCCCCTTAATCCTGGAGCTAAACATGGACCTGAACAAGGAGTCAGAGAACATGAAAGAGGAAATTCAGCAGAAGCCATAGTAGCTGCAGTCCTGATTGCTGCCCCATTCCAACAAGGTGGGCCAGCACATAAGCAAAAATAGGCTGCAAGAGTGTCTTTCCAGGTTCAAAGAACTTGGCTGCTGCTTTACTTCTGCCTTCTGGTCTCATGCAAAATGTCACCTGTGCAGATTTCCAGGGAATGAAACTGTGGAACTTAAAAAAATGCACAACGTGAGAGTTGAGAATTGAGGTTTATTTGGGGCAAAATGAGGACTGCAGACTGGGAGACAGCACATCAGATAGCTTTGAGAAACTGCTCCAGAGAGGTTGCAGGTGAGGTGGAGGAAGTGAAGTGAAGTAAGTCACTCAATCATGTCCAACTCTTTGCAACCCCATGGACTGTATAGTCCTTGGAATTCTCCAGGCCAGAATACTGGAGTGGGTAGCCTTTCCCTTCTCCAGGGGATCTTCCCAACCCAGGGATCAAACCCAGGTCTCTCGCATTGCAGCAGGATTCTTTACCAACTGAGCCACAGGGAAGCCTGTGTGGGGCAAGGGTAGTATATATTTGATTTTGGTGAAGGGGGAATACATGCAGTCAACACATACTTTTCCAGAAGGTTTCTGCTAGTCTCATGAGCTTTCTGCTAGTCACAAGGAACAGTCATCACCATAAAGAATTTTAGTACTTTTCTAGATGAGGAGATATAAGAATTGGACTCATAAAATCTGCTTCTGAAAAATCCGAAGACCTGTCTTGCCAGTATTTCCCTAAGCACAGAGTGCCTCATTTCTGCTCTGCACCCTAAACTCCTTTCAGGGGGTGTTGAAAACTGGTAGCACATGATTTAATCCCTGTAGAGGTAGATGCCAAGTGGCAATCTGTAGTTGACAAAAGGAGAGGAATTCTGGAAAACCTAGTTACAGTTTAGCTAAATTGACGCAGTACAAATCTACCACTGTCTACCCCTCATGGACCTGGCATCCATATATACCTCTCTTAATACATTTACCTTTAAACAAAGACAATGGCAAAATCACCCATGCCTTGTATAACCAAAAACATGCTCTCTCTCTCCCAAAGGGGATACAAGTCCTTCTGTCCATCTTTGGGTGATGCTGATTTATCATTGAGCTGAGTTGTGTTCCTCTTTGACATCCTATGACTTAAATCCTGAGATATGAGGTTAACTACTATTAACACTTTTTATATTAGATGGTAGATAAATGGAAGTGGCAAACAGAAAAACATTGGTAGATGTATACACAAGTGTATTTATATCAAAAAAAGGAAGAAATAATCATAACTACCACAGTCTTTGTTTCTGAAACTGGTCAGATGATCATGACTTGTATTATAACTATGTTTTTCCACTAGCCATTTTATCTATCTTTGCCTTCAGAAAGCATCTTGGCTATTCATGGTTATTTGACTGTGGTGTTAACCCAAACATTCATTCTTGAATGATCTGGGTCATTAAATCATCTTTCCTGAATTGGATGTAATTTTTTACCTTCTTTAATCACAGGACATGGGAGTACTAAGAAATACCCAAGAAAGTATACATTCCAGACATACTCCTCCTTACCTTAAGTATATAGAAGCAATTTCCTCTTAACAGATAAGATCAATATAATGGACTGATTACATTGGTTTTTTACAATGGACACATGGCTATGGTTTTTCCAGTGGTCATGTATGGATGTGAGAGTTGGACTGTGAAGAAAGCTGAGCGCTGATGAATTGATGCTTTTGAACTGTGGTGTTGAAGACTCTTGAGAGTCCCTTGGACTACAAGGAGATCCAACCAGTCCATTCTAAAGGAGATCAGCCCTGGGATTTCTTTGGAAGGAATGATGCTAAAGCTGAAACTCCAGTACTTTGGCCACCTCATGCGAAGAGTTGACTCATTGGAAAAGACTCCGATGCTGGGAGGGATTGGGGGCAGGAGGAAAAGGGGATGACAGAGGATGAGATGGCTGGATGGCATCACCGACTCGATGGACGTTGAGTTTGAGTGAACTCCAGGAGATGGTGATGGACAGGGAGGCCTGGCGTGCTGCGATTCATGGGGTCGCAAAGAGTTGGACATGACTGAGTGACTGAACTGAACTGAAATGAACTGAACTGATGTGATATCCTGTGCAATAGGGAGATGATCAAGGTCCTATAGACTAGATTCTGGCATAGGGCTAGAGAGTCCACACAGCCCCAAGTGAACACTGGAAGTGTACTGCTGGCCCTGCCAGATGAAACAAAACTGCTCCTGAAGGTCTTTACTAAGGTGTACAGAAAGAAAGCAACCCATAAGATTAACAGCTGCAAACCAAATAGTAAAAACTGTGTTCATTTGCCATAGCAGTGAAACCACACCTCTACAGTAGCTGCAATTAGATTGATCACCTGATTAAGTTTATAGAAATCCATTATCACAGTGCCCCACAAATGTGATTATTTCCCCCTTCCTCTTGAACAAGCACCCTGTTGAATAGTCACAGCTTCCTTGAGGAAGACTAGAAGGAGAATTTATATAGTATTTGCATTTTTGGCTGTGGAGTAAGGTCTTTCCTTAAGGACATCTGTCCTCGCCTTTACTGCAGGGACTTTGGGTCTATGAATTGACTCAAATTTGGGAATTGGTTGAGAGGCCATGGCTTTCTACTGTGATGATTCAAGTCAAACTTTTGTTCATCAAACCTAGAGCTTTTCTGCTTACATGCTGCTCAACACTTTCAACTCTAGGTACATGATAATGACTTAGCCAATGTCAAAGATCTTTTTGGCTTAGACTGTTCTGATTATTGCTTAAGATTTGCTGCCCATAACAATAATCATACTTTCCTTGTCTTTGCCAAATACATGCTGCTGCTTGACCCCTGCCAACCTACAATCTCATCATTCCCACTGAATTCAGGAAGCCCAGAAATTGCCACTGTCATTTCTGACTTACAGAAAATCACTACCATATACCTCTTCAAGGAGGCCAGGGCTCCCTTCACAAATGTATTACTTACAGCTTTCAGAAGGAAGGAGATATATTGAGGGGGTGAATGAGCAGGCTAAAGCTTCCCATGTGTCTCAGTGGTAAAGAATCCGCCTGCCAATGCAGGAGACACAAGAGATGTGGGTTCGATCCCTGGGTCAGGAAGATCCCCTTGAGGAGGAAATGGGAATCCACTGCAATATTCTTGCCTGGAAAATCCCATGGACAGAGGAGGGTCACAAAGATTCAGACGCGAGTGAGCACACCTGCACACAAGAGCAGGATAAATCCAGTCTAACATTCCAATGTCCCTAAGCCCTGAATACCTTCCTTTGTGGCAAAGTTTCTCGTACTCAACACTACTGACATTTTGGACTGGGTTGCTCTTTCTTGTGGAGGATCGTCCTGTGCATTTCAGAAAGTTCAGCACTATTCCTGGCCTCTACCCAACTAGATGCCAACAGTACCCATCCCACTGTGACAATCAAAATGTCTCCAGATAGTTCCAGATTTCCCTGGGGAATACAGTGCCCCCAGTAAAGAAGAATCACCGTCTACCATGGAAGTATCCTAACAAAGTTCTGGTATTTCAGCTTCATTAACGGAGACTACTTGTTGGTCCAAGTTTCAGTCATTCTAAGACTGAGATAGAAAGACTGTTTCTCCTGGCAAAGGAGTGTCCGTAAGCTATTGGCATTCGAGGATCCATTTTCATTGAAATCTGCCTGTATGTCCCCATCTCAATTTTCAGAGTCCTGCTCCTTCCAAAGCAATGCCCTAAACTTTAACATAAGAGGTGTTGTGCGGTAGGATGTTTAATCTGTGTTGTGAGTAACCACGAGATTAGCCTTTCTGTATATTTTTCAGAAACATCAATCTCATGGCTACAGGAATTAAGAGTTTCTTTTTGGAAAGTCACAAAACTTTCAGGTCCCTCACACAAACTTGAGCTGGGAATTAAAAGCCATGAGCCTATGGACTTCTCTGGTGGTCCAGTGGCTAAGAATCCAAGCTCCCAATGCAGGGGGCCTAGGTTTGATTCCTGGTCAAGGAACTAGATTCCACATGCTGAAAAAGACCTGATGCAGCTAAATAAAGAAATAATATTGCTTCTCAAAAAAAAAAACAAAAACAAAAACAATGCTTGAGCCCATCATATAGTTTTCCCAAGTTCTCCAGCACACTTAGAAGTAATCAACTGTATTATACTCCTTGTTTCCACGAAATGTTCTATGGCAGTAAATATTTGCTCATCCAAAGCCTTGCTTACTATAGGCACCTGATTAAGGGTATCTGCAAAGTGATGATTTTTTTAATGTTTTGCTAACACAAGCCATGAACTGCCAGCATACTCTTTGCCACTGGAGCAGGGAAAAAAAGACCATTAATACCTTTAAAGCATCAGAGAACAAACTCCAGATAGCCCAGAAGGAATCCTCAGGGTTATGCATCTCTGGAAGCTTCTAATGCCAAATTCTGCATCAGTCTGTTTGTTAGGGAAAGCACACTGACTCTAACCACCCACCCTGGCCAGGCACCATAGTAACCATTTGCGTGAGTTATTTTACACAGGAGGGCCTAGTAAGGAATGCAGCACTAATAAGCCACCACCAACCTGAAGAGTTCCGGAAAGGTCAAAAGGAGATACCATGTGTCTGACCACATCCCAAAATCCTTCTTGCTGGTATCCTGCGGGGAGCGAGCTCCGCCCCTGGCAAAGGTCATGAGGAAGGAGGCTTGGCATACGCAAAGGCGAGATCAAGCCTCAGGAGTCTCCCTGGAAATTCTCGAGCAATCTACCCCCAAAACCAGAGTCTGCCTACTTTCTGCTTTGTGCCTTCACCTACACCTCTGACTTTACGGTGGGCTGTCCCCCACTACCTCTCTGAAAAAAGAGTTAGCTTACAGCTCCAGTTAATAATTCCTGGGTGTGACAGTGTTTCAACCTACAAACTCCTCTGGAAATCCTCTAGCCTGCCTGAATAGGTTTTTCCAGCCACATGTGATTGCTCAGAGCCTCCCAACTGTGAGAGGCATGAGATGTTCTAAACTGTCTAAACACAGATTCCTTTGAGCAGTTAAAAGATTGATTAGAAATTGTATTGGTGAAGGATTTTCACTTTTTGGGCCAATGTTTGCTGCTAAGTTTCCATATCCCTTACCTGCTGTGTCCCTGGCAGTGTATTGATTAATATAATTGGTGTAAATAGTAGCTTTAATGTTTGTAACCTGGGACCCTTGAGTTAATTCTTTTTCTTGTTCTAGCCCACCACACCTTTGCTCTGTAGGAATGCAACTTTATCTAATGCTTTTGGAGGGTGGCGCCTGACTAATCACCTTTGGAGAAAAATAAGTTTTCTGAAGAAAGGGTCTTAAAATGTTAACAGGCCTCCGGGCCAGAAGATGATGCAAATCACCTAAGCTTTTGCATATGATAAGTTTGCAGGAAGAAAGCCTGGCTTGCTGCATGACTCTACCCCTTCCCCCATTATTCTCTATGCACAACTCAAGGTATAAAAACTACTTTGGAAAATAAAGTGCGGGCCTTGTTCACCGAAACTTGGTCTCACCATGTTGTTCTTTCTCTTACTTTCTGGCTGAATTATTCAGCCTCTTTTCTCCACTGAATTTCCTCACTGAGCTATCCTTATTTCAGTCTCTTTTCTCCACTGAATTTCCTCACTGAGCTATCCTTATTCTCTTAGTCTTTATTTATTTTTTTTCTATTAGTCTTTATATCCTTAATTAAAGTTTGATTAAGCAGTTGTTTCCTGATCCTCGCCGACGCCGTCCCCACTTCGAATTCCCTGGATCCACCGGGCTGGACCCCGGCAGTATCCATCTTGGCTGAGCAATGCATGCACCACCAGGAGGGATTCTGAGTCAAAATGATTGGCCAAAGACAATGTGGAAACTAATCCCACTGCCATAAAACCCAAGACTGGGAACCACAAGGCAGAGCAGTTCTCCTGGGTTCCTTTACCCTACTGCTCTCCGCCCAGGTGCCCTTTTCAATAAAATCTCTTGCTTTGTTAGTTTGTGTGTCCTCTCAGACAATTCATTTGAGTGTTAGACAAGAGCTCATTTCTGGGCTGTGGAAGGGGTCCCCATTCCTGCAACAAATGGTGACTCTGGTAGGGAGTCACCATTTGGTGACTCTGACCACTTGGGGTACTCAGGGACCAGTTCGCCTGCCAATGGACCAGACCCAGCGGCTGCAACCAGGACCCTTTTGTGCCTGGTCTCTTCCTGAAGCAGACAACTCACCAGGGTGCCCCGACCATGTAAGGAACGAGAGACTTTATTGACCCCTCTCTTTCCTTCTCTCCCTCTTTCCTCTCCTTAACCCTTCCTATCCTATCCTTTTCTTCTAGTCCCCTGGTCCTAATGCAAGAATCTGGTCAAAGGGCCTCAGCCTGACTGAGGATCAAAGGCTGATCACCTCTACTTGGCAGAGAACTCAAATCATGGCTCTGTTCTGCCTGGTTTCTGGCTTGAATTCTGGTTTTGTTCTGGTCTGGCCTGGACCGGTTTCTGGTAGGGCCGAGTTCCAGTCCTCCCTTCTCTGGAGGCCCAGCATAAGGTCCTGTAACACCTGGGTTCTGCAGGTGGCAGGAGACGTCTGTAAGGCCACCCCTTTTGTCCCCCCCTCAGGCCTCCCTCCCCCTCTTCTTTCAACCTGGCTTCCTTTCCTCCCTTTGAAATCTTTGAAGACCTAAGCTATTTTCATTTACTCTATTAGTACTTGGATCTGAAGTTCTGTATCTCCATAGAAGGCTTTCTGAGAGACTGTCATCTTGTATTTAAGGGAACGTGCGATTAGGACTGACAGGCCTGTGTGTTTCATACTTCGTGTTCTGTGTTATGATTTGCAATGGCCATTTTGCTTTGTGTGAACACCATTTTATTAGACCTGCTGCCATTCTGTTTAGACCTCAGAGAAAGTTGATTTAGGTAAAAGTCCTAGAAAACTGGTTCCAAAATTTTTGCATATACGGTTAGTAAAAGCAAACTTGATCAAACAGCTTTTTAGAATTCTGACCCTGAGATCAGAAAATCAAGTACTTTCTTGAAAATCAAGAACTTGATTTTCTCTCCCTATGCCTTGAGACCAGGGCTCTCAGGAACACTTATCCAGACCACCTCTAATTCCTGAGACTGAGGGGAAAATGGGAAGAAGCCTTTAAATTTTTTATTTATTCCAACTGTTATTTATAAATTAGTGAATTTTATATTCTAATATCTGATTCATGACTAAGTTTAGAAAATGAAGCTAGATCTTGCATTGTGTCTATCTGAATATGTGTATGTCTTTGCATGACTTTCTTAGCCCTGAAAGGTTTTAAGAGTTCGTCTGAGATTGTATAAAATTTCAGCAAAGCAAAAAAGTCTATGATCAATTATGGTTTTATAAATCATCAGGCCAAGTTTATTGAGACCAGACCTATTTCATAAACAAACTGGTCTTAATTTGGTTATGTTTGGTAATGAGGGTGGTTTTAGGGAGAAAAAGATGTTTCAGTGAATATTAAATCCCAGTTTGTTAATGGAGGTCTGTGTCAGACTCATTTCCTGGATAGTTCTTTGCTATTATGCAATATTAACATAAAATTTAATTGAACATTTAAAGAACACCCCTAAGTTTGTTCCTGAAACTTATCTCAGTAATCTTTAGACAAAGATCAAATGCCTCACAACCTGCAACCAGGACTGGAAAAAGACATAATTTAAGAGACTGTCTCCAACCTGGATGGTTTTTATCAGGTACTCTTAACTAGCTCATGCACAGTGAAATTGAAAGGAAATTGACCTTAGATTAATTCCCACTTTCAAAGGCTCCTACTCTGGACTGGTCTATAGGGAGAACAGCTGACCTGAACTCACCTCAAAATGACACTCAAACAGAGGAAACTGCACTACACTAGGAGGAGAAGACGACATCAGAGATAGACAGCTTGCCCAGGATCCTCAGTGTGATTTTATGATCATTTATGACATGTTCTTGACTTCTTAGACCTTTACGTATGAATCAAATGTTTTTCTATCCTAGGCATGATTCTATGCTAGTTTTAGAAATCAATCCAATTGTTGGGTTTGTGGCCAATTACCAACATTTGAGGAGAAGGCAATGGCACCCCACTCCAGTACTCTTGCCTGGAAAATCCCATGGACAGAGGAGCCTGGTCGGCTGCAGTCCATGGGGTCGCTAAGAGTCAGGCACGATTGAGCAACTTCACTTTCACTTCACCAGCATTTAGTTCTGGGTTACTTTGGTGAATTTCTCTTCTCCAAGGCTCTAATTGGTCAGTTCTGAGGAAATTTACTTTAAAAGAAAAATCATAGTCATGTTCAGGTCACTATTGATAATGCTAGATGGGATCCCCTCACCTGTCAATTAATAATGCCTGCTCTAACCCTGGCCATAAATTTGAGTTTTCTCCTATTACTCAATCTCAATCAGAGCAACAAGCAAAGTTTAAGCCAAGAAATAAAATCTCTCACAATAATGGGATGGATTTATGTAGATAACACCAGGCTATGAATACTTAAGTTTAAAGTCTCCTCTATGTTGGTAACAAATCATACTAAGGATAATCAATCTAATAACACTAGGAAACTGAGCTGTGTGCCTTATGGACAATGTCAATATGTAATTTCCCTGGAAGAACAGACTAAGGCAGATAACCTGCAATATTACTGGCCTGCTGTTGGGGGCCAGAGTGAGGTACTCCGCCCATGGCAAAGGTCATGAGGAAGGAGGCTCGACATACGCAAAGGCAGGATCGAGCCTCAGGAGTCCCCCTGGAAATCCTCGAGCATTCACCCCCATAACCAGAGCCTGCGTACTTTACTACTTTGTGCTCTCACCTACACCTCTGACTTTACGGGGGGCTGTTCCCCACCACCTCTTTCGGAGAAGGAGTTAACTTAGAGCTCCAGTTAATAATAATTCCTGGGCGTGATAAGAGTGTTTTAACCTACAAACTCCTCTGAAGGTTCTCTAGCCTGCCTGACGGGCTTGTCCGGCCACATGTGATTGCTCACAGCCTCCCAACCGTGAGAGGCACGAGATGCTTTAAACCTTCTAAAAACAGGTTCCTTAGAAAAGTTAGAAAACTATTAGTATAAGTATAATGGGCTGATTAGAAATTGTATTGGTGAAGGGTTTTTCATTTGTTGAGCCAATGTTTGTTGCTAAGTCTCCATATCCCCTGCCCTTACACACATTAATGAATATATAGAAGAAATAAGTATTAACCTTTGATATTAATCACGTTAGACCTTAGGCTAAGTAAATTCTTTCCTTAACTAAAACCCACTACGCCCTCACCCTATAGGAATGTAACTTTATTTGGGTGGCGTCTGTTTTAAGAATAATCACCCCTGGAGAAATAAGTGTCCTGGTTGACTGACCACTGTCACAAGGACAGGGTCGTAAATTGTCAGCAGGCCCCCCTGGCCAGAAGATGATGTAACACCCCTAAGACCTCTGTATACATTTGTGTGAAGCACCTGACTTTAATAAAAGTCAGGACTGCTGTCCCCGTGTGACTTTTGTATAACATCTCAGTGTATAAAAACAGACTCTGGAAAATAAAGAATGGGGATCAGTTCCTCGAAATACTGGTCTCCCCATGTCGCTCTCTCTCTCTCACTCTGGTTGAGTCTCCATCTGGAGTGCGGAACCCACCAAGCTTACTAATTTTGTCTGGGCTTCTAAGATCCGACTGGGGAGGCCTCAGTGTCTCCTCTCCTTCAGGAGAACAGAAGGACGCCTGCGGCCTACGTAAGTGGTGCAAGCTTCTTGTCTTGAAGTTTTATTGGTCCCCCGAGTAAACCAAGCTACTCAGCCTCTTTTCTCCACTGAATTTTCCTACTGAGCTATCCTTATTCTATTACTCTTTATATATTTAATTAATATCTAATTGAAGCTATTGTATCCTGACCCTCGCCGACGCCGTCCCCGCTTCGAATACCCTGGATCAGCCGGGGCTGGACCCCGGCAGCCTGCATCTAATGGAAGTTCTTGGCTTAATTCTTACTTATGACTTTACTAATACTGCTACTATGTTATTTGCATTTTGCCTATTTTACAAAATTGCTCTTTCTTACCTTACCAAATGTGTGACTGAGCCTCTAATAAAATAAAATATAGTTCCACATGAGATCAATGATTATAACAGTGTAACTCTAGATATGGGAAAAAGCAACAAAAGGAGGTTTTCCTGGACCAAGAGGTTAGTAAGATAGGTGGTCTAGAGAATTCTGGATGCTGTTCTATGGCCTAGTCCAGTAACAGCACATTGAGTGGCCTATCAGAAAGATGTCTGACAGACCTGAGAGTCAGCATTCTAATTACCGTGGGACAAAATGGTCATGAAATGACCCCTCCCCCAAATCACGGTCAAGTTTATGACCATGAAGGGGCCCTGCCAACTGGAAACTGCCACTTGCCATTTACCTCTACAAAGGTTAAAGCATGGCCACTGCAGCTGCTGTCCTTCAACATGCCTGAAAGGAGCTCAGGGTACAGATCAGGGAGGAGGCACTCTGCTCTGGGAAACTCTGGCAGAACAGGCCTTCAAGTAGTTAGATATTTTCTAACTAGTCTTCTTCTAAAGAAGACTTCACAAGTCCCAATTCTTGCATCTTCTCATACCTAGAGAAACACTGACATCATTAACGGTGACATCTGCTCTGGCTATTAAGGAGAATATTACAATTAAAAGTCAAAATAGAGTAGCTATGGTTCAAACATTCAAGGAAATTACTAGGTGACACTATGGGTATAATTTCAGACTAGTCCTTGTATGGATAAGAACTTGAGTTTTCTGAATTGTGTCAGACTTAGATGCCACCAGATATTCTCAAAACAGTGTCTGCAGGCAGCTAGTAACTTCAACCTTACTTTTTATAAAACAAACAACTGGCTACAGGCTACAAGTGTCCCCAAAGTGCCAGGTCCAGACTGGGTTTAATGCCTATTGTTCTAAAAAAGTGAGATTTATTTTGTCTATTTTAAAATTCCTTATCATGAACTCCTTGGGCAAAATTCAGATTTAAATTGAAGAAAGTAGGGAAAACCACTAGGCCAGTAACGTATGACCTAAATCAAATCCTTTACGATTATACAATGGAAGTGACAAATAGATTCAAGGGATTAGATCTGATAGAGTGCTGGAAGAACTATGGATGGAGGTTCATAACACTGTACAGGAGGCAGTGATCAAAACCATCCCCAAGAAAAAGAAATGCAAAAAAGGCAAAATGGTTGCCTGAAGAGGCCTACTAACCCCTGTTATCACCATATGGATACTGTTCATGATTGCTCCATGTTTTGTCAATTGTTTAACCCATTTTGTCTCTGCACAGGTCAACAAGCTACAAAATGCAATGCTAGTTCAACAAGGATACATAAATATCCAACCGCAGAAAATATCTCACTCACCCTTAGATGGACACCACTATAAGGGCTCTGAGGCTTGAGACTAGTAAGATGGGGAGGCCCAATACCCCTTGCCATCCCAGCTCAGCAGGAAGTAGCCTGAGAGACCTCCACACCCCTATAACCAAAGAACTGGGCCTCCCATCTCTTGAGAGGGAAATGTTAGGTAATTAGAATAGGAAAAAGGAGTCCCAAATGGCGGTGGCTAAAAGATAAACGGAAAAGCCCATGAAAATGGAACAAAAGAAAACCCGCAGACCAGAGTGAGAACCTCAGGTGAAACAATATGCCCCCTTCCTGGCCAGCCCTAATTTGCACAGGGCAGGCGAGGGAGGAGGAGACAAAACGTATAAAAAAAGGGAGCCAAGATACACTGGGGCCTCTCCTTTGGGGTGGCCTGTCCTCATGCCTTGAGGGTATACTATCCTGTTTGCCGAATAAAACTCTGAGCTGTAACCAAGCTGTTAACACTGGTTCACCATTTCAAATCTTTGTTGTGGAGAGACAAAACCAAGGAAATTACACACTGTCTCAACAGGATCAGAACTCTGGGGAACTCCTACATCTAAGAAGTAGCATGGGTGCATACTCAATGGTATCCAACTCTGTACCCCCATGGATGGTAGCGCACCAGGAATTTTTGTTCCATGGAATTTTCCAGGCAAGAATACTGAGTTGGTTCAAGTAGGCTGCCATTTCCTACTCCAGGGAAACTTCCCAACTCAGGGGTTGAACCTGAGGTAGGCAAGGGATTAATCAGTTCAGATCATTTAGTCGTGTCTGACTCTTTGCGACCCCAAGGACTGCAGCATGCCAGACTTCCCTGTCCATCACCAACTCTTGGAGCTTACTCAAACTCATGTCCACAGAGTCGGTGATGCCATCCAACCATCTCATCCTCTGTCGCCCGCTTCTGCTCCCGCCTTCAATCCTTCCCAGCATCAGGGTCTTTTCCAATGAGTCCGTTCTTTGCCAAACTATTGGAGTTTCAGCTTCAGTATCAGTCCTTCCACTGAATACCCAGGACCGATTTCCTTTAGGATGGACTGGTTGGATCTCCTTGTAATCCAAGGGACTCTCAAGAATCTTCTCCAACACCACAGTTCAAAAGCATCAGTTCTTCAACACTCAGCTTTCTTTATGGTTCAACTCTCACATCCATACATGGGATGGGAAAACCATAGCTTTGACTAGAGGGACCTTTCTTGGCAAAGTAATGTCTCTGCTTTTTAATATGCTGTCTAGGTTTGTCACAGCTTTTCTTCCAAGGAGCAAGTGTCTTTTAATCTCATGGGTGCAGTCACCATCTGCAGTGATTTTGGAGCCCAAAAAAATAAAGTCTGTCACTGTTTCCACTGTTTCCCCATCTATTTGCCATGAAGTGATGGGACCAGATGCCAAGATCTTAGTTTTCTGAATGTTGAGTTTTAAGCCAATTTTTTCACTATCTTTCACTTTCATCAAGAGGCTCTTTATTTCTTCTTTGCTTTCTATCATAAGGGCGGTGTCATCTGCATATCTGAGGCTATTGATATTTCTTCCAGCAATCTTGATTCCAGCTTGTGATTCATCCAGCCCAGCGTTTCTCATGATGTACTCTGCATACATGTTAAATAAGCAGGGTGACACTATAGAGCCTTGACGTACTCCTTTTCCAATTTGGAACCATTCTGTTGTTCCATGTCCAGTTTTAACTGTTGCTTCTTGACTTGCATACAGATTTCTCAGGAGGCAGGTCAGGAAGCCTGGTAGTCCCATCTCATTAAGAATTTCCCACAATTTGTGGTGATCCACACAGTTAAAGACTTTGGCATAGTCAATAAAGCAGAAGTCGGTATTTTTCTGGAGCTCTCTTGCTTTTTCCATGATCCAGAGGATGTTGGCAATTTGATCTCTGGTGCCTTTTCTAAATCCAGCTTGAACATCTGGAAGTTCACGGTTCACGTACTATTGAAGCCTGGCTTGGAGAATTTGGAGCATTACTTTGCTAGCCTCTGAGATGAGTGCATTGTGTGGTAGTTTGAGCATTCTTTGGCATTACCTTTTTGGGGGATTGGAATGAAAACTGACCTTTTCCAGTCCTGTGGCCACTGCTGAGTTTTCCAAATTTGCTGGCATATTGAGTGCAGCACTTTCACAGCATCATCTTTTAGGATTTGAAATAACTCAACTGGAATTCCATCACCTTCACTAACTTTGTTCATAGTGATTCCTAAGGCCCTCTTGACTTCGCATTCCAGGATGTCTGGCTGAAGGTGAGTGATCACACCATCGTGATTATCTTGGTCATGAAGATCTTTTTTGTATAGTTCTTCTGTGTATTTTTGCCACCTCTTCTTAATATCTTCTGCTTCTTTTAGGTCCATACCATTTCTGCCCTTTATTGTGCCCATCTTTGCATGAACTATTCCCTTGGTATCTCAATAATTGTGTCTAATAAGCACAGAGAAATGAGTCCTATAGTACTCTCTGAAACAGATAATGTTATTTCCATAGATACAACAATGATTCAAGTTTAAACATTTTTTGGCTTGAATTTTATGCATCTTTGATAGTTACAATACTATTTCTTTAGAAAATTATGCAGACATCTGCCTTATTTTTCTATCTGATCAGGATGAGAAAATGAACTTACTGACCCTTTAGGTTCTGTTCACTCAGTAGGTATTAACAGAAAGTGTCATAAATAAACCAGAAGGAAAATGAAATAAATTTTAAGTTTAGACTATGTAGTACATTACTTTGCTAACAAAGGTCCGTCTAGTCAAGGCTATGGTTTTTCCGGTGGTCATGTATGGATGCGAGAGTTGAACTATGAAGAATGCTGAGCGCTGAAGAATTGATGCTTTTGAACTGTGGTATTGGAGAAGACTCTTGAGAGTCCCTTGGACTGCAAGGAGATCCAACCAGTCCATTCTGAAGGAGATCAGTCAGTCCTGGGTGTTCTCTGGAAGGAATGATTCTAAAGCTGAAACTCCAGTACTTTGGCCACCTCATGAGAAGAGGTGACTCCTTGGAAAAGACTCTGATGCTGGGAGGGATTGGAGGCAGGAGGAAAAGGGGACAACAGAGGATGAGATGGCTGGATGACATCACCGACTCGATGGACTTGAGTTTGAGTTAACTCCTGGAGTTGGTGATGGACAGGGAGGCCTGGCGTACTGCGATTCTTGGGGTCGCAAAGAGTCGGAAATGCCTGAGTGACTGAACTGAACTGACTGACTAGATAGCTGATGCCTTGACAACTGTTATGGAATGTATTTTAAATCTGCCACTCCCTATCTTGCTTTGGGTATGAACATTTGTTGATGTCCCTGGAATTCACAGAATCAGCTCTTCCTCAGGCTATCCTCCCAGGCCCTTCCCCCTTTCTGCAGAGCCCTAGGACCTCATCCTTGGGGAAGATGTACATCTGCTCATGTGCCTAAAGATAGCTAATTCATCCACTCAACGGTAAATTCCTAGAAGCAGGGAATACGATCCATTCATCTTCCTTTTTATCAAAATACTGAATACAATACTGAGTACAGTACTGAATACAGAATACTGTGTACAATACTGAATATATGTTTTCTAAGTGCCTATTTTTTAAATCTCAAGATCTAGCCAATCTTCCCACTTTCCCTTCTCACCACTATCTTAAAATTCAAACTTCACAGTGGCACAGTAACATCATAAATTCAGATTTATACTGATTCTAAAGGGTTCTTGGATTTGGGGGTTTTTTTCCCTCTAGAGTCATTTGTATGATCCAAGCCAAAAATGAATACGATAAAGAGTGTTTGTTTTCAATTGTAGGTTAGTTTTAGAAAAAATACAAGTGATGCAATTCAGTGTTTGTTTCTTACGGATATTCTACTAATATACATCTTTTTGTTTCTAGGTGTTCTTTACTTTATAAGGATTACTCTGTAAGGATTACCAAAAAATGAAGTTACACACAAGAAAAATAAGAAGCCTTCTGAGAAGTCCTTATGAAGAGTGAATTTTCAATATATAGCAAATTATACTGCAGAAGTTCCCATCAGAATTCGTATAGCCTTCAATTGTTTAAGACATTGATTTCCAAATCAGTAATCATAGTCAACTCAAAAATACCTTTGTCTTTTAGAACCTAGGACATGATGTTCTCACTTAAGAATTTTTTTATTTTCTAGTTAGTGGCAGAAAATAATCTATATTATGCCAAATCGATCTGAAAATTAGGAGTTATATAATGGCTACAGAAAACTTTTCACTATCCATATTAAATGTGATGCTCTATTCACTCAATTCTCTCCAAACAGGGCAAGGTAATTAAGGCTTTCATAAACTCCTTTTTAGAATGGGCAAAAATTAATTCAGAGGAGAATGAACGGCCATGTTTTTATTTAAATTTGGTTCAGCCCAGAGGCCCCCGGTGGGAGTGCACGTGGCTAGCACAGAGCTTGTGCTGGGTAGCGTGCTGTCTGGGGCTCGGTGAATTAAAAAAAAAAAAAAACCTGGTTCATTACTCTGCACCTCACTCTTATAAAGAAATTTGACTCATTTACCACAAACATAAATATCTAAGATTTAAATATTTGTGTATTCATCCTTATACTTCTTAAAAGTATTTTTGGGAGTACAAAGGAAAATTGCTAAAAAAAATATCCCTTTTCCCTCATATGGCAGTATTGTGGGAGATGTGGTATGACACTGCAGAAAACACAAGAAACAAAGATAATAAATGTGAAGTATACCTGAGGCGTCAAGCTCCTCTGTAAGCCTTAGGGTTCTAAAAACTAGCTCCATCTTGCTAAAGTCATAACTGCTATGCCTAAGATCTCTTGCAACTCCAGGCCTGGGGAAGAAAACCAAAGAGGGGGAAAAAAAGTACCCACTGAGATAAAAGCAAGAATGCACTATTAAAAAAAAAAGGGTGGGGGGACACTATAATATGATCTGTAGTGCTGATTTCCTCTTCCTTGATGTTTTCTGTACTGGAGAAATTATTCTGACTGGAAAGTGAAGTCTAGTGTTTGGAGAAGGGAAAGATGCAGGAATACTGGATACTATATCTACATTCTAGACAACATTAACTCACTGCTCTATGTTATATACACTTTTCTCTAGGGCATAGGGTAATTCTTTTTAAAGTTGCCATCTGTACTCACCATGAAGCTCTTCAAGCGCCACCAAGAGACATACATGTTTCAGTCAACACTGTCCCGTTTAGGAAACAGGCAAGGAAAGAATCCAGCTACTCTATTTCCCTAGAGTAAACATTCCAGCAGTTGGCTCCAATGTGTTCCATGAGAGTCAGGAAAATTTAAGACCGAGGCCATAGAAATGTCATCCTTCATACTGATTATACAATGAAAAGATACTTCTAATCAGGCTACCACAAAGATCCCCCTCTCCCAAAAGATTCTCAACATTAAAAATAGATGAACTGTTTAATCAGAAATGGGCTCTTCTCACAAAACCCAAAAGACTCCAGAATTTTACAATAATCTTACTCTGAATATACTAATGTAATTCTTGCTTGAAAAAAGCAGTGAAAAAAATTAAGAGTAGTTATACATAAGAGCTCAGCAATTATGCTTAAATTAAAATGCAAAATCATTTATGGAGACGAGCTAAGTATGCAGGATGCCCATTTACCCACATTAGCTTGGGCAAAGAGGGGAGGTCATGGAGGGAAGACCCTACAGATACAAACCTGAATGTGCACGGTACTTCTGGGGCAAAGGCTTGGTGCTTAATATCATAATGTTTAAAAACTGAGAAGGCTATTTTCATTGGCTGCTGTAATCTCTGATGCCTCACTGACTAGTTAAACTATTGGGTATGCTCTGAATGCCTTTTTTATTAGGCCAGCACACAGTTATGTAGCAGCAGCTGCTCAATAATGTAGTATGTAGCAGCAGCTGTTCAATTCAATACTGAGCAGCTGCTCAGTATTGAACTGCATTTTTCTGAAACTCTGGGTATATACTGTCAGAGAATCCTTTTAAAATTGACTCCACAGTGTTAAACCTTAGGAATTGAGTGAGTATGTACATCTAGGTTAATCTTAAGACTGAATATATTGGGACTTCCCCTGAACATATTGGGTTAAGACTCTCTACTTTCACTGGAGGTGGATATCAGTTGGATTCCAGGTGGGGAATCCCGCATGCCGCCCAGTAGGGTCAAAGGGGGGGAGATTGATTATATTACTGTCTATATAAGCACATATCATAGAAATCCAGATTTGTAAATCATAATGATTAAATGCTCTTAACTTAGCAAAAACATCTACCCAAGACTCAATCTTTAAACATCAGTCTCCTCCACTGGTTTTGGCATGACCTAGTTTTTGCTTTATATCAAGTTTTCTGATTACAGGAGTTGTATGACCTGAGGGGTATACTTATAAATAAATTTCTGCAAACTCTAGTCTATTCCTAGTAACATACAATTAAAGAATGGAGATAAGCTACAGAAATGCCCCTAAGAACTTAATCTCTGTTTAACCAACCACCTTATCTTTCTCATGAGCTGTATAACAGGATTTTTTTTTTTGCTTTTTTCTTTCCCCAAACATTCTCTGGTAATGAAACTACTGAGAAATGAACATCTGGACACTTGCCCAGGGAGGGAAGAAAAACCCAACAAACTGATTCATCTAGAGTTGCTGTCTCTGTATAAAGAAACCAAAACACTGAAATTCATTTTTTAAGTCTCTTTTTCAAATAAGAGCTGATAAATGATGTTAATTCAGTTTTACTTTTAAGATCACAAGCTCTCTAACCTGGGATGCAAGGCTGTTGCTCTTATCAGAAATTTCAAAGGCCACGAAGTAGAAATGAGGGATTTTTAAAGAATCATCTTGGAAAAAATATCCCTGACACTCAGAGGATCAAATCATTACAAATCAACAAAGGTGATGTCTGGATTTTTTTTTTTTTAAGTCTTACTGAAAGGTCCTAAGTTTTAAAATAAGGCAGCAAGGTTTACGCTGAAAGAGGAAAATGATGCTCAAACATACAAAGGCTGCAGGGCTTGCAAATTCAGTGTCTTTGGGGCTGGGAGAAAAGGAGAGAAGGCACAGACTGTATTCCATTAAGAACGGATAGCTGCCATTCAGTGTAAGCCAACTGCACTTCCATTAAGGGGTGTGAGCCTGGTGTTCAGAATCCTCTGACTTTTCAATCAGATCAATATGCAGAAACTTTCAAGTTTTAGGTATTAAATGATGTATTATAAAAATTTTATGGAAAAAAATCCTGGTTAGGAAGAGGAGTCAAAAAAAACTCTATAATCCACATGTGGGCAGGCAGTTTGTGACAGTATCTTCCAAGTCCCAGTCTACTTCTAGTCTCATACTACTTGGTATAAATAACTTTAAATGCTTAGCATTCCCTAGGAGAGTTGCATTAGAAATATTAGAAATACTTCCAAAGGCTATTAGGAATAGACTTTGGCCTAGAAACGGTGTTTGAGTATTAATGGAAAAAGTGGGAAGAAAAACTGGGACTATACACATATTAGAAAGAAAACTAATATCTCCATTATCTTCTGTTGGGCTTTATAAAGTTCCGTGTTAGAATTCTTTTTATACCTAAAGTGCTAGAATGGGCTGAGTTCCAATGCAGCATGGAAAACGATCATTGGTTAAAGAATGACCAGAATCCAGAATGACTTCTGGATATTGTTACTAGGTATTAAGCTCTTTGGAAAATACCGTCATATCGCTGAAGAAAAATTCAAGAAAAACAACAAGAAAGAAAATAATAATCACAGAGCATGCCAGCAACCAGGATGAAATACAACTGCCGAATAAAAGAAATGTTTTCTTTAGAATTGATATGCTAGTATCAGTAGCTACCAAGGATAGGTCGATTAAATCCAAGTCAAGTTCAACTGGCCATAGTCAAGTATCACTTTTAAAGTAAGTCAATTTGACCAGCTCATTCTGAAAAAGAACAGTGCTCTTATTCCTTTGTCACTTGTGATTCAGGCAAAATATCTGGTTTATCTGAAACAACATTCTTTAAAAAAATAAAATAAAAAATATCCTTTTTATATAAAACTCTACCCAAACTAGTAAGTTCAGGTTTACATAAACATACACACATATATACTTTTAAAATTCCAGAAGTCCAGACAAAAGCCCATAGGGGTGTGTGGCCATCATAGGCTAATCATTTAACTCTGGCAGCTGTAGGACTGTTGTGAGGTGGTGGGTCTCTGACCTACACTTAATAGCTGTCAGCTTTAACACTGTGACAAAATCTACCCTATGAGGAAATCTTTACCTTTTGTTCAAAACATCTGAACAAAACTCACGACTGAACTAACAGAGAAATGTTAACAGGACACTTGGCACAAAAGGACTAAGAGAAAGTGGGTCTTCTATAGTCCCTGAGGCTGTCCGTCATCTAGACACAAGTGAGTCAGCGTCCACGGTGTTCAGAAGGTAGAGTTCAGGTTGAACTGTCAATCCCAGATGGTGCTGAGGACAAAAAGATGGAAAAGAGTTAGACTGATTTATAAGTATTTAAAATTGGCATTCAAATATCTATAATCAGCATATAAAAGTAGCTCTTATTTCAGTTCTGCTATACTGATTTTCTTTCAGAAAATAAATGGCTTATAAATATATGAATGGTTTACTACATATATAAAATAACTGACAGGAGCTGAAATAGTTAAGGATTTGTTAAATGCCAAATACAAAATTTTCACTTTAACTATTCTTGTGACATACTCTACCTCCACATGGGTGTTTCTGATCAGGATATTAAGAGCAAATGTACTGTGAGCTTTTATACCTTAATATCAAGTGTGTTAGAACTCAAATTTCAGGGAATTCCCTGGTGGTCCAGTGATTAGTACTTTGTGCTTTCCCTGCTGAGTGTTCGGGTTCAATCCCAGGTCAGGGAACTAAGATCCCACAAGCTGCACAGTGCAACCAAAACAGAGAAAAGAAATCAAATTTCAAATAATCTAAATCCCGAGCCCTGTTATCTGGGCTCTATTATCCTTTGGCACCTGAGCAGAGAAAAGTCTTCCATTTAAAGAAAGAAACATAACATGGCATGTGCTAAGGGAACAGGAAAAAATCTATGGGTCCCGAACACTTATCAGACTGAATAAGAAGTACTTCAGCTGCTTTTACAACACACTGCCAGACACGTCTCTGGTGGTCCAGGGGTTAAGAATCCGCCTTGCCAGGCAGAAGACATAGTTTGACCCCTGGTCAGGGAACTGTGATCTCACATGCCTGGGAGCAACTGAGCAAGCTCTAGCTCTGGAGCCCACAAGCAGCAACTAGAGAGAAGCCTGCGCACGGTGACAAAAGATCCCTTGAGACGCAACCAAGACCCAGGGCAGATCAAAAATAAATATGAAAACAAAGCAAAAAAACATATTGCCAGACCCACTCCTGGAGACTTAATCCAGACGGTTTGTACTGGCATTTGTGAAGATGGAGCTTACCCTGTTTTTCTTCTCTGCATTCACCGTGGGACAATCACTGAGTCTCCTTTTAGCCCTACTGGTATTACCTGGGATTTTAGGAATGTTGTTGCCCCTGGTAACAGCCTCTTTTGGCTCTTTCAGTTACCTCATCTGTAATTTAGAGGCTGATTTTTTTGTTATAAGAATTAAATAAGACTATATGAATAGGCAGGATGCTGAATGCACACAATAAATTAACAGTATGCATGCGTGCTAAGTCACTTCAGTCATGTCTGACTCTGACCCTATGGACTAGTACAGTGTAGTGGAAAAGGCACTGGGGCTGGGATCAAGCTCCAACTATGCCACTCCCTGTGACCTTGAGCAAGTCATGTATCCTTCTGAAGCCTTATCCTACTCATTTGTAAAACCAGAAAAAATGGTACATTTGAAAATGCCAAGGACATTAATAAGCTACCACATTTTGTGTGTGTGATGTCTGTGCTCAGGCATGTCTGACTCTTTGTGACCCCATGGACTATAGCCCACCAGCTCTTCTGTCCATGAATATTTTTCCAGGCAAGAATACTAGAATGGGTTGCCATTTCCTACTGTAGGGGATTTTCCCCAATCCAGGGATCAAACCCATCTCTTGTTTCTCCTGCACTGACAGGCAGATTCTTTACCACTGCGCCATCTGGGAAGCCTAACTCATTTAGGTCTTCGATATTTTTTTAGACATTAAAAATGCCCATCAGAGGATTGTGATGACTGTAAGAAGATGAGACAAAATGGAGCCTATGATAAAAACTATTCTCAACTATCAGGCTAGCAATTACTGAAACACACTGGCCTTAGGGCAGAATAACAGCACTTCACCTTTCACACAAATTTAGGGTCTTATGACTTAAGGTCTTAATAACCAAGAGCAATTATCAGATATCGGGCAATTCACTGCAGCCTATTCTCAAGGTGGTGGGGTGGGCTTGTAGTAAGCAAGGGCTGCATTTTTAGTCCTATGACCTCCAGATTATATCACTTGATGACTTAGTAGAGAAAACTCCTTCTTTGGATAAGTTTGTGGTATTGCTTGGGGACACTGAGAACTGGGGCTAAATGGCAGAGGAATTGGCTAAACCTTTCAAGGGCACAGGGCTATGGAAATGAATAAACTATCAGTTCTTAGCTATTACTGGCCCTGCCCATTTTCTACACCTACCAGAAAAAGCATTCAGGTACTTTTGAAAATTTAGCACAGGCCAAACAAAATTAGCCTATCAATTGGCAACTTTTGACCTAATGTACTATAGCACTCTTCAGAGCATTAAGAAAAGTATCTTTGATATGGTGCTATTCTGGATGCTGCTAGACACCAAAGCTTGGTGTCTTAAAATGTATACTACAAAGTGTATACTGTATATTGTATAGGATGGTTGGTAATGGTAACATGGGCTCTAGAATTAAGCTAGTCAGGTTCAAAGGCCAACTGCCCACTTACTGGTGATATGTTTTAATTTTTGGTCCTTCAGTTGCCTTATCTATATCCTTTTGTTATAAGAATTACATGAGATCATGTGAGTGTTTGGGCTTCCTAGGTGGTGCAGTGGTAAAGAATCTTCCTGCCAATGCAGGAGGTGCAAGAGTCTCGAGTCTGATCCCTGGGTCCGGAAGATACCTGGAGGAGGGCATGGCAACCTGCTTCAGTATTCCTGCCTGGAAAATCTCATGGACAGAGGAGCCTGGCAGACTATAGCCCATGGGGTCACAGAGTCAGACACGACTGAGTGCCCCCCAATACACACACACACAAACGTGAGTGCTTAGACACCCAACTAGCATGCGTTAGTCATTTTTAACATTCCCAAGCTAAGGTGTCAAAAGAAGGTGACACATCTGGACTCACTGGTCCTGTCCGTGGAAGAAACAGAAAGCACTGCAGAGGGCAGAGCTAAAGGAAATGTCTAAAATCAGGACCTTCAAAGTGTTATGCATCTTATTTTAGTTCTGAAATTAAACCCAAATAAAGAGTTCCCTGGTGGCTTAGTGGTTATGACTCCAGACTTTCACTGCCACAGGCCCAGGTGCAATCCCTGGTCAGGAAGCTAAGATTCCATAAGCCACATGGCACAAAAAAAAAAAAAAAAAAAAAGTAATAAGGGAGGAAGGACAAATGTAGAACAAAACTCTGAGATAATTTCTATGGTGTAACTTACAGTATTCAATTCCTGTAAGACAGACAGGGGAAGCTTGCAATAGACAAAGGGAAAATGAAGCTCTAGTGACACTCCTGGGACAAACTAAGTGACTTAGCTTTTCCTGCCGTGTGTTTGGTGACAAGCCTAGCAGGTTACTGTGTCTGAGCTTGGTCTTTGTATTTATATCTGGTCTGCTGTCAGGAAGCATTTAACAGGAGGCTTCCTGTGTGCTGTTTTGGATCTGTCAGGAATTCTCTGCTCCTTATTAATTCCTGAATACTCAGGAATTAAGAGGAGAGGCAAGCCTCTCCTGGGGGCTGAAGAATCCAGGCATTTCCTTCATTTGTTTTTCTATACAGTGATAAGTACCCTCTTCCTTCTTGTGAATCATATGGTAAAAGTGATTGTTTACAACTCTAATATGGATCGTCTATGTTTTATAAGTCTGGAATTTTAATCTTTATCTTTGCTGAGAATAACTACCTTGTAAGACAGTATAAATGCCCACACCATGTTGATTAAAACACCTTTGCTCCATCAGAGCTTTGGTCCCCGTGTCTTTCTTTCTCGCTCTCTCACTCTCCCTCTCTTTTTCAGGCTGATCCCCTGGAGTGCAGAGGCTCTTCTTTCCTGCCCAGGCTTCTAAGACCCTCTCGAGAAGACGCTCTGCACCTTCACCCCATCGAGAGGGCGCCTGAGGCCTTCGTGAACAGAGCAAGCCCCGTGCAGGGGCTTTATTGGCTTTCTGCGTAACCAAGGAATATCAGCCTCTTTCTCTCTCCTTTACTTTCTTATCGGTCGACTCCGGACCACCAGGTTCCGGTCCATTAAAGGACCTCAACAGTCTGCCAGAATGCTTTCATATCTAAGCTAAACAATTTTCATTTCTCTTTTCAAATACACATACTTTTTATTGGCAGCATAAACAGAATATAAAAGCCTACCTCAATGGTGAAACAAGACTACAGACAGAAAAATATTCAGCTTAGAGCAGAGAAATGCAAAATGACCATTTTTTTCAACTTTAAATATGGTAACGATGTAATCTTTAGCAACAGCAAAACTAACTAAATCGGTAGTAGAAATTAGTGTTTGCTGTCGACAATTCAAGTCTTCTCAGAACTAAACGTATGTTGAGGCTTGAATGCTGTAAATTTGAACCTTGAGGGTCTGCTCCCACACAGATTTTTTTTCAATATTAAATGCTACAGAAATACATGATCCCAAGTCGGGTGAATTTGAGAATGCAGAATCACAGATTCAGAGGAACACTGGACATGAAGGGCTGAGTATAAACATGAAAAGCTAACTATAGATTACAGGCCAATTATTTTTTTTATTCCACAGAGGGTCAGCATCCCTGGATATCCAGGTGCAAACTGTATTTCTCTAACTCTTACAAAGAGAAGAATCACTAACACTGTGGGTCTAATGTGTTCTCCAGGTGGTAGTTGATGTTTCAGTATTTCAAACGTGTTGAGACCCATTAACAGAGTATTTTCAAGGTTAAAAAAATACCCAGGAAACCAAATTGAAAAAAGAAAAAAAAACTTTTAAATGACAAACTAAGTGTACATATTGTTAAATGTCACTAAAAGCTCATTTTAACAACTCCCAAAACCACTAACGGACCTCACAGGAGCCAAACTGCAGCTCTTCCCCATCCCTGTTAATTCCCAGTATGCTGTAGCAGCAGTTATTTTATGCCACACAGACTGCATATGCTGGCGCTGGAAGATTTCAATTTCAAATGTTGTTTACTGTAGCCAAAGTACTGGCTGAACAGAAAGTACACTTTACATGTGAGAGCATCTGATGGAATATATAGCATGAGGGTGTTAACACTGTAAAAATACTACACATATAGTGGTATAAACAGCAGCTTAACTGGGAAGAAATTTTCCATCACTGCAAGTCATATATATAACTCTAAAAAGAAAACTAGCAGCTTTTACCTGGGTTTTGAAACATCTGTAAATCTGAGACTGACCGGAACTACCCAGACTTTGGGGAAAAGTAAATGTTAGTGTACTGTCTTTACAAAGAACTTTGTCAACATGGCCCTCACCTACTGAGGCCAGATGAGAACTTAAGATGTCAGTCCCCAGTTATTTTCAGAGTGCCCTTGTAACCAGTTTAGGGAATGATATTAGGGAAAGAAAGGGATGTGAGGAATAATGGCTAGGGAATTTTCCTCTCATGATTCTGTGTTATGTCACTGGAAGGGTTGAGGTAAAGGTATGGTCAGTGGAACACATCAGTTTACCCTTAGTTAGCGAGTTAATGTTATTCAGTCGTATCCAACTCTTTGCGACCCCAAGGACTGTAGCCTGCCAGGCTCCTCTAACAATGGGATTCTCCAGGCAAGAATACTAGAGTAGGTTGCCATTCCTTTCTCTGGGAGATCTTCCCAACCCTGGGATCAAATCTGGGTTTCCTGCACTCCAGATGGATTTTTTACCATCTGAGCCAACAGAGAAGCCCCCAGTTTACCCTTAATGAGATATAAAACAGTCCATTCAGTCTGTGCTTTATTGGAAACAATGCCTTTAGGGGCTCAGGTGAAGAGAGAATATCAATCAACAGGAATTACAGAAGGAAGACACCAAAATGAAAAGTCCTTTGATTGCATTCCCATTACTGTTCTCACCAAGTCAGTGGCTATAAAAGAATGCATTATTTATCTCCACCAGACAATGTGATCGAGAAGGCAATGGCACCCCACTCCAGTACTCTTGCCTGGAAAATCCCATGGACAGAGGAGCCTGGTAGGCTGCAGTCCATGGGGTTGCAAAGAGTTGGACACGACTGAGCGACTTCACTTTCACTTTTCACTTTCCTGCATTGGAGAAGGAAATGGCAACCCACTCCAGTGTTCTTGCCTGGAGAATCCCAGGGACGGGGGAGCCTGGTGGGCTGCCATCTATGGGGTCGCACAGAGTCGGACACGACTGAAGTGACTTAGCAGCAGCAGTAGCAGCAGACAATGTGATTTGGTTTGAGATAATCACATGGTGTCAGGCTCCACATGTAAAAATGTCAGAAGTGGCTGAAGAGCAGCAGCTCCATGCTGAAGGGACCCATTTCCTATGACTCCAGAGCTCCACCATCTGGTCTCAAAGTTTTTCCCTCTGAGGGAATGGCTGAAGTGAGGTAGCCCAATGCAACCCTGCAGAGAGAACTTGGCAACCAGTGACACCAAAGGACTCGCTGAGAGGGAGCGAGCTTTCCAACGCTTACATCCAGAGCTCCTGAGATTGCCTTGCAAGTCGTCTTGGGCATGCTTCAGAAAAACATGACAATTCTGGTAGAAGGTGTTTTTTAGGAATAAAACAGATGGCTCCTTTTCTTCTTCTCCTCACTCTAATGTCTCTTGAGAACATCAGTTCATAAATGCTACCATCTTTTTCTATCGCTACCCTCCTGGAGGAGGAAGGGGAAGGTTTCCCAAGTCTAGTGTTCAATAAGAAATACCATCAGGAGAGCTCTGTGCTAATATGAGAATTATTAAAATCAGGACTCCAAAGAAAATTTTGATAAACTCTTTATTTAATCTCTGCAGAAAATTGTTCAAGTGATTTTCTAACAGATTAGTTACCATCCCCTACAAGTGAGTTTTACCATATGTCCATATATCATCTTTTTTATGCTTTCTCATCCCTCTTAACTGCCACTGAGAAATTTAAAGTGAAAATAAATTAAAAGAATCCTGAACCTGATAGGGGTAGATTATCTCATGATTTTTATTAATATGGATCAAGCCACCCTAGTGGAGATTTAATCTTTTATAATTAAAAATTTATTACTTTATAATTAAAATAATCCAGAGGACTGCTGGTACCAGTGCCCCAGTCCCTGCAGTGAGCCACTGCTGACCCACGCCTCTAGAGGAGACCCTCCAACACTAGTAGATTTCAACACTAAACTTGCACAATGGCTTTGAAACCAAGAGTCGTAGATTTTGAGGAATCCTGAAACAAACTCTTTACAATAATCAAAATTGTAGTCATGTTGGAGTACGGAAAGAGAGCAACGTGGAACAATCTCTTCTCGTATCCTTCAATGGCACTGACACCTCCATCCATCAGAGAGATAGGTTCATAAGCTTGTTGAAAAATGAGAACAGGTTTAAGGTTTTCTAAGTGGAAGAAAATTCCAGTGTGACACTTTGCAAATATATTATTGTTCACATTTCTAAGTTCATTGTCCATTTGTAGCAGTCAAAAATCTTTGCTAACCTTTTATGCAATAAACACTTTACTGAGCACTTAATATATCTTAGGCACTACTTAATTAAAATTAAATTGAAAATAAAATCAAATTTTATTATAATTTAAATAAATTAAATTGAAAATAAAATTAAAAGACACTTGCTCCTTGGAAGAAAAGCTATGACAAACCTAGACAACATATTAAAAAGCAGAGACATTATTTTGCCAACAAAGGTCCATATAGTCAAAGCTAGGATTTTTCTAGTAGTTATTATCGATGTGAGAATTGGACCATAAAGAGAACCGAGCACTGAAGGATTGATGCTTTTGAACTGTGGTGTTGGAGAAGACTCTTGAGAGTCCCTTGGACTGCAAAGAAATCAAACCAGTCAATCCTAAAGGAAATCAACCCTGAATATTTATTGGAAGGACTGGTGCTGAAGCTGAAACTCCAATACTTTGGCCACCTGATGCGAAAAGCTGACTCATTGGAAAAGACCTTGATGCTGGGAGAGATTGAAGGCAGGAGAAGGGATGAGATGGTTGGATGGACATGAGCTTGAGTAGGCTCCAGGAGTTGTTGATGGAAAAGGAAACCTGGCATGCTGCAGTCCATGGGGTCGCAAAGAGTTGGACGAGCAACTGAACTGAACTAAGACACTACTTTAGGTTTTGGGAGTATAGCTATGAACAACACAAACTGCTTTCCCTTGATTCTACTAAAGGAGATAAGACATTAAACAGATGTAAAGAAAAAACAATTATTCAAAGGGTATGCATAAGGAAAGTATTTCGCAGCCTTTTAAATGCACTGTCATTGGATAAACTAAACTTGCACACGTATTCTGTACTTTGTATTATAAAAAATTTGTTGAATTACTAAATATGTTTTTTTAACATATAGTCAGTCTTTCTCACAATCTTACATAGAGGATTATGCTTCAAAAAGATAAAAGAAGCTGGCCCTTGGGCAGCAAAAGAGTTCAGTGTTGTTTGAGAGAAGCAGACGTCAAGTTGTCAAGGATCCTACCTAATCCAGTTCCCAGGTTAGAGTTCAGAGAGAAAAATAATGCCATCTTTCACACACACACAACAAAGCCTTTTCCAACAAACAGTTGAGTCCTAAATGCAGTCTCTGCAACACATACGTCTGGCTATGTTCACACAGTAAACCATAGAAACACTGATGGTACCTGCAGACAGTGTTTACTTAGTGTAGCCATGGATAGCATCTTCGCTCAGCAGGACTTCAGAGATGCTTACCGTGTGTGTCCAGAGTCCAGGAAGGACATGCCCAGTGCAATGAAACACTGCCAACCCTGAAAGAAAATACAGTCATCATTCACCAAACTCTGTGGAGAGCCCTTGCCCGCTGCACCGCCCACATTGCACTGCTCAGATGCAAACTTCTTTGTTGTGCTGATTTCGATACTCAGTTCCCTTTGTTCCTACTGCTCGGTGTTTGCTTCTTTTATCTGATTGGGAGAGTTCCAAGAATACCACTTTTGTTCAGGCTTATCACATTCCTTGCACTACGGGGAATGACTGACTAATAAAATCGCGATAGTCTCCTGATTAAACAGTAGTACTTCACTGTAGAATCAGTGCTCGGCCTTAAAAGTAGGTCTTCAACAATTTCTATAGTGTCAGGCTGACTGAGAACAATTCAGCACATCTGCATGAAGGAAAGATCCCCTTAACTTCTACAGCATTTTCTTTGGGTGGGGGTATGTGAGTCTGTCTGTCTGTCTGGGACTTTGAAGTGAAAGCCCGAAATCCTAATGACTATACCACCAGAGAATGCCTTGCTGCGAATTTTTAAAACAATTTCTGTCAAGACCATACTCAGTTACTTGGGTTTCCTTAGAGTAAGTCCCTATATTACAGGCTCATCATAATCTTATTTTGCCCATGGTTCACTCAGGAGGAAAAAAGAAGAGATGTATCTACTCAAGTCATAATTTTTCAATATTTACTAAAATGTTTTCCCAATCAAGTACCTACCCTGTGGCAGATACTGGCATGGGAACTACTGCTGCTAAGTCGCTTCAGTTGTGTCCGACTCTATGCAACCCCATAGATGGCAGCCCACCAGGCTCCCCCATCCCTGGGATTCTCCAGGCAAGAATACTGGAGTGGGTTGCCATTTCCTTCTCCAATGCATGAAAGTAAAAAGTGCAAGTGAAGTCGCTCAGTCGTGTCCGACTCTTACTGACCCCATGGACTGCAGCCCACCAGGCTCCTCCATCCATGGAATTTTCCAAGCAAGAGTACTGGAGTGGGTTGCCATTTTCTTCTCCAATGGATGAGAGTGAAAAGTGAAAGTGAAGTCGCTCAGTAGTGTCTGACTCTTACCGAACCCATGGACTGCAGTCTACCAGGCTCCTCCGTCCATGGGATTTTCCAGGCAAGAGTACTGGAGTGGGCTGCCATTGCCTTCTCCAGGCATGGGAACTAGGTCAGTGTTAGAAAGATGAGCAGGGGGTTTCCACCTTCCAGCCTTGCCATTCTCTGTAGCAGATACATTATATATTCTGCTGTCCCTAATCCTGAACCCTGTGTTTTTTAGAGAAACCTGTGTAGAACAGGGAGGTGGATGGGTGTAGCTATCACTGCTTTTCACTGATATAAGTAACATTATAGATCTGCAAAATAGAGAAAGAATATATCCATAATTCCACCATCCTAAGGCATCTACTCTTACCATTTTTACATAATTTGCTCTAGACTTTTGATACTTTTTTGATTATCTAGGTATACATAATTCTGCATTCCTCTGTAGAGCTATGTTTTATAACCATCATTTTTAATAATTCTAGAATAATTCAAAGAGAGAATATCACTATTTACTAATTTCAACATTGGACAGCTATTAAATAGTAGAGCTGGGCAGGGCTGTGAACCCACATGTGCTGCCCTCCAAAGATCTGAAATCACATGACACAGCTCCCTTCTCCAGCCCCATCTTTTACCACTCTCTACTTTCTACACAGCTGATCTTTGCGTTTTTCAAACATACCACACTCTCTTGTTAGGAAGTATTAGGAATGGAAATCAGATGGAATGACAGAAAAATGACAGCACTTAGGAACCGAGGGAAAATTTATGGCTAAAAATATTCTTTAGTCACAGCTGGTTTAACGATTTCATGTGAATTGTGTCAATAACCTGAAGATAGCTAGCTATGTGCTCTTTTGGGTCCTTTCTCTTCTGAGTGTTAGCCCCCCTTGACCACCCCTGCCCCTTCCAACTGGACTTACCAAGTAAAACACAAAGCTCAGATAAGCTACGCTGACCACTGCAGCCACCACATACAATACCATATGCCCTACATCCTGGACATAAACCACGACAAAGTACATGTTGATGGAACAGATGATAAGGACCACGATACCGCCCACGATCCTCAAGCCTCTGTAAAAGAATCAGCACAATTATCAATGGAATAGTCCACCCTGTCCACAGATGGAAAAAGACACTGTATCTCCTTAGGCAGGAGTAAGCAGCATTTTAAAATAAACTTAAAAGTAGATCTTATGTCCCAGATTAGGTTAAAAGGGTCAAAGTTACGCAATGTTAGGGAGAAAGAAATGCTTCCCTCCCCGTGGTTCAGTCAGCTAAGAATCTGCCTGCAGTGCAGGAGACCTGGGCTCAATCCCCGGGTCACGAAGATCCCATGGAGAAGGGAATGGCTACCCACTCCAGTATTCTTGCCTGGAGAAGAACGCCATGGTCACAAATTACAATGGGTCACAAAGAATCAGACACGACTGAGTGGCACACACACACACACACACACACAGAAAGAGGAAAAATAGTGTTACACTATCAAATAATCCCTATTATTTAATTCCCTAAAAATGACACAAGCCCTAAAACTGCAAAAAGTCTTGAGTCTCTAGAGATGAAAACAAGTCATTTCAAATATGCATATCCTTTAAAGATGTACAGAAAAGGTATTAGAACAAAAAATATGCTTTCCCTCCTTTGTTACATACACAATCTCCATCTTCATTTTTTTTTTAACTTTTTAAAAATTGAAGTAGAGTTGATATACAATGTTGTGCTTATTTGTTTTTAATTTTTGGCCATTCTCTGTGGTATACGAGACCTTAGTTTCAGGGAAGTCCCCAGTAGTCTCTATTTTCTAAGTCATAGATTGAAGGGGCAGCTCTAGCAATCACTTCTTAAAGCATACAGCTCCCCTAGAACTGATTTTCTGACTGGCCTGTTTGATGAAGATACCCTTCCCCCACACATCTTTGGGAACTGAAAGAAACACACTCACAGTCCATTGGCAAATTCGCTCATGACCGGTCGCAAGCTCGTATATGTTAGAATGGGTATGAGAGCAAAGGGAAGCTGGAAAAGAGAAAACTAAGATCAGACAAGGCTATGGAGGTTCCTGTAAAACCCCAGAGAGCAGCACTCTTGGCAAAACAGAACCACAGACCCTGCCTCACCTACTCTGTGAGAAATTATTCCTGTCATCACAACATGCTGGAGGGTTATGTGGAAATCTGTAACATGAACCTAGCATCAATTATGCTCATAGTGTCTTTAATAAATTTGTATCTGCCAAATTTTCTTAACCTCCATAAAACCAAGGAGTGTCTTATACATTATTTAATGTTTGCTTGGATTAACAAACAATAACATTGTGTTCTTTGTGTAATTACCGTTTATAATTCCCATTCAACAGGCTTAGGAAAAAAAAAGTCATTTCTAAAAGCCTTTGAGATGCCAGAGATTTCATATGCTTTCACTGTAGACCAAGAATGTGTCTCTTTCTTCCTCTGAATTTTCCCCACACCCACACTAGGCTTGGTACCTAAGGGCAATACAGAATGCCTCCTGACTCAACGGGATGTGAGTTTCCCCAGCTCCCTCCTCACCTGTAAGCTCTGAAGAACATTCAGGATGTCATTCAACCCTGTTAGATGCTCCATGTCTTGGAAGACAGCCACAAGCAGAGCGGGGATGATGGCAATAGAGCGGGTCAGACTCACTCGGGCAAAGCGTGACCACTTTAGGTTCAGGAATCCCTGGAAGAAAACACAGAAACAGGATGAATGTCTGGAAGAGGAAACAGAAAAAGGTCTGGGGAGGTTCGGGAAGACCTTAGAGGCATGGGATTAAGAAAGGACAAAAGGGCAACGTCCTCTTCCTCTCGTCTATCCCAGTCACAGCAGCATGTACCTCCATCACAAACTGGCCAGAATAGGTTCCTGTCACGGTGGAGCTCTGCCCCGCAGCCAGGATCCCCACTGCCCAGATGTAGAGAGCGGCAGGCCCGAAGTAACACCCCAGCACAACACCCTGGAGAGGCAAGGGAGAGAGATCACCTGAGACAACACCCCATAGTGCTCCTCTGCGTCACCTCTCCCCATTCCTGGCTACACACCCACCTCTACCAAGCGCTGCGCTGGCACTGTCCCAGAAGTTAGACTCGGGTCCTGACCTCATTCTAGAGGCTTTCAACCTAAATTCTTCTGGATGGGCCCCCATTCCTCTTCAGCCTAGTCCCTTCTCTTCTCTAGGCTCCTAAAGCCTTTATCCTCAACTTATATGTTAACTATTAAAAAAAAGTCTACATTTCCCAAATTATATTCCTTAATACAGTATTCTAGAAGACGGTGATAGAAATGGAGATAAAGTGCAAATGAATTCTGGAGATGCTGCATACTATTTATTCTACTCTTGGAGGTTCACCATGTACCTGGCATAAAAGGGACAGAGAGGTCCCAACAAAGACCACTTTCCTGGGACTTTCCTGGTAGTCCAGTGGTTAAGACTTCATGCTCCGAATGCAGGGGACATGGGATGGTCTCTGGTCAGGGAACTAGATCCCACATGCCACACAGCATGGCCTAAATAAATAAAGTCTCCAGCCACAAGGATGAGGGGTTGGGGAGGAGAACAAATACATAAAACAAAAAAAGACCACTTTACTAAGAACACTTTCTTTGATGCCAATTAACGCCTATAGCACAAAATGCTATCAACACAAGTTTAAGAATCACGGATACAATTCATATTTTCAGCTGATCTTATATTTCCTTCCATAATCCAAAAGGCTTGTCTGGCAAGGGACCTCTGAATAACAATACTCAACAATCCAGAGAAGATATGCTGAGCTCTGAAGTGAACCCTCAGAAAAGACCAGATACTACGCTAAGAATCTTGATTCAGGGACAAAGATCAGAAATCTGAACAGGTTTACCCCTTTGTAGATGTCCACTGCCAGTGTTGAGTTATCGTCTGGGAAAAGGTGAGTGTGGGGACTGCTGCTGTTTTTACAGACTGCAACCTGGAACCAGAGCAGTTTAGGAACGACTTTTAATTTTGAGGTCAGGATTCAAATTAAGAAGACCTCCCCTACAGCTCACACACAGGTCATCTAAGAGACAGATGCTAAAGGCAAGAAACTGGACATGGATTCTGATGAGAGCAGAGACTGGCCACAAATATGAGAGGACACCCAGAATAGGAGCCCTTAGTCAAAGCAGAGACGGAAGTCAGAGGTCCTATGATGGGAAAAAAAGGAGTCATCAAAACCAGACTGGCAATCAGGAGTCACGAGGACAGAGAATTCAAAGTGACAAAACAGCCTGCCTAGCCACAGATTCTGTTTTCTGTGTGTTGATTCCTCCCAACCTGTCATCACCAGTAGGACTGGCAAGCAGCCAGTAGTTGGTAAACAGGAAGGGAAAGGGGATGAGAAAGAGCAAACAGATGTGAAGCCACTAACAACAGCAAGAGGCAACCTTTGTCCGAGGAAAACCCCCTTCCCAGTCAAAAGCTGGGAAGGATGGGCTGAGCTGCACCACAGCCCCAGAGTGTAAACCACGACTGGAGCAATGATTTAGTGGGCAGCACTGAGATCTATTTCCCCTGCGCTCTAAGTCACTGTCACGTTTTCCTGTCCCAGTCAGCTTTTCTCTTTACCCTCGCATTCACTACTACCCATGTCCCTGGCTTACTTACCACCTGCTCGTTGGTTTTCTCAAAAAATGCTTCCGCAAACACTGAGATGACACAGGTGTTGATGATAAAGGAAACAAAGAGAGCAATGCAGCAGTCAATGAAGAAGTACTTATTGGCTTCTCGAACTTCCTGCCTTTTGGCTCGGTCTATATGTCTGGACTAGAGAGGTAACAGCAAAAGTCAGTTTTTTTAAACTGTTGGAACAAGTTACTTGCAATATTTCATGAGTATGGAGTCCACTGAAAGTCCTCAATGGCAAACAACTGATCACATGAAATGTGTGAGATTCCACTTACATCCCGGTTTACTGAGTAAGAAGTCATGACCCTGTGATGATATCATACATCCCCAAACTGGAAAAAGTGACCAAGTGACTTCTGAGCCCTCAGTTACTGTGGCTGGAAGAACTGCTGACCTACAAAAACAACCCGATTTCAGACCTAAGCAGGAGACAACCTTAATGACAAAAGTCTCTGAAATCTCCCAGCTAATGATTGTGTTGGACTGACTGGTAAAAGCCAGGTTGGGCTTTTTCCCTGACCACTAGGGGGCCATTCAGGCTTCTGAGATTTAAAGTTGGGAAACATGGTACATCTTCAGTATTTTTAGGAGGGACTTTAGTCTCTTCTCTATGGGGTCTATTATCTCTGGTCACCTTTGTGATAAAAACAGAGTCCAACTGTGTGGAGGCCAACTGTCGAAAAACACTGTGCTCCTTCAGGGCTCTAACAGTTGTAAACTAAGTGTGTGTCCCTTGCAATTAAAGGAAAAGGTCCCATGAACTACACAGGCCACTGAGATGAGAAAGGTCTTGCTCACCTTGACTAAGGCAGAATGCAGGTATATGTTGTGTGGCATGATAATGGCGCCCACGATGGCCACAGCCTGCATGATCTGTGGGGTACGACAGCCTGAACAGGATGGCAGGAACATGCCTTTGAGGACCTGGGTCTGGCTGGGTTTCACTGTAACATACTACACACAAACAGAACAGCTATTAGTCTTTTCTGGAACATGAGACTAGGGAGTAACACAGTACTAGAAAACACTGCATCTTTACTCCTTAAACCCCTTCATCAACAACTACACAGGAAATGAGGAACACAGAACCACCCAAAAAAAACCAAGCAGCACAGTTCAGAGAATTTAGGACTGGAGTGTCCAGACATTTCATATTGTATTTTATATATACAAAATAGACGTGTAGAGAATGCAATTAATATTCTAAAGCAATAAAACAGCTGCTAACGGCCTTATTGATATTAGTGCCACAATAACTCCTGTCAGACATACCTTAGAATACAGTCAATTCTTGATTACCCACACTAACCATGCTTCTGTGCTCACCACGTATATAAAAAGCACTTATGCTTACCACTAGCATCTGCTGAGAGACTCACTCAAAAACACTTCTCATACACACTTTTTTCCTGGTTCAGCATTTCCCTTGGAAGCCTTAGACCAAGGTATATCATCTACTCAGAGCAGATGTATTGTTAAAAGCTTACTAGCTAGGGCAATAAAGAGAAGTCAGTTTATAATAATTGGACATAGAAAGGTGCTGGGTTTCACTTCACTACATATAATGGTAGAGTTAGTTTTAACCCAGTGGAGTGTTGGGACTGGGGCACAAACCAGCAAATAGGCCCTGTATCCCCTATAGTTCATTGCTACAATACAGAGACAGTCCAAGCTGCAATTACTGTCAACCAGGATGAGCAAAAACAGAATCCGTTTAGGTAACAGCCAAGAATAACCCTGCAACCCCTTTCCTAACCCTCTCCAAGGCTGTTCTGTTATTGGGATGGCCAACCTGGGAGATTAGTTTGGAAAGTTCCAGAAATTCTAATCAATTGAACTAACAGTCCCTGCAGGTCTTCCTTGGACACTAGTCTTTACTACAATTCATTCCTTTAAAATTGGCATAAGGTTGAATTTGGCTTTTTGTTAAAACCTACTGTCTCTTATAATAAAAGAACAAAAATCTTGTTTTAAAAAGCTAATAAAAAAATAAAGTTAATGAATAGCCTGTAATACTCACCTCATAGCCAAATGTGAGGGCCATAACAGTGAAGATAAAACCAAAAAATGCTTCTAGCTTTCGTAAACCTGAAGGGGAAAATGTAGCAGTGAGTCCACAGAAGGCAGATTTCCCTGTAAATCACATGATGGAAAGCAGCTCCTCTGACTGACCCCTCCATTCCCATGCTCCTTACCATAGTTGTCCAAAAAGAGAAATGCAAATGTATCTGCAATGGTGATGAGAACTCCACCCCATAGTGGAATCCTAGGTCAGAGATGAAAAACAGAGATTTAAGGGAAGAAAAGAAACATTGAGAATGACTCTTTTCCCAACAGTTCTCCAGATATCTGACACTTGCAGGAGCAAGGACTTGGAAAATGGATCCATGGTAAGCAGGCCAGGCCCTGGGTAGCTTAGGATCACAGCACTAAATGAAACAATTTGTTGTTGCTGTTCAGTCATCAAGTTGTGTTCAACTCTTTGAGATCCCATGGACTGTAGCACGCCAGGCTTCCCTGTGCCTCACCATCTCATCTCCCAGAGTCTGCCCAAGTTCATGCCTATTGAATCAGTGATGCCATCCAACCATCTCGTCCTCTGTCGCCCTCTTCTCCTTCTGCCATAAATCTTCCCCAGCATCAGGGTCTTTTACCAATGAGTCTAGCTATTCGCATCAGGTGGCCGAAGTATTAGAGCTCAGCCTCACCATCCGTCTTTCCGATGAGTCTTCAGGGTTGATTTCCTTAAGATTGACTGGTTTCATCTCCTTGCTGTCTAAGGGACTCAAGAGTCTTCTCCAGCACCATAGTTCAAAAGCAGCGATTCTTCGGCACTCAGCCTTTTTTTTGGTCCAGCGCTCACATCCATACATGACTACTGGAAAGACCATAGCCTTGACTATAAGGACCTCTGTCACTAAAGTAATGTCCTTCTTTTTTAACACACTGTCTAGGTTTGTCAAAGTGAAACAATACATTCATTCAAACTTTGTCTAGTATTTCAGACATTCAGGACACAAAACTGAAGAGCACTGGTCTTCTCTCTCAATGACCTCACTTGGGATAAACTGACATACAAATTAATTATAATACACACTGCCACATACTGGATAACACAGGTATGTATTACCCAACATGAGAACATGAAAGATATAGAGCCTACATCTGCCAGGAGAAAGGAAAGTAGTTTCAGAAAGGTTCTACAGAAAAAATAATACTTGAGTGAATCTTGGAAATTGAAAATGACTTGTGTTTTTCTTTTTATGTTGTTGCTTAGTCTCTAAGTCGTGTGCAATTCTTTTTCAACTCCATTGACTGTAGTCCACCAGGCTCTATCCATAGGACATCCCAAGCAAGAATACTGGAGCGGGGTGCAATTTCCTTCAGCAGGAAATCTTCCCAATCAAGGGATCAAACTTGTACCTACTGCTTCACAGGCAGATTCTTTACCACTAAGCCACCAGGGAAGGACTTTTGTTTTTATACTTGTTTTGAAATCTCACAAAACATTGATTACTTTCTAGAAGACAAACCTCTCACCTGCCTGCAGACAGGAGATTGATGGCAATAGCTGAGCCAATAACTTCTTGCATATCTACACCAATGATAGCCAACTCCACCATCAGCCACAGAAGGATTCGTGGAACCTAAACACCAAACAGCAGAAAGATATGGCTCTAATTAATCATTTCTAAGAACTTACCCCATAGTTTAGAACTCACATTTTGGCAGTGATCCATAAACAGTCCTTTATTAAACCTTAGGTCTAGAGATGAAGGACCAGAACTCAGCTTTGGCCCCTTGATGGAGAGGGCCAGGCTGCTCTTTGTGGCAGAGCCTATGAGTCCAGGTCAGGGCAACAGCTGATGTCAATTTCTTCTCCTTCCATTTCACTTGACAGAAAAATGGAATTTCCATTCATTATTTCCATTTAATTTTTTTTTGCCTAAAAACAATCCTAAAATTCTTAGGGGAAATGAGGATGCTAAAATGGTCAAAATATTGTTCAGGAGAGAACAGAAATACTATAGAAAAAATATCTATCCTGACCATAGCTGAAGAGACAAAACAAACATGAAAAGGCTGGAGTCATCCTTAATATAATAATGCACAAGCAAGTGAAAAGACAGATATGCAAAAGGGACTCAGGGCAAAGTGTTGGAACTGGGTGTCCAATAACAAAATCTGGAAGATAATCTCGTCAAATAATTAAACAGAAAGAAATTTAGTAGTGCAAGCTCATTGAGGCAGGGGGGGGGCGGGGGCCGTGGGGGGACCACTTCCATGTACCTACTACTGAAAAAAAAGTCACAAAAAAACAACAGCTGAGATACATGAAGAAAGAGAAGCTAAACAAACTATAAATTACCAGGTTGTTTTTTTTTTGAGACGCATATAAAAACAAAACAAAAAAAGGCAGGTAAAGATACTCTCTCACAGCCAGGAAAGGAGATTAAACTTTAAGAAAAAACTGGAGGTAGATACTTATCTAAAGATCAAGTCGGTTTAAAGCTATCTTCCAGACCCTGTGTCTATCCATTCGTGACTTAAGCAGGAACAAGAAAGACCTAAATATCCAGAAGGAAACTATGGAGGACAGTGTAAACTCCAGGGTCAAGGTAAAATGAAAAAGCATCATTAACAAATTCAAAGATCCTGCCAAACATGCCCTAGTAAAAGAAAAAAACTCACTTCAGATTGACAGCAAAGACAAACAAAAAAGAAAATATGCATAATGCAAAGTAATGGAGTAATATGGATGAATGAAAAAAAAGCTTTAGAGAACAGCCCCGCCCCTTTGTGGACTAGGCCCCGCTTGGTGCCAAAAGGCATAGTAAAAGGTAAGTGTTTACTCACACAGAAACGTCTAAGCAAACTTTCTGGTAAATGTGAATCTCGTTAGATTTTGAAGGAGTGCAGAAACATGGTTTAGCAGCGAGAGAAACTACAGAATTTCCCTTGGGACTGCCAGTCCTCTGGGACACAGATCCCCTCTTCCTCCACTATTTCAGTATGGGGGCGGGGGGAGACGGTGGGACAGCACAGGTTGCCAGACACACAGTTACCTATGAGTAACAGACAAACACTGCTCACCCTAGGATACTGACGGTAACACACTTCAGCAAGATGAAGCCCGGTGACCACTCCCAGCCTAGCTGCAAGCGTTTGGAGCAGGACCCCGACAATGGTGGCCAACAGAAGAACCCAGAGCAGCTACAGAAGAACAAAATCCCAACATTACACTCATGAAACAACTGGAAGTTTGGGTTTGGTTGTTTGGCAATGGGAATGGGAAACAGTACACTCAGCAAAGCGCCCCGTTCAGGGATCCAACGACTGAGTTCTCTATCACATTCTGCACAGAACTTGCTAGGTCACCTTGCACCTTTCTGAGTCTTAGTTTTTCCCATTTGCTGTTTCACTTTTGTTCAAGGAAACTACCTGGGTAAAATAAAATTAAAAACCAACTACATGACAAAATAAAGTTTAAAAACAGATGGAAAAGTACTTTTCACCTAAGCGTCAGGGCCAATGAAGTATCAGCATGTAGCCACCAAGGCTGATACCCAGCAGGCAGAGCAGAGGAAAAGGCTGTGGTGCGCTGTGTGTGTTTACAAAGGAAAGAGGGAGGACTCCATGTTCACCTTAAATCCAGCCAGTGCTCCAGACTGCAAATCACATTCAATGTTTCCTGGATCCACAACGCTCATAAGAAGTCCTGGTCCTGTGAAGACCCAGAGTTTACGAAAGCTAAAACAAGAGTGCTGTACGAGAGAGGAAAACAGAGCAAAATGATTATCACCTTCGGGAGAGAATGGATACACATGCCTGTGTATGGCTGACTCCCTTTGCTGCCACCTGAAACTGTCACATTGATAACTGACTATAGTCCAGTACAGAATAAAACGTTAAAAAATAATAATAACAAAGTGTCTCTTGGAGAAATAAAAAAATTATCACCCACCTCCAAACTGCTGATCTAATTTATTATTTTATCACATAAAAAGCAACAGTATCAGTTTCATAAACAAAGGATTTCCGAAGTTGGACATGGGTGTGTCCAAGTTTAATTGCCATCTATTCCACAGCTTATCAATAAGACAATCAACTCTGTCCAAATAAGAGTCCAACCCTTCTCTTACTTGCCCTTTCCAACAGCCTTTCATTCTAAAACCCCAGCAAGAATATCAGTACTATCCAAATTGGACAAAAGGCACCGTAAAAAAGGAACCTGAAATTCTCGTTTCTGGATCAAAAAATACTCACTAGTACAACCTGGCAAGTGTTTTTCAAGGACCTTAGTTTCCTTAACAGTTTCCATTTATTCTGACTACAAAAATTCAGTCTTCAGAGATTGCCTGCCAGAACTGACTCTGAGGTTGTTGATTTTGAGTTGTCCAGCAGACTCTGAATTCATAGGTTTTCCCCAGATAATAATGTTTTCCTCCAAGGACCTGTCACTAACCTTCTCCTCAAGAACGGCATTATTCTCATCCAGGTAGGTGGTGAAGTGCTCCTCTGAGAGGCCCCCGGAGGACTGAGGAATTGAGGAATTACTGTAGGCAGGGTTGAGGGCACCAAGACTGGCAGAGTCCCCATGGTCTCCAAAAGCATCCTCTGAATTAACAGTTTGAAAAGAAATGAGTTAAAATTAACAAAATACTCTAATACTAACAATCATCTTAGAAATACTGAAATTAAATCTTTTAATACCTAAACACATAAGACTGACCTGACTCTATCTCAATTTACTTTATTTTTATTTATATTGTTAATAAATTACATTTTGAATAGGCAATACATTCACATGGCTGAAAATTTGAGAAATACAAAAATGGTTATGGTGATAAAGCTCCCTCTCAGCCCTCTTCCCGGTCACTCAACTCTACATCAGTTTTCAACATTAATCTCACAAACGGTTTCCCCCTACTTTCACACTTCTATTATCATTTGCCAATTTTTAGAATCATTTCATTTTCTTCTAAAATCACTGATGTCTAGGGCTCAATATATAACATCCCCAGACTAGCCTCACTGATAACCTAAAATCTTAACTTTTAGAAGGAAATAGGCTAATGGGACACTCCCCTTTCCACCCTCCATCCGTTATTTGGTAGGATTTACCGACTCGATGGACATGAGTTTGAGTGAACTCCGGGAGTTGGTGATGGACAGGGAGGCCTGGCGTGCTGTGATTCATGGGGTTGCAAAGAGTTGGAGACGACTGAGCGACTGAACTGAACTCAAAGGATCACCCTTGGACATTATATCTCCATCAGGCTTCCCCCAAAATTGGTAACTTGCAAAATCCTGCCACATTTCAGGCTAAAATCAGAAGCTGCAAGGAAACCACCAAACAGGAACCCTTTGCCATCTGACTAAGATCTGCAGTGAACAGCTTGGGGAGGAGCGTAGTTATCACCCTCAGGACAGGAGGGTTCATCGCAGACTAATCATCGGTGTTTCCCTTCCTCCTGCATTTTGCTGCTCATTTTAAATGCAGGGAGACAGAGGGTCTGAGAGAAAAGTGTTAAGGGACAAGAAAGTTAGGAAACTCAGTGTGTGTAGCCATCAAATGGTTATTTTTAACCACAAAGCTCTAATCTCAGGGTTACCAAGATATCTTTGCAGTTTTCTTTCTATAGGGAACTGACTCACTTTACCTTAAGTGTTACTGAACTAAGGAGGAAATTTACAGAAAAAGAATGCTAAGTCTAGAGAAATTTAGAATCAGGAAGGATTAGTCAAAGCACAGTCTCATTAAATACTCTATAAGGCGCTAGTTCAGTATTTTCCTGCTGCATTCTCATCTGAAGCAGCCTAACCACCCTAGCGAAGAGTTGACTCATTGGAAAAGACTCTGATGCTGGGAGGGATTGGGGGCAGGAGGAGAAGGGGACAACAGAGGATGAGATGGCTGGATGGCATCACTGACTCGATGGACATGAGTTTGAGTGAACTCTGGGAGTTGGTGATGGACAGGGAGGCCTGGCATGCTGCAATTCATGGGGTCGCAAAGAGTTGGACACAACTGAGCGACTAAACTGAACTAAACCACCCTAGAGGTTTTTATGCCAGGCTGCAAGTTATACTGCCTTTTCAAGTACTCAAAGTGTTAGTCGCTCAGTCGTGTCCGACTTTCTGTCACCCCATGGACTGTAGCCTGCCAGACTCCTCTGCCCATGGAATTCTCCAAGAAAGAATACTAGAGTTGGCTGCCATTTCCTTCTCCAGGGGATCTTCCCACCCCAGGGATCGAACCCAGGTCTCCCATACTGTAGGCAGATTCTTTAACATCTGAACCACCAGGGAAGCCCTAGCTAAGCACTACTGCTATAAGAAACCAAACTTGAAGCTAATCTTAGCTCATCTCAGAACCGGAAATAAGTTATGAGGGAGGTCTGTGTGGTTATAAATCCATTGCATTTACAGCCTAAGGCACCAGGTGGTGACCCCTGAATGGAGCAGGTCTCCATGATATTGTTGGTTGGGGTACAATGGTGCTTTAGTCCGACTCTTGCAACCCCGTGGACTGTAGCCCGCCAGGCGCCTCTGTCCATGGATTTCCCAGGCAAGAATACTAGAGTGGGTTCCCATTTCCTTCTCCAGGGCATCTTCCTAACCCAGGAATCGAACCTGGGTCTCCTGTGTTTCAGGCAGACTCCTGCACTGCAGGTGGATTCTTTACCAACTGAGCTACAGGGAAGTCCCAGAAGATAGGAAATGCAGACAATTTTTGATGGGACAGAGGACAAGAAGGACAATATGGTAAACTGTTACTGGCTTAAGCCTAATTCCAAATAAAAATGAGTCAATAGCACAAAGCAATCAATTACCATCTGGAACAGGTATCTGAACAGAAGATGCAGGACCCAATACTATGGAGGATACCTGAATGTCTGAATTCATAGAACAGGATTCTGGAAAGGAGAGAAGAGAGGGAGAGGAATTAGCAAGAACAAATAAAAACAAGTTCAAAACAAGCATTCTGTGACTCTGTATGATTGAACCCTTACTATATGAAATGAATAACTGTTCTACTGAATTAGATAACCTTGAAAATAATCACAGTTTTCAGAATATGATTAAGAGATGTTTAACAGAAAAAAATGTAAAAGTTTTCATCATGATTTTGGTGGCAAGAATTCAAAACCAAACTGAAGTAAAAAGTATTTCAGGGAAGTGGGTTTTAATCAGCCTCCACAGAGAGGTCTGCAGGCAATCACTCAATCTCTGCCTTTGCCTCCAGATTAATCCAAATATTTAAAAGACTGACTTCCCCTCATTTTGATGGGTTTTTAAGGATAGAATCTATAACTCTTTTTGATCCAACAAACAACTCAAGTGAGCTCAAGTTTCAATTTTCTCAGAAGCCGGTGGTGAGGGTAGGGGTGCGGTGGGGTATCTTCTGGAGTGTAAAACACAGCACCTCATGCTAATTTAGAAAACATAGGAACTCCCCTGCCAAAAAATTAATTGATTAAATAAATAAAATAAAATAGAAGTGCCCAAAAGTGTTAAGAGCAGTTATTTTTAAAAGAACATTATTATTAATATTGTTATTATTATAAAAAGTTTCTCATTTCTGACCTACTCATGAGGAACCAATTCAATTATTACAGATTATTTTTGTTGTGATGACTGATATCCTGTTTCAGAAGGCACAGAAGTCTTCAATACAATTGAGGAAAATTCCTATTCACAACAGGCCTTGAAAGTTTATCTTTAAAAAGTAAACAATCGAGATAGTAGTGTGCTTTTTCTCCAAGTATGAAGTGTGAAAAGGTGCTTGGAAAATAATTTTAAACAAAAGTATCTCAAGACAAAATGTTAAATAAATTAAAATTTAAATAAATTTTTACTATTAGTATTCTAAGTGATTAGTCCCATAATTACTTACAGAGCTAATAAAACACAATAAGTCTGATCTTTTCTGTGAAATCTCTGTCCAAGAGAGAAAATGGATCCTAGATTCCAACTTCTTTTTTTTCTGCTGTGCCATGCAGCTTATAGGATCTTAGTTCCCAGGACAAGGATGGAGCCCCAGCCTGAGAGTGAAAGCACTGAATCTTAACCTCTGGGCCAACAGGGAATTCCCTAGATTCCAACTTTCTCATCAGAACATCAAGTCAGATTTCACAAAATTATATGCGTGTCCATTATTTGTTTTTATACCTTATTCAACATTCCACACTGTATTTAACTGCCTTGAGCAGCTTCAGCTTCATGCAACAATCTTGGCAAACAGTCTTTTCATTTTCATTCTATTACAAATATTTTCTAATTTTCCTTGTTAAGCCTTCTCAGGTACACCCATCATTTAAAAGTGGACATTTAATTTCCAAATACATGGGATTTTGTTTAAAGTATCTTTAATATTAATTTTTTTAATATTAATTTTTTATTTTGATACTAATTTCTCATTTAAATGCTTTTTTCTCTGCAATCACCGCCTCTGTTTTTTTCAGAACATATTGAGACTTTCAAAGGCTAAGTTGAAGATTTCTCTTGGTAAGTGTCACATTGCACTTGAAAATATGTGGGTTATTTGCAAATATCTTTCGATATTGATTTCTAACATGATTCCACAGTGATAAGAAACAGACTCTGCATGATTTTAATACCTTTAGATCATGAAATTTTTGCACATTGTTTTATGTTCCTGGATATGTGCCAGTGTCTCCTAGTTTACAGTCTATGGGAGCTTGAACAGAATTTGTATCCTACTGTTGCGTGAAAATTATATAAATCTTAATTATCTTGAATTGCTTTTACAGTGCTTTTCAGGTCTATTGTATCTTTCTACTTTTCTGTATATTCATTCTATTCATTTGGAGACTTTGATATTGAAACTCCAGCTAAAAATCTTAATTCATCTAGTAAAAAAAATAATTGAATTTACACCATATGTACTTCAGTCAAATCAGGCCAGCATATTATGCATGAAACAATGTTCTTTTTTGTAAACTCAAAGTTTCTCATTTTGCGATTAGGTCCCAATTCTGCTACCTATATAAACAGCAGCTTTTTGGAAGGAGAGAATCTCAAGACAGAAGTCTTTCATTAGAGCCTTCCAAGTAGTAGCAAGAGAACCTGAGAGAAACTTTTAAGCTCACATAAAGAGCATAAGTCTGTCAGCAGATATTTCTGTTTATATACACAATAAGGAAATAGGGGATAAAGGTATCTTTGATTTCACAGCACCCACCCAAGCTCTTAGCATTAAAAGTCAAATATTAGAAAAGATGCTGCTTTGTAAAAACCAGTGTGTAACCTCGTCACTTCACTGAGTCAAAACTGAACCAAGGACTTCCCTGGTGGTCCAGTGGTTTGAAGAGTCCACTTTCCAACACAGGGGATGCAGATTTGATCCCCAGTTGGGGAACTAATATCCCACATGCAGAGAGGAAACTACTGAGCCAGCACCACAGAGAGACGTGAAGGCATCACAGCTGAGACTCGATGCACTCAAATAAATAATAAACAAAATAAGTAAATGTTTAAAAATGTTTAAAAGATACCAAAGCTGCTTGGTATCTCTGTGTACATTCTAAGGGATTACTGCTGATTTTCTAACAGTAGAGTAAGATTTATGTACAGCTTCCCCATTCACTAACAAGAAGTATAGCCAGGCTGCCCAAAAATTCTCCACCCAAGTCCCACAGCCATCCTGGAAACAGGAGGAACCAAGTATGCTGCAATCATGGTTTGGAGGGCATTGACTTCAAAAAAAAAAAAAAAAAAAACTGGCCTAGGCCAAGACTATAAATGAAATATCATCCAATAAAAAACTAAACAGTCAAAGAAGTTTTCATTTACCCAACATAGCTATCATGGACAGACCCAGTACTGCATAGTTGGAGTTTTCCATGTAGTCTTAGTTAATGATAAAATAAACTCAGCAGAAAGTCTATTGTCACAGGTAATCATACTATACCCTCAGGTAATGAATGACAAGGATGAAAAACAGGCCTAAGGGTTCACGGGCAATAGGTTCAGGGGATCAGAATTCCTTTATTGTGGAATCTTTTAGGGGAAAGAAGGCACTTACAGGTAATAATAACAAAAACTCCTACATGCTACGAAATGTTCTGAGCACGTTATGCATATTAATTCAATACTCACCATCAGCTCTTTAACACTGATATTATCAATCCCCATTTTAAGCATGCGGAAACAAAGGAACAAAGAGGCTAAGAATCTTGCTCAAAGGTTTACAGAGCCAAGACTAGTTGGGGTTCAGATTCCACAGGAATCAAGGGAGAAACACAAGGTCCCCTAGTCGCAGCAATATTCACTACAACTATGGCCAGCAAAAATTTCTGGAAACCTGTCTCCTCTTGCCTCGCATTCCATAGAATTTTTGCTTCTGATTTTACTTTAAAGAGGTGTCACATTCCCTTAACTTCGTAACACTCCTTATGAAAGCAGTGGACGGTATGAGAATATCTTTACACACTGGAAAACTCAAGTCCAGGTTACTCAACTTCTTCAATGATGCTCTTTGAAAAAGTCTGATATATGAAGAGAATTGGGGGAAACCAACTGAAAACAAAACAAACAAAACAAAAAGAGAACGTCCAAAAGTAAACATAGCTGCAACAGCACGAACCTATGAAACCGAACAGATGTCGAGCAGCCAGCCACCCTTCTCACTCACGGAGTGCGTTGCCCCTACAAAAGTTCCTGAGCCTGGAGGCTGCACAAACAGCCCTAAAACCGATCTACACAGCAGGACTCAGCGGTCTGTCCAGGCCCTTCACACGAAGAGGCGCTTCTTGGATGTCGCCCGTAGTAAAATGAATTCTTTCGCTGAAGTGCGGCGGCGGGAGGCCCAGGAAGCGGACGGGGCATCAGGGCTCCGAAGATAACAAGGAGGCCGAGGGGACCTTGCCCCTCGTCCGTCGGCCTCTCCCGCGGCGTGAAGCGGGGTCAGCAGACCTTCGACCACGGGTCCCGGGACCGCGGCAGGTCCGCCCAGGGGTTCAGCCATTTTCTCTTCAGGTCTCTTTAGGCCGCGGCGGGGAAGGGGCGAGGCCCCTGCGACCTCCGGCGTTCACTTCCCGCTCCCCGTCCCGGCGCCCTCCTCTCGCTCTTCCTTTGAAGAACGCGGCTCCATCTGGAACCCGCGTCCAGGCCCTCCAGCCCGCGCCGCCCCTCGCAGACCCGCCTGGCGCCCCGCACGCCAAATACTGGCCGCGGCGCCTGGTCCCAGGCTTGCCCTCGAGCCGCCGGGAGCCCGGGAAAGCGGGGCGCCCGCGTGACCCCTGACCTGGCCCGCTGCCCACCTTACCGGCTCCGCAACCACCTGACAATCGGTCCCCGCTCCAGCGGCTCCATGTCCCTGGAGCCAGCCCCACGCCAGCCTCCCCCTACACGCCCTGCGGCTGACCCACAGGATCGCTGCCGCACATTCCTTTGGGTTGGATTCTTCATATTCGCCGTGGGGCCAACGCGCGTGGCAGGCTGACTACGGACCCCGAGTCTCCGCCCACTCCAGGCTGACTGGGGGCGGGGCCACGGAGGCCTGGGCGGGAGCTGTCTGCGGCTGAGCTAGTGCTGGAGCTGGTCCAACCCACACTGTGTTGTGGAGTCTCCCACCCCGCTAGCAACCTGCGGACGAGTACGTTTCCTGCTGTAGTTCGCCGTGGCCTCGTTAGGCCCTGGAAGACAAGATCATTTCTTCTGAGACACGGCTCTCTGAGAATTCCAGCTCCACCCTGCAAAGTATAGCCACCTCCCGCCCCCAGAGCCACATCATAGTATCTGCTGCCCCACCAAGAGCGCCCCACACCTGGGAGGAACCGCGAAGCATCAGCTAGTGCAGCCAGTTCGACTGCATCAGGTGCCCTATTCCGAAGTCTCGGCAATGAGTTTTCCTTTCTCCTATTCAGCTGCCTCGCTTCTTCTCCCAAACTTTATTTTCCACCTACCCAAAAGCAGTTCCGCTCCATTCCCAGTTTCAATCGCACATCCCAGTCTTTGTCTGAAGATGACGACCAGGCTAGTGGTGCTTCAGAAGGGAGAAAATAGTCTGACTAACCACCCTAATTTTCTACAATGTCCTTTACAGCTGCCAGAAACATTCTTAGACCCCTCTCTCTACCGGCCCCCACATCGCCCCCATAACCGCTTTCCTTAAAGGTAACCAAGCGTATCTAACCAAGTCATAGATCTAGAGAAGAAAAGCATAAAACCCTCCAACATCTTTCTTCGTGTAAAAACTGCTAGGAGAAATTTTTATTAGTTGATAAAGGAGTCCAAGAGAAGAGGAAAGGAGAGTAAACTGCAAAAAGCAAAATCCAAATAAAGGACAAAGTACAAGCAAATTCAGGGACCCAAAAAACTGGGCTGAGAATCATCAAACATCTGATACAGGTGGGTTTCCATAGAGAATTTCTCCTAGAGAGAAAAGAAAATGCACAAATTAATTCTGAGAATCTCTCTGCAACACATATGGGGAGTTTCAGAAAGGCTTAATGAAGTCCCTCCAGAACAGAACCTTTCCTTTGGGAACGTCTACTGCAACTAGAAAATAAAATGGCTGGAGCCTCCTTGTCGTGTTCCAGGTCTGCTCTGGTGGGTAGAGTCCCTGGGCTATTATATGCTTATTGCTGGCTACTTACTTAGCTCACAGTGTGGGGCTGCCTCCTTCTTACTCTGCTTCTTCATTGTGCAGGCTGGGTCTGACTTTCTCCACTGCTGCTCCTGTTTCTTGCCTCTATATATGCAGAGGAGTGCACCTTCTCTTGGCTAGACAATGCCTCTTATGCTTCTCTGGGCAACACATTGTTAAAGATACCAGAGGAAATTTTAAGAAGCAAATAACACTCTTAGAAGTATAATCAAATCTCATCTTTGACCTGCCCTGAAAAGAAAAACTTCATATATCTGCCATTCCTGGATACTAATGAACAATTAATTGCATTTGAAAACTTTTATTCTGAGATTTCATCTCTGTCTCCTTTCGCAGGAGCTAGAGTCACAGAACAGCATAGCATCACAAGACGAAGATGTCTTTATTCCAGGACTAGAAGTCATCCCACTACAATTTGACCTATCTCTTTTCTCCTTGTTCTACAGCAGACAAGTTTCCTAAAGCATACCTGCCTTAGACTGGGTTGGGCTCAATGTACCTGCCTTCATGGGAAAATAGAAGAAAAAAAGAAGAAATACGAAAGCACCCAAGAACGAACGTGTTTAAGGAAAAGGCCCTGTTTTAGTTTAGGACTCCCAAAATAGGAATGCGTTTTACAAGGAGAATCTACCATAGCACCCCTGTCACATTTACTCAGGAATTGCTCCCAACATACACACTCAAGTCTTGCCTACTGGGTCCCTGCTATTCACTTAGAGTAACTGACAACATTTATGGAATTCTTACTATATATCAAACACCATATGTAAAATGTTATAAATAGGAATTAATCCTCACAATAAATTTGTGAGGCAAGAACTATGATCTTAATTTTGTATATTAGGAACCTAGGTCTGAGGGAGATTAAGTACTTTGCCTAAAGACCCACAAGTGAGTGATAGAGCCAGGCTTTGAATAAAGATTTGTTAGATCCAAAGAGCCAGCTCCCCACTACCATACTATAGTGCCTCCATCTAAAACAATTTCCTTCCATTCAAATCTCCAGCTTGGAAATGATCCTCTTTTATAAAATCCTATTCATGTAAATTTACTGAACATTTCACAGTACCACAATAACCAACTGATTTCTGTATAGATGCTAATATGTATCTGTATTGTATGTGCTTTTTATTTGAACAGGAGACTTTTCCTTCCATGCTCACCTCCCATCCACTCTCTCAATATTCTTTTCAAGCTTTTGTTTTCCCTGAACTGCCTGAAATTAACTCCTCCTGTTTGTACCTGCTCAGAAGCTCAGTCCTGTCTGACTTTTTGCAACCCCATGGACTACATATAGCCCACAAAGCTCCACTGGTCTATGGGATTTTCCAGACAGGAATACGAAGAAGGTTGCTATTTTCTCCTCCAAGGGATCTTCCTGACCTAGGGATCTAATCTGCTTCTCCTATGTCTCCTGCATTGGCAGGAGGATTCCTTACAAAGGAGCCACCTGGGAAGCTCTCCAAACTTCTCCCACCCCTCTCTTTTTGTTGGAGGACAGAAGGAACAAAAAGTGCCCATCAAAATGAAATGGCATCTTGAGACGGAAAGAAAGACAGGCAGCTCCATATAATCATGTTTCAGTTTACAATCAGCATTACTATGAACAAAGCTTGTGGAGGTGATGGAATTCCACCTGAGCTATTTGAAATCCTAAAAGTTGATGCTGTTAAACTTCAGCACTCAGTTGAGTTCAGTTCAGTCGCTCAGTCGTGTCCGACTCTTTGCAACCCCATGAACCGCAGCAAGCCAGGCCTCCCTGTCCATCACCAACTCCCGGAGTCCACTGAAACCCATGTACATTGAGTCGTTGATGCCATCCAGCCATCTCATCCTCTTTTGTCCCCTTCTCATCTGGCCCTCAATCTTTCCCAGCATCAGGGTCTTTTCAAATGAGTCAGCTCTTAGCATCAGGTGGCCAAAGTATAGGAGTTTCAGCTTCAACATAAGTCCTTCCAATGAACACCCAGGACTGATCTCCTTTAGGATGGACTGCTTGGATCTCCTGCAGTCCAAGGGGCTCTCAAGAGTCTTCTCCGATACCACAGTTCAAAAGCATCAATTCTTCAGCACTCAGCTTTCTTTATAGTCCAAGTCTCACATCCATACATGACCACTGGAAAAACCATAGTCTTGACTAGATGGACCTTTGTTGGCAAAGTAATGTCTCTGTTTTTTAGTATGCTGTCTAGGTTGCTCATAACTTTCCTTCCAAGGAGTAAGCATCTTTTAATTTCAAGGCTGCAATCACCATCTGCAGTGATTTTGGAGCTCAAAAAATAAAGTCAGCTGCTGTTTCCACTGTTTCCCCATCTATTTGCCATGAAGTGATGGGACCGGATGCCATGATCTTAGTTTTCTGAATGTTGAGCTTTCAGCCAACTTTTTCACTCTCCTCTTTCACTTTCATCAAGAGGCTCTTTAGTTCTTCTTCACTTTCTGCCATAAGGGTGGTGTCATCTGCATATCTGAGGTTATTGATATTTCTCCCGGCAATCTTGATTCCAGCTTGTGCTTCCTCCAGCCCAGTGTTTCTCATAATGTACTCTGCATAGAAGTTAAATAAGCAGGGTGACAATATACAGCCTTGATGTACTCCTTTTCCTATTTGGAACCAGTCTGTTGTTCCATGTCCAGTTCTAACTGTTGCTTCCTGACTTGCATACAGGTTTCTCAAGAGGCAGGTCAGGTGGTCTGGTATTCCCATCTCTTTCAGCATTTCCCACAGTTTATTGTGATCCACACAGTCAAAGGCTTTGGCATATCAATAAAGCAGAAGCCGATGTTTTTCTGGAACTCTCTTCCTTTTTTGATTATCCAGCAGATGTTGGCAATTTGATCTCTGGTTCCTCTGTCTTTTCTAAATCCAGCTTGAACATATGGAAGTTCACGGTTCACATATTGCTGAAGCCTGGGTTGGAATATTTTAAGCATTATTTTACTAGCGTGTGAGATGAGTGCAATTTTGTGGTAGTTTGAGCATTCTTTGGCATTGCCTTTCTTTGGGATTGGAATGAAAACTGACCTTTTCCAGTCCTGTGGCCACTGCTGAATTTTCCAGATTTGCTGGCATATTGAGTGCAGCACTTTCACAACATCATCTTTTAGGATTTGAAATAGCTCAACTGGAATTCCATCGCCTCCACCAGCTCTGTTCATAGTGATGCTTCCTAAGGCCCACTTGACTTCACATTCCAGGATGCCTGGCTCTAGGTGAGTGATCACACCATCGTGATTATCTGGGTCATGAAGATCTTTTTTTTACAGTTCTTCTGTGTATTTTTGCCACCTCTTCTTAATATCTTCTGCTTCTGTTAGGTCCCTACCATTTCTGTCCTTTATTGTGCCCATCTCTGCATGAAATATTCCCTTGGTATCTCTAATTTTCTTGATGAGATCTCTAGTCTTTCCCATTCTATTGTTTTCCTCTATTTCTTTGCATTGATCACTGAGAAAGGCTTTATAATCTCTCTTTGCTATTCTTTGGAACTCTGCATTCAAATGGGTATATCTTTCCTTTTCTCCTTTGCTTTTCGCTTCCCATCTTCCCATCTCCTTTTCTTTTCACAGCTATTTGTAAGGCCTCCTCAGACAGCCATTTTGCTTTTTTGCATTTCTTTTTCTTGGGGATGGTCTTGATTCCTATCTCCTGTACAATGTCACAAACCTCCATCCATAGTTTCATCAGGCACTCTATCTATCAGATCTAGTCCCTTAAATCTATTTCTCACTTCCACTGGATAGTCATAAGGGACTTGATTTAGGTCATACCTGAATGGTGTAGTGGTTTTCTCCACTTTCTTCAATTTCAGTCAGAATTTGGCAATAAGGAGTTCATGATCCGAGCCACAGTCAGCTCCTGGTCTTGATTTTGCTGACTGTATAGAGCTTCTCCATCTTTGGCTGCAAAGAATATAATCAATCTGATTTTGGTGTTGACCATCTGGTGATGTCCATGTGTAGAGTCTTCTCTTGTGTTGTTGGAAGAGGGTGTTTGCTATGACCAGTGCATTCTCTTGGCAGAACTCTATCACCACTCAATATGCCAGCAAATTTCAAAAACTCAGCAGTGGCCACAGGATGGGAAAAGTTCAGTTTTTATTTCAGTCCCAAAGAAGGGCAATGCCAAAGAGTGTTCAAACTGCCACACAATTGTGTGGATTTCACGTGCTAGCAAGGTAATGCTCAAAATCCTTCAAGCTATGCTCCAACAGTATGTGAACCAAGACTTCCAGATGTACAAGCTGGATTTAGAAAAGGCAGAGGAACCAGAAATTAAATTGTCAGCATCCACTGATCATAGAGAAAGCAAGGGAATGCCATAAAAAAAAACTACTTCTGCTTCATTGACTACGCTAAAGCCTTTGATTGTGAGGATCACAACAAACTGTGGAAAATTTTTCAAGTCATGGGAATACCAGACCACCTTTCCTGCCTCCTTCGAAATCTGTATGCAGGTCAAGAAGCAATAGTTAGAACTGGACATGGAACAACAGATTAGTTCCAAATTGGAAAAGGAGCACATCAAGGCTGTATAATGTCACCCTGCTTCTTTAATGTATATGCAGGCTATATCATGCAAAATGCCCAGCAGATGAAGCTCAAGCTGGAATCAAAATTTCCAGGAGAAATATCAATAACCTCAAATGTGCAGATGACACCACCCTCTTGGCAGAAAGTGAAGAGAAACAAAAGAGCCTCTTGATGAAGCTGAAAGAGGACAGCTATTAAAACTGGACATTAAAACAGCTATTAAAGAGGACAGCTGGCTTAAAACTCAACATTCAGAAAGCTAACATCATGACATCCTGTCTCATCATTTTATGGCACATAGATGGGGAAAATGTGGAAACAATGACAGAGTTTACTTTCCTGGGCTCCAAATTCACTATGAACAGTGACTGCAGCCATGAAATTAAAAGATGCTTGCTCCTTGGAAGAAAAGCTATGATGAACCGAGACAGCATATTAAAAAGCAGAGACATCACTTTGCTGACGAAAATCCATATGGTCAAAGCTATGGTTTTTCCAGTGGTCATGTATGGATGTGAGAAATGGACCATAGAAAAGGGTGAGAGCCTAACAATTGATGCTTTAAAACTGTGGTGCTGATGAAGACCCTTGAGAGTCCCTTGGACAACAAGGAAATCAAAGCAGTCAATCCTAAAGGAAATCAACCCTGAATATTCACTGGAAGGACTGATGCTGAAGCTGAAGCTCCAATACTCTGGCCACCTGATGGGTACAGCCAACTCATTGGAAAAGAATCTGATGCTGGGAAATATTGAGGGCAGGAGGAGAAGGGAACAACAGAGGATAAAATGGTTGGACATGAGTTTGAGCAAACTCCAAGAGATAATGAAGGACAGGGAAGCCTGTCATGCTGCAGTTCATGGGGTTGCAAAGAATTAGACACTACTGAGTGGCTGAAAAACAACTTACAAAGTGAGATTGGGCAATGGTCCAGAAACGTGGGTGACTGAATTCCACACCATCCAGGAGCCATTGGGACAATTATATTATTAAAGCAGGGTATTAAGTTAGGTGCTCAAAATAGGACCTGTGTTCCTAAGTCTAGATTTATGAGGAGTAACTACTTTCCTGGAATACGTCAGCAAAAGGTTGTCATTGTTTGAGGATCAGCAGAGCATAAGGGCTACAAGACTTTAAGGATTATTAAATGATACTTATTAACTACAAAGCTCTTGGCAACAGAGATGTGATTCAGTGGACTGTACAGTCTTGGGTTGGGTCAGTGGAAAAACAAGAGGACCCCTAGGGGCCCAAGATTGCATCAGTTATGCTAACAGTCATACATCGTCCTTTCCTGAGAAACTCATTACTGTTGTTGTTTTTATCCTTACGACTATTAGTTCCATTACAATATCCATCTCTCTTGAAGCATTCCGGGACTCCTTCCTCCAGGCAGCATTATACATTCTGCCTGCTACCCAAACACTTCTTACTCTACCCTAACACTAAATCATTCTGAATATACTTACTGAAAATCAACTACATACCAGGCAGAAGATCAGTGGTATAGATACAACACAAATAAGATAAGCAGAATACTTTCGTGGGTTAATGTTTTTGTGCTTTCTTCTTCCACTAAAATGTGAGCTTCTCAAAAGCAGCAGGTATCTTTATATACCTGTGAAACAGAGCAGCAGCCTTAGGCCCTTGATCCCTACCTCCTACCCAATGTCTTCTGCCTGCCTTTTGTCTGCAGAGAACTTTAGTCAAAGAATAAGTTTAATCTGAGAAGTGAGAAATGCGAAAACAAAGGAAAACAGTCAAAGGACGCCTAATAATAATAATGTAGTCATTAAGCATAGTGAAGGACTTTTAATTCCTTCTCAAGGACTGTAGATAATATTCTGAGCCATATCCTTTGAGCTGTCTTATAGATACTGAAACTCCAGGTGGAGAAGTTAACTACACAATGACCAGGCTGTACCCACAACATGAGCTGCCACAATTCCGAGAACTGGCCTTAAAGAAATCAGACCCCGGAACTGAAGATTAACTATACCTGAAACAATCAAGAGACTCCAGTCAGATTACCAAATGACCAATTTGAAGATGACTGTCAGAGTGAACTCTGCTGCTTCTGTATGTAGTCCCCTCTTTCTGTCTATAAAATCTCTTACCTATGGGGAGAGGGGTCAACCTTTGGACAGACGAATACCCCTCAACTCCCAGTTGCCAGCGTCTGAAATAAAGCATACTTTTCTTTCCACCAACCTGGCTTGTTACTTGGCTTTGAGTTGTGAGCAGCCAGACCTGGCGTCTTTCTGGAACACCTGGTGCTAACAAAGGCCAGATATATAGGAGGTGTTAAGTATAAATATATCATCCCATTTTTTAAATCTGTTGTGGCTGTCAGGCAATGAAGACTAATAATTAGACTATGTCTGTTTATATTTATGTATATATTTCTAAAATTGAGTCTTTGTGTGTGTGCTTAGTCACTAAGTCATATCCGACTCTGTGTGACCCCATGGACTGTATGTAGCCCACCAGCCTCCTCTGTCCATAGAATTTCCCAGGCAAGAATACTGGAGTGGGTAGCCATTCCCTTCTCCAGAGGATCTTCCCAACCCAAGGATCAAACCTACCTCTCCTATGTCTCTTGCATTGGCAAGTGGATTCTTTACCACTAAGCCAACTGGGAAGCCCCCTAACTCTTCCCTCCCCTCCCTTTTTGTTGGAGGACAGAGGGAACAAAAAATGCCCATCAAACTGAGATGGCATTTTGAGACAGGAAAGCAAGACAGGCAGCTCCATATAATCATGCTTCAGTTTATTATTAATACATGGTACTTACTCACAGGGTGGGATTGGGAGAAAAATAATCCAGAAGCTTTCACAACTGCACTCCACACGGTCAAGGGGCCAATTGGACAATTTTATTGTTAAACTAGGATATGGGGTAGGTTGGTCAAAACAGGACATGCATTCCTAAGTCAAGATTTATTAATGGGTTACTAATGTCATGGGCCCAGTGATTATCAAACAATACCTATGAACTACAAAGTACTTGGCAACAGAGAAGTGATTCAGTGGACTGTACAGTCCTAGGTCAGGTCAGTGGAAAAACAAGAGGACCCCTAGGGGCCCAAGATAGCATCAGTTATGCTAACAGTCATACACCTTCCTTACCTGAGAAACTCACTATTGTTGTTGTTTTTATCGTTAAGACCATTAGTTCCATTAAAATATCCCCCTCTGTTGAAACATTACAGGACCCCTTCCTCCAAGGAGCCTTAGCCCTACATTCTGCCTGCTACCTGAATACTTCTTACTCTACCCTAGCACTAAATCATTCTGAATATACTTAATGAAAATCAACTTCATACCAGGCAGAACCGACTTAGTGACTAAATTACCACCACCACCACCACCAGGCAGAAGATGGGTGGTACAGATACAACACAAATAAGATAAGCAGAATCCTTTAGTGGGTTAATGTTTTTGTGTTTTCTTCTCTGACTAAAATGTGAGCTTCTCATTGGGGCAATTATCTTTGTACACTTGGTGCTAAAAAAGGCCTGGTATATAGAAGGTGTTCCATAAACGTATCATCTCCTTTTAAAAATATATTATGGCTGTCAGGCAATGAAGACTATTCATTAGAATATTATTAGAATATTAACAACAACAACTGTTTATATTTATGCATATATTTCCAAAATTGAGTCTTTGGGTGTGTGCTCAGCTTATAAGTCCTACCTGACTCTTTGCAAACCCATGGACTATAGCCTGCCAGGCTCCTCTGTCCATGGGATTCTCCAGGTAAGAATACTGGAATGGGTTGCCATTTTCTCCTCTGGGGGTTATGACCCAGGGATCTTGACCCAGGGATCCAATCCGTGTCTCAGTCTTCTTTCCAGCTCATCTGTTAACCTCCCCACCATGGAACTCCTTCACTCTAGTTGAATTTCATATTCTCTTCATCCTGAACACATGCTGGGCTTGCCAGACCCTGCACCTTGGCTCCTGCTGTTACTTCCACCTGCACTTCCAGTATTGAAATCTTGTCCATTTTTCAAAATGTAACTCAATGTCACACACCCTGTAAACCCTTCTGTGATTCTCACGGGATGTGAACATTACCTTGGATGTGACTTTATATATCTGTGACCTATAATGGTGCTTTTCAAACTGAGTCTCAATACATTATTGGATTATGAAATCAATTTAGTGTGTCACAATCCGAATTTGTAAAATCAAAATTTGTAAAAATGGAATAGTAATTTGTGATCTCCAAACAAGAGGATTTAGCTTCAGGATCAGGGACAAAGTTCCAGACACTCAGGACTTCATGTGGAAGAAAATTTATTACACTGAAAAAGACAGAGAAAGCTTCTGACATACACATCAGAAGGGGGATGGAGAGTGCCCCCTCACTAGTCCCAGCAAGGGAGTTATATACTTTTTCAATTGATTATTAACAGTAAATCAGAAGAGTGTCTCAAGGTTGTAAAGGTCTTACTGGACCCACTCCCACAATATACATTTTAAGATGACAGGCTTAGTCAGAAGGTTCTTAAGAAGGAGAAACATGCCCTTGAGCAGGATACATTGTTGTTATATAATCCTTCACAGTAATCAAAGTCTATACCCCAACCAGTAATGCTAAAGAAGCTGAAGTTGAACGGTTCTATTGGACTTCCCTGGCGGCTCAGATGGTAAAGCGTCTGTCTACAAAGCAGGAGACCCAGGTTTGAGGCCTGGATTGGGAAGATTCCCTGGAGAAGGAAATGGCAATCCACTCCAGTACTATTGCCTGGAAAATCCCATGGACAGAGGAGCCTGGTAGGCTACAGTCTATGGGGTCACAAAGAGTCGGACACGACTGAGAGACTTCACTTTCACTTTCATGAAGATCTACAAGAACTTCTAGAACTAACACCCCAAAAAAAGATGTTCTTTTCATCACAGGGGGCTGGAATGCAAAAGTAGGAAGTCAAGAGATACCTGGAGTAACAGGCAAATTTGGCCTTGGAGTACAAAATGAAGCAGGGCAAAGGCTAACAGAGTTTTGTCAAAAGAACACACTGGCCATAGCAAACACCCTCTTCCAACAAGACAAGAGATGACTCTACACATGTCATCACCAGATGGTCAATACCAAAATCAGAATGATTATATTCTTTGCAGCCAAAGATGGAGAAGCTCTACACAGTCAGCAAAAACAAGACCAGGAGCTGATTATGGCTCGGATCATGAATTCCTTATTGCCAAATTCAAACTTAAATTGAAGAAAGTAGGGAAAACCAGTAGACCATTCAGGTATGACCTAAATCAAACCCCTTACAATTATACAGTGGAAGTGACAAATAGATTCAAGGGATTAGACCTGAGAGACAGAGTGTCTGAAGAACTATGGATGGAGGTTTGTGACACTGTACAGGAGGCAGTGGTCAAGACCAACCCCAAGAAAAAGAAATGCAAAAAGGCAAAATGGCTCTCTGAGGAGGCCTTAAAAATAGCTGAGAAAAGAATATAAGCTAAAGGCAAAGAAGAAAAGGAAAGATATATCCGTTTGAATGCAGAGTTCCAAAGAATAGCAAGGAGAGATGAGAAAGCCTTCCTCAGTGATCAATGCAAAGAAATAAAAGGAAACAATAGAATGGGAAAGACTAGAGATCTCTTCAAGAAAATTAGAGATACCAAGGGAATATTTCATGCAAAGATGGGCACAATAAAGGACAGAATTGGTATGGAGCTAACAGAAGCAGAAGATATTAAGAAGAGGTGGCAAGAATACACAGAAGAACTATACAAAAAAGATCTTCAGGACCAGATAACCACAATGGTGTGATCACTCACCTAGAGCCAGACATCCTGGAATGTGAAGTCAAGTGGGCTTTTGGAAGCATCACTGTGAACAAAGCTAATGGAGGTGATGGAATTCCAGTTGAGCTATTTCAAATCCTAAAAGATGATGTTGTGAAAGTGCTGCACTCAATATGCCAGCAAATCTGGAAAACTCAGCAGTGGCCACAGGACTGGAAAAGGGCGGTTTTCATTCCAATCCCAAAGAAAGGCAATGCCAAAGAATGCTCAAACTACCACACAATTGCACTCATCTCACAGGCTAGCAGAGTAATGCTCAAAATTCTCCAAGCCAGGCTTCAACAGAATGTGAACCGTGAACTTCCATATGTTCAAGCTGGATTTAGAAAACGCAGAGGAACCAGAGATCAAATTGCCAACACCTGTTGGATCATAGAAAAAGCAAGAGAGTTCCAGAAAAACATCTCCTTCTGCTTTATTGACTATGCCAAAGCCTTTGACTGTGTGGATCACAATAAACTGTGGGAAATGCTGAAAGAGATGGGAATACCAGACCACCTGACCTGCCTCCTGAGAAATCTGTATGCAGGTCAAGAAGCAGCAGTTAGAACTGGACATGGAACAACAGACTGGTTCCAAATCAGGAAAGGAGTACATCAAGGCTATATATTGTCACCCTGTTTATTTAACTTACATGCAGAGTACTTCATAGGAAATGCCGGGCTGGATGAAGCACAAGCTGGAATCAAGATTGCTGGGAGAAATATCAATAACCTCAGAAATACAAATGACACCACCCTTATGGCAGAAAGTGAAGAAGAACTAAAGAGCCTCTTGATGAAAGTGAAAGAGGAGAGTGAAAAAGTTAACTTAAAGCTCAACATTCAGAAAACTAAGATGATGGCATCCGGTCCCATCACTTCAAGGCAAATAGATGGGGAAACAATGGAAATAGGGAGAGACCTTATGTTTTGGGGCTCTAAAATCACTGCAGATGGTGACTGCAGCCATGACATTTAAATCGCTTACTCCTTGGAAGAAAAGCTATGACCAATCTAGACAGCATATTAAAAAGCAGAGACATTACTTTGCCAACAAAGGTCCATCTAGTCAAAGCTATGGTTTTTCCAGTAGTCATGTATGGATGTGAGAGTTGGACTATAGAGAAAGCTGAGCGCAGAAGAATTGATGCTTTTGAACTGTGGTTTGAAGAAGACTCTTGAGAGTCCCTTGGATTGCAAGGAGATCCAACCAGTCCACCGTAAAGGAAACTAGTCTTGAATATTCATTGGAAAGACTGATGCTGAAGCTGAAACTCCAATACTTTGGCCACTTGATGGGAAGAACTGACTCATGTGAAAAGACCCTAATGATGGGGAAGATTGAAGGCAGGAGGAGAAGGGGACAACAGAGGATGAGATGGTTGGATGGCATCACAGACTCAGTGGACATGAGTTTGAGTAAACTCCAGGTGTTGGTGATGGACAGGGAGGCCTGACGTGCTGCAGTTTATAGGGTCGCAAAGTGTCTGACACAACTGAGCAACTGAACTGAATAGAGTTTAAGACGAGTTTGTAAAAACTTCTTATGTGACTAAGATGCAGGAATGTAGGGAAAAAAAGATTTGTCCTTTTCTTCCCCTGGGGACCTCTGGCCTCTCTATCAAGGCTATTAACCCTCTCTATAGGAACGAACTATCAGAGAATGTCAAAAGTACTAAAGTAGGTATTATTTTGTGAAACTTTATTTTTAATAATGTATTTGCATGTATGTGTGTGTGTGTGTACTGGGTTGCTGTAGAATATGTTTTTTACTGTAGCAGTCAAAAAAGGTGGAAAAACAGCCCTTGATACAAAGGCATTATTTCAGTCAGCCAATAACAAGCTCCTTGATGAGCAAACTCTATCCTTACAATTAGTGAGGTCGAACGCTCCACTCGGAGCCTCCACTCATTCAGGGAGTTGCCCTAGGGATTAAAGGACTCAAGGCAAAGAGCAAGGTCCTGTCTCTAAGAGCGGTGCTTTTCTATTAAGAGAGACAAAGAAAGGCAGATGTTCCCTGGCTGTCCAGGGGTTAGGACTCAGTGCTTTCACTGCCAAAGGTATAGGTTCAATCCCTGGTTGGGAACCAAGATCCAGGAACCCATGCAACATGGTAAGAAAATCTTTTAAAAACATTTTTTAAATAGAGACAAATCCAGAAAGAAAGTCTTCAGTTATTTAAGTAGCTGAAGTGCCATAGACTGGGCCTTGGGATTTAGAGCCAAAGACCTACTTAGCATTCTTGCTCTGCCACTTATTAGCTGTTTGTTGTTGGATAAATTGATTGATTTCTCTGAGCTTCAGTTTAGACAACTGAAAGAATAATCTATACCCAACTGTTGGGGGCCAGAGTGAGGTACTCCGCCCATGGCAAAGGTCATGAGGAAGGAGGCTCGACATACGCAAAGGCGGGATCGAGCCTCAGGAGTCCCCCTGGAAATCCTCGAGCATCTACCCCCATAACCAGAGCCTGCCTACTTTACTACTTTGTGCTCTCACCTACACTTCTGACTTTACGGGGGGCTGTCCCCCACCACCTCTTTCGGAGAAGGAGTTAACCTAGAGCTCCAGTTAATAAAAACTCCTGGGCGTGACAAGAGTGTTTTAACCTACAAACTCCTCTGAAGGTTCTCTAGCCTGCCTGACGGGCTTGTCCAGCCACATGTGATTGCTCACAGCCTCCCAACCGTGAGAGGCACGAGATGCTTTAAACCTTCTAAAAACAGGTTGCTTAGAAAAGTTAGAAAACCATTAGTATAAGTATAGTGGGCTGATTAGAAATTGTATTGGTGAAGGGTTTTTCATTTGTTGAGCCAATGTTTGTTGCTAAGTCTCTACATCCCCTGCCCTTACACACATTAATGAATATATAGAAGAAATAAGTATTAACCTTTGATATTAATCATGTTAGACCTTAGGCTAAGTAAATTCTTTCCTTAACTAAAACCCACTATACCCTCACCCTATAGAAATGTAACTTTATTTGGGTGGCGTCTGTTTTAAGAATAATCACCCCTGGAGAAATAAGTGTCCTGGTTGACTGACCGCTGTCACAAGGAGAGGGTCATAAATTGTCAGCAGGCCCCCTGGCCAGAAGATGATGTAACACCCCTAAGACCTCTGTATACATTTGTATGAAGCACCTGACTTTGATAAAAGTCAGGACTGCTGACCCCGCATGACTTTTGCATAACATCCCAGTGTATAAAAGTAGACCATGGAAAATAAAGAATGGGGATCAGTTTCTCGAAATACTGGTCTCCCCATGTCGCTCTCTCTCTCACTCTGGCTGAGTCTCCATCTGGAGCGCGGAATGCTTACTAATTATGCCTGGGCTTCTAAGATCCGACCGGGGAGGCCTCAGTGTCTCCTCTCCTTCAGGAGAATGGGAGGACGCCTGTGGCCTACATAAGTGGTGCAAACTTCTTGTCTTGAAGTTTTATTGGTCTCCCGCGTAAACCAAGCTACTCAGCCTCTTTTCTCCACTGAATTTTCCTACTGAGCTATCCTTATTCTATTACTCTTTATATCTTTAATTAATATCTAATTGAAGCTATTGTATCCTGACCCTCGCCGACGCCATCCCCGCTTCGAATACCCTGGATCAGCCAGGGCTGGACCCCGGCACCCAACCTCACATACTTGCGTTACAATCAAGTGATAGATATACACAGATTATTTTGTAAGCTATAAAAATGTTGTAATGTCTTAGGCAAAAATTTGCATGTGTTATTTAGTAAACAAGTGAAAACTGATGTAGTATAAATTATACAGCTAAATGGGCATTAGACATGTTTTATTTATTTATTTTTGGTTGCACCTCGAGGCTTACAGAAATCTTAGTTCCTCAAGCAGGGATAACACCGAGGTTCCAGCAGTGACAGCATTGAGTCTTAACCACTGCACCACCAGGAAATTCCCTTGTTTTGGTTTTTGATAACTAGTGATAGAAACCCAATTCAGACTGTGCTCAAAGGGAAGTAAATCACACATGTAACCCAATGGAACAGCAAGCTTTGGGCAGGGCTTCATCTGGGAACTCAGATGGTATCAACCAAGCTGCTGTGCACTTGTCTCTTTCCTTCTAACCTCCTCTCACTCTGGGCTCTACTTCAGTCCCAGTGGGGTTTTATTCTCAGACAAGTTCTGCCTACATGGTGGGACCACAGCCACCATCTACTCTGAGCTGATGGAATCCTCCCCATCAGCAGGTAGATATCTTTTCCCTTATTGTTCCAGCAAAAGTCTCAGGGAATGCTCTGTCTAACACTGAGCTTGGGTTATAAGCCAAGTCTCAAACAAAAAATACTGGTCAAGGATACCAAGAACACAAGCTGACCGCTGCAGTTAGAGGGTGAGTCACCTGGACTAAAAAGAGATTATGAGGTGTCCTCTTAAGAGGTGGAGTCAGAGGTTTAGAATGACCGAGTTTCCAAAGCTGAATAGGATTAGTTTAGAAAGACATCTCAATCTCTCCTATTTAATGTCACCAAACAACATTAGAATAAGGACACACAAACACATGCTTGCTGTATTTCATTTCATTCATTTAACACAGCATTGAAGATCTACTCTGTACCAGATACTGTTCTAGACACAGGTAGTGGTGGTTAAGACATACAGGGACTTCCCCGGTGGTTCAATGGTTAAGACTTCGCCTTCCAATGCAGGCTGTGTGGGTTCAATCCTTGGTAGGGGAGCTAAGATCCCACATGCTGTGAGGTCAAAAAATCAAAACATAAAACAGAAGCATATGGAGAAGGGGGAGGCAGAGGATGAGATTGTTACATAGCATCAGTGACTCAATGGACATGAATTTGAGCAAACTCAGTGAGATTGTAGAGGACAGAGTAGCCTAGTGTGCTACAGTCCATGAGGTCTCCAAGAGTTGGACACAACTTAACGACTTAACAAAACAGAAGCCATATTATAACAAATTCAATACAGACTTTAGTCCACATCAAAAGAAATTTTTAAACAAACAACAAAAAATACAAACTTCCTGCTCTCAGGGAACTTCTGTTGTGGGGGTGGGTGAAAACAAGTCACTAAGTGTACATCAGGCAGTGATAAATTCTATTTTGGAAATAAATTGAAAGAGCATGGTAAGAAGGAGCTAGAGCCAGAGGTAGGAGATAAGGACAATTTAGAGGGGCTGGTTAGGAAAGACCTCACTTTGAAGGATAAACCTGACTGAAGTGAGAGAGCAAATCATAGGAATAACTATCTAGATGAAAACTTCCAGCAGAGAGAAAAGCAAGTGCAAGAACCCTGAGACAGAGCCAATGACTTCCTCCTGAGCAATGCATGTTCATTTAGTAACATATATATTCACATGTGTATGTGAATATATTAATCCTTTATTTTCTTATATTAGAATATTTGATAGTGATATTCTGAGAGAGAGATTAAACTGTAGAATGATTTAATATTGATTCAGCTATTTGAGACATTGATGAATCTTGCTGAAAGTGCAGATATGCCTAGACTGAGAGTACCCTGAAGCAGGGGCTTCCTTTTCCCTACAGAAATTGAACGCAGGAGAAGCTCAGTGAATGGGACAGGTGGAGTAATGAGCCACATGCCACAGTGAATACTAAGGCCAATGGTAGAGATCCCGGGTGACCCTGCCAAAGCTGGGCGCGGAGACCTTCCCTCCAGGAGTGTCCTTACCTCTGTCCATTTGCTCTAATTGCTGTGCACGAGTCTGGGAGCACAAAGCGGCTCCTGAGGGTGGTTTCTTCTGATGCTGGGTAAAGGTCCCTAATTCAGAATCAAAGACTAACACAGAGTAAAACTTCCTCTGATCTTGAGCCGTGGCAAGGGTTATGTTGCCGTGAAGAAGAAAAGCTTGGGGTGGGGCGTGTGTGTGGTGGGTAAAAGGGAGGGGAAGAAGTCCGAAGGCAAGAGACATGCCCTCCCTAATTGGTCAGTAACAGTTTCCCTGAACTTGGAACCCCCATAACCAGTTCCTACTAGGCTCTGTTCTTCACCCAGCAAGCCTCTTTTCCTTGTATTGCAGTGACTTCTGGCATATTTGATATTAATTCTTTACTGTCTGCAGTAGCTAGATTGGTCTATCTCTTCTTTATTGTCATATATATATGGCCTTTGCTTATCTCTTTTTTCATAGAGTGTGAATTCTTAGACCGTGTTCATGAGCAATGCATTCTAAATTTATTTCAGTGTCTACCTTAATTGCTCATTGCAAGTAGGCCCTGATAAAGGCTTTTTGATGAAGATTATGACTGTGGTGATGTTTATGGCACTAGAAATCACAGGCTCCTTCTGGTAATTTTGGGATACTGCTCCTCTCTCCCACAACCTGGTTTCAAGCTGGGCTTGCTTGAAACCTTCCAGTGTTCAAGAAGGTCAAGAAACCTGGGTTCTTCCTTAACTTCACCAACAACTTCTATGTGATTCTATATGCCTCACTTTCACAATCTTCTGGTGCAAGACAAAAAAAAAAAAAGCTCACAGGACTTGAAGGTAGGGGAGAGAGGTAAAGTAAGAAAGTAGAAAATTTAAAAAAAAGTAGATGTGGAAGAACTTTAAAAGTAGGACATAACTGGGGGGAGAATGGATTTATGTACATGTATGGTGGAGTCCCTTCACTGTCCACTGAAAACTATCACAACACTGTTAATTGGCTATACCCCAGTACCAAATAAAAAGGTTTTTTTTAGGATCCTATCTCAAGTCTACACCTCCCTTCTTTCAGGGCCAGCTCTCTGAGACACTCTTCCTTCTCCCCACAAGCATAAATTTTCTTCCAGGGTTCTCAGATTCTTGGTGTGAAGGGTGAAGAACCACCCTATGTATCATCTTTTGCAGAGATTCCTCCCAATGTCTCCTTTTACCTGATCGTTGCCACTTGCTTCTTCTTTATAGGCTTTCAAATAGCTAGTTTTCTAAGCCTGGAGCTTCATTTATGTTCCCATTCCGTTGTTTCTAAGAGAAAGACTCAGAGGGAGGAAGTAAGATGTCTAGAATGTCAAAGACTTCTCACTAGAGAAATGTGGTGAAGAAGCAAATGGTGAGCCCTAGAAGCTTCAGAAGACAGAAAAAGAAGGTGAAATATGCTCCAGGTGGGTGAAAAACCTAAAGTTGTAAAACAAAACCTTTAAAATTATCTGAAAAAAAAAAAAATAGAATAGCTCATGATCTAATTTCTTATATCAAATTTTGAAAAATGGACAATTTCTATAAAAATTAACAAAGTTAAAACATCCTACATAAAAGACATCTTAAACAAGATTAAAACATAAGTGATAGGGAAATGGGAAGAAGTTATCTGCAACATATATATTTCTAACATACATGTTAGAAAAAGATGGGTATCTGTAAGGAATTCCTACAAACCAACGACAATGACAATAAAAATAGAGATAAACAACCAAATAGAAAAATGGACAAAAGGTATGAAAAAACCATTTCCAGAAGAAGAAATACAAATAACCAATAATATATGTAAAAAACTAGTCTACATCTCTAGTAACTGGGGAAAGGCAAACTAAACCAACAATGAGATCCATTTCACATCTATTGGATAGCAATAACCTAAAAGTTTGACTTTGCTGAAAAATGTCCTTATGGTCAACCCTCGCTCCTTGGAAGAAAAGCAATGAAAAACCTACACAGTGCGTTAAAAAACAGAGGTCTGTTTTTTACAGACTGCCTTACAAAGGTCTGTATAGTCAAAGCTATGGTTTTTCCAATAGTCATGTATGGATGTGAGAGCTGGACAATAAAAAGGTTGAGCACTGAAAAATTGATACCTTCGAACTATGGAGCTGAAGAAGATTCCTGAGAGTCCCCAGGACAGCAAGGAGATCAAAGCAGTCAATCTTAAAGGATATCAACCCTGAATATTCATTGGAAGGACTGATGCTGAAGTTGAAGTTCCAATTCTTTGGCCGCCTAATAAGAAGAGCCAACTCATTGGAAAACACCCTGATGCCGGCAAAGATTGAAGGCAGGAGGAGAAGGTAATAACAGAGGATGAGATGTTTGGATGGCATCATCGACTCAATGGGCATCAGTTTGAGCAAACTCCGAGAAATGGTGAAGGACAGAGAAGCCTGGTGTGCTGCAATCCACGGGGTCACAAAGAGTCATAAAAGACTAGTGACTGAACAACAACAACAGAAGGAGAAGGGACAGAGAAAGGACCCAAGAAAATGTTTGAAGAAATAATAGCTAAAAAGTTCCCCAACATGGAAAAGGAAATAGTCAACCAAGCCTAGGAAGTGCAGACAATCCCAGACAGGATAAACCCAAGGAGGAGACACTGAGACACATAGTAATCAAAACTGTGAAAATTAAAGACAAAGATATTAATAAAATACTAAAAGCAATAAGGGGAAAATGGCATATAACATACAAGGGGACTCCCATCAGGTTATCAGCTGATTTCACAAAAGAAATTCTGCAAGCCAGAAGCAAATGGCACGTTATGTCTAAAGTAATGAAAGGGAAGAATGTACAACCAAGAATACTCTACACAGCAAGACTCTCATTCAGACTTGATGGAGAAATCAAAGGCTTTTCTATGTTGGATGGTTGATCTTGGGCCTGCAGGGAGGAAGCTGGCCACAGACTCCTCCAAATCCACATTTCTTTGCCTCCAAGTCTTACGTGTCCAAAGACAGGAAACCACAGACACACCTTTGTAGGAGGGTCATGTAGGTTCAGTTGCTCAGTTGTGTCCAACTCTTTTCGACCACAATAGACTGTAGCCAGCCAGGTTCCTCTGCCCGTGGAAACTTCCAGGCAAGAATTCTGGAGTGGATTGCCATTTCCTCCTCTAAAACACTTTTTACTATTTTGATTATATAACTATTATACACTTAATATCTTTGTATCATGATCAGTCAACAGAAAATAATAGAATTCTATATCACTAAAACTATGATTTCATAGAAAAACTTGTAATCACTTTTAAAAATCCAGATGCATAACAGAATTATCTTGGAATCTTTTGAAAAATATAAATGCCCAAATTATTGCTATTCTTCTCCAAAACTCCAGATGTGTTTCTAATGAGCAGCCATGTTTAAAAACAACTGGACTATATGATAATTTTATACTTTTATCTAGTTTGTTTCACCTTTTCTATTTCATATTCAGTGCTCCCATTTCATTTCACTTATGTTTTCCAGTTTCTCCATCTCTTTTTTGTTGTTGTTCTTTCTCAAGCTTTTATCAAGGATGATAGAAAAGCTTGTGTGTGTGTGTGTGTGTGTGTGTGTGTATACATATATAGTATGTATATGTATGTATTTTAGAAAATTTATGACTTTTGACTAAAAAAATTTATGACATTTTAATTCTACTTGTTTGACTTAGTATGAAAAGAATGCTAGATTTCTAATTTATATTCACTCAAAGCTTTGATATAGTTCTATGTATTTTGGCATCTAGGGTTAGTGCTAAAAGTCTACAAAATGTATTATCCTAGTGATTTAAAAAAATTCAAATGAGGTTGGAAACTTCTAATCCAATTCTGAGAATATAAGGAAATATTTTTTAAAATAAGAAATTAACAAGTGATACACTCTGTGTGTGCTAAGTCACTTCAGTCATGTCCGACTCTGTGCGACCCTATGGACTGCAGCCTGCCAGGCTCAAGAATACTGCAGTGGTTTGTTGTGCCCTCCTCCAGAAACAAGTGATACAGGTATGACCTAAATCAAATCCCTTATGATTATACAGTGAAGGTGATGAATACATTCATGGGATTAGGTCTGGCAGACAGAGTACCTGAAGAACTATGGATAGAGGTTCATAACCTTGTACAGGAGGCAGTGACCAAAACCATCCCAAAGAAAAAGAAATGCAAGAAGGCAAAGTGGTTGTCTGAGAAGTTTTTACAAATAGCAGAGGAAAGAAGAGAAATAAAAAGCAGAGGAGAAAGGGAAAGATATGCCCAACTGAACGAGAATTCCAGAGAGTTCCAGAGAATAGCAAGGAGAGATAAGGCCTTCCTCAATGAAAAATGCAAAGAAATAGAAGAAAACAATAGAATGGGAAAGACTAAAGATTTCTTCAAGAAAATCAGAGATATCAAAGGAACATTTCATGCAAGGATGGGCATGATAAACCACAGAGACAGTCAGGACCTAATAGATGCAGAAGAGATTAAGAAGAGGTGGCAAGAATACACAGAACTATACCAAAAAAGTCTTAATGATATGGATAAACACGATGGTGTGGTTACTCACCTAGAGTCAGACGTCCTGGGGTGTGAAGTCAAGTGGGCCTTAGGAAGCATTAATAGGAACAAAGCTAGTGGAGGTGATGGAATTCCAGTTGAGCTATTTCAAATCCTAAAAGATGGTGCTGTTCAAATCCTAAAAAGTGCCGCACTGTATATGTCAGCTAATTTGGAAAACCCAGCAGTGGCCACAGGACCGGAAAGGTCAGTTTTCATTCCAAGCTCAAAGAAGGCCAGTGCCAAAGAATGTTCAAAATACTGAACAGTTATGCTCATTACCCATGCTAGTAAGGTTATGCTCAAAATCCTTCAAGTTAGGCTTCAGCAGTACTTGAATTGAGAACTTCCAGATGTACAAACTGGGTTTAGAAAAGGCAGAGGAACCAGAGATCAATTTGCTAACATCGTTGAATCATAGAGAAAGCAAGGGAATTCCAGAAAAACATCTACTTCTGCTTCATTGACTATGCTAAAGTCTTTGACTGTGTGGTGTTGGGGTCCTTTAATGGACCGGAACCTGGCAGTCTGGAGTCGACGATAAGAAAGTGAAAGAGAGAAAGACAGAGAGAGAGAGAGAAAGAAAGACACAGGGACCCAAGCTCTGATGGAGCAAGGGTGCTTTATTAGCAGAAATGTAGGCTTATATATCTTTAGTAAGATGATTACTCAGCTATTACACAGGATGACATTTTATCAATAGCCACAATATGGATAGTCTAATACATACAAGGTTGCTGATGCTGAAAAGAGTCACTGTAGGGGATTCTTACATGTCTCATCCTATGACCTCAGTCCTGGGAACAGTGTGCTGTTTCATTTGTTCCCTGAATAGGAACTGATAAGGAACAGAGAATCCTTGAGAAATAGAAAACAGCATGCAGGAATCCTCCTGTTAAATGTTCCCTGACAATTCCCCCTTATTTATTATATTTGTAAAAAGGGTCTTGACTAGTTGAGTCTGTTTAGTTTTAACAATTTTTGCATAAAGGCAATGGTAAACAACAAATATAATTGTAACAAAAGGAAGGGGAACACAAGCTTGTATGAAATATGATTGATTATAATGAAAGAAATAGTTATTATGACTACGATTGGTCTCTGTGAAATGTCTAGTCCAAGTTTTAAGTTTTTTGGTGTTCGCAGCAAGTTTCCAGATGTCTCATTGTTCAGGCCCAATCTGTTTATCGAGGACAATTCAAGGATGAGGGGGTGTCATTCCATCGTCAAACCAGCCAAGAAGTCCTTTGTCATGCTAATGTTCCATCGTAGTAACTTTTCATGTTACTTGAGTAGCATAGTCATACATAGTATTGTTAATATATCATCTGAGCACTTAGATAACCACATACCATGGGGTCCCCAATCGATAATGGTGTGATTAGCCATAAGCATTAATTTTCCTGATTTTGGAAATCCTGATTTTGGATTTTGGTCCCTTTTGATACCCTTTTCATGTCTAACTGTCTACCTATTTTTCTTCTCAGGCATTTGGAAACCCAGTCTCAGGGGAAAGGGGGCGATGACTGCTCTGGCTTCTTCAGGCTGTACAGGGACGTCATGGGGTTCTGGGTTCCTTTTGCCTGTTCTCCGACAGGGTGCATTAACAGAGGGAGATGAGAGTCCATGGAATGATAAGATGACTTGTTTCAGCATTGTCTAGGTGTTGGTCAGGGAATATTCTTGTCATACTACCATTTGGAGATTTGTTGTATTCTGGAAGAAACAAACTTAACAAGAAAGTTAAAGGTACATGGCCCAAAGATTAATATAAGTAGAAAAGCTGTTCAGGGACCACCAGGAGAACTAGGCCCAGACATTGGTTCATGACATTAGTGTTTCTCTAGGTGTGAGAAGATGCAAGAATTAGGGCTCATAAAATCTTTACCTGAAAACATCTGACTGTCTGAAGGCCAGTCCTTTTGGGTTTTTTCTCAGAGCACAGAGTGCCTTATTTCTGATTTCCACCCTGAACTCCTTTCAGGGGGTGTTGAAGGTCAGCACCTTGTAGTGGTCGTGATGTAATCTTTGTAGAGGCAGCTGGCAAGTACCAACTTCCAGTCAGCAGGGTCCCTTCATAGCCACATATTTGACCATGTTTGGGGGGCATTTCATGGCTATTGTGTCTTGCGGTGTTGGGAAGGCTCATTTCCAGGTCTAGGGAAGATTTCATTGATAGGCCACTCAGTGTGCTGTTATTGGACCAGGCCTTGCAAGTAGCAAAAGTCTCTGGACCACTGTCTTACTAGCCTCTTGGTCCAAGAAAATATTCCCTCTTGTTGTTTCTTCCCATATCTAGAGTTACATTATTATAATCATTGATCTCATGTGGAACTGCATATCAGCATTATATCATAGGCTCAGTCACACATTTGTTAACATAAGAAATTCTTCCGAAACAAGTGACATAGAAAACAATATAGCTATAGCTAGCAGTTATTAGTAAATTCATAAGTCTTAGAAACTTGTATCATGCATAAAACTCTCTTCTACTTGCCACAAACCTTTTTTACACTTTCTGTATTTATCTGTAAGTCATACTTCTTTTTCTGTTAATAAAATGTACCACATATAGAACTTTCTTCTTGGGTTTCACTTTCCACAAACCTTTTTCACACTTTCTGTATTCATCACGTTATCTGTTCATTAATAGAACAGTCATCTATAAGCCATATTTCCTTCTTTTTCTCTTAATAAAATGTACCACATGTAGAACTTTCTTTTTGGGTCTCACTTTTCACAAACTTTTTTTACACTTTCTGTGTTTATCACTTTATTTGTCTATTCATAGAATAGCCATCTACAAGCCAATTCCATTTCTTATACGCTTTTTACTGAAAACATGCATCTTACTTTCTTTCAGAAACCATGAACAGTTGTTTAGCTCATTTATAAATTAACCTCAGCAATATTATCCAGAGACAAAGACATACATTGAGACATATATATATATATGAGACATATATATATATATTGAGACATATATATATATCCAGACAGACATATATATATATATATATGTCTCTCTCTCTCTCTATATATATATATATATATATATATATATCCAGACAGACAGAGGTCTCATAGTTTTCTGCTTTAAGATATAAAAGGTCTGTTTGTCGCCCCCCCTCTTTTTTTTTTTTTCTGGCTTGAAGTTATACTAATCTGTCTAAGGCTGACATCTCAGGGCAAAGTGGGTTGTCTATTTCAATAATGTGATAAGAGTTAATTATAGGCTTTTACCTAGGCATGTTTTTGTTATATCAAGGTTGGAGCTGTTGGGTCAGGAAGTCCTGTGGGAGAATGAAGAGAAGGGAGTACAAATAATTTTAGAGGTAAATCTAGTCTGATGCGAGTACGAAACTGTTTTTGTAATTTTTTTTGCACTAAATAGAGTTTCTCTTGTGTCTCTTGAGAAAGTGAATGAGGGCTATTTAAATTAGGATCTCCTTTCATTAACTTTTTTAAGGTCTGTTGCTGCTGCTGCTGCTAAGGCGCTTCAGTCGTGTCTGAGTCTGTGCGACCCCATAGACGGCTGCCTGCCAGGCTCCACCATCCCTGGGATTAAGATCTGTTAAGAGACGTCATTTGCTAGATTTTCTTTTTATAACAAAAATAGGAGAATTTCAAGGAAAGCGAGTAAGTCTAGCAAAGAAGAGACTTTTGGATTTGTGCCCACTGGCAGATGAGGAGCATTTGGAGCAGCTGGGGTATGATTAGTAGGAAATTTTTGAAATATTTTATGTTGTTCTAATTGGGCCTTCTGTAAAGTTTTATCATCTAATTCATATTTATGTAACAAGTGTTCTGTCTGTTGTCGAATATTGTGAGGGCTAGAATTACCTTGAAATGGCAGGATTACAGCTTTAATGAGAGCTCATAGGGGCCAGAAATCAATTGGAATATTTTTTCTCCATCTGGCAGCTCATTCAACATTTTCTTTGACCCAGTGCCAAATTTCTAAATCAAAACTGTCTTTATCAGGAATCAGGGACTATGTTCGACTACTGTTTGAAGGCAAGGCTCTATTCGTTGGTGTGAAACCAAAAGTCCCTGAACTTTAAGCAAATGGTGAAGTAAAGTAGAGAAATGATGGGGCTTTCCAGCCGTTTGACCCGTGTCTTAGTACTTACCGACCTCAGTAGGTCCCGACCTCAATAGGCCCTGAGTCACTCTGTCCGAAATGCCGTGTATACCAGATCCCTGTTCTGGGTGCCACTTGTTGGGGTCCTTTAATGGACCAGAACCTGGCAGTCCGGAGTCAATGATAAGAAAGTGAAAGAGAGTAGGGCAGTCCTAAGATGGCGGAGGAATAGGATGGGGAGACCAGTTTCTCCCCCACAAACTCATCAAACAAACATTTGAACCCTGAGTAAATTCCACAAAACAACTTCTGAATGCTGGGAGAAGCCATCAGGCACCCAGAAAAGCAGCCCATTGTCTTTGAAAGGAGGTAGGAAAAAATATAAAAGACAAAAAGAGAGACAAAAGAGGTAGGGACGGAGATCCATCCCAGGAAGGGAGTCTTAAAAACGAGAGGTTTCCAAACACCAAGAAACACTCTCACTGGAGAGTCAGTGGCGAGCCTTGGAACCTCAAAGGGCAACATAACCGGGAGGAAAAATAAATAAATAGTTAAAACCCACAGATTACATGCCCAGTGGTAACTTCCAGCGGAGAAACAGCGCAGACGCGTGCATTTGCCACTAGCAAGCGGGGACTGGGCAGGGAGGCGCGGGCTGCATTGCTTAGAGTAAGAACCAGACCTGAATGCCCCGAGGGCAATCTGAAGGAACTAACTTGAGATAGCAAACCAGACTATGGGATAGCTACCCTGCAAAAAGCACTAACCTAAAACGCTGCCAGGCCCACGCACAGAACAAAGGACTGAACAGAGCTAGCCAGCTGTGGACCAGTCCATCCCCCACCGGAGACAGGCAGGCAAGGGCAGCCAGAGCCAGAAGCGGGCAATCACGGCTCCAGAGAGGCATCATCTACCAAACTGCAAGCAGGCTTCGTTGCTAACCAAGACTTCTTGGGATTCTGGACGGTCAACATCTGCCTGAGAAGGTGCGCCAGTTGTACACCCAGAAAACCGAGCGGCAGGGACCGGGGAGGCGATAAGTCGCAGAGACTGTGCTCGACAAACACCTGGTCACCTGTCAGGAAGCATATAACAGGAGGCTTCCTGTGTGCTGTTTTGGATCTGTCAGGAATTCTCTGTTCCTTACTCAGGAATTAAGAGGAGAGGCAAGCCTCTCCCGGGACTGAGGAATCCTGGCATTTCCTTCATTAGTGTTTCTATATGGTGATGAGTACCCTCTTCCTTCTTGTGAACCATACTGTAAAAGTGATTGTTTACAACTCTCTCTCTCTTTAATATGGATTGCCTATGTTTTGTAAGTCTGGAATTTTAATCTTTATCTTTGCTGAGAATAACTACCTTGTAAGACAGTATATATGCCCACACCATGTTGATTAAAACACCTTTGCTCCATTAGAGCTCTGGTCCCCATGTCTTTCTTTCTCTCTCTCTCCCTCTCTCTCTTTTTCAGGCTGATCCCCTGGAGCACAGAGGCTCTCTGAGTTCACTTTCCTGCCTGGACTTCTAAGACCCTCTTGAAAAGGCCCTCTGCACCTTCACCCCATGGAGAGGGCGCCTGAGGCCTCTGTGAACAGAGTAAGCCCCGTGCAGGGGCTTTATCGGCTTTCTGCGTAAACCAAGGAATATCAGCCTCTTTCTCTCTCCTTTACTTTCTTATCGATCAACTCCGGACCACCAGGTTCTGGTCCATTAAAGGACCTCAACAGTCACCTGAGCTGCTCGGACGTGGGAAGGGCACAAAACGCAGGCCCAACCGAGTCTGTGCCTCTGAGGACTACCCGAGTACCTGAACCTGAGTGGCTTAGGCCTGGGAAGTGTGCACAACCCAGGGCCGGCCTCAGACAGTTCCTGGCAGAGCAACCTAGAGCCTAAGCAGTGTAGACAGGGAAAGTACACACACCGTGAGCAGGGGCAAACCCAGTGTGGCCGAGACAGTGCGAGCACACGCCAGTGTTACTTGTTTGCAGTGTTCCTCCCTCCCCACGGCACGACTGAACAAGTGAGCCTAAAAAAAAGTGACCACCACCGCCCCCTTGTGTCAGGGTGGAAATTAGACACTGAAGAGACCAGCAAACAGAAGAAGCTAAAACAGAGGGAACTGCCTTGGAAGTGACAGGTGCAATAGATTAAAACCCTGTAGTTAGCACCAACTACATAGGAAGGGGCCTATAGATCTTGAGAAGTATAAGCCGGACCAAGGAACTATCTGAAAATGAACTGACCCCACACTGTAAGCAAGAGCTCCAGAGAAGTCCTAGATATATTTTTACTATTATCATTCTTTAAATTTAAAAAAATTTTTTTTAATTTTTAAGTCCTCTATTACTTTTTTTCATTTTTATAACCTATTATTAATTTGCAAAAAGACCCTATTTTTTAAAGCAAACTTCAAATATATATATTATAATTTTTTGTGACTCTTTTTTTCTTTAATATTGTGTTTTTGAGAATCCAACCTCTACTCTAGATTTTTAATCTTTGCTTTTTGGTATTTTTTTTTAATCAATTTTGTACCTTTAAGAACCCAATCTTCAGTACCCATTTTTACTTGGGAGCGAGATTACTGGCTTGACTGCTCTCTCCCCCTTTGGACTCTCTTTTTTCTCCACCAGGTCACCTCTATCTCCTCCCTCCCCGTTCTCTTCTCTACCCAACTCTGAATCTCTTTGTGTGTTCCGGATGGTGGAGAACACTTAGGGAACTGAGTACTGGCTGGATCTGTCTCTCTCCTTTTGATTCCCCCCTTTATCCTCCTGGCCACCTCTGTCTCCTTCCTCCCTCTTCTCTTCTCTGCGTAACTCTGTGAACATCTCTGAGGGATCCAGACTGTGGAGAGCACATAGGGAAGTGATTACTGGCTAGTTTGCTCTCTCCCCTTTTGATTCCCCCTCTTCTCCCCCTGGTCACCTCTATCTCCCTCCTCCCTCTTGTCTTCTCCATGTAACTCTGTGAACCTCTTTGGGTGTCCCTCACTGTGGAGAAACTTTTCATCTTTAACCTAGATGTTTTATAATTGGTGCTGTATAGATGGAGAAGTATTGAGGCTACTGTAGGAAGAAGACTGAAAACCAGAGGCAGGAGGCTAAAGTCCAAATCCTGAGAACACCAAAGAACTCCTGACTCCAGGGAACATTAATCAATAGGAGCTCATCAAACGCCTCCATACCTACACTGAAACCAAGCACCACCCAAGGGCCAAGAAGTTCCAGAGCAAGACACACCACACAAATTCTCCAGCAACACAGGAACATAGCCCTGAGCTTCAATATACAGGCTACCCAAAGTCACTCCAAACCCATTGACATCTCATAACTCATTACTGGACACTTCATTGCACTCCAGAGAGAAGATATCCAGCTCCACCCACCAGAACACCGACACAAGCTTCCCTAACTAGGAAACCTTGACAAGCCACCTTTCCAACCCCACCCACAGCAAGGAAACATCACAATAAAGAGAATTCCACAAACTGCCAGAATACAGAAAGGCCACCCCAAACACAGCAATATAAACAAGATGAAGTGGCAAAGAAATACCCAGTAGGTAAAGGAAGAGGATAAATGCCCACCAAACCAAACCAAAGAGGAAGAGCTAGGGAATCTACCTGATAAAAGAATACTGAATAATGATAGTGAAAATGATCCAAAATCTTGATAACAAAATGGAGTTACAGATAAATAGCCTGGAGACAAGGATTAAGAAGATGCAAAAAAGGTTTAACAAGGACCTAGAAGAAATAAAAAAGAATCAATATATAATGAATAATGCAATAAATGAGATAAACAACACTCTGGAGGGAACCAACAGTAGAATAATGGAAGCAGAAGATAGGATAAGTGAGGTAGAAGATAGAATGGTAGAAATAAATGAATCAGAAAGGAAAAAAGAAAAATGAATTAAAAGAAATGAGGACAATCTCAGAGACTTCTGGGACAATGTTAAACACCCCAACATTCGAATCATAGGAGTCCCAGAAGAGAAAGACAAAAAGAAAGACCATGAGAAAATACTTGAGGAGATAATAGTTGAAAACTTCCCTAAAATGGGGAAGGAAATAATCACCCAAGTCCAAGAAACCCATAGAGTCCCAAACAGGATAAACCCAAGGTGAAACACTTCAAGATACATATTAATCAAATTAACAAAGATCAAACACAAGGAACAAATATTAAAAGCAGCAAGGGAAAAACAACAAATAACACACAAGGGGATTCCCATAAGGATAACAGCTGACCTTTCAATAGAAACTCCTCAAGCCAGGAGGGAATGACAGGACATACTCAAAGTCATGAAAGAAAAGAACCTACAGCCCAGATTACTGTACCCAGCAAGGATCTCATTCAAATATGAAGGAGAAATCAAAAACTTTACAGACAAGCAAAAGCTGAGAGAATTCAGCTCCACCAAACCAGCTCTCCAACAAATGCTGAAGGATCTTCTCTAGACAGGAAACACAAAAGGGGTGTATAAACTCGAACCCAAAACAATAAAGTAAATGGCAACAGGATCATACTTATCAATAATTACCTTAAATGTAAATGGGTTGAATGCCCCAACCAAAAAGACAAAGACTGGCTGAATGGATACAAAAATAAGACCCTATATATGTTGTCTACAAGAGACCCACCTCAAAACAAGGGACACATACAGACTGAAAGTGAAGGGCTGGAAAAAGATATTCCATGCAAATAGAGACCAAATGAAAGCAGGAGTAACAATACTCATATCAGATAAAATAGGCTTTAAAACAAAGGCTGTGAAAAGAGACAAAGAAGGACACTACATAATAATCAAAGGATCAATCCAAGAAGAAGATATAACAATTACAAATACATATGCACCCAACATAGGAGCACCACAATATGTAAGACAAATGCTAACAAGTATGAAAGGGGAAATTAACAATAACACAATAATAGTGGGAGACTTTAATACCCCACTCACACCTATGGATAGGTCAACTAAACAGAAAATTAACAAGGAAACACAAACTTTAAAGGATACAATAGACCAGTTAGACCTAACTGATATCTATAGGACATTTCACCCCAAAACAATGAATTTCACCTTTTTCTCAAGCGCACACGGAACCTTCTCCAGGATAGGCCATAAATCTCCTGGGCCATAAATCTAGCCTTGGTAAATTCAAAAAAAATTGAAATCATTCCAAGCATCTTTTCTGACTGCAATGCAGTAAGATTAGACCTCAATTACAGGAAAAAACTATTAAAAATTCCAACATATGGAGGCTGAACAACATGCTGCTGAATAACCAACAAATCACAGAAGAAATCAAAATATGCATAGAAACGGATGAAAATGAAAACACAACAACCCAAAACCTGTGCAACACTGTAAAAGCAGTGCTAAGGGGAAGGTTCATAGCAATACAGGCATACCTCAAGAAACAAGAAAAAAGTCAAACAAATAACCTAACTCTACACCTAAAGCAACTAGAAAAGGAAGAAATGAAGAACCCCAGGGTTAGTAGAAGGAAAGAAATCTTAAAAATTAGGCCAGAAATAAATGCAAAAGAAACCATAGCAAAAACCAACAAAGGTAAAAGCTGGTTCTTTGAGAAGATAAATAAAATTGACAAACCATTAGCCAGACTCATCAAGAAACAAAGGGAGAAAAATACAATTAGAAATGAAAATGGAGAGATCACAACAGACAACACAGAAATACAAAGGATCATAAGAGACTACTATCAACAATTATATGCCAATAAAATGGACAACTTGGAAGAAATAGACAAATTCTTAGAAAAGTACGACTTTCCAAAACTGAACCAGGAAGAAATAGAAAAGCTTAACAGACTCATCACAAGCACGGAAATTGAAACTGTAATCAGAAATCTTCCAGCAAACAAAAGCCCAGGTCCAGACGGCTTCACAGCTAAATTCTACCAAAAATTTAGAGAAGAGCTAACACCTATCCTACTCAAACTCTTCCAGAAAATTTCAGAGGAAGGTAAACTTCCAAACTCATTCTATGAGGCCACCATCACCCTAATACCAAAACCTGACAAAGATGCCACAAAAAAAGAAAACTACAGGCCAATATCATTGATGAACATAGATACAAAAATCTTTAACAAAATTCTAGCAATCAGAATCCAACAACACATTTAAAAGATCGTACATCATGACCTAGTGGGCTTTATCCCAGGAATGCAAGGATTCTTCAATATCTGTAAATCAATCAATGTAATACACCACATTAACAAATTGAAAAATAAAAGCCATATGATTATCTCAATAGATGCAGAGAAAGCCTTTGACAAAATTCAACATCCATTTATGATAAAAACCCTCTAGAAAGCAGGAATAGAAGGAACATACCTCAACATAATAAAAGCTATATATGACAAACCCACAGCAAATATTATCCTCAATGGTGAAAAGTTGAAAGCATTTCCCCTGAAGTCAGGAACAAGACAAGGGTGCTCATTCTCACCACTACTATTCAATATAGTTTTGGGAGTTTTGGCCACAGCAATCAGAGCAGAAAAAGAAATAAAAGGAATCCAAAATGGAAAAGAAGAAGTAAAACTCTCACTGTTTGCAGATGACATGATCCTCTACATAGAAAACCCTAAAGACTCTACCAGAAAATTACTAGAGCTAATCAATGACTATAGTAAAGTTGCAGGATATAAAATCAACACACAGAATCCCTTGCATTCCTATACACTAATAATGAGAAAATAGAGAAATTAAGGAAACAATTCCATTCACTATTGCAACGAAAAGAATAAAATACTTAGGAATATATCTATCTAAAGAAACAAAAGACCTATATATAGAAAACTATAAAACACTGGTGAAAGAAATCAGAGGACACTAATAGATGGAGAAATATACCGTGTTCATGGATCGGAAGAATCAATATAGTGAAAATGAGTATACTACCCAAAGCAATTTATAGATTCAATGCAATCCCTATCAAGCTATCAACGGTATTTTTCACAGAGCTAGAACAAACAATTTCACAATTTATATGGAAATACAAAAAACCTCGAATAGCCAAAGTAATCTTGAGAAAGAAGAATGGAACTGGAGGAATCAACCTGCCTGACTTCAGGCTCTACTACAAAGCCACAGTCATCAAGACAGTATGGTACTGGCATAAAGACAAAAATATAGATCAATGGAACAAAATAGAAAGCCCAGAGATAAACCATGCACCTATGGGCACCTTATCTTCAACAAAGAAGGCAAGAATATACAATGGAGAAAAGACAATCTCTTTAACAAGTGGTGCTGGGAAGACTGGTCAACCACTTGTAAAAGAATGAAACTAAAACACTTTCTAACACCATGCACAAAAATAAACTCAAAATGGATTAAAGATCTAAACGTAAGACCAGAAACTATAAAACTCCTAGAGGAGAACATGGGCAAAACGCTTTCCGACATAAATCACGGCAGGATCCTCTATGACCCACTTCCCAGAATATTGGAAATAAAAGCAAAAATAAACAAATGGGACCTAATTAAAATTAAAAGCTTCCACACAACAAAGGAAACTATAAGCAAAGTGAAAAGACAGCCTTCAGAATGGGAGAAAATAACAGCAAATGAAGCAACTGACAAAGAATTAATCTCAAAAATATACAAGCAACTCCTGCAGCTCAATTCCAGAAAAATAAATGACCCAATCAAAAAACGGGCCAAAGAACTAAACAGACATTTCTCCAAAGAAGTCATACAGATGGCTAACAAACACATGAAAGGATGCTCAACATCACTCATTATCAATTCAGTTCAGTTCAGTTCAGTCGCTCAGTCGTGTCCGACTCTTTGCGACCCCATGAATCGCAGCACGCCAGGCCTCCCTGTCCATCACCAACTCCCGGAGTTCACTCAGACTCACATCCATCGAGTCAGTGATGCCATCCAGCCATCTCATCCTCTGTCGACCCCTTCTCCTCTTGCCCCCAATCCCTCCCAGCATCAGAGTCTTTTCCAATGAGTCAACTCTTCGCATGAGGTGGCCAAAGTACTGGAGTTTCAGCTTTAGCATCATTCTTTCCAAAGAAATCCCAGGGCTGATCTCCTTCAGAATGGACTGGTTGGATCTCCTTGCAGTCCAAGGGACTCTCAAGAGTCTTCTCCAACACCACAGTTCAAAAGCATCAATTCTTCGGCGCTCAGCCTTCTTCACAGTCCAACTCTCACATCCATACATGACCACTGGAAAAACCATAGCCTTGACTAGCCAGACCTTTGTTGGCAAAGTAATGTCTCTGCTTTTGAATATGCTATCTAGGTTGGACATAACTTTCCTTCCAAGGAGTAAGTGTCTTTTAATTTCATGGCTGCAGTCACCATCTGCAGTGATTTTGGAGCCCCCCAAAATTTTCACTCATTATCAGAGAAATGCAAATCAAAACCACAATGAGGTACCATTTCACTCCAGTCAGAATGGCTGCTATCCAAAAGTCTACAAGCAATAAATGCTGGAGAGGGTGTGGAGAAAAGGGAACCCTCTTACACTGTTGGTGGGAATGCAAACTAGTACAGCCACTATGGAGAACAGTGTGGAGATTCCTTAAAAAACTGGAAATAGAACTGCCATACAACCCAGCAATCCCACTTCTGGACATACACACTCAGGAAACCAGAACTGAAAGAGACACGTGTACCCCAATGTTTATCACAGCACTGTTTATAATAGACAGGACATGGAAGCAACCTAGATGTCCATCAGCAGATGAATGGATAAGAAAGCTCTGGTACATATACACAATGGAGTATTAGCCATTAAAAAGAATACATTTGAATCAGTTCTAATGAGGTGGATGAAACTGGAGCCTATTATACAGAGTGAAGTAAGCCAGAAAGAAAAACACCAATACAGTATACTAACACATATATATGGCATTTAAAAAGATGGTAACAATAACCCTATATGTGAGACAGCAAAAGAGACACAGATGTATAGAACAGTCTGTTGGACTCTGTGGGGAGAGGGCAAGGGTGGGATGATTAGGGAGAATGGCATTGAAACATGTATAATATCATATGTGAAACGAATCGCCAGTCCAGGTTCGATGCATGATACAGGATGCTTGGGGCTGGTGCACTGGGTTGACCCAGAGGGATGGTATGGAGAAGGAGGTGGGGGGGGGGGGTTCAGGATGGGGAACACGTGTACACCCGTGGTGAATTCATGTTGATCTATGGCAAAACCAATACAATATTGTAAAGTAATTAGCCTCCAATTAAAATAAATAAATTTATATAAAAAATAAAAGTGGACCTTTAATTCCCAAACACATGGGATTTTGTTAAAGTATCTTTAATATTAATTTCTCATTTTGATACTAATTTCTCATTCAAATGCTTTCTCTCTGCAATCACCCTCTGTGTTTTTTTCAGTCTAACTTTATTGAGACTTTCAGTGGTTAAGTCAAAGATCTCTCTTAGTAAATGTCACATAGCACTTGAAAGGAGGAGGCAATGACAACCCACTCCAGTACTCTTGCCTGGAAAATCCCATGGACGGAGGAGCCTGGTGGGCTGCAGTCCACGAGGTCGCTAGGAGTCGGACACTACTGAGCGACTTCACTTTCACTTTTCACTTTCACGCATTGGAGAAGGCAATGGCAACCCACTCCAGTGTTCTTGCCTGGAGAATCCCAGGGACGGGGGATCCTGGTGGGCTGCCATCTATGGGGTCGCACAGAGTCAGACACGACTAAAGCGACTTAGCAGCAGCAGCACTTGAAAATATATGGGTTATTTAAAAATATCTTTTGATATTGATTTCTAACATAATTTGACAGTGAGAACAGGTTCTGTATGATTTCACTACCTTTAGATCATGACATTTTTGCACATTATTTCATGTCCCTGGATATGTTCCAGTGTCTTCTAGTTTACAGTCTATGGGAGCGTGAATAGAATTTGTATCCTATTGTCATGTGAGGGGCTTCCCCTGTTGGTTTAGATGGTTAAGAATCTGCCTGCAATGCAAGAGACTCGGATTCGATCCCTGGGTGGGGAAGATCCCTTGGAGAAGGGAATGACTACCCACTCCAGTGTTCTTTCCTGGAGAATACCATAAACAGAGGAGCCTGGTGGGCTATAGTCTACAGGATCACAAAGAGTTGGACACAACTGAGTGATTAAGTATGCACTGTTGTATGAAAATTGTATAAATCTTAATTATGTTGAATTCATTCACAGTGCTTTTCAGGTCTACTATATCCATCTACTTCTCTGTATATTCATTCTATTGATTTTTTAGAGTTCGATATTGAAATGCCAACTAAAAGTCTTAATTTATCTACTTAAAAAAACTAATTGTAATATATAGTAGAGCTATATGTAAGTTTGTTCTGTATTTTCCAAGTCTCTTATAAATGTGACATCATACTTTTATAATTTAAAAAAATAAAAAATTAAAGCAAAAAACAAAATGAAGGATAAAAAAAATAAAGTAGAAAGATAACAGTGTTTCCAGCTAACCTCAATTATACACAAACTACAGAGATACTGTATGGAAAGCAGTAAAGGTTCTGACTTCAATCTCTAAAAGAAACAAAACAAATTTTAGTAAGAATAGAGTCTTGATTTGATAAGGAAAGAGAGCCAATAGATAAGGTACATTTCTCAATGTACCTACTATCATCGTTTTACTGTTATTTGTTTTTTGTTCTTTTTGTTTGTCATTTTAATTTCAATTTCACTTTTCCCTAATCAGCCTACAAAATATATGTATAAGTTTTTGCTAGAAAAATAAATGGTAAAATTTGTGTATATATTATTGAGTAGTTTGTTTCACTTGTTTTATTACGAATGTAAGTTTGTTCTGCCATGGCACTTGTTTCATCATGAATATCTACTAAGTATTTTCTGCCACGGGATGAAGTAGCCTAAGGAGATAATTTATAGAATATTTTCATTTCTTATATTAACCTCTGTCTTTATAATTGATTTATGTTGTTAAAAATCTTATGATCACTGCTAAGGTCTATGTGCACATTACAATTACATGTATTTAAATTCTGTGTTAGTAGATTATTTGCTTTTGCATTTTTCACTTAACATTTCATCATATATATTAGTACTTCCTATACTTATAATTTTTTTAGGGCCCTGGTAGTTTTTACCTCTGTTTGGGCCATTTGGGTTGTTTTGTTTTTCCCCATACATAGTGTAGCCATAAACATCTTTGTGTCAACTTCTTGAGTTTTCCTTTGCTTACTTCCTTGGACTGTGTTCCCCAAAGTAGAATTTCTGTGGCAGGAGCATGTTCAGTTTAACGTCACTTATTATATCTTTCCAGAAAGATTTGGTTAAACTTACAGAGGTTTTAGCATTGTACCTGTTTCTCAATGTACCTACTATCATCGTTTTACTGTTATTTGTTTTTTGCACTTTTCGTTTATCATTTTAATTTCAATTTCATTTTTCGCTAATCAGCCTACAAAATATATGTATAAATGTGATTGTTTACTCTGATTCTTATTTCCACTTATTAAATGGACACTGAGAGAATAAAGTTCTTGCCTGGAGAATCCCAGGGACGGTGGAGCCTGGTGAGCTGCCGTCTATGGGATCGCACAGAGTTGGACACAACTGAAGCGACTTAGCAGCAGCAGCAGCAGAGAGAATAAATATATCCTCATCCACCTATATAGACAAAGATATGCCAACATAGTCAAAACTTGCTATTCTATGTAAACATCAATCTCATTACGATACACTAACAATGAACATATGGAAACTGAAACTAAAGACATGAGACCATTTACAATCACTCTAAAGAAAATGAAATGATTAAGTATAAGCTTAAAACATGTACAGAAAATATATGCTGAGAAACACAAAGTGCTAATGAAAGAAATCAAAGACCTAAAATTATAGAAAAAAAAATTTTTTAATAAATAAATAAAATTATAGAGACTATTGTGTTCATGGATTGTAAGACTCAATAAAGATGTCAATCTTCCCCAAACTCATCTATGGGTTTAGTGTAATTCCTATCAAAATCCCAGCAATATTTTTTAATAGACATAAACAAGCTTATTCTAAAATTTATGTAAAGGCAAAAGTACTAGAATGGCTGAAACAACCTTTTTTAAGAAAAAGTATTAAGTGTGAGTTATCACCCCTACCTGATACTAAGGGTTACTATATAAATAGAGCAACCAAGACACTGTGGTATTGATGAAGGGATAGATGCACAAATCAATAGAAGAGAGAATTCCCAAAATAAAGCCACACTTTCATTATGCAGAAGTTTCCTTTATTCTGTCATCATAATACAGCATTTTTGTCTTTGTCACTTTTTTTTAAGTCGACCTTACTCTTTTTAGATATTACAAATATACTGTTGTATTTTCTTCTAGATTTTGTTGATAGTTTTATTTTCAAACTTAATTCTAACTCATCTAGAATTTTTTTGTATTGTTGGTATGAGGTATAAATCCAACTTAGTTCAAATAGTTATTCCCTTATATGTTAAATGATTATTTTGATTTGTTATGGATTAACTTCTCACGTTATTTCAAATCACTTTCTAGAATTTTCCCTATTCAGTTGATTGATATTCAGTTTTCTGTTTCAGAGTCAACTACATGGAATCTTGGTTGTCACAGCAGGATATTCAGCTCTTGACATACGTAGTGTGTTAGTCTCTTAGTCATGTCTGACTCTTTGCAACCCTAAGGACTGTAGCCTGCCAGGCTCGTCTGTCCTTGGAACTGTCGAGGCAAGAACACTAGAGTGGATAGCCATTCCCTTTTCCAGGGGATCTTCTCGACCCAGGGATCGAACATGGGTTTCTTGCATTGCAGACAGAATGTTTCCTGTCTGAGCCACCAGAGGAATACAGAAATAATTGTAAGGGCTTCCAGAACTTTCTAATATCACAGTTCTTCCCAGAGTCACATGCTTCTCATGCAAATATTCACATATTTTTACCTCTCATTAAAACTCAATATGTCATTTTCATACAAGATGAAAGTTGCTTTCACTTTACTAGATTTACTCCTTACTTAATATTAATAAAAAGTAGAAAAGAATAAAGCCAAATACCCAAAAGCTATGAATGCTGAGATTTTGGTTGGTTCACTCACTGGCTAAGTGACTTGCCCCAAATAAAAGCCTTGAGGCTTAAAAATTTGAAACCATGCATTAGGAAAATTGCTATACTAGTTACTACACTATACAATTCAGGTTTTCCTGGAAAGAGTCAAATCTTCAAATATTGAATCCATGAATGAAGCATTCTTTGGTATCTTGCCTGCTATTTTTCAGGTACTGATCCCTTGAACTGCCTTTTATTCAGTTCTCTACTCTCTTGGGAATTTTAAGCCTACTATTTATACAATCTCTACTTTTTTAATTTACAGGGATAGCAGGCTTTATGACTGTGGTGTCCTATGGTTTTTACAAGTTAAAATACAGAAGAGATCAGAAAACGTCCATTCATCTTATTCACATGAGAGTTGTAGTCCAAGGATTTGTAGAAGCTGTGACTCTAGGTAACCTGCTTAATTTGTATCTTGATTCAACTGTCTTTGAGAGTATTTTTATTATTCATTCATTCAGATTAGATGTCAGGGAATGTTTAACAGGAGGATTTTTACGTGTTGTTTTTCATAAGTCTTTTGTGGTTTTTTTTTTTAAGCGGAACAGCACGCTGTTCCCAGGAACTGAGGTCATTGTGTGAGACAGGCTTGAATCTCTTTTAGTAAACTTTCTCTTTATGACAAAACTGCTTAGTCTCGATCCCCTTTCTTGAGATATGGATTGTCTCCTGACCTTGTGACCATCGTTAATCCCTTGTTCCCTTGGTGACAGTTGCTGTACATTTGGTTTTCTGATCTTTATCATTGTCAAAAGAAACTTCTCGTACTACAGCCTTTATATACTCACAGAGAAATCATTAAAACACCTTTGCTCTATCAGACCTTGGGTCCCGTGTCTTTCTTTCTTTCTCTCTCTCTCTCTCCTTGGCTGGTTCTTTGGAGCGCAGAGACCGTCTTGCTCACTCTCCTGCTCGGGCTTCTAAGACTCTCTCGAGAAGGCGCCCTGTGCCTTCACCCCTCCTCGAGACGGCGCCTGGTGCTTTCGTGAGAGACACAAGTCCTGTGTCAAGGGCTTTATTGGTTTTCTGCGTAAACCAGGGAGTATCAGCCTCTCTCTCTTTCACTTTCCTATCGTCGCCTCTGGACTGCCACATCCTGGTCCATTTAAGGACCCCAACAATTAGACAGTATTTTTATTTATTAATTCATTCATATTCATTCATGAATATTGAATCAAGATGATTAATGGAAGAGGAGTGGTAAGAAAGACAGTGATCTTCACTTGGTTGAGGTTACTGTCCAGTTATAAGTTAATGTCTTGGTATTTTAAGCACTGAAAAAAAACCAAAACCTCAGTGGGAAAAGGCACAAAATTACAGTTACAAAATAAATAAATCTTGGGTATATAATGTACAGCATGATGACTATAGTTAATAATGTTATATTGCATATTTGAAAGTTGCTAAGAGTACAGATACTCAAAGTTCTCATCAAAAGAAAAAAAATCTGTAACTGTGATAGATGTTAACTTGGCTTATTGTGGTGATCATTTCTCAGTACATACAAATACAGTATCATTATGTTGTACACCATAATATTATATGTGATATATGCTTCAATTTTCAAAAGGAATAACTCAGTAGAGAACTAGGTTATAGTTTCTATTATCCTCTATAATAAAAGGACCAATGAATAGTTTGTACCCTATATAACTGAGCTATCCAGCTTGAGCAATCAGCTATTTTTTATTAGTATATGAATTAAGTGATAGTCACACAGTCAAATCCAAAGAATAAGTGTAAAGTTATCTGGTTAATTCGGGTTATATCAACAGCTAAATCAGATAGTCCAGGTAGACAAGGAGTCTACTTTGGAACCTAAATTACTTAAGGGTTGTTGTCTACATTAATGAGAAGAAGTCACAATGTTCTCAGCTCCCCTTCATGATGTGCAAAGTAGAATCAGCCTGAGTAGGTCTAGGATTATGGGATGATGGGAGTGGGGTTTGCATATGTAGTGTGTTAGTGCAATGAGAAATTCTAGATGTACAAGCTGAGTCTAAAAAAGGTCGAGGAACCAGAGACCAAATTGCCAACACCCATTGAATCATAGAAAGAGGAAGGGAATTCCAGAAAAACATCTACTTCTGTTTCATTGACTTTACTAAAGCTTTTGACTGTGTGGATCACAATGAGCTGTGAAAAATTCTTAAAGAGATGGGAATACCAGACCAGCTTACCTGTCCACTGAGAAACCTGTATTCAGGTCAAGAAGCAACAGTTAGGAATGGACATCAACCAATGGACTGGTTTCAAATTGGAAAAGCAGTACATCAAGGTTGTATATTGTCACCCTGCTTATTTAATTTGGATGCAGAGTACATAATTTGAAATGCTAGACTGGAATATTCAAAAGCTGGAATCAAGATTGCCAGAAGAAATATCAAAAACCTCAGATATGTAGATGATACCACTCTAATGGCAGAAAGTGAAGAGGAACTAAAGAACCTCTTGATGAAGGTAAAAGAGGAGAATGAAAAAGCTGGCTTAAAACTCAGCATTCAGAAAACTAAGATCATGGCAACCGGTCCCATCATGTCATAGTAAATAGATGGGGGGAAAGTGGAAACAGTGACAGAAATTATTTTCTTGGACTCCAAAATCACTGCAGACAGTGACTGCAGCCATGAAATTAAAAGAGGCTTACTCCATGGAAAAGAAGCTGTGAAAAACCTTGACAACATATTAAAAAGCAGAGACATCACTTTGCTAACAAAGTTTCATACAATCAAATCTTTGGTGTTTCCAGTAGTTATGTACGGATGTGAGAGTTGCACCATAAAGAAGACTGAGTACCAAATAATTGATGCTTTTCAGTTGTGGTGTTCGAGAAGACTCTTAAGAGTCCCTTGAAGAGCAAGGAGATCAAACCAGTCAATCCTAAAGGAAACCCTGGATATTCATTGGAAGGACTGATGCTGAAGCTGAAGCTCCAATACTAGGGCCACCTGATGCAAAGAGCCAACTCATTGGAAAAGAGCCTGATGCTGAAAAGATTGAGGGCAGGAGGAAAGGGGGTAAGAAAGGATGAGCTGATTGGATGGCATCATGGACTCAATGGACACGAGTTTGAGCAAACTCCGGGAGACAGTGAAAGCCAGGGAAGTCTAGTGTGCTGAAGTCCATGGGGTAGCAGAGTCAGACATGACGTAGTGACTGAATAACAATAGCATGGTAATTATCTTCTTAGTATGAGCTGTGACACCTAATTGAGCAAAATAAAAGGAACTGTACTACGAAGTAATGGTTCTGCTTTTCATCATTCAGCAAACACTTGTTGAGTATGTGTTATGTTGAAGGCACTGTGCTGGTCTAGAGATATAAAGATAAAAGTAGCTCCCTACCCTCAAATAGTTTAGTCTCTTTAGGGGAAGACTGAGGGCAGGAGAAGACAATATAAAGTCAAAAGTACTAGAGTAAGATAACACAGTTTGCTATGAACAAGCACAAGTTCAGTGCAATTGCTCAGTCATCTCTGACTGTTTGCAACCCCATGGTCAGCAGCATGCCCAGGATTTTCTGTCCATCACCAGCTCCCAGAGCTTACTCAAACTCATGTCCATCAAGTCGGTGATGCCATTCAGCCAGCTCATTCTCTATCATCCCCTTCTCCTCCTGCCTTCAATCTTCCTCAGAATCAGGGTCTTTACCAGTGAGTCAGTTCTTTGCATCAAGTGGCCAAGGTATTGGAGTTTCAGCTTCAGCATCAGTCCTTCCAATGAGTATTCAGGACAGATTTCCTTTAGGATTGACTGGTTGGATCTCCTTGCAGTCCAAGGGACTCTCAAGAGTCTTCTCTAACACCCCAGTTCAAAAGCATCAATTCTTTGGTGCTCAGCTCTCTTAATGGTCCAACTCTCACATCCATACATAACTACTGGAAAAACCATAACTTTGACTAGAGGAACTTTTGTCGGCAAAGTAATGTCTCCGCTTTTTAATATGCAGAGACATATTGGTTGGTCATTGAATGGTTTGCCTTGGAAACGACAGATATCATTCGGTTGTATTTGAGATTGCATCCAAGTACTGCATTTCGGACCCTTTTGTTGACTATGATGGCTACTCCATTTCTTCTAAGGGATTCCTGCCCACGGTAGTAGATATAATGGTCATCTGAGTTAAATTCACCCATTCCAGTCCATTTTAGTTCCCTGATTGCTAGAATGTCGACATTCACTCTTGCCATCTCCTGTTTGACCACTTCCAATTTGCCTTGATTCATGGACCTAACATTCCAGGTTCCTATGCAATATTGCTCTTTACAGCATCGGACCTTGCTTCTATCACCAGTCACATCCACAACTGGGTATTGTTTTTGCTTTGGCTCCATCCCTTCATTCTTTCTGGAGTTATTTCTCTACTGATCTCCAGTAGCATATTGGGCACCTACCAACCCGGGGAGTTCCCCTTTCAGTATCCTATCATTTTGCCTTTTCATACTGTTCATGGGGTTCTCAAGGCAAGAATACTGAAGTGGTTTGCCATTCCCTTCTCTAGTGGACCACATTCTGTCAGGCCTCTCCACCATGATCCATCCGTCTTGGGTGGCCCAAGCAGTAACGCTGAAGAAGCTGAAGTTGAACGGTTCTATGAAGACCTACAAGACCTTTTAGAATTAACATCCAAAAAAGATGTCCTTTTCATTACAGGGGACTGGAATGCAAAAGTAGGAAGTCAAGAAACACCTGGAGTAACAGGCAAATTTGGCCTTGGAGTACAGAATGAAGCAGGGAAAAGGCTAACAGAGTTTTGCCAAGAGACTGCACTGGTCATAGCAAACACCCTCTTCCAACAACACAAGAGAAGACTCTACACATGAACACACCAGATGGTCAATACCGAAATCAGATTGATTATATTCTTTGCAGCCAAAGATGGAGAAGCTCTATACAGTCAGCAAAAACAAGACCAGGAGCTGACTGTGGCTCAGATCATGAACTCTTTATTGCCAAATTCAGACTTAAATTGAAGAAAGTGGGGGAAACCACTGGACCATTCAGATATGACCTAAATCAAATCCGTTATGATTATACAGTGGAAGTGAGATATAGTTTTAAGGGACTAGATCTGACAGACAGAGTGCCTGATGAACTATGGACTGTGGTTCATGACACTGTACAGGAGACAGGCCTTACAAATAGCTGTGAAAAGAAGAGAAGTGAAAAGCAAAGGCAAAAAGGAAAGATATAAGCATCTGAATGCAGAGTTCCAAAGAATAACAAGGAGAGATAAGAAAGCCTTCCTCAGCAATCAACGCTAAGAAATAGAGGAAAACAACAGAGTGGGAAAGACTAGAGATCTCTTCAAGAAAATTAGAGATACCAAGGGAACATTTCATGCAAAGATGGGCTCGATAAAAGACAGAAATGGTATGGACCTAACAGAAGCAGAAGATACTAAGAACAGGTGGCAAAAATACAGAGAAGAATTGTACAAAAAAGATCTTCACGACCCAGATAATGACGATGGTGTGATCACTCAACCTAGAGCCAGACATCCTGGAATGTGAAGTCAAATAGGCCTTAGAAAGCATCACTACAAACAAAGCTGGTGGAGGTGATGGAATTCCAGTTGAGCTATTTCAAATCCTGAAAGATGATGCTGTGAAAGTGCTACAGTCAATACGCCAGCAAATTTGGAAAACTCAGCAGTGGCCACAGGACTGGAAAAGGTCAGTTTTCATTCCAATCCCAAAGAAAGGCAATGCCAAAGAATGCTCAAACTACCACACAATTGCACTCATCTCACATGCTAGTAAAGTAATGCTCAAAATTATCCAAGCCAGGCTTCAGCAATATGTGAACCATGAACTTCCAGATGTTCCAGCTGGTTTTAGAAAAGGCAGAGGAACCAGAGATCAAATTGCCAACATCCACTGGATCATGGGAAAAGCAAGAGAGTTCCAGAAAAACATCTATTTCTGCTTTATTGACTATGCCAAAGCCTTTGACTGTGTGGATCACAATAAACTGTGGAAACTTCTGAAACATATGGGAATACCACACCACCTGACCTGCCTCTTGAAAAACCTATATGCAGGTCAGGAAGCAACAGTTAGAACTGGGCATGGAACAACAGACTGGTTCCAAATAGGAAAAGGTATACGTCAAGGCTGTATATTGTCACCCTACTTATTTAACTTATATGCAGAGTACATTATAAGAAACGCTGGGCTGGAAGAAGCACAAGTTGGAATCAAGCTTGCTGGGAGAAATATCAATAACCTCAGATATGCAGATGACACTACCCTTATGGCAGAAAGTGAAGAGGAACTAAAAAGCCTCTTGATGAAAGTGAAAGAGGAGAGTGAAAAAGTTGGCTTAAAGCTCAACATTCAGAAAACTAAGATCATGGCATCTGGTCCCATCACTTCATGGCAAATAGATAGGGAAACGGTGGAAACAGTGTCAGACTTTATTTTTGGGGGCTCCAAAATCACTGCAGATGGTGACTGCAGCCATGAAATTAAAAGACGCTTACTCCTTGGAAGGAAACATGACCAACCTAGACAGCATATTTAAAAGCAGAGACATTACTTTGCCAAAAATGGTCCGTCTAGTCAAGGCTACGGTTTTTCCAGGAGTCAGGTATGGATGTGAGAGTTGGACTATAAAGAAAGCTGAGCACCAAGAATTGATGCTTTGGAGCTGTGGTGTTGGAGAAGACTCTTGAGAGTCCCTTGGAGTGCAAGGAGATCCAACCAGTCCATCCTAAAGGAGATCAGCCCTGGGTGTTCTTTGGAAGGAATGATGCTAAAGCTGAAACTCCAGTACTTTGGCCACCTCATGCAAAAAGTTGACTCATTGGAAAAGACTCTGATGCTGGGAGGGATTGGGGGCAGGAGGAGAAGGGGACGACAGAGGATGAGATGGCTGGATGGCATCACTGACTTGATGGACGTGAGTCTGAGTGAACTCCGGGAGTTGGTGATGGACAGGGAGGCCTGGCGTGCTGCAATGGAGGAGCCTGGTGGGCTGCAGTCCATGGGGTCGCAAAGAGTCAGACACGACTGAGCGATTGATCTGATCTGATCTGATCTGATACCTATTTTGCAAAATCACAGAATTAAGACCTGAAGGGGGTGTTATATTTCATCTATATTCTGGAGCATAAAACATACCACCTCTTGCTAAGTTAGAAAACATAATCTTTCATCTCTATAGTCACCAATATCTAGAACTTTGTTATAATTAACAGTATCCATGTCGATCCTATCAGAGTCTGAGCTACCAGATGGTTTCGCCAGGAGACCTCAATGACTAAATCCCACCCCTCTCTCAGCCAGCACCTCACCTAAATAGGATTCACACATCTGACCACTCAGCATGCCACTTGGATTCCAATCACAGCACATCTCCTAGAACCCACTTAAAGCCTTTTTACTTTTATTTTACATTAATTCTAAGAAGCCAGGATAACACACAAGAAACTAGAAACCACAAATCCGATCTAGGACTATGGCTTTTACACGGAAAATCGTGGGCTATTGATATGAGACAACTTTCGCATACTTCAATCACTCTGAAACATTATTATGAAGATTATTGGGAATTCCCTGGTGGTCCAGTGATTAGGACGCCACACTTTCACTACCAAGGGTGTGAGTTTGATCTCTGATCAGGCAACTAAGAGCCCACAAGTCACACAGCACTGGCCCCCTCCAACCCACCTCCCAAAGAAGAATATTATTATTGGGAGTTCCCTGGTGGCATAGTGGTTAGGATTCTAGCCTTTCACTGATATGGCCTGGGTTCAATCCCTGGCTGGGGAACTGAGATCTTGCAAGCCACTCAGCATAGCCAAAAAATAAACTAATTAAATGAATAAAATAAAATAGAAAGAAGTGCCGAAGTGTGTTGAATGGTTATTTTTTTAAGATTAGTATTCAGTTCAGTTCAGTCGCTCAGTTGTGTCTGACTCTTTGCGACCCCATGAACTGCAGCACACCAGGCCTCCCTGTCCATCAAAAACTGCCAGAGTCTACCCAAAGCCATGTCTATTGAGTCGGTGATGCCATCCAACCATCTCATCCTCTGTCGTCCCCTTCTCCTCCAGCCCTCAATCTTTCCCAGCATCAGGGTCTTTTCAAATGAGTCAGCTCTTTGCATCAGGTGGCCAAAGTATTGGAGTTTCAGCTTCAACATCTGTCCTTCTAATGAACACCCAGGATTGATCTCCTTTAGGATGGTTGGAACTCCTTGCAGTCCAAAGGACTCGCAAGAGTCTTCTCCAACACCACAGTTCAAAAGCATCAATTCTTCAGCACTCAGCTTTCTTTATAGTCCAACTCTCACATCCATACATAACCATATGGAAAGGAAAAATCATAGCCTTGACTAGATGGACCTTTGTTGGCAAAGTAATGTCTCTGCTTTTAAATATGCTGTCTAGGTTGGTCATAACTTTCTTTCCAAAGAGTAAGCATCTTTTAATATCATGGCTGCAGTCACCATCTAAAGTGATTTTGGAGCCCCCAAAAATAAGGTCAGCCACTGTTTCCATTGTTTCCCCATCTATTTGCCATGAAGTGATGGGACCAGATGCCATGATTTGAGTTTTCTGGACGTTGAGCTTCAGCCAACTTTTTCACTCTCCTCTTTCACTTTCATCAAGAGGCTTTTTAGTTCTTGTTCACTTTCTGCCATAAGGGTGGTGTTATCTGCATATCTGAGGTTATTGATCTTTCTCCTGGAAATCTTGATTCCAGCTTGTGCTTCTTCCAGCCCAGCGTTTCTCATGATGTACTCTGCATATAAGTTAAATAAGCCGGGTGACAATATCCAGCTTTGACGTACTCCTTTTCCTATTTGGAACCAGTCTGTTGTTCCATGTCCAGTTCTAACTGTTGCTTCCTGACCTGCATACAGATTTCTCAAGAGGCAGGTCAGGTGGTGTGGTATTCCCATATGTTTCAGAATTTTCCACAGTTTATTGAGATCCACACAGTCAAAGGCTTTGGCATAGTCAATAAAGCAGAAATACATGTTTTCCTGGAACTCTCTTGTTTTATCGTTATTAATATTATGTTAGTAAGAATAACTCAAGTTTCTAATTGCTGCTCTACTCAGGAAGGACCAATTCAATTAGATTACTTTTGTCTTGATAATTGATATCTGGTTTCAGAAGGCACAGAAATATTCAATACATTTGAGGAAGATTCCTATTCAAAACACGCCTTTAAAGGTTATATTTTAAAACAATTGAGACAGTAGTGTGTTTTCCCCAAGTACCATGTGTGAAAGGGTGATAGTTAAATAATTTTAAAAAGAAATGTCTCACCACAAAATCGAATTATTACAATTCTAAGTGATTATTCCCATAATTACTTACAAAACTTTTAAACACAAGAGTCTGATCTTCTTTCCGAAATCTCTCTCCAAGAAAGAAAATGGATTCTAGATTTCAACTTCTTGCTTTTTTCTTTTTCTGCTGTGCTGTGCAGCTCGTAGGATCTTAGTTTCCAGACCAAGGATGGAACCTGGGCAAAACCCCCAAGTTCCAACCACTGGACCATCAGGGAATTACCTAGACTCCAACTTTCTCATCAAAACATTGAGTCAACAACTATAATTTTCATTTCTTGCAGTGTCTAGAGAACATAACTAGGCCAAGGAACAGAGAGTCAATATGGGCTGGGTGCTGCCCAGTGTTTATGTCTCCATGAAAATCCAACACCCATACAGAAGCAATAAGTTAATATAAGACCACTCTGCTCTCTAGGACCATACCACCAGGTCACTTCAGTCATTAAATTACGTTAAGAAAAAGATCAAGTGGAGATACAAGCAACAAGACTCAATCCTGCAGTACTCGGACAGTTATGATTAACAATGTGCCTTGACTTTCTAGCTCTCCCCCAACCACTAAGTGTCACCTTCTCTTAAAGCCAGTAATTTCCTCCTATCAAACAGCCATCGACAGCAGGGGGGGAAAGGCACTCACGGGTCAATGTATTATAACTATTTTATCCCATTCCTTATCAAAAAAGTTGTAAGACTGTTTTATAAGATAAGAAGGCTAATTAATTTTCTATCTAAATGTCAAAAGTCTACATATCCTTTGACCCAGCAATTCCATTTCTAAGAATGCATACTAAAGAAACTAAAGAATACTAAAGAAACACTTGTACAGGAAGTATCAGCATGTGCAAGAACATTCCCCACAGTACTGTCTGTAGTGTCAAAAGACTAAGACAACCTAGAACACTCATAGGATGGAACACCGTAAACAAGGCAGATCTAAGCGGATTGACAGGAAACAGTCTCCAAGATACACGGTGAGGTTAAAGATACAATTTATAGAACGCTATGCTATCACTTATGTAACAAAAGAGAAAGATTGAGAAAATACATGTACAAACGAAATCCAAAGGATGTCCCAAACTGGTAACGCCGACTCCAAGAGGAAGGAGTGGAGGAGCACAAACAAGGTCAGGCAAGAGGACTTCTCATGAATATACACTGTATACGGTTCTGCAATTTAAAATAATTTTGCCAAGTAAACGTATAGTTTATCTTTTAAAAACATACAGTTCATGCAGATTTACTCAGTTCCCCAACAAACACCTCAGACACCTTCCATTTCTCAATGAACACTTTAGGGATATAGCAGTTCTCTCTGATAAAGCTTCAGCAATGGATAACCAGAGATCTGAAGCTGTAGGTGGGCAGGCATATGTGGCCTTAAGTTTAACTTACTACTGTTTTGACTGAATACTGGAGTGGGTTGCCATGCCCTTCTCTAGGAGACCCTCTCAACCCAGGGATCGAAACTGGGACTCCTGCATTTTGGGTGGATTCTTTACCATCCGAGCCACCAGGGAATCAAGACTCATATATTCCTCCTTCTACCCTTTGGAACCTGCTGAAATTTCAATAGTTAACTTTCAGCCTCCTTTCTAGGAATTTTATAGACACTCTTAGTGACCCATGAAACAAAAGAAAACAAAAATACCCCACACAAGATGACCTACTAGCAATAAGAAATTAGGGTTCTCAGTGTAATTTCCCAGTGTAAGACTCTACTGGGAACCGATTCTTATGCTAAAAAATGTAAGTTACTCTGACCTTAAATTAAAAATGGAAGAGGAATTAGACAACAAATATATTTTTATCATTGGCCAACTCTTCTATATTCCATTCTGATTGTATTGCAGTTTATAATTCATATTTGTTTTACTATGTCCATGATATTCTTGATGATACCTGAAGTACACTTCATGTGTCTCTAGGGGGCAATAAACGTTAATTGTTCAATACATGCTTGTTAAATTTTCAAAAGACTAAATGGCATTGGATGGCTGACACAACAAGGGGCTAGGTCTTCTAACTCCTTATATTCTGCACATTCAAATGCTCCCTAACCAGAGAGACTCCCACAATAAAATGACAACAATAATAAGGCAAAAGGCTTCCCTTTCGGCCTCAAACACTCCACTCTTTAAAGATGTCACTCCCTGTCTTCCCTATATAAACAAGATTCATAAAGACAATGTCCTCCACTCAAACCAAGCCAATATCCAACTTTCAACACTATGCAAGTACTAAATGGTCTTTATTCAAAGCTAAATAACTAAACTTATACCGTGTGTGTGTGTGTGTGTGTGTGTGTACTCAGAGTCACTCAGTCATGTCCAACTCTTTGTGACCCCATGGACTGTAGCCCACCAGGCTCCTCTGTCCATGGAATTTTTCAGGCAAGAATACTGGAGTAGGTTGCCATTTCCTCCCCCTGGGCATATTCCCAACCCAGGGATTTAACCAGAGGCTCCTGCATTGGCAATTGGATTCTTTACCACTGAGCCACTTGGGAAGATAAATATTATCTTCAGCTATTCTAAGAACATTCTTCCTTGTGATATTGAAAGGTTGTTGCAGAACCACAAAAAGATGCCAGGATTCTTGGCCTCCGGAGAAGAATTCAATCCGGGGCCAGAGACGAGGCTTGATCGCTCAGAGCTTTTGTGTAATAAAGTTTTATTAAAGTATAAAGGAGATAGAGAAAGCTTCTGACATAGACATCAGAAGGGTGCAGAAAGAGTACCCCCTGCTAGTCTTCAGCTGGATGTTATATAGTCACTAGCAGTTTGCTAATGAAAGAAAGGAATGTCTTAAAACTCAGAATGGCACCAGGCCCCTCAACCATAAGATGTATTTTGGAGTAATCTTGGCACCAGAGGCGTCATCTTGGGCCATAAAACGATTGACTTGAATCTTGTAGAAGGGCAGATTACCATACAAATAGTTTTGTTTATGTAGATTAGGGGGAACAAGTCTGAGTATAACATACTGGTTTGTCAAGAAAGTTCTGAGCCATTAGGCAAACCGCCTTGAAGACAGAGTTTGGGGTAAATGCATAGTACATTAACATAGCTTAAGACAAACATTTCCATAAGAAGAATGCATTGGTTAACTCAAGGTTTGAGAATAGTTAATTTCAGGTGGTGTCATTATGGCTACACAGTATTTTAAGAGAAAGCTCTTTTAAATTTGTATAGAGAAGGGAAAACATATTGCTAGTTTGTTTCTCCACTTGAGAGAGAGATAAAATGTCTGACACTTGTCTATTTCCTCTGTTTGGAGACCCCTGGCCTTCCTGCCTGTTACCCTCTCATTATCTTTATTTATCCTAAAAGCATTCCTCCTTGTGATAATGCTGGAATGCACTGTGAGAATGAAGGACTTTTTACCCATGTTTCAAGTGAGAATGCTGTTGGCCTCAGGCATGAATTCTTACCACTTTCTCAGGCAGCCCACATCAAATAACTGATCTATGTGAGAAAGTGAAGATTCACCCCTCTTACCTCAACCCAGGACAGCTCTGATGGTCAGCTCAGCCTGTATCCTACATCACAGTTCAACCCCTCCTGTGCAGACTGCTTCCTACCCCTTCTTTAGTGTTTATCTCAAGATCACCTCCTAATAAGACTGCCTCCATCTCAAAGTTGGTTTCCCTTCTTACCCTTTCCTGCATCCAGTAATTAACATATCTGAAAAAGTGATCTGCACTCCTCTACTTAACACTCATTTTTCCATCCTTTTGTGATCCCCCTAGAAATTACATTCTCATTAGCTAAATAAGATCATTGCCAAGCACAGTCAGAAAACCCACTAACTCTTCAACTCTCTCCATCTTTGAAATGTGATACCACTCCTCTTACGCTTTCTTTGGCTTCCATCACACTGTGCTGTTTGAGTCATTCTGTTTGAATTGTTCTTTCACTACTACCTTCATTTGGCATTTTCTTCCTCCTACTCCTCACATGTAGACATCCCTTAGGTTCACTTCTTCATCCTCTTCTAATTTTAAACAACCTGTCTGTAATTTCAGTGTATTAATACTGAGGACCCAATCAGCATTAGAGACATTCGTGGGGCAGTGAGAGTAAAAACAGCCTCTTAACAGTAAAACAGAGCTGGATTCCAGGTCAAGCCAACTGAGAAACTGTGGGTAAATCATCAAATCTTTGTTTTGTTTCTTTTTTGTTTGTTTGTTTCATTTCTTTATCTGAAATGAGTATGATACCAGCCTCACAAGGATGCTCCCTATATTTTTTGTTCCCCAAATATTTTTTGTTCCCTTTACCTCCCTGTCTTTTCAAATGTTGTGCCTCTGCTGCAGCGTTCTGGCTCTGCCCATCTTCCATCTAGCTAATTCCTACTTACCACTGATGTCTCACTTTGCTTTTTTAAAAAATAATTTTATTTATTTATTTTTGGCTGTGCTGGGTCTTCTTTGCTGCACAGGCTTTTCTCTAGTTGCAGAGTTCAGGGACTACTCTCCAGTTGCAGTGTGCGGGCTTCTTATTGCGGTGGCTTCTCTTGTTGCAGAGCATGGGCTCTAGAGCACACAGGCTTTAATAGTTGCAGCACATGGACTCTGTAGTTGCAGCTCCCCAGATCTAGAGCGCAGGCTCAACAGTTGTGGCTTATGGGCTTAGTTGCTCCATGGCATGTGGGATCTATCCAGATCAGGAGTCAAACCTGTGTCCCCTGCATTGGCAGGCAAATTCTTATCCACCGTACCACCAGGGAAGTCCCTGGTGTCTCACTTCAGATGTTCCTTCCTCTAGGGGGGACTTCCTAGAGAAAGTCCAGAAGACTGGACTCTGTGCTGCCAATGCAGGGGGCCCAGGTTGGATCCCTGGTCAGGAACTGGTTCCCACATGCCACAACTCAAAATCCTGCATGCTGCAACCAAGACCTGGTGCAGACAAATAAATAAATAGATGTTTGTTCCTCCAAAAAGCCCTTTGTGATTCCAGTCTCTGAGTGAGATGTGTCTTCTAAGACACCTATACTCTATACTGTATTCTTCCCTTTCCCATAGCATGATCCCATGGAATTCTGATACCAAAATCAGACAAAGACGACACAAGAATTTCTGCACTTTTTAGCATTCCATTAAAAAGACAAGCCATGGAGTAGGAAAACATATTTGCAAATCACATATTTAATAATGACTTGCAAAGAATTCTCAACACTCAATAAGAAAATCAGATCAGTTGCTCAGTCGTGTCCGACTCTTTGCGACCCCATGAATCGCAGCACGCCAGGCCTCCCTGTCCATCACCAACTCCAGGAGTTCACCCAGACTCACGTCCATCGAGTCAGTGATGCCATCCAGCCATCTCATCCTCTGTCATCCCCTTCTCCTCTTGCCCCCAATCCCTCCCAGCATCAGAGTCTTTTCCAATGAGTCAACTCTTCGCATGAGGTGGCCAAAGTACTGGAGTTTCAGCTTTAGCATCATTCTTTCCAAAGAAATCCCAGGGCTGATCTCCTTCAGAATGGACTGGTTGGATTTCCTTGCAGTCCAAGGGACTCTCAAGAGTCTTCTCCAACACCACAGTTAAAAAGCATCAATTCTTCGGCGCTCAGCCTTCTTCACAGTCCAACTCTCACATCCATACATGACCACAGGAAAAACCATAGCCCTGACTAGACGAACCTTTGTTGGCAAAGTAATGTCTCTGCTTTTGAATATGCTATCTAGGTTGGTCATAACTTTCCTTCCAAGGAGTAAACGTCTTTTAATTTCATGGCTGCACTCACCATCTGCAGTGATTTTGGAGCCCCAAAAAATAAAGTCTGACACTGTTTCCACTGTTTCCCATCTATTTCCCATGAAGTGATGGGACTGGATGCCATGATCTTTGTTTTTTGAATGTTGAGCTTTAAGCCAACTTTTTCACTCTCCACTTTCACTTTCATCAAGAGGCTTTTTAGTTCCTCTTCACTTTCTGCCATAAAGGTGGTGTCATCTGCGTATCTGAGGTTATTGATATTTCTCCCGGCAATCTTGATTCCAGCTTGTACTTCTTCCAGCCCAGCGTTTCTCATGATGTACTCTGCATATAAATTAAATAAGCAGGGTGACAATATACAGCTTTGACGTACTCCTTTTCCTATTTGTCTGTTGTTGTTCCATGTTGTTCCATGTCCAGTTCTAACTGTTGCTTCCTGACCGGCATACAAATTTTTCAAGAGGCAGATCAGGTGGTCTGGTATTCCCATCTCTTTCAGAATTTTCCACAGTAAGAAAATAACCCTATTTTAATATATTCAGGGAATTCCTTGACGGTCCAGTGGTTAGCATGCTGCACTTCCACTCCAGGGGGCGCACGTTCAATGCTTGGTTGGGGAACTAAGATCCTACATACCATGCAGCATAGGAAAAAACAACAATAATAATAATTAATAAAATGTTCAAAAGATTTGAACAGACACTGCAAATAAGATACATAGATGGCAAATAAGCCCATTAAAAGATGCTTGATATCATTAATCATCTGGGAGATGCAGATTAAAACTACAATGAGGGACTACTAGACACTTTTTAGGATGGCTAAAATTAAAAGGCTGCCCACACCAAGTGTAGGTGAGGATGCAGAGCAGCTAAATCTTTCATACACTGCTGGTGGTACAACCACTTTGGAAAACAGTTTGGGGGTTTCTTTAAAAGGTAAACATATACCTAACATGTGACTTATACATTCTACTCATAGGAATTTATCCAGAAGAAGCATATGTCCATACACAGATTTGTACACTAATGTTCACAGTAGCTTAATTTTTTAAAAACGTATTTATTTTTTTGACTGCATTGGGTCTTAGCGTGGTACGCAGGATCTTTGTGGCAGCACACTGGATCTTTGCTTGCAGTTCATGGACTCTCTAGTTGGGGTTTGTGGGTTCCAGCTCAGTAGCTGTGGCATGCGGGCTTAGTTGTTCTGTAGCACATGGGATCTTAGTTGCCTGACCAAAGATTGAACCCGATTCCACTGCATCACAAGGTGGATTCTTAACCACCGGACCCCCAGGAAAGTCCCCATAGTAGCATCATTTGTAATAGCCAAGAACTGTTAACAATCCAAATGTCCACCAACAGGTGAGTGGATAAACAAACTGTTTTAGATCCATACAGTGGAATACTACCCAGGAGGAAAATCAATGGATGCATGCAACATTATGGATGACTCAATTATGCTAAATGAAAGAAGCCAGAGGGAAAAAAAAGTAGACATCGTATGATTCCATTAACAGTAAATTATGGGAAATGCAAACTAATCTCTAGTGACAGAAAACAGATCAGTGGTGGCCCAGGAGCAGGGAGGACAGGAAAGAGGGATCACAAAGGGGCAAGAGGTATTTGGGAGTGGTGATAGGTATGTTTTATACCTTGACTGAAGCAATGATTTCATGGGTGTGTACGTGCGTGAAAACTTAACCAAACTAGACAGTTTAAATGAGTATAGTTTATTGTATGTCAGTTCTACCTCAAGAAAGCTGTTAAGATGGAATATATATTTATAAAATATGTGTGCTGCTGCTGCTGCTGCTGCTAAGTTGCTTCAGTCGTGTCCAACTCTGTGCGACCCCATAGACAGCAACCCACCAGGCTCCTCTGTCCCTGGGATTCTCCAGGCAAGAATACTGGAGTGGGTTGCCATTTCCTTCTGAAAGGTTGTAGTATCACGCGAATACACCGGGATTCTTGGCCCCCGGAGGAGAAGAATTCAATCCGGGGTCAGAGACGAGGCTTGATCGCTCAGAGCTTTTGTGTAATAAAGTTTTATTAAAGTATAAAGGAGATAGAGAAAGCTTCTGACATAGACATCAGAAGGGTGCAGAAAGAGTACCCACTTGCTAGTGTTAACAATGAAGTTATATAATCCAAAGAATATCTGGAGGTTGTAAAGACCTCATCAGACCTACTCCCATAATTAACATTTTAAGATAACAGAAGGTTGAATCCAAAGACTGTCCTTAGGCAGGATACATTATGGGTATATAATCCTAAGGAATGTGGAGAAAGAAAAAAAAGTTTGTTCTTTCTTCCTCTTTGAGAATTCCAAACCCCTCTCTCCTTGGGGACCCCTAGATTTCCTATCAACCTGCCTAGGAAATGACTCTCATTCCCCCCTTTTCTTTTAGGAGAATTATGTTGCCTAGGGAAAAGGGGCGTCGTTCTCGTTCCATAACTGCTTCCGAGCTGACAAGGGGCGTTGTCCCTAAATTGGTGAGGCAACATATTCTCCTAATCCTCATATTGAGGATATCTGATCCAGGGGCCCCAAATAGTAGTTGGAGGAAGCTACAACAGTAGCAGGAGTTTGAGCAACCATTTGTAACTTAAAAGCTTTCATGCGGCTAGAAACAAATCCAGTTATACAATTACAGATGCAGGGAGCAAACAGCAAAAACACAACATTCAGAATCAAAATTAAAAGTCACATTATGTCCATAGTTAGAGTACAAAGTGTTGCACCAGTCCATTTTAGGGTTGGTAAATGTCATCAGGTGAAGAAGAGGCATCGCATGTTATTGTTGTCGAAGGTATTCACAGACTTGGAGAAAGTCTTTTCCTTGAAGTGGGGATGTCCACCACGGGAAGCCTTCCACTGATGAAGAGGGGAGCTCTCTGCAGACCCAGCAGTTAGACCGATTGTGGAATGCAGCATAGGAGTGAGCCCAGGACAGGAGTACATTGTCTTGAGGATCCAACGGCAGACTCAGGATATTTGGAGTCAGCAGAAGTAGACTCACACAGATTATCAGGCCCATCCGCTGCCCTTTGCTTAACTTTAGACCTTGGGTCAGGGCCACGAGCTCCACTAACTGAGCACTGGTTCCCTGGGGGAGAGATTTTGCTTCCAAAACCTGTTCAGCAGTCACCATGGCATAACCTGCTTTACGCTTTCCATCCCGAACAAAAGAACTGCCATCTGTAAATATTTCCATGTCAGGATTGGCTAATGGGGTATCCTTTAGATCCTCCCGAGCTGCATAGTTTAAAGTTAGGAATTGAGAACAATCGTGATCAGGTGTTTCATTTTCCTTCTCAGGAAGGAAAGTGGCAGGATTTAAATTTCCACAAACTTTAAGCTTATAAGAAGCCTACTGTCTGTCATCCAAATATTAACCTTAGAATTTAAGATTCCACTCACATCATGAGAAGTCAGTACAGTAAGGTTTCGTCCATTAATTATTTTTAAAGCTTCAGGTGCTAATAAAGCCGCTGCCCCAATTACTCTTAGGCAGTGGGGCCACCCACGTGAAACTACATCTAATTCTCTGTTTAGATAAGCAATAGGTTGCTGGTGAGGCCCTCGGGGTTGTGTCAAAACTCCCATTCGATTTCTTTATACCCAAAATAGGAGTGTTGCAAGGACTGTTACAGGGAATTAATAGTCCCTGCTCCTTTAAATTTTCAATGATGGGTTTTAACCCTTCCTTAACTTCAGGTTTCAGTGGATACTGCTTCTTATGTGGAAATACGTGTGGGTCTTTGAGCTTAACAACTACAAGAATAGCATTTTGTGCTCGACCCACAGATTTTCCATCAGCCCATACTCTAGGATTTACATTTTGTTCACCTAAAGGGAGAGAAAGGGAGGGCTCCATATTCATGAAAACAGAGGCATGGACCTTGCTCAGTATATCCCTTCCTAAAAGGGGTGAGGGAGATTCTGGCATGATCAGAAACTCGTGTGAAAACAGCACAGAATCCCAGTTGCAAGATAAAGAATAACTGAAATAATACCTTTTGGCTCGTCCAGACAGTCCCATTACGGAAGCGGATCGGGAAGAAAGTGGGCCAGGGGCTTCAGTAAGCACAGAATAAGTTGCCCCAGTATCTAAAAGGAAATCGACGGATTGGCCCCCTACAATTATTAATACCCGGGGTTCCTCAGGTGTAATTAGGACAGGAGCTTGTGTGGGGACCCCCAGGCACCTTCAGTCCTGATTGTCTTGAGAGTCCGACCCCGGAGACCTACGCCTCTGGGGGCAGTCTCTCTTCCAGTGTGGTCCTTTGCAGACCGGACATGGAGCCTCTCTCACTTCTCCAGTGCATGAAAGTGAAAAGTGAAAAGTGAAAGTGAAGTCACTCAGTCGTGTCCGACTCTTCTCGACCCCATGGACTGCAGTCTACCAGGCTCCTCCATCCATGGGATTTTCCAGGCAAGAGTACTGGAGTGGGGTGACATTACCTTAGGGTATAACAAATAATAATGGCTTACCTGGTGGCTCAGTCTGTAAAGAATCTGCCTGCAAAGCTGGAGACCCTGGCTCCATCCCTGGATAGGAAAGATCCTCTAGAGAAGGAAATGGCAACCCACTGCAGTATTCTTGCTTGGTAAATCCCATGGACAGAGGAGCCTGGAGGGCTACAGTCCGTGGGGTCGCAAGAGTCAGACACAACTTAGCAACTAAACCACGGTAACAAATAATAAAACAGCAGAACATTCTCTGTATCCATCACCTGGTTTAAAAAAGTAAATATCATTATTTTTGAAAATTTCTATGTTCCCTGATAACCCAAAAACTCGGGCTTTCTTGTTTAAAATAGAGGGGTATCTGAAAATATTTTCTAAATACTCTAGGTTCCCAGAGGTGATTATTCTGGGGACTATTTTTAATGTAAATAAGCTCAGTAATGTAGCACGGTGCATATATGCGTGCTGAGTCACTTCAGTAGTGTTCTTCTCTTTGTGACCCTATGGACTGTAGCCTGCCAAGTTTCTCTGCCTATGGGATTCTCCAGACAAGAATACTGGAATGGGATCTACCTGACCCAGGGATCAAACCCTCCTCTCTTAAGTCTATCTTGCATTAGCGGGCGGGTTCTTTACCACTAGCGCCACCTGGGGAGCCCCTGAACTGAAACTGTGTGGCATAGTTTGAAGGTGAAACTTGCCCTTTAAAAGATGGGCAGCCAAAAACAGTGATTTAAAAATAATCCCATTGTGGAGTTATGAACATCTGAGTGCCTCTGCCAAGAATGCAAAAGGGAAAGGTCTTGCCAACTGTGACCAGATGGGCAAGTGCTTTCACTTAAAAAAAAAAAAAAAGAGGCAGAAGTGGGCGGGATGGAAAGGAAGTAGGCGGGAACATGTAGTAATAACTGGGCCTTGGCATGGGCTTGCTGGTGTGGGTTTTAGCCAGGCTCCACCCACAGATCGTTTTCTTAGGAGAGGTCACTCACAGATAAGCTGTGAATACACACACTCCGCATTTAAAACTGCAGTAGTAGTCTCTAAGCAGGAATAGGGGATTGTAATCAGCTTTCCTTCTAAGGAAAAGCCGGGAACTTTCTCATTTCACTTCATGAAAAGTAAGCCATAAGGCAATTTCTGCCAAACATCTATTAGTTGGATGAAACAGATCTCTTGCCCAAGATCTGACTTCAGCTGTGTATTTCCAGTACAACCAGTTCTTTACTCTGCAGCTGATTGGCTCTAGAGTGTGGCCAGATATCTACTTCCCCCAGTTAAAGGAGTCAGATCTCTAACTGTTGATCTGTTCTCTTCCGAGTGATGGCGCTCACCATTTTAATCCTCTGGCTGGCTGGCTGCATCCTGGCATTTCCCATGTACCTGCTGGACTTTCTTGGCTTGTGGAACTGGATATGCAAACAGTGGTTCCCCTACTTCCTGGCGAGGTTCACTGTGATGTACAACGAACAGATGGCGAGCAAGAAGCGGGAGCTCTTCAGCAACCTGTGGGAGTTCACGGGCCCCTCCAGGAAGCTCTCCATGCTGGAGCTGGGCTGTAGCACGGGGGCCAACTTCAAGTTCTACCTCCCCTGGATGCCAGGTGACCTGTGTTGATCCCAACCCCAACTTTGAGAAGTTCTCGATCAAGCGCATTGCCCAGGCCAACACCTGCAGTTTGAGCGCTTCATAGTGGCTGCCGGGGAGAACATGCACCAGGTGGCCACAGGCTCCATGGAGGTGGTGGTCTGCACCCTGGTGCTCTGCTCCGTGAAGAACCAGGAGCAGATCTTCCAGGAAGTGTGCTGAGTGCTGAGGCCAGTGAATGTGGATTGAGGAGGGCTGCTTAGTAGCAACCACTATCACCAAGGGCTGCTGCTGCTGCTGCTGCTAAGTCGCTTCAGTCGTGTCCAACTCTGTGCGACCCCAGAGAGGGCAGCCCACCAGGCTCCCGCGTCCCTGGGATTCTCCAGGCAAGAACACTGGAGTGGGTTGCCATCTCCTTCTCCAATGCATGAAAGTGAAAAGTGAAAGTGAAGTCGCTCAGTCGTGTCCGACTCCTACTGACCCCATGGACTACAGCCCACCAGGCTCCTCCGTCCATGGGATTTGCCAGGCAAGCGTACTAGAGTGGGTTGCAGCCCTCCCAATTTCAGTAGATCAAACACCCTAACATAAAAGTAAAGCTCCTGGGGAAGATACTGTTGAGTTTTTCAAAAAAGTCTTAGCATGCAGAAGAAGCTATAAAGGAAAAGACTGATAATACATATATAAATAAAATTTTATAACTCCTGCAGGGAAAAGGACTATAAACAAACTTAAAGTACAAAAATTTGTAAAAATATTTGCCAAAGATGGTAGATAATGGGTTAACTTCCTTCATATTAAGACATTACAAATCAACAAGATCAACAGGATTCTTAAACCAATTGTTTTTAAAAAGAGAAAAAGAAACAAAGTACTCTAACAGAAATACAAATAAAGATAGCTAATATATGATTTAAATGTTTAGTCTTGCAATTAAAAACAAACTAAAGCAAGATATTTTAAGGAATTAATATAACAAAACAGAAACATATTCACAGATACAGAGAACAAACTACTGGTTACCAGTTGGGAGAGGGTAGAGGGATAAGACAGGAGTGTGGGATTAATGTATAAAATAAATAAGCAATTAGGATATATTCTACAACACAAGGAAATATAGCCATTATTTTGTAATAACTTTAAATGGAGTATAACCTATAAAAATTCTGAATCACTATGTTGTATACCTGAAACTAATATTATAAATCAACTATACTTTAATTAAAAAGAAAGTAAAGCAAGATGCTATTTTACCTACTATTCTGTCAGAGACTTTTAAGTTCAATATGGTGTTGGGATGGGTTTGGAGGACTGGATACCCCAGTTGGAGGAAGTGTCCTCTCTGGAGTGCTATTTAATAATATTAAATTTTCAAGTACACTTACTCCTTCATCCAACAGGAATTTATCTTATAGCTATCCTGCACAAATGTGCAAAAACTCATTCACATGTGAAAATATTCATTGTAGTATTTGAAATACTGCAAGTTAGAAATAACTTAAACATCCATCAGCTGGAGGCTGTTATGTAAACTGTCACACAGTATAAAGGATTTCTGTGCATCTGTTAAAAAGAACAAGGAAGAGTTACCCATGGCATATGAAAAAAATCCTCGAGATATTGTTCATTTAAAAGGCAATGAAAACAGAATATTATGTAGAGTGCAAGTCCATCTGTGTGGGGGAGAGAATATACCTATATAAGTATTTATGTTAATGAGAATGATAAACAAGAAATTATAAACAGTGGTTACCTCTTGGGAGAAGGGGGCAACAGAGGATGACATGGTTGGATAGCATCACTGACTCAGTGGACATGAGTTTGAGCAAACTCAGGGAGATAGTGATGAACAGAGAACTCTGATGCAGTTCATGAGATCGCAAAGAGTAGGACATGACTTAACGACTGAACAATAACAAGCTCTTGGGAAGGGAATTGGATAAGGGGTAAGAATTCCTTTTCATTTTACATCTATCTGTATACTTTGAAATTCTTTATACCCCTATGTAATTTTCACATATTATCTTTATTGTTTGCTTATAAACTAGTCAAAGTTTTATTCTAAATATAAGTGAACATACATAAAATATGAATACCTTAACATTTGAATTTACTACTCTAGAGGGAAATGATGTTCTGAAATGCCCGGTGTTTTTTTCCAACAGAGAAATTCCTCAGGAAGAAAAGGACTTGAAGACAGTGTTTCGAGGCAATAATATACAGTCATCCCTAGTATGCCTGGGGTCCCTCCCTGTCCCCACCACAGATACCAAAATCAACACAAGCTCAAGTCCCTTATATAAAATGGTGTGGTGTCCGCATATAACTTATATGGACATACCCCCACATACATTAACTCATCTCTAGATTACATATAATACCTAACACAAGGTAAATGCTATGTAAACAGTTTCTAGCATGTGGCAAATTCATGTTTGGCCTTTATTGAACTTTTTGGGTTTTTATCCCAGTATTTTCGATCTGTGGTTGGTTGAATCTAAGGATGTGGAACCTGTGGATATCAAGGGCCGACTATAATTTTGGCTCAAGGGCAGGCCAACATCAAAACTGTAACTGAAAAAGCTCTGATCCTCAAATTCTTGTGTCCCAAGATTGGGCATCAATTGGGCACAATTAGGAAACAGTTTGCTTACAGTGTTACTAATCTCACAACTTCTCTGCAAAGCAAATAATCATCTCGGGTTTAAGCACTGAGAATGCTCTTAGGGGATCATATTCTTCCTTAGCTCCTACAAAGCACCCACTCGCTGCTTAATGGAACCAGGGACTTTCCTACATTCTCATTTAGCCCTCACACAGTCCTTAACGCAGGTATTGTCTTCATGTTGGGCTGGGGAAACAGACCCAGAGAAGTTAAGAAACTTGCCCCACGATACACGGTCAGCAGATCTGACTTTAAGGCACATATTCTTATCATTTCACCACAGTCTTTATCACTGGGGCTTTGTATCGCTCCGACTTCAACACTTTTGCTGCAAAACCACCTTTTGTTTTGCAAAACTACTTTTGCTGGCTATTCTTCCTGTGACCATCCCCTAAACACTGGAGTTCTTTTTTGACTCTAATTTTGCTTATATACACCTGTGTAATCTCATGTTCCCCAAGAGTTTTCAATGACCATGCACACAGATGGTTTCCAAATCTAAGTCTCAAGCTCAGCTCTCTTCTAACCCAAATCTTCATGTCCAGCTTTCTACTAGACAGTCACCTGAATGGGTAACATGCATCTTTCTGGCCTAACCTGTGTAACCCAGAGGGCATCGCCAACCTCTCCAAGTCTGGGTCTTCTCTTCCATCCTGTTCTCTTCTATGGAGAAATTTTTTTCCATTAGGAAATTTCAAGTTTTCCATTCCTGAACACAGGTCTCATACCTGCCCACAGAAGTTTGGGGAACTCCCTCTCTAAACTCTGCCTGGGACAGCCAAGACTAGGAAAGCTAGATGAGCTAAGGAGAATGGGACAGTCACCATGGCTTTTAGAGGTTCTCATTGGTCCTTTTCTCTCTTCTCTCCCTCCGAGGTAGATAAGTAGAAAACTTCTGAAGACTCCTTAATAATGTGTAGCCTCTACTGTATCCAGACTTGACCTATATTTATAAGACTGTCCCAGATGAAAGCTTCATGGCAAACAGATGGGAAAACAATGGAAATAGTGACAGACTTTATTTTCTTGGGCTCCAAAATCACTGCGGACAGTGACTACAGCCATGAAATTAAAAGATGCTTGCCCCCTGGAAGAAAAGCTATGACAAACTTAGACAGCATATTAAAAAGCAGAGACATTACTTCGTTGAGAAAAGTCTGTATAGTCAAAGCTATGGTTTTTCCAGTAGTCATGTATGGATGTGAGGCTTGCACCATAAAGAAAGCTGAGTGCTGAAGAACTGATGCTTTTGAACTGTGGTGCTGGAAAAGACTCTTGAGAGTCCTTGGACTGCAAGGAGATAAATCCAGTCAATCCTAAAGGAAATCAGTCCTGAATACTCTTTGGAAGGACTGATGCTGAAGTTGAAGCTACAATACTTTGGCCATCTGATGCGAAGAACTGACCCCTTAGAAAAGACCCTGATGCTGGGACAGATTGAAAGCAGGAAAAGGGGACAGCAGAGGATGAGACGGTTGGATGGCATCACTGACTGGATGGACATGAGTTTGAACAAGCTCTGGGAGTTGGTGATGGACAGGGAAGCCTGGTGTGCTGCAGTCCATGGGGCTGAAAAGAATCAGACATGACTGAGTGACCGAATTGAATGAATGGAGATGAAAGCAGCAGTTACTGCTATATGACAGTTGTTTACACACAGCATCCACAGACTGAATAAAATACCATGGACAAAATGGGACAAAATAGTCAATGGGAATTTGCTGTATGATGCAGGAGTTCAACCTGGTGCTCTGTGACAACCTAGAGAAGTGGGATGGGGTAAAAGATGGGAGGGAAGTTCAAGAGGGAGGTGAACATATATATACCTATGGCTGATTCATGTGAATATATGGCAGAAACCAACACAATAATATAAAGCGATTATCCTCCAATTAAAAATAATGTGTGAGATAAATGGAGAGAGTAGCATGGATGCATATATAGTAACAAATGTAAGTAGACTGCCAATGGGAATTTGCTGTTTGGCCCAGGGAACTCAAACTGGGGCTCTGTAATAACCTAGAGGGGTAGGAATGGGCAGGAGGTGGGATGGAGATTCAAGAAGGAGGGCACATATGTATACCTATGGTTAATTCACATCGATGTATGACAGAAATCAAACCAAAATAAAAAAAAGAAAAGAAAAAAGAAACAAATAAAAAAAGAAAAATATTACCATGAATTAGTAACACTTTTAGATGGTTCAATAATTTTTATTTCAACAAACCAAAAATTTGTGTTTTTTTTAATTTTTTCACTATTCTTTTATTTTTTAAATTAATTTTTATTGAATATAGTTGCTTTACAATATTGTGTTAGTCTCTACCGTACAGCAAATGTTTTTCATTTGTTAGGTGATTCAATTTTTAAAATTAACCCTATCATTTACATTCTGTGACAATGGTATAAAATATAAAACATGGTTATTTAGCCTCAGGTAGTGCTTGGCATGGATTCAGACTCCCATAGGTTTGCAAAGCAGAGCCTAAGAACAATTTTCAGATAAATTTAAAGTTTAAACAAATTGTAATTAAAAGGCAATCAACAAATGGGGGAAAAATATTTATAGCATATGAAGTCTAATTATACTAAAAGCTTTTACTAATCAGTAAGAAAAAAACAACAGCCTATTAGAAAAGTGATAACGGACATTAAGAAACAAATCAAAAAAGAAGAAATCCAAACAACCAATAACGTTTAGTAAAAGATGTTAAGATTAAAGATATGCGTGTTATCAAAAATACCACATTACACATCAAATTGACAAAAAAGTATCAATATGCATTTATTGAAAATGGGCACTCACATCTATTGCTGGTATGAATGCAAACTGCTGCAGCTTTTCCAGAGGGCACTTTGACAACTGGGCTTCCCAGGTGGCTCAGTGGTAAAGAATCTTCCTGCCAGTGCAGGAGACACCGATTCTATCCCTGGGTCGGGAAGATCCCTTGGAGAGGAAATGGCAACCCACTCCAGTATTCTTGCCTGGAAAATCCCATGGACAGAGGAGCCTGGTGGGCTATAGTGATGTGACTGGGCAACTGAACACACATGCAATTTGACAACCTGTACCAACAGCTTTAAAAAGACACATTTTTGGTTCAGCAACTCCACTTTTTAGCAAGTTATTTATTTGGAAATAATTTAGATGGTCATGAACACTTACGGGTAAGAATGTTCACTGTAACAGTACTTACAGTAGTGGAAACCTGGAGATAGTCTAAATGAGAATGGTTAAATAGGAGATGGTAACTTTAGTGGTGTGAAATACTGTGTAGAGATTTTTTCTTTGTGTAAAGATTTTTTAAACCATGTTTTAGAATAATACTCAAAATCATAAATAAAAGATTATAAAATAAAATGTGTATTCAAATCCTAGTATAGGGGAAAAATACATTTTTATATGGGCTTCCCTTGTAGCTCAGTTGCTAAAGAACTTGCCTACAATGCAGGAGACCCAGGTTTGATTCCTGGTTTGGGAAGATACCCTGGAGGAGGAGATGGAAACCTCCAGTATTCTTGCCTGGAGAATCCCATGGACAGAGGAGCCTGGCAGGCTATATAGGCCATGGGGTTGCAAGAGTCTGACATGACTTAGCAAATGAGCGGGTAATAGGCAGGAAGGCCAGGGGTCTCCAAATGGAGGAAATAGGCTGCAAATGTCAGACATTTTTTGTCTCTCTTAAGAGGCAGGAGGAAACAAACTAGTGTTATATTTTTTTCCCTTCTCTATACAAATTTAAAAAAGGTTTTTCTTAAAATTCTGTGTTACCATAATGACACTTGGTTCCACCTAAACTTAACTTTTCTCAAACCTTCAGCTAACCAATGCATTTTTCTTATGGAAATGTTTGGCTATGTTAATATACTATGCATTTACCCTAGACTCTATCTTCAAATTGGTTCTGCCTAAAGGCTCAGATTTAGGCTCAGAACTAACTTGACAAACCACTATGTTATACTCATACATTGTTCTCCTAATCTATGTTAATGAAACTATATATTCATATGGTAATCTGCCTTTCTTCAAGATCCATGTCTATCCTTTTATGGCACCTGGTGCCAATGTTATCTCAAAATGCATGTTGTGGGTGAAGGGCCTGGTGCCATTCTCTGAGTTTTGAGACATTTCCATTCTTTAATTAGCAGACTGCTAGTAGCTATATAACATCCAGCTAAAGACTAGCAGTGGGGTACTCTTTCTGCCCCCTTCTGATGTCTATGTCAGAAGCTTTCTCTATCTCTTTTATACTTTAATAAATCTTTATTACAAAAAAGCTCTGAGGAACCAAGCCTCATCTCCGGCCCCGGATTGAATTCTTCTCTTCCAGAGGCCAAGAATCCCAGCGTCTTTTGTGGTTTAGCAACAACCTTTCACAAGTAAACCACCACACCAGCACCACATTTTCATAAAAAAGTAGACACAAAATCTTAACAGTAGTTATCTTGAGGAGATGACTCTTTTTCTTTGTAAACTTTTCCCCTATTTTCTAAATTTTCTAAAATAAACATATTGGTGGGACAGTAATACAAGCCTCTGGAGTCAGACAACCCAAGTGAAAAATGTGGTTCTGACATAGGTTGTATGATGTTGGACAAGTTGCTTATTATCTATGTGACTCTGTTTCATCTGTAAAAAACAGGAATGATAATAATATTTACCAAATAAGTGTACTGTGAGGATTAAGTAGGTTAACATGTGACAGACAGGTATTAAGGATAGGACCTTGAATACTTTAAATTGCTTTAAATTTTAGCTATTATTATCCATTACTCTATGAACAGAAAATATGGATTGGCAGCTCTGTATACAATCTGACAGAAGATGACACTATTAACCACAATGTTATGGTAGTAAGTTTGGATTTCTCCATGTTTTCTCATGAAGTTGGCCTCTGGGGCCACTGAAATCTGATATTTAATTATCTTATCAGTTTGTTTTCCTCAAACTAAAATCCTTGGAGGTTTTTTTTTCTTTTTCTTTTCTTTCTCAGGGACAAGTTTTTTTATTTCATGGAGCATGTATTAGTAAAAGTAACTTGGAGCAAAAGTAATTGTGGTTTTCCATTTCTGAAATTTTTCATTAGATACTAGAATACGTTCTTAAATAAATGTGGTTATGTTATACATCATTTTAATGTGCATTTCTCACTTTATGTTTTTTTGCCAATGATTTTTTTTCCAAACTTTAAATTTTTTATTTTGAAGTATAGCCAATAACAACATTGTGGTAGTGTCAGGTGAACAGTGAAGGGACTCAGACATACATATACACGTATCCATTCTCCTCCAACCCCACTCCCATCCAGACTGGCACAACATTTAGTAGAGTTCCATGTGCTCTACAATATGTCCTAGTTGGTTATCCATTTTGAATATAGCAGTGTGTACATGACCTTCCCAAACTCCCTAACTACCCCTTCCCCCCGACAACCATAAGTTCATTTTCTAAGTCTGTGAGTCTCTGTTCTGTAAGGAAATTCATGTGTATAATTTCTTTTTAGATTCCACTGTCTAAGGGATGTCATACAATATTTCTCCTTCTGTGTCTGACTGACTTCATTCAATATGACACCCTCTAGGTCCATCCATGCTGCTATAAATGGCATTATCTCATTCTTTTAAATGGCTGAGTAATATTCCATTGTATATATGTACCATGTCTTCTTTATCCATTCCTCTCAGTGGACATTTAAGTTGCTTTTGTCTTGGCTATTGTAAATAGTGTATGTGACACAGGGTACATGTGACCTTTCAGATGTTTTCCTCCAGATATATGCCCAGAAGTGGGATTGCAGGGTCATATGGTAGCTCTACTTTTATTTTTTTATGGAATCTCCATACTGTTCTCCATTGTGGCTATACCGATTTACATTATCACCAACAGTGTAAGGGGCTTTCCCAGTGGCTCAGAAGTAAAGAATCCACCTGCAATTCAAGAGACGCAGGTTTGATCCCTGGGTCAAGAAGATCCCCTGGAGGAGGGCATGGCAACCCACTCCTGTATTCTTGACTGGAGAATCCCATGGAGAGAAGCCTGGTGGGCTACTGTCCATAAGTCATAGTCAGACATGACTGAAGCGACTGAGCACACAATAGTGTAAGAGGGTTCCCTTCTCTCCACACCCTTTCCAGCATTTGTTGCTTATGGATTTTCTGAAGATACCCATTCTGACCAGTGTGAAATGGTATCTCATTGTAGTTTTGATTTGCATTTCTCTAATAACTAGCTATGCTGAACATCTTTTCATGTGTCTGTTGGCCATCTGTATGGCTTCTTTGGAGAAATGTCTATTCAGGTCTTCTGCTCATTTTTGCAGTGGGCTATTTTGAAGCTGTTAAGCATAAGCTGTTTAAAAATTTTGGAGACTAATCCCTATCAGTCACACCATTTGCAAATATTTTCTCTCAACCTGTGGGTTGTCTTTTTGTTATATAGTTTCCTCTGCTGTGCAAAAGCTTTTGAGTTTAAGTTGGTTCCAGTTGTTTATTTTTGTTTTTATTTCCATTATTCTAGGAGATGGGCAAAAAAGATCCTGTGATTTATTTCAGACAGTGTTCTGCCTATGTTTTCCTCTAGGAGTTTTATAGTGTCCAGTCTCACATTTAGGTCTTTATTCCATTTTGAGCTTATTTTTGGGTATAAAGTTAAAGAATACCATGATCAAATGGGATTCATCTCAGGGATGCAAGGACATTTCAACATTCACAAATCAATCAATGTGATAGACCACATCAACAAACTGAAGAATAAAAACCATATGATCATCTCAATAAATGCAGAAAAAGTTTTTAACAAAATTAAGAACCCATTTATGATAAAAACTTTCCAGAAAGTGGACATGGAAGGTACAAACCTCAACATAATAAAGGCCATATACGACAAACCTACAGGTAGCATTGAACTCAATGGTGAAAAGCTGAAACCATTCCCTCTAAGATGAGCAATAAAGACAAGGATGTTCACTCCCGTTACTTCCATTCAACATAGTTTTGGAAGTCCTAGGTACAGCAATCAGAGAAGAAAAAGAAGTAAAGGAAATCTAAATTGGAAAAGAAGTTAAACTATCAACTGTTTGCAGATGACATGATACTACACATACAAGATCCAAAAGATAATACCAGAAAACTACTAGAACTCATCAATGAATTTGGTAAAGTTGCAGGTTAAAAAATTAATACACAGAAATCTGTTGCATTTATATGCACTAACAATGAAAGATCCAAAAGAGAAATTCAAGAAGCAATTCCATTTACCATCACATCAAAAAGAACAAAATACCTAGGAATAAATCTATCTAAGGACACAAAAGACCTATACCCTAAAAGCAATAAGATGCTGATTAAAGAAATCAAAGACATAAAGAGATGGAAAGATATACCATGTTTGTGGATTGGAAGAATTAACATTGTCAAAACACCTATGCTGCCCAAGAAAATCTACAGATATAGTGCAATCCTTCTCAAATTACCAATGGCATTTTCCACAGAACTAAAACAAACAATCTCAAAATGTGTATAGAGACACAAAAGATCCTGAATAGCCACAGTAATCTTGAAAAAGAAAAAGAGAAACTGGAAGAATCAGGCTTCCTGATTTCAGACTATACTACAAAGCTACAGTCATCAAAACAGTATGGTTTGGGCACAAAAACAAAAATAGAGATCAACAGAAGAAGACAGAAAATCTAGAAATAAGCCCATGCACCTATCGTCAATTAATCTATGGCAAAGGACGCAAGACTACATAATGCTGGAAAGACAGACCCTTCAACAAATGGTGCTGGGAAAACTGTGCACAGCGACATGTTAAAAAATAGAAAAACCAGAAATCATCCTTTGAATGTTGTTCTTGTCCTGGGCTAATGATATGTGGTATGATACTCTCATGATGGTGCTGGAGGAAGCAGCTCCCAGTCAGCCTCACCATCATGAAGGTAAACAACCAACACAGTTACAAGCACTTTGTACCGAACCACCCTGTTTTTCACTTTCAGTACGATATTCAATAAATTACATAAGGTATTCAACACTGTATTATAAAATGGGCTCTGTGTTTGATGAGTTTGCCTAACTACAGGCTAATATAAGGATTCTGAGCATGTTTAAAGTAGGGTAGTCTACTCTGTGATGTTCAATAGGTGTGTGGGAGTGTGCTCACTCTCTTCAGTTGCGTCCAACTCTTTGCTACCCTATGGAGTATAGCCTGCCAAGCTCCTCTGTACATGGGATTCTCTAGGCAAGAATACCGGAGTGGGTTGCCATGCCCTACTCCAGGAGATCTTTCTGATCCAGGGATTGAATTCGTATCTCCTGCATCTCCTGCATAGGAGGATTCTTTACCACTAAGCCACTAAAAAAAGCCCATTCAATAGATGAGATTGTAGTAAATGGATTTTTGACTTACAGTATTTTCAGCTTATGATGGGTTATCAAGATGTAACCCCATCATGAGTTGAGGAAATGTCTCTTTATCCTCTAATCAACTCCTTTACGTTTTTGTGTCTGATGTTTATAGATTTTTCAGTTTCTTCCATAATTATTATTATCATCAGAAACTTCTGCTTCTAATATTCTGTGTTGCCAGAAGCTAGAAACCCATGCCCAAAAGAACTGAGTCAATTCAGAATTAAACAGCTCTGAATGAAACCTTGGGAGCGTGAACTATGTGGTGTTTGTGCTCTGTGACCGGTTGCTGGCCTCCTGATGTGTCCCAGATGCTAACAATGATGGTTAAATAAACTCTAGTTCAAGAAGTATCAATATTATTATAGTTGTATCTGGAGTCTTGGTCTCTTTATCCTTTCCCAATAGATATTTAATACATTTATATTTTTAACAAATACTATAAGTATGTGAAGAAAGCTGAGCACCGAAGAATTGATGCTTTTGGACTGTGGTGTTGGAGAAGACTCTTGAGAGTCCCTTGGACTGCAAGGAGATTCAACCAGTCCATCCTAAAGGAGATCAGCCCTGGGATTTCTTTGGAAGGAATGATGCTAAAGCTGAAACTCCAGTACTTTGGTCACCTCATGTGAAGAGTTGACTCATTGGAAAAGATTCTGATGCTGGGAGGGATTGGGGGCAGGAGGAGAAGAGGACGACAGAGGATGAGATGGCTGGATGGCATCACTGACTCGATGGACGTGAGTCTGAGTGAACTCCGGGAGTTGGTGATAGACAGGGAGGCCTGGCGTGCTGCGATTCATGGGGTCGCAAAGAGTCGGACATGACTGAGCAACGGATCTGATCTGATCTGATACTCAATATCCTGTGATAAACTAAAATGGAAAAGAATATGAAAAATACATATATAACAGAATCACTTTGCTATATAGGAGAAATTAACACAAATTGTAAATCAACTATACTTCAATAAAATTTAAATATATATATATAAATCACACATATATAAATTTGTGATTCCACAAAACCTTCTAAATAGGTATGTCATGTTTCCATTAAATGTCACTACAAATCTAGCAATTTTATAGGTGTCATTATTCACATATCAAAAAGAATCAAAATTTTATTTTATGGTAATATTTCATGTTTAAATGTTCCACTTAATTTTTTTTATTTTTTATTGAAGGATAATTGCTTTACAGAATTTTGCTGTTTTCTGTCAAACCTCAACATGAATCAGCCATAGGTATACATATATCCCCTCCCTTTTGAACCTCGCTCCCATCTCCCTCCCTATCCCACCCCAAATGTTCCACTTAATTTGATTAAGGCTTGTAATAGCAAGAAATGGTGGCAAACAATTTTATAGTGATTTCATCTTCTTTAGCATTTTTAACTAGAAAAACAATTCAAGAACTCAGTGTCACTTGAACAGATCACTATAATGAACAGAGATTAATCACTAATCTATTAATTAATCACAGAAATTAATCACAGATTAACACTGTGTCTGCTGTAAATTATATTGTTTTTCCAGAGACATTTAGGGTGACTAAACTAGAAAGATAAAAGTATTTCCAGCTAAACTCAATTATATACAAATTACAGAGAGTCTGTATGGAAAGCAATAAAGGTTCTGACTTTAATCTCAAAAAGAAAGAAAACAAATTTCAGTAAGAACAGTGTCTTGATTTGATAATGGAAGAGCGCTAAGATTTTGCTAGAAAAATAAATGATAAAATTTTATATATATATATATATATTATTAGTTTGTTTCACTTGTTTTATTAAGAATATCTACTTAGTATTTTATGCTGCACAATGGAGTAACCTGTGCAGATAATTTACAGAATATATTTCTTGTCATTATAATTGATTTATATTGTTTAAAATCTTATGATCACTGCTAAGGTCTATGTTTACATTACGTGTATTTAAACTCTGTGGCAACAGATTATTTGTTTTTGCTTCTTTCTCAACATTTCTTATATGTACAATATCTTTTTAAGGCTATGGTAGTTTTTCTTCTGCTTGGGCCATTTGGGTTGTTTTGTTTTTCCTCATACATTGTTGATGTTCTTCAGTCACTCAGTCGCGTCTAATTCTTTGTGACCCCATGGACCGCAGCAGGCCAGGCTTCCCTGTCCTTCACTATCTCCTGGAGTTTGCTCAAATTCATTGAGTCGATGATGCCATCCAACCCTCTCATTCTCTTGTTGCGCCCTTCTCCTCATACATAGTGTAGCCATAAACATCTTTGTGTCAACTTCTTGACTTTTCCTTTGCTTAGTTCCTTGGAGTATGTTCCCCAAAGTAAAATTTCCAGGGCAGGAAGCATCTTCAGCTTAATATCACTTATTATATCTTTGCAGAAAGATTTGGCTAAATTTACAGAGCTTTCAGCATTGTACCTCTTTCTCAATATACCTGCCACCATCATTTTACTATTATTTATTTTTTGCTGCTTTTGTCATTTTTATTTCAATTTATTGAAGCTGTGATATGTAAAAGAAGTGAAAGTGTTAGTCTCTCAGTCATGTCCAACTTTGCAACCTCATGGACTGCAGCCCGCCAGGCTCCTCTATCCATGGAATTCTCCAGGCAATACTGGAGTGGATTGTCATTGCCTTCTCCAGGGGATCTTCCCAACCCAGGGATCAAACTCACCTCTCCTGCACTGCAGGCTGTCTTCACCATCTGAGACACCAGGCCTTAAACAAAATACACCAAGAAACTACTGTGAAGTAATATGTTCTCATTTTCATCATTCAGCAAACACTTATTGAGCATGTGCTATATGCAAGGTACTGTGCTGGTCTAGAAATATAAAGATAAAAGTAACTGCCTACCCTCATTGACTATGCCAAAGCCTTTGGCTGTGTGGATCACAATAAACTGTGGAAAATTCTGAAACAGATGGGAATACCAGACCCCCTGACCTGCCTCTTGAGTAACCTGTATGCGGGTCAGGAAGCAACAGTTAGAACTGGACATGGAACAACAGACTGGTTCAAAATAGGAAAAGGAGTACATCAGGGCCGTATATTGTCACCCTGCTTATTTAACTTATATGCAGAGTACATCATGAGAAACTCTGGGCTGGAGGAAGCACAAGCTGGAATCAAGATTGCTGGGAGAAATATCAATAACCTCAGATATGCAGATGACACCACCCTTATGGCAGAAAGTGAAGAACTAAAGAGCCTCCTGATGAAAGTGAAAGAGGAGAATGAAAAAACTGGCTTAAAGCTCAACATTCCAAAAACTAAGGTCATGGCATCTGGTCCCATCACTTCAAGGCAAATAGATGCGGAAACAGTGGAAACAGTAACTGACTTTATTTTTCTGGGCTCTAAAATCACTGCAGATGGTGACTGCAGCCATGAAATTAAAAGACACTTATTCCTTGGAAGGAAAGTTATGACCAACCTAGATAGCATATTCAAAAGCAGAGACATTACTTTGCCAACAAAGGTCCGTCTAGTTAAGGCTATGGTTTTTCCAGTGGCCATGCATGGATGCGAGAGTTGGACTGTAAAGAAAGCTGAGCACCAAAGAATTGATGCTTTTGAACTGTGGTGTTGGAGAAGACTCTTGAGAGTCCCTTGGACTGCAAGGAGATCCAACCAGTCCATCCTAAAGGAGATCAGTCCTGGGTGTTCACTGGAAGGACTGATATTGAAGCTGAAATTCCAATACTTTGGCCACCTGATGTGAAGAGCTGACTCATTTGAAAAGACCCTGATGCTGGGAAGATTGAGGGCAGGCAGAGAAGGGGACGACAGAGGATGAGATGGTTGGATGGCATCACCGACTCAATGGACATGAGTTTGGGTAGACTCCAGGAGTTGGTGATGGACAGGGAGGCTTGGGGTGCTGCAGTCCATGGGGTCACAGAGTTGGACACGACTGAGTGACTAAACTGAACTGAACTGAACATAGCTTGGTGTGAGAGGTGAATCAATCAGTGTTTGATGAGACTGTAGAACTACTAGTAATAACAGAGTAAGAAGTTTGTTATAGGTATTTGGATTTATGTAATTGTAAGGCTGTTGCTTATGTTTTAGTAGCTGTGACCTGAATTGGTAGGCACAAGCAGTTAGAAGCGGTAGATGAAACATGTGAGAAGCAAGGAAAATCTGGAACCTACACGTATAACCTAGGACACACAGGACAGTCTGGAATGCTTGTGGATTTCTCACCATTTCAAGCCTCCAAAGTATATGCTGGGAGTGACATAGAAAAAGCTAATGCCCCTCATCCTGGAGCTAAACATGGACCTGGCCAAGGAGTCAGAGAGAGTCAAAGAGGAAATTCAGCAGGAACCATGGTAGCTGCACTCCTGATTGCTATCCTATGCCAACAAGGTGGGCCAGCAGATAGGAAAATCATGCTGCAACATTCCTTCCCAAGTTAACAGAACCTGGCTGCTACTTTACTTCTGCCTTCTAAATCTCATGCAAAAGTCCCCTGTGCAGTTTTTCAGGGAATGAAAGAGTTGACTTAAAATGCACCACATAAGAGTTACGAGTTGAGTTCTACTGGGGGCATAAGGAGGACTGCAGTCCGGAAGACAGCACCTCAGACAGCTCTGAGAAACTGCTCCAAAGAGGTGGTGAGAGGCAGGGGGAGGGCAGTATATTGTTTTTGGTTAAGGGGGAACGCATGCAGTCAACACATATTTTTCCAGAAGGTTTCTGCTAGTCTCATGAAGCTTTCTACTAGTCACAAGAAACAGTTATCACCATCAAGTATTTTAGTGCTTTTCTAGATATGAGGAGATATAAGAATTGGACTCATAAAATCAGTTCCTGAAAATATCTAACTATCTGAAGACCTGTCTTGCCAGGATTTCCTCAAGCTCTCCACCCTAAGCTCCTTTCATGGGGTACTGAAAATCAGCAGCTGCAGCAGTACAAGATTTAGGGTGCTGCAGCACCTTGTAGAGGTAGGTGGCAAGTGTCAATTTGTAGTTGACAAAAGGAAAGGAATTCTGGAACCTAGTTATAGTTGACACAATACAGATCCATCACTGTCTACCCCTTGTCAACCTGGTCTCCATATATACCTCTCTTAATATACGTACCTTCAAATAAACACAATGGGAAACCAACCATTCCTTGTATAATCAAAAACAGGCTAACTCTCTCCCAAAAGAAGATACAAAGTCCCTTTGTACATCTTCGGATGCTGTCAATTCATCTCTGAGCTATCGTGTTCCCCTTTTCTATCCTGAGATATGAGATTAACTACTATTAACACTTTTTATATTAGATGGTCGGTAAATGGAGGTGGCAAACAGAAAAAAACAATTGGTGAATGTATACACAAGTATATTCATATCAAAATAAGGAAGAAATACACGTAACTATCAGTCTTGTTTCTGCAACTAGTCAGATGATCATGGCTTGTATTATAAATACATTTTCCCACTAGCCATTTAATCCATCCTTTGTCTTCTGAAAGCACAGTGTTTATTTGACTGGGGTGTTGACCCAAACCTGGGTCATTAATCATCCTTCCTGTTTTGGGTGTAATTTTCCACCTTCTTTAATCACAGGACATGGGAGTACTAAGAAATGCCCCAGAAGGTATACATTCGAGACACGCTCCTCCTTATCCTACCTATATAGTAGCAATTTCCCCTTGATAGATCAAATAAATGTAATGGACTGATGTGATATCCTGTAGAATAGAGAGATGATCAAGGTCTTACAGACTAGATTGTAGCATAGGCCTGGAGAGTTCACACAGCCCTGAGACTCAACACTGAAAGTATACCACTGGCCCTACCAGATGAAAGAAAACTGCTTCTGATAGTCTTTTTATACTAAAAGGTGTACAGAAAAAAACAATCCATCAGATTCAGTTCAGTTCAGTTCAGTCACTCAGTCATGTCCGACTCTTTGTGACCCCATGAATCGCAGCACACCAGGCCTCCCGGTCCATCACCAACTCCCGGAGTTCACTCAACTCATGTCCATCAAGTCAGTGATGCCATCCAGCCATCTCATCCTCTGTCGTCCCCTTCTCCTCCTGCCCCCAATCCCTCCCAGCATCAGAGTCTTTTCCAATGAGTCAACCCTTCACATGAGGTGGCCAAAGTACTGGAGTTTCAGCTTTAGCATCATTCCTTCCAAAGAACACCCAGGGCTGATCTCCTTCAGAATGGACTGGTTGGATCTCCTTGCAGTCCAAGGGACTCTCAAGAGTCTTCTCCAACACCACAGTTCAAAAGCATCAATTCTTCGGTGCTCAGCTTTCTTCACAGTCCAACTCTCACATCCATACATGACCACTGGAAAAACCATAGCCTTGACTAGACGGACAACAGCTGTAAACAAAATACCAAAAATTGTGTTGATTTGCTACAAGAATGAAACCACACCTGTACAGCAGTTCCAATTAGATTGACCACCTGATTACATTTATAGAAATCCATTCTCACTCTGTAAGATCTATCTGCCTTCTGACCAGAGGCAAAATGAATAAAGATGTTGTAGAAATCACCATCCTGGCATCTTTATAGTTATTGCTGATGACATTAACCTCTACAGTCCCTCTGGGAATATAATATTGCTTTGGTAACAGAAGCATTTAGAATGGTTTATACTTTGCATTCCCTTCCATAAGAGCCTTTACTCCATAGGTCAAGAGAACCAATGTGAAGATTCTGATAGTTACTGAATATGTAAAAGATGCTTACTCCTTGGAAGGAAAGTTATGATCAGCCTTTCAGAAGGCAAAGGATGGATTAAATGGCTAGTGGAAAAATGTATTTATAATACAAGCCATGATCATCTGACCAGTTGCAGATCATATTAAAAAGCAAAGACATTACTTTGCCAACAAGGTTCGTCTAGTCAAGGCTATGGTTTTTCCTGTGGTCATGTATGATGTGAGAGTTGGACTGTGAAGAAAGCTGAGTGCCGAAGAATTGATGCTTTTGAACTGTGGTGTTGGAGAAGACTCTTGAGAGTCCCTTGGACTGCAAGGAGATCCAACCAGTCCATCCTAAAGGAGATCAGTCCTGGGTGTTCATTGGAAGGACTGATGTTGAAGCTGAAACTCCAATACTTTGACCACCTGATGCGAAGAGCTGACTCATTTGAAAAGACTCTGATGCTGGGAAAGATTGAGGGCAGGAGGAGAAGGGGACGACAGAGGATGAGATGGTTGGATGCATCACCGACTTGATGGACATGGGTTTGGGTAGACTCTGGGAGTTGGTGATGGGACAGGGAGGCCTGGCGTGCTGCAGTTCATGGGGTCGCAAGGAGTCGGACACGACTGAGCGACTGAACCGAACTGTTCCAATTAAACATTCCATCGCTGAGGAAACAACATAAGGTAGGTTCAGGGACCCAGCAGACCAACTATAAAATAGACCCACAGCACACCTCCACTGATCTGACCATAAACTCCTAGTTTGCCTGATAGAACAAACTAGTTCTCCAGGCACTAGTGTCAATTCAGAGCCAATGTTTAGGTGTCCCACAAATGTGATTGTTTCCCTCTTCCTCTTACACAAGCACCCTACTGAATAGTCACAGATTCCTTGGGGAAGACTAGAAGGAAGATATATAGTATTAGTATTAGCATTTGGGGCTGTGAAACAGGGTCTGTCCTTAAGGAGATCTGACCTCTTTACTCCAGGGACTTTGGGTCTGTGAGTTAAACTCAAATTCAGGGACTGGTTGAGGGGCCATGTCTCTCTACTGTGATGATTTAAGCCAAACTTTTGCTCACCAAACCTGGAGCTTTTCCGCTTACATGCTGCTCACCACTTGCAACTCTATGTACATGACAATGGATTAGCCAAAGATCATTTTGGCTTAGACTACGCTGATTACTGCTTAGGCTTTGCTGCCCATTACAGTCACCATACTTTCATTGTTTTTGCCAAATAAATGCTGCCGCTTGACCCCTGCCAATCTATAATCTCATCATTCCCACTGAATTCAGGAAGCCCTGAAATTGCTACTGTCATTTCTGGTTTACAGAAAACCATTACCATAGATCTCTTCAAGGAGACCAGGGCTCACTTCATAAATCTATTTCTCACAGCTTTGTAGAAGGAAGGAGATACATTTAGCCGGTGGATGAGCAGGATAAAGGTGGCTCTGCGGTACAGAATCTGCCTGCCATTGCAGGAGACCCAGCTTCAATCCCTGGGTCAGGGGTAGGTCCTCTGGAGGAGGAAATGGCAGCCCACTCCACTATTCTTGCCTGGGAAATTTCCTAAGACAGAGGACCCTGGTGGGTTATAGTCTATAGGGTTGCAAAGAGTCGGTCACAACTGAGCACACACGCATAGCACACATGAGCAGGATAAATCAAATTTAACATTCCAATCTCCCTAAGGCCTTGGATACCTTCTTTTATGGCAAAGTTTCTCAACCTCAACACTACATTTTGGACTGGATTATTCTTTGTTGTGGAGGACTGTCTGTCCTGTGCATTTTAGTAAGTTCAACAGTATTCCTGGCCTCTACCTGCCCCCTACCCCTGACCCCCGCTTTGTGATAACCAAATTATCTCCAGACATTGCCAGATTCCCCTGGGCAACACAATCACACCAGTAAAGAATCACTACCATGGAGGTATACTAAGGAAGTTCTGGTATTTCAGCTTCTTTAAGTGGAGGCTACTTTTTGGTCCAAGTTTCAGTCATTATCAGACAGAGATCAAAGGACTGTTTCTCCTGGCAAAGGAGTGTCTGTAAGATACTGGGGCTCAAGGACCCATTTTCACTGAAATCTGCCCATTTATCCCCATCTCAATTTTCAGAGTCCAAAGCAATGCCCTAAACTTTAACACAAGAGGTTGTGAGGTTGGGAATTTAGTTTGTATTGTAATTAATCACTTACAAGATTGGCCTCTTTGTATATTTTTAAAAAATATCAATCTCATGGCTAAGGAGTTAATAGTTTCTTTTTGCAAAGTCATAAAACTTTCAGGTGCCTCACACAAACTTAAGCTAGAAATTAAGAGCCATGGGCCCAGGGACTTCCCTGGTGGTCCAGTGGCTAAGACTCTGAGCTTCCAATGAAGCGGGCCTGGGTTTGATACCTGGTCAGGGCATTAGATCCTACATGGTGCAACTAAGACCTGGTGAACCTTAATAAAGAAATAAAGTTGCTTCTCAAAACCAAAAAAACAACCCATGAACCCATCATCTAGTTTTCCCAAGGTCTCCAGCACACTTAGAAGTAACCAATTGTAGTAGACTCCTTATTTCCACTAAATGTTCTATGGCAGTAAAAACCTGATCACCCGAAGCCTTGCTTTCTATAGGCACCCGATTAAGGCTATCTGCAAAGTGGTATTTTTTTTAATGTTTTGCTAACGCATGCCATGGACTGCCAGCATACTCTTTGCCACTGGAGTGGGGGAAAAGGCCATTAACACTTTATAGCAGATCAAGAGAACCAACCCCAGATAACCCAGAATCCTCGGAGTTATGTTCCTCTGAAAGCTTCTAATACCAAATTTTGTTTCAATCAGATAAGCAAAACTACTAGTTGTTTTGGTTGTTGTTTAGCTGTTAAGTTGTGTCCAATTCTTTTGCGATTTCATGGACTGTAGCCAGGCTCCTCTCTCCATGGGATTTCCCAGGCAAGAATACTGGAGTGGGTTGCCATGTCCTTCTAAAACTACTAGTGAAGTTGCTCAGTCGTGTCCAACTCTTTGCAACCCCATGGACTGTAACCGACCAGGCTTCTCCATCCATGGGATTTTCCAGGCAAGAATACTGGAGTGGGTTGCTATTTCCTTCTCCAGGGGATATATAAAAAGAGATTTATTATAAAGACATGACCTCAAGCAATTTGGGGAGCTGGTTAAGCAGTCCATGTTAGGCTGTTGGTTATATTTCTAATCCTGGTACCCAAAGTTAACCCGGCAGCAATTGAGAAGGAAAGAGAAACTAGAATCTGCAAGGATGAACTAGAATCACAAAGACAGGTGGAAACTCGAGTCAGAGTCTTGCTGACTCTAACCTTGACGGCATGACTTTTAGGAAAAGCTGGCAGCTTCTACCATGGAGCTAATTCACACCTGGCCCACGAGCCAGACAAGCTGGCTTGTGGAGGAGATCCACAAGCAACTGAAGAATCTGTGGGCCTGACTGCTGCCCAACAACTGTGAGGTGAGCCAGCAGATAAACAACACACACAAACTGGAATAGCACCACTCTGTACCAAGCCTTCCAAGTGCAAAAAGAATTTGGCGGCTGCTGCTTCACCTTTTACCTTCAAATCTCAAGCACAATGCCACTCATGGCCAAGCTGACCCATAACTCTGCAGAGAAGGCAATTCTGGAAAACATAAGAACAGGTTAGCTAAACTGATATAAAACAAATACCCCAACAGATTAACATGGTTGCTAGTTGAGGAGTAACAAGATGAAGTAAGCCACTGAAGAGTTTAAACAGGGGAGTAAAATAGAATAGCAGTTGAGAAAGATGCCTGCTAGGGGATTTCCCTGGCAGTTCAGTGGTTACACTCCCAATACAGGGGGCATGAGTTCAATCCCTGGTCTGTGGGAATTAAGATCCTGCATACCACACTGCAGAGCCAGAACCAAATCTAAAAATCTTTACCAGTAATAGACTGACTATAGTACATTTTCATGGTTTATAACTGCACATTTTGAGTGGCATGCTCAACACTTATTATTTTTTTTAACTTTAATTGGAGGCTAATTACTTTACAATATTGTGGTGATTTTTGCCATACATTCACATGAATCAGCCATGGGTGTGCATGTGTTTCCCATCCTGAACCTCCCTTCCACCTCCCTCCCCATCCCATCCCTCAGGGTCATCCCAGTGCACCAGCCCTGAGCACCCTGTATCATGCATCGAACCTGGACTGAAGATCTATTTCACATATGATAATATACGTTTCAATGCTATTCTCTCAAATCATCCCACCCTTGCCTTCTCCCATAGAGTCCAAAAGTCTGTTCTTTACATCTGTGTCTCTTTTGCTGTCTTGCATATAGGGTCATCATAATCATCTTTCTAAATTCCGTATGTATGCATTAATATACTGAACTGGTGTTTTTCTGACTTACTCTACTCTGTATAATTGGCTCGTTTCATCCACCTCCCAACTGATTCGAATGCATTCTTTTTAATAGCTGAGTAATATTCCATTGTGTATATGTACCACAGCTTTCTTATCCATTCGTCTGCTGATGGACATCTAGGTTGCTTCCATGTCCTGGCTATTGTAAACAGCCAACACACTTTATTTATATTGGCTCAGACGGTAAAGCGTCTGTCTACAATGTGAGAGACCCGGGTTCGATCCCTGGGTCGGGAAGATCCCCTGGAGAAGGAAATGGCAGTCCACTCCAGTACTATTGCCTGGAAAATCCCATGGACAGAGGCGCCTGGTAGGCTACAGTCCATGGGGTCACAAAGAGTCAGACATGACTGAGCAACTTCACTTTCACCTATGTGAGGCAGAAACGTCACATATACTATAATCTATATATAGGTCTCACACTCAGAAGACAGATCTTACTTGCCTACCAGTGAAGCAACAGGTGTGAATGAGGTGAGAAAAGGGATGGGATCAGAGCTCTGGGGAACACCTACATTTAAGTAGTGTGGATGTGGAGTCAGTCGTGTCCAACTTTTTGCAACCCCATAGACTGTAGCCCACCAGATATTTTGTCTGTGGGATTTTCCAGGCAAGAATACTGGGTTGGTCCAAGTGGGTTGCCATTTCCTACTCCAGGGGATCTTCCTGAATTAGGGATTGAACCTGAGTCTCCTGTGTCTCCTGCATTGGAAGGCAGATTCTTTTTTTTTTTTTTTCTTTTATTCATATTTGAAATTTTGTGTGTATGTGTACAAATTATTATATTTTAAAAATAGTGAAATATATCCCACAACCCCTTATTCTTATTGAAAAAAAATTTTTTTGTGCTGCAATCACTGTTTTATTTTATTTTTTTATTTTTTTGACAGCTTTAATTTTTCAGCACTTTATTATTTTTTTTTATTTGATAAATTTAACGCCTTTTATTGCCATATCTCATTTTACTGTGCTTTGCTTTAGTGAGCTTTATAGATACATGTGTTTTTTTTTTTTTTTTTTCCTTGTTAATTTTCTGTTTAGTTGATCTATCCATAAGTGTGAGTGGGGTATTAAAGTCTCCCACTATTATTGTGTTATTGTTAATTTCTCCTTTCATACTTGTTAGGATTTGTCTTACATACTCATGGTGCTCCCATGTTGGGTGGATATATATTTATAATTGTTATATCTTCTTCTTGGATTGATCCTTTGATCATTATGTAGTGACCTTCTTTGTCTCTTTTCACAGCCTTTGTTTTAAAGTCTAATTTATCTGATACGAGTATTGTGACTCCTGCTTTCTTTTGGTCCCAATTTGCATGGAAAATCTTTTTCCAGCCCTTCACTTTCAGTCTGTATGTGTCCCCTGTTTTGAGGTGGGTCTCTTGTAGACAACATATGTAGGGGTCTTGTTTTTGTATCCATTCAGCCAGTCTTTGTCTTTTGGTTGGGGCATTCAACCCATTCGTTTAAGGTAATTACTAATAAATATGATCCGTTGCCATTTACTTTATTGTTTTGGGTTGAGTTTATACACCATTTTTGTGTTTCCTGTCTAGAGAATATCCTTTAGTATTTGTTGGAGAGCTGGTTTGGTGGTGCAGAATTCTCTCAGCTTTTGCTTGTCTGAAAGCTTTTGATTTCTCCTTCATACTTGAATGAGATCCTTGCTGGGTACAATAATCTGGGCTGTAGGTTATTTTCTTTCATCATTTTAAGTATGTCTTGCCATTCCCTCCTGGCTTGAAGAGTTTCTATTGAAAGATCAGCTGTTATCCTTATGGGAATTCCCTTGTGTGTTATTTGTTGTTTTTCCCTTGCTGCTTTTAATATTTGTTCTTTGTGTTTGATCTTTGTTAATTTGATTAATATGTGTCTTGGGGTGTTTTGCCTTGGGTTTATCCTGTTTGGGACTCTCTGGGTTTCTTGGACTTGGGTGATTATTTCCTTCCCCATTTTAGGGAAGTTTTCAACTATTATCTCCTCAAATATTTTCTCATGGTCTTTCTTTTTGTCTTCTTCTTCTGGAACCCCTATGATTGAATGTTGTAGCGTTTAATATTGTCCTGGAGGTCTCTGAGATTGTCCTCATTTCTTTTAATTTGTTTTTCTTTTATCCTCTCTGATTCATTTCTACCATTCTATCTTCTAATTCACTAATCCTATCTTCTGCCTCTGTTATTCTACTATTTTGTTGGCTCCAGAGTGTTTTTAATTTCATTTATTGCATTATTCATTATATATTGACTCTTTTTTATTTCTTCTAGGTCCTTGTTAAACCTTTCTTGCATCTTCTCAATCCTTGTCTCCAGGCTATTTATCTGTGATTCCATTTTAATTTCAAGATTTTGGATCAATTTCACTATCATTATTTGGAATTCTTTATCAGGTAGATTCCCTATCTCTTCCTCTTTGGTTTGGTTTGGTGGGCATTTATCCTGTTCCTTTATCTGCTGGGTATTCCTCTGTCTCTTCATCTTGTTTAAATTGCTGAGTTTGGGAGTCCTGCATTGGAAGGCAGATTCTTTACCACTGCGCCACCTATAAAGCCTTAAGAAGTAGGCAAAAGGTTAATAACTGTGTCTAATAAGCACAGGGAAATGAATCATATAATTCTCTTTGAACCTGAGAATGTTATTTCCATAGATACCACAATGATTCAAGTTTAAACATGTTTTGGCTTGAATTTTATGCATCTTTGATAGTTACAGTACTATTGCATTAGAAAATGATGCAGACATCTGCCTCATTTTGCTGATTAGGATGAGAACAATGAACTTACTGACACTATAGACTCTGTGTACTCTGTAGTTATTAACAAGAAGTGTCATAAATAAAGCAGAAGGAAAATGAAGCAAAGGTTTAGTTTAGACAACCTAAGATAGCCGATGCCTTGACAACTGTTATGGAATGTAGTTTAAATCTGCTGCTCCCTATCTTGCTTTGGTTATGAACATTTGCTGACTTCCCTGAATTCACTGAATCAGCTCTTTCTCATGCTATCTTTCCAGGCCCTCCCCCATTTCTGCAGGGCCCTAGGATCTCATCCTTGGGGAAGATGTACACCTGTCTCATCTGCCTAAACACAGCTAATTCATCCACTGAATGGTAAATTCCTAGAAGCAGGGATTATAATCCATTTACTTTCCTTTTTATCAGAATACTAAGTACAATACTGAGAACAATAATGAATAGATGTTTGCTAAGTAGAAGTGCTTATTGTTTTTAATCTCAAGATCTTGCCAAATCTTCCCACTTTCCCTTTTAATATTTTAAAATTCAAACTTTAAGGTGGCATAGTAACATCATAAACTCAGATTTATACTTATCCTAAAGGGCTCTTAATTTTTTTTCCCCCCAGTTCTGGAGTGAGCTGTATGATCCAAGCCAAAAAATAATAAGATAGAGGGTGTTTGCTTTCAATTGTTTTAGAAAAATACAAGTGATGAAATTCAGTGTTTGTTTCCTATCAATACTCTATTGATATACAACTTTTTGCTTATAGGTATTCTCTACTCTATAAGGGTTACAAAAAAATGAAGCCACATACAAGAAAAATAAGAAGTCTTCTGAAAAGTACCTACAAAAATGAATTTTCAATATGTAGCATATTATACTACAGAAATTTCAGTCAGAATTCTCACAGCCTTCAAATTTTTAAGACGTTGATTTCCAAATCAATTACCATAAATAGTCAACTCAAAAATACCTCTGTTGATGTCCTTTAGAACCTAGGACCGGAGAAGGCAATGGCATCCCACTCCAGTACTCTTGCCTGGAAAATCCCATGGATGGAGGAGCCTGGTAGGCTGCAGTCCATGGGGTCGCTAAGAGTCGGACACGACTGAGAGACTTTACTTTCACTTTTCACTTTCATGCATTGGAGAAGGAAATGGCAACCTGCTCCAGTGTTCTTGCCTGGAGAATCCCAGGGACGGTGGAGCCTGATGGGCTGCCGTCCATAGGGTCGCACAGAGTCGAACACAACTGAAGCGACTTAGCAGCAGAACGTAGGACATGATTTTCTGACTTTCACAATTTTTATTTTCTAGTTACCAGCAGAAAACAATCTATATTATGCCAAATCAACCTGAAAATTAGGAGTTATATAATGGCTACAGAAAAACTTTCACTATCCATATTAGACATGACACTCTATTCATCACTTAATTCTCTCCAAACAGGGCAAGGTAATTAAGGCTTTCATAAACTCCTTTTAGAATGGGCAAAAATCACATCAGAGGCGAATGAATGGCCACGTCGTTATTTAAATTTGGTTCAGCTGGGAGGCCGCGTGTGGGAGTGTACCAGACAAGCACAGGAACACATGCAGGTTAGCACAGGTTAGCACGCTGCCTGGGGCTCAGTGAAATTTTTAAAAATAATTGGTTCACCACTGTGCACCTCACTCTTACACAGAAACCTGACTAATTTACCACAAACATAAATGTCTAATATTGAAATATTTGTGTATTCATTTTTATACTTCTTGAAAGTATTTCTGGGAATACAAAGGTAAATTCCAAAAAAACAATCCCTTTTCCCTCAAATGGCAGTACTGTGGGAGTGGAAAGATTTAGTCCATTTGTGCTACTGCTAATCTGGGATGACACTGCAGAAAACACAAGAAACAAAGAAGATAATAAATGTGAAGTATACCTGAGGCCTCAAGCTCCTCTGTAAGCCTGGGGTTCTAAAAACTAATTCCATCTTGTTGAAGTCATAACTGCTATGCCTCAGATTTATTCTGACTCCAGGCCTGGGAAAGAAATGTGCTTAGTCACTCAGTTGTGTTTGACTCATTGCAACCCCATGGACTGTATAGCCTGCCAGGCACTTCTGGGAAAGAAAACCAAAGGAAAAAAAAGTACCCACTGAGATAAAATCAAGAATGCAAGGTGAAAAACAAAAAGTGCATTAAAATGCATGTAATATGATCTGTGGTAATGATTTCCTCTTCTTTATGTTTTCTGTAGTGGAGAAATACTCTGACTGGAAGGTCATCTAGTATTTGGAGAAGGGAAAGATGCAACAATATTGAAAATGTATCTGCATTCTAGACATTAACTCTTTGTTCTGTGTATTATATGCACTCTTCTCTACTGGCTCAGGGTAATTATTTTTAAAGTTGCCATCTGCACCTACTATGAGGCTCTTCAAGTGCCACCAACAGACAGACATGTTCCAGTCAACACTTTAGAAACAGGCAAGGAAAGAATCCAACTACTCTACTTCACTACAGTAAACATTCCAGCAGTTGGCTATAATATCTTCCATGAAATCAGGAAATTTTAAGACCTCTGGCATAGAAATGTCATCCTTCATGTTGATTACACAATGAAGATACTTCTCATCAGGCTACCAGAAAGATCCCCCTCTCCCAAAACATGCTCAGCATTAAAAATAGATGAACTGAAGTATTAACTCAGAAACGGGCTCTTCTCAAAACCAAAAAGATTCCAGAATTTTGTGATAATCTTACTCTGAAAGTACTAATGTACTTATTGCTTGAAAAAAAGCAATGAAAAATATTAAAAGTAGCTATACATAAGAGCTCAAAAATTATGCTTAAATTAAAATGTAAAATCATTGATGGAGAAAAGTACGCAGGAAGCCCATTTGCCCACATTAACTTGGACAAACAGCGGAGGTCATGGAGGGAAGACCCTATAAACAGATACAAACCTGAATTTGCACAATACTTCTGGGGCAAAGGCTCGGTGCTTAGTATCATAATGTTTAAAATTGAGAAGGCTATTTTTATCAGCTGCTATAATCTCTGATGCCTCCCTGACTATTGGGTATGCTCTGACTACTTTTTTATTAGGCCATCACACAGTTATATAGCAGCAGCTGTTGAGTAACAGCTATTTAATTGCGTTTTTCTGATATCCTGGATATAGACTATCAGAGTACCCTTTTACAAATTGACTCCATAGTGTTAAACCTCAGAAACCGAGTGAGTATATGAATCTAGGTTAATCTTAAGACTGACTATATTGGGACCTCCCCTTGTGGTCCAGTAGGTAAGACTCTGCACTTCCACTGCAGGGGCGGGGGGGCATGAGTTCAATCCCTGATGGAGAATCCCACATTCCACACAGTGGGGTCAAAAAAGGGGGGAGACTGATTATATTATTTTCTATATAAGCATGTATCATGAAATCCAGACTGTAAATCATAAGGAATGATTAAATATTAACTTAGCAAAAAAGTCTGTCCAAGACTTACTGTTAGACATCAGTCTCCTCCACTGGTTTTAGCATGATTCAGCTTGCTTTATTATAAAGTTTTCTGATTACAGGAGTTGTATGAACTGAGAGGTATACTTATAAATTTTTGCTGTAAACTCTAGTCTGTTCCTAATAAGATACAATTTAAGAATGGAGAAAAGCTACAGAAACCCCTCAAGTACTTAATCTCTATGTAACCAACCACCTTATCTTTTTATGAGTTATAAAACAGGATTCTTCCTGCCTTTTTTTTTTTCTTTTCCCAAACATCCTCTGGTAATCAAACTACTGAGAAATGGAACTGCCCAGGGAGGGAGAAAAAAATTCAACAAACTGATTCATATAGAGTTGCTGTCTCTGTATAAACAAACCAAAACACTGAAACCCATTTTTAAAGTCTCTTTTTCAAATAAAAGCTCATAAATGATGTTAACTGTTTTACTTTTAAGATCAGAAGGTCTCTAACCTGAGTTGCAAGGCTATTGCTCTTATCAGAAGTTTCAAGGGTCACAAATTAGAAATGAGGGAATTTAAAGAATCATCTTAGAAAAAAATCTGTGCCACTTACAGGATCAAATCATTATAAATGACAAATCCGTGCCACTTACAGGATCAAATCATTATAAATGACAAAGGCGATGTCTGGATTTTTTTTAAGTCTTACTGAAATGTGCCAAGTTTTAGAGTAAGGCAGCGAGGTTTATGCTCAAAGAGGAAAATGATGCTCAAACATACAAAGGCTGCAGGGTTTGCAAACTCAAAGCCTTTGGGGCTGGAAGGAAATGAGAAGGCACAGACTGCATTCCATTAAAAATGGATAGCTACCATTCAGTGTAAGTCAAATGCACTATCATGAAGGGGTGTGAGCCTGGTGTTCAAAATGTTCTGACTTTTCAATCAGATCAATATGCAGAAACTTTCTGCAGAAAGTTTTAAGTATTTAATGTTTTATTATAAAAATGTTATGGAAAAAAATTCTGGTTAGGAAGAAGAATCAAAATATCTATAACCCATACGTGGGCAGGCAGTTTATAACATGTGGACCAATCTTCCAAGTCCCAGTGTGGGTCTAATCTCATACTACTTGGTATAAATAAACTTATAATGCTTAGCATTCCCTAGGAGAGTCAGCATTAGAAACATCAGCCACTCCAGGATATAGACTTTGGCCTAGAAATGGTGTCTGGAGTATTAATGGGAAAAGGGGGAAGACAAAGACATGGTGGGACTATACACACATTAGAAAGAAAACTAATGCCTCCATTATCTTCGTTGGGCTTTGTAAAGTTGGGCTTTGTAAAGTTGGGCTTTGTAAAGTTCAGTGTTAGAATTCTTTTTATACCTAAAATGCTAGAATGGGCTGAGTTCCAATGTAGCATGGAAAACTGATTATTGGTTAAAGTATGATTTCTGGATATTGTTACTAGGTAGTAAGCTCTTTGGAAAATACCATCATATCTCTGAAAAAAAACTCAAGAAAAACAACAACAGAGAAAAATAATAACCACAGAGCACACCGACAACCAGGATGAAACAAGACTGCCAAAGAAAAGAAACGTCTTCTTTTGGAAATGATGTGTTAGTACCAGCAGTTACCAAGGGTTGGTTGATTAAATCCAAGTCAAGTTTAACTGGCCACAGTCAAGTATCACTTTAAAAATCGGTCTATTTGACCAGTTCATTCTGAAAAAGAGCAGTGCTCTTTTTCCTTTGTTACATGTGATTTAGACAAAATAAATATGGTTTATCTGAACAAATTTGTTTAAAAAATACAAAATATCATTTTTATATAAAACTCTACCCAAACCAGTAAGTTCAGGTTTACATAAACATACACACATATATTTAATTCCAGAAGTCCAGGCACAAGCCCATAGGGGTGTGTGGCCACCATAGGCTAATCATTTAACTCTGGCAGCTGTAGGACTGTTGTGAGGTGGTGGGTCTCTGACCTACACTTAACAGCTGTCAGCTTTGACACCCTTCCCATGAGGAAATTTTTAACTTTTGTTCAAAATGTTTGAACAAAACTCACGACTGAACTAACAGAGAAATGTTAACAGGACACTTGGCACAAAAGGACTAAGAGAAAGTGGGTCTTCTATAGTCCCTGAGGCTGTCCGTCATCTAGACACAAGTGAGTCAGCGTCCACGGTGTTCAGAAGGTAGAGTTCAGGTTGAACTGTCAATCCCAGATGGTACTGAGGACAAAAAAGATGGAAAAGAGTTAGACTGATTTATAAGTATTTAAAATTGGCATTCAAGTATCTATAATCAGCATATAAAAGTAGCTCTTATTTCAGTTCTGCTATACTGATTCTCTTTCAGAAAATAAATGGCTTATAAATATATGAATGGTTTACGACATATATAAAATAACTGACAGGAGCTGAAATAGTTAAGGATTTGTTAAATGCCAAATACAAAATTTGCACTTTTAACTATTCTTGTGACATACTCTACTTTGGCATGGGTGTTTCTGATCAGGATATTAAGAGCAAATGTACTGTGAGCTTTTATACCTTAATACTAAGTGTGTTAGAACTCAAATTTCAGGGAGTTCCCTGGCGGTCCAGTGATTAGGACTCTGTGCTTTCCCTGCAGAGGGTTCAGGTTCAATCCCAGGTCAGGGAACTAAGATCCTATTAGCTGCACAGAACGGGCCAAAAAAAAGAAAAGAAATCAAATTTCAAATAGTCTAAATTCTAAGCCCTATTGTCTGGGCCCTAATTATCCTTTGGCACCTGAGCAGAAAAAGCCTTTCATTAAACAAAAGAAAGAAACATAAAACGGCATGTGCTAAGAGAAAAGGCTCCCAGATGTTTATCAGACTTTCTAAGAATGACTTTAGCTGCCTTTAAAACACATTGCCAGGAACTTCCCTGGTGGTCCAGTGGTTAAGAATCCAACTTGCCAGGCAGAAGAAGGTTTGACCCCTGGTCAGGGAACTATGATTGCACATTCCTGGAGGCAACTAAGCAAGCTCTGGCTCTGGAGCCCACAAGCAGAAACTAGAGAGAAGCTTGCACACGGCAATGAAAGATCCTGCGAGAGGCAACCAAGACCCAGTGTGGACAAAAAATAAATATGAAAACAAAGCAAAAAAATATATTGCCAGACTCACTCCGGGAGGCCTAATCCAGATGATGTGTATCAGCATTTGTGAAGTTGTAGCTTACTCTTTTCCTCTCCTTTGCATTCACCCTGGGACAATCACTGAGCCTCCTTTTAGCCCTACTGGTATCACCAGGGGTTTTAGGAACATTGTTGCCCCTTGGTACCAACAGCCTCTTTTGGGCCATTCAATTGTCTCATCTGTATAGAGACTGAACCTTCTGTTGTAAGAATCAAATGAGATCATGTGAGTGCTCAGGATGCACACTATAAATTCACATAAGTATTTCTAGTAGAATAGAGTGCAAAAGGCACTGGGGCTGGGATCAAGCTCCAACTCTGCCATTTCCTATGACCTTGAGCACATTATGTTTCCTTCTTGAGCCTTATCCTACTCCTTTGTAAAACAGGAATAAATGCTGCACTTTAAAATGCCAAGGACATTAATAAACTATCTCATTTTGTGTGTGTGTGGGTGGGTGTGATGTCGTGTCCGACTCTGTGATCCCATGGACTGTATAGCCCACTAGGCTCTCCTGTCCATGGAATTTTCCAGGCAATAATACTGGAAGGGGTTGCGGTTTCCTAATCCAGGGAATTTTCATGACCCAGGGATCGCACCACGTCTCTTGACTCTCCTGCACCGGCAGACCGATTCTTGACCACTGTGCCACCTGGGAAACCTATCTCATTTTAGTCTTCAGCAATTTTTTTAGACATTAAAAATGCCCATCAGAGGTTTATGATGACTGTGTGACGATGAGACAAAATGGGGCCCATGATAAAACTATTCTCAACTAGAAGGCTAGGAACTACTGAGTCACACTGGCCTTAGGGCAGCAGCACAGCACTTCAGGTTTCAGCCTTTATACTCACTTCAGGGTTTTATGACTCAGGTTTTAGTAACCAAGAGCAATTGTCAGATTCACTGACAATCCACTGCAGCCTTTTCTTAAGTGAACTACGGTGGTGGGGTGGGCATGTAGTAAGCAAGGGCTGCATTTTTAGCCCCAAGACCTCCAGGTTGTATCACTTCATGGCTTAGTAGAGAAAACTCCTTCATTGGAAAAGTTTGTTGTATTGCTCAGGGACACTGAGAAATGGAGCTAAATAGCAGAGGAACTGGCTAAACCTTTCAAGGGAAGAGAGGTACGCAAATGAATAAACTATCGGTTCTTACTTACTGCTGGCCCTGTCCATTTTCCACACCCACCAGAAAAAGTATTCAGGTACTTTTGAAAATTTAGCACAGACCAGGCATGCTGCGATTCATGGGGTCGCAGAGTCGGACAGGACTGAGCGACTGAACTGAACTGAACTGCAACAAAATTAGTCTATGAATTGGCAACTTTTGACCTAAAACATATTCTAGCACTCATCAGAGTATTAAGAGGAGTATCTTTGATATGGTACTGTTTTGGTGCTGCTAAACACCAAAGCTTGGTGTCTAAAGTGTACTATTAAGTGTATACTACGTATTGTATCGGATGATTAGTAAAAATAACATGGGTTCTGGAACTAAGCTAGTCAGGCACAAATGCCAAATGCCTACGATTAGTGATGTGTTATTTTAGTTTCTGGCCCTTCAGTCGCCTTATATATATATATATATCCTTTTGCAGTAAGAATTACATGAGGTCATGTGCGTGCTGAGGGCTTCCCAGGTGGCTCAGAGGTAACGAATCTGCCTGTCGATGCAGGAGGCCCAAGAGATGCAGGTCCAATTCCTGGGTTGGGAAGATCTCCTGGAGTAGGAGTACCCACTTGCATATTCTTGCCTGTAAAATCTCATGGACGTAGGAGCCTGGCGGGATACAGTTTACGGGGTTGAAAAGAGTCAGACACAACTAAACCTGCACGCACACACACACACACATACACACAGTGTGCTTAGACCCCAACTACCATAATAATGTGTTATTTTTAATGTTCCAAAGCTAAGGTGTCAAAAGGTGACACATCTGGACTCACTGGTCCTGTCCAAGGAAGGAACACAAAGCACTGCAGAGGGCAGAGCTAAAGGAAGTCTCAAACCAGGATCTTCAAATTGTGATGCATCCTATGTTAGCTATGAAATTACACCCAAATAAAGAGTTGCCTAGTGTCTTAGTGGTTAGAATTCTAAGCTTTTATGCCATGAGTCCAATTCCTGCCATGGGTTCAATCCCTGGGCAGGAGCTAAGATCCCCAAAGGCATATGGTAGAGCGAAAAAAAGATTAAAACAAAACAAAACAAAACCAGGGTAAGAAGGATGAGTTAAATGAGAAGAACAACATGGAAAAGAAAATTCTCAGATGATGTCTATGGTGTTTATTCACAGGATTTAGTTCCTGTAAGACAGACAGGGAAGGCTTGCAACAGAGAAAGGGAAAATGAAGTTCTAGTGACACTCTTGGAACAAATTAAGGGTTGACTTAGTTTTTCATGCCATGTGTTTGGTGACAAGCCTAGCAGTTTACTGTGTCTGAGTTTTGTATTTCTATCCGGTCTTTGTATTTATATGCTTTCATTTCTAAGTTAAACAATTTTCCTTTCACCTTCCAAATATGCACACTTTTTATTGGCAGCATATACAGAATATAAACGCCTACCTCAATGGTGAAACAAGACTACAGACAGAAAAATGTTCAGCTTAGAGCAGAAAAAGGCAGAAGGACAGTTTTTTTCTCAATTTTAAATATTTTAATGATGTAAACTTTAGCAATGGCAAAACTAATTAAATCAGTGATAGAAATTAGTGCTTGGTGTCTATAATTCATCAAGTCTTCTGGGAACTAAACCTATATTGAGCCTTGAACAAACTGAATTTGAACCTCAAGAGTCTCCTCATATACATTTTTTTTCAAAGGTAAATATGACAGAAATACATGATCCCAGGCAGGATGAATCTAAGAACATGAAATCACACGTTCGGAGGAACACTGGACATGAAAGGCTGAGTATACACATGAAGAGCTGACTATAAATTACACGCCGAATTTTTATTTAATGCCTCCATGAAACACCCCTAACACCTAGATGTCCAGGGAGGTCAACTGTATTCCTCTATCCCTTCTACAGAGAAAAATCATGAACAGCGTGAATCTAGTATGTCAATCCAGGTGGTAGTTGATGTTTCAGTATTTCAAAGTTGTTGAGATCCCATTCATAGAGTATTTTCAAGGTTTAAAAAAAAAAATATCCAGGAAACCAAATTGGAAAAAGGAAAAAAAAAACTTTTTAATTACAAACCAAGTTTACATATTGTTAAATGGTCCCTAAAAGCTCATTGTAACCACTCCTAAAACCACTAGCAGGACCTCACAGGAGCCAAACTGCAGTTCTTGTCCATTGCTGATAATTCCCAGTATGCTATAGCAGCGGTTATTTCATGCCATGTTTATAAAGAACAAGGACCAATTTACACAAAGTACAATTGTATATCCTTAAACATTTCACACAAACAGAGTGCACATGCTGGCACTGGAAGATGTCAGCTCTAAACACCGTGTACTGTACCCGAAGTAGTGGCTGAAGAGAAAGCACACTTTCTATCTGAAAGCATGAGGTGGAATACAGCATGGGAGTGTTGTTAACACTGTAAAATACTACACACATAGTGACATAAACTGACATTTAACTGGGAAGAAATTTTCGTCATTCCAAGACATATATATAACTTTGAAAAGAAAACTAGCAGCTTTTACCTGGGCTTCTAAATATTTGTGAATCTGAGACTGACTGCACCCAGCCAGACTCCAAGCAAAGGTAAATGATGTTAGTGTACCATCTTTTACAAAGAATTTCGTCAACATGGCCCTCACCTACTGAGGCCAGACGAGAGCTTAAGAGGTCAGTGCCCGATGTCTCCAGAGTGCCCTTGTGAACAGCTTAGGGAATGATGGTAGGGGAGAGGGAGGAACGGTTGGGGAATTTGTCTCTCATGATTCTGTGCTATGTCACTGGAGGGGCTGAGGTAAAGGTTTGGTCAGTGGAACACACAAGTTTACCCTTAAAGCCATGTAAAAGACAGTCCATTCAGTCTGTGCTTTTGACTGTGTACAAAGTACTGGAAACAATGCCTTTAGGGGCTCAGGTGATCAGAGAACATCAATCAATAGGCACTCCAGAAGGAAGACACCAGAAATGCAGTCCTTCAATTGCATTCCCATTACTGTTCTCACCAAGTCAGTGGCTATAAAAGACCTGATTGTTTATCTCCACCGGGCAATGTGACTTGGTTTGACATAATCACATGGTGTCAGGCTCCACATGTAAAAATGTCAGAAGTGGCTGAAGAGCAGCAGCTCCATGCTGAAGGGACCCATTTCCTCTGACTCCAGAGCTCCACCATCTGGTCTCAAAGTTTTTCCCTCTGAGGGAATGGCTGAAGAGAGGTAGCCCAGTGCAACCCTGCAGAGAGAACTTGGCAACCAGTGACACCAAAGGACTCGCTGAGAGGGAGCGAGCTTTCCAACGCTTACATCCAGAGCTCCTGAGATTGCCTTGCAAGTCGTCTTGGGCATGCTTCAGAAAAACATGATGATTCTGGTAGAAGGTGTTTTTTAGGAATAAAACAGATGGCTCCTCTTCTTTCAAGTTTTTTCACCTCACCCCAAAGTATCTTGAGAACATCAGTTCATAAATGCTACCATCTTTTTCTATCACTACCCTCCTGGAGGAAGGGGAAGGTTTCTCCACTCTAAGTGCTCAAGAAGAAATACCATTGAGAGAGCTCTGTACTAACATGAGAGTTATTAACATTGGGACTCCCAAGAACATTTCAGTAAGCTCTCAATCTCTGAGGGAAATCATCAGAGTGATTTTTGGAAGAGATTAGTATTAGTCACCATGACCACAAGTGAGTTTTACCATCTGTCCATTTATCATCTTCTTTAATGCTTTCTTACCCCTCTTAATTTTCAATGAAATTAAAGTGAAAATAAGTTAAAAGAATCCTGAACCTGATGGAGGTAGACTATCTCATAATTTTATCTTTAATATGACTCAAACCACCCTAACTGAGATTTTATTTTTTATAGTTAATTCAAAAGGTATGCATAAGGAAAGTATTTCTCAGACTTTTCAATCCATTATCTTTTTATAAATAAAACTTGCATACCTATTCTGTAATTTGTATTATGTTTTTTTAACATATAGTCAGTCTTGTTAAGAATCATGCATTGAGAACTATCTCACATAAAGATAAAACAACTGACCCTGGGACAGTGAAAGAATTCAGTGCTGTTTGAGAGCAGGTATCAAGCTGTCAAAGATCCTAAATCCAGTTACCAGGTTAGGAGTTCAGGAGGAAAAATAATGCTATCTTTCAAACAAATATGCAACAATGTCTTTCCCAACAAAGGGCTGAGTCCTAAATGCAGTCTGTGCAACAGCACATACCTTTGGCTATGTTCACACAGTAAACCATAGAAACACACTGGCTCTGATGGCTACCTGTGAACAGTGTTTACTTAGTATAGCCACTGGTGGCTTCTTCGGTCAGCAGGACTTTAGAGATGCTTACCGTGTGCCCACAGTCCAGGAAGGACATGCCCAGTGCAATCAAACATTGCCAACCCTAAAAGAGAAAATATAGTCATCATTCGCTGACCCCTCTGGAGAGCCCACTTACCCCCCTCACCGCCCACACTGCACTGCTCAGATGCAAACCTCTTTGCTGTACTAACTGCAGTCCTCAGCTCCCTCTGTTCCTACTGCTTTGTGTTTGTGGTGTGTTTGTGGCAGAATTCCTTGAAGACCACTACCCATTTCAGTCCTACTCCACTCCTCACAATGCAGGGCAATGACTGACTGGCTAATACAACTGCAACAGTCTCCTGAACTAAACAGTAGGAATTCACCTAGAACCAGTCCTCAGGCTTGAAAATGGGTCTTCAACATTTTCTACAGCCTCAGGGTGACTAAGAACGACTCGGCACTGTCATAACTGATCTGCATGAAGGAAGGATCCTCTTAAGTTCTACAGCACTCTTTTTTTTGGGGGAGGGGGGGCGGGGGGGGCGGTTGCAGAGCTCAGTTCCCTTACCAGGGACTGAATCTGGGAGTTTGAAGTGAAAGCCAGAAATACTAACCACTACACCACCAAGAGTCACCCTACAGCGAATTGTTAAAACAATTTCTGTCAAGGCCATACTGAGTTACTTGGGTTTCCTGGGAGTAAGTCCTTGTATTGTAGGGTCAGTATAATCTTAGTGTGCCCATGGTTTACTGAGGAAAAAAGCAGAGCTATATCTATCTAAGACATAATTTCTCGATATTCATTAAAATGATGTTCCCAGTCAAGTATCTGGCAGACCCTGACACGGGGGCTAGGTAAGTATTGTCAGATGAGCAGGGGGTTTCTATCATCCAGTCTTCCCATTCTCTGTAGCAGACATGGTATAAATTCAGCTGTCCCCAGTCCTCAGCCCCTGTGATTTTTAGAGAAACCTGTCTAGAATAATGAGGGAGATGTGTTGTTGGCATAGCTGCTTTTCACTGATATAAGTAATGTTACAGAAGAAGGTGAAAATAGAGAAAAGAATATATCCATAATCCCACCATCCAAAGGCAACTACTATTACCATTTTACATAACTTACTCTAGACTCTTGACCATTTTTTTATTATCTAGGTGTTTATAATTCTGCATTCCTTTTCTTTTCATTATTATTTATTTTGCATTCCTTTTCGATATAGCTTGTTTTATAACCACCATTCTTTAGTAATTCTAGAATAATTCAACGAGAGATTATCACTATTTACTTGAGTCGTCACTGGACAGCTATTAAGCAGTAGAGCTGGGCAGGGCTGTGAACCCACATGTGCTCCCCGCAAAGATCTGAAATCACAAGACACAGCTCCATTCTCCAACCCCATCTCATACCACTCTACTTTCTACACGGCTGATCTTTGAGTTCTTCAAACATACTACACTCTCTTGTTAGGAATTATTAGGAATGGAAACCAGACAGAGTGACAGATTTTGAAAAATGATGGCTCTTAAGAACAGAGGGAAAATTTATGATTAAAAATATTCTTTAGTCACAGCTGGTTTAACAATTTCATACAAATCGTGTCAGTAACCTGAAGACAGGTAACCATATGCTCTTTTGGGTCCTTTCTCTTCTGAGTGTTAGATGCACCTCACCACCCCTGCCTCCTCCCAGCTGGACTTACCAAGTAAAAGACAAAGCTCAGATAAGCTACGCTGACCACTGCAGCCACCACGTACAATACCACGTGCCCTAGATCCTGCACATAAACCACGACAAAGTACATGTTGATGGAACAGATGATAAGGACCAAGATACCGCCTGCAATCCTCCAGCCTCTGTCAAAAGAATCAGCACAGTTATTGGTAGAACAATCCAACCTGTCCACAAACAGAAAAAAACACTGTGTCTTTTGGGGTCACAGGACAGGAGTAAGTGGCATTTAAAAACAAACCAAAAAGTGCTTATGTCCCAGATTAGGTTAAATGAGCCAAAGTTACACAATGATAGGGAGAAAGAGGAAGAAGAGAAAAAAAAAACACTATCAAATAATCCCTGTTATTTAAGCCCCTAAAAATGCAACAAGCCTTACAAGTGAAAAAGTCATGAGTCTCTAGAGACGCAACAAGTCATTTAAATACCCCAGGTACTTTAGAGATGTATATAAAAGGTATTAGCTTATGCCTCCCTCATTAAGATCATTTAACATGGATTTAAGATACTTTAACCTTCAGTGGCTGAAGTTGAAGAGTTAAAGCCCTAAAAGTTAAAAAATTTCCCACCAGAAACAAAAAATGTGCTTGCCCTCCATTGTTAAATTCATGGTCTCCATTTTCTTTGATATTTTTTACACTGAAGTATAGCTGATTCACAATGTTGTGTTTATTTATTTTTAATTTTTGGCCACACCCTGTGGCATGTAGGACTTTAGTTCCCTGACCTGGGATGGAAATCGCACCTCCTGCGCTGGAAGGCAGAGTCTCAACCACTGGACCACCAGGAAGTCCCCAACAGTCTCTATTTTCTAAGTCAGAGATTGAGAGGGCAGCTCTAGAATCATGTCTTAAAGCACATAGTCCCCCTATGACTTAATTTCTGACTGGTCAGTTTGATGAAGATACCCTTCCCCCACACATCTTGGGGAACTAACAGAAGTACACTCACAATCCATTGGCAAATTCGCTCATCACAGGCCGCAAGCTCGTAAAAGTGAGGATGGGTATGAGAGCAAAGGGAAGCTGCAAAAGAAAAAAATAAGATCAGACAGGGCTACGGGGGTTCCTGTAATACCCTAGAGAGCAGCACAGTTAGCAAAAGGGAACCACAGACCCTGCCTCACCTACTCTGTGAGAAATGATTCTTGTCATCGCAACATGCTGGAGGGTTATGTGGAAATTTGTAGCATGAACCTAGCGTCAGTTATGCTCATAGTGTCTACAAAATTTCTATCTGCCTTGTCTTCTTAATCTCCATAATACCCAACAGTCTCATTTACATTATTTAATGTTCGCTTTGGTTAATGAATAATTTTGTGTTCTATATGTAATTACAGCTTATAATTCCCATTCAACAGGCTTAGAAAAAAACAAGCCACTTCTAAAAACCTTTTAGATTCCAGAGATTTCATATGCATTCACCATAGACCAAGACTGTGCCTCTTTCTTCCTCTGAATTTTCCCCACACCCACACTAGGCTTGGTACCTAAGAGCAATACAGAATGCCTCCTGACTCAATGGGATGTGAGTTTCCCCAGCTCCCTCCTCACCTGTAAACTCTGAAGAACATTCAGGAAGTCATTCATTCCTGTTAGATGCTCCACATCTTGGAAGACGGCCACAAGCAGAGTGGGGATGATGGCAATAGAACGGGTAAGAATCACTCGGGCAAAGCGTGACCACTTTAGGTTCAGGAATCCCTGGAAGAAAACACAGAAGGAGGATGAGTGTCTGAAAGAGGAAACAGAAAAAGGTCTGAGGAGGTTTGGGAAGACCTTAGAGGCACAGAATTAAGAAGGGACAAAAGGGCAACATCCCCTTCCTCTCGTCTATCCCAGTCACAGCAGCGCGTACCTCCATGACAAACTGGCCGGAATAGGTTCCTGTCATGGTGGAGCTCTGCCCCGCAGCCAGGATCCCCACAGCCCAGATGTAGAGAGCGGCAGGCCCGAAGTAACACCCCAGCACAACACCCTGGAGAGGCAAGGGAGAGAGATCACCTGAGACAACACCCCAAACATATCCTTGGTGTCACTTCTCCCCATTCCTGGCTATGCACCCACCTCTACCAAGCGCTGTGCTGGCACTGTCCCAGAAGCTAGACTCGGGTCCTGACCTCGTATTAGAGGCTTTCAACCTAAATTCTGTTGGATAGGCCCCCATTCCTCCTCAGCCTAGTCCCTTCTCTTCTCTAGGCTCCTAAAGCTTTTATCCTCAACTCATATGTTACGTATCAAAAAGAAAAATGACTATAACACACTTCCCAAATTATATTCCTAAACACACTATTCTGGAAGATGGTAATAGGAATGGAGAGAAACCTCCAATAAATTTCAGAAATGTTAAATACTATGTATTGTGTACCACTGGAGGTTCACAATGTAATCAGCATAAAAGGGACAGAGAGGCCCCAGTAAAGACCACTTTACTGGAACTTCCCTGGCAGTCCAGTAGTTAAGACTCTGTGATCCCATGCAAGGGGCAGAAATTTCACCCCTGGTCCGGGAACTGAGATCCCACATGCCACACAGCACAATCTAAATAAATAAATAGTCTTCAGCCACACACACAAAAAAGACCACTTTACCAGGGATACTTCTTTAGTCTCCCCAATTAACACATAGAAAACAATATGCTATCAACATAAGTTTGGGAATTGCTGATACAATTAAATCATCTTGTCAGCTGATCTCCTATTCCCTTCCACGTAATCCAAAAGGCTTGTCTGGCATCTGGACCTCTGAAAAAAAGACACTCCACAGAAGATATGCTGAGCTCCGAAGTGAACCCACTGAAAAGACCAGACACTATGCTGAGAATCTTGATTCAGGAGCAGAGATCAGAAATCCGGACTCGTTTACCCCTTTGTAGATGTCCACAGCCAGTGTTGAGTTATCGTCTGGGAAAAGGTGAGTGTGGGGACTGCTGCTGTTTGTACAGACCGCAACCTGGAACCAAAGCAGTTTAGGATCAACTTTTGAGTCCAGAACTCAGAGAAGACCTCTCCAACAGCTCACACACAGACGGATCATCTAAGAAACGAGTCCTACAGGTGAGACACTGGACACAGGCTGATGAAAGCAGAGGCTGGCGGCAGGTCCTTGAGCTCTGCCTCCCCACTTTTCCTACGCCCCCAGGTCACCAAAAGCTTCTCCTCGAGTCAGAGTGTGCATGGTAATACACGAATGCTGGGTCATTTTAAATGATAATAGGTGGTGAGGGCCCTTAAACAGACTTCAAATATGAGAGGACGCCCAGAACAGAGTGGCCTATTCAAAGCAGAGCCAGGAGTCAGAGGTCCTATGGGTGGGAATCAAAGGACTTATCAAAACTAGATTGGCAAAAAAAAAAAACACCTAGATTGGCAATCAGGAGTCAAGAGGACAGAGAATTCAGTGTGATAAAATAGCCTGTCTAGCCATAGCTTTATTTTCTGTTGGCTGACTCCTCCCGCCGGTAAGCACTAAATGGCAGGACTGGCAAGCAGCCAGTAGTTGGTAAACAGGAAGCAAAAGGGGATGAGAACAGCCAAACAGACATGAAGCCACCAACAACGGCACGAGGCAACCTTGGGCTAAGACATGCTTCCTTACCTGTTTAAAGCTACGAAGGAGGGTCTGGGCTTGGTCACAGCCCCAGATGTAAACCTGAGTAGTGCCATGACTTAGGGGCAGCACTGAGATCTATTTCCCCTGAGCTCGAAGTCACTGTCACGTTTTCCTGCCCCAATGCAGCCTCCTCTTTACCCTCACATCCACTACTACCCAGGACCGGGGCTTACTTACCACCTGCTCGTTGGTTTTCCCAAAAAATGCTTCAGCAAACACCGAGACAACAAAGACATTGATGATAAAGGAAACAAAGAGAGCAATGCAGGATTCAATGAAGAAGTACTTATTCGCTTCTCGAACTTCCTGCTTATTGGCTCGGTCTACCTGTCTGGACTAGAGAGAACAGCAACAGTCACTCTTTGATGAATTGGAACAAGTTTCCTTGTGATATTTCATAAGTCTGTAGTCAGGTGAAAGGCCTAAGGGGCAAACAACTGACCACATGAAATGTGAGACTCCACTTACATCCTGATTCACTGAGTGAGTAAGAAGTCATGACCCTTTGATGACATCATACATCCCAAAGAGGAAAAAGTGAACGAGTGACTGCTGAGCCTTCAGTTATGTGGCTGGAAGAACTGCTGACCTATGAGAACAATCTGATTTCAGACCTAATGGGGACACCACCTTAATTACAAAGGTCTCTGAAATCTTCCAACAAACGATTGTGATGGATTAACTGGTAAAAGACAGATTAGGCTCTTTCCTCCTGATTTCCATGAGGCCATTCAGGCATCTGAGATTTAAAGACAAGAGACACGGTGCCCCTTCAGATCTTTTAAGAAGGACTCTAGTCCCTTCTCTATGTCATCTTGGTCCCATCTCTGGTCACCTTGGTGATACAAGAGTGTGCAGTCCAACTGTGGAAAAACACATGCTCCTTCAGGGCTTCAACAGTTGTGAACTAAGTGTGTGTCCCTTGCAACGAAAGGAAAAGATGCCATGAAACTACACAGGCCACTGAGATAAGAAAGGTCTTGCTCACCTTAACTAAGGCAGAATGCAGGTACATGTTGTGTGGCATGATAACAGCGCCCACGATGCCCACAGCCTGCTCAGTCTGTGGGGTACGACAGCCTGAACAGGATGGCAGGAACATGCCTTTGAGGACCTGGGTCTGGCTGGGTTTCACTGTAACATACTACACACAAACAGAACAGCTATTAGTCTTTTCTGGAATATGAGACTAGGGAGTAACACAGTACTAGAAAACACTGCATCTTTACTCCTTAAACCCCTTCATCAACAACTACACAGGAAATGAGGAACACAGAACCACCCAAAAAAACCAAGCAGTACAGTTCAGAGAATTTAGGAATGGGGTATCCAGACACTTCACACTGTATTTTAGATACATGAAATCGATGTGTAGTGCTGCTGCTCAGTCATGTCCAACCCTTTGCAATCCCATGGACTGCAGCCTGCCAGGCTCCTCTGCCCATGGAATATCACAGGCAAGAATACTGGAGAGGGGTGCCATTTCCTCTTCCAGGGGCTCTTCCCCACACAAAGACAGAATCCAAGTCTCCTGTGTCTCCTGCACTGGCAGGCCGATTCTTTAACACCAGCACCACCTGGGGAGCCTGGATGTGTTGAGAATCTAATTAATATTCTAAAGAAATAAAACAGCTGCTAAGGGCCTTATTGATACTATTGTCACAATAACTCCTGTGAGACACACCTTAGAATAGTCGATTCTTGATTATCCACACTAATCATGCTTCCATGTTCACCTATGTATAGAAAAATCACTAACACTTGCCACTAGCATCTGCTGAGACTCACTCAGAAACACTTTTTCCTGGTTCAGCATTTCTCTTGAAGCCTTAGACCAAGCTCTATCATCTACTCATAGAGTAGACACATTCTCAAAAGCTTAGCTAGGCCAATAAGCAGAAATCAGTTTATAATAACTGGACACAGACAGGAGCATTACTGAATATAATGGTAGGGTTAGGGTTACTTTTAACCCAATGGAATGTCCAGATTGGGGCACAAACTGGGAAACATGTACTGTATCCCCTATAGTTCACTAATTGTTACAATACAGAGAAAGTCCAAGCTGCAGCTACTGTCAACTAGGATGAGCAGAAACAAACCCCTCTAATGTTAACAGCCAAGAATAATGCTGTAACCCCTTTCCTGACCCTCTCCAATGCTGTTCTGTTGCTGAGAATAACTTGGGACCAGAAATTCTAGTACAGTTTTAAACTAGGAGTCCCTGCAGGTCTTCCTGGACACTAGTCTCTGCCACATCCTTATTCCTTTAAAATTGGCCAGTTCTGAATTCGGCTTTTTGTTAGCATGTACTGTCTTTCATAATAAAAGGACAAAAGCCTTGTTTTAAAAAGTTAATAATGATAATAATAAAGCTAATGAATAAGCCTGTAATACTTGCCTCATAGCCAAATGTGAGGGCCATAATAGTGATGAGAAAACCAAAAAATGCTTCCAGCTTCCTCAAGCCTAAAGGGGAAAAATACAGTAGTGAGTTCACAGAAGGCAGATTACCCCATAAGCCACATGATGGAAAGCAGTTCCTTTGAGAGACCCCTCCATTCCCACTGTCCTTACCATATTTGTCCAAAAAGAGAAATACAAATGTATCTGCAATGGTGATGAGAACTCCACCCCATAGAGGAATCCTAGGTCAGAGATTAAAAAGGGAGATTATAGGAAAGAAACAATGAGAAAGACCCATTTCCCAGTTTCCCAACAGCTCTCCAGATACATGACACCTGGAGGACTAAGGACTCGGGAAAAGGGAACAGCAGCAAGGAGGCCAGACCTTGTGTAGTTTAGGATCTCAGTACTAAGTAAAGTAATACATTCATTCGAATTTTGTCTACGATTTCAGATATTCAGGACACAAATCTAAAAAGTAAGGGTCTTATCTCTCAAGGGACTCACTTATCAAGTGGGATAAACTGAGATACAAATTAATTATAACACACACTGCCACACACTGGCTAACAACAGGTCTGCATAACCTGACATGAGAACATGGAAGACAGAGAGCCTACATCTGGCAGGAGAGAAGACGGTGGTTCCAGAAAGGTTCCACAGAAAAAAACAATACTTGAGGTGAATCTTGAAAACTGAAAATGACTTGGGATTTTCTTTTTATGCTTGCTTTGAAATCTGGCAAAACAATGATTATTTGCAGAGGAAAAACCCCTCACCTTCCTACAGACAGGAGATTGATGGCAATAGCTGAGCCAATAACTTCCTGCATGTCTGAGCCAATGATAGCCAGCTCCACCATCAGCCACAGGATGATTCGTGGAACCTAAACATCAAACAGCAGAAAGATACGGTTCTTAATTAATCATTTCTAAGAACTTCCTCCATAGTTTGGAATTCATATTTTGGCAGTGATCCAATAATAGTCCTTTATTAAGCCTTAGGTCTAGAGATGAAGGACCAGAACTCAAGCTTTACTCGGTCCCTTGACAGAGAGGGCCAGGCTGCTCTTTGTGGTAGAGCCTGAGTCAAGGTTAGGGCAGCAGCTGAGAAGTCCTTCTGTTTTACTTGACACAAGAATGGAGTTTCCATTCATTATTTCCACTTAATTTTTTGCCTAAAAACAATCCTGAAAGTGTTAGGGGAAATGAGGATGCTAAGATGGTCAAAATACTGTTCAGGAGAGAATAAAATACTACAGAAGAAAATATCTATCCTGACCATAGCTGAAGAGACAAAACAAACATGAAAAGGTTGGAGTCATCCTTAATATAGTAATGCACAAGCAAGTAAAAAAAAAGACAAGATATGCAAAGGGACTCGGGGCAAAGTGTTGGAATTGGGTGTTCTATAATAAAATCTGGGAACTAATCTGGTCAAATAATCGAACAGAAAGAAATTTAGTAGTGCTAGCTCACTGAGGCCAGAAAAAAAAAAAAAAAAAACTAAGAAACATGAAGTATAAGAAATGTAAGAAGAAAGAGAAGCTAAAACAAACTACAAGTTACCGATTTTTTTTTTTTTTTTTGAAAGGCATATAAGAAAAAAAAGCAGGTAAAGATACTCTCTCACAGCCAGGAAAGGAGATTAAACATTCCGGATGAACCAGAAGTAGCTCAGTCATGTCCGACTCTTTGCAACCCCATGGACTGTAGCCTACCAGGCTCCTCCATCCATGGGACCCTCCAGGCAAGAGTACTGGAGTGGGTTGCCATTTCCTTCTCCAAGAGATAGATTAGTACTTATCTAACAATCAAGTCTCTCAAGAGTCTTCTCCAACACCACAGTTCAAAAGCATCAATTCTTTGGCACTCAGCTTTCTTCACAGTCCAACTCTCACAAACATAAACGACTACTGGAAAAACCATAGCATTTACTAGACGGACCTTTGTTGGCAAAGTAATGTCTCTGCTTTTGAACTGGACTGCAAGGAGATCCAACCAGTCCATTCTAAAGGAGATCAGTCCTGGGTGTCCTTTGGAAGGACTGATGCTAAAGCTGAAACTCCAATACTTTGGCCACCTCATGCGAAGAGCTGATTCATTGGAAAAGACCCTGATGCTGGGAGGGATTGGGGGCAGGAGGAGAAGGGGACAACAGAGGATGAGATGGCTGGATGGCATCACCGACTCAATGCACAAGAGTTTGGATGAACTCCGGGAGTTGGTGATAGACAGGGAGGCCTGGCATGCTGCGATTCGTGGGATCGCAAAGAGTCAGACACGACTGAGCGACTGAACTGACTGAACAATCAAGTCAGTTTAAAGCTATCCTCCAGACACTGGGTCTACCCATTCCTGCCTTAGACAGCAACAAGTCCCAAATGTCTAGACACACAGCTACCTATGATATGAGTAACAAACACTGCTTACCCTGGGATACTGGCGGTGACACACTTCAGCCAGATGCAGCCCAGTGACCACTCCCAGTCGAGCTGCAAGGCGCTGGAGCAGGAGCCCCACGATGGTGGCCAACAGAAGAACCCAGAGCAACTAGAGAAGAACAAAACCCCACCATTACACTCATGAGATAACTAGTGGTTTAAGTTTGCTTGTTTGGCAATGTCAATGGGAAAGAGTACACTCAGGAAGAGCTCCACTCAGGAATCCAATGATCTGCGTTCTGTATCACATTCTGCACAGAACTTGCTAGGTCACCTCGCACCTTTCTGAGCCTTAGTTTTTCCCATCTGCAGTTGTGCTTTTGTTCAAGGAAACTATCTGGGTAAAACAAAACTAAAAACCAACCACATGATAAAATTTAAAAAACAGACGGAAAGGGCTTCCCTGGTGGTTCAGTGGTAAAAAATTCATCTGCTGATGCAGAAGAATGGGTTCAGTCTCTCGTCCAGGAAAATCCCACATGCCACGGAGCAACTAAACCCGTATGCCACAGCTCCTGGGCCTGGCCTCTGGAGCTTGGGAAACACAGCTATTGAAGCCTGCACATCTAGAGCCTCTGCTCTGTGACAAGAGAAGCCACTGCAATGAGAAGTCCGTGCACCCCAACTAGAGAGTAGCCCCCACTCTCACTGCCACTAGAGAAAAGCCTGCGCAAAGCAACAAAGACCCAGCACAGCTAGGAATAAATAAATAAATACATTCTCATTCCTAGTTGGGATTAAAAAAAAAAAAAAGATGGAAAAGCACTTTTCATCTAAGTGTCAGAGCCAATATAGAATCAGCACATAGCCCACAAGGTTGATATCCAACAGGCAGAGCAGAGAAGTACACTGTGAGTGTTTAAAAAGGAAAGGGGGAAAGACTCCATGTTCACCTTAAATCCAGCCACTGCTCCAGACTGCAAATCAGACTCAATGTTTCCTGGATCCAGGTAAGCAATGCTCATAAGAAATCCTGGTCCCGTGAAGGCCCAGAGTTTACGAAAGCTAAAACAAGAGTACTGTACAAGAGAGGAATACAGAACAAAATGATTATCACCTCCAGGGGAAGAATGGATACATGCATATGTATGGCTGACTCCCTTCACTATCCACCCAAAACTAGCACAATATTGTTAACTGGCTATACTCCAATACAGAATAAAAAACTTGAAAAATAACAATAAAATAAAATAAAATTTATCTTGGAGGAAAAAAATGATTACCACCTCCAAATTCCTGGTCTAACTTATGTATTATTTTATCACATAAAAAGCAACAATATCAGCTTCATAAGAACAAAGGATTTCAGAAGTTGGACAAAGGTGTGTCCAAGTTTCTTTTCCATCTTATCCATTCCTTATCAGCAACCTGGCTAGCTCTCTGTCCAAATAAGAGCCCTTCTCTTACCTGTCCTTCCAACAGCCTTTCATTCTAAAACCCCAGCAATAATAACCCCTACCTCTGTGCTCAAACACTACCCAAATGGGACAAAAGGCAACGTAAAAAAGGGAACATGAAAATCATGCTTTCTGGATCAAAAAATGCTCACCAGTAAAACTTGGCAATGGTTTTTCAAGGACCTTAGTTTCCTTAACAGTTTCTCTGACTACAAAAATTCAGTCTTCAGAGATTGCCTGCCAGAATTGACTCTGAGGTTGCTGATCTTCAGTTGTCTAGCAGACATTGTACACAGGTTTTCCCTAGATAATAATATTTTCCTCCAAGGACCTGTCACTAACCTCCTCCTCAGGAATGGCAATCTTCTCATCAAAGTAGGTGGTGAAGGGGTCCTCTGAGCCCGCCCCGGGGGACTGTGGAATTGAGGAGCTACTGTATGCAGGGTTGATGGCACCAAGACTGGCAGAGTCTCCATGGTCTCCAGAAGCATCTTCTGAGTTAAAAGAATTGAGAAGAAATGAATTAAAATGAACAAAATACACTACTATTAAGGTGCTTGGTCGTGTCTGACTCTTTGCAACCCCAGGGACTGTAGTCTGCCAGGCTCCTCTGTCCATGGAATTTTCCAGGCAAGAATACTGGAGCAGGTTGCCATTTCCTACTCCAGGGGATCTTCCTGACCCAGGGATGGAACCCACATCTCCGGTGTCTCCTGCATTGGAGGAAGATTCTTTACCACTGCACCACCGGGAAGTCCAGTGCAGTTGGTAATATCAGTAATCATCTTTAGAAGTACTAACATTAAATCTTTTTAATACCTCAATAAATGCACAAGATCTACCTAACTCCGTCTCAATTTCCAATACTATATTTTTAAATTAATTTTTGAATTGGCAATACATTCAAATGGCTGAAAATTTGAGAAACACAAAAATGCTTACAGTAAAAAAGCTCCCTCACAACCCCCTTCTCCAGTCACCAAGCCCTATATTGGTTTTCAACACTAATCTCACAAACGGCCTCCCCGTAGTTTCACACTTCTACTGTCACTTGCCAATTTCTAGAATCATTTCATTTTCTTCCAAAATCACTGATGTCTAGGGCTCAATATGTAACATCCCCGGACTAGCCTCACTGATCACCTAAATCTTAACTTTTAGAAGGAAATAGGCTAACAGGACACTCTCTCCACCTCCCACCCATTATTTGGTAGGATTTAGTCAAAGGATCATCCTTGGACATTATATCTCCATCAGGCGTCCCCAGAAATGGCTAACTTACAAACCACTATCATATTTCAGGCTAAAATCTGTAGCCGCAGAGAAATGACCAAAAAGGAACCCTTCGCCACCTGACATAGGCCTGCAGTGAAGAGCCTGGGGAGGGGGAGGTGTCACCCTTGCGACAGGAAGGCTCACCGCAGACTAATCACCAGAGTGATTAATCTTCCTCCTGCATTTTGCTGCTAATTTTAAATCCGGCCAGTGGGGGTGGGGGGTGGGGGGGTAAGGGCGAGGGTCTCACAGAAAAGGGCTAAGTCACCAGAAAGTTAGGAAACCCAGTCTGCTGAGACCATCAAATGGCTATTTTTAACCACAAAGCTCTAATCTCAGGGTTTCCAAGAACCCCTTGCAACCGCCAATCAGAAAAACAAAAGCTTTCTTTTTATAGGGAACTGAACCACTTCACCTTAAGTGACACTGAATTGAGGAGTAAATTTACTGAAAAGGAATGGAAATTCTAAAGGAGAAATTTAGACTCAGGAAGGATTAGTCAAAGCATAAAGTCTAATGAAATACTCTATAAGGTGCTAGCTCAGTATTTTCCTGTTCCACTCTTATCTGAAGTGTCTTCAGCAGCCAAAGCACCCCAGAGGTTTTTATACCAGGTCTGCAAGTTAGACTGCCTTTACAAGCACTACTGCTACAGAAACCAGACTTGCAGCTAATCTTGGCTCATCTCAGAACTGGAAATAAAATTGAGGCAGGTCTCTGTGGTTATAAATCCATTTTCATTTACAGCCTAAGTCACCAGGTCACCTAAGTCACCTCTGAATGGAGCAGGTCTCCATATAGTTGGCTGGGGGACAGGAAATGGTGACAATTTTTGATGGAACAGAGGACAAGAAGGACAATATGGTAAATTTCTGTTACTGGCTTAAGCCTAATTTCAAACAAAAATGAGTCAATAACACAAAGCTGTAAATTACCATCTGGTATCTTCTGTTCAGGACCCAACACCATGGTGGATACCTGAGTGCCTGAGTTCTTAGAAAAGGATTCTGGAAAAGAGAGAAGAGAAGGAAGAGAATTAGCAAGAACAAATTAAAACAAGTTCACAACCAGTATTCTGTGACACTGTTTGACTGAACCCTTACTACGCAAAAAGAATAATTGTTCTACTGAATTAGATAACCTTGAAAATAATCACAGTTTTCAGAATATGATTAAGAGATATTTAAGGGGAAAAAATGAAATACTGGCAACACGTGGAAACCAAAGTAAAGCAAAAGCTATTTCAGGGAAGTGGGCAAGTAGTTTTTAATAAGTATCCACGGGAGATAGTGAAGGGCAGGGAAACCTGCCATGCTGCAGTCCAAGGGGTCGCAAAGAATTGGACACGACTTAGCAACTGAACAACACCAAAAAAGCCTCCATACAGAGGCTTCCAGGCAATCAATCACCCAGTCTCCCACCCTTTACCTCCAATTAACCCAAATATTTAAAAGACTGACTTCCCACCATTTTGATGAGCTTTTAAGGACAAAGATCTATAACTCTTTGATCTAACTAACAATTTAAGTTCATGTTTCAAGTTTCTGGAGGGTGGGGAGAAGGGGGAAAGACCTCACCAGCACACTGGTAGAAGAGGGCCACTATTTCCCAGTCTCATCTTTCCCTGAGAGAGACTTCAGCTGTAAGGTTTCAGGTCTCATTCCCCAACACTTCAACAACTGAGAGAAGAGTGAATGACCATGCTCCCCTCAAGGAGAGCTGAGGCACCAGGAGAAAAAGCCACCGACAGCAGCCCGCCTGCACCTCTCTCCATCAGCAATAAGTAACCTACAAGGGGGGATGAGGAGTGAGGGATATTAGAGGTGAGAGGGGGTGTGGTAGTGAGGGGGTATCTCAGATGTCCAGCCTCCTAGTGGGTTAAGTTTAACTGGGGTAGAGGGCTTAAGTTTACTTGGGCTAAGTTTAACAGGGGATAGAGGGAATACTAGTAAGCCCACTGGGCCACAGATCTATGGCATATTCTCCAGTCAACTCCACCAATAAGGTTAATTGTTTAAAAATTCTGATCTACTGATTAAGGAATCTACTTCTTAGTTATTTCTAAACTTAGAAATAATGGGAAAGGTAAATAATATTGTTCACCACCACCCCTTGAATCCCAATAACAACTATCCTGAAAAACTGAGGAAGCCTCCCCTCTCTCTCCTTCACTATTCCTTTTCTACTCTTGGACGATTATTGCTCTTATGTGAACAGTGCTCTACTTTCTTTTTTAGATAATCTATCGACATATTCTAGGACTTCCCTGGTAGCTCAACAGTAAAAAATCCTCACGCTAATGCAAGAGACTTGGGTTCAAGCCCTGGTAGGGAAGATCCCCTGGAAAGGGAAATGGCAATCCACTCTAGTATCTTGCATGGAAAATCCCATGGACAGTGGAGCTTGATAGGCTACAGTCCATGGGGGTCCCAAGAGTCAGACATGACTTAGCGACTAAAACAACAACAAATCAACATATTCTATATCTGTTTTGCCAAATTACAGAATTAAGACCTGAAAGGAGTATTAGATTTCATCTATTTTCTGGAGTACACAACATACCAACATCTAAATCTTGCTAATTTAGAAAATACAAACTTTCAACTCTATAGTCACCAATAAGGAGACTCCTATAATAAACAGTAGCCATGTCCTTCCTATCAGTTTGTGCTATGAGATGGTTTCGTCAGCAGACCTCAATACTGCTGACTAAATCCCACCCCTCTTTCAGCCAGCACCTCAACTAAATGGGACTTACACATCTGACCACTCAGCAGCAGTACCACTTGGATTCCAATCACAACACAGATACTTTTACTTAAATTCTAAGAAGCCAGGATAACACACAATAAACTAGAAACCACAAATCCGATCTGGGACTACGGCTCTTACACGGGAAATCGTGGGCTATTTATATGAGACAATTTCCTTATACTTCAATCAGCTCTGAGAACATTATTATTATCGGGAATTTCCTGGTGGTCCAGTGGTTAGGACTCCATGCTTTCCCTGCAAAGGGCAAGTTTAATCACTGGTCAGGGAACCAAGATCCCACAAGCCACAAAGCACAGGCCCCTCAGCCCACTCCCCCCAAAAAGAGTATTATTATTGGGAGTTCCCTGGTGGCATAGCGATGAGGATTCTAGCCTTTCATTGCTGTGGCCTGGGATTCAGTTCAATCCCTGAATGGGGAACTAAGATCCTGCAAGCCACACAGCACAGCCAAAAAATAAATCAAATAAAATGGAAAGACATGCCAAAAAGTGTTAAAAGTGGTTATTTTTTAAAGAATATTATTATTAATGTTATATTGTTATTATTAAGAATAACTCAAGTTTCTAACTGCTGCCCTACTCATAAAGAATCGATAAACTTCGACTACTTTTGCGTGATGACACTCGGTATCAGAAGGCACAGAAGCGTTCAGTGTACTTGAGGACAGCGTTCAGTGTACTTGAGGACGATCCCTGTCCAAAAGGAGCCTTTAAACCTTGCATCTTTAAAAAAGCATAACAGTTGAGATAGTAGTGTGTTTTTCCCCAATATGAAGTGTGAAAAGGCGACAGTTAAGTAATTTTAAAAAGAAATATCTCAAGATAAAAATTTTAATAATTACTATTAGTATTCTAAGTGATTGTTCCCAAAATTACTTACAGAACTTGTAAAACACAAGAAATCTGATCTTCTCTGTGAAATCTCTCTCCAAGAAAGAAAATGGGTTCTAGATTCCAACCTGTTTGCTGGTTTGTTTGTTTGTTGTGCTGCATCATGCAGCTTGTAGGATCTTAGTTCCTGGACCAGGGATCAAACTGGGCCCCGGCAGTGAAAGCACTGAGTCCTAACCAGTAGGCTATCAGGGAATTCCCTATTCCAAATTTCTCATCAAAACACTGAGTCAACAAATTATAAGCTCCATTGCTTGCAGTATCTAGAGAACATAATTACAGCAAGGAATGGAGAGTCAGTAGGCTCTGGGTGCTGCCCAGTGTTAAGGTCTTCACGAAAATCCAACACCCATACAGAAGCAGTAAGTTAATATAAGACCACTCTGCTCTCTAGGACCATACCACCAGGTCACTTCAGTCATTAAATTACATTAAGAAATAGATCAAGTGGAGATACAAGCAACAAGATTCAACCCTGCAGTACTCGGACAGTTATGATTAACAATGTGCCTTGACTTTCTAGCTCACCCCCAACCACTAAGTGTCACCTTCTCTTAAAGCCAGTAATTTCCTCCTATCAAACAGCCATCGACAGCAGGGGGAAGAAAAGGCACTCACGGGTCAATGTATTATAACTATTTTATCCCATTCCTTATCAAAAAAGTTTTAAGACTGTTTTACAAGATAAGAATGCTAATTACATTTTCTGTCTAAATGTCAAAAGTCTACATATCCTTTGACCCAGCAATTCCATTTCTAAGAATGCATAATAAAGAAACATTTGTACAGGAAGTATCAGCATATGCAAGAATATTTCCCACAGCACTGTTTGCAGTGTCAAAAGACTAAGACAACTACGACATTCATAGAATGGAACACTGTAAACAAGGGAGATCTAAACGGACTGACAGGAAACAGTCTCCAAGATACACTGTGAAGTTAAAGATACAATTTATAGAACTCTATGCTATCATTTATGCAGCAAAAGAGAGAGATTGAGAAAATACATGTACAGAGGAAATCCAAAGGACATGCCCAAAACTGGTAATGCCAACTCCAAGAGCAAGGAGTGGAGGAGCACAAACGAGGTCAAGCAAAAGGACCTCTCATGAAAATACACTGTGTGCAGTTTTACAATTAAAAAAAAAAAAAAATTGCCAAGTAAATGCATCATTTATTTTTTAAAAACATAAAGATCATGCAGATTTACTCAGTTCCCCAACAAACACCTCAGGAACCTTCCGTTTTTCAACGAACACTTCAGGGACCAATTCTCTCTGATGGAGCTTCTGCAGTGGATTCCCAGAGAGCTGAAGCCTCAAGCTTAACTTACTACTACTTGGACTTAGTGCGCAAACAGCCATGCTCTGAAATTGTGATTTGGAAGTTTCTCCTGAATCCAAAGAAATAAAAAAATCCTCCTCAGCAAATCCTCCTCCTCACTCCCTAAAATGGGTTAAATGGCCCTCTTTCATGTTCCCCAAGGCATCTGCTGCTTACTACTATCATATCATGTTATTCTGAAAGCACTTATTCCCTGATACTACTCTTGCAACTTCTCTGCAAGTTTGAAATTACATCAAAATAAAAAGTTATATCCTCCAACACTTACTAGTTATAAAAACTTATGAAATTTAATTCACAGTAATTCCAGGTGTTCTCTTGGCATTTACAAGAACTCTAGAAGAACAGTGTGAATAGCCCAAAACTGGTTTAAAAATCGCCAGCAAGGAAGTGTGAAATACTGAATATTAAATACATACAACTTCAACTTTTCCCCCCACGGCTAAAAAAATGCTTGAATTTAAACTAATATTTTTCTTAGAAAACTCTCTTATAGAGAGCAAGGGTACCCCAAGCCATTTCATTGATCTTAGGAGCTGTTGCAAAGGTCTCCCTAAAATTAATTTGAAGTTTTGGAGAGGACTGTTTTTTGAACTGTCCTCTAATTCTTCTCCCCGTCTTTCCCCCATTATATAAATAAAATCAGAGACAGCATTAAGTAGGAAAAGAAGTTTCATAGAGGCAACCATAAAAGTGTGCATGGAATCAGTTGATTAGATATATATGAACAGGAATGTTTAAAGCTGACTGGCAAACCCACCTCTTCTTCCTCAGCCAATACTCAGTGTTCAACATGCTGGTGACAAAGTGGAAACTGCCAGAAACAGGCATTAAAAGTCATACTCAAGTTGTTTATTAGAGAATAAAAAGGAGTTGTGATGAAAAAAAAAATTAAAAAAAGAATTCCATTTGCTTGAAGAAAACATAAAGATTTCTAGATCCTTCTAAAATTCCCTTTTCTCTAAAGGTCTACTTTAAGGCTAAAGTACTTGATAATCTTACTAAACCACTATTATTAATCTAGCTTTTATATTATATAAGATGTTCCTCATGAAGGTGAGCTCCTGCCCCCGTATGATTGAGAGTCAACAAAACTAAAATATTCCGTGGTTCAAACAGAGCTCACTGCTGTCTGAACCTATGTTTTTTAGAAATATCTATTTATTTATTTGGCTGCGTTGGTCTTAGCTGAGGTGCAAGGCACCTTTAGTTGCGGCGTGTGGCATCTGGTCCCCTGACCAGGGATCAAACCCGCCCTGTACTGGGAGCAGAGCCTTTGCCACTGGACCACCAAGCAAGGCCCTGAACCTACAGGCTTTAATAAGGAGTACTACTGGCCATTTTTCAAAATGAGAAACGGTAACTTCCTCTGTTTTTCCACTCCAGGTCAATAAAGCACCCATTTCTCAGTATTTCCATCAAGATATCCATCTAATTGATTCCAAAAATCTCCCCCCACAGTGGATGATGGGAGAGAAATCAGCTTAGAAAAGTCATGTGAATTTCTAAATTATAATTGAGGATGTGAAGTGTGGAATTGCTTTTTAAATTTCAATTTAAAAAAATCCTATTTTTCTCTCATAAAAATGAACTTGATATAAAATCGACATATTGAAAAAAAAAGATAGGTTGGAAAGAGATTACCTCTACTTCCTGACAAAATAACAAAACGAAAAGCCCCTCTGGTTAACAAAAACGCCTTGAAACTCTAATCCTCTCCACCCTAGTGGGTAATACTTCAGTAAGCTGAAAGCCACACAAGCACACCCAGTTCATTGAGTACAAACAGTGCTGCCGCTGTACAAAGTGCTTCACTTACAGAGCATCTCTCTCTCTCTGGCACAAGGTCCACAGACTGTGTTCCTTTTTTTTTTTTTTCATGTTACTGACTTTTTATATCATAGTAATGATCTGCAAATTGGACACATCTCATTTAGTCTTTCAGAATACCACAATTTCAACTCACCAAGTTTGCTGTTTGCCACCTGACTTAGACTTTTGAAAATCTGTTTTATGGTTGAAAGGAAAACCTAACATGGAGAACATCTAATGATTAAGACAGAAGAGAAAGGTTAGGCAGCAATTAGAGGAGAGAGGGGGTAAGATACCAGGAGGAAGAGTACAGTTGATAACAACATCAGCTGCCTGGGTGTCAAAGACGATAACAGTGGGGAGAAATGTGGCCAGGCTGTCAAGAAGTACTGTGCTTTTAGACAAAAATATCACTCATCAGCCAGAGACTTCAGAATTAGAAGGGCCCAATTAGTATCTGTTAAACTGGGCTCTTCACTTTCTCTGCTCAGCCCTCTGAGGCTTAGTCAGGTTCCAAACCTCCTTGCCTGCTTACATGACAGGGCCACTAATATCTTACTTCCAGAAACTACAGCTTGGTCTTTGTTCCTCCCAACTCTCACTGTAAGTTTCCCCTGATTTCCTCCCGATCGACCGATGTTTACAGTAGCATTTCCCTCTGACAGCCCAACCTGGCCTTCTGGGCCTGACACAACTATCTCAGAACACAACTCCAAGCATTGCAAAAATTTCAAAGACAGCTTTACCCTCAAGTAAGAAAGTCTATTAATCTAATCTATACCCACTTCTTGCCTCAGGGGAAAAAAAAAAAAACGTTTTGCCCTTATACTTAAGATAGCTTTTCTCTGGCAGAAGTGAGGAATGATTACCATTAGATTACATTCAACTTATTTATTCCAATGAAAGATACTGGCTCCCTCAATGCAGACTGACCTTAACAATATTAAGTACATATTTTCCCCAAAGTTTCTTTGCTTAAAGCAAAGAAAAATTATCTGTAAAAACAGAAAATATATATAAGATTCTCCAGGCCTCCTTCTACTCTTTGGAACCTGCTGAAATTTCAATAGTTAACTTGCAGCCTCCTTTCATTACCTAGGAATTTTATAGACACTCTATAAATGGATGGAACCAAAGCAAACAAAAATACCCACACAGGATGACCTACTAGTAATAAGAACAAAGACAAGACTGAGAACCCTAATTTCCCAATCTAAGTTTTTACTGGGAGCTGATCCTTACATTAAAAAATGTAAGTTACTCTGATCTTAAAAGTGGAAGAGGAATTAGACAATAAATATATTTTTATCATTCCTGGCCAACTCTTTGACATTCCATTCTGATATTACAGTTTATAATTCATATTTATTGTTTTACTATATCCATGATATTCCTGATGATACCTGGAGGGCTCTTCATGTCTCCAGGGGCCAAAAACGTTAATTGTTCAACATGCGTTTGTTAAATTATCAAGACTAAATGGCACTGGATGGCTGAGACAACAAGGATCTCAGTCTCCTAACTCCTCATATTCTGCACATTCAAATGCTCCCTGTCCTCTTTTCCAAAATATTTATTCAAACCAGACTCACATGATAAAGATGACAACAATATTAAAGAAAAAGGCTTCCCTCTCTGCCTCAAGCACTCAACTCTTTAAAGATATCACTCCCTGTCCTCCTTATTAAAGCACAAAGGTTTCACAATGGTCTTCACTTGCACAAAGCCAACATCAAACTTTCAACACTATACAAATACTAAATTGTCTTAATAAAAAGCTAGCAAACAGGCCAGCATACTTTATGCAGTAAGCCATGTTCTTTTTTTGTAAATCCAAAGTTTCTCATTTAGCGATTAGTTCCCAATTCTGCTACTTATGTAAACAGCAGTTTTCCTGGAAGGGGAGAACTGAAAGACAGAAATGTCTTCTATTAAAGCCTTCCAGATAGTATCAAGAGAACCTCAGAGAAACTTTTAAACTCACAGAAAGAGCCTAAGTCTGTCGGCAGACATTTCTATCTACATACACAGTAAGAAGATAGGGGCTAAAGACGTCTTTGATTTCACAGCACTCACCCAAACTCTTAGAACTAAAAGTCAATTATTAATAGAAAAGATGCTGCTTTGTAAACACCAGTATGTAACCTCACTTCATTGAGTCAAAACTGAACCAAGGACTTCCTGGGTGGTCCATTGGTTAAGAGTTCACTCTCCAATGCAGGGAACGTGGGTTTGATCCCCGGTTGGGTAACTAAGATCTCACGTGCAGTGGGGCAACTGTTGAGCCCATGCCGCAGAGAGAACTCAGCGCATCTCAGCTGATGTAGCCAAATAAATAATAAACAAAAGAAATAAATATTTTTTTTAAAAAATGAACCAAAGCTGCTTAGCTCTGAGGCGTATTCCAAGGGATCACCGCTGATTTCCTAACAGTAGAGTAAGACTTGCGTCAAGCTTCCCCATTCACTAATAAGAAGTGCAGCCAGGCTGCCCAGAAATTCCCCGCCCAAGTCCCATGGCCATCCCGGAAATTTGAGGAACCAAGTGTGCTGCAATCATGGCCTTTTTGGTAGTGGGTCCAAAAAAAAAAACAGTCTGTAGGCCAAGACTGTGAATGAAATATTACTCAATGAAAAACTAAACAGCCAAAGAGGTTTTCATTTACCCAACACAGCTATCATGGACAGATGGTACTGCAGAGCTGGAGTTTCCAACCTGACTTAATGATAAACACCCAGCAGAGAGTCTATAGTCACAAGATGTGAATGGAAAACAGGCCTAAGGGTTCACTGGCCATAGGCTCAGGGGATTCTGAACAAAGAATAAGTAATAAAGTCAGAATTCTTTTAGTGTGGAATCTTTTAGGGGAAAGAAGGCACTTACAGGTAATATTAATAATATTATAACAAAAGCTCCTACATGCTAGGAACTGTTCTAAGCACTTTATGTGTATTAATTCAATACTCATCACCAACTCTTTAAGATACTATCAATCCCCATTTTAAGTATGTGGAAACAAAAGAACAAAGAGCCTAAGAATCCTGCTCAAAGGTTTACAGAGCCCAGAAGTGCTGCAAACTAGTTGGGGTTCAGATTCCACAAGAGTTAAGGGAGAAACACAAGGTCCCCTACTTGCAGCAATATTCACTACAACTATGGCCAGCAAAAGTTTCTGGAAACTTGTCTCCTCTTGCCTCGCATTCCATAGAATTTTTGCTTTTGCTTTTTGCTTTAAAGAGGTGTCACACTCCCTTAACTCCATCACACTTCTTTTGAAAGCAGTGGACGGTATGAGAGTATCTTCACTTTACACACAGGAAAACTCAAGTCCAGGTTATTCAACCTCTTCAATGATGTTCTTTGAAATAGTCTGATATATGAAGAGAATTGGGGGAAACCAACTGAAAACAAAACAAACAAACAAAAAGAGAACGTCCAAAAGTAAACATAGCTGCAACAGCACGAACCTATGAAACCGAACAGATGTCGAGCAGCCAGCCACCCTTCTCACACACGGAGTGCGACAAGGCCCCTACAAAAGTTCCTGAGCCTGGAGGCTGCACAAACAGCCCTAAAACCGATCTACACAGCAGGACTCAGCGGTCTGTCCAGGCCCTTCACACGAAGAGGCCCTTCTTGGATGTCGCCCGTAGTAAAATGAATTCTTTCGCTGAAGTGCGGCGGCGGGAGGCCCAGGAAGCGGACGGGGCATCAGGGCTCCGAAGATAACAAGGAGGCCGAGGGGACCTTGCCCCTCGTCCGTCGGCCTCTCCCGCGGCGTGAAGCGGGGTCAGCAGACCTTCGACCACGGGTCCCGGGACCGCGGCAGGTCCGCCCAGGGGTTCAGCCATTTTCTCTTCAGGTCTCTTTAGGCCGCGGCGGGGAAGGGGCGAGGCCCCTGCGACCTCCGGCGTTCGCTTCCCGCCCCCGCCTCCCGGCGCCCTCCTCTCGCTCTTCCTTTGAAGAACGCGGCTCCATCTGGAACCCGCGTCCAGGCCCTCCAGCCCGCGCCGCCCCTCGCAGACCCGCCTGGCGCCCCGCACGCCAAATACTGGCAGCGGCGCCTGGTCCCAGGCTTGCCCTCGAGCCGCCGGGAGCCCGGGAAAGCGGGGCGCCCGCGTGACCCCTGACCTGGCCCGCTCCCCACCTTACCGGCTCCGCAACCACCTGACAATCGGTCCCCGCTCCAGCGGCTCCATGTCCCTGGAGCCAGCGCCACGCCAGCCTACCCCCTACACGCCCCGCGATTGGCCGACAGGATCGCAGCCGCACGTTCCTATTGGCTGGACTCTCCATATTCGCCGCAGAGGCCAACGCGCGTGGCAGGCTGACTACTGACCCCGAGTCTCCGCCCACTCCATGCTGACTGGGGGCGGGGCCACGGAGGCCTGGGCGGGAGCTGTCTGCGGCTGAGCTAGTGCTGGAGCTGGTCCAACCCACACTGTGTTGTGGAGTCTCCCACCCCGCTAGCAACCTGCGGACGAGTACGTTTCCTGCTGTAGTTCGCCGTGGCCTCGTTAGGCCCTGGAAGACAAGATCATTTCTTCTGAGACACGGCTCTATGAGAGTTCCAGCTCCACCCTGCAAAGTATAGCCACCTCCCGCCCCCAGAACCACATCATAGTATCTGCTGCCCCACCAAGAGCGCCCCACACCTGGGAGGAACCGCGAAGCATCAGCTAGTGCAGCCAGTTCGACTGCATCAGGTGCCCTATTCCGAAGTCTCGGCAATGAATTTTCCTTTCTCCTACTCAGCTGCCTCGCTTCTTCTCCCAAACTTTATTTTCCACCTACCCAAAAGCAGTTCCGCTCCATTCCCAGTTTCAATCGCACATCCCAGTCTTTGTCTGAAGATGACGACCAGGCTAGTGGTGCTTCAGAAGGGAGAAAATAGTCTGACTAACCACCCTAATTTTCTACAATGTCCTTTACAGCTGCCAGAAACATTCTTAGACCCCTCTCTCTACCGGCCCCCACATCGCCCCCATAACCGCTTTCCTTAAAGGTAACCAAGCGTATCTAACCAAGTCACAGACCTAGAGAAGAAAAGCATAAAGCCCTCCAACATGTTTCTTCGTGTAAAAACTGCTAGGAGAAATTTTTATTAGTTGATAAAAGAGTCCAAGAGAAGAGAAAAGGAGGGTTGTGCAAAAAGGAAAATCCAAGTAAAGTACAAACAAATTCAGGGACCAAAAAAACTGATCTGAGCATCATCAGTGATCCGATACAGGCTGGTTTCCATACCGAATTTCTCCTAGGGAGAAAAGAAAAGGTACAAATTAGTTCTGAGAATCTCTCTACAACACATACAGAGTGTTTCAGAAAGGCTTGATGAAGTCCCTCCAGAACAGAACCTTTCCTTTGGGAACTTGTACTGCAACTAGAAAATAAAATGGCTGGAGCCTTCTTATCGCGTTCCAGGTCTGCTCTGGTGGGTAGATTCCCTGGGCTATTATATGCTTATTGCTGGCTACTTACTTAGCTCACACTGTGGGGCATCCTCCTTAAGCTGTTTCTTCATTGTGCAGGCTCGGTCTGACTTTACCAGTGGCGCTCCTGTTTCTTGCCTCTATATAGAGAGACAAGTGCGCCTCCCCTTGGTTAGACAGGCCCCTTACCCTGCTCTGGGCAACACATTGTTAAAGACACTGCAGAGAATTTCAAGAAGCAAACCACACCCTTCAAAGCATAATCAAATTTCATCTTTGACCTGCCATGAAAAGGAAAGCATCATATATCTGCCACTCCTGGATATTAAGGAACAATTAACTGCCTGTGAAAACTTTAATTCTAAGATTTCATCTCTGTCTTATTTCACGGGTGCTCGAGGCAAGCTTGTGTGTGCCAAGTGGTGGAAAGGGGTGGAGTAAGAGGAATTGCTTTCCTTCCCAGATGCCACCCCCACTTGGAGTGAAGCTGGTTTGGGCACTTGAACCAGGATTGCATGTGCACTAGGACTCTGCACCCTGAAACGTAAAGTGAAACCACTTAACCCCAAGCCTGACAGTCTACGAGTATTTTCCACATAGGTACGTGCAGTGCCAGTGTAATTATAGGGAGTCTCAGAGTATGGGTAAAAACGCCACCCAGTCCATCCCTTGAGATCTGAAGAACCCGCTGGCATCAGCCTGGTCAATCAGTGATAAACAGGAGGACAACAAAGCCACACAAACCCGAGACTCAGTGTCTGATGTTAAAGAAAAAACAAAAAACACCTGAGGCTGCTATGTATATGTGTGTGATATATATATCCAGAGAAAGCCAGGATTGCTCAGTCTGGGGGGGAAATGGTGGAGGAATTTGCCTCGGGCAAATATACTAGATTATTATTTCCAGCCAGCCGGAGGCAAAGCTGGAAAGGAGAGGCATTGGAAGGGAGTGAGGAGAATAAGGGGGTTACTGGAAGGAAGAACTGGCTGCCTTCAGGAAGTTTTCTGGCAGTTTTATGGGAAATCTGCTTAGTACCATAAAAACATGCAATAAGCGTAAAAGATATAAACACCATAGAATGGAAAAGAAAGAAAAGAGCAATCAATTCATATCCATCTTCCAGCAAGAGGCTCTAGTTCCTATACAGAATACCGTAGCATCGCAAGATGAAGATCCTTTCATTCCAGGACTAGAAGTCATCTCACTACGATTTGACCTATCTCTTTGTCCTTGTTCTACAGCAGACAAGTTTCCTAAGGCAAAACTACCTTAGATTGGGTTGAGCTCAATTTATTGCTGGCTACTTACTTAGCTCACACTGTGGGGCATCCTCCTTAAGCTGTTTCTTCATTGTGCAGGCTCGGTCTGACTTTCCCAGTGGCGCTCCTGTTTCTTGCCTCTATATAGAGAGACAAGTGCGCCTCCCCTTGGTTAGACTCCCCTTCATGGGAAAATAGAAGAAAAAAAGAAGAAATATGACATTACCCAAGAACTAACCTGTTGTGGGAAAAGACCCTGTTTTGGTTTAGGACTTCCGAAATAGGAATGTATTTTACAAGGAGACTCTACCATAGTCCTCCTGTGGCTTTTTCTCCAAAACTGCTCCCAACATACACGCTCCAGTCTTGCCTGCTAGGTCCCCAATGCACTTATAGTAACTGACAACATTATGGAATTCTTATTATGTCTCAAACAATATATTTGATATGCTATAAACAAGAATTAATGTTCACAATAAATTTGTGAGGCAAGAACTGTATCTTTTATTTTGCGTATTAGGAACCTAAGTCTGAGGGAGGGAGAGTAATTTGTTAGTTAAAGAGGTTAACTAGTTAAAGTTAATTAAGCGATCAGGAAGTGGCAATAGAAGTAACACATTCCCGGAGAAGGCAATGGCACCCCACTCCAGTACTCTTGCCTGGAAAATCCCCATGGACGGAGGAGCCTGGTAGGCTGCAATCCATGGGGTGACAAAGAGTTAGACACGACTGAGCGACTTCACTTTCACTCACTTTTCACTTTCATGCATTGGAGAAGGAAATGGCAACCCACTCCAGTGTTCTTGCCTAGAGAATCCCAGGGATGGGGAAGCCTGGTGGGCTGCCATCTATGGGGTTGCACAGAGTCAGACACGACTGAAGTGACTTAGCAGCAGCAGCAGCAGCTTTTATAAATTTGGTCACCAGTAAGTCAACAGGATAAACTGACTGTTGTAGAGGTGCTTTTCCTTTGAGACTCAGAAAAGCTCACTGTGAATTTAACTTCTGTTGGGACCTTTTGTTTTTAATGATCCATTTGTACAAATATTTGGGTTAACAGAAAATAGAATGTGAGGCACTAATACTACACAATGGAATGCAAAGTATGGATAATTAAGAAAGAAGTCTGTTCTGTTTTATGTCTTACTACCTCAATTTTCCAAATTGCTTCCCTGAAAGTTATAATTTATTAATATGTCTTTAGTTGTGTCATATATGATAATTATGAAGATTAATAAATTAGTCTTAAAAATCTAAAAAAAAAAGAACACATTCCAAAACAAACACCAGAAGCAGAGTTTTAATAAAGGATTTGGATAGTAATTTGAAGTAGAGGATTTATTTGGCAAAAACAGAACTATGTTCAGCAACATGGAACTGAACATTATTTTTTATACAAAATTTAAAGCATATTATATTTCCTTCCTGACTACTTGACAGTCCCCATCTCTTCGAGGGAGATAAGCTTCATCTAAATTATTTCATCTTATTGTTGATTGTCATTTATAACTTTATTGCTACTTCTGTCTCCAGTATTTCTTTGGAAAAGGTGTATGGCTTCACTCATATTCTAATGTATTGTCTATAGCTTATAAGATAAAGTCAAGCATGTATTTGCTAATACTTTTTAAGTTAACCTCTCTTTATACTTAGAAATGTCTCTTACTAGTAGGCTTCCCTAGTGGCTCAGATGGTAAAGAATCTGCCAGCAATATAGGAGACCTGTGTTCGATCCCTGGGTGTCAGGAAGATTCCCTGGAGAAGGAAATGGCAACCTATTCCAGTATTCTTGCCTAGAGAATTCCATGGATAGAGGAGTGTGGCAGGCTACATACAGTCCATGGGGTCGCAAAGAGTCGGACACAGCTGAGTGACTGTAACTCACTCAATTTAACTTTAACAGCAAGTTAGTGGTAGAGCCAGGCTTTGAATAAAAATTTATTAGATCCAAGAGCCAGCATCCCAACTACCGTACCATCATACCTCCATCTTACACACCTAAAACTATTCCTTCCATTCAAATCTCAAGCTCAGAAATGATATCTTTTGTAAAATCCTATTCATGTAAATTCACTGAACATTTCATATTAACACAATAGCCAAGTGATTTCTGTGTAGATGTTAATCTGTATCCGTATCATGTGTGCTTTTTATTTGAATAGGAGACTTTTTTCCTTCCATGCTCACCTCCCATCCACTCTCCCACTATTCTTTTTCATGCTTTTGTAGTCCCTGAACAACTGCCTGATATTAACTCCTCCCGTGCACATTTGCTCAGTCACTTAATTGTGTCCAGCTGTTTGGGACCCTATGGACTATAGCCTGCCAAGCTTTTCTGTCCATGGAATTTTCCAGGCAAGAATACTGGAGTGGGTTGCCATTTCCTCTTCCAGGGGGTCTTTCCGACCCAGGGATGGAAATCATATCTCCTGTGTCTCCTGCATTGACAGGCAGGTTCTTTACCATTGAGCCACCCAGGAAGCCCCCTCCTAAGTCCTCCCACCCCTCCCTTTTTGTTGGAGGACAGAGGGAACAAAAAGCACCCATCAAACTGAGATGGCATCTTGAGACAGGAAAGCAAGACAAGCAGTTTCATATAATCATGTTTCCGTTTATTATATGGTAACTTACTCACAGGGCGGGATTGGGGGAATAATGATCCAGAAGACCTCAAAACTACATTCCACACCACAATGTCCACTGGGACAATTTTACTGTTAAACTAGAGTATGGGGGTAGGTGCTCAAAACAGGACCTGCATTCCCAAGGCAAGATTTATGAATGGGTAACTAGTCTCATGGGAATACCTCAGCAAAGGCTGCATTGTTTGAGGATCAGCAGAGCATAGGGGCCACCTGATCCTAAATGATTATTAAACAGTACCTACTAACTACAAAACACTTGACAACAGAGAAGTGATTCACAGCACAGTACAGTCCTGGGTTGAGTCAGTGAAGACAAAAGGAACTGTTGCCATCTTGGGCATGATGGCGTCAGTTATGTCAATAGTCATATACCTTCCTTACCTGGAAAACTTATTATTGCTGTTGTTGTTTTTATTGTCACTATTATTGTGTATGTATTAGGTTGCTTCAGTTGTGTCCAACTCTTTGTGACCCTATAGAGTGTAGCTTGCCAGTCTCCTCTGTCCATGGGATTTTCCAGGCAAGAATACTGGAATGGATTGTCATGCTCTCTTCCAGGGGATCTTCCTAATCCAGGGATGGAACCGACGTCTCTTCCGCCTCCTGCATTGGTAGGCGGGTTCTTTACCACCAGTGCCACCTGGGAAGCCCATTACCATTAACCATTAAGATATCCCCCTCTGTTGAAGCATTCCCTGATGCCCTCCTCCAGGCAGCATTAGCCCTATATTCTCTCTGCTACCCAAACCCTTCTTACTCTACTCTAGCACTAACTCATTCTGAATATATTTATTGAAAATCAATTATATATCAGGCAGAATATGGGTGGTACAGATACAGTACAAATAAGATAAGCATAGCTCCTATGGATTAATGTTTTTGTGCTTTCTTCTCCCACTAAAATGTAAGCTTCTCAACAGGGGCAATTATTTTATCTTGTACACCTGGTGCTAACAAAGGCCAGATATATAGGAGGTATTCCATAAATGTATCATCCCATTGTTTTAATATGTTATGACTGTCCAGCAATGAAGATGGATCATTATACTATATCTGTTATATACTATAAACAGATATAGTATAATGATCCATCTTCATTGTTTATATCTGTTTATATTTATGTATAATAAAAAATATCTGTTTATATTTATGTGTCTATTTCCAAAATGGAGTTTTTTTGTGTGTGCTCAATTGCTAAATCATGTCCAACTCTTTGAGATCCTGTAGACTGCAGCCTGCCAGGTTCCTCTGTCCATGGGATTTTCCAAGCAAGAATACTAGAATGGGTTGCCATTTCCTCCTCCAGGGGATCTTCCCAACCCAGGGATCGAACCCTTGTCTCCTGCATTGGCTGGCAGATTCTTTACCACTGAGCCACCTGGGAAGAGAGATAAAATGAAGTCTTTATCTTAAAAATATTTCTCCTTCTGATGACACTGGAATGCACAGGAAGTATTCTCTTTGAGAATGAAGGACTTAACACTTCTGTTTGGAATGAGAATGCTACTGGCCTCGAGAGTCATGTCTTACCCTTTCTCAGGCAGCCCACATCAAATGACTGATGTATGTGGGAAGGTGAAGATTCACTCCTCTCACCCCAACCAGGGACAGCTCTGATGATCTGCTCAGCCTTTATCCTACATTACAGCTCAACTTCTCCTCTGCAGACTGCTTCCTTCCCTTCCCTCAGTGTCTATCCCAAGATCACTTCCTAATAACAGACTGCCTCTATCTCAAGTTGGCTTCCCTTCTTTTTATTTATTTATTTTCTTCAATTAGTGATAATCGTGCCTCGGATAAACCTTATCGGTTACAATACTGCCACTGCGAAAAGCTTGGCTGTGCTTCTTAGGACTTCCTGTATCCAAAAATTAACGTATCTGCAAAAGTGGTCTGCACTCCTCTACTTCCTTAACACTTATTTTTTCATCCTTTTGTAATTCTCCCCTAGAAATTATGTTTTCATTAGCTAAATGGGATCACTGCCAAGTAGGGTCAGAAATCACTAACTCTACAACTCTCTCCATCTTTGAAATGGAGAAATACCATTCCTCTTACAACTCTGTCTTTGGCTTCCATCACACTGTACCGTTTGAGTCGTTCTGTTTGAATTGTCTTTCTCGCCTACCTTCACTGGGACTTTTCTTCCTCCTACTTCTTACATGTAGGCACTCCTTAGGTTCACTCCTTTCGTCCTCTTCTAATTCTAAGCAATCTGTCCGGAGTTTCAGTGTAATAATACTGGGGACCCCCTCAACATTAGAGACACTCATGGGACAGTGAGAGTAAGAACAGCCTCTTAAGGGTAAAATAGACCTGGATACCAGGTCAAGCCAACTGAGAAATCGTGGGTAAATTATTAAAACTTTGTTTCATTTCTTTGTCTGAACTGAGTATGATACCAGCCTCACAAGGATACTCCCTACATTTTTTGCTCCCCAAATGCACCGACGCTCTCTTTTACCTCCCTGTGTTCTCACATATTGTGCCTATGCTACAGCATTCTGGCTCTGCCCATCCTCTGACTAACTCCTACTCACCATTCATGTCTCACTTCACTTTTTAAAAAAATATGTTTATTTTTCTATTTGTTTTATTTTTAGCTGTGCTAGGTCTTCGTTGCTGCACGGCCCTTTCTCTGGTTGTGGAGAGTGGGGGCTACCCTCCAGCTGCAGTGCACAGGCTTCTCATTGCTGTGGCTTCTCTTGTTGCCGAGCACAGCCTCTAGGGTTTGTGGCTTCTGGGTTCCAGCGCTCAATAGTTGTGGTACATGGCCTTAGTTGCTCCGTGGCATATGGGATCTTCCTGGACCAGGGATCAAACCCGTGCCTCCTGCATTGGCAGGCAGATTCTTTACCACTTAGCCACGAGGAAGGCCCATTTACTCTTTTTGCATGTTTGTTTGCATGGGTCTTCATTGCTGTGCATGGGCTTTCTCTAGCTGCGTTGAGCAGAGGCTACTCTTCGTTGCAGTGCATGGGTTTCTCATTGTGGTAGCTTCTCCTGTTGTGGAGCACAGACTCTGGACCCACAGTCTTCAGTAGTTGCATCACATGGGCTCAGTAGTTGCAACTCTGAGCTCGAGCTCTGGCTCTAGAGCTCGGTCTCAGAAGTTGTGCTACATGGACTTAGTTGCTCAGCAGCATGCAGGATCTTCCTGGACCAGGGCTCGAACCTGTGTCCCCTGCATTGGCAAGTGGATTATTATTCACATCTCACTTTAGATATTCCTTCCTCTAGCGGGGATTTCCCTGGTGGTCCAGTGGCTGGGCCTCTATGCTCCCAATGCAGGGAACCCAGGTTCCATCTCTGGTCAGGGAACTAGTTTCCACATGCCACAGCTAAAGATCCCACACGCTGCAATAAGACTTGGCACAGCCAAATAAATAAATAGATGTTCCTTCCTCCAGAATGCCCTCTGTAATTCCATTCTCTGAGTGAGTATGTCTTCTATGTCACCCTATACTGTATTCTTCCCTTTCCTGTAGCATTAGCCCATGGAGTTGCTTTGGCTATTTCTTTATCTAGAATCCTCTGTCGGGGCCAGGACTTTGTCCTGGGCACTCTCACTGCCTTAGGGAAGACTCCAAGGCTGGCAGCATTGCTTCAAAGCCCCAGAAGCATTTCACCTTCCTGAGGATGACTTCCGAGGGTTAGTCTCTGTAGCCTCCTCCCCCAAGCTACATCCGCCTCTGTCTCTTTCCCTGGACATCCAGCTGGAAAGTCAACGTTGCTGCATCCCAAGCTATCCTCCTCTCTCCTCACATCATCTTGTTCCAACAATTTCCCTGTATTTGCAACTTCTGGAATTTTGGCAATGAAAAGCTGTCTTGATTCCTCATCATCTCTCATCACACGATGCTCATGACTATAGCCTATCTGCCCAAGTCAGGTGTTCCTGTCTTTCTATTTCCGCTGTCACCTTCCTGCTTAGGCCTCCACTGCTCTGACCTCAATGACCTCATATCCTCCTGGTCAATCTAATCATTTCTCTTCCACACTTAGAAACTACCAAAGGCTCCCGACTGCCTACAGAGTAAAGGAGAAGAAAGGGGAAGGGAGCACGATTGACTGAGTGCCTTGTGGAAGATGTTTTGCCCACATTATCAAATTTAAATAAAGAATAGATTTTTCATCTGACATTCAAGGTTTCCCATGCCATGGTTCCAGCCTTCTTTCCACCCCATCTCTCACCTCTCCACTATGCAAACCTTTCACTCCAGTTGAATATCATATTCTCTCCATCCCAAACACACCCTGAGCTTGCCTAACCCTGCACCTTGACTCCTATTGTTACTTCCATCTGCGCTTCTAGTACTGAAATCTTGTCCATTTTTCAAGATATAACTCAAATGCCACCCACCTTTTAAACCCTTTCCTGACTCTCATGGGATGTGAACTTTAGCTTGGATTTGACTTTACACGTATGCAACCTATAACAATGTTTTTCAAACTCAGTCTCAATACATTATTGGATTATGAAATCAATTTAGTGTGTCACAATTAGAATTTGTTTAAAAAAATGGAATAGGAGATCTCAGAGAATGTCACAAGCACTAAAGTAGGTATTATTTTGTGAAACTTTATTTTAATAATATGTGTGTGTATACTGGGTTGATGTAAAATATTTTTCTTACTGTGGCAGTCAAAAAAAAAGGAAAACCACCACCGTGATCCATATGCATTATTTCAGCAGCCGATTACAAACTCCTTAGACCTAGCAAACTCTACCCTTGCATTCAGTGAGAGCGAACCCTCCACTCTGAGCCCCACTTATTCCAGGGAGCTGCCCTAGGGATTAAAAGACTCAAGGTGAAGAGCAAGGTCCTATCTCTAAGAGAGCTTCTCTTCTATTAAGAGAGACAAAAATAAAAGGCGGGGAGGTGGGGGATGTTCCCTGGTGGTCCAGTGGTTAGGACTTGGTGCTTTCACTGCCAAAGGTGTGGGTTCAATCCTTGGTTGGGAAGCTAAGATCTCACAAGCCACCCAACGTGGTTAAAAAAAAAAAATTTTTAATTTTTAAAAATAGAGAAACATAAAAGAAATTCGGAAAGAAAGTCTACAGTTACTTAAGTAGTTGAGAAGCCATAGAATAGAGCCAAAGACCTACTTAGAGTTCTTGCTCTGACATTTATTAGCTGTTTGTTATTGGGTAAATGGCTTGATTTCTCTGATCTTCAGTCTAGCCAACCAAAAGAATCATCTATACCCAACCTCACATACTTGTGCTAAAATTAAGTGGTCATATATACAAGATTATTTTGTAAGCTATAGAAACGTTCAAAAGTTTTAGGTAAAAACCTGCATGTGCCATTTAGTAAACAAATGAAAATTGATGTAATATAAATTATACAGCTAAATGGGCATTAGATTTTTTTTTTTTTTTTTTTGGCTGCACCTTGAGTTTTGCAGAAATCTTAGTGTCCTGACCAAGGATTGCACCCAGGCCCCAGTAGTGACAGCACTGAGTCCTAACAACTGCACCGCCAGCAAATTCCCTTGTTTTGGTTTCTGCTTATTCATGATAGAAACCCAATTCAAACCATGCTCAAAGAGACATAAATCACACACATAACCCAATGGTACAGTGAATTTGGACAGGGCTTCATCTGGGGACTCAGATAATATCAACCAAGCCACCATCCACTAGTCTCTTTTTACTAACTCCCTCTCACTCTGGGCTCTACTTCAGTCCCAGCATGGTTTATTCTCAGACAGGTTCTGCCTGCATGGTGGAAGCACCATCTGCTCTGGGCTGATGGAATCCTCACCACTAGCAGATAGATATCTTTTCCCTTATTGTTCCAGCAAAAATCTCAGGGAGGGCTCTGACACCTATCTTGGGTTATGAGCCGTATCTTAAACCAAAAATAGTGGTCAGGGGTACCTAAGATATAAGCTGACCCTTGGAGTTAGAGGGTGAGTCACCTGTACTAAAAAGAGGTTGGGGAGGAGTCTTCTCAAGAGGTAGGGTCAGCGGTTCAGAATGACCAAGTTTTCAAAGCTGAATAGGATTAGTTTAGAAAGACATCTCAGTCTCTTCTGTTTAATGTCACCAAACAACATTAGAATAAGGACACACAAACACATATTTGTTCCATTTCATTTCATTCATATAATACAGCACTGAGGATCTACTCTGTGCCAGATACTGTTCTGGACACTGGAAAATAGCAGCAGTTAAGACATACGGGACTTCCCTGGTGGTTCAGAGGTTAAGACTTCGTCTTCCAATGCAGGCTGTGTGGGTTCAATCCCTGGTCAGGGAGCTAAGATCCCACACGCCGTATGGCCAAAAAAAAAAAAAAAAACATAAAACAGAAGCAGAAGGAAAAGAGGGCAGCAGAGGATGAAATGGTTAGATAGCATCACCGGACATGAATTTGAGCAAACTCAGGGAGATACTGGATGACAGAGGAGCCTGGTGTGCTAGAAGGCTCGCAAAGAGTGGGACAGGACTTAGTGACTGAACAACAACAACAGAAACAGAAGCCATACTGTAACAAGTTCAATAAAGACTTTAAAAATGGTCCACATTAAAAAAAATCTTTAAACAAACAAAAAAGACATACAAAATTCCTGCTCTCGGGGAACTTACATTCTGGGACATGGGTAAAGATAATAAGTCAGTAAGTATATGTCAGGCAATGATAAATTCTATTTCAAAAATAAATTTAAAGAGCATGGTAAGAAGCAGTAAGAGCCAGAGGTGGGAGATAAGGACTGTTTTAGAGGGACTGGTTAGGAAAACCTCACTTTGAAGGATAAACCTGACTGAAGTGAGAGAGCAAGTCACAGGAATAACTATCTGGAGGAGAACTTCCAGGAAGAGGGAAAAGAGAGTGTGAAGACCCTGAGACAGAGCCAATGACTTCCACCTGAGCAATGCATGTACACTTAGTAACATATATATTTGCATGTATATGTGAACATATTAGTCCTTTATTTTCCTACATTAGAACATTTGACAGTGATATTCTGAGAGTGATATTAAACTGCGAAATCCTTGGAGTCTTTCTAATATTGATTCAGCTATGTGAGACACCGACGAATCTCACTGAATGTGCAGAGGTGCCTGCCCTGAGAATACCTTGGAACAAGGGCTTCCATTTCCCCACAGAAACCAAAGGCAGGAGAAGCTCAGTGAATGGGGCAGGTGGAGTAATGAGCCATGTGCCACAGTGAGTATCAAGGCTGATGGTAGAGATCCCGGGTGACCCTGCCAAAGTAGGGTGGGGAGACCTTCCCTCCAGGAGTCCTTACCTCTGTCCTTTTGCCCTAATTGCTGTGGACGTGCCAGGGAGCACAAAGTGGCTCCTGAGGGTGGTTCCCACTGATGCTGGGTAAAGGTCCCTAATTCAGAATCAAAGACTAATACAAAGTAAAACTTCCTCTGATCTTGAGCCTTGGCAAGGGTTATGTTGCCGTGAAGAGGAACAGTTTGGGGTGGGGCATGTGTGTGATGGGTAGAAGGGAGTGGAAGAAGTCAGAAGGCAAGAGACCTGCCCTCCCTAATTGTTCGGTAGTTTCCCTGAACTTGAACCCTCATCACCTACCAGGCTCTGCTCTTCTCCCAGAAAGGCTCTTTTCCTTGAATTGCAGTGACTTCTGACATGTTTGATGTTAATACTTTACTGTCCATTGGTCCACATCTTCTTTATTGTCATATAGATATGTTCTTTGCTTATCTGCTTATATTAATTTTCATAGAGCGTGAATTCTTAGACTGTGTTTGTGAGCAATACATTCTAAATTTATTTCAGTGTCTACCTTAATTGCTCATTGCAAGGAGGCCCCAATAAAGGCTTTTTGATGATTTTGACTGCCAAGATTACACTAGAAATGGAAGGTTACTTCTTATAATTTTGGGATACTGCTCCTCTCTTACAAGTCTTCTCTCACAACTTGGTTTCAAGCTGGGCTTGCCTGAAACCTTCTAGTTTGATGATAGGAGACCTGGATCTTCCTTAAATTCACCAAAAACTTCTATGTGACTCTATATGCTTCACTTTCACAGTCTTCTAGTCCAAGACAAAAAAAATCTCACAGGGTTTGAAGGTAGGGGAGAGAGATAAAATAAGAAAGTAGATGTAGACGGGCTTTAGGACATAACTGGAGGAGAATGGAGATACACATATGTGTGTATGTATAGCTGAGTCCCTTTGTTGTTCACCTAAAACTATTACAACACTGTTAATCGGCTACGTGAAAGTTGCTCAATCCTGTCTGACTCTGTGACCCCATGGACTATACAGTCCATGAATTCTCCAGGCCAGAATACTAGAGTAGGTAGCCTTTCCCTTCTCCAGGGGATCTTCCCAAACCAGAGAGAGAACCCAGGTCTCCCGCATTGCAGGCAGATTCTTTACCAGCTGAGCTACATGGAAAGCCTTAATTGGCTATATCCCAATACAAAACAAAAAGTCTTTTTAAAAAGTCATAGAACATAGGATCCTGTCTCAAGTCTACACATCCTTTCTTTCAGGGCCTGTCCTCTGAAACACTTCTTTCTCCCCACAAGCATAATTCTTCTTGCAGGCATCTTGGGTTCCTAGTCCTGGTGTGAAGGGTGAAGAAGGGGCCACCCAGTGTAAGTCAGTGTATCATCTTTTGCAGGGATGCCTCTGGATGTCTCCTTTTACCTCAGCTTTGCCACTTCTTCTTTACAGTCTTTCAAAGAGCTAGTGTTCTAAACCTGGATCCTCACTTATGTTCCCATTCTACTGTTTCTAAGAGAAAGACTCAGAGGGAGGAGATAAGATGGCTAGAGTGTCAGAGACTTCACACTAGAGAGAAATGTGGTGAACAATCAAACGGTGAGCACTAAAAGTTTCAGAAGACAGAAAAAGCACAGGCAAAATAAACTCTAGGTGAGTGAAAGACCTAAAGTTGTAAAACAAAACCTTCAAAATTATCTGGAAAAAAAAGAATATACTCATAATCTAATTTCTTACATCAAATTATAAAAAAAGGGCAATTTTGATAAAATTTATTATAACAAATTTAAAACCTCCTACATAAAAGACATCTTAAGGTTAAAATATAAATGACAGGGAATGGGGAGAAGTTATCTGCAACATACAAATATATTAGAAAAAGATGGGTATATGTACAGGATTCCTACAAACCAGCAACAACAACAATAATAGAGATGATAAACAACCCAATAGAAAAATGGACAAAGGCATGAATAATTTCCAGAAGAAGAATTCCAAATAACCAATAATATATAGAAAAACTTACTCTACCTCGCTAGTAATCGGGAAAATGCAAAATCAACAATGAGATTCATTTCACATCTATTGGATTCACAATAACCTAAAAGTCTGACCATTTTAAGTGTTGGCGATGATGTGAAGAAACTAGGAGTCTCATATCCTGTAAAACAGACACAATCACTTTGGAGAGCAACTTGACAATACATATTTACTGAAGTTGAAAATGCACATATATTTGGAACCAGAAAATCTGCTGCCTTACAGCAGTATTTTTCAATCCATTAGTAGGTCATGAATAAATTTATTGGATACATTCAGCATTTTACAAAAAAGGAATAGAACAGAAAATAGAGTGCATGTAGCAAAAGTAGGTATCATCTTATTAAACATTTATTTCATACATGAGCAGGGTCTTGATATAAAGATGTTTCTCACTATGAGTTACAGTTACATAGAAAAACATTCTGAAAACACTGTTTAAGAGAAACTCTCATTAATAAAAACAAGAAGACATGTTAAAGCCTGTTCCCTGTAATTTAGAGTTTGTAATAATGAAACATTGAAAATGAAGTACATGTCTATTGGCAGCAAATAAACAAATTGGAGTGTATTTATGTGATGGAACACCACACAGCAGCTACAATTAATGAGCTTGGTCTATGTGGATGAATTTTGAAGACAGAATTGAGGGAAACAAAACAAAAATGTCACACTAAACAAATTATATGAATTTTACAAACATTTAAAAATACTATATAGTATATATCCACAAGTATGTATCTATATATACATACTATATACCACAAGTAGTATATAGTACATGTATTTTTTTTAAAGCATTAGAAGTAGACTGATATAAAAGGGATACCTAAAGGAAGGAAAAGAAGTAGGACTTGGGAGGAAAAAATAGATATGATACCATTTACTCATTTTGGGTGGTGGATATATTGATGAATATTATAATATTCTTTGTTCTTTTCCTTGAAAAATTTTTAACACGTAAGAAAAAATAAATGGAATTATGAATTTTTAATCTTGCTCTGAGTATCATAAAGTTGCATTAACCACTGGTTATTAAAATTCTTTTATCCTGCGATTCTTTTTTCCAGTGCCTGAAGAAGAATAATCTGCCCGAAATCAGCCTGTCAAACTCAATAAACTAGTATCTAGAGGCAGCAAATCACTGTGTCTATTATCTGTACTAGTGTTGCCAAAATATTGTCTCCCTGTCCACTGATGCTGAATAGAAATACAGAGACAGAGTTTGGAGTTTGGAGACGGTGCCCCCTTCTCTTAGTAACAGGGAGAGGTTTTTTATCCTCCTGAAGGTCTTGCTTCTTTTTTTTTTTTGGCAAAGTTTCAAAATGGCCACAGCTGGCATCCGGCAACTCAGCAGCTGGGGTCTGGTGTCACTAAAGCTACCAGCTCATAATCTTTTTTGAAATGTAGAGTGCTACAAGAGAATATAGGGGAGAGAAGAAAGCCAGGTGCAGAGTACAACTCATATGTAGTCAAGAGAGCGATTAGCCTTGTTTAGTTTTTTGAAGGACAAGTCCAGCTATGAGTGTTTGTTAGTAGTAATAGCTCAAAAATAACCAAGATTGCTTAAGTCTTGCAGGCCTCTTGGGCTGGTATTATGGAGTCCCACACCAGAGTCACACCAAAGGCACAGAAGCAAAGCCCAGTACTAAGGTCCCTGGAACTGACTGAGCCCCATTGCAACCATTGCCAAAAGCCCACTTGCTTTTTACAGGTCAGCTTCCTGATCTTAAATGAGGCAAAAATACCCACCCCTGTACTCACCGTATAGCATCCTAACCAATCACCTAACGCCACCCTTCCAGCAGGAATTTTCTCTGTCTTGAAACTACAAAAATTGGCTACTAACCCACGAAAAGTGTCAGCTCTCCCTTGAGCTGGCTTGCTGTTCTAACAGTATCTCCCAGAAATGAACTCTGTTCTCCCCTGGGTCAGGTCTCCCTTGAGCTGACCCACCGTTCTAACAGCATGCCATCAGCTCTTCCTGGCCTGTCAGGAGGTCGGCCTGCAGTGCTTGCAGCACCCACATTATCTCTGCTCTTTGTTCTTAATAAATTCAGTCCTTTCTGCAATACTCTATGTCTGGAAATTCTTTTCCAACCCGAGTTTGGACTGCCACAACAAGTATGTGGTGACAAAGGCCACTCACTCATTTCTGAGTGAGGCCACTCACTCACTCATTTTGCTGAAACACTAGCAAAAGAGATTTTTCTTTCCCTGAAGCTTCAGCCTTTGGTCTTCACATAATCTATTCCCTCTTCTCAGAAAGTCTTTCCTCCATTGTCTGCCAGTCAATCTCCAATTTACCTTCCACTATGTGGTTCAATTCTTACTCTCTTCATGGTGAGACCAGAGGACAAGATGTATCTTTGGCTGTTGATGTCAGACCACACCACACACCTTCCCAGGCCTCTTCTGGATACTCTCAGACTCCCCCCTGGCCCCAAACCCCAATTCAGGAAAGTCTGAGATGGGCACTGTATTGGATATCTTTGTGCAACAGGAGTTAAGCATTTTGGGACATGAAGATTAACAACTAGAATGAAAGGGGTGGGTCAGAGGCTAATGGTATTCACTATATATAGTTTTCAAAACTATTCTATAAATATACATGGTGGTGGTTTAGTTAATAAGTCATGTCTAATTCTTGCAACTCCATGAACTGTATCCTGCCAGGCTCATCTGTCCATGGGATTTCCCAGGCAGGAATGCTGGAATGGGTTGCCATTTCCTTCTCCAGGGGATCTTCCTAACCCAGGGATTGAACCTGGGTCTCCTGCTTGGCAGGCAAATTCTTTACCAACTGAGCCACCAGGGAAGTCCCATAAATACATATAAACATATAAAATTTAGTAGATGCCCTTCTTTTCTCTCCTTCCCTTCATCAACCACTGGGAATGAGCTTCTCCTGTTCCTCAAAAAAGACAGTCTTCATGGATGACCTTGTCACCACCAGAATTTAGCAATTTACTACTCCTTCCTTTAACTTTCATTGTACCTTGACGTTTCTCTGTTACATCTATTACATGAGAACATAATTATTTTTGAATGTCAACCATCTCTACTAATCCTGAGCTTTCTTAGAAAACTTTTATTTTTTTTTTTTTTTTGGCTGGGTCTTTGCTGCTTTGCACGAGTTTTCTCTAGTTGTGGTGAGTGGGGGCTGCTCTCTAGTTACAGTGCACGGGCTTCTCACTGAAGCGGCTTCTCGTATGGCAGAGCATGGGCTCTAGCTCACACGGACTCAGTAGTTGCAGTTTGCAGGCTTGAGGGCTTAAGTTCCCCATGGCATGTGGAATCTTCCCAGACCTGGGCTTGAATGCATGTACTCTACATTGCCAGGCAGATTCTCAACCACTGGACCACAAGGAAAGTCCTGTTGCTTTTTATTTCTTTCTGTTGCTTTCAAAGACTTATTAGCAACAACATCGAAAACTTAAAACTGTGAGGTCCTAACCCCAGGATAATTCATTAAATCTGTGTTAATTTTTTTGGCTTTTTTTTCTGGTGACACTGCCCCACTTGCAGCTTGCAGGAATCTTAGTTCCCTGATTAGGGACTGAACCTAGGCCACAGCAGTGAAAGTGTCAAGTCCTAACCACTGGACCACCAGGGAACTCCCACTCCTGTATTTTTAAGTGATTCCATCCAATGACCTCTATAACCTTGCAGAACTAGCACTGACTGAGGTTGTATCAGGTTGCATCCTCCCAAGCAAAACAAAATATCATATATATATATATATACTGGACATTATGGACCTACAATAGGACACTTTGTAAGAACAAGAAATATAAGGAAACTTCCTTTCAGAGGAATTATTATATTTTAAATTATTTATTTGTTTACATTTTTTACTACGCTGGGTCTGTGGACACGGAACAATAGACTGGTTCCAATTTGGGAAAGGAGTTTGTCAAGACTGTATATTGTCACCATGCTTATTTAACTTTTATGCAGAGTACATCATGTGAAATGCCAAGCTGGATGAAGCATAAGCTGGAATCAAGATTGATGGGAGAAATATCAATAACCTCAGATATGCAGATGATACCACCCTGATGGCAGAAAGTGAAGGGGAACTGAAGAGTCTCTTGATGAAAGTAAAAGACGAGAGTGAAAAAGCTGGCTTAAAACTCAACATTCAAAAAACGAAGATCATGGCATCCAGTCCCATCACTCCATGGAAAATAGATGGAGAAACAATGGAAACAGTGACAGATTTTATTTTATTGTGCTCCAAAATCAGTGCAGATGGTGACTGTAGATATGAAATTAAAAGACACTTGCTCCTTGGGAAAAAAGTTATGACCAACCTAGACAGCATATTAAAAAGCAGAGAAATTACTTTGCTGACAAAGGTCCATCTAGTCAAAGCTATGGTTTTTCCAGTAGTCATGTGTGGATGTGGGAGTTGGACTATAAAGAAAGCTCCAAGGAACTGATGCTTTCGAACTGCAGTGTTAGAGAAGACTCTTGAGAGTGCCTTGGACTGCAAGGAGATCCAACCAGTCCATTCTAAAGGAAGTCAGTCCTGAATATTCATTGGAAGGACTGATGCTGAAGCTCCAAAACTTTTTCTATCTGATAGGAAGAGCTGACTCATTGGAAAAGACCCTGATGCTGGGAAAGATTGAAGGCAGGAGGAGAAGGGGATGACAGAGAATGAGATGGTTGAATGGCATCTTCAACTTAATGGACATGAGTTTGAGCAAGCTCTGAGGTTGGTGATGGACAGGGAGGCCTGGTGTGTTGCAGTCCATGGGGTCACAGAGTTGGACAGGACTGAGCAACTGAACTGAGCTGGGTCTTTGCTGCTTCTTGCATGCTTTCTCTAATTGCAGCAAGCGGGGGATACTCTCGTTGCAGAGCACGGGAGCACGGTCTCTAGGCATGCAGGCTTCGGCAGCTGTGGCTCAAGGGCACTAGAGCGCAAGATCAGCAAGGGCTTAGTTGCTCTGTGGCATGTGGGATCTGCCCAGACCAGGGACTGAACCGGTGTCCCCTGCCTTGCAAGGCAGATTCTTAACCATTGGAAGATCAGGGAAGCCCCCCTGAGGAATTAATCTGAGAAGAAAAATATTACCTTATATTCAGGTACTTGTTCAGTTGCTAAGTCATGTCCAACTCTTTGCGACCCCATTGGCTGCAGTGCACCAGGCTTTCCTATCCTTCACTATCTCCCCGAGTTTGCTCAAACTCATGTACATTGAATAAGTCATGTCATCCAGCCATCTCTTCCTCTGTTGTCCCCTTCTCCTCCTGCCCTTAATCTTTCCCAGCATTGGGGTCATTTTCAATGAGTCAGCTCTTCCTATCTGGTGGCCAAAGTATTGGAGTTTCAGCTTCAGCATCAGTCCTTCCAATGAATATTTAGGATTGATTTCCTTTAGGATGGACTGGTTGGATCTCCTTGCTGTCCAAGGGACTCTCAAGAGTCTTCTCCAACACCACAGTTCAAAAGCGTAGTTCTTCAGTGCTCAGTCTTCTTTATGATCCAACTCTCACGTCCACACATGACTACTGGAAAAACCATACCTTTGACTACACAGCCCTTTGTTCTCAAAGTAATGTCTCTGCTTTTGAACACGCTGTCTAGGTTTGTCATAGCTTTTCTTCCAAGGAGCAAACATCTTTTAATTTCATGGCTGCAGTCACTGCAGTGATTTTGGATCCTAAGAAAATAAAATCTGTCACTGTTTCTACTTTTTCCTTATCTATTTGCCATGAAGTGATGGGACAAGGTGCCATGATCTTAGTTTTTGAATGCTGAGTTTCAAGCCAGCTTTTTCACTCTCCTCTTTCACCTTCATCAAGAGGCTCTTTAGTTAGGTATCTATTCATTTAATATTTAATGAGCACCACTTGTGTGTAAGGCACTGTGCTAGGAACTGGAAATATAGTGAGTTTAGAATCTCACAGGGAGGAATCATTAAGTGTATAATGCCACCACTAATTAATTATGATTATTTAAGCACCATGAAGGATAAGTTTAGTTAGCTACAAGATGAATAACTGGGGAACCTAAGTCTGTGGGGTTAAAAGTCTCCTATAATCATGCTGCTTATGTACAGTGCAGCAGTAATTCATGTGCCCAATTGGTCTGGGTTTAAATTTTAACTCAAATACTGAGTAGGTTATTTAACCTCTCTTTCCTTACTTATAAGGGGCTTCCCTGGTGGCTCAATGGTAAAGAATCTGCCTGCCAATGCAGGAAACAAGGGTTCTATCCCTGGGTTGGGAAGATCCCCTGGAGAAGGAAATGGCAACCCACTTCAGTACTCTTGCCTGTGAAATCCCATGGACAGAAGATCCTGGTGGGCCATAGTTCATGGGGTGATTAAAGAATCAGACACAACTTAGCAACTAACAACAACAACAATAGTATCTACCTTTTGAAGTTATAGTGAGAATTAAATGAGTTTATACACTAAGAACAACATGACACACAGTACCTACCCAATAAATGTTATCTTTTGTTACCATTTCAGCTGAAACCTGAAAGACAAGCCAAGAGGAAAAAGGAAGGAAGAAATGCTAAGTAGAGAGCTACATTTGCAAATCCTAAATGAAATCAGTCCTGAATATTCATGGAAGGACTGATGCTGAAGTTCCAATACTTTGGCCACCTGATGCAAAGAACTGACTCATTGGGAAAGACCCTGATGCTGGGAAAGACTGAAAGTGGCAGGAGGAGAAGAGGACGACAGAGGATGAGATGATTGGATGGCATCACCGACTTGATGGACACAGTTTGAGCAAGCTCCGGGATTTGGTGATGGGCTGGGAAGCCTGATGTGCTACAGTCCATGGGGTTGCAAAGAGTCGGATACCACTGAGAGACTGAACTGACTGAACTGACATGTGCAAAAGCCCAGAGGCATAAAGTTGTCTGGCCTGTTCTAAAACTGAAAGGTCAATGGTTCTTAGCATAGAAAGCTAAGGGGAAAGAGATACCATGAGATATGAGATGAGGCCGAGAAGGTAGGCTGAGATCAGTAATGCAAGACCTTGTAGGCCAGGTTAAGGAGTCTGAACTTTATCCTTGGAGTCCGAGGAAACTTGAAAGGTTTTACAAAAGGGTGCGACAATCTTAGATTTACAACTTCAAAAGCATTCTCTGGGTACAGCATGGAGAACTAATTGGAAGCAGGCCAAAATAGATGAAAGGGAAACCGGTAAGGAGGCTGCTCTGGCAATTTAGATTAGAGGCTTGTCACTTAGACTAGGGTAGTGGCACAGAAGAGAGAAGGAAGCTGGATGACTGAAGAAAGAGAAGACAGAGCTGACAAGACTTAGTGCGTGCATATTAAGATGAGGGGGCATGGAGGAAGAGGCAGTATATAGTAAATAAATAATTGAGGAAGGAATGAATGAATTCCTGTGTGCCTGTCATATTGTTTTACCACATGAAACACCTTTTCTCTAGTCCATCCTTCCAGGCAAAATTCCTTCTCATTTCCTCCACAAACTTGTCTCTGATTGATCTTAGCCCCATCTTTCTGGGATATTCTAGAATTTTAGAGCTGAACAATTTTTTTTTTTTTTTGGTCACAACACACGGCATGCAGAACTTCTGTGATCAGGGATCAAATGCACGCCCCCTGCATTGAAAGTGCAGAGTCTTAACCGCTGGACCACCAGGGAAGTCCTAGAGCTGAACATTCTTGAGAAATACATTGAGGGCTGTTGAGAGGACTTAGGAATTGTCTGAAGATGGAAATCATGCATTAGTCAACTTTCTGTCCCACCCATCCCCATCTTGCAGAAATACACTCATTTATAGAAATTTTCCTCTGATTACATGAGTGGTTCAAGCATAAACAACCTATGCGACTATAAAGCTCTGTGACCCATAAAGCAATACACACCATGGGAACATTCACAACTGTCTTCTTCTTGGGTCTTCAAAGAAGTCTTATAAAAATAGGTACCACTGTAGAGGAAATAAACTTATAACTAAAGTGACATGTCCAAGGTCACACACGCACTAAAGGGAATGGCAGGGCTCAGATTTGAACCTAGACCCCTGGTCCAAATGGGATGGACTTTCTACTACACTGCCAGCCCTCCCACGGTAGGTGAATATTCGTATGTACCCAAGGGGATTATTAACTCTTGGAAGCAACTGAATGCCACTGTTAGGGGAACCACTGACCAAAACAGCTCAGTCAATGGCCACTGTGGCCACTGACCTTCAACACCCCCTGAAAGGAGTTCAGGGTGGAGACCAGAAATGGGGCACTCTGTGCTGTGAGAAAAACTGGCAGAACAGACCTAGAGATAACTATTTTCAGAAGATTTTATGAGCCCAAGTTCTTGCGTCTTCTATATCTAGAAAGGCACAGAGACTGTTAACAGTAACATCTGCTTTGGCCATTGAGGAGGGAAATGTTAATACATTCAAAAGTCAAAACAGACTAACTGGTTCATTCAAGGTAAAATTGGGTGACCGTTGTGGATTTCAGACACGTTCCTGTATTGCTGAGAACAGCTATGTCAGACTAGCTTAGAATGGCATTGCTGCTGCTGCTGCTGCTAAGTCACATCAGGCGTGTCCAACTCTGTGTGACCCCATAGACGGCAGCCCACGAGGCTCCCCCATCCCTGGGATTCTCCAGGCAAGAACACTGGAGTGGGTTGCCATCTCCTTCTCCAATGCATGAAAGTGAAAAGTGAAAGTGAAGTTGCTCAGTCATGTCCGACTCCTAGCGACCCCATGGACTGCAGCGCACCAGGCTCCTCCATCCATGGGATTTTCCAGGCAAGAGTACTGGAGTGGGTTGCCATCGCCTTCTCCCTAGAATGGCATTAGCCATTCTCAAATCAGTGTCCACTAGTAGCTGCAATCTTACGGTTTCAAGGTATCTGTCAGGCAAGTGTAATCTCCTCGGTTCTGTCTCGTCTCAACAAAAATTTGAAGCGACGGACATTTAAGCCCTCGGTGCATCACAGCTCTTGGACAGACTCTGTTATAGCTCTCGGTTCTTGAACAGATGGTCAGTGTTACAGCTCCATGTTACAGCTCAGTTTTATTTAGAAAATATCAGGAAAATACATCCTCGAGGCGTGAAGGAATGCTGACCCAAAGACTCGAAGAGAAGAGAGAGCCCAAGCCCTTTGGCTACTCTTTTTATATGTTTTTTCCTCCCCCCAGGCCTTCCCTGTGTAAATTGGGCTAGCCAGGAGTGCTGTTTGTTCTACCTGAGGTCCTCACTCCAGTCCTCGGACCTTCCTTTAACCTTGCTTTGTTCTGTTTTTGCGGGCTTTTCCCTTCCTTATCTTTCAGCCACCCCCATTTTGGATTCCTGTTTCCTATTCTAACTACCTAACAGTATCCTCTTGTAACTATTAAATATTTTAGAGAATAAAATTGTTTTAGATCAGATATTAATCAAAAAGGGGAGACATAAGTAATGGCCAATAGCTTCTGTTATATATATGTTAATACTACATCAGGAGTTAAAACTTAGATAAAATTAGACAACTGGCAGGACTTCCCTGGTGGCATAGTGGATAGGAGTCCACCTGCCAATGCAGGGGACACGGGTTTGATCCCTGGTCCAGGAAGATTACACATGCCTCAGAGCTACTGGGCCTGTGTGCCACAACTAGAGCCCACGCTCCACAACAAGACAGGCCACTGTAACAAAAAGCCCATGAACCACAAAGAAGAGTGGCCCCTGCTTGCAGCAACTAGAGAGAGCACTCACGCAGCAACAACACCCAGTGCAACCAGAAATAAATAAATAAAAATGAAAAAATAAACAACTGGCTATCTTGTTCCAAGTCTCCCTTGAAGTGCAAGTCCAGACTGAGTTTCAGGCTTAGTCTCCTAAATTCCCAAGGGATTGAGATCTTACTCATACTAAACTCAGATCCAGGACTTAGAACTCAGAAATACTTCCAATTCAGTGTTTATTCTCCAAATTGAGGTAGGACTATACAGCCATGAAATTAAAAGATGCTTACTCCTTGGAAGAAAAGTTATGACCAATCTAGATAGCATATTGAAAAGCAGAGACATTACTTTGCCAACAAAGGTCCGTCTAGTCAAGGCTATGGTTTTTCCATAGTGGTCATGTATGGATGTGAGAGTTGGACTGTGAAGAAAGCTGAGCGCCAAAGAATTGATGCTTTTGAACTGTGGTGTTGGAGAAGACTCTTGAGAGTCCCTTGGACTGCAAGGAGATCCAACCAGTCCATTCTGAAGGAGATCAGCCCTGGGATTTCTTTGGAAGGAATGATGCTAAAGCTGAAACTCCAGTACTTTGGCCACCTCATGAGAAGAGTTGACTCATTGGAAAAGACTGATGCTGGGAGGGATTGGGGGCAGGAGGAGAAGGGGATGACAGAGGATGAGATGGCTGGATGCCATCACTGACTTGATGGACCTGAGTTTGAGTGAACTTCAAGAGTTGGTGATGGACAGGGAGGCCTGGCGTGGTGCAATTCATGGAGTGGCAGTCGGACACGACTGAGACTGAACTGAAATGATGCCTCATTTTAGCAGGAAATGGCCAGAGCCATCATCACCCAGTTTCCTAAATTAAAACTCAGCAGGACTCCCTGGGGCTTCAGAATACAAATCCTTTCTGTGTCCCTTGTTTCTTGTTTGTAGGATATAAACTTCCTTCAGCCTCCTGGACCTTCCCTGAGCTTCAAAGGGCAAATTCACACAGTTGCTAATCAGGGAAGAGAGGCGATGTAAAAACCAGGGAGGAATAGTCGAATAGTGGTACAGCCTTGGGGCAAGGTCCTGGTTCCTCCTCAAGGAATATGCCTAACAATACCTCTGAGTTCTTCTGCAGAACTGGAGCCCCTACCCAGGCAGAGGATGGTAATGCCAAGCTGAGCACAAGATTCCTGAAGCACTGCCTTGTTAACTGCGCCACCAATAATCAGAGGAAAAGTCACACAACCTACAGCCCTCACCCCAAATTTTGCCTTCCTTTGCTTGGCCCAGCGATGACCATCCTGTTAGACCTCATGCTTGGCCACTGTCTGCTTCAACTGTTTACACGGTTCATTTCTGACAGGGTCCAACAGTCAGGTCCAACTGTTACTATTAGGATGAATGCTAATTTGAGGCACAGAATACCTTGATTTAGATCAGGTGGCAAGAGATTTCTACTAGGCAGGGCTATGCCCACTCTCAGCAGGAAGTAGTTACAGAACAAAGAGTCCCGTGCCCCAGTTCCCAAAGAATGTCTTGAGAATGATGTCTCAGCAGGGGGTTGTTAGGGGAGCCACTGACCTGATCAGGCAAGATCGTAACCACTTGCATGAGTTATCTTAAAACAGCAGGTCCTGGTAAGGAAGTGGAACTACAAGCTACTACCAACCAGAGGAATTCGGGAAAGGTGAAAGAGAGGAGATGCCAGTATGTATGATTTTGGCAAGGCAACAGTGGGTGGTGGTGTAAAATGAGATCTTGATTCCTTGCCCAGGAATTGAACCTGAGTAGCCTGGATGGAAATCTGGAATCCTAGCCACCAGACCAGCAAGGGCTAGAGGTAGAGCTGTTTTTCCCTGGATCTTTGCCCCCAATGAAAAAATTTATTTCTCACGGAGGCAAAAACTAAACGCAGGTACAAAGTTTAGAGATATAGCACAACCAAAAGTGGGAGAACACAGAGAGAAATAGTTTGTTAAGATAGAAGCAAGGCAGAGATGTGTATCAGGAAAGAAAGGGTGTGGGGTGTTTCCCTGAATAAGGAGTGTAGTGAAGAGGTGGTTAAGTCATTTATATAGGTCAGTTCTTCCAGGTCTTTGTCTACCTTTAGCCAGTTATCTAGTTTCTTTTTCCACATCTGACCTGCCTTAGGACCCTTCCCACTATGACTGCGCAGGTTTTGTCCAAGATAGATTTCAGTCCAGGAGCCCATGGGATCACGTATTAGCATCATATATTATGGAGTGGAGCTCCCGCCTCCTTTTGACCCCCAAGGAGAGTTTCTGCACATGTGAAATGTCTCCTTTGCCCCAAGAATGGGAGGTGTGTGATTACCTCTTATCGTCTTTTAATAGGGTTTAGTCCCACTCTGTCCCTGCCATAAAAATGCCTAATGTCTGGTTATTTATTTTCTTCCTTTTGCTGAGATCTCAAAATATAGACAGGAGTCCAGTCATAAATATGTAGTCCTAGAGCCCATTTGTCTTTTGCTTCAGGAAATGTATAGGCGGCTGGTGATGAATGGCGCTCATCCCAGGAAGCGTGAACAGGAGCCCAGTTATAAATGCCTAGACTGAAGCCCATCCATTTCCTGCCTCACATACGTCCTACCAACCTCCCCAAATCCTTCTCACTGGAATCCATCTTGGCTGGGTGATGCACGTGCCACCAGAAAGGACCCTTAGAATAATTTGCCAGAGACAACCAGAAAACTAACTCCATCATCATAAAACCTGAAGCTGAGCCAAGTGGCAGAGCAGTTCTGGGTTCCCTTACCCTGCTGCTCTCTGTCCAGACGCCCCTACCTAATGAAGTCTCTTGCTTTGTCAGCATATGTATCTCCTCATACAATTCATTTCCGATTATTAGATGAAAAACCCACTCTCTGGCCCTAGCTGGGGTTCCCCCTTCCTGCAACATCACTTCTGGCAATCCCTCCCAGTTTCAGGGATTAATGAATGTAGTCAAACATGTTTATTGGGCAACTACTAATGCGGGAGACCCAGGTTCCATCCTTGGGTCAGGAAGATCCTCTGGTGAAGGAAATGGCAACCCACTCCAGTACTCTTGCCTGGAAAATCGCATGGATGGAGGAGACTGGTAGGCTACAGTCCAAGGAATCGCAAAGAGTAGGACACGACTGAGCGACTTCACTTCAGGCGACAGGCATGACACCTAGCGGTGGCGGAACAGTACAACAGTAACTAAGGCAAGAAGGTGCTTGCCCTCAGGCTGGTTCAGGCACCTGGTCAAAAGAAACAAACGTATAAACGATGTGGTTAAACGCTATAAAGAAAATACACGGAAGGTAATGGGAGAAAATGCATGTCCTTCTGGTCAGAGACAGCCTCCCACAAAAGTGACATTAAGGTTGAGACCCAAGCTTGGTCTTCAAGAGGCACTTAATGAAAGACATTATTCCCACAGACCTCCTTTGAAAAACGCCCACAAAAGGGAACGGCGTAAGTGGTCCACGCAGGGGCCGCTCCCAGACCGCCAACCTTCGCGGCCAGACCTTGACTGGCACTAGAGGGCGCCGGGGGTCCTCCCAGGACCAAGGAGGAGCCGTGGCCAGAGGCCCTGCCTAACTGCCCTCTGGCACCTGCCGCCCCAAAGCCTGGCGGCACACGGACAGAAAACAAGGGCGGTGGTGCCAGGAAACCTGGAGGCCCTAGAGCTTCTCCAGGGGTCACCAGACCCTCAAAGAGCGAGCTTCGCAGAACCACAACCCAACCAAGGCAGATACTCCCTTGCTCCCTCTGGGATAGCCGGGTTCCGGCGTCTCTAAACCAGGAAGTGCTGGTGGCATCCAATCCTAGACCTCCTTCCGCTCTTAACCTTCGCGTCCACGGCTCGCCGCGGGGGCGCGCGAGGCCAGCGGTCTACGGTTACCAATGAGCTCTCAGGAAAGACGCATGCGTTGTCGAAGGAACGCAACGTACGGGAACTTTGACCTGAAGACGACTTTCCCCTGTCTGCCCCTCCCTCGCTGTGAAGATGGCGCTCTCCAGAGTGTGTTGGGCTCGGGCTGCTTTGTGGGGTTCGGCGGTGCCCCCTGGACTATATGTCGTCCGAAGGCTGCAGTTTGTTCGCTCTGGCCTGACCTGGGGGGCCCCTCGGTGAGGGACTTGGAGAGAGAAAAACATTTTTGACGTTCAGGCCCTGCCAGTGTCTCAATATTGTTTGCATGCTGTCTTAATTCTCAGGGCTCTACGCCCTGGCCCCTGGATTTTTATTCTTCCGCTAAGAAGTCGCATCCGTATCCCTGCTAGAGACCTGGCTTCCTGACCCTCTCAGTTCTCAGCGCCGCGTGTTGCCTGAATTCTCCACGTGTCCCGAGCCGCCCTTTTTCGGCTCAAGATTTTACTGCTGCTTACCTGGATCTCACCTCTCTGGCTTTAGCCTGCTGCTCAAATTGTCCCTCAGGCCTGCTTTCTCCAGGCTCACCACTCCCCCGACATTCATTCTTGTCTGGCCTCTTATCTGCCTTATCTGTTTTTCTCAGTCTAATTGCTTATCTCTCCGTGATCTCAAGATCTTCCTTGGATTTCAGAAGTTTCAGGTCTTAGCATACATTCTCTGAAGCCTGTGTTTTACGTTTACGTGCGGAGAAGCGAGTTCCAGGGCTGGTTCCCAGATAGTCTCTTTCATCTTCCTTGTAGGTCTTCAAAGCTTCATCTTTCTCCAAAGGCAGATGTGAAGAGCTTGATCTCTTATGTGGTGACCAAGACAAAAGTGATTAATGGGAAATACCATCGTTTCTTGGGTCGTCATTTCCCCCGCTTCTATGTCCTGTATACAATCTTCATGAAAGGTAAAGACAAAACTAAAATAAAAATCCATTGGATCAGCTCTTGGGCAGTGTCAGAGAGAATAAGTAAGATCATTTCCGGCTCTGCATGGGGGGGTGTGAGCTGGTGTGTCTTGTGTTTCATAAATGCTTGAGCTGCTTCTTACAAGGTAGAGCTTCTTGAGGATGTTTCTAGAAGGATAATATGAGAAACAACTTCTCACAACACCTAGGAGGAATATAGGTATTTTTGCACTTTGCTTAACCACACATCTGCTTATAGTAGAAATTATTTGTCATGCACAAGGCAGAGATCCATAGCTGCACAGACCTGCCCTGTGATTTATCAGTTCACCTGGCTTGTAAGAAAATGTGGTTTAATGTTTGTCACAGATCTCTCCTCGGTGGCATGTTGTGAAAAGAGCACTGTATGTACTTGGTTTCTGAATGTTTCAGTTAAAATCAGAGCTCTGCTAGTTACTAAGAGATGGTACAATGTCAAGCATCCACTCTGAAGCCAGACTGCCTGGGTTCAAATCCCAGCTTGTCACGCTAGCTGTGTGATTGGACTTGTTACCTAACCTCTCTGTTCTTTGGTTTTCTCATTTGTAAAATGAGGGTAGTAATAGAACCTACCCATCGACTGCATAGTTATGAAGATTAAATAAATTCTTACATGTAAGCTCCTTAGGACCTAATACATAGTAAGCACACAGTAAGTGTAGCTATAACTATTAACTCTGTACTTCTATTGTAGTACCAATTATAGTTAACTTCACATTGTCAGCCCTGAATATTATCATAATTGCTACTAGCTTCATGGACTTGTAAAAGCTGTACAGTGGAGATAAGAGTGGCTGCTTTGTCTGCTCCCCAGTTTATACTAGAATCAAACAAAAAAAAAGTCTGAAAGCATTTTGGTTGTTTGTTTTTAAGCCTTATATTCTGGAAATTTTTAAACATACACAGAAGTAGAGTAATATAATGAACTTTCATATTCTCAACCTCACTTCCACAATTATTGACTCCTGGCCACCAGTCTTATTTCATTTATACATTGGCTTTCTCCTGTATTACTTTGAAGCTAATCTAGATATACCATTTCATTCATAAATAGGAAAGCATTTTTAAAAACTAAAGTCCTAGATCAGTGTAAGGATTATCTTGGAATGGAGAGAAAATGCAATCTTAGAAGTGTATTGAATTCTAGTAATTATAAAAGTGTTCTAGAGAGGAAATAAGTTAATATCTGGTTGAGAAATACACAGGATAAATTAGGCAACACTTACTGAGATTAAAGGTCATTGAATTTTTATTTTAAAAGGGGAGTGAGTAATGAACCAGAAGAGGGAGACCATTCCCTGATAGATCACAGAACACCAGCTTGGCAGGAAGAGAGGTGATACTTTGGGGGCAGAGGTTGGTAGGAGGCAGAAGGGAGAAGGATAAGAAATGAAATATAGGTCAGCCTCACAAGAGTTTCAGGTGACCTAGTTTAAAGCTTTGATTTAGAGTAGTGTTAGGGAGGGAGGGACAAGTGTGTCTTGTAGATGAACGTGGAGCAAAAGTCTGTGGTAATCAAATTGGGATAACGTCACACTCTGTCCTCTCCTTTAATGAGGCAGGATTGCAGATGTTATGGGCCGATGCCAAAAAGGCTAGAAGAATAAAGACAAATATGTGGAAGCATAATATAAAGTTTCATCAACTTCCATACCGGGAGATGGAGCATTTGAGACAGGTATGCACCAGGGACAGATATCCAGAAGTTCATGGTGAGATAAGTTCAGATCTCAAGTTTTTTCTTTCCTATTTTCTTCACTACTGACCAAGCTGTTGCCCCTTGCCAGAAGATCAGATCATTTGGCAGAATCAGTTCATTTGTGACCACCGTGCTGCTGCGCCACGCCCCCCTCCACCCCCCAAACACAGGTCCATAGAGTTTTTGGCACACTTTCTGGATAAAAGTTGTAAACAGTAAAATCCAGTTTGTTTCTGAACATACAAAAATCCGCACAGAAGGATTCAAAAGACAGCAGGAAGGTAGTATTTGGTGATGACTTGTTGGTAGATTTGAAGCTGAGAATAATAATCTAGCATCCATTCTATAGATCAGGAAGAATTTACTGAGGAATTTGGTCTAATGTCAGGCCCTGTACTAGACAGTGTTTGGAATACAAAAGTGAACAGACAGATCAGGGCTTCTGTCCTTAAGGAACTTACCAACCGGAGGCAGATAGAAATAACTTTGATCTTTATCTGGGCTAAAATAGAAGTTTGCTGCATAGTGGGGTGGAGGGATTGTCCGTTGTATCAAACACTTGGGTTAAAACTGCATCTGTGTTTATTTCTGCTTAGTTTCGTCGAGACGTCACCAAGTGTCTTTTCCTAGGTATTCTTTCCATTCCACCCTTTGCCAACTACCTGGTCTTCTTGCTAATGTGAGTACAGAGTTCTGTCTCCCTAGCATGTTGAAGATATGTAGATTTTTTTTAAATTAGAAATTAAGAGCTTTCCATTTCAGAATCTAGGCAGAGGTTATCAAACTTCTGCTCCAGTTTTCTCATTAGGCTAAAGTTCATAAAAGCCACCTGGGTTACTGGAACGGCTGTAGGAGAGGTGTCCTGGCCTCTTAGCTGTTCCTATGTGATGTGAGATAAGATAATGATCTTTTCCATCATCCCTAGAGGCACAGCCCACTCCCTGAGAGGCATAGCAACTTAGGACATTTTTTTTTTTCCCTTCTGGAGAAAAATGCATTTCTTATTCTGACAATATCTATCTTTATTACTTTACCTTATATCCAAAGATGATACTTTTAAACTATGACCTTACATGCTGTGCTAGTTATCTATAGTTATTGCTATATAACAACCTCAAAGCTTAAAAGCTTGAAACAGTCAGCATTTTCATGACTTTATGGGGCAGGAATTTGGGCAGGGCTCAGGTGGGTAAATGATTTTTCTCCTGTGTGGTGTTGACAGAGGTCCCTCAATAACACCTAACTGGTAAATGGACTAGTCAGGACAGTCTAAGGTCACTCTTAGGCCTGGTGCTTTAGCAGAGATGGTTTTGTAAGACTGGGACTGTCAACTCAGGTGCCTACCTGTGGCCTCTGTAGTGTGGGTGGCTTTAGGATAGTGGGACTTCTGACATGGCAGCTCAGGGCGCCAAGAATGACTGTTGCAGCAAATAAGAATCTGCATGACCTTTTATAACCTAGCCTTGAAAGTCACAAAGACTGACTTCTGCTCTATTCTCTTGGTTGATGCAGTCACTTGTATTTTAAAAGCCAGGGACATTAGACTTCACTTCTCAATGAGGAGAGTGCCAGGGAATTTGTGACCATGTTTTAAAACCCCCACATTTGTAGAGAAATGAATTAAAGAAATTCCATTTTGTATGCACATAGGGGCAGTGAACAGTTTGCAGCATCACAAACAGTGATGCCCTCCAGCTCTGAAGCTCTGTCCAAAATGTGTTCTTCACATGCTTTGGCTCAAAAGGAGTCATTTGTCTGATTGCTGTGTGCAAGGCTCGTCTCTTACACTGTTTCCTTTTACATAAACCTCAGTAATATTGCTTGAAATCGGGCTTCAGTGTATCTTTAAACCTTGATCTGACTCTCATTCTCAGGAAAGAACAGTAAGGTAGGGAAAAAAGTGTTTCCATCTCTTCCTCCTAGCATTCATGTCTGCTAAATGCTCTTAGCTCACTTTGAAAGATGCTAGTTTCAGCAAGTGACTTTGTGATTCCTTTTCTTTTCAGGTACCTGTTTCCTAGGCAACTGCTGATCCAACATTTCTGGACCCCAAAGCAACAAATTGATTTCTTAGACATCTATCATGCTCTCCGAAAGCAGTCCCACCCAGAAATCCTTTGTTATTTAGAAAAAGTTGTCCCTCTCATTTCTGATGCAGGACTCCAGTGGCATATGACAGAGCTGTGCACCAAGGTATTCCTGCAGTTAAGCCTTCCTGCAAACCAAGAATCTTGTTAGATGCAATGTGCACTAAAACTAGGTAAGAGGGCTAGTCAGGACCTTCCTAACATCTTCCCATCTCTTACTCTCCCAAGATGCAACGTGGTACCCATCCAGCAGTACATGATATCCTGGCTCTGAGAGAGTGTTTCGCTAACCATCCTCTGGGCATAGACCAGCTCCGTGCTTTGCAGATGGTGAGCACTTTGAGGCTTTCTCTCTTCCACGGCCTCACCTCGCTCTAGGTCTTATAGTAACACCGAGTTGACTTTCTCCCCCTATATTGTTGTGTCACAGAAAGCCTTGTGTCGAGCCATGCTTCTCACACCTTATCTGCCTTCTGTCTTATTGAGACACCGTTTAAAGACTCACACCACTGTGATCCACCAACTGGACAAGGCTTTGGCAAAGCTGGGGGTTGGCCAGCTGACCGCTCAGGAGGTGAAGTCGGTAAGTGCTTCATTGCAGTATCAACCCGTAGTCCTTGATGGGCTCTCAGGGGCTGGGAGTTTCCAGGGAGCTCCTGTCTCTGGTTACATCAGAGTCCAGGCTCTTCATTTTCTCATTTCATTTCTACATCTTTTTTCTTGGCTGAACTTAACTCGTGGGAAGGAACTCCCCGCAGTAATTTTGGTTGATGTGTCTTTTCTTCTGGTCCTTCAAAAATCAAGAATGCTACATTTTAGATGTACTGATTTAGATTATATAGGCCTTTCCACTTCTCTTGTCCATCAGAGTTCATATCGCTATGGTGAAAGGTTTCTTGTAGGGTTGAGGTTTTAACTTATTTAGAGGGGATTTGGGATTCTTTGTGGGTTCACACTTCCTTGGCATACTCGCCCTGTGATAGTTAAGGATTGTTTTCTCTTCTGAGTGGTATAGGCTTGTTATCTTCGTGGCCTGAATTCCACCCATATTGCTGAAGAGAGGTGTCGAACTTGGCTGGGAGAATGGCTACAGATTTCCTGTAGCCTGAAAGGTAAGACAAATCCCTACGGTTAATGCAACAAAAAGCCAAGTCATTTTTGAATTCTATTCTAAGGTACTTTGGGAGCTAATTATTAAATAGTGTGAGACCCTTATCTAACTTGTGTGTCTAATTGAAAGGGCGCAGTCACTTGCCTACAGGCAGCTAATGAAGTAGACTGTGCAAGACAGGGAGGACTGGGCACTGTGGGAGTCTGAGCATGAAGCAGGCTTTCTCAACCCTGGCGCTATTGATGGCTTTGTTGTGGGGGGTTGTGCTGTGCACTCTAGGACAACATAGCGACATCCCTGGCCTCTGTCCACTAGATGCCAGTAGCATCCCCCAACCCAGTGCTGACGACTAAAAATGTCTCCAGACGTTGCCACGTGACTTGGGGAGGGAGTACAGAGCAGAATTGTTCCAGGACAGAAGTACTAGTCCAGAGGCATTCAAATTCAAAACAAAGACACTCACCTAGCTAAATGAAAAGTATCCACGGATGGGTGTTAGGCCTGTGGGTGTCCTGTTTGGAACCTTTGCCTAGTTATTTTCTAAGCCTCTGAACGTCAGGGTAGGCCTCCTAATCTTGGGGCTGAGAAGTGTCCCTTGAGGACCAGCTTCTCCCAGAAAAACCCTAAGGGTGACAGTGCTGTTAAGTACCGTTGCCATTAATGAATTTTCTGCTGCCATCACGTGAGAATCAATACAGATATACTTGAAAGCAAGCAAACCTGCAGGGACTGGAACCAAGCAGTGGGGCTTCGAGGACAAGGGCCTCTTAGCGTCTCACCTCCCTGCACTTGGCTTCCCGCCTCTGCTATCACGCTCTGCACAACAGGGTAGCTGGAAGGCGAACTGTTCCCTGGCCAAACCATTAACGTTGATGGTGCTTTCAGAAACTGAGCTGTCCCTCTTGCTACACAACGTGGTCCTGCTTTCCATCAACTACGTTGGGTCAAGGCGCTGAGTGGACATGAAGTGGCTGGCGTCGTCCTGCAGTCACAGCCCAGCAGCGTGGGACCAAACAGCACTTGTCAGCGAAGTCTGCATGCACTGTTAGGTCTGGGAGACAGAGGAACCCGTGCCATGGGCTTCACAGCGTGGTGCCCACGTGGGAGCTGGAAATGAAAGAAACCCTCCTAGTGGGGTGGCCCATGAGAGGTGCCATCCCAACTTCCTCAGAATTCGCTGGAGCTGGCAGTAGCCTCTCTACTGGTCTTAACTGTGGTGTTTTAAGTTCAGATCCTAGGAGGCTGAGCTTTTGCCCCAGGAGGGAATCCTCATTTGGCCTAGGACTTACTCGCTGCTCTAATCTTCACAGCTGTTTTTGTTCCAGACAGGTCCCGGCTGGTGAGGGGAGGAGCACTGCTTATACTGGAGCCTTTACATCCACGCATGTACTTGGGTGCCCCCCTCAACACTTTGATATGACCAAAAATAGGGATTTGCTGCTTCTGTTGTTCCCCTCACTGGGACTGGAATAACCACTTCCTGTTTTTTCAAATCCTTTGAGCACTTTTTTTTTTTTTTCTGTAAGTGAATAACTTACGGGAACATTCTAATGGAAAAGATAAAAGGAAATGCAAGTGCTTCTTGACTTTCTCCCCAAGTGTTTACAGCCTTCACTTCCCTTGTCTTAATTTCTGGGCTGTACTACAGCCCCTGTGGATCTTAAACTCTTTGCTACCTCCACTGTGTCACAGCGATCCATCTGTAACTGACAGTGGCTGCCTTCTTTGGTCCATGGATCAGTCCTGTTAAGGTACTAATCACTGCCCAGCCCGAGGTCTACACTAAGGTAGTAAGTTGGGTTCAGCTTTTCTCTGTGTATTTCAGTGACCTGTAGTAACTTATTGTAAATGCATGAAGCACTGTCTTTAAACTCAAGTAAAGACTGCCTGAAACCAGTTGCTGGAAATTACTTACACATCCCCCAGTTACTAATGCTCCTTTTACAGGACTGATTGACATAACCTAATGGAGAGATAATTGGTTGGAATAGAACTTTCTAATGGGATGGAAATAACAAAGAAACTGATGTGAAGTTGATGCTCTTGCTGGATTTTTAGACAGTAAACAGGAATAAACACACACACACACATATAAAGTCATGAATTGAAAAGTGGGCCCCAAGAGTAGGGACTGAGTCAGAAAAGCTCCAACAGGGCAGATCAAGACTTGCTTCAGCTGAAGAGGCGCCTAAGGGCACATGATGCAAGTGAAGCTCTTGATGCTCCATAGAATGTTCTATTTTTCCACTGTAAAACATCCCTTTTGTTAACATTAATCCTTAACTGACCTAATTGGTTTTATATATAGTACTAGAGAAGCATCTTTTCTCTAACAAGTAACTGAATTGTGGTCTGCCAAGATAAAGAAAACACCATTCTTTTGAATATTTCTTTAATATTACATTTAAATATTTTCTTTAAATACAGCATTATCACAATGTAAAGGACCTAAAAGCCAAAAAAAAATTTTTTCAGAGAACCAGACAAGCTTTGGATTCACATTGAAAATACTACCTGTGTACAGTATGTGAGAAAGGAAATTGGAAAATATTATGAGTTGTAATGAGTGATTTATCTGGATTTCTTTTATCCCACCTAGTCTAAGCAGGACTGAAGCTCTGCTTTTGTGGTCAGCAGCCTAGCCTTTCTAGCAACCATGCGCTGTAATTCTGTCTGTCCAGCTCAGGTAGCACCAGAAATGAGATGGACTAGGTTGCATAAAAGGCCCTTTGCTTGACAAGATTGTTAATGTTAATATTTAGCATTTAAAACGTTGGGACAGGTGAGTCAGATCTGTAGTTAATGAAGGGAGGGATTTATTATCTTGGGGGTTGGCAATGAGTTTAATTAGTTTGAGCTTCTTGGTCTGATCCCAAATGTCTTATTAACAGGTGAATCCACTTCCTAGCTTAGGCTGGAGCCCTCCTAAGGAGGGAAGATACAGCACTCACCTTCCCCTTCTGACACAAACTTCTAGAAAGATTCATCTTGAGAGTCAAATTCCCAACTAAACTTCAATCTTATATCTGAGGGGACCAGTCTAAGGTGGCGGAGTGTAGCTCAGTTGAGGATAGCACCTATTTCACAGGTGCTTAGGACTCTCGACTCTTTTGTGAGCCTAGAGGAGAGAGATAAGGGCCTATGGCTTATTAATTCACCTCCAAATGTAAAACCAGCAAAAACAGGAATGAACAGGAGAGGCAGAATAAGTTAAAAGGATGTATCCATGTTGAATATAAGGCCTTTCAGGCTCAGTTTAGGTTTGATAGGTGAAATGCTACTGTGATATACATACATAAAGATTGCTTTCAGACACTGGGGCCTTAACATACCACAAGAAAAGGCTTTATAAGCAAAATAAGTAGGAACAGTTACCTCCTCCACCAAACAAAAAAAAGGTTTGTACTTTGTCTTTTCCTGGTTAATAAACCATACCAGTAATGAAGCATGGTGTGAAGGATGCTAGAGTATTTTGCTCCCTACTGCCTCCCTTTTCAAACAGAGGCAAAAGAGCCATTTAAAAAAAAAAAATGAAAACAGAGGCAGTGGTAACTTTGCTAGTGAAAAGAATTCAGTGCTCAGTGGAGCACATCCTGGAACATAAACTGGACATAAGAGAACAGGAACCATGTCCCCCCTAATAAAGGTACAAACAGAATCTGAGTTCCACTCTATAGACCTCAAAAGTTACAGTTAGAACTTGACTTCTTAGAACCTGGGAGCTGCAGGAAGCATTTAGGAACTGGTTTGGCTTCCAATCTTTATATATCAAGATGGAGGAAGCCAATAAGCATTTGCAGCTCTTGGGAACAGTATGTGAATATAAGAACTCTAACCCTGTATATCCAAGAGGGATCAGGAGGGTAGATCAAAAGGAAAAAACAAGAAAGGTAACACAAAAACACTAGTTGGTGAACTTGCCACATCCTACATTCCTTTAAAGCTTAATTTTTGGGGGGGAGGTGTGGGGAACAGGGTGGGGAAGAACCTAGGTGAAAAGGCAAGCACAGCACAAAGAAAGTCATCTTTCCAGACAGCAGCCTGTTCCTGCTGCCTCCTCTGGACATAGGTTAATGCTCCATATAGGCCTCCCATGGGATGTGTGAGCCCCAGATTAAAGCTGCCTGATGGAGCTGCGGTTAGACACAAAGGGAAGACGAGCTCTTGATGCCACATCCCAGCCAATCTAGCTTTTTCCCTTCAAAGGAAAAAGGACAAAGCGGGGGCGGGGGAAAGACAAGTTTAACTCTAGTACCTAAAAATGTGTGAAAGAAACACTTCCAAGTTAAGACCAGGAATCCCCAGTGTGGGGAACAGGTCAGAGAACAAAAATGTCAAATATTAACTTATTTACCAAATAAGGGGGGTCAGGGAAGGTAGGTTGAATTTTTATAGATCTTAGGGGTTTTGTACAGAAGCAGAGACACTCTCAGCCCCTCTCTAGACTCAACCAGCTGACGATTCCAACTGTATTACTATGACACACCAAAGTGGGGTATCAGAGTAACTGCTGAGGAAGGTGAGCTTAACCCTGCCTGGAGCTCAGAAGAGAGGAAGGGGCTTTGTCATGCTGTTCAAACTGATGTTCTGGTCCCTACGTGAATTGCTGCTAGAATTACCCAGCTCCTCCTATGAGATCCTAGTTCTTTGTTCCGAACGCCCAGAAAGCTCAGGATGCAGCCTCCTCTGCCCCAAGACTCTGTCCCCTGATCGAACTGGGGCTGGTCTCCTTGGTTCTGTTGGCCCTTTAAAAAATACTTGTACAATCCTTTCCCACCCTTTCCCCAGTGACCCCAATAAAATAACATAGGAGCAGCAGCTGCTTCTACAGTTTTGTTTTTGAAATGGTGTTAGATAAAATAAGGGAATAAATAGAGAACGGGTGCGAGGCAGTCTCCGCCCCTGCGTCACACTGCCAGAGGGAGCTCCAGGGCAGGCTCCTCCGGGGGCCTGTCCGCACTCTGCGGCGCGGTCTTCTCCACTGCACAGCCCTCTTCCCTGTCCGTGCACGTGGGGAGGCTCGAGAGGGACCAGGAGGGGCGACAGTCTTCGCTCCCAGGCTCCTCGGGGTTACAATCTTCGGGCACTAGCGCTTCTAGAGTGGATGTTTTCCCCACCTCTGATTTACAGAGGGCAGCTGGGTCTGTGGGGCCACAAGCCACCAGTGAGGTAACAGGGAGAGAGAAGACATTCAGATCCTTCTCCTTGGGGAAGGAGGGTGGGCCTTCTTCTGTCCCAGGCTCTCCTTTCACCCCCAGGACTGGCCTCTGCTCCACCTGGTAGTAGACCAGGGGCCCACTGTTCAAGTAGGATGGGTTGTTCACGGCCGAGGCGGTCGGGTGGTCCGAGTTCTCAGCAAAACACAGCACAGAGGAGCCCGGGGGCAGCTGAGCCTGGATGAGAATGGGGGCAGTGAGGCCCGGGCACAGCTCTTCTGGGACAGCCAGGGGCTCCTCCAGGATGCACACGCCCAGGCTCTCGATGCCAGAGTCCAAGCTGGCACTGGAGCCACTGGAGTCCTCCTCCGCCTTGAGCCGCTCCAGTTCCTCCGCGCTCTGCAGGTGCATCACCGCCGTCTCATTCTCGGCAATGAACTCCTGGAAGTCCTGTGTTTCCGCACCCTGTGCTGCTGCCAGGCTGCAGCTGGTGGTGGGAGAGGGCTCCTCATCTGGGGCTGGCGGGCGGCTCACCTGCCGCTTGCTCTCCAGCTCCAGCTTCATGATGGTGTGGAGGTAATGAGTCCGGACCCGGATTGGATTGAATTCAATGCGCCCAGCCATGTTGCCACAGCCATCCCGGGAGCAGCCACATGGAAAGGACATGCGATCCACCTGAGAAGACAAGGTGGTTGAGGCCAGATGAGATAGGAGATGTTAGCTGGCAGACACAGGGAGTCAGAGTTTGAGATCTTCTTAGAAGAGAAACAGCAGATTCAAAACATAACCTCTTGGGGTACAATGAATACATGTATATGTGTGGCTGAGTTTCTTAGCTGTTAACCTGAAACTATCACAACATTGCTAATTGGCTATACCCCAATACAAAATACAAAGTTTAAAAGCCTAAAAAAAAAAAAATAACCTGCCCTGTGAGCTACCACACCACCTGCCTTTTAATTCCAGCTCAGCCACTAATTAGTAAGTGTGACCTCAAGAAAAGTCATCTCTCTCCTAGGGCTTTGTTTCTTCTGAACAAAAACAAAGATCATGTCAAAGAGCCCTTCCAGTTACAAGTCCAGAGAGAACTCTCTGAAAGCTGACAATTCTCAAAGAAAACGAAATGCAGGGACCCCTGAGACTCTTCCATAACTTACCTACTTTATTAAGAAAACAAAAGGCCAGGGACCAATCCTGTTCTTTGACGACAGGGATGGAAAAGGACGTAGAAGACCTAGCCAGTCTAAGGCAATACATTCTTGGGAAACTAGGCACAAGTGCCTCTATTGGCTAAGATGCTAGAGTGACGATTCAAACAAAATAATGGCCCGTTTTCCCTCCTTGCTTCATTTTCCCCTGATGGTTGGCCAGTTTGGTTTGCAAGCAGTCATCAAGACTTACACACCAGGGATATCTGGAAAAGACATGCTTTCTACCTCCTCCTCTCCCCTTTGAATTCTCCAGTTGAAAAAACCCCACCCATACCAAAAATAAAAATGCGAATAGACAATAAGTATGGACAAATACACAGGGTCTTCCTATGATATCAACTTCCAGAACTCTCCATTCCAGTTTTTGGGAAAAGTCCATTTCTTAGAACTAACCTCAGCTTTGTGTGTAACAGACCAATTCGTTATGGCACTTAGTCTGAAAAGCATTATCTGGTCAGACCTGTTATAGTTATGTGATACCAACCCGAAAATAAGAAAAGCTTAGGATACATTCTACCCCAAGGACTCAGAACTGATAGCCTCAGTATACAGGTTCCAGATAAATATTCTTTGCCATTTTCCAGTTGAGATTTGTCTTCCAAACTGTCTCTTGTCAGAGGCTCTCTGGGAAACGATGCTATCTTTAAGGATGCGGTGGATTTCAGCCCAAATCTGATCCTGAGTTACAGATTCTGAGGACTATTCTGATTTTTACAAAAATGGACTAGTGGTACCATGAGCAAGTGTTTGTAAGATAAAACCTAAAGCCTACCTCAGTTCTTTGCTTCTGTTTACAAGGAACAAGTCAGTATTTAAGGACAGCTACTAAATGTAAAACTTACTAATCCCGTTCCTCCAGGTGCTGACAACTGCTTCTTATCATCTCTGAGGTGAGAGACACAGGAAAAAAAAAATCATCCCTATCTCCACAGCCTAAGAATCCTGCCATACTTGTTTTCTTGGTCGGCAGAGGAGGGCTATAGAATGGTGAGTGCTACTCCCTACACAAGGACCCGCCACATTCACTGGCACCCACACCAGACAACACCCCTGACTCTGGGGTGCCAGGGGTCACAGGTCACCTGTGATCAGGTGACCACACTATGGTCACTATGCTACCATGGTCACTATGCCACCACAGGTCAGAGAGGACTGACCTGGCATTTAATCCCAGCCTGGCTGCAGGCACATGCTTCTGGATCACAATACAGTCGACAGTCACAGCCACACTCTTCCCGTGACAGGCGGATGGCTCGAAGTTCTTGCTTCTCTTCAGCATCGATGCGGTGGACCCCAGAAGCCCGTAACAGGGCACGTCGCCGCTTGGTGGGCAGAGGCTGCAGGAAGAAGTAATCATCCACCTCCACATTTTCCACATCAATATCTTCATCTGAAACATCATCCAGCGTCAGGCCGTCGGCCTCCACCGATTCCACCGTTCCGTTCTTGGTCAGCTGCCAAGAGACAGGAAGGAAGGTCAGGTGCCAGAGCGGATCAGCAGGAGCCTCCTCACCGGGCACAACTAGAGCAGGTCAGGCCAAGTGAGCTGCTGCCACAATGCAGACGTCCACGCAGCATGTCCCGGCGCACATGTGGCTCCTGAGCACGGTAAACACACTGAACTTCAACCTTTATCTCATTTTAATTAAGTATAAATAGCCACTAGTATGGCAAGTGCCTACCATACTGGAGAGAGTCAGTCCAGAGAATAATCTAGAGTAGGAGGACAGGAAGCCTATGTAGCACCAACACCAGCCCGTCAACACAAGGGACATCAGCTTTCTGGCTCAGTTTCTCCAAATCTGTCTCACCTTCCCCCCCAGAAGATAATTTTCCCCCACAGTTATACCCTCCATTTGCAGCCTTCTACCCCTTACTTCAGCCAACCTGCCATCCAATACATGGACGAAGAGAAGGCACTTCAATGGATGGATGTTCCTTGGCTGTAAACAGCCTTGCAAAACACCTGTTAGCTTGCACTCTGAAGGACCCAAAACCACAATTCTGGGAAGAGTACGTTTAAAGTGTAGTACAAGACTACCTATCATGTCTTTGTCAATGAACCTGAATCCTCACAGTCTAAGTAATAATCTGAGCACACACAGAAGAGCTTCATTTTATGGGGAGGAGAAAAAAGTGAGCAAGTTATCAATGGCTATCAAGAAAGCCCTCACTTCCCATGGCCTAAAAGAAATATTATTTTTCCTTTTTTTTGGCCATGCTGCATGGCTTCAGGAATCTTAGTTCCTGGACCAGGGATTGAACCTGGGCCCTCAGCAGTGAAAGCACTGAGGTCCTAACCAGTGGACCACCAGGGAACTCCCTCTTTCTCCCTTCTAATCCTTTTTATTTGGTTTCCAAGGAAAGCTGCATGTGAGGTAGGGTGGCAAATATAATACTGCGTGTACTCTGCAGGAAGGAATCTGGGTTCTCTGGCTAAGAAGGACAAAGAGGCAGGAAGGGCGATGTGAGTGGAAGGACAGGCTGAAGACAATTTGTGGCTGAATGAGTTCTGAAAACCCACTTGAGAGTTCAGGTAAAGAAAATGAGGCCTCACGATCCCCAGGGCTCTGGAAGCTACTGGCAGGATGAAAGCCAAGCTACTGGTGGGTTTGGCTCATTTCATCAGCCAGTCAGAAGAATGCTGGTAAAGGAATAACTCCCGGGAGAGATGTGATGCAACAGACCCGGCTAATAAGCTACAAACCTGTCCTGTTTGTTTGTTTGTGGGGAGGTGAGAAGAGGAATGAGAGAAAGTGGTGCTTCTGGGGAACCCCACATCCATGATTTCTGTTGCAGGCAGGCCAACTACGAGGGGCCTTCCTGCAGACCTGAGCATTGCTCCTGCCCATTCCACCAGGGCTGGCCTCCTCTGAAGCACCTCCCTCCCCTCCTTGATATCCTATCAAAGGAAAGAGATTAGAAATGCAGTAGAAAGAAACCATGTAGATAGGGAATTTAATATAGCCTAATAGAAGAACACTTCAAATCAGTGAGAAAGATTCTAGTCATTAAATGGTATTGGGACAACTGTCTATTCTTTTAGGGGAAAAAAAAATTAAGTTAGATTCCCAATTCATACTATTTGTTAATAATGAATTCCATATGGATAAAAGGCCAAAGAAAGTAATAAAAATGTTACAAAAATTATAGGTACTAATACTGATGCAAAGCAGCAGTGTTTTTGTTTTTCTGGATGGAAGTCCAAAGGGAAAACAAATATTAGATGGCATATGGGAGATGCAAAATGTATTATTTTTGAGAACAACTGCCTCTTCTATAAAGTGCTAAAGATAGGAAAGATTTCTAAGAAAAGAGTAAAATGGTCCAAAGTAAGGATGTTCTCTTGACACAGAGGGAAAGGGAAGAAAGGCTTCATGGCAAATGACAAGTTTATTTGCTCAGCTGTTGCTATAACAGCAGAAAGGTGATAGGTCAGTGATGGAATTCCTCAGACAGAAGACGGGGAAGCCTGAATGTCACTGTAGTTAGAAAAACAGGTGTACGGTTTGAGGCGTGGACTGCAGGCAGCAGACACAGAGCTCTCAAAGGGACAGAGCACTGAGGTCTAGTTCATACACAACCTCTGTCACTGGTTCTCCCACTTTCCTGCGTTGTGTGTATCATCAGGATTTCACCCATGACCCTGGAAATAATGCAGCCACCTGTTTTAACATGGGTCTGCATACTTTGAGCCCACAAGAAAGTCGGCCAGGCCTGAACCAGTGTTCTCCAAGCTCAGAATTAGGAACTCTAGGGGCAATATTTTGCAGACTGGTAGAAACCACAGCTGTCGCGTGCCAGATGGTGCAAAGAGCAAATGTGGAGCTATTAAAGAGAAATCTGAGGTGGGTCTTCCAGCCCTACTCTCCTCCTAAACTTGAAGAGCAGCATCAGACTGCAGGCCCAGTACTATACAAATCAAAAATAACTATTTGGTAAGGCTATTGTTTATACCTGAAAACCTATCATCTAGAAGCAACAGGAGGTACAGAATTGGCAGCATCCTTTCAAAGGATCCAAAAGATCCAACACCTGTTCTGTGCATCAAGCTAATGGACAATCATTTGATGAGAAATGGAAACACTGTGCTTCCTAAGGGTCCAGGGGTGGCAGACCGGAACGCCTTCAGGTAGGCATTCAAATCTTAAACACTGATAGATGGGGGAAGGGGAGGGAAGTCTAGGGAGTCTCTGCTAGACTCCCCACCACAGACAAGAATAGTGTCTCAGACTGAGATTTGATTCCAAATCTGAGATTCTTCATTAGAAAGATGTGGAATCTCTACATACCAAAGGCAACAGTCCAAAACCAAACCAAACCAAACCAAACAAACAAACAAGAAAAACACAATAGACCTAGATGGTTTTCTGCTTTTTCTTGACACAGGACAAGTATCAGACCCCAGACCCCTTAGGCACCTTCATCTTCTTAGCATGGAGTTTCTCCTCCTTCAAGTGTTCACGAAGAATCTCCCGATGGTTCACCTCCTGCTCCTGAGCAAACTCACAGAGCGTGTAGCTGCGTACAGAGTTATGGCGCTGGGCCATGCCCAGAGAGCTGCCGCCCTGGCTGGGCACGCTGGTAAAACCCTGGCGCCGAGCAAAGTAGTACACAGTCACCTGGTCAAATCGCACATTTTTCCTCCGCAGCTGCTTCTGCCGCTTCAAGATGGATGTGGCTGAGAAGGGAGCACAGAAAGTTTTATTAACCCAGAGAGGGCCTGTTGGAGGACCTCATTCTTTCTCATCCATCTAGGCTCTCAACTCTTCTCCAAAGGTGCTCCTTGTACCTTGAGACCTTCCACATCTTCAAACCTTAAATGCACAGTTGGAAAGGACCTTGACCATCACCAGGTCCATACCACTGTCTCCTGGCTGACTTCTGCCCAACAGATGACCACAAAATCTATTTTTAGAGATCAGTTAGGAAGAGAACTGTAGGTAATCTTTTCAGGATTTAACAATCTACACAACTTCACTGTCCAATACAGCAGCTGCTAGCCACATGTGACAATGTAATTAAAATGAAATAAAAACTTAAAATTCAGGTCCTCAGGTAAACACTAATCACACTTTAAGCACTCAATAGCCACATATGGCTAATGCCTACCATACTGGACAATACAGATACAGAACACTCTGTCATAGCAGAAAATTCTTTTGGACCGCATTGTTTTGTTTTGGCCATACCACACAGGTTATGTAGTATGTTTGGCCTACACGGGTTGTAGGTCAGTTTCCTGACCAGGGATTGAGTCTGGGTCACAGCAATCAAAGTGCCAAATCCTAACCACCAGATCAGCAGGGAATCCTCCCTGGACAGTGCTGATCTATAGCAGTAAATGGCAAACTTCTTCTGTAAAGGTCCAGGTAATAAATATTTTAGGTTTTGTGGGCCACAAGGTCTCTGTTGTAACTACTCAACTCTGCTGTTATAGCATGAAAGCCACTGTAGACACTGGGTATTGTGGCTGTGTTCCAATAAAACTTTATTTACAAAAATGGGCAGTGGGCCAGATTTACCCCACACATAAGCCCTGATTTACAGAATCAGAAGTTCCTTCCAAGAAACTAACTGAGCTGTAAGAATTAAGAAGCCTTGAGATGCCCCAGTTGCCTTATCAGGCAGTAAGCATTTACTTCTTGCTAGAGCTACAATTTTGTGGAACTATATGGGATTCTGGTGGGAAAGGGTAAACTCCTGGACTCCTCCTTCTTCAGTTTAATTCGACCCATTCTGGAGACCCAAAAACCACAGCCCAAGTAAAATCAGCTAGAATAAATCCCACTTAAGTCTATGATATTAGAGCAATGAGGTCCTCCAAAGAGCACGATGGAGCTAAGAGTGGGAGAGATTACAACTAAGGACAAAACCCCAAGCTGGACAGAAGCTGTGGTGAGAGCTGCAAAGGGCTCCAATGCCTGGGGGACTTGGGTGCAGGCTGGGAGGGAGTGGCTCACTCACGTGTGAAGCTGGCAGCTGTAGGAGGATTGAGGCTGTCGCAGCTGTCGGCACTGTCACTGCTGGAGATCTCATCATCGGAGTTGGAAACTGATGAGCCCACATCCACATCATCAAACTTCCTCTTGAGACCCGAGCCCGTGAATGCATCCATTGGTTTCAAAGGGGTTTCCTTGGGGGAGCCCACCACGTCGGCCCCAAAGCCCCTGCTCACCAGCAGGTAGCCAGGTGCATTAGGATTCTGCCCAAGGGAGAAGAGGAATCAGCGCTCCAGTCCTGAGACAGACCACTCCCAAGTCTATGCACACAGCTCTCCAAGTGCAGAAAGCAGGCCCCTGAGTCACTAGCACGGACATCTGCTCTCTTGAGACAAGGTCATATCCTTACTTATTCCAGTCAGCACCCTCCTCCTTCTGTTTCTCCCTAGCCCCTCCAGCATCAAACACTCTTCGAATAATGAGATGAGTAACGGCAGCACCTTTCCCAGTGGAGTGAAGGCCTTTGGTTCCAAGCCAGCTGGGCTCAAGGCTTCATTAGCCCTGGGTTAACAGTAGTGCTCTTCTGCTCGCCCAGGAGAGCTCTCCACGGGGCCCGCAGGAGGGACTGGGGATCAAAGGCAGAATTAGGCTATGCCTCAACCTATACTAGATCCAATTATTTTTCTAGAAATATAGCCTGGCATTTCCCAAACTGTATCCACTAAATAAACTAGTTCCACAGATATTAATTAACAGAGGCCTGGGGTGTTGGGGGGGTGGGGGGGTGGGCAGGGGGCGTGTGTCAGTGTGCCTCAGTTTCCTCCTACAACAACTGAATTTTTATAGTATCTGAAAATTGGAGACAGGGGTGGGGTGGGGGGCTTCCCTGATGCCCCCAGGTAAAGAATTTCAGATGGTAAAGAATTCGCTTGTAATGTCCAGGTTCAGTTCCTGGGTCAGAAAGATCCTCTGGAGAAGGGAATGGCAACCCACTCCAGTACTCTTGCTGGGAGAATTCCGTGGACATAGAAGCCCCTGGTGGGCTACAGTCCATCACAACTGAGCGACTAACACACACACACACACACACACACACACACACACCCCCACCCCACACGATATTAATATATTAATAGCTTTTACATGGAAATAAGACTGCTGTGTCAAAATACTTAAGAAAACTGCTTTTACGAAGACCTTTTAGAGACTTTTAATATGTTAAAAGAACCTGGTGAAGGGTAAGAGGAAACAGAAGGCAGGGCTTCCGCACATCTGTAATCCTCTGTTTCTAGAGTATCTTACAGGGCAAAGGATTCGGAACACACTTTGGGAAACACTGCTGTAGGCTTTCAATTTCAAAGTACACTGACAGGGAAATGCTTTATTCAGATCTTCACAAATGTAAAGTGTCTCACCAGGCTCCTGAAAAGGACAAATTAGATTCTAAAGAATGGACTGAAGGGGGGGTTGGGTTGGTATGGGGGGAAGGAATGGACTGAAGATTAGAAACCCAGACTCTTTCCCAATTGCCTACTGCTCCATAAACCTGGGCTCGCTTGACCTACCATCATCCTCTCTGCAAGGCTTCCCTTTACAAACCTTGCCCTCTATAAAGAAACTGGCAAGGGCATGACAAATAGCAAAGAAGTGACGATTTACTCTGGTTACATTATTACAGCAGGCAGTGTTTTCAACATGCTGCCACACAACCAAGGAGTCTGGGATAGTCCATTTCCCAAGGACAGATCTTTCTCCTCCATCTTTGGACTTGAGTTCCCGAGGATATGAATCTGCTCAACAGAAACGCTGTCAGAGCCGGGGCCACATATGATGATGCGAAAGCTCCCTGCTCTGCCTCAGTAATGCCAGAATCTCCCCAGACTATGATCTCACTAGTGCTAATTATGCAGCAGGAATAACAACACTGCCCAGAAAGCCAGGGCTGCACGACTGCAGAGCAACTCCCCAGAATACACTGTGGTGGTAAGAGGTGCCTGCTACAGTGCTGATTTTCTAGCCTGTGTTTTGGAAGCAATTTGCCTGCTCTTGGTTCAGCTCCACAGTCAACCAGACCTAATAAGTAGGTATTTCTTAATTTACCTAGCCAGAGCTCATAAAAATTCAAGTCACAAGATGCACCTAAGAAACCTGTCTTCATAGGTCTCAGACCAGCACACTCCTGAAATAAACTGGCCAGAAAGATAAAAAAATCAAGTCCTAGATACAAATTGTAATTAAATTTAAAAATGAGCCCAAAGTATCAATTTTGTTCTTCAGGTTACCCATCTTAGGAGATCACATTCTTAGGACATGATCTTGGGTCACGACATTCCTAGGACGTGGGTTAAGAATGGAGACAGCTATGACTTTTATTTAAGGTTAAGATTTCAGCTGGGCTTAAAGATGCTTATTAACTAACAAATCTCATTTCATTCTATTATTGGAGGTGAGACCCTTGCTATGGAGTACTTATGGGGGAGAAATAAAAAAAGAAAAACAATGTTGACCACTGAACTCAACATTTCCTCCCCACCAAAAAATCTTATTGACCATATAAAAAAGCTGACTTGAGCTCAAAATCCTTCTTAGAAAGGACTGAAGTCCAGCTTCAGTTTTAACTGAGAACCAGTTAATACTGCCACTAGGGAAGTGCCTTGTTCCTAAGCCTGAAGGTACTCATCAGTTCAGTTCAGTCGCTCAGTCATGTCCAACTCTTTGCAACCCCATGGACTGCAGCAGGCCAGGCCTCCCTGTCCATCACCAACTCCCAGAGTTTACTCAAACTCATGTCCATTGAGTAATAGATTCATTTTTAAATCAAGTTTTTAAACAAGTCTTACTTATTTATATTTTTTTGGCGGCATCCTGTGGCATGTGGGATCTTAGTTCCCCAACCAGGGATTGAACCAATGCCCCCTGCGTTGGAAGGCAGTCTTAGCCACCGGACCACCAGGGAAGCAAATGTGCTTCCTTGTCCTTTCTTGTCCTCTGTTCTGGGGTCCCTTTGCTTCCAGTAGTGTGGGTTCCTTCTGAATGTTTCTCCTTAAGCCCTGCATGTGATTGAGTCTGGTCCAAGATGGTGTTTTAAAATAATCCTCCACTGTCTTAACCCAGGTGCCCCCAGGCTATCTTTTCTCTTCAGGTCACTTTTTGTGCACTCTGGGCGGCCAGAATTGCTGGCTGCTTTCTCTATTCTTTTTTTTCCTATGTCTTCCTCACTCCCATTTCTGGAAAAGAGGTTTCTGGGCAATGATAGGAGGAGGCTAGTAAGAAAGAAGAAAAAAAGATGCAAAACCTGGGAGAAAAATATTTTCCTTAAAATGTCTGAGAATCATCTGAATGGCTATATATCTAAGTAATGTGCATACTGACTGAGCTCTTTTCACCCTATCCAGGATGTTAGCATCACTTTTTCTGCCATTAACCCATTCTTATCAAAAAATAAATAAAAAGAAAAAAAAAACCCAAAATTCTGTCCTGAGAACCAGTATAACTTAAAATTTCAACCCAGCTTTCCAGAGTGAACTTGACTTGTGAGATAAAGATGTCCACCGGGCACCAAGAAACCTCCCATCCACTTCCACTGTGACCTGAAGAAATCCTTCTCTGAAACAGCAATAACAACAATGGATTCCACTTTCCAATTTATCAATTCAACTTCCTTTCCAACCACAGTTAGAAATCAGTCATCCCCACCTCTCTCAACTATTTATTCTTTGGCAGAGGATCAATGCCTAGGTTCAAGAAAAACACTTTTAACTTATACTCCAAGCACTTAACCCATACCGAAATAAGATGAGATTGGAAATGCAGGTCATAACTGACAGTTAACTGTCAAAATGACCAACTCAAAGAATAAATGCTTTTGGAGAAAATAATGCAAACCTCTATAAAAGCTTTTGTGCCATTAAAATGAAAGGTCAGCTGACACTTTCTAGCTGCATGCCTTACTGCCTTTTCTTAAGTATTTCTGCTAGTTGAACATTTCCCAAAGGTATACAAAATAATTCAGATCCATAGTATATAGAAAAGATTAGGCTAGCATCAAATAAAACAGATTTACAGCATGTATGTATTTTAGTACTAAGCTTAAGCCTTTTCAGGCCTATGAGGATTCCTATAACCGCCCTCAAACCCCAAAACCCAGCATATGTGAGACTACCAAGAAAGGAACTGCCCCTCCCCTAATTCTGTGGATGCAGAACGTATTGACAGAGTTTAGGTAATGAAATCTCTCTCCTAAATGAGTCCAAAATAAGACGAGGTACCTCTCACAGCCCACTTCTACTCGACTGGAACCCAACCTTCTGCTAAAGGTCAAGGGCCGAAAATCTCTAGTAAGATGTCAGTGCTACCATGTGTAGCTGGATTAGAGGAAGGAAAGCTTGTTGCTAAGTGTTAAGATCAACCTAAATAAGATGACCAGTCCTGCTTCTCCTTTTACAAAACAATGTGAGCTGCTCCTCAAATACTATGAATTTTGTGGCTCCATGTGTCCTTGTGATAACCAGGATCATGAACTCACAAGGTGCTCAAGTGAAAACATTTTGTTTAAACTAGGAATTTCAAGGAAGCTTTTGCCCGCCAACCCTCCCTCTCTGGTTTCATCCGGTCACTGACACAAGGTTAGGTTCTGGCTTTCCGTGTCTAAACTCCCATCCTATGAAGGGCATGAGATCTTTGTGGGAGACCTGGAACATGGTGCTGCAGGACCCATGAATTCTCAAGGATCTCCAGTCGTTTATAACTCTGGCACACATCAACATCCTCCTGGCTCTGGACATTGGCAAATTGGAAAGTCGGTAAAAGAAAAGGAAAATCTGAATTAACGATGGATTTACCTTGAACTGAAAACTGCAAGACATGGGGGCACTGTGTCTCTCGGGGATAACTTCTAACGTTTCATACTTAAGAACCGTGTATGTGTCACATTGCCACTCTAGCTCCCTTTAAAAGGATGAATCAAGACCGTACTAAAAGGAATGGATGGCAGTCGGCTGCGTGTTTGGGCCTGTGAAAAAAGATCCAACTAACAACTAGGGCAACTGATGCTTTCGTTTTCCCACACAACGCCGCAAAGAAATGGGAGACCTCAGGAACCTGGGTTGAAAGGACGTGTCCAGTCACCAGTTCCCCTTCATAAGACACCCCCGCTGAACCCTTCAGCGCTGGGGTACCTTTTCACTCTGACTCCTGCGAACCTTCCTGCTCCCTCCAAGCGTCTGCAGCCCGTACCCAGCTTCCCATCCTTTCCTGCCTGCTACCCACAAATTCCCAACCACTCCTCCCACATTTTGTTCTATTTCCCCCCTCCCCTTCCTTCACTTCCCTCCATCCTACATCATCTCAACTCCATTCCGAACTCAACCCGCAATCCGAATTCCTGCCGGCTTCTAAGCCGCTGGTCGGTCTCCCTTAAGCTGCCCCCGCAGTCCGGGCCCGCGTCCTCCGTGCCCCTGGCTCCCACGCCTCTCCCGACTCTTTCCCTTCCCGGCGGCGCTCTAGCTCCCCGCCCCCCGACCGCTGCCGTCCGTGCCTCCCTCATTTCTGACCCCTCCATCCGCGCGGCTCTGGGTTGACCACTCCTCCACAGTCGCCCGGGGGCCGATCCCGAGAAAGGACGAGGAGGCACCCTCCGCCCCCCACCCCTAGGCCCATTACCGGCTCCGCCGCAGCTGCCTCCTCCCGTGATGGTCTCTGCCGCCCCCGCTGCCGCCGCCCTAGCCCAAGTGGAAGGAGGGAGGAGAAAGCGAGTCCCGGGGCCGCACAGACGGTCTGGGAGTTCCCAGGGCGGCAGGGCGGGGAGGGACGATGGGTGGGCAGGTCGGCCGGCAGGCGGCAGAGGGCGGGCGGCTCCGACAACTCGGGCGCCCCCCGGCAGCAGCCGCCCAGAACCGCCCCGGCTCCGGCTAACAATAGGCTCCGGCCGCAGCGCTCTGGCTCTTATAGGCGCCGGCACGTCCGGACTGAGCCCCGGGGCAGGCTGGGAAATGGAGTCTACGTGCTAGCCCTACGCCCAGCGGCATGCCGGGAGTTGGAGGCGGCTACCTGCGCAGAGCCGAAACTCTCCGGCAAACAGACTCAGGAGGTGGTGATTCCGCTGCAGCCTGGGAAAGCGAGTTTGACGTCGCTGCAGCCTTTTGAAAAGGATGAGGGGAGACCCTCAGCTCCAGATCTTCGATGACTAAACAGATTCTTGTCTAAAACTCCCCTTTTCCTTTCATCAGGCCCGCACTTCCAGGTCTAAGGAACGTAATCCCCCTTATCCTCGCTCAGGGGATCTAAGTCTTAAGCAGCGCGACGTGCTGCAGCCTGCCCAGAGTATAAAGAAAATAGAAGCAATGCAGAGTAATCTTCAGTGTGTATTGATGGATTATTTTCTTTCCAAATTTTCTTACGTGATTTCTGATCTTCACAATTTTGCAACTCATTTTTAAAACCGAGAACGAAGACTCAGAAATCGAAATGTTGTACGTCATTTGCCAAGGACACCAGTCTTGGTCTTGTCTCACTCAGAATGGAAGAACAGGTCTCTCCTTTGACCTGTAAGGCCCTGTAAGATATAGGTGAGTCCTCTCGCCTCACCAGCCACCATCCTGTATGTCAGCTTGTCTCTTACATTTCCCCTCCCTTTCTCTGTTTTAACTGCCCTGGCCCACTAGATTCTTTGCAACAGGACAATCATGCTCTCATCTCAGGGCCTTTTCCCTTGGAACACTCTTTCACCAGCTAGACCCATACTTACTTCTTCACTTAATATTTGCTCAAACGTCCCCTTATCAGAGACCCTTCCTTAACCATATTTCTAAAATGGGGCTTCCCCTAAGTATCTAGCCCCTTGCCCTATATTTCTTAAGCATTTACCATTTGACATATATTTATCCTTCAGTCTTTTATCAACTGAGTAAATTTCATGAGAGTAAGAAGTTGTTTTGTTTACTGAATCCTCAGCACCAAGTACAAAGCATGGTATTTGGCATTTAGGAGCTTTTTATTTATCAAACGGATGGATGGCAGGATTTAAACTCTGGTTAGGCTGGTTCCACAGCATGGTGCACTTACATTGCCACCAAGAACTATGAGCCAGATCTACTGGGTACCAAGCCATCTCAGTTTTAGAACTGAGAGGTTAAGTGACTTGGAAAAATGCCAAGAATTCAAGTTCTCTCCCCTAGGTGATATAAGAGACTCAGAGAGACCAAGATACAATACTGCAAAATGAAAAAAAGCAGATCACAAAAAAACAATCCGCTGGATCATAAAAAAAGCAACAGAGTTCCAGAAAAACATATATTTCTGCTTTATTGACTATGCCAAAGCCTTTGACTGTGTGGATCACAGTAAACTGTGGAAAATTCTGAAAGAGATGGGAATACCAGACCACCTGATCTGCCTCTTGAGAAATTTGTATGCAGGTCAGGAAGCAACAGTTAGAACTGGACATGGAACAACAGACTGGTTCCAAATAGGAAAAGGAGTACGTCAAAGCTGTATATTGTCACCCTGCTTATTTAACTTATACGCAGAGTCATGAGAAACGCTGGACTGGAAGAAACACAAGCTGGAATCAAGATTGCCGGGGTAAATATCAATAACCTCAGATATGCAGATGACACCACCCTTATGGCAGAAAGTGAAGAGGAACTCAAAAGCCTCTTGATGAAAGTGAAAGAGGAGAGTGAAAAAGTTGGCTGAAAGCTCAACATTCAGAAAACGAAGATCATGGCATCCGGTCTCACCACTTCATGGAAAATAGATGGAGAAACAGTAGAAACAGTGTCAGACTTTATTTTTATGGGCTCCAAAATCACTGCAGATGGTGACTGCAGCCATGAAATTAAAAGACGCTTACTCCTTGGAAGGAAAGTTATTACCAACCTAGATAGCATATTCAAAAGCAAAGACATTACATTGCCGACAAAGGTTCATCTAGTCAAGGCCATGGTTTTTCCTGTGGTCATGTATGATGTGAGAGTTGGACTGTGAAGAAGGCTGAGTGCCAAAGAATTGATGCTCTTGAACTGTGGTGTTGGAGAAGACTCTTGAGAGTCCCTTGGACTGCAAGGAGATCCAACCAGTCCATTCTGAAGGAGATCAGCCCTGGGATTTCTTTGGAAGGAATGATGCTAAAGCTGAAACTCCAGTGCTTTGGCCACCTCATGTGAAGAGTTGACTCATTGGAAAACACTCTGATGCTGGGAGGGATTGGGGGCAGGAGGAGAAGGGGATGACAGAGGATGAGATGGCTGGATGGCATCACTGACTCGATGGACGTGAGTCTGGGTGAACTCTGGGAGTTGGTGATGGACAGGGAGGCCTGGCGTGCTGCGATTCATGGGGTTGCAAAGAGTCGGACACGACTGAGCGACTGATCTGATCTGATCTGATGATTCTGTTTTTCCTGGACAGACAGGAATCAAAAAGGAAGAGAAGACCCCAGAATGTTTAGAGTCAGTGGGATGAGTAACAAAAAGTAGCCCGAAGGCCATGTTGGGTAGGCTAAAAGTGTTTCATATACCAACACATCTAGAATCTGAGCAGTCAGTTAGGGAAATTTGTCAGAGTACCATGAGCCTCAATACCCAAGCTTTCTTGGTTAATGACACCAAATTAGAAGACAGTCAAAGCAAAGTTAGCACATCCTTTGAGAAGACAGCAGAATCCAGTTTGCCAGTAAGCTATAGATCAGTCAAAAAGATCATCTGGATTGTTAGAACAAACATCACAACCACTTCTCACAGAGCCACTTATTCACCATATTTCATTGTCTTGATAGAATCACTAGGTAAGTTATTACAATGGTGCCAGTTCACTCATAATAATTGTGATTCTGCTTATAGCCCAAGCAGGACCAGTGGAGGTCAAATGACTAGGAGTGCAGTAGAGTAGAAGTTATAAGGAAAAGTAAAAAAGAAATGCTAATATTAATATGTAAATTATAGCAACGGACATGACATCTAATTCTAAGAGTGACTGTTTTGTTCCAGACCATGCATAATTCATGGCTAGGTGAGTTTTAGGGGCAAAAAACTCAAGTAGGAAGGAAAGACAGATGATCAAGAACAACAAAGACAAAAACCAAAGGTCAAATTTTATATCCTGGTCAGTGTTTATACGTCTGTCTTTCAGTTGTAGAGGTGATCTTGCCTTCAATAGTATCCTAAATTTATTAAGCAAGGGAATAAAACTGCAACAAGACATAACTGTTTTATACTTATTATCCTTTGTAATCTCCTTAACAACCCTATGAATTAAGAATTATTTCCTTTTTAAGATGAGAAAGTTGGGGTTTAAGAGATTGTTTTGTCCAAGGACACATCCAGGAAGCCCAAGATTTGAGATTTAAACAAGGGTTCATCTGACACCAAAGTATACATTTTATCAACCACTCTTTACCAAACAAAAGATAAAAGAGTACACTCTCCTGGGAGGCTGAAAATGAATAGATCAGAGGATACTCTGTGCTGAGATGCTTAGAGAAAGAGTTAAGATAAAAATCCAAGCCACTGTTATTTGTTTTTCAATAGGGAATCTGTAGATTTAGCCCTGAGGCTGTATGTTACTTTACTAATTTACATTTAATTAGAATCCAGATCTAGAGAGACAGGCACCTTTGTGACTAATTCCACACTAACCAAAAGAGATCAGTAGAGCAAATCTGGGAGAAAGACAGGGCCATAGCAATTGAAAAGCACAAACAAGAAGCAGCTGTATGTTTTATCAAGGAAAGTTTCAAAAAAGACACTCACAAATTGATGTACATAAGTGTGTAAGACACACAAAAATCTATTAATAAAGCAAAATAACCATTTTTGAGGAGCTAGAGTGCAAGGATGAATTTAGAGAAGTCAAGCTTAATAAACCTAAAAAAGGTGAATGAAAGGCTCAAGCAAAGTTATACAGATGTCTAAGGAAAGATATTAATTAAACCCTTAAATGAAAAACTAGACATTAGAATTCAGAAAGAGAGAATTCACTGGCGATTCAGTGATTAAAAAAAAAAAGAACTCAAAGAAAACAGCAGTCTGCAGTGATTAAAATGAGGAATGTGTACCTCACCTTACACAAATACACAAAAACACAGATCCACAGAACAGAATAAACCTAGGTTATTACTCATGTCCCCACAGATTCCACATAATACAAAATAGTACTGTTTGGGTGAGGTACACATTCCTCATTTTAATCACTGCAGATTGCTGTTTACCTCCTGAGGGCTTCCTTGGTGGCTCAGACGGTACAGAATCTGCCTGCAATGCAGGAGACCTGGATTTGATCCCTAGGTTGGGAAGAGCCCCTAGAGGGCATATGGCAACCCGCTCCAGTATTCTTGCCTGGAGAATCCCATGGACAGAGGAGCCTGGCAGGCTATAGTCCATGGGGTTGCAAAGAGTTGGACATGACTGAGCAACTAAGCACAGCATAGCACATAGTAAGTAACACATTAGTATTTTTTAAATACCAAGTTCTCTTATAATTGATATTAATCCAGCTGAAAATTGTAATTCATATGCAACTTTTTTTTTTAAGTTGGCTGTGTTGGGTCTTCAGCGTTGCTCTGGCTTTTCTCTAATTGTGGTGAGGGGAGGTTACTCTCTAGTTGCAGTGCACAGGCCGCTCATCGTGGCTTCTCGTGCTATGGAGCACAAGCTCTAGGGCGAGTGGGCTCAGCAGTTGCGTCTCCCCAGCTCTGGAGCACAGGCTTTAGTTGTGGTGCAAGGACTTAGTTGCTCCACAGCATGTGGGATCTTCCCAGATCAGGGATTGAACCCACATCTTCTACATTGGTAGGCAGATTCTATACCACTGGGCCACCAGGGAAGCCCATAAACAACTTTTACATCTCTGAATTTGAGAATGCAAATGCTATATTTAGTTGTAATTTCCAAATTAATTTGTTGAACAGGCCAGTATTCATAAAGAAAAATATAGAAGAAATCTGGAAGTGAAGAGGAAAGATGAGGAAAAAGGGAGGAAGTAGAAATAGATGGGAGTTTAAGGTCAAAGGTAAAAGGTCATTAAAAGAAGCAAGGAGGAGAAATAAAGTATTAATAGAACAGAAAACAAGTACTGATGCCATTAACCTCACATCACATAGAGCATCTTTCTTCCTCATTTAAGTCTTGGAGTTTGTATAATGAAACAAAAATTTAATCACAAATAAAAATAAATATATTTTAGCAGGAAAAACCTTAGCTCACAACTGAGAAAATATGAGCAGTTTTTAGGAGAAGCAGAAGAATGAAATAGGACTGTTTTATATATCAGTAAAAAGATACAGCTAGATGGGAGCATTTGTGCCATTCCTGGTGAGGCTGGAGTTATCATAACAGACCAGCAGAGGCCATAACAGATCAGATTGCCATAGAGGAATCATCCGTAGCCAAGAAAGCCAACTAAAAATCCAGAAAAATGATACAAAGGTTCAGTTTGAGCTCTTGGGTCCCAAGTTACCTGGAATTATTAGGTATTGGCCAGAGAAAAAAGCTTTAGTGGAGAAGGAAAAACTCAGTCCTGACTTAAAATATCTGCATCTGAAATTTGTGTTACTTTCAAAACTAAATGCTGAAGCTTCAGCCAGTACTTCATGGAAGTTTGAAGACAGCCCAAATCTCTGCAGCAACCCTATACAAAAGACTTTCTCAGAACACTTGGGGATACAAAGGGTTTTCAGAACATTCTTTCATTAGGCCTAAGACATTATGCCAAGCCTTCTCCACTTGCCAAGCTTCCCCTTGCTCCTCCAACTCACAGTGGTCAGATCGTGCTCTGCCCCTCATAGCGTATCCAGTGCCTGACGGTGCCAGACTTCCAGGAATCACGTCCACCCCGTCATGAGGACCTCACTTTCTCAGGTCTCTCAGACTCTAGTTGTCTTGTATTTGTCATATTGTAATCTCTCTCCAGACAAAATGACAACCTCCATTTCCGCTCCCTTTAAATGGCTTCTTAAATCATTTATGTGGGCAAATGTTCTTATCCTTGGGGCATAATATGGGACCTCATTACTTAGTAATCACATTTTATGTCGTGACTGGTATTCAATCCATAAGAATTCTGCAATGATCCTTTTACTTTCCAATGTCTCCCTTTTAACTATCGAAGTCTTTATACTATAGATTCTTCTGGATGGAACCTATTACACTTCAAGGGGACGGTACAGACAATGCTAAGTCAAATAGGATGCTATTACAGTTCTCAGGAGGGTCTAAAGTCTAACCCTTCTCCTTCTTATATAGCCTCACTCTACTGGAAATATTAAACCATCTTCTTTATTTTAAATACCAACTATCACATGGTTAAAGAGGTAAAATCCAGCCAACTTTATTCCTTGGAAAGTATCTTAGAAATAAATGCAAAAAATTATTAGAATATGTGCTTAAATGGACTTAGCCTAAATGCCATTCATAGGGAATGGCCATTTTTCAAAAGAATGATGTCAAACTATAAATTTTAATATAGAAAGATGTTCAAGACATGTTAAACACAAAAAAGAAAACTGCAGACCATTAATACTACATGAGCCCATCTGCATATGTGTGTGTGTTTGTGTGTTTGAGAGAGGAACTTTTTGCAATGACTACCTCTATAGAGTGGGACTAGGACATAAGTAGAAAAAGTTATACTTTATCATAAGTTATAATAGTTATTATAAGTAGAATTTCTTTATTGTTGAATTTATCAATTTGTGTATTACTTTCATTATGAAAAAGCTAGTTTAAATTTTTCATTTAATTGAAAAGATCGATAGTGAAGAAATGAAAATTTTTAAAGGAAACTGAATACTTACAATGTTCTATCACTGTACCAATTCTTACCAATTATACAGCATTGGCACTATAAATATTTTTTTTGGAGCTAAAGAAAGCCTAAGAGATGTCCTAGTTAATTTGAAGACCTATGATTACAAACATATAAATTCATCTCTATATAAATCTGAGAACTACTCTTAAAAAATCCTCTAACTCCAAGTAAAAATTAACAAGTATAAAATTTATAGTAAATATATTAATAGAATTCTGTGTATCATTTACAGTAAACAAGAGTCACAGATTCAGATTTAGAAAGGACCTTAAAAGTCCAATCCTCCCAGCCTAACATTCAGAGGACTGGAATAAATAAATAAATAAAAATAAAAATTAGCCTGCTGGGGAGACAGCTGACTCCCTTGAGGCTGAGAACCAGTCTTAGGAACATAATACAATTAGAAATGTCCCCCTCCAAAGAAAAATACAGACATCCAGTAATCAGTCACTAAAAAAGTATTTCGGCCTAATATGTCAAGCTGTCCAGGTCAATTTTAAATAAGGTCATTTGACTTTAATTTTCCAATTTTAAAATTTTCAATTTCTTTCAAATCAAAAGAAATCAAGACCATTTGGCAGGTTGATTTTAATGAACAACAACAAAAATCTCTGTATAAAAACATTTAAACTTTATCAAATGCTTAAAAATACACACACACACACACACACACACACACAGATCCAAATCCAATACAGAATCTTTTGAACATTATTGTTTATCAACTCAGCATAACATGTAGAGGGATTTCTGGATAAAACTTTACATGTGAAAAAAGGACCCACAGTCTTACACATGCACACACACAAGCGCACACAATTACAATCAGAAGAACTAAAGTTTATGGGAAAAATGTGAATGGGGTGGGGATGAATTGTAAAGCTTATATAAAAGAACGCTACATGAGTAAGAGAACTTCCTATCCCAAGACAAGAGGCAGAGGGGAAAGAGAAAGCAGAGGTTAGTCTAACTCATTAATAAATAGTTTGAGGTCATTCAAGAATAGTGAATGTGGGGAATAACAGATAGTCCCTGGTTTTCACTGCCTTAAATTCTGTGAATCTGACAACTAATGATGCTTTGAAAGTGTCTGTGTTTTCATTTTTTGCAGCTCTTGATTGGTTCGTCGTTATTTAGGTGTGGTTTGTCCCTTTGGGTGTTACTCTGTCAATTCTTGCTCACTGTTACGTGTGATTCACCAGGGGAGCCACAGTAAGAAATGATGGCACGCACAGAGGACTGTGAGGGGGCAGTCACAGCAGTGAACACGAGCCAGCCCGCCTGGGTCTGCGCTTCATGTCCCTATCTACCAGCTGCCTGTTACTCAGCAAGCTCCTCAGCCGCTCTGTGTCTCCATTTCCTTATCTTCAATTAGGGATCATCATTACCTACTTCATATGGGGTTATTAAGAGGATTTAAACAAGATAATCCATTTAAAGAACTTATCACACTGCCTGGCACAACTAAATGTGCAATAAATGTTAGCCAAAATTACTATTCGTCATTGAATTAGGGGGGAATTAAAAGAAGAATTTTGTTCTTTCTCCACATTTCTCTTCTTTGATAAAGTTTTCACAGGCAAAAAAGATTGAGGATCTAGTCTTATGGAATATAGATGTTTGCTTTTATGTTAGAAAAAAAAATTACATGGGCTGCATACCACAAAATTTAACATCTTTCCATTAAACATCACACAATTCTCATCATCATTATGCCCTACACACACACCCTAAATGATGTGGAGTTTCTATTGATATTCAACAACAATAGAATCCAGAAATGTTAACTAAGAAACAGTTGCAGAAATGCATGTCAGGCAGAAATCCATGTGTGCCCCAACATAGATGGCTGGGGTTCTGCCTATGCCTCTGACTCCCCCACTTAGACAGGTCAGGTTGCTACAGCCGTTCAAATCTCCATTTGTGATCCCCTCCAAGAGGAGAATTTCCCATAGGTGAACGAAGCAGCAGCCACATCTACTTCAGTATGATATGATAGCTATCATTGGTTTCTGCTGTAAGAAAAAGAAAAAAGAATCATCTTTAGTCACCTCCAAAACACTATGGTTTTTCCAGTGGTCATGTACGGATGTGAGAGTTGGACTGTGAAGAAGGCTGAGTGCCGAAGAATTGATGCTTTTGAACTGTGGTGTTGGAGAAGACTCTTGAGAGTCCCTTGGACTGCAAGGAGATCCAACCAGTCCATTCTGAAGGAGATCAGCCCTGGGATTTCTTTGGAAGGAATGATGCTAAAGCTGAAACTCCAGTACTTTGGCCACCTCATGCGAAGAGTTGACTCATTGGAAAAGACTCTGATGCTGGGAGGGATTGGGGGCAGGAGGAGAAGGGGATGACAGAGGATGAGATGGCTGGATGGCATCACTGACTCGATGGATGTGAGTCTGAGTGAACTCCGGGAGTTGGTGATGGACAGGGAGGCCTGGTGTGCTGCGATTCTTGGGGTTGCAAAGAGTCGGACACGACTGAGTGACTGAACTGACTGAACTGAACTGAAGGTTCTTTAGAGAAAGAAAAAACAGGAGGACAAAGTGTAGTATACTTATTAATTATCACAGAATACATGTAACAAATATACACTAGAAAAACAACATTTTGCCTCAATTTCATCACTTGTCCATGGAAGGTAAAAGTTGATGGCAGAAAGTCACACTTTGTCTACTCTGACAATGGCAATTCATATAAAGAAATAATCTCCAATAATGTCACATTCTTTATCTCAAATATGGTGGTTCATATTTTCCCTCTCTCCTCAAAGAATTACTATTTTAAAAAACGCTCAGACTCCTTCGAAAAAGGCATTTATCTTACTTTTTATTACCTTTCATTGTGTCCAGAATAAAACAGGCTTCTTCCTGAAAGTTCTGTATCATCTGAAAAAACAAGGAAATTTTGCTGGTTATTAAAAACCTTGGTTTGCTGTATTTATTTTGCCTATGTGGATTTTCATTATACTAGATATAAATGAAAAACAATCCTTTGCTTTGTTTTCTCTCCTGTTTAGTTTTCAAAAGCTTTAAAAGCTAAACACTCTGAAACAGCTTTCTTAAAGTTCGAGAATGCATTTTCCTGGGTTAACCCCGGGACTTTCCAAGGGGCACATAGATCCAGACAGGCCCATATGGGAGGAATTAAACATCTATGTCTGTTCTCTCCTAAAACCACCTGAGAACCTCTTGTTTTCCTTTCTCACTTCCCTTTTCAAACGCCTTTTCCCCATTTTATAAAGTAAAGGCAAGAGTTTCACCCTCCTGAGATCTTATGGAGATGTACTACCCTAGGCTATAAAAGCCTTCAGCATGCAAAAGTGTAATTGCAAATGAGAACTAGAATGACTGGGTGATATAGTCCTGGAGCCATGAAGTTTTCAATTCTTTCACCAGACTTGAAGAGTGACATAACCACAAATTGTCAAGTGACAGATGATTCAAAAAAATTTTTGATACCATCACTATGTAATTTTTGGCACATAACCCAGAAGTTAAAAAAAAAAATCCAGCAATGCTATTATAGCAAACTTCATCCATTCCTATCTATCAATTTATGTGAATCAGATTCCACAGTATTTCTTATCTAGGGGAAAAAAAACAGGATGGAATTGATGTTGAACTCTATTCCATTCTAGCAATCAATAGGCAGTATTTATCTATGAATTAATTGTGTCTGGGAGAATGGGTAAGGAATCAGTTAATCTCATCCATCTCATTAATATATGCACTTTCATTGTGTTTATTTATTTTTGGCCAAGTTACATGACTTGTGGTCCCTGGACCAGGGATTGAACCAGGCCTTGGCAGTGAAAGCCTGGAATCCTAACCATGAGGTCACCAGGGAACTACCTAGATGTACTTTTAATAAGTTTTTTCTTAATGTTTATCAATTACTTATCAAAATATATAATACATTTATGTTGTTTTAATCAATTGTACAATTATGGCGATAATTCTATCCAGAACAGATAATTTTAAATTTTCACTGAAACAAGTTTTTGTTTCAAAGAAATATAGTAAGAAAAACTAATAAAAGATATTCAAGCATAAAAGTAGACTATGGTAAGATGAAATTCTATGGGGAAAGTGAATGAAAATACCAGCTTAAGAAAACAAAGACATGATATAAATATTCTGCTAAAAAAGTATATTCATGTATTTTTTTAAACAGATGACAGTGGTATTAAATTACTCTTGCATTCAGGTTACATGAAACATAGTTAGAAAAGTGAAGCAATCATTTCATTTTTATATATCCTATAATACTCCCCAAAATGGGCACTTTTTTTGCCACTATTTAAATTTAAAACAAAAACTATTAAGTCAATCTAAAAATGTACAAGGGGATACGCAGTTTTTAAAAAATTATCTTAGGAGGTAAACAAACAAAAATGTTTGAAAACGTCTTGTCTTGGAAAACAGAGCATGCTGCCCCCATGGAACAGCTCCTGCTCCCATCATATGCGCAGACAGATCACTGTCATCTGGTGATTCAGCTGTGCTAGCAATCTACCTCATCGCTAATGAGCACATGGATGCCTGTTGGCCCCTGCTTGTAGATCTGGCTGATCTGGCAAGGGGAAATGCTGAAAAGCTGAGCAATTTTTTCTGTCAGTTCAACAGCTGTCAGTTCTTCTAGGTAGATGGCATGGTAAACTGCAAGAGGGAGAAAGCAAAGACAGTCAGCACAGAGTTTCTCTGCTCTTAAAGGCAATCTGATCACTACAAAGGCCCACTTTTTCTAAAGGATGCAGAAGCAGACTGCCTGAATGGAAATCCCAGCTCAATCACTTGCTAGCTGTGCGACCTGGGGCAAATTACTTAACATCCCTAAGCCTCATTTTCCTCACCTAAATGTTGGGGAAGAACAATAAAATCTATTGCAACGAGGAGACACCAGTCGTAAAAATTAAAACCTGTAAAAGTGCTGAGAATAGTGCCTGGTGTACATTAGGAACTCAATAAACATTAGAGCAATTACCATTACTTTTAGCAAATACTGACTCTGCTGCCTGATAAATTCCCATCACACACGTTCGTAAGTCATCTCTTCGTTTTTCTTCATATCTGTCCTGGCCTGTCCAGAACAACCTACCGAAGAAAGTACCATTTGAGTCTCCATCCTCATGCTTCTGCTGATTCTGCTGCTGTTGCTGCTGCTCCCTTAGCTGCAAGGATTCCTGACAAACATAAATGGTTAGCCTTGGGCGCACCATCCTAAGGAGGAGAAAAAAAAAAAACTATTAGTCACATTTCTCATGGTGAGCACATTTTACAGAAGAACCTTTGTGTCTACATTAATACTATACAGCACAGATTGAAAACTGGCAGCCCTTGGACCAGTGTAGCTCATTTGCTATGAATTATTACTCCTCACTGGGGTGTGTGTGTGTGTCTAACTGAATTCATTCCGACAGAAGGCATCATCAACCTCTGAATCTTTGGTTTTCCTTGAAAAATCCAAGGTCCTCATTCTTCAAAACAAAATCCAATCAGCTGTCCCACAGGCATGGTTCACATGCATTCTTCAGTACATCCTAGGGTTGACTGTCACTCATTTACACGTGGCCTCTGTAGTCATTGAGTTTGTAACCTCTGATGTAAAGGTTAGAAGGATTCAGTATGTGTGAGCCACTGTTTTTTAAGGTTCAAAGATATACCTTTTACTTAAGAGCACCAATGCCACAGACTGCTGCTGCTGCTAAGTTGCTTCAGTCGTGTCCGACTCTGTGCGACCCCATAGACAGCAGCCCACCAGGCTCCACCGTCCCTGGGATTCTCCAGGCACAGACTAGAAAATCTCATTTCCCTCATGACTGTCTCCTAGTCAGCTTTAGCCTTTCTGTTCTTTCTTCATAGGCAACCATACTGAATCACCTCTTGCTCTGATCACCTTATTCCTTCCTACTTCTAAATGCTCTGAAAATAATACATTTAAAAATGAATGATCCATTCTTTTTTGCCTAGTAATCAACCCTTGAATTTCACCTCTTTGCTTAAAAGTTTCCAACTTGATTTAATATCTTTAATAATAAACAAAAATACTTCATAATCTTAGTTCATTATTTAGTCACTGATTTGGTTCTATGGCACTGACCTGTATTTTTTTCCCATCAATATTACTACTGCTGCTGCTAGGTAACTTCAGTCGTGTCTGACTCTGTGCGACCCTATAGACGGCAGCCCACCAGGCTCCCCTGTCCCTGGGATTCTCCAGGCAAGAACACTGGAGTGGGTTGCCATTTCCTTCTCCAATGCATGAAAGTGAAAAGTGAAAGTGAAGTCGCTCAGTCGTGTCTGACCCTTCGCGACCCCATGGACTGCAGCCTACCAGGCTCCTCCATCCATGGGATTTTCCAGGCAAAAGTGCTGGAGTGGGGTGCCAATATTACTACTACCTACTTTAAATTGTAAATCCCAAACAGAGACTTGAAATTAAGCAGACATTAATCACTCTGCTTAATTACTCTCAGGCATTACTCTTACTCTGTATTAAGCAGACATTCCATGAATTCCTGCCAAAACCTAAGAATGATCTCTTCTCTAGTAAAACTGAGTTCAGGACCTTTGTACCTGCTGTTTCTTCTGCATAAAACCCTCTTCCCTTATGACTCCAAAGCTTCCATCCTTCTCATAACTCAGTTAAAATATCCCCTCTGAAGAAAGGTCTTCCCTGACTATATTCTGAGTACTCTACAAGCTACAACTTTGTTTTTATTTGTTTATTTTTCTTTAAAACACTTATTACTATTCAAAATACTTATTGTATATCATCTTTATCTCTCTCTCTCCAGAAAGCTCATCGATGTATCACCAAAGCCTAATGGCTCATAATAGGGACAATGAATATTTAATTAAATGAAAAAAACTACCTGGAAATGAAAAATGAAATATCGTGAGGAATTTCTTGGATCAAGTACAGGAAAAGATAATTTTCATCTTTATTTGGCACACAGCTGGAATTCAAATAGAATGTTTTGACAAGATGTATTTAGCTGCACAAAGAGTAGTGTGAAGAGTCCCTGAATCCAAATCCATTTGGAATCCGACCCCACTGATATTTTAACACTAATTACATACCGGCCTTTTAATGCATTAAAAAGTCTGATTCCATCTGCAGGGCCACAGATTTGAATCACATCATCTCTAGTTAGTTTCAATAAATCTGCTCCTGGAATAAATATAAGCAAATGGGTGATAAAGGCAAAGATTCTCTTCGTTAATGACTTTTAAAATGGACTCTTACAAGGATACCTCATTACCAGTAAGCTATAGTCATAATCTCTTGCATGGTATATAAAGCCTTCCATGACCTGGCCTCTGCATCCTCTCCCTTCTCAATTCCGACCCAATTAACTTACTCATTCAACCCTATGCTTTCATCATACTGACCATGCCTAATAAGTAAGTTGTTCCTCCTGCCTAAAATATTCTTCTGCTGTCTGACTAACAGACTCCTCCTCAGCCCTCAAAATTTACCTCACGCATCACACATGTTCCCTAACTCCAGACGCTTCTCCAAATGCTTCACTTTGTCTACATTTATCTAATGCATCACAACTATTTGTTTTCCTTATTTCAAGGTTTTATTTTGATTTGGATTTTCTTTGATACTAGATGGTGACTGAACAAGAACTATGCCTTATCTATTTATATATTCCTACCATACGTGGTACTACGGAGATGATGCTAAATAAAAGTGAAATGTGCAAAGAAAATATAGTAATATCAGGGGGGGAATTTCAGACTACCTGCAATGCTCCTTGATAAAATACTGTATGGATAATATATTTTAAAGGTATTGTATAGAATAAATAGTTTTAAATGAGTTTAAGAGGGTTTTCTTTTTGAGTATTTTACAGCACAGTTGCAGCTGGTGAGAAAATCTGAAGAGTTCAATGGAATTCATTTAATCAGAAAAATGCATTAAGAGCCGCCTCTTCCTCCCCCAATAACACAGGAATATCAGGAATTCCTAGAGTATAAAAGAAATCCCATGCTGGCAAAACAAAGGACAAGCAAATTTAACCTGAGAAGTTTGTAAAAAGCCTCGTGAACGTGGAGAAACGGTTTCGATGCAACCACTGCTGAGCCTCCTGAGGTGTGGTTGTTGGCAAGAGGTTCTGAAAAAGGGAAAGTATTTTTTTTGGTTACTAAACAGACTCAACTTTAAAAAGGTAAACATTACAACAGCCAAATACACCCACATTCAGACGGAGTTTGCTCGGAAGCTGTTTATACGTCAGGTTTTCTTTCTCTAACCATGCAAGATATCCATGAAATTCCATCTTTATCCTCCCCACTAGACCGAAAGTTCCTTAAATACAGCACAGTATCTGGTTCTTAGTCAAAATTTAATGTTTGCTTAGTTTTCTTAGTGAAAGAATGAATAATACTCTCTAAAAGTTGGGAATTTCTACTGAATCACACAGTCACCAAAGTATTATTAGACATGGCCAGTAACTGACATTTAACTTTGGACTTACATCTGTGACTGGAGGGGGTGGCTCTGGCTGGTGGTTTGGTGAACCATTTCTAAAGAAACATTTAAAATGAAAGGATGAGTCCATGAAACGTAGTAGGGTTTGTCATCTCACTCTGCATCATTGTAAGTCTTAAAGGTAGAGATTTACAGGAATTTGTACTATCTCATAAAACATTCTTAACTCTTGGATCCAACATTTCTATCATCTATTATTTTAGCATAAAGACTTTGGGGTGGGGAGCAGTAGAAACTATGTCATTTTTTATTATTGAAGAAATTGAAAAAAAAAAATCCAGTAAGTTGGGACTGATTAAATTATGGCATAAACAATACTAACATAAGTTTATTAGACCATAAACTAAAAATATCAAAATATAAAAGTAATCAATATATTACTACTATGTGAAGCATATAAATATACACAAATAGATTCAAGAAAAATTAGAATAAAAAGTATACAATAAAATGTCATCATATACTTTTATACTTAATAATAAGTATATTTTTAAAGTATATATATATTTTTAAGTATATATTTTTAAGTAAGTTTATTAAGTAATAAACACTTAATAATTACTTTTTAAAAGCTTCAAAAATTAGTGCTAATTTGTTATCCAAGGGCTATCTCCACACCCTTGAGTTTTCCCTACACTTCTTTTTCTCAGTAGTTTGTCCCTCTTCCCTAATGCTTACTTCTTTTATGGGAGAAAAATTAGAGCCTAATATTGAACTACATGACAAAGAGAAAATTTTAGAACTCTTAAGTTTTGCATAATATTTTAAATTCTCTATAAGTATAATCCATAGGGTGGTAACAGATTTTTCTTTCAAAAAATAACTTTCTCTATTTAAAAATGTTGGCCTTTGCTGCAAAATTCAAATTTAGTAATCAACTTATCTTAGAGCCTTAGTTATCTATCTACTCCTTCTGCAACTGCTATCTAGTTTTAATTGTTAGTTGCATTTTGAATATTTTAGCTAACTGTCCCCGCCTTTTTTTGGCTGTGCTGCACAGCCTGGGGATCCTAGTTCCCTGCCAGGGACTGAACCCGTGCCCCCTGCAGTGCAAGTGTGGAGTCCCGACCACTGGACCACCAGGGAATTCTCTAAGTTATCTTAATTAAATACTTTCAGAAGCAGCATGAACACAGAGCCTAAACAAACTCAAAAGCAAACATTACAATCAAGCTAGTCACACATTTCACAACCTATTTCAAATTTCAATATGGCCTATGTAGAAAATGTGTTGAATGCTGGGACTATAAGACAACTTTTTTTAACTGGAGTAGGCATCTATGCCAACTTTCAATTATCTGTGATAATAAAGACAATAAGGCAAGACTAAATAAATCCCATAGATAATTCCAAAACTTCATTTGCGCTCTCACCTTTACCTTCTTCCCCCAATTATCAAAGATTTATAATAAATTAGGTGTTAGGACCATTTTTAAATAAGTAACCAAACAGATTTTAGTGTCTGTACAACTGTGTTTCAGTTCCCAATGACCATGCTATAATCAGGAAGTGAAATAACCTCAAGATAAACAGTAAGAGGAAGAAGGGAAAAGTCCAGAAAATCAGTCCACAAATCACTAAACACTGACCATAATGCTATTTTCTAAGAGTGGAGAGAAGGGAATTCCCTGGAGGTCCAGAGGCCTGGGTTCAATCTCTGGTTGAGGAACTTAAATCCTGTAAGTCTTGTGGCATGACCAATAAATAAATAAAATAATGGGGTGGGGTGGGGGAAGGCCACATAAAACTTAGTCTCTTTTGAATGATAATAATAATAATCCAAACCTCAGTTAATATATAATTCCATCAAAGACTGACCAAATAGAAGTTCTTACTGATTTGCAAAGATTTTGCTTATGGAGACATAATGAAATAATATATTTTTAGGACAAACACAAGCTAATTGCACTTTCTAGACTTACCCTTCACCAAGAGAAAAACTGCTATGGGAACTGTTGAAGCCAGGTGATGGGGAATTATTGACATATGTGATCTCAGGCCATGGAGAACACTAAAAACAAAGGCAATTTAGATGCAGAAAGTACATGACTCTAGAGTTCCACCAAAACACTGTTACTTAAATAGCCCATCTTTTTTTTTTTTTGGATTCCCAGGTGGTACAGTGGTAAAGAATACACCTATCAATGCAGGAGACGCAAGAGAGTGCAGGTTCAATTCCTGGGTTGGGAAGATACTCTGGAGGAGGAGACGGCAACCCACTCCAGTATTTTTTTTTTTTTAATTCAACTACATGTTTTTTTTTAATTTATTTATTTTAATTGGAGGCTAATTACTTTACAATATTGTATTGGTTTTGTCATACATTCCAGTATTCTTGCCTGGAAAATTCCATGGACAGAGGAGCCTGGCGGGCTACAGTCTATGGGGTTGAAAAGAGTTGGATGAGACTAAGCATGCTCACACACATGCGCACACACAGAGTTGATTTACAATGTGATAATAGTTTCAGATGTACAGCAAAGTGAATCAGTTATACATATATACCATATATCTACTCTTTTTTTAGATTCTTTTCCCATATAGGCCATTAAAGAGTATTGAGTAAGTTCTCTGTGCTATATAGTAGGTCCTTATCGGTTATCTATTTTATATATAGTAGTATGTATAAGTCTGAGAAGGGCATGGCAACCCACTCTGGTGTTCTTGCCTGGAGAATCCCCATGGACTGGTGGGCTACAGTCCATGGGTCACAAAGAGTCAGACACGACTGAGCGACTAAGTACAGCACAGCACAGTGTGTATATGTCAATCCCAGTCTCCCAATTTATCCTTCCCTTCCTGATCCTGATCCCCTGGTAACATAAGTTTGTTTTCTACATCTGTAACTATTTCTGTTTTGTAGATAAATTCATTTGTCGAATAGCACACCTTTTTTTTTTGGCCATACTGTGCGGCATGTAGGATCTTAGTTCTCCAATCAGGTATTGAACCTGTCCCCCCGAATCAGGAGCATGGAGTCTTAACCACTGAACTGGCAGAGAAGTCCCTCAAAAGCACATCTTGATTAGTAAATCTTAATTCCTCATAAGTCCTCACAACTAAGAGGACAAATAAGTTTTGATCAGACTAGAAGTGATGTTTCTTCTATTTTTTTTTAATTGAAATATAACTGACATATCTATAATATTAGTTTAGGTATACAACGTAATGATAATATGTATACAGTTGACCCTTGAGCAATATAGGTGTTAGGGGCACCATCTCCTTTTCCACAGTCAAAAACCTGGGTATAACTTGATAGTCAGTCCTCTGCATCTGCACCCTGTATTCAACTGCAAACCATGTAGTACTGTAGCCCACAGCTGTGTGCTGTCACGTTTGACTCTTCACAACCCGATGGACTGTAGCCTGCCAGGCTCCTCTGTCCATGGAATTTTCTAGGCAAGAATACTGGAGTGGGTAGTCATTTCCTCCTCCAGGGGAATCTTCCCGACCCAGGGATCGAACCCAAGTCTCTTGCGTCAGCAGAGGGATTCTTTACTACTGTGCCACCAGAGAACCCTTAATATTAATACATATTTAGCAGGGAAAAAAAAACTATGTATAAATAGACCCATGCAGTTCAAACCTGTGTTATTCAAGGGTTAATAGTACATTACAAAATAATTGGCTATTTCTTTTAAGAGTAAAAAGTACTGATTGAAACTGTCACCCAAAGAAATCCTTTTACCTCTGTGAGTATAGTCGTCTCATAGGAAGGTTGGTATTTCTCCTTCTCATGAGGTGTTCGTTTCTCCATTTTCTCCCTATCTGTTTTTTGTTTTCGGTCTGCACCTTTGGGCTGAAAGGAGAAATACTCCATTTTAAATTCAAGTACTCACACTTCGATTCAACATTACTTCTACAAACTTAGAATAATCACTTGTGAGACAAAAAGGTATATACAACGAGGTAAAGACAAGATCCATCATTAAATCTAAGTCTGAAAATGGGATATTTAAATGTGTAATGGAATTGAAGGCAAGTACGAGATCTATAGCTTCGGACATGGAAAAATCTCTAAAGCACATAGTTATGAAAAAAGCAAGCTTCAAAACAATTCATACAATACAATTCTGTTTATGTTTCAAAGAAAGGAAAATACGTGTATATCTATGTACATGTGTACATAAGAGCACAGAAGTGAATTAGAATACATATGAAATTATTGACACTGGTTACCTCTGGGGAGAGGTTGGGGGGTCAGGGTAAGAGTGGTACAGGGGGACTTCATGTCATGCTCCAAATACTTTCATGTTAATGAATCTTGCAATGAGAAGGTATTTATCCATATGATATCCCTACAATCCCTTTTCCAAGTTCCCCTTCTCCCACCATCCCTATTTAAACTTCTTTACTGGGCAGCTTTATTTCAGTAACTCCAATTTAGGCTGGGCTTTCATAGTTTTTGAAAAGAGACAAGCTGACTTTCTCACTTGGTGACTAATGTTGCAAATGAAAGACAAGGAAAAAAAGTCCAAGGACCAGCGCAAAGCCCAGGAATACCTTGAAGACTTTGATCTGGCAGCTGGCTGAGTGTAAGTGCTCAGTATACTCCCCGTTCTCATTCTCCTTGAAGGTATCAATTTGTACTCGAAATGGCACTCCCTTCTCACCACCATGTTTCCTCATGGTGAACTCTGTGCTAATACAATGCACCTGAAAAGAATATACCATCCAGCCAGGTTTCAGTACTATTAGGAGCCAAACCAGTCAGCAACATTTTAGGGCAACAGCAAAACCTTTAAACACCTACAAAAAAACCTTACACTCTCTTTCTGATCATGAAGAATTTATACTCTCATGAGGAAATGAGGAAAACTTCAATGATTTACAAATGCAAACAAAGTAATTGTACAGGTCTAATGTTAACAAAAAGCTGCTCTGAGGAATTCATTAATTATTTCAGAAAAGACAGAGTTAACATAGAAGAGAAATGGTTTCTGTTAATGAAACTTTCCTGAAATTTATGGTAGATTTTAGAAAACAGAGGCACCATCCATGCTGGGAGAATAGTAAATATGAAAGCTCATGAGCAATGGGAAGAAAACTGTTTGCTAGGCTACTGCATAAAGTCCAAGATCTTGACAAATCTTCATAGTGGAGCCCTGGTTGACCAAATACCTGCCTGGGTAAGTTATTAACTTATCTAAGACTCAAGGAATATTCTTACTCCACAGGATTCTTGTTGAAAGTCTTAAAATCATGGGTAAAAAGTGTTAACACAGTGACTATCTGATGAGAAGCACTCAATAAACTACTGGCTATCATTATTACAAATATGAGTTTTCAGGCAGTCTACCCAAAGGACATAATCAGATATGCAAATCAGATTCTAATTATGAAGATGTTCAAAATAACTTCTTTGGTAGTACTGAAAAATGAGGATAATCTCAATGCTAGACAACTGTTAGGTAAGTTTATCTCAAGAATAAAATATTATGCATGCATTAGCAAGTATTTTTGAGAGAAACAAATAAATAAATTGGGGAAATTAGAAGAGCAACACAGAAACTCCTCTTTGCTTTCACATGTTGAGAAGTCTGCATTTGTTTAGGGGTTTACAGGTTGCAACCCTGGAAAGATTTCAAATTTAATACATTTTTATCCTTTAAGGACCAAACTGGTGGTAAGGTATCCTTTTCAAAACTGGAGCCCTGTCCACAGTGTCTTACCTGAATCCTTTGCAAAACTGGAGCCCTGTCCACAGCGTCTTACCTGAATAAACACAGACGTCCTTTTCGCAGGGTCCCACAGGAACTCCACTGTGTTTAGTTGGTTTGGGTTAGCCCTAGGATCGATTATACCCACAGACATTGGGATATCTGAGAAATAAACGGTGATCATTGAACAATTCTGGGTGCCACTGGGTTTAAATAAGAAAGCACCGATTCTTCTATCATTGGTCCTGAATTACCAAGACTTTTGTGTATACACCCTCAACTTTTTTTTTTGCCAAAAAAGAGTTCAATTAGAGCTAAAATTGACCTAAGTACTTTCCTTCTGAGCATCTTTTTTCCACTTTAAAAAGTTTTTAAAATAAGACAATTTATGAGTAGTTTCCTTTTAATTTGCCAGAATTCTACTTAAAGATAAATTTAGTGTACGCACTGGGTTTAGTGTCATGAAAAATTTAATTTACAATCTGCTTCACTTGCAGTTTTAAGGGCAATGTTACTGCTAGAGAAAAACTAAGAGGATTGTTATAGAAGGATAAAGCAGAGTGTCCGAATAAAGACAGAAAACACTGCATCACAAATATAAGTGGGTAAATTTAACATAACAGCTGACTCATGAAGTCATCAAAGAATCCTATAATAGGATGACACAACTTATATTCAAGAGGGGAGGAAAATGAATGGCCTTTAGAACTTTCTGTTCCATATGGCATGTATTTAAATATTATTCCCTGACTGCTATTAATAATTCAAATTGAGGGATAAGGCCAGCTAATATTTGTTATTATAACTGTGCTATAACTTCTCTACTGTTTTAATATCAATGATTCAAACAAGAAAGCATTACGTGGGTCCCACTCCACACTATTAGCTGTGTTGGATTTATCCTAAAGTCAGTTTATCAAATGGATATCAAGATACCTGTAGGAGAACCAGTGTTTTCTCAGATAAAATTAGTAATACTTATGTCTGTTTAGCAACTATGTTTACCAATAGGAGATAATAACCAATAAGAGATCAAGGACAGATGCCAGAACTAAAAGTATATTCACGAAGAGAGGCTAACACTGTAGAGCTTGGATGTGTGTGTGTGTGTGTGTGTGTGTGTGTGTGTGTGTGTGTGTGTATCACATCTTCTTTATCCATTTAACTGCTGATGGACACTTAGGTTGTGCACACATCTTGGCAACTGTAAACAATGCTGCTATGAACGCTGTGGTGCATGTATCTTTTTGAATTGGTGTTTTTGGTCCTTTTGGATATACACCCAGGAGTGGAAATATTAGGTCATATGATAGTTCTATTTTTAGCTTTCAGAGAAACCTCCATCCTGTTTTCCACAGTGGCTATACCAACTTAATTTCCACAACAGTGTATAAGTGTTCCCAAAGAGAAGGAAACTGTAACACTTGCTACTGTATGTATGAATCTTGAGGGTTATGCTGACTGAAATAACCCAGGCACAAAAATACAAATAATGATTCCATTTATATGAGGCACCTACAGCAGTTAAATTCATACAGATAAAAAGTAGAATGGTGGTTGCCAGGGGCTGGGGAGAGGAAGGAATGAGAAATGGTTGTTTCATGGGTACAGAGTTTCAGTTTTGCGAGATGAAAAAAACTGTAGAGATGGATGGTAGTGATGGCTTGTGCAACAATGGGCATGTACTTCATGCAACTGAACTGTATACTTAAAAATGGTTAAAACGGTAAATTTTATGTTATGTATATTTTACCACAACTAAATTGAAAAACAAAAACAAAAAGCACTCTTTAGTAATGGATGCAGTTGTTACAGAACTGAAGTGTCTACACTTTCAACTTGAATTTTGAAATCTTTACACCAGTAATATTTTATGCTTAGTTCATGTTAATTGAGCCCCTGGAGCATTGTAAGTCAAGGCAAATATCAAGTAAAGAAAACCAATTCACAGACCATAGTTAAAGGCATTTCTAAGCAATGGATTCTCTTAACTTACCTATGTCAAGAATTCTATCTCCAGGTCGGTTCCACCTCCAGCCCTCCAGCTGCTGATGTTCGGTGTACTGTAGCCGTCTGTCGTGGAACACAACACGGAATATACTCTAAAAGGAAGCAACAAAGTCAAATGATAACAGGATCCCTTAAAAATCAGTGCTGACAAAGAAAACTAGCAGGAGTCACCCCCAGCTGGCTTCCAGACACAACCTAAAATTATTTTTCTTGAGACCTGTTTTACTTTAAAACCCATACCATTCTATATTTCCAGGCAAACTTTATAATTGCTCAAATATAATCCTCATAGTTAACTAGTACCATAACTAAAACTTGGCTTAAACATCAGCCCTGATTGGTAACTAGGCATAAAGAACTCCCACTGGAAGCATTAATACCTGTGTCCACTGTTACCATATAATGTCTGGCTCAGTTCTTTAGATGTATATGAAATCCTCACCAAGTCCTCGCTTGCTAACCCACCACACAACCTGTAAACGTTGAGGGTAGGCAGGGGCTGCTTCCATCAGCTTTCCTTTTGTTACTCTTACTCTGTGGACATGCCTGTTGACATCTCTCTTATGTCATCTTCTACAGCAGCTGACCAGATTCCTCCATCTCAATTATACTGTGTTCATTACTATCAGTCCAGACTAAGAAAACTGCTATTCATCAACAGTAGCTCCTGGTTTCCTTGCTACTAGACCAAGTATCCAAAGACACACTGGAACTTCTCTAAAGATCTCAAGGAGGCTACTTTATTCCACCCAAAAAGAACGTCACTGAGTCATGAGACTCTCCAGGCCTGGTATGCTAAGTTTTCTCTTTCGGCAGCTCTGAAAAATCCAGGTGAATAGGTGGGTTCATTCTGGCCCCTAAGAAATAACACAGCAGTTTACCACTCTGCCAACAAACTATAGTAGGTGAGAGATTACCACCAAGCCCCTTAGGAAAGAAAAAATATTAATCCAAAAAGGGTCAGTACTTGTTTTCTTTTACCTTCACCAATTTGCCATTAATTTCTGGAAGTTCTCCAAGTTTCCTATTGTCTAGCATTCGGATTTCATAAGACTGTCCTAGAAGGAAAAGTAACTATATATTATATTTATCATAGGTTAACTTCCCAAGATTCAAAAAGAATAAAATTCAGTTGTCTGAATACACAAGAGTGTAACATTATTAGTAATAACTATAATCCTTTACTATATGCTAAGCACAATGCTAAATGTTTTTCATAAATTATATCACTTAATTGATACAACTCTCTAAGGTATTATCAATTTCAGTTTCACATATAAGGAAACTGAAATGTAGAGTCTAATCAACTTGTCCAAGGTCACACAACTGGTAAATAAAAGAGCTGGATACAGTAAGACTTCTCAGACAGTAACAAACAGATGTTCAGGGAACAGGGATTAGAAAAGGGGAGGTTAGAACCAAACATGGGCAGGTAGAAGAAGGAAACCAGGAATATTTATCAAATACAACACTGAAACTCAAATTTCTAAAGTAAGTTTTTGACTGTAATAGGTCACACTAGAAAGGTATAGTTTTTTTACACATAAGTGTACCTAATTAAATATCACAAATCCAGTAGGTCTATGAATAATACTAATGAGTAAGACCACATCTAACCTTGATTGAGATACGTCAGAGTTTCATCATGGAGTTTCACTGCTGGAGAGGTGGCAGCACAAAGCACATATTGAAAAGGGAGGATTTTATTCTCATTATCTGGAGGCAAACTTGATTCTTCTTGCTTAAAAATGGGCAGTGCAAGGACATCACTAAAATAAAACAAATGCCTTACTTTAACATCTGACAATGGTGTAAAAGCAGATTTATACTGAAACCTTTAACTGCAGTTTGCTTTCAAAAACCATAAACATTACTCACCGTGAAGTTTCTTTCTAACCATCCAGCTCAGGTGACCTGCTGGGATATCCCTCTGACCCCAACAATGTGGGCAGTGACAGACATTCACTGCTAAAAATCACTTAAGTGTCCAAAGAGCGTTTCTAGAAATCACAGACAGGGGTTCCTAAAACGGCTCTGAAAACTGTATGCAGGGTTCCAAAATGTCAATTTAGAACTCTCAGTGATGTATTTGTTCTCAGAAAGGCAAACTACAGTATTTTTATAAGCACATCAGCTCATCTACTGTAAGGATTTAAACAAGAATCAAAATTCCAAGAAACCAAATGAAAAGCACAAATCAATGACCAGTACATATTTCAAGGTCAGCTCACACTCCATGGAATACAACTAACATGGAGATATCCCTACCAGCAAACTCCTCCAAGAAAAAGCTTCTTATATGCAAACACACATATCTGATGAATTCTAGTATGTTACTCCTTTACTTTGCCAACAAAGGTCCGTCTAGTCAAGGCTATGGTTTTTCCAGTGGTCATGTATGGATGTGAGAGTTGGACTGTGAAGAAAGCTGAGTGCCGAAGAATTGATGCTTTTGAACTGTGGTGTTGGAGAAGACTCTTGAGAGTCCCTTGGACTGCAAGGAGATCCAACCAGTCCATCCTAAAGGAGATCAGTTCTGGGTGTTCATTGGAAGGACTGATATTGAAGCTGAAACTCCAATACTTCGGCCACCTTACGTGAAGAGCTGACTCATCGGAAAAGACCCTGATACTGGGAGGGATTGGGGGCAGGAGGAGAAGGGGACGACAGAGGATGAGATGGCTGGATGGCATCACCGACTCGATGGACATGAGTTTGGGTAGACTCTGGGAGTTGGTGATGGACAAGGAGGCCTGGCGTGCTGCGATTCACGGGGTGGCAAAGAGTTGGACGCGACTGAACTGAACTGAACTCCTTCTGATGTCCTAAACAGTAAGGGACCAAGTTAGAAGTCCTGGGTTTCAGTCTCTAAAACCCTTGGGCAAATCTTAGGCAAGTTCTTTTGAGTGTTCATCGCTTCATCTATAAAATGGGAACCACATCTGCTGTCAAGAATAAACATACAAGAAAGTATTTCGGAAATAATAAGGGGCTAAAATGGGTGTAAAAGATTACCAATAATTTTCCCTTAGAACCTCTAGCCATGGTTAGTGAGAAAGAATATCCTGGGCCCTGGAGATCAACTGTTGTGATCAGCATTCAGTACAGATCAAACTTTAAAAGGATTTTAAGAGCTGAATCAAATTAAAGAACATTTTCTATTATCTCAAGACATGCCACAAAATTCTCAAAATAAAATGTATTTTAATTTAAAGACTATGTACATACACTCACTAGAACAGCTAAAATGAAGAGGAAGGAGAACCCAAGTATTGGCAAGGATGTGGAGCAACTAGAACTCTCATCCTTTGCCAGTAGGAATGTAAAATGATGAAACCACTTTAGAAAAATGGTAGGCAGTCTCTTACAAGAGTAAACATGCATTGGCCCCTTGATCCAGCAATTCTACCCATAGGTATTTATCCAAGAGAAATGAAAGTATAAGAACAGCCAAAGACTTACACATAGATATCCATAGCATACAAGCAAAATCTGGAAGGAATCCAAATGTTCATAACTAAGAAAATGGATATATTAATACAAACTGCAGTATACTCATATAATACTACTCAGCAAAACAAGGAATTCAACAACATGGTTCAATCTCACAGATGCGATATTCAACCAAAGAAATCAGAAAAAAGAATATATCAATATAATGGATGATATATGATGTTTTAAAACAAGCAAAATTTAAAAGTACAGTGACTTCCTACCAGGGTAGGGATCAACTGTGAAGGTATACCAGTGAACTTTCTAGACTATAAAAGTGTTCTATGTTATGTTCGGTATATGGATTACATAGTTGTAAAGTACAGCTGAAATTCATTTTAACATATATAAATTTTACTAAAAAAAAAAAAAAAAAAAAAGAGTAAGTAGAGGATGAAACGGTAGGGGCTTCCCAGGTGGTGCTGGTAGTAAAGAATCTATAAAAGAGTCATAATACGAAATATTTAAAGCTGGGGGATGTGTACAAGAGGATATGTACAAAATCATTATTTTCTTAATATATGTTTGAAATTTTCTATAATAAAGTTTTCTTAATAGAAAAATATGTATAGGCCACAGTGTACTTGCACATATAAAAGAAAGGTAAAAGACACATAATGTAAACCCTTGAAACTAAAAGGTTAGAGGTCAGGGATGCAGTGACTTATCAACATTCTCCACATTCAAAATGAAATACACTCAAACTTTTACCTATAATTTAAATATTATGCTTATATTATAAAAAAGAGATCAATATCAACTTTACTAAGCACAGATGAAAAGGCAATTCCTTATGTGTACCTATATCCCTCAGCAGCCTCCATTATTCCCAAACATTAGATTATAAAATTATTACATTCAGGCAAAAATAATCATTTGTAGAAAAAGGACTATAATCATGCAAATCACATAAACATCATAAGTCTTACTGGAATATAAAACAAGCAAGATCCAAGAATACACATAGTATAATAGAAATTTGATGGTACAGATGCTAAAGAAGAAAAGGGAGGGTTAGAAAAGAAGGAAATTTCTCTTTCAACTGACATCTAATGTTTAGCAAGGCTATATGCATTATGAGTTGAATCCAGGAAGCCGAGATGCAAACCAGTATTCATGAAACACAGGTTTCTTACAGCTAAAAATAATTTCAAAGGCAAGAAAAACAAAGTGTGCTTTGCTTTTCCTCTGGTCTGGAGGTGTGTGTGCCTTGTTCACGCCATGGTGTTAAGGGTGGAGAAGGCAAGGAATCCTTTCTGTCCATATTAATTTGTCAGGTGAGATGTACTATGGTACCCTTGAGATGATAATATAAAGCGTAGAAGCACTGGGGTTTCTAGAAAAGTACTCTGTCCCAGTTCTTCTCGGGAAAATGAGGAAGCTCCCACAGCAAACAGTATGGAAAATAAAGCAAAATTAAGAAACATGACATCAGTCTTCAGAAAACTTAGCTGCCTTATCATCCCCAAATGCATCATACCTGATGATTTCTTGAAAGATGACTGATGATTACCAAGAATCAAGGCCAATCAGATTTTGCAACATAGCAACAGCTGAAAAACTATGAACATAGGGTGGTTGTGTTGTTTTGTTCCTCTCAAGTTATCAGTGCCTAGTAAGGTTAATATATAACAATAGTTTCTAGTCTTCTCAGTATAATGCGGCATTACACATTATACATTACACATTAGCCCCTCGTGACTAAGCAAAGGGCTGTCAATTGAGGCTAGAATTCGAAAACTGCTACCCCTAAAATCAACTCAAAACAGTACAGCCAAACCAAATACTCTCTCATTAGAGATTTTAAAATCTAAAATCCTTGAATATAATCACTCATGTTCTTGCCACACTGAGCTGCTTTTACTCTGCTGTGGGAGCAAGAATCCATTCAGCTCCACATTCTTAGAAGTGAAGGCTAAAGGTCACTGATAAACACAGCTCTAGGCCCCCACTTATCCCACAACAATAACAATTCAGCAGGAAACAATTTTGAAATACAGAAGTCTGTTCCTTCTCTGACTGAGTGCAGCTTTGGAAAACCAACTCTAGTGAACTCTAAGTGGTTGTTACCAATTTAGCATTTTATTGTCTTCTCTGCCTCATATACTTAATTCATTCCAATGAAACATGAGCTGTTTAAAGGGAATAACTTCTCCTTGGTGTGTTGAAATACTTGTTGACATGATTTATATCTTTGTTTATTTGCCTGCATTCTCCAGAATATTCCAGTCCTAATATATTCTGATCATTTTTGAATTCTCAACATTTCATAGTATCGCTGATTAAATGTAAGGATACAGAAACCTTACCTGCTAAAGTTGATTGCATGTTAAAAATGTGTGCCACTAAGTAAAAAACCACCCCTGAGTGTAGAGGCCTAGCAGAAAGCATCTGATTGGAAGTCACTGAGGAACAGAAACAGTATCAGGTATGATCTTTCCTGTTTGTAACTGGGATTCCATGAAGAGCTGCTTCATGGTCCCCTGAAGTATAAATTACCCTTTTGAGATAAGGCAGCCTCCGAATGGTCTCTACTAGTGCACACCTACAGTTTAACCTTCTCCCTCAGCCCTGCCAGTTCCTGAACCCTCTTCTAGAGAGCCTGGAGCAAAGAGAGGAAGAGGTTTGGTGAGCTCTACCTTGGGTAAGAAAGGTAAACAGAAAGGTGTCCATAGCAACTAAGGAAATTAGAAACTAACTTGGGACAATAAGATGCCATGAACGGCTAACTTCCCTATTTATAATACTTTAGACTCCATCATGATGAAAAAGAAAATATGAAAGAAAACATGCCAGTATTCCTATGTTAGTTACAGCATGAAAGGACAAGAACTGAAAACACTATACACCCTGAGGTCAGCTTCAAAAGAAAAAAAGTAAAAATAAATAAATAAATAAAAAGGAAAAAAGTATCCAGTAAATAACTGGCTGCTGCTGCTGCTAAGTCGCTTTAGTCGTGTCCGACTCTGTGTGACCCCATAGATGTCAGCCCACCAGGCTCCCCCGTCCCTGGGATTCTCCAGGCAAGAACACTGGAGTGGGTTGCCATTTCCTTCTCCAATGCATGAAAGTGAAAAGTGAAAGTGAAGTCTCTCAGCCGTGTCCGACTCTCAGCGACCCCAAAGACTGCAGCCCACCAGGCTCCTCTGTCTATGGGATTTTCCAGGCAAGAGTACTGGAGTGGGGTGCCATTGCCTTCTCCAAAATAACTGGCTATGACACTTTTAAAGAGGAGAGGACAGCAGAATGATTTCCTTGGATGTATGGGAAGGATGGAAGGGCAGATAAGGGAGGACACCTTGCAAGGAGAGATGGCCCTGAAAGTTTTACTATGAAGCCAGTGAGATGCCCTAACTACTGAGTAATGGTGAAATCAGCTAACTTTCTTGGTAAGAGCCCTCTGTCACAAGTGATAAAAGATGTTTGCTACCTGAACAACTGGTGAAAATTTTTCAACTAAAAAGTAGCATATGTCGTAAAAACAACAACAACAACAAAAAAACCTGCCTGGCTAGTTGTTTATCATCCAGACAGCAGAAGAGATAAGAACTATAATTCTGAATCTAAGTTGACCAAGAAAGAGAAACGGATTGCAAAAGAGGAAGTGCTGGAAGCCTCAAATGAAAGCAACCAAGCCAGGTAAGCTGGAAGAAGAATAAGGAACACAGTTAAGAGCAGGGTTCAAACAGCGAAGAAGACGGGATCCAAGCTCATGGTCTGAGATGAAAAAAAAGTCCTCAAAAATGAAATCTGCCAATCCCACGCTATCTGAGATGGAGGGGAAGAAGAAGGGTGGTATCTACACAGAGTGGGTGGAAAGCTCACCAATCAACACAGAATTAGAAGGACATGCACAAGAAAAAATATATATATAAAAGGGAAAAACTATTTTTTAAAAAGTGGCAACAATATATAAAAGGAACAAGCTTGAGTTCACAGACTGTGCTGAGACCTGCAGAAAAAGGTAAGGGAAAGCAGAGGTCCACTTTTTGTTGTATATGACACATAATTAATATAAAAAAGAGACAGGAGAACATCTCGATCCCTGGTTTTTCTTCTATCTTTTCTGTAAAGAAACACCACCTTAAGAATAGAAAAAGAAGACCAAGTATGGGATTAATGGATCACAATACATAAGGAGACTATCAAAAAGTGCCAGGAATGAAATTATATACCTGGATGAAACTGTATACCAGGAAAATTAGAGAATGAGAAGATGAGATCTGTAGGTGACACTCAGTATGTAAACTCAGACAAATCTCCTGGTTCTGATAATGCCAAACATCACATTAGCTTTTTATGTCTGTAGTAGCAATTTTCAACATGAAAAGAGAGTATACACCACACTTACACCACAGTGATCTGATATGAAATCCAAGGCAAGCCTACAGAAACAGTTATTAAAAGAATGCCCAACTGTTCAGTCGGGTCTGACTCTTTGAGACCCCAGGGACTGCAGCCTGCCAGGCTCCTCTATCCATGAGATTTGCCTGGCAAGAATACTGGAGTGGGTTACCATTTCCTTGTCCAGGAGATCTTTCAAACCCAGGAATTGAACCTGCGTCTCCTGCACTGCAAGTAGGATTGTTTGCCACTGAGCCACCAGGGAAGCCAGTTAAAAGTTTATGAGTATTCAGGCAAGGCATCAAGGATCGCTAGAAACCATAACCAAACTATCTCAGTTTCCTTTTTAAATGTGGTTGGACAAAGGAATGCTATAAACATAAATATTTCTGGATTTCAGCAATGTATAAAATAGTCTCTCTTGAGATCTTTGTTGAAGGTGAAAAATATGAATTCTGTAAGTTAAGTGGTTAAGATAACTACTATATGCAAACTGCACCTACAGTGAGGGTAAGTCTGGAAGAAGGTTTAGTGATACTCCACAGGACCTCAGGGAAACCTGTCCTCTGCAACGGTTTTTATAAAGAAATGACTTGGATGACGATCAAATATGCAAATGACAGGAATCTGGGATGGGAAAGCAATATCATATATGATAAAATCAACTTTTGAAGTAATCCTAAGTGGCTGGAATAGAAGGCTAAATCTAACAGGATAAACTTGAATAAGGATAAATATAAAGTCATGCACTTAGAATTAACATCAACAAAATGGCCCAGTATATGTGAGAAAGACTAGGACTTAAAAAAATCTATTTCAGTGAGACAAAATGTGCTATGGCTGCCCAAAATGCTGATAATCATGTTTCATTAAAAGTAAAGGCTGAGGAGGGAAATGGCCTTCTGCTCTATGCAAACTGCCTACACTTGAAAACTGTGCTTAGCTCTGAATGTGGAACTTTAAAAAGACTTTAAAAATCTAAGGAAATAGATGAGAATAAATGAGGGGATCTAACATCATGTTGTTTGAAGAGTAAGTCAAGGCAATGATGTTTGAAGCAAAGAAATCTTGTTAGGTCTACCAAGAGATTCAATGATCAGTTTAGGACTGATCAGTTCAGAGTTGGCCTGATTTTAAACATTAAATTAAGCCAATCAAAGATAAATCACAAGATCAATTAAATGGTTTTATTATTCTAAAAGGATGAAATGTCTTGAGCCTGCTCAAGTTTTAGAAGCTGATTGGGTTAGGCCTAGAAAGGCTAGGTGTTATTAGAAAAGGCTATACAGCATATAGTGCCCTCTAGAAGAAGAAATATCACAAGTTCACTGCTATCAGAGTCCAAAGCATATTACTCTGTATCATCTGCTACAGAAAGCAATGACCAAATAACTATAAAGCCTGTATACTGGCTAGACCAACTGGCTTATAAACCATCCTACGTATTTTTACAATTTCCCATTTTTACCTTTGCGTATTTTTCATTTTTACCTCTGTGTACTTGCCATGACAAAACAAGTACTACACAAACTATAATAAAGAGATACCATCAAGGCACGCTAAATTTTCTTTATAGCAAATCCAAAAACTCATCAGTATAGTTTTCCCTAACATAGATGATTCCTAAAAATTATATTCTTCATAAAAGACATAAAAAGAGTTTCAGTTCTTAAACAAAATCTACACTTTCTTTTGGCCAAAGATGATTCTAATGAATTCTACTTGGAACACACTCTTCTACTGCTAAACTATGTATGAACTAGCTAGCAAGTAGAACATGTTTCCTGAAGTATTGATAACTCCCTCTTTAAAAAGAAAACTTCAGTCATTCATTCAAATGTTTATTAAGTATCTACTAGTGTCAATGGCACCTCACTCCTGTACTCTTCCTGGAAAATCCCATGGACAGAGGAGCCTGGTAGGCTGCAGTCCATGGGGTCGCGAAGGGTCAGACACGACTGAGCGACTTCACTTTCACTTTTCACTCTCATCCATTGGAGAAGGAAATGGCAACCCACTCCAGTGTTCTTGCCTGGAGAATCCCAGGGACGGGGAGCCTGGTGGGCTGCCGCCTATGGGGTCGCAGAGTCGGACATGACTGAAGCGACTTAGCAGCAGCGGTGTCAGAGAGACTATTCTAAGTACTAAAAGCTACATATCAACTTTTAAAATAAAATAATTTTTCTTCTTTCCTATATTTTTCTTTCTTTTGGACTTTTATGTTTCAGTGCTAAGTCGCTTCAGTCTGACTCTGCAACCCTGTGGAGTGTAGCCCGCCAGGCTCCTCTGTCCATGGGATTCTCCAGGCAAGCAAACTGGAGTGGGTTGCCATGCCCTCCTCTGGGGGATCTTCCCGACCCAGGGGTCAAACATATTTCTCTTTTGTCTCTTGCATTGACAGGTGGGCTCTTTACCACTAGTGCCACCTGGGAAGCCCAAGAGCAGTCAATAAATGGTATCTCTTTTGCTGTTGTACAGACGTTAAGTCATGTTCAATTCTTTGCCACCCTATGAACTACAGCATGCCAGGCTTCCTTGTCCTTCACTATCTCCCTGAGTTTGCACAAACTCATGTCCATGCCATCCAACCATCTCATCCTCTGTTGCCTCCTCTCTCCTCTTGCCCTCAATCTTTCCCATAATCAGGGTCTTTTCCAATGAGCTGGTTCTTCACATCAGGTGGCCAAAGTATTGGAGCTTCAGCTTTAGCATCAGTCCTTCCAATGAATATTCAAGACTGACTTCCTTTAGGACTGACTGATTTGATCTCCTTGCAGTCCAAGGGACTCTCAAGAGTCCTCCAGCACCACAGTTCAAAAGCAGCAATTCTTCAGCACTCAGCCTTGTTTATGATACAACTCTCACATCCATACATCACTAATGGAAAAACTATAGTTTTGACTATAGGGACTTTCTCGATAAAGTGATATCTCTGCTTTTTAATATGCTATCTAGGTTTGTCATCGCTTTTCTTCCCAGGAAGAAAGAGAAAACAAAAGTGTTAGTTGCTCAGTCGTGTCCAAGTCTTTGTGACCCCATGGACTGTAGCCTGCCAGGCTCATCTGTCCATGGGATTTTCCAGGCAAGCATACTGGAGTGGGCTGCCATTCCCTTCTCCAGGGGATCTTCCCGACCCAAGGATCAAACCTGGGTCTCCCACACTACAGGCAGATTCTTTACCATCTGAGCCACCAGGGAAGCTCAGGAGGAAGGGCCTTTCAATTTGCCTGACTGCAGTCACCATCTGCAGTGATTTTGGAGCCCAGGAAAATGAACTCTTACAGTTTCCATTTTTCCCACCTCTTTGCCATGAAGTGACAGGACCGGATGCCATGATCTTAGTTTTTTCAATGTTGAGTTTTAAACCAGCTTTTTCACTCTCCTCTTTCACCTTCATCAAGAGGCTTAGTTCCTCTGCACTTTCTGCCATTAAAGTGGTATCTGCTTATCTGAGGTTGTTGATATTTCCCCTGGCAACATTGATTCCAGCTTGTGAGTCATCCAGCCCAGCATTTTGTATGATGTACTCTGCAAATAAGTTAAATACACAGGATGACAACATACAACCTTGACGAGTAATACTCCTTTCCCAATTTTGAACCAGTCTGTTGTTCCATGTCCAGTTCTAACATTACTTCTAGTCCTGCATACAGGTTTCTCAGGAGGCAGGTAAGGTGGTCTGGCATTCCCATCTCTTCAAGAATATTCCACAGTTTGTTGTGATCCACACAGTCAAAATCTTCAGCGTAGTCAATGAAGCAGAAGCAGATTTTTTTTTGGAATTGCTTTGCTTTTTCTATGATCCAGTAGATGTTGGCAATTTGATCTCTGGTTCCTCTACCTTTTCTAAATCCAGCTTGTACATTTGGAAGTTCTCAGTTCAAGTACTGCTGAAGCCTAACTTGAAGGATTTTGAGCTAAATCTTGCTAGCATGTGAAATAAGTACAATTGTACAGTAATTTGAACTTTCTTTGGGATTGGAATGAAAACTGACCTCTTCCAGTGCCATGGCCACTGCTGAGTTTTCCAAATTTGCTGGAAAACTATTAATTTTTCTAATATAAAATTTATGACATTATTCCCCATTCTGTACTCACTTTCCCCTAATCAGTCTACAACTTACTAAGCTCTTTTCATTTATATCTCACTTTTAGCTAAACAGTGGCTAGACAGTTCTTATCTAACTGTAACAAGGCAATTCCTGAAACAGTTTGGTGAAAAAAATGAAAATAAGTAAAATCTAAATAACCCAAGTATAGCCTTAAGTTTTATCAGATCAGATCAGTTGCTCAGTCGTGTCCAACTCTTTGCGACTCCATGAATCACAGCACGCCAGGCCTCCCTGTCCATCACCAACTCCCGGAGTTCACTGAGACTCACGTCCATCAAGTCAGTGATGCCATCCAGCCATCTCATCCTCTGTCGTCCCCTTCTCCTCCTGCCCCCAATCCCTCCCAGCATCAGAGTCTTTTCCAATTCTTTAATTTAATTTTTAATTTTACAATTTTTAATTTTAAAAGTCTTTTCCAACAAGTTTTATAAACCAGTAAAATTGCATGAGATCTCTTAATTAGGCTGCTAAATGTCCCTTTAGTAACTAATCTCCTGAAATGGTCTCTGATGATGGGTATCTCCTGGTATTCACACCCTTCAATGGCTTCCTTACACCTTGAATCCGAGCTAGTAATTTGCTCTAACATAGGCAATGTATCAGAGAAGGCAATGGCACCCCACTCCAGTACTCTTGCCTGGAAAATCCCATGGATGGAGGAGCCTGGCAGGCTGCAGTCCATGGGGTCGAGAAGAGTCGGACACGACTGAGCGACTTCACTTTCACTTTTCACTTTCATGCATTGGAGAAGGAAATGGCAACCCACTCCAGTATTCTTGCCTGGAGAATCCCAGGGACGGGGGAGCCTGATGGGCTGCCGTCTATGGGGTCGCACAGAGTTGGACATGACTGAAGCGACAGCAGCAGCAGCAGCAGGCAATGTATAGGAAATAGCTGTGTGCCAGCTCTGGCTTAGGAGCCAATCTTTAAGACTGTCAGCTTTCATTTTTCTACTGTGGGGAACCCTGAATCGCCAGGTAAGAAGTCTACCAGATTTCCCTGGTGGTACAGTGGGTAAGAATCCGCCTGCCAATGGAGACACAGGTTCAATCCCTGGTCCAGGAATTCCACACGCCATGGAACAACTATTAATAAGCCCACGTGCCACAACTACGGAGCCCGTGCTCTAGAGCCCTGGAGCCTCAACTACTGAGCACATCTGCCCGAGAGCCCGTGCTGCCACAGAGAAGCCTGTTTATGACAACGGAGAGTGGCCCCCATTCACCACGACTAGAGAAAGCCCGCAGCAAGGTAGACCTAGCACAATCAATAAATAAATCAGAAGTCTGCCTTCCCTGCTTTTATTTATTGGTTATACTTGGTCTATATAAGACGTCTGCCTACCCTGCTGGACTTCCCTTGTAGCTCAGTGAGTAAAGAATCTACCTCCAATGCAGGAGACCCAGGTTCAATTCCTGGGTCGGGAAGATCCCCTGGAAGAGGAAATGGCAACCTACTCCAGTATTCTTGCCTGGAGAATCCAACGGACAGAGGTACCTGGCTGGCTATAGTCCACTGGGTCGCAAGAGTCGGACACAACTTAATGACTAAACCATCACCACCATCCTGCTGGAGAGATCACAGGGAGTGGCTAGTGGAGAGAGAGACCCTGAGGCTATGGGGCAGGGTGTAGGGGTGGGGATGTAGGATGTGGTAGTGGTGGTGCTAATGCAGCCATCCCAGGGTCCTGAAGAACCTAGCATTAGACTGTGATGTTCCAGCCCAGGCCCCTACATGACCACAGAACCTCAGCTGACACCACACGAGGCAGATCTGCACAATCAATCCTCAGATCCATGAGAAGTCTGGTGGCTCAGAGGCTAAAGCATCTGCCTGCGTCTGCCTGCAAGATCGGGAAGATCCCCTGGAGAAGGAAATGGCAACCCACTCCAGTATTCTTGCCTGGAGAATCCCATGGACAGAGGAGCCTGGTGGGCTGCAGTCCCCAGGGTCGCAAAGAGTCGGACACGACTGAGCGACTTCACTTTCACTTTCTTTTTTCTTTTGTTAAGCCAATAAGATAAAGAAAGGAAAATGCCCTTGTTCCAATGTTTCTAAAGAATTCTTTACAATAAAACTTAATAGTAGTGGTGTTTATATACAGGAAGATATTAAATCAACCTTTCTTAGAATAGCTCTATTTAAAAAACAACTCTCATCTAACTGCTTGGGAGTAAACCAAAAATACTATATTATCTACTTTAATAAACAAATTAAATTAAATTTGTTTAAACAAATACCCACAGAGAGTAAACAGATCGTACTCAACAGAAAAATCATTCTTCTTTCAACTCATCCTTATTGGGTCACTTTTGGCTCTTTCACTCTCTCTCATTTTTTAACTCAGATAATACATAACTCTCCCATATAAAGCAACTAAGGATGCTGCTAAATCTAACACAGAAGATATCTTAAAAATTGTAGTCCAAATCTTGCTTTGTAAGTCAGAAAAAAATATTGGAAATATAAGATAGTTTTCAAGTCATCTTCTGTCACATTTGTAGACTGCATTACTAAATCAAAGGTCTGTACGGAAGGCATATGAACATCACTAGCTCTCAACCTTAGCTGAATGTTAAGAATCTCCTGGGGAGCTTTCAAAACTCCCTTCCAGGCCCTATCCCACGCCAGCTAAATCTGAACTGGTGGGGAGAGTTTGGTGAGTTTAACTACTTAGTGCCCAGTCTAAGCCAAAGTAAAGGGTTTGATCTCAGTGTCATCTAGCATGACCAACTTTCTGCACCAAGACTCGACTTTACAGGGGACCTCAGCAAGCCATCTTGAAACATCAGCACTAAGGGTAAGGGAGTTTGTTCAGACCTGTGCAACTCCATCACCACTACTGGGGAGAAACCACTCACCTTGACACTGAATTAGTAAATTTCTTTAAAACTTTTTTTTTTCCCCTTCATTTATCCATCCAATAGTCTTTGACTCAGCTGGTAAAGAATCTGCCTGCAATGCGGGAGACCTTGGTTTGATCCCTGGGTTGAGAAGATCCCCTGGAGAAGGGAAAGGCTACTCACTCCTGTATTCTGGCCAGGAGAATCCCACGGACTGTATAGTCCATGGGGTCACAAAGAGTCGGACACAACTGAGCAACTTTCCCTAGTCTTTGAGCACCTGCTATGTTCTGGGCCCTCTTTCAGGTGGAAGAGATAGTAGTAGACACGGTATAGATAAGATTCTCTTAGAGCAAAAAGCATCATTATCATCTAAATTTCTCTTTCTGCACATCAACAAATCTTACTATTCTACAAACACCTACTGTTTTTCTACATTCCAGTTCATTGCCCTTAAAGTATGACTAATACTTGAGGAAGCATAAATGAATTATTTAAAAATAAAGATTATGTAACTCAAAAGGGCCTAGTACGTTTACAGTAGGTGTTTTATATACAACTCTGCCCTCAGTAGCTTAACTCTACGCCTCTGGAACTTCAAATCTGAACTTCAAACCTGGAACAGAGACTGTTGACTGACCTCAAAACACAAGTGAGCTAGATAAATCCACCACAAGTGCATTTTATGCTGATGCTGTCTGTGAAAGAGAGGCTGATCATCCAACAGTCTTTCCTTAGGAATAGTGTTTCTAGAACTTTTTTCCCAGATCTCAGTACTGGGCTTAAGTTTCTTTAAGCCCTTTAAGAATTGCTTCTGGGAATAAACCATTCTTCAGCACAGTTAGGAGAGATCAGAGGTTTGAATTGTTGTCATTTATCAAGTACATCTCAAAGTTTCCCCCCAAATGAAGCTAATTTCTTTTCTCCCTCCAAATCTTTGAATTTCCCTCATTTCTACTTTGCTGAATAATTTGCCAGTTACCACTTATTTCCTTCTATAAGCAATGTGTTATCTTCCTTTAACTTGGTCACTAAAAACTTTTTATTTCAAATCTGTCTAGAAGCTTTACTTATTTTTAGAAGCTGAAAAGAATCTGACCGATATCAGAATCAAATTTACTTCCAGGGAGCTTGTAAGATATTAAAAGTTTAATCAAAGAAATCAGAATCAGCAAAGCCCTACCTCAGGAGATTTGCCAGATATAGCCCTGCTTTCTCAGTTTTTTTCCTACATTACAGGATTAGCTCTTACAGCCTACAAATCTCATTAAAACACTGCTAATTGAAAACATCACCTGTGGCATCATTAGTACCAGGCTCTTTTATTAAATTTCTGAAATCACTGACTCTTCCCATTTAGGAGATGAATGACAACCATGGGTTATATATTCCAGAGAATCTGGCAGTTTTGACATAAAAAACAGAGCTCCACTTTCAGTACTCAAAGATCTGATATCTAGCGTTACATTATGACCTATCTGTGAAGACATTTTTGTTTGTTTTCCTGTGACTAAGGGAAACCACACTGAGCCCCTTATATTGCCAAACTTCAAAGCTTCTTTTCAGGTCCCAAATGTCTCCCAGTTCTTTTGATTTTCTTTGTTTGTTTGTAGTTAGACTTCCCTCCCTTTTCATTAGCAAGCATCACTCACCACTTCTGGGGTTCTTATTCCTTGCCCATTCCGTTCCCACTACCAAGCCTAGCTAGTCCCCCATTCCTCTCTGCGGTGAAAGACAGACATTTTCCTGTTTGTTAATGCTTTAACCACTAATAACTTTTGGGGAAATCCTAAAAGTATCAGAATACTTATCCTACGAAATGGCCAAAAGACTTTAGCTACCTCTCTCCCCTTTATGTTTACAGTGGCAGGGCTTATGAAAAATTTCTGCCTTCTCCTTCAGACCACACCTTTGATGAAGGTCTTTTCTGCTAAAAGGGCCACATATTCCCTGGAAATGTCCCAAGTTAGGCCTGATGATGCAATCAAGGCAGAACTGCTTTTGCTCCCTTTCTTTTATAGACAGACAGTAGATAGGTAGGTATGTAGATAGATGGATACACACTATGGATAGATAGAGAATTAAATTGCAGTTCTAAGGATATGCAGAAGACACCCAGTTCACTAAGCCTCAATCCTTTTCAGGAACGATACCTAGCTTTTTATCATTATCCCCCATCTACAGTCAAGAGTAACCTTTAAAAATGTAGATCTAAAATGTCACTACTCTGTTTACAATGCTTCAGAGGCTTCCCACTGAAATGTTGATAAAACACTAGCTCCTCAACAGGACACTCAAGACCCTTCCAAACTGGATCCAGCTTACTTGTTCAGTTTCATCTCTCATTATACTTCTCATCTCTCTTCTCCCTCTTCTAACAATTCCAGCTGACAAAATAAAGCTCCTTTCCCTTGCTCTAACTCCACTACCACCACTGATTTTTTACATGTCAATTAGCATTTAATCCACACAAGGAGCAACTGTGTCCCTCTCCTTATTTGCCAGTGGAAGAAACTGATCAAGTAATTTGAAATGTTAAAAACATTTGCCCATGGTTAAATGGCTAGAAAATAGCAAATATAAATCTAAGTCTATTCATCCATTCATTCAATATTTTGTGAGCATTTTAGGCCTGGCACCATTTCAGGCAGCAAAGAAACAGTAAACAAATTTTATCCAAGTTTTATCCTTCTTTATTATTACTCAATGCCTGGCATAAAGTTGCATTTGTTTAAAACAGTCCTGAGGAAAATGTAATCAAGAGCTCCTATTCAGTGCTCCAAAGATATTTCTTAAGGTGATGCACACCAGCTCTCTACACATGGCTATTTGTGCAAGTCCTACTAACAGAATGATAGTATCAATGAACTGATTTCACTAAAAGGACTCAGGGCTTTTGCAACAGTTGATTCCTCTGTCCACAAACCAAACTTCCAGATTGTTTTGCACCATTCAGGTCTCTGCTATAATGTCACGTCTACAGAGAAACATTCCTGTCACTCTACCTAGATTCTATGCATTTTCATCAAGACACTACCTTGTCTGTCTGTTTACCTATCTATTTACCTACTATATACCTACCTATTTACTACTCCTCCCATAAGAATGCAAGCTCCAAGAGTGCAAAGACCTCATTTGTTTTGTCACCCTAGTGTTAACAAGGCCTGGCCATAGTAGGTACTCAATAAATATTGTTTAAATGAGTCCCACAACAATAATAATAGGAAGAGTAATAATCCCATTAGAAAATCCAGGCTACTCAGCAAACACAACTGGGTTATACTTGTGGATGAATAGTCCATAAAATGCTTCTATCACTTATTATCAAATCTCTATTGACAGGCTTCCCTGGTGGCTCAGCAGTAAGAATCCTGCTGCCAATGCAGAAGACACAGGTTTGATCCCAGGTCCAGGAAGATCCCTCATGCTGCAGAGTAAACTAAACCACAACTATCGAGTCTGTGCTCTAGAGCTCTGGAACTGCAACTACCAAGCCCTCGAGCCGCAACCACTAAAGCCCATGTGTCCTGGGGCCTGTGCTCGGCAACAAGAGAAGCAGCCATGGGAATGAGAAGCCCGTGCACTGCGACCAGAGAGCAGTGCCCACTCTCGGCAACTAGAGAAAAGCCCGCACAACAACGAAGACCCAGTACAGCCGATAAATACAGCTTATACAAATAATACAATTATACAAATAAATACAAATAAATACAAATTAAAAAAAAAAATCTATCGAGCACTTGGCTATCTATACTCCTGCAAAGAGTTTCTGAGTATTTCCATGTTACTTACAATTGCCTCTCCACACACAATTTTACTAATTAAATCTTTCATGCAATATTTCTAAGCATCTTTAACAACCAAACCTACAAACCTACTTACTCTTGAAACCATCTTTTTTCCTCCTGATACAATGAAGGCAAAATTCTTTCTGCTGGGAAAGGCTAATCCTTACCCATGGAGTTAGAATCCATGTATTCTTAATTCCTAAAAACGTTATTCCCTTGACTGTCCCCATGCATGTACCATCAATCACCTTTTATTGGATTATAACCATTAGCATATATTCATGTTTGACTAGCTCTCATTCATAAAAAAAAATTTACCCACATCGCCCTTCAACTACTACTACACTTCTCAGTACCTTTCACAACTAAAATTATCTATATATATTGTGTCCATTTTCTCATCTCTGATTCTTTCCTCAAACAACGACAGTTACGCTTTCACTCCTAATAAAAAGTGATTGTCGTGGCCACCAATGACTTCCATGTAGCCAAACTCAACTGTCACTTCTCTGGGCTCATTTTACTTCAACTTTCAGCAGCATTTCAACAGAGCTCTAACTCCTATAGTAGCTACTCTCCTCTCTGGCCTCCTAAATCCTCTCCTAATTTTCTTCCTACCTCACCAGCAATGCCTCCTCAACTGCCTTGTAGCAACCCCTCTTCCTCCATAAAACTTCAGGATGTGATTTTGGCTCTTTTCTTTCTACACTCCCAGATGATCTCTTTAATTCCCATATATTTAAATATCACAGTAATCTGATGACTCCCGAACACACCTAGGTCCAGACTTCTGTTTTGAACTCCAGATCCCATATTTAAATACCTATCTAATATTGCCTCTTTGATGTCTCTCTGGGATATCAAATGAACCAGGTCCAAATGCAAACTTTCGATCTTCCTCCAAACCTTCCCAGCCTACCACTCCACCCTCTATTCCTCCTTGTCCCAGATGGCAAATGATTCATCAAAATGCTCAAACTAGAACACTTGAAGGCATCCTAGATTGATACTTTCTCCCTTATCTTCATGCCCATTAACAAGTCCTATGAATTTTTCTCCGTAAAACGTATCTTATGTTCATCCTCTCTTCAGTAGAGTATAAGAAGTAAGAAGACAGGCTCTGAAGTTAGACACTAGAATTTAAATCAAAGCAATAAGTTAGCATTTATTGAGCATTTACTGCTTGTCTAACATTGTCTTAATTATTTTACATGTATTAATTCTTTTAGTGTTCATAAGAACCTCATGAGGTAGGTACTATTATTATTATTATTTTTATTTTAAATCATAGCAACAGAGGTTAAGTAACTTGTCCAATCCTGAGAGACCCAGAATTCAAACTCCTAAATCTAGTTCCAGATCTCACTGTGGTAGACTGTCTCTTGGTAAAAAGAGACTAGAGATAAGGAGATCAGGAGGACTTCCCTGGAGGTCCAGTGGTTAAGACTCCGAGCTTCTGCTACAAGTGGCTTAGGTTTGCTCCCTGGTTGGGTAACTAAGATCCTGCATGCCACACAGCATGGCAAAAAAAAAAAAAAAAAAAAAAAGATAGGGAGATCAGTTCAAAGCTAAGGCAACAGTTTGGGTAAAAATAATGAAAGTCTAAACCAGTAATGAAAGTAGAAACATTTCAAATTTATGAAATCTTCAAGACCTAAACAGAGAGTTACAGCATGTTCAAGGACTGAAAGACTGAATATTTCAAAGATGTCAATTTTTCCCAAACTGATCTACAGATTCAATCCCAGTCAATATCCCAACAGATTCAACTTGACAAACTGATTCTAAAATTTGTATCAATTAGCAAAACCAAGAATAGCCAAGATACTCCTTAAGAAGAAAAAACATAAAAGAGATTTACCCTGTCAGATATCAAATATTATTTCAAAGCTTTAGTAATTAAGATAGCATGGTGTTGCTTCAGATGGACAAATTAACCTAACAGAATACAGAACCCATTAACTGACTCCACATATACAAAAATCTACTTTATGACAGAGCTGGTATCACTGATCAGTGAAGAAAGGATGAACTTTTTAATAAACAATGTTGGAAAAATTGGATATCTACATGGGAAAAAATGAAATTGAATCAACACCCAATACAAAATTCAATTTTTAAAAAACCAATTCTGGGAGGTCCCTGGCAGTGCAGTGGTTAGGAGTTGGCATTTTCACTATTATGGCCTGCGTTCAATCCCTGGTTGGGGAACTAAGATCCTGCAAGCCACGTGGTGTGGCAAAAAAAAAAAAAAATTATCTAAATGGATTAAAGGTTTAAGTGTAAAAAGCAAAAATGTAAAACGTTTAGAAGACAATAAAAAAGAATAACACTATGGCTCAGTGGTAGAGAATCTGCCTGCCAGTTCAGGAGACATGGGTTTGATTCCTGGTCCAGGAAGATCCCACATGCCTTGGGACAATTAAGCTCATGTGCCTTAACTACTGAGCCTGTGCTTTCAAGCCATGGAACTTCAACTACTAAAGCCCGCATCCCCAAGAGAGTGTGCTCCACAATAAGAGAAGCCCAGCCAATGAGAAGCCCGTGCACTGCAACCAGAGTAGCCACTGCTTTCCAAAACTAGAGAAAAGTTCACGTAGCAACGAAGACCCAGCACAGCCAGAAAAAAAACAATAACTCCATGGCCTTAGACTAGGGAAGAATTTCTTAGACATTAAAATCATACACCATAAAGGAAAGGATTGATAAACTATAATACACCAAATTAAAAACTTTGGAACCAGTGACACATAAAATGAAATTACAAGCCATAAATTGGGAGATGATACCAGCTATACAAATAAAGACAAAAGATGATGATCAAAATATATTTTAAATTACTATAAAGACTAGTGATGAAAGGAAAGTCAGAACACCAATTTGTGTATCCAAAGTCCCAAGTGAGGATTTCCCTGGTGGTCCAGTGGTTAAGATCCACCTGCCAACACAGGGGACACGGGTTTGATCCCTGGTCTGGGCAGATTCCACATGCTGCGGGGTAACTGCCCACATGCTGCAATTACTGAAGCCCGCTCTCCTAGAGTCCGTGCTCCACAGCAAAAGAAGCCACCACAGTGAGAAGTCGGCGCACCGCAACGCAGAGTAGCCACCGCTAGCTACAACCAGAGAAAGCCTGCTGCACCAACCAGAGCAGCCAAAATTAAAATTAAATAATTTTTAAAAATAACTTTTAAAAAGTCCCAAAAGGGGACTTCCCTGGTGGTCAGTGGTTAAGACTTCGCCTTACACTACAAAGGATGCAGGTTCATCTCTGGTCAGGGCACTAAGATCCCACATACCTCAACATCAAAAAACCAAAATATAAAACAGAAACAATATTGTAACAAATTCAATAAAGATTAAAAAAAAAAAAAAGTCCAAAATGAATTTTTCTCCCAGATTCTAGCCCGATGATGCACAGTAGGAGTCAACCTCTGGCTACAGTTGGAAACTACTGCCAATAAGGTAGATAAAGGCAGGAGATAAGAGGAGGTGGAAGAAAGAAAAGGAATGCAACAAGTGGGATAAGTGAGGAATGGCAACATTATTGGGTTGTAGGTCAACTTCCATTAGAATTATAAGAGGGCAAGAAAAGAAACATCTACAGACCTTTAGGAACAAAACCAACAAATGGGATAGGACAATTCTAAAAGATGTGGGAAGTTAGCCAGCAACGGATTATGCAGTAGAGACTTCCCCCCCCAAATTATGCAGTACTTCAGACATATAAAAAGGTTAAAAAAAAAAAAAGTACAACCAATACCTGTGTATACACCACTTAGCTTCAGAAATAGAGTATTTATAGTTAAAGCCCTCTGATTATTCCTCAGTTATATCCCTCAGTCAACTCCCAGAGGCAAGAGTATCCCGAACTTGAAGATAAACATGCTCAGTCATTTCTTTGTATTTTTACAGTGAGGTCATTTTTTAAAAAGTAGTGGATAAATTTTGTGACAAATAGAGGGATTTCATTGAAATACACTGTCCATCATAAGAGACTCAGAATGAAGGGGAAAGGAAAGGAGCGGGATCAACTCTTAAAACAAAGAGATGAAGATTCAGAAGACAGCTGAAGGGGGGAAAAGTGAAAGTAAACAGTACTGGAAAAGCAGCACAACAAAAAAGAACAAAAATTAGTGTCAATGGAGAGAAACAGTGGCCTCAGATAATATCAATAACCTCAGATATGCAGATGACACCACCCTTATGGCAGAAAGTGAAGAACTAAAGAGCCTCTTGATGAAAGTGAAACAGGAGAGTGAAAAAGTTGGCTTAAAGCTAAACATTCAGAAAACTAAGATCATGGCATCCAGTCCCATCACTTCACGGCAAATAGATGGGGAAACAGTGGCTGACTTTATTTTTTGGGGCTCCAAAATCACTGCAGATGGTGACTGCAGCCATGAAATTTGAAGACGCTTGCTCCTTGGAAGGAAAGTTATGACCAACCTAGATAGCATATTAAAAAGCAGAGACATTACTTTGCCAACAAAGGTCCGTCTAGTCAAGGCTATGGTTTTTCCAGTGGTCATGTATGGATGTGAGAGTTGGACTGTGAAGAAAGCTGAGCGCCAAAGAATTGATGCTTTTGAACTGTGGTGTTGGAGAAGACTCTTGAGAGTCCCTTGGACTGCAAGGAGATCCAACCAGTCCATCCTAAAGGAGATCAGTCCTGGGTTTTCATTGGAAGGACTGATGTTGAAGCTGAAACTCCAATACTTTGGCCACCTGATGCAAAAAGCTGAGTCATTTGAAAAGACCCTGATGCTGGGAAAGATTGAAGGAGGGAAGAGAAGGGGATGACAGAGGATGAAATGGTTGGATGGCATCACCGACTCAATGGACGTGAGTTTGAGTAAACTCCGGGAGTTGGTGATGGACAGGGAGGCCTGGCGTGCTGTAGTTCACGGGGTCGCAAAGAGTTAGACACACCTGAGCAACTGAACTGAACTTGCCTTTGAAACAAAAAAGAGTGAGAGTGAGTTCAGTACATTCACTCAATAGATCAGCAGCTATTTTTTAGACACTCTTCTAAGGTACTCCACTCCAGTGTTCCAGTGTTCTTGCCTTGAGAATCCTAGGGACCAGGGAGCCTGGTGGGCTGCTGTCTGTGGGGTTGCACAGAGTCGGGCACGACTTAAGTGACTTAGCAGCTAAGGTACTAGGGATACAGCAGAAATCAGAACAAAGTCTCTGCCTTCAAGGAGCATTTATTCTAGTTGGGGAAAGAGGTAAGCAAATAATAACTCATCAGGTATTGGGGAAAAGACAAACACGACTAGTGAAGGCAGAGTGCTGGTGAGAGGAAGGAGGTGGCTGCTATGTTCTTTGAAGGTAGTGAGAGATGGCCTCTCTGATAAAGTGACATGTAGGCAGAAACCTAAAGGAAGTGAGGAATGTATAAGTCTTATCTCAGGAGGAGTTACAGCAGATACAAAAGGCCCAGAGGTGGGAGTGTGCATAGCATTTGAGGGACTGTAAGATGGCTAGATGTGGCTGGGCTCAGCAGCAAGGGGAAGAGTCCATATGGACAAGGTACTGAGGCACCACATGTGGAACAATGCCAGAACTGAACCTTCTATTCAAAGTGAGATGCAGAATCACTGGAGAGTTTTTAGGAGAAAAGTAGCACAATCTGATCTACATTTCAAGGAAGCCAATCATATAATTTACCATTCACACAGGGATACTGGGGTGAGTGAAGGAGGGTGCTATCAATAGTTACATCAGGACAAAAGGCTTGTTACAAGACTTTCATTTTAAAAGGCTGCTATGTGGAGCCAATTTGAAGGGGTTCCTCCAGCCAAATCTGGAACTGATCAAAATACATTGTGATAGTATTAATAAATGATTACAATCTACTAAGTAACAAGGCTACATTGATAAAAATAAGAAGTAAAAGGTTATTTTTTTTTTTTAAAGTGAGACAGATATATATTTCATATTCTTTTCTATTCTGGTTTATCGCAGGATACTGACTACAGCTCCCTGTGCTATATATACTGTAGGACCTTGCTGCTTACCCATCATATAGAACAGTTTGCATCTGCTAATCCCAAACTCCTAACACTCCCCTCCCCCTGCCTCTTTCCCCTTGGCAACCACAAGTCTGCTCACTGTGAGTCTGCCTCTGTTTTGTAGCTACGGTCACCTGTGTCATATTTTGGATTCTACATATAAATGGTATCCTGTGGTATTTGTCTCTCTCCGACTCACGTTGCTTAGTATGATAATCTCTAGGTCCATCCACGTTGCCACAAATGACATTATTTCATTTTTATGGCTGAGTAATATTCCACTGTGCACACACATACCATATCTTCTTTATCTGTTCACCTGTCAGACATTCTTAAGTTGTGTCCATGTCTTGGCTATTGTAAATACTGCTTCTATGAACACAGGGGTATGTGTATGTGGAAAAGCTCTTTCATACAAAACCAATGAACATATTTAGAAGGAAAGGCACAGTTAGAAAATCATCTATTAGCAACCATCATAACGATAGCTGATTAAGGCAAGAATAAACATGGCAACCCACTCCAGTGTTCTTGCCTGGAGAAGCCCAGGGATGGGGGAGCCTGGTGGGCTGCTGTCTATGGGGTCGCACAGAGTCGGACACGACTTTAGTGACTTAGCAGCAAACACTAAAATTGATAGATAAAAGTTTGAAAAGTAATAGGATATTTACATAGTCTCAATGAATCTCCCCACAAGATATTTATCAATTACAAAAGACAATAAATTTCCAAAAAAGAAAATTGGTATACGTCACCTTCACGAGATGGCCAAAGTTGACACTGCCAGGAATAGAATCAATCAAGCATGTGCTATGTAATATGATGGGGCTTCCCAGGTGGGGCTCAGTGGTAAAGAATCCGCCTGCCAATGCAGGAGATACGGACTTGATCCCTGGGAAGATCCCCTGGAGAAGGAAATGACAACCCACTCTAGTATTCTTGCCTGGGAAACTCCATGGACAGAGAAGCCTGGAAGGCTATAGCCCACGGGGTCATAAAAGAGTCAAACACAACTTAGCAACTAAAAAACAACAATGTAACATGATACACAGAGAACTCAGCATCACTACTTAGGTTCAGTTCAGTTCAGTTCAGTAGCTCAGTCACCGACTCTTTGCAACCCCAGGCCTCCCTGTCCATCACCAACTCCCGGAGTTCATCCAAACTCTTGTGCATCGAGTCGGTGATGCCATCCAGCCATCTCATCCTCTGCCGTCCCCTTCTCCTCCTGTCCCCAATCCCTCCCAGCATCAGGGTCTTTTACCATGAGTCAACTCTTCTTAGGTATTACTACCCAAAGTGCATAAACTGAGGGCTTCCCTGGTGGCTCAGTGGTAAAGAATCTGCTTGCCAATGCAGGAGACTCAGGTTCGAACCCTGGATCGAGAAGATCCCCTGGAGGAGGAAAGGGCAACTCATTCCAGTATTCTTGCCTGTAAAATCCTATGGACAGAGTAGCCTGGTGGGCTACAGTCCACAGGCTTACAGAAGAGTCAGACATGACTCAGCACCTAAACAACAAAGTGTATAAACTGAATTTAATCATAAGGAAACAACAAACCTAAATCGAGGAATATTCTACAAAATAATTGGCTTGTACTCATCAAATTGTCAGTGCCATGAAAATACAATGAAAGACTCTGGAGCCATTCTAGATTAAACAAGACAAGAAAGACAAGTCAACTGAATCAACACATAATCTTGGATATTGCTCTGTTATAAAGGACATTACTGAGACAATTGGCAAAATGTGAAAAAGTTTCATAGGTAGATAATAGCATTGTGTCAGAGTCAGGTTCCTGATTTTGATCATTGTACTGTGGTTATGTAAGAGAATTTCTTGTTTCAAAAGATGACACATTGAAGTATTTTGGTTGTTAAGGGGCATCATATCTGCAACTTAAACAGTTTAAGAAGAGGTGGCAAGAATACACAGAAGAACTGTACAAAAAAGATCTTCATGTCCCAGATAACCACGATGGTGTGATCACTGACCTAGAGCCAGACATCCTGGAATGTGAAGTCAAGTGAGCCTTAGAAAGCATCACTACGAACAAAGCCAGTGGAGGTGATGGAATTCCAGTTGAGCTATTTCAAATCCTGAAAGATGATGCTGTGAAAGTGCTGCACTCAATATGCCAGCAAATTTGGAAAACTCAGCAGTGGCCACAGGACTGGAAAAGGTCAGTTTTCATTCCGATCCCAAAGAAAGGCAATGCCAAAGAATGCTCAAACTACCGCACAATTGCACTCATCTCACATGCTAGTAAAGTAATGCTCAAAATTCTCCAAGCCAGGCTTCAGCAATACGTGAACCATGAACTTCCTGATGTTCAAGCTGGTTTTAGAAAAGGCAGAGGAACCAGAGATCAAATTGCCAACATCCGCTGGATCATGGAAAAAGCAAGAGACTTTCAGAAAAACATCTATTTCTGCTTTATTGACTATGTCAAAGCCTTTGACTGTGTGGATCACAATAATCTGTGGACAATTCTGAAAGAGATGGGAATACCAGACCACCTGACCTGCCTCTTGAGAAATCTGTATGCAGGTCAGGAAGCAACAGTTAGAACTGGACATGGAACAACAGACTGGTTCCAAATAGGAAAAAGAGTACGTCAAGGCTGTATATTGTCACCCTGCTTATTTAACTTCTATGCAGAGTATATCATGAGAAATGCTGGACTGGAAGAAACACAAGCTGGAATCAAGATTGCCGGGAGAAATATCAATAACCTCAGATATGCAGATGACACCACCCTTATGGCAGAAAGTGAAGAGGAACTCAAAAGCCTCTTGATGAAAGTGAAAGTGGAGAGTGAAAAAGTTGGCTTAAAGCTCAACATTCAGAAAACAAAGATCATGGCATCCGGTCCCATCACTTCATGGGAAATAGATGGGGAAACAGTGGAAACAGTGTCAGACTTTATTTTGGGGGGCTCCAAAATCACTGCAGATGGTGACTGCAGCCATGAAATTAAAAGACACTTACTCCTTGGAAGGAAAGTTATGTCCAACCTAGATAGCATATTAAAAAGCAGAGACATTACTTTACCAACAAAGGTTCGTCTAGTCAAGGCTATGGTTTTTCCAGTGGTCATGTATGGATGTGAGAGTTGGACTGTGAAGAAAGCTGAAGAATTGATGCTTTTGAACTGTGGTGTTGGAGAAGACTCTTGAGAGTCCCTTGGACTGCAAGGAGATCCAACCAGTCCATTCTGAAGGAGATCAGCCCTGGGATTTCTTTGGAAGGAATGATGCTAAAGCTGAAACTCCAGTAGTTTGGCCACCTCATGAGAAGAGTTGACTCATTGGAAAAGACTCTGATGCTGGGAGAGATTGGGGGCAGGAGGAGAAGGGGACAACAGAGGGTGAGATGGCTGGATGGCATCACTGACTCGATGGGTGTGAGTCTGAGTGAACTCCAGGAGTTGGTGATGGACAGGGAGGCCTGGCGTGCTGCAATTCATGGGGTTGGGAAGAGTCGGACACGACTGAGCGACTGAACTGAACTGAACTGAAACAGTTCAGAAAAAAATAACTGCAGGTGTGTGAAGAGAGATGGGGAAAGACAAAAGCAAATTTAGTAAATATTAACATTTAAGAAATCTGGGTGAAGGCTATGTACAAATTCTTGGCCTGTTTTTGCAAATCTTTCACAAGTCTGAAATTATTTTTTATTTAAATGAACAAAATACCCACACACTTACAAAAGTTTCAGTGTAGAGAACAGATTAGGTGGGGGGATGGTGGTGAGTGCAGAGTTAGAACAGAGTTGAACCAATTAAAAGGCTATTGTAGATTAAGGACAGGGGTCATGGAAGACAGCAGAGTAGGAAGCTCTAGGAATTGGTCTTTCACCAAAAGAACTGAGCTGGCAAGAAATGCCTGAGGCAATTATTTTGAAACTCTGGAATCTAGTCAACACTTTCAGCATCCAAGGGAGGCTTGATGAAGAAAGAGGCTGCTAAGTTTTAGTTAATTTCAGCACTTGGCATGGCACCTATCATTTTTTAGCTCCCAGTCCCATGGCAGGAAGCAGTGGGAACAATAAATAGCCCAAGATCCTACTGTAGCTTGCTGGTGCTAGGATGTGCGATACGGATCTTGTCTCCAAAAATCAAGGTTATGTGTCTTTTTTTTCCTTTTTGCCACCCTGCTCAGCTTGCAAGATCTTATTTCACCAGTCAGGGATTGAACCTGGGCCATGGCAGAGAAGCCTCAGAATCCTAACTACTAGGCCACGAGGGAACTCCCAGAGTTTTGTGTCTTGATCACTGGTTTTGATTGCTGAGGAGCTGGCAAAGAGGCTCACCACTGTCTCAGCCCCCACGGCTGAAGTAGCTTCCCTAGCAAAATGAGACAACGAGATTTAAAGAAAGAACACTCTTTTCCCCCCCTTTTCTCTTCTTATTGGATCCAGGCATTTAAGGAAATCTTTGTCAAGTCACTGACAGGGTGGACATAATGACATAACAGAAGAGACTTCACTGACTATATAGAGCAATGAATATACTCTCTACAAAAAAAGTTTAGAAAAGTCACTAAACAAATAGACAATTTCAGCTTTCATTCAGTAACAACAGTAATCTCTAGGGAGGGAGCAGAATCTGACTTCCAGAGTTACCATATTATAATACTCAAAATGTCCAGTTCTCAACAAAAAATTACAAAGCATATAAGCACATAGGCACATGAAAAAAATGTTCAACATTGCTAGTTATGAGAATATGAAAATTAAAACTACAATGAGGCATCACCACACACCAGTCAGAATGGCTGACATCAAAAAGTCTATAAACAATAAATGCTGGAGAGGGTACGGAGAAAAAGGAACCCTCCTACACTGTTGGTGGGAATATAAATTGGTGCAGCCACTATGGAAAAGAGGATGGAGGTTTCTCAAAAAACTAAAAACAGAACTATCATAAGACCCAGCAATCCCACTCCTGGACATATATCCAGAAAAGAAAAAAACTTCAATTCAAAAAAGCACATGTACCTCAATTTTCATAGCAGCACTGTTTTCAAAAGCCAAGACATGGTAAGAACTCAGGTACCAATTAACAGATGATTGATTGGTTTGAGAGGATGTGATATATATATATCACACACATATATATATCAAAAAATATATAAAATAATGGAATATTATATATATACATATATATTATAATGGAATATTACCCAGTCATAAAAGAATGAAATACTGCCATTTGCAGCAACATGGATGAACCTGTGGGATATTATACTAAGTGAAATAAGTCAAAGACAAATATTATATGATATCACTTATATGTGGAATCTAAAAAATAATACAAATAAATCTATATACAAAATAGACTCACTAAGAAAACAAACTTTAGGTAGCAAAGGGGAAAGGGAGGAAGGAGGGGTAAATCAGGAGTATGCAATTAACAGATACAAACTATACTTAAAATAGATAAGCAACAAAGATTTACTGAATTACACAGGGAACTATATTCAACATATTATAATAACCTATAATAGAAAATAATCTGAAATATATATATATATATAACTGAATCATTTTGATGCACACCAGAAACAAACACAATATTATAAATCAGCTGCACTTCCACTGTTTTAAATTACACAGCACACAAAGACACAGTTGCAGTGAGTAGGGGCTGCTCTTTCTAGAGACGAATAGCCTCCTCACTGCAGTGGCTTCTCTTGCTGTGCAGCACAGACTCTAGGTGTGCAGGCTTCAGGACTGATGGGTGCAGCTTGTGAGCTCTAGAACATGGGCTCAGTAGATGTGGCGCATGGGTTTAGTTGCTCCATGGTTTGTGAAACCTTCCCAGACCAGGGATCGAACCCATGTCCCCTGCATTGGCAGGCGATTTTTATCCACTGTACCAACAGGAAAGTCTGTAACACTATTCTAACTCAAACTCTTCCCAAAAAGGGGGAGGAACACTTCCTAACAGTCTATGATACCAAAAGCCAGAAAAGGATACAAGAACAGTACAGACCAATATCCCTTATGAATAAAGACACAAAAATCCCCAACAAAATACTACCGAACTGAATCCAATAGTACATTAAAATGATTCTAAACTATGACTAAGTGAGGTTTATCTCAGAAGTGTAAGGATAGTTCAGGTAAGGAAATCACAATGTAATACCCCATATGATCATTTTGATAGAAAAGGCACAGGACAAAATTCAACATCCTTTCATGAAACATTGAAAACAACCTTGAAGTCACTATGCTAAGTGAAAAAATAGCAGTCCCAATAACCTCCAGGGCTTCCCAGGTGGCACTAGAGGTAAAGAATCTGCCTGCCATTTGTAGGAGATGCAAGGGATGCGGGTTCGATTCCCTGAGTCAGGGAGATCCCCCAGAGTAGGGAATGCTCCAGTATTCTTGCCTGGAAAATTCCATGGACAGAGGAGTCTGGTGGGCTACAGTCCATAGGGCCACATAGAGTCAGACATAGCTGAGCAACTAAGCACATAATAACCTCTAAAAGAATAAAATATGTAGGAATAAATTTAACCAAGGATGTGAAAGACTTGTACACTAAAAACCACAAAAGACTGCTTAAAGAAATTAAAGATGACCTAAATAAATGGAAAGACACCCCATGTTCATGAACTGATAAACCTGGTATTAAGATGGAAATACTCCCAAAGCTATCTACAGATTTAATGAAATCCCTATCAAAATTCCAATGGCCTGTTTTGCAGAAACAGAAAGGCTTACCTTCAAATTTGTATGGCACTACAAGGCGCCCTGAAGAGCAAAAAAACAATAACGGAAAAGAAAAACAAAATAAGAAGAATCACACTTCCCAATTTCAGAGCTTTTTTACAAAGCTACAGTAATCAAAATAGTGTGGTACTGGCAAAAAGACATATCAACCAATGGAACAGAATAGAGTCCACAAATAAATCCTTACAAGAATGGCCACTTGATTTTCAATGGGACTACAAAGAACATTCCATGGAAACGAACAAATAGCTGGGACAACTGGCTATCCAAATACAAACAAATGAAGCTGGACCCCTATCTCACTTCAAATTAAAAGATTAACTCAAAATAGATCAACAACCTAAACATAAGAGCATAAACTATAAACTCTTAGAAGAAACCACAGGGTAAATGGCCATAACTTGAATTTAGCAACAGATTCTTAAGAGCTGACATCAAAAGCATAAAGCAACAAAGTGAATAAATTGGACTTCATAAAAAGTAAACACAGCTGGGGACGTTCCTGGTGGTCCAATGACTAAGAATCTGGATTTCCAATGCAGGGTTCTGGGTTCAATCCCTGGTCAGGGAACTAGATCCCACTTCCTACAACTAAGAGTTTACATACTGCAGGTAAGACCAAGCACAGTCAAATAAAATAATAAATGAAAATAAATATTTTTAAAAAATTAAACACTTTTGTGAATCAAAGAACACTGTCAAGAATGTGAAAGACAGCATGCAGAATTAGAGAAAGTACCTACAAACCACACACCTGATAATAATCTTGTTGTAGCTGCTGTTTAGTCCATAAGTCATGCCCGACTCTCCTGTGACCCCTTCGAGTGTAACCTGCAAGGTTCTTCTGCCCACGGGATTTTCCAGACAAGAATACTGGACTGGGTTGCCATTTCCTTCTCCCAGGCATCTATCTTCTCCACCCAGGGATCAAATCCACATCTCCTGCAACAGGAGGTGGATTCTTTACCACTGAGCCACCTGGGAAGCCTAATGATCTAGTAATCAGAATACACAAAGAACTCTTCAACCCAACAATGTGAAAACAACCCAATTTAAAATTGGGCAAAGGACTCAAATGGGCTTCCGTTGTGACTCAGTTGGTAAAGAATCTGCCTGCAATGTGGGAGACCTGGGTTTGATCCCTGAGTTGAGAAGATTCCCTGCAGAAGGGAAAGGCTACCCACTCCAGTATTCTGGCCTGGAGAATTCCATAGACTGTATAGCACATGGGGTTGCAAAGAGTCGGACACGACTAAGCAACTTTCACTTTCACAAAGGACCCTCTTCCAAAGAAGACATATGAATGGCCAACAAGCACATGAAAAGATGTTCAACATCATGGTCATCAAGGGAACACAAAACAAATATCAGATCCTAGTTCACACTCACTAGGATGACTTTCATTTAAAACGCAGAAAACAAGTATTGATGAGGATGCAGAGAAATATGATCCCTTGTACATTGCAGGTGAGAATGCAGAATGGTTCAGCTGTTGTGTAAAACAGCTTGGCAGATCTTGAAAAAGTTAAGTATACACTACACACCTTTTAGGATGGCCAAAATCCAGAACAATGACACCACCAAATTCTGACAAGGTGTGGAGTAATACCAGAACTCTCTCATGGCTGGTAGGAATCGAAATGGTACAGTCACCTTGGAGGATGGTTTGGCAGTTTTTTACGAAACTAAACATACTCATACCATATGATCCAGTAATGGCATTCCTTGGTATCTGCTCAAAGATGAAAACCATCTGCACACAAAAATCTGCACACAGATGTTTATAACAGCTTTATTTATAATGCCTAAGCTTGGAAGCAACCAAGATGCCCTTCAGTAGTTGAATGGATAAGTAAACTGATACAAAGATCTATTATTCAGTGTGACCCCCTGGACACCAGGCTTCCCTGTCCTTAACTATCTAGTCAACCACTAATCTACCTTCTGTCCCTACAGATTTGCCAATTCTGGACATTCCCAAGAAAGAGAATCATATGTAGTCTTCTGTGACTGGCTTCTTTTATTCAGCATGTTTTCAGGGAACTTCCTTTATTTTAATTATAAAGTGTGTGCCATGTATTAAGATGTAAGGAAAAAATATGGAGACTATTAAAGGACCACTTATGAAAATAATAGAGTTAATGAATGCAATGGCAGATGAAGAATCAAAACATCCAACTAAGGTAAATCATTTATAAAGTATAAACCAACAGCTGTATAAATGAAACCATTTTAAGATGCAGTAGAAATAAGCAAGTCAGAGGAAAACAAATATGTTAGGAAAATATTTTATAAAACAAACTGCTGTTGGGGCTTCCCTGGTGGTCCAGTGGTTGGCAGTCCGCCTGGCAGTGCAGGGGACACAGATTCGATCCTGGTCTGGGAGAATCCCACATGCCGTGGGGTAGCAGGGACCGTGGGCCACAACTGCTCGGGCCTGCCCTCTAAACTACTGAGGCCTGCAGTGCCCTAGGGCCCAAGCTCTGCATCAGGAGAAGCCACGGTAAACAGATGCCAGCACACTGCTACTAGAGAGTAGGCCCCGCTCACCCCAACTGTAATACAAAAAGCCCTCACACAGCAACAAAGACCCAGAGCAGTCAAAATAAATAAACACATAAAAATTCTTTTAAAAATTGCTGTCAGCGAGAACATTTCCCTAACAAAGATTTAGGAAAAGTAACCTCAGGTTTACTTAAAAGAAGAAAAAGGGAGAGCAAAGAATCATTGTCTTTGAGAATAAAACCTCCTCCAATCAGTGTTTCTCAAAATGTGGTCCATGGACTATGTGAATCAAAATCACCAAAGAACTTGCTTTTACAAAATCAGATTTTTAGTCTGTGCCCCAAAGATGGGATGCTGGAAACTATTTTTTCTAAGTTTCCAGATGACTCTAATACTACAGTTTGAGAACTAATATCTATTTAACACAAATTAATGCAAATGATTAAATGTGTGTAAGAGACAAGAGAATCATGACAATAGCAAAGTGCATGAAAAAGAGGAAGGTGAAAGAGGACAAAGAAAAAATACTTGAAAAACATTTTTTACACATTGTGCTATTGAGAAAAAATAAAGTGATGTTTGAAAACTATTGTGGATTTAATGTTGGAAAAAATTCCAAACATGTAAATATACAAGGCATTCTACTAATATATGTGAGGAGCACTCAGGGTATGAATAGGAAAGCATTCATAAATGTAAGGTAAGGTCACATGGTAGAGAGAGCACATAGTTGATACCCATATGTTTGCTAATGATGTTAAACTATTTTTATACCAAGTACAGCTATATTCAATTATCTCCATCCTTAACTGTGATAACCTAGACAAAACTTAACTTTTTGTGGTAGTAATCTTTATACAAACACCACCATAAATTGTCAAATATTATGTCAGTACTGACGCACAAGCTCAGGGTCAGGACATTTAACTTTCATAACCAGGTTAATTTCTCTTTTTATGGTAAGACTTATTTTAACAAGAACAGACAAAATTAAATTTCTCAAGGCTAAGAGCACTGCATGATAGAACTCAAATTTCCATGAAAATTACTAAAATATGTATTCAAGGATGGCCTTTATTATTCTAACTGTAAGCAAAGATTTCTGAAAATGAAGTATTAAGTTCTAACTCATAATTTTACTTCAATGAGTAAAGTTCACCTTGACTTAGCAGGGTTAAAGAAAGGAAGTTCACTTTTATAACTTTCAAAGATGCTCACTAACAGAATACAAAATTTGCCCACTTTCACCATAAAAGGCATCCTCTCATTATAAACTCATAAACCTAATTAAAAGTGCTAAATTCTAAAGTTTCTTTGACTCATTTATTTAGATTAAGCTTATTATCCATTTGGAAACCCAGTTATATTCCATCAAACATTAAGATGCAGATGTTTCAACATTTCCAGACATGGCTCTTGCACATCTTTTAAATGAAACAAACTATATTGGGGGAACGAAGTTGCTAAAGCATGCAAATAAATTACATGGCAGGTTATGTTGCTTTCACAGGAGATTTTTATTTATTATAAACATTTGGCTTGATACACGAAGGTCTAGAAGCATCTAAAAGTTCTTGTTGACACTTTTTCATTTCACAGCTTATGTTTCAAAAGTCAGAAACCCCAGAATTGAGTAAAGCCTTAAAGTTGGTTAAGATACAAACGTGTGGACTTAGGATCTCACATTTCTTCCCCAAAAGCAGTCAACCAATATTTATCATTTAAGTCCCAACTCCCTAAACACCTCACATGTTCAATGTGGCCTCTTACTCACACAAGTCCAGTGCAATCTACCCACACGCACGTACACACACACACACACACACACACACACCAACAGTCTCCAAATCACCCACACTGGCACAACAGCCTCTCAATATTCACTTGGTTGCTAATCAAGAGCCATTCTTCTTGACACTGTCCATAATCTCTTTTTCCATTTCTACCACAATGCTCACCACTCAAAAAAGAAACAAGTTCCTTTTCTCTAACCGCGGAGAGCTTCTCTAACTCAACACACCTCTTTCCTCCCCCGTTATTCTCTATCCTGCCTTTGTTACTCAGAAGGTGCAGGGTCTGGGAAAATCTCACTCACCTCATGCTATAGGCACCAGCACCCAGTTCCTGGCCGATCCCGGATAGACTAGCATCAAAGTCCTGCACCAGCCCGGATTCAATCACCTCATCGGCCAGAGGCAGCTTCAGAGCCCAGGCCATTCTGGCTCCTTCCTTGCCCCAGGAGACAGTTTCTTGTACAAAGGCGAGTAGCGTGATTCTACCCAACCGGGGCAAGACTGCAAGACTGTAGAAAACTCCAAACCAAGATCTCCCACGCAGCACCCACCAAGCCACCCCCAAGCCCCACCCACACTGCCCACACAACTAACCTCCCGTACCCTTGGCTCCTGGCTCTCGGCTGCCCCTACTTCCAAAATCCCTCCCCCGCACCCAGGTCTCTAGAGCACGAGGGCCCTTTGGCTTAACTCTTCCAGACTGTCCAGAGGTAACCCTGGACTCCTTGCACTCTTTTTGAGATCTCCCCTTGAGCTCGCGGTGGTCACTCGCTGTTTTCCAAACAAACCAGCAGCAGCGACCCGCTGCCTAGCCGGCACTCCCACGCCGCTTTAGCACCTTTCCCCCGCCCCTTTCCGCTGGAAATCCCCTCCCTCCCGGGAACCACTCTCCCTTTCCTCTCCAGGCCTCGCTTCCGGTCAGTCCCAAGATCACTTCCGGTCACTTCTTCTCAATTCCACGGCTCTTAGAACCAAATCCAGGTTTCCACTGAGCCGACTTCCCGCCCTCCGCAGCCCCCAACGGCCTCAAAACATGGATGGAGACAGCCCAGCACCGGTTTGAAACCCAGACTAGCCAGGCTCCTCCACCGCCCGCCGTCCCAGCGCCAACCAATCATGGCGTCCTCTTCCTTCGCCGGAGCGGCTAGTGTGACGTCACCCTAACACTGGCCAATTAAGAATCGACTCCGCTGAGCTTGGCAATGATGATAGGCTAGCGACGCCACGACTCTCCGCCTCCTGAGATGGACTGGGCGATCTGGGAGAGGACTGGGGTGCGTCGGGTGGCCGTGTTTAAACGTCTTTCCTAGTTGTTCCCAGGCTTCTGGCGTCCGCTCAGTAGCTAGTCAAAACCCTAAGACGTGGGTGGAGCTCTAACTCTAGTCTTGCTGAACCTACACCCATCCCTGGCTGACTCTTGGTTGTTATCCTAACAAGTGTTTGTATGTTTCTAAATACTCTCTCCTTAAACTCACCTCTCCTGGGGTCAAGAACCTACTTGAGTTCCACTTATCTGGATAGTCTTTTTATCTTCCGAATTCTCCTTTAATGCTTTTCAACAGGAAAGCATTAGATAGGTAAGAGTGTTGTGGTTTTTAAAAGGTGGTGATCTGAAAATGAGGGTTTGTGCTGGCGTCTTCATTTACTGGCTTGGTGACCAGAATAGTCAGTCGTTTAATCTTACCGAGATACAGCTTTTTTATATTTGAAAAATGGGGATAAAACCATACGTGCTCCACCTTCTTCCACGTACTCCATCTTCCTCCTTTGAGGTTTTAATAATGTCCATTCTTTATTGAGCATCAACTATATACAAGGAACTTTTTTACATTATCAATAATCCTGAAAACAATTGTAACTAGATTTGCAATTCTAAATATAAGTATTAATGACCTTCATTTTTCCAATAAGGAGAGGAGGCTGAAGCCTTAATTTCGCCAGAACTAAATTGAGGTGCCAATCTCAGAGTGGATTATAGAATTATGTGATAATTTTATTATAAAGTTATAAGGGTAATTTCACTCAAGACATTGCCTGTATGAAAGTATTGGTTCATTACTGTATTCAGTTATTTAATTTGTACAATGTCTTAAGATAGATACAAGTAGATAGATGCCTTTATCACTAGACTATGACCTCCTAGAAAAGAGAATACATATTTTTCAGGTTTCTGTTCTAAATATCTCCTAATATAGTTCCTACATTCATAGTTTTTTTTTTTAATGCTTATTGAATTTAAAAAAGGAAAGATAGAAAAGAGGTTGACATGAAGTTAACAGCATGCTCCCAGTTTCACCTAGAGTCTTCTATCTTTGAGGGCTCTGTCTTATCCATCTTCTTACTTTAGTAAGCCTGGCATCCAAGTCTTGGTTCATTCTCAAGACATTTAATACCTCTTTAAGACATTTTTTTTCTTCCCTTGAGCCAGTTGTATGTGTTTGTGTGTAAAGGAAGGGGTCTTGAACTCAGAGACCAAAAGGGAGGTGTCATAGTCAAAATCCTTTATAAACAGGTCTTTGTAATTTTTTTGGCCATGTGGTGTGTGGGGTCTTAGTTTCCCCACTAGGGATGGAACCTGTGTTCTCTGCAGACTACAACCTCTTTAGAAATTGTCCTGAAAATTATTCTGTGCTTCAGCAACTCCACTCTTCATATATATATACTAGAGAACTCTTACACACACATACCAGGAATCTTGTATGAGAATGTTCATGGCAGCACTATTTACAGCAGCAAAACAGAACAAATGTCTGCCAACAAGAGAAAGGATGAGTTGGAGTGTTATAGATTATTATACAGCAGTGAACATGAGTACAGCTATATGCAAATACAGGAATAAATTAGTCTTAGAATGGTGGGGGAAATGCAGAAATGCTCATACAGCATAACATCACTTTATAAAGCTCAAAACCCAGCAAAATTAAATAATATATCATTTAGGGGATTATATATACATACATGTTCATTTTAAAAGGAATGAAATTATAAACACAACTCTATTATTGAACTCAGAGACCAAAAGAGAGGTGTCATAGTCAAAATCCTTTATAAACAGGGCTTTATAATTTTTTTGGCTGCGTGGTGTGTGGGATCTTAGTTTCCCCACTAGGGGTGGAACCTGTGTTCTCTGAGATTGGCACCCCAATTTAGTTCTGGCGAAATTAAGGCTTCAGCCTCCTCTCCTTATTGGAAAAATGAAGGTCATTAATACTTATATTTAGAACTGCAAATCCAGTTACAATTGTTTTCAGGATTATTGATAATGTAAAAAAGTTCCTTGTATATAGTTGATGCTCAATAAAGAATGGGCATTATTTAAACCTCAAAGGAGGAAGATGGAGTACGTGGAAGAAGGTGGAGCACGTATGGTTTTATCCCCATTTTTCAAATATAAAAAAGCTGTATCTCGGTAAGATTAAACGACTGACTATTCTGGTCACCAAGCCAGTAAATGAAGACGCCAGCACAAACCCTCATTTTCAGATCACCAGTTGAGTCGTTCAGTCATGTCTGACTCTTTGCCACCTCATGGGCTGCAGCACACCAGGCTTCTCTGTCCATTACCAACTCCCAGAGCCTACTCAAATTCATGTCCATTATGTGGGTGATACCATCCAACCATCTCATCCTCTGTTGTCCCCTTCACCTCCCACCTTCAGTCTTTCCCTGCATCAGGGTTTTTCCAGTGAGTCAGTTCTTCCCATCAGGTGGCCAGTGTATTGGAGTTTCAGCTTCAGCATCAGTCCTTCCAATGAATATTCAGGACTGATTTCCTTTAGGATGGACTGGTTGGATCTCCTTGTAGTCCAAGGGACTCTCAAGAGTCTTCTCCAACACCAGAGTTCAAAAGCATCAATTCTTCAGTGCTCAGCTTTCTTTCTATTAATAGATGGTCACATCTAAGAAAGGGCAATGAGGTGGGCTGGGGAGGAACTCAAAAGTAGCTTTAACCCATGGTAGTAGTTTACTCTGGAGAAGGCAATGGCACCCCACTCCAGTACTCTTGCCTGGAAAACCCCATGGACAGAGGAGCCTGGTAGGCTGCAGTCCATGGGATCGCTAAGAGTCGGACACAACTGAGTGGCTTCACTTTCACTTTTCACTTTCACTTTTCACATTTCACTTCTCCATTTCATGGAGATGGAAATGGCAACCCACTCCAGTGTTCTTGCCTGGAGAATCCCAGGGATGGGGGAGCCTGGTGGGCTGCCATCTATGGGGTCGCACAGAGTCGGACACGACTGAAGTGACTTAGCAGCAGCAGCAGCAGTAGTTTACTCAAGTTGAATGGTAGATCCATGGGTTATTGTTTCATCATTATTTTTCATAACTTACAAAAAAATGTATTCTTGAATATGTAACAAATATTACATAAATTAGCATCTGAGCCAGGAACTACAGTCCAGTCCCTAGTTCTTTTAGCTGGCCTTTGCCTAATAGTTGGTGGTACAGTGCTGGGGACTGTACAGATACAGAGCAAATAATAGCTAATAATAATGACAGGCTACTATTTCCTGAGCCCTTGCTAGGTACCCAGCCCTGACTAGAGGCTTTGTGTAGATTATCTCATTTCATCCTCTGTTGGGGGCCAGAGTGAGGTACTCCGCCCGTGACAAAGGTCATGAGGAAGGAGGCTTGACATACGCAAAGGCGGGATCGAGCCTCAGGAGTCCCCCTGGAACTCCTCGAGCATCTACCCCCATTACCAGAGCCTGCCTACTTTACTACTTTGTGCTCTCACCTACACCTCTGACTTTACGGGGCTGTTCCCCACCACCTCTTTCGGAGAAGGAGTTAACCTAGAGCTCCAGTTAATAATAATTCCTGGGCGTGATAAGAGTGTTTTAACCTACAAACTCCTCTGAAGGTTCTCTGGCCTGCCTGACAGGCTTGTCCGGCCACATGTGATTGCTCACAGCCTCCCAACCGTGAGAGGCACGAGATGCTTTAAACCTTCTAAAAACAGGTTCCTTAGAAAAGTGAGAAAACTATTAGTATAAGTATAATGGGCTGATTAGAAACTGTATTGGTGAAGGGTTTTTCATTTGTTGAGCCAATGTTTGTTGCTAAGTCTCTACATCCCCTGCCCTTACACACATTAATGAATATATAGAAGAAATAAGTATTAACCTTTGATATTAATCATGTTAGACCTTAGGCTAAGTAAATTCTTTCCTTAACTAAAACCCACTACACCCTCACCCTATAGGAATGTAACTTTATTTGGGTGGCGTCTGTTTTGAGAATAATCACCCCTGGAGAAATAAGTGTCCTGGTTGACTGACCGCTGTCACAAGGAGAGGGTCGTAAATTGTCAGCAGGCCCCCCTGGCCAGAAGATGATGTAACACCCCTAAGACCTCTGTATACATTTGTATGAAGCACCTGACTTTGATAAAAGTCAGGACTGCTGACCCCGCGTGACTTTTGTATAACATCTCAGTGTATAAAAACAGACTCTGGAAAATAAAGAATTGGGATCAGTTTCTCGAAATACTGGTCTCCCCATGTCGCTCTCTCTCTCACTCTGGTTGAGTCTCCATCTGGAGCGCAGAACCCGCCATGCTTACTAATTATGCCTGGGCTTCTAAGATCCGACCGGGGAGGCCTCAGTGTCTCCTCTCCTTCGGGAGAACGGAAGGACGCCTGCGGCCTACGTAAGTGGTGCAAACTTCTTGTCTTGAAGTTTTATTGGTCTCCCGCATAAACCAAGCTACTCAGCCTCTTTTCTCCACTGAATTTTCCTACTGAGCTATCCTCATCCTGTTACTCTTTATATCTTTGATAAAATATTTAAATAAATAGGTCGCCGACGCCGTCCCCGCTTCGAATACCCTGGATCAGCCGGGGCAGGACCCCGGCAATCCTCCCAACATCACCCCTGTAAGGAAGGCACCACTTTTAGATTCACTTCATAGATAAGGAAACTGAGGCTTAGAAAAACTGACTGACTTGTCCAGGATCACCCAGTGGTAAAGGCTGACTGACTGACCTTACACTCTGAGCATCTAACCATGGTGCCACACCCCTGTGGATGGTTATAACCTAAAAAAAAAAAAAAAAAAAAACAACTTTCCATCCTTTCTTCCTTTCAGACTTGAAGTTTGAATCTGTGGAGACGAGAATATCGAGTTTTCAAAAAATTGTTCCCATGAAGGAACATTGGATGAAGTATGATTTTTCATCAACAGTAAAATAGCTCAAAGGGAATAGATTGAAAAATAAAACAGAGGGACCTCCCTGGTGGATCAGTGGATTAGAATCTGCCTGCCAATGCAGGAGACATGGGTTCAACCCCTGGTCTGAGAAGATTCCACATGACATGCAACAACTAAGCCTGTGCTCCACAACTACCGAGCCAGCGCTCTTGGGCCCTCGAGCTCCGACTACTGAAGCCTGTATGCCTAAAGCCTGTGCTCCAGAACAAGAGAAGCCACTGTAATGAGAAGCCTGTGCACTGCAATGAAAAGTAGTCCCCACTCGCCATAACTAGAGAAAGCCTGGCACAGCAATGAAGACCCAGTGCAGCCAAATAAATAAATAAAAAAGCCTAAATACATAAATATTAAAAGATAATAAAACAAGAGATATTTATATTAATATTTGGAAGAGAACCATATTAGATATTTGGAAGACATAGCCATATCCGGAAATCCCATGGAGCCCTGTCCTCTGGGAAATACTTAGAAAAAAGAAAGACATATTTCTTGGAAAGGTTTGAGGTTAAATTTTAATTCTGAACCAAAACAAAGACTTCACAAAGGTCCTCCTTGCCATTCTAAAACAAACAGAGATGAAATGAAAAGTGAGTCCTAAAGCTTGGCCCCCCTATCAGCTGGAGAACAGATTAGCATTGAGACTTAGGTCCTTGAGCCCAGGTCCACCTGAGGGGAGAAGACGTCAGACAGTGTTTATCCCTGGAATTCTGTGACTTTCAGAAAGTGAAATAAATTGAAAGTCGCTCAGTTCAGTTCAGTTCAGTCGCTCAGTCATGTCCGACTCTTCCCGACCCCATGAATCACAGCACGGCAGGCCTCCCTGTCCATCACCAATTCCCGGAGTTCACTCAGACTCAAGTCCATCAAGTCAGTGATGCCATCCAGCCATCTCATCCTCTGTTGTCCCCTTCTCCTCCTGCCCCCAATCCCTCCCAGAATCAGAGTCTTTTCCAATGAGGCAACTCTTTGCATGAGGTGGCCAAAGTACTGGAGTTTCAGCTTCAGCATCATTCCCTCCAAAGAAATCCCAGGGCTGATCTCCTTCAGAATGGACTGGTTGGATCTCCTTGCAGTCCAAGGGACTCTCAAGAGTCTTCTCCAACACCACAGTTCAAAAGCATCAATTCTTCGGCGCTCAGCCTTCTTCACAGTCCAACTCTCACATCCATACATGACCACAGGAAAAACCATAGCCTTAACTAGATGGACCTTTGTTGGCAAAGTAATGTCTCTGCTTTTGAATATGCTATCTAGTTTGGTCATAACTTTCCTTCCAAGGAGTAAGCGTCTTAATTTCATGGCTGCAGGCACCATCTGCAGTGATTTTGGAGCCCCCAAAAATAAAGTCTGACACTGTTTCCACTGTTTCCCCATCTATTTCCCATGAAGTGATGGGACCAGATGCCATGATCTTTGTTTTCTGAATGTTGAGCTTTAAGCCAACTTTTTCACTCTCCACTTTCACTTTCATCAAGAGGCTTTTGAGTTCCTCTTCACTTTCTGCCATAAGGGTGGTGTCATCTGCATATCTGAGGTTATTGATATTTCTCCTGGCAATCTTGATTCCAGCTTGTGTTTCTTCCAGTCCAGCATCTCTCATGATGTACTCTGCATAGAAGTTAAATAAGCAGGGTGACAATATACAGCCTTGACGTACTCCTTTTCCTATTTGGAACCAGTCTGTTGTTCCATGTCCAGTTCTAACTGTTGCTTCCTGACCTGCATACAGATTTCTCAAGAGGCAGGTCAGGTGGTCTGGTATTCCCATATCTTTCAGAATTTTCCACAGTTTATTGTGACCCACACAGTCAAAGGCTTTGGCATAGTCAATAAAGCAGAAATAGATGTTTTTCTGGAACTCTCTTGCTTTTTCCATGATCCAGTGGATATTGGCAATTTGATCTCTGGTTCCTCTGCCTTTTCTAAAACCAGCTTGAACATCAGGAAGTTCACGGTTCACATATTACTGAAGCCTGGCTTGGAGAATTTTGAGCATTATTTTACTAACATGTGAGATGAGTGTAATTGTGTAATAGTTTGAGCATTCTTTGGCATTGCCTTTCTTTGGGATTGGAATGAAAACTGACCTTTTCCAGTCCTGTGGAAGTCGGTCAGTCGTGTCCAACTCTTTGTGACCCCATGGACTACACAGTCCGTGGAATTCTCCAGGCCAGAAAACTGGAGTGGGTAAGCCTTTCCTTTCTCCAGGGAGTCTTCCCAACCCAGGGATCAAACCCAGGTCTCCCATATTGCAGGTGGATTCTTTACCAGCTGAGCCACATTTCAGGAGTGAACACTTTTACCCCAGGGAGTGGACTTTCCCCATTTTCTCCTTCTCCAATGTAGCTACTCATGAAGTTGGAATGCCAGGCCTGGAAACAGGAATTCCAGGAGCAGTCCTGGGAGCTCTGCCTCCAAGAAAAGATCATCAGGTGTTCCCCTGGACATCCAGCAGCATCCATCAAGAAATCAAAATTTTGTACCTATAACAAAAATCATGGTTCCTATTAGACCATTACTCATAATAAATTTGAGTGATTAGCCAGAACACCTGTGGCCCAGAGCTCCAAATTTAGTATTCCGAACCGTTGGTCTCATTGTAAAGCGTTCATTTCCCTAGACTAGGTCCTGAAACTAGACACTGTTTAGATGGAACACAGCAAGACCTACCCTGGAAGGTGGAAATGTGGAAATCCTACCCAAAAGATCAGGACAGATAGCAAGCACTCCCCAGATCCCACCCTGTATGGGACAAAGTTAACCACACAGGCTTTAGAAACAGCGCATCTTGATTTAAGGCCTAGTTCTGTTGCTCACAAACAAAGCAACCCGGAGTAGATTCCTTGTATTCTCTGCGCCTCAGCTCCTTGTCTGTGTTAGTTGCTTAGTCGTGTCTGACTCTGCGACCCCATGGACTGTAGCTCGCCAGGCTCCTCTGTCCATGGAATTCTCCAGGCAAGAATACTGGAGTGGGTTGCCATTTCCTTCGCCAGGGGATCCTCCCGACCCAGGAATTGAACACAGGTCTCCCACACTGCAGGCAGATTCTTTATGAACTGAGCTACCAGGTGTCAGAGGCTTGAGGGCTCAAACTCTCTGGAGGATCCGCACCCATCCATCCCCTGGGCTTTCTTTCTCATTCATTTAAGAGTCAGTCACTGTTGCTGAGGTCCCGAGTAAATCACCAGGCATTTTCCTCCAGGTACAGGAAGAGATCATTATCCAGGCAGGCCTTTTTCAGGGACTATCTAGTTTTAACTCTTCATGTCTTCCATACATTCCAGACAAAGAAACTTTGAGGCCCAGTCTGGCTTCTTTGATGGACCCTGCAGTTGAGAGAAAAGGCATCTGAAGTGAAGGGTGGTCTTTTGCGACAGAGCCCTTTACCTATGGAATCTGATGCCATCTCTAGGTAGATAATGTCAGAATTGAGTTGAGTTTTTGGACACACTGCTAGTATCCGAGAATTGCTTACTGATGTGGGGAAGCCTACACACACACACACACACACACACACACACACACACACACAAGTTCAGGAACCCAGAGGAACATCCCTGACTCGACAGTAGAAACTCCAGTCCCTCCATACACCCACCCCCCTTCCTTTAAAGCCTTCTGGGGCCAGTTGCCAGGAAATATCCTCAACTGGTCTGAGCCAGAGATAACAGCTTCTGCTGATGCTTCTGCCGGGACCTGTTGGGAGATGCCTGTCTGCATCCAGGACCAGTCGCTGCCCAGGTTCCATTCACTCCCCTGTGTCACAGTCTAAACCTTGCAGTGCTACTGCCGAAGCCTCTGAACCTGCTTTCTCCCAGTAGCCTGAAGTCGGGGACTCAGCTCTTAGGATTTCCTTGAAAAAGTGGGTAGAAAATGCATTCAATCATCTGTCTGCTATTTATCAAGCACCTGTTTTGTGCCCTTGGCCTGGGTCCTGAGTTCAGTTCAGTGTTCAGTTCAGTTCAGTCGCTCAGTCGCGTTCGACTCTTTGCGACCCCATGAATCGCAGCACGCCAGGCCTCCCTGTCCATCACCAACTCCCGGAGTTCACTCAGACTCACGTCCATCGAGTCAGTGATGCCATCCAGCCATCTCATCCTCTGCCGTCCCCTTCTCCTCCTGCCCCCAATCCCTCCCAGCATCAGAGTCTTTTCCAATGAGTCAACTCTTCGTATGAGGTGGCCAAACTACTGGAGTTTCAGCTTTAGCATCATTCCTTCCAAAGAAATCCCAGGGCTGATCTCCTTCAGAATGGACTGGTTGGATCTCCTTGCAGTCCAAGGGACTCTCAAGAGTCTTCTCCATCACCACAGTTCAAAAGCATCAATTCTTCGGCGCTCAGCCTTCTTCACAGTCCAACTCTCACATCCATACATGACCACAGGAAAAACCATAGCCTTGACTAGACGGACCTTTGTTGGCAAAGTAATGTCTCTGCTTTTGAATATGCTATCTAGGTTGGTAATAACTTTCCTTCCAAGGAGTAAGTGTCTTTTAATTTCATGGCTGCAGGCACCATCTGCAGTGATTTTGGAGCCCGCAAAAATTAAGTCTGACACTGTTTCCACTGTTTCCCCATCTATTTCCCATGAAGTGATGGGACCAGATGCCATGATCTTTGTTTTCTGAATGTTGAGCTTTAAGCCAACTTTTTCACTCTCCACTTTCACTTTCATCAAGAGGCTTTTGAGTTCCTCTTCACTTTCTGCCATAAGGGTGGTGTCATCTGCATATCTGAGGTTATTGATATTTCTCCTGGCAATCTTGATTCCAGCTTGTGTTTCTTCCAGTCCAGCGTTTCTCATGATGTACTCTGCATAGAAGTTAAATAAGCAGGGTGACAATATACAGCCTAGTGTGGACAGTCAATATTAGGATCGTGAGATCTAGGCAGAGAGAAGTGCTGGCTTCTGTGTCATTTTGGCCTCATTATTTCAAAGTCCTGTAAAGCGCCTCTGATCCCCAAACCTAACATCAGTATCTTAGACATCTCTTGCCCCTTGGGTGGGGAAGGGATGGGAGAGCATGATTTAGAACCCGGCACAGTGCCTGACTCAGGAATTCTGGTTGGGTGGAATCAAAGGTGATGCCTTGTTCTCACCAGTTTAGATTATGTCGCCCAGACCTTATCAATACCAAGAAGATGGGGCAGGGGACTGGGGAGAGGGCGAGTTCCATGGAGGTATGGCATGACCCCTACTCCTAGGAGGGAGACCCTTTTTACAGCCATACTTTCCCAGTTCTGAGCTTGAGTGGTGGGCCTGCTCATACTATCTGCTGGCCTGGGAAACAGTACAAAGGAAGATCCTCTTATCTATATCTAAATGTTTATACAGCATGTGGGTGCATGCTAAGTTGCTTCAGTCAGGTCTGATTCTGTGTGACCCTATGGAATATAGCCTGCTGGGCTCTCTGTCCACAGGATTCTCCAGGCATGAATACTGGAGTGGGTTGCCATGCCCTTCTCCAGGGAAAGCGTAAATCAACCTAACTGTGACTATTCTAGCCTCTCATCACAATAAGCATGCCTGCATAATGGCCTGGAAGGCCAGGTTTGAATTTGGACTTCTAGGGCTCCCTCCAGTTCTGTGCTAGAATGCGCCTCAGTCCTGGCCCCCAGCTTGCCTCCTCTGAACCCTGTCGCAGCTCCACCTCACACTGTAAAGGGCTTTGAGCATATGCAGAGGCATCCAGCCTGCACGGCCAAGCTCTGTCCACCCAGCTTTCTGACAACAGCTGCCCCCTGGCAGGGAATTCTGGGGTCCTAGGTATCAGGGGTGGTCTGGAAAGAGAAAGGTCACACCCGCTTGACCCTGTACCCCACAGGAGATCATGGCCGGGAAGCAGGAGTCCAGGGCACTGATCCTCCTCCTCTTGCAATGGGATTTTCCAGGCCACAAGCTCTGCCAGCAAAGGCAGCTAGCTCATCCCCTGGTCTCTGACCCTGATTTTCTTACATCACTCTGAGAGGTAAAAGAGAAACAAGCAGACCAGTACAAAAGAAAAAATACTGTTTATTCCACACAACTACACCAACTGCTTGCCCCCTCCCCCCATTCTCCCCGTCCCACCCCTCACTCCAGCTCTCAGCAGACTTTGTCCACGTCCAGGAACAGTTAGAACCTCGGTGTCAGAGCCTGGCCTGTGAGACAGGAAGGGAATCTAGGCATAGGAAGGTGATTGGATTTCCAAGGACATACAAAAATGCCAGGGCCTCTCATTCCAAATTCAAACAGGTTCTTTAATCCACTTGGCTGAGTTCTCTCCCTGAACCCCACTTGGATAAAATGTCATGATTAGTGCAGGGTCAAAGGCCCCAGCCAATTCATTAAGCCATAAAACATTTTGGTCTTTGAAACAAAAACAAAACCACATGCAAACAGTGAAGCTGCTTCTGCCCTTCCGCCTGCCTTTCCATGGCAAAGGAACCACTGAGCTCTAGCTGGTAACCAGAAAGGTGCTTTTAAAACAAAATCAGTATCAAGTCCCTTCAGAGTCTGATGCTGCTCTTAACAAGGATATAAACAAAACAAAACCCCACCTCAGGGCCATAGCTGCTTCTGGGGGCCCTACGGTGGGGCAGTAAGAGCAGAGATCAAGTTGGTGAGCTCCGCTGTGTGCGTACTTCAGGGACACCCTGTAGCCCCTGCCTGGGGAATTCAGCTTGCAAACACTCTGACCCCCCTCCCCCTGGGCTTGTTTCTCTGAAAGACCAACCCATCATTCCGGCAGAAGAAAAGCTTTCGTTCTACCCAGCCTTGGGAAGACAGATTTAGATGTGGGAGGAGCTAAGAAAGCATGGCCAGGCCTAATTTAGAGCAGCTTTTTCCTGCCGTGACTCAGGACAGATGGTGTCCTCCGGCATATCCACTGCCATGGACACGCCCTGGATCGCATGCTACTCCTGTGTGCACCAGCCAGGACCCACTTGTCTCTCGCAAGAAAGAAAGCATATCTGAATGCAAAGGCCTGAGGGTAAAAACCTGTATCTCTCTAATTAATTGAACTGTAAGTCACTGAATCCTTCACAAACTCTGGTACTTGATTCTCCCTGAAAACTTGTTTACGACACCCCTCTCAAGTGCCCCTCTCAAGTGAGCCTGTCACCTCATTGGGTCAGGTGGATAACCTTGAACTTGAGTGTGCAGCCTTACCCTTGGAGATGTATTCTCTGCTGGGACGCTGCGGCAAGCGAGGTGCGCACCTGCTTCCTCATTCCCCACCACACTTAAGCAAGTCTGGTTGGTCAGAATCCAGTGGTGTGGGGGGTGTGTGTGCGCGTACGTGGCAATTTGACACACAAGTGCCCTCTCACTGGCAGGGCCACCAAGACGACGGCCACAGTGGCCCTGAAAGACCTGGGACGCACCAGCTTCAGGTAGGAAAGGAAACCCAGTCTTCCAGAGGAAGCAAGGCTGGGCTCTGCACCAGTGTCCCATGGAGGTGGCGACATGCCCTCACCTGGCAGTCACTTCTTCAGGGTTTATTGTGTGAGGGCAGCTGCTAGAGACCAGGTTCTGTAAGGACAGGAGTTGTGAAAGGCGGGGGCAGCTGACCCCTGTGACTTGTGCGTGACCTTTAAGTCTAGTCTACATAGCAGGTCTGGGCTCCTCTAGCAAACCTCCCAGTGCCCTCCTGACCTCCCGGAGTCACATACTGAGTTCCAGGGGATGCCCAGCTGCAGGGAGAATGGGAAACTCACTGAACATCTTGCAGGAGATGCTAAGCTCCAGTGTACCACAGATACCCTCTCTAAAGGCAAAACCCAGTCTGCTCTAGGGGTATTCTTAACTCAGAAGCACTCTGGGGGGCTTGTTCACACAAACACATGGTCTAAGACTCTGGACAAAATTAGATTTCTCCTCTGGTATCCAAGACTGCAAGTTACAAAGAAAATTAGTTAAGTCACCTTCCACAGAGGACCTTCCCAGGCTGCTGTCCGCTCTTTCTGGATGTGGGCTTTTCCCAGGACCTTCCCGTCTGGTGTCATTTCATTTGCTGCTTATGAGAAGACCCCAGGACTGGGTGGGAGGTGAGTGTGAGGGCAAGAGAGACTCAGCATTCCTATCCTCATTTCCCCTCCCCCGCCCCTGAGTGCCTGCTTATCTGGGCAAGGGGGTTTTCCAGGCTGCAAGTTCTCTTAACCACATCATTCTGATGTGGAGATGGTCACGGACAGAGATCAGATTAAAATCTGGGAGAGATGCCTTATTTATCAAGTTCCCAACCTGCTGGCTTAGCTGGTTGCAATGTCTGCAACACAGGAAACCTGGGTTTGACCCCTGGGTCAAAGATTCCCTGAAGAAGGGAAAGGCTACCCACTCCAGTATTCTGGCCTGGAGAATCCCACGGACTATACAGTCCATGGGTCGCAAAGAGTCGGACACAACTGAGTGACTTTCACTTCACAACATGCTATAGACCCAGGTCAACTCCAGGACAGCTAGAGTTCACTGCTGATTTCTTCCGACATGATGTATAAAAGAAAAAATTCTGCTTTAGTGCAATTTCCCCTACATAGGAGCCAAGGAGAGATGGGAGCGATCATGTGTTCTGGCCCCAGGTCTATGGAAACCTCCTGACCTTGAGGTCGAGGCATACGTGGAATCTGACTTTCTGAGCTGCACATCACACTTTTCAGAACAAGATCTCTTGGATTTTGTTGGGGGACAGTGTGCCTGCAGGCAGAGGGTAGGTGGGTGAGGCTGTGGTTCCACTGCACGAGCCGCTGTACCTGCCACGGTCACACAGAGGAACAGAGAAGAGACAGTGGAGAGAGTGCCATCAAAAACAAGAGCTAATGGCCAGTGGTCCTAGAGGCTACTACAGCCCCGTCCCAAAGATGGGGAGCCTCTGGTTCCCAACCAGAATTCACCCTTTAAAACACACATCAGCAAAGTGCTTCTTTAAGTGACACGACAAATCCCCTCCTTCAGCATGACCAGCCCCAAACCTGGAGGTCTCAGGTGGGCCCCACTGCCCTCCCTGGGATGCGGACGACACGGGGAAGAGGAGGGAGGCAGCTGACACACAGGTGCATGGTGGAGTCTCACAACCCAGGACAATCACAGCCACAGGCAGCAGAATGACGGATGCCGCAGGGTGGCAGCCGGAGCCAGATGCCAAGGGAGGTACAAAGTGCTGGAACACAGGGCTGGGGGCTGAGCCCTAAGGGATCTGAAAGACGTTCAGCTTGCTGGTGTTCTTGAGTGTCTGGCGCCGGTTGCAGAACCAGACCCGCACAACTTCCCGGTCATAGTTGAGCTCCTTTGCAATCTCGGTGATCTCCTGGCCTGTGGGCAGCGGGTTCTTCTCGAAGTAGGCATTGAGAGCCTCTATGGCCTGGGGGGTAAAGGAGGTGCGGCGCTTACGTTTCTTGGAGGGCTCACCTCCCACAAACTCCATCAGGTTCTGCTGGCCTTCCTGGTTCCGGAGTTCAGCTTCATGCAGCCACTTCTCCAGCACTGGCTTCAGCTTCTGGGCACTCTTGGGCGTGATGTCCAGCTTCTCAAACCTGTGGGTGACCCAGGCCCAGGAAGGGACAGTGACAGTGTCTTACTCCCAACCCCAGGGGTGAGTGCTGGCTTCAGGGGGCTGCTCCTCCTGGGGCTGGCAGACCTGTGCTCCCCTCACAACTCCTACTAATATCCCCTGGCTCGGCCCAGCCCAGACTCCTCAGATTGTCCTGTCTCCCAGGTCATAACAGGGAGACCATTCCCATGGCCTGTTTACAGTACAATGATAACAGGGCAGCTGCTTTATGAACACCATTGCAAAACGTTCACACCCAAATGGGTGAGGTCCTTTGAGGAATCATGTTGAGAGGCCTCCAAAGATGGCAAATAGATGTCCTAAGTGCTGTCTTCCTCCAACTGCAACATCACTAAGTCAGAATACTCTTTTTGGCTGAGCCCAGATGAGACTACAGAATTCCCAACATGACATTGTATCTTAATAGTCACTCTAATCTAATATAGAGAGTTGGCAAACAGATGAAACCTTTTGGCCATACCTAGCCATGTGCTTTTTAGAAAAAGCACGTGGCTTAGGGATGTGCTTTTTATTTTATCTTTCACCATTAAAAAAAATTGAAGTATAGTTGATTTACACTTTACAATCAACTATAATACAGGCACCGGAACCAGTCTGTACACTGCATACAGAAAAGTCAGTTACATCATTTCAGGGTCATGTCTCACAAGATGGGGGGGTGGAAGCATGATAGAGGTGATGGTCGGTTATAGTTCAGAACCAAGCCAGAACTGAAGTTCCCACTCTTGTGATTAATTTCATAAGCTGTACTCCTGTCCCTCTAGGATTCCTAACTGGATCAGGATCTTGGATTCCTCCTAAATAGATAATATAAATGCTCAGGATTGGAGGATAAACTTCAGAGGGCCCCAGAAAGACTTTGACTACTCCAGGTGTTCATGTCTAAGTGCCAGATACCTGAGCTCCTGTGAGTGTCCTGCTCTTGTCCAGGCAGTCTTACTCACCGGCAGATGGCTGACTGGCTGTAGGCTGGGCCTTCCGTTGCAGTCAGAGCCTGACCCACCTGGGTCTGTGTGAGGCCCAGGGATAGCCGCCGGATCTTAAAGTTCTTGGCAAACTCCCGGATCTCTTCTAAGTTGATCCCGTCCTCATCCAGACTTGGGGTATGTGGCTCTAGGCCAGAGGAAGGGGGCAGGGGTGAGTGTGTAAGACAGACAATCATCACTGCTTACCTCGCCCATTGGCCTAGCCCTGGTGAGTAGTGAGGGATCAGGACGTTTGACAAAAAGCCTGTGTACCCTTAAGACCTTCATCATTCCTGTCTCCAAGACAAATAAGATGGGAGCAATGGGCCAGGACCAAGGTGCCTGTAGATAGAGGTCTATTTTAAGTTCTTCCAGCTCTAACTGTTGACCCTCCCTGATTCTCCCCAGGCTGGCCCCACGCACACCTGTTAGCTACCCACATTCTTCAAATACTGGTGAGAGACCATAGGAGAGACAGCCAATGATTTGGCTTCTCAGAGAAGCAGCCAGACAGCCGGCTAAGCAGCCTCCACCACGGTCATGCACAGAATCCAGCTCCATAGAATGAGAATAAGAAAGTCAGTTCCTGGCAATGGGCCTGTGCTCTTCCCTTTTGGACTCTGGAAAGTTTACTAAGGGGAGAATCATCTAATGTGGTCAGGGTGTCCGAATAAATGCCTCACCCCTTCGCCATACCCTTCCCTTGGAGCCACTTACTGGACACCAGCTGGCTGACCGTAGGGGTCTCTGAGCAGGTGATCGGGATAGGAGCAGAGGCAGCAGGCTTGGCTGCTGGGGCTGGGCTGGCGATGACCACGGCCGGCTGGGGCATGGCTGGTGTGGGCTGGATGGGCTGCACCTGTGAGAAGAAGAGCCACCAAACCCCCACTGCCCGCCTGCTTGGCTCAGCAGGGTGGGCAGTCCAGAGGTAGGGCAAAAGCGGGCATGGACTCCTTCCTCACCCAGCACACTTTTACCTGTGCCCCATCAAAAGGCAAGACTAGAAGCTATGCATCAGCATCCACCCAGGCAAGGAGATCCAACCAGTCCATCCTAAAGGAGACCAGTCCTGGGTGTTCATTGGAAGGACTGATGCTGAGGCTGAAACTCCAATACTTTGGCCACCTCACATGAAGAGTTGACTCATTAGAAAAGACCCCGATGCTGGGAGGGATTGGGGGCAGGAGGAGAAAGGGACGACAGAGGATGAGATGGCTGAATGGCGTCACCGACTCGATACAAATGAGTTTGGGTGAACTCCGGGAGTTGGTGATGGACAGGGAGGCCTGGCGTGCTGCGATTCATGGGGTCGCAAAGAGTTGGACACGACTGAGCTACTGAACTGAACTGAACTGAATGATGATGACCTCCAAAATAAGCATAGGATGTGCCCCACCGAGCCGAGGCCTTGCAGGTGTCTATGACCCGGGCAGGTCAGAGGCTCAGAAAGGTTCAGCGTACTTGGTCAAAGCTCCAAGTATCCGCCCTTGAGATAACTGCTTTCAAGTCTCTGCCCTCAAAGGAGAAACCTAAACCTGATTCTAGAGCCACCACACCCCAAATGTCCATTAATGCATGCGAGCATGTGTGCTAAGTCACTTCAGTCGTTTCCAAATCTGTGCAACCATATAGACTGTAGCCCATCAGGCTCCTCTGTCCATGGGACACTCCAGGCAAGAATACTGGAGTGGCTTGCCATGCCCTCCTCCAGGGGATCTACCTCACCCGGGGACTGAACCAGCGTCTCCTGCGTCACCTGCATTGCAGGCGGATTCTTTACCTCTGAGCCACCGGGAAAACCCCATACCCATTAATAGGTAACTGGCAAATGACTTTTGGGACCTCGCTACAGTAAGACACTGTGCAGCCATGAAAAAGAATATCTCTTAATAACTGCCATGGAAAGACCTCTGAGTCACAGTGCTAAGTGAAAGAAAAAAAAAAGTAAGGTGAAAAACAATTTTTATGGAATAATTCCTTTAAAAAAATACAAATTTCCAAGAAAAAAAATTCTGGAGTCATATAAAGCGAAGTGTCAACAGAAGTCATCTCTGGAAGTGGAATTAGAAAGGATTTTTACTTTTTGACATCATACATAATGTTGGAATTTTAATAAACAACTTATATTTACAATCAGGATAAACTATAAATATATGAAATCAGTATTTGAAGTATGATTTTTTTTTTAAGCTTCATGAAAGTGCAGATTTCTCTAGGATGGGCCTTGTTCCCTGCATTCTGCCTCCTGGTAGCTTAAAAATTCATTCCCTCGTCATCCCCAGGGCCTTGTTTGGAGCTCCTTGTCTCTGGCTAGAATTCTTTAAGCTGTCTCCTAATAGCTGAGGGCTGAAGAATTGATGCCTTCGAATTGTGGTGCTGGAGAAGACTCTTGAGAGTCCCCCGGACAGCAAGGAGATCAAACCAGTCAATCTTAAAGGAAATTGACCCTGAATATTCACTGGAAGGACTGATGCTGGAGCTGAAGCCCTGATATTTTGGCTCCCTAATGGGAAGAGTCGACTCATTGGAAAAGACTCTGATGCTGGGAAAGATTGAGGGCAGGAGGAGAAGGGGGCGACAGAGGATGAGATGGTTGGATGACATCACCGACTCAATGGACATGAGTTTGAGCAAACTCTGGGAGATGGTGAAGGACAGGGAAGCCTGGCATGCTGCTGTCCATGGGGTCGCAAGGAGTTGGACCCGACTGAGTGACTGAACAACAACAAATAGGACTCAAGTCACAGCACAGTCCAATTCTTGGCTCCACCTGGATAATAAAGGGAATTTTAAAAATACACATCTAACTAGCCACTTCCCTGCTAAAAACCTTTCGGTGACTCCCCATTACCTAGTATAACAATAAGAGCACCATTTTTTACACACTTTACACACATTTCACTTTGTGTGCCAACCTTCTGTGTAATGTATCTTTAACATTCATAACTTAAGTTGGTATCTTATCATTCTCATTCTATAGATGCTACTGCTGCTGCTAAGTCACTTCAGTCGTGTCTGACTCTGTGCGACCCCATAGACAGCAGCCCACCAGGCTCCCCCGTCCCTAGGATTCTCCAGGCAAGAACACTGGAGTGGGTTGCCATTTCCTTCTCCAATGCATGAAAGGAAAAGTGAAAGTGAAGTTGCTCAGTCGTGTCCGACTCTTAGCAACCCCATGGACTGCAGCCTACCAGGCTCCTCTGTCCATGGGATTTTCCAGGTGAGAGTACTGGAGTGGGTTGCCATTGCCTTCTCCTTCTATAGATGAGGCTGAGGTTATTCAATGAAGCTGGGAAGCAGCATATCACATTTGAGAACCACAAGCCTCAACATCACCTAGGAACTTGTTAGAGATGTGAATCCTTCAGCCCCACTCCAGACCTACTGTATGAGACTCAAGGTGAGGCCTGGAAATCTGCATCCTAGCATGCCCTCCAGGTGGTTCTTCGGCACACTCAAGTTTGAGAACCCCTGCTCTGGCACACTGTACTTCCTGCAGTTCTGTGGAAGTAGAAGAATCTCCCATCCAACCCACCCCTTTAGATTAGTTCAATGTCGCACTCTGTGAAGCCTTGTCAAACTCCTCAGTCAGCAGAGTGGGTTCCTAAATCACCTTATCCTGCCCCTACCCGAGCCTTTGCCACACTGACTTTAATAGTCTCTGATGCCGGGCTACCTAAGGCAAGGAAGGGCATCTTATTCATCTCCATATCTTCAGCACTCAAAACAGCTCCTAGAATGAACACGTGAGTGAATAATCGATGCCACAGTGCAGAGTGGAGGAGGGGTGGAGGGATGAAGGAGTGAAGAGGAGGAGGGTGCAGAAGGAACCTCCCAGGGCCTTTCCAGCAATTTGTTCACCCTGGAGTTGATTGAGCCCCAATTAACATTTTTTTTTTTTTGGCTTCACCCTGCAGCATGTGGGATCTTAGTTCTCCTACCAAGGATTGAACCTGCATGCCCTGCATTGGAAGTACAGAGTCTTAAGCACTGAACCACCAGGGAAGTCCCAAGGCCCAGTTTACTTTGACCACCCTTCCCCGGCCTTCTCAGAGTGGCACTGGCCTCTGAGGGCACATATACACACGTTTGGTGTGTGGGGGTAAGGAGCGGGGTGGTGGTGGTGTTTTTCTGGGCAGAGCACATGTGAACCAAAGGGACCTTCTACCTTCAGCCTCCCTCCACTTTTGGGAGGTGTCCTGCTTTCCCAGGGGCTTTGGAAAATCATGTTGTCCTGCCCAGCCTCTGGAGGGAGGCTGCTCATGCCTGACAGCACTGCCTGCCACCCTCCCCCAACCCAACCCTTGTACCTCACTCTTAGCAGGGGACTCAGGAGTGCTTGGCTTCCGGACAGCCACAGGAGGAGGCAGGGGGCTGCTGGCCAGGGTCGCGATCACCTGGCCCTGGGCGTTCAACAACAGCTGGGGGGTCACAGCCTGGACCTGCAGGCTTTGGGCCGGTGCTGGGGCCGCCACGCTAGCCGAGTTCACTACCCAAGGAAGTGTTCCAATAACCTGGGAGGAAACACAGGGACCCCAAGTGTGAGGGTAGCATCCAGCTCCACCCCCAACCCAAACCCCTACACTGGCAGGAAGGGACTTAGACAAGTCACCTAACCCTTCTGGGCCTCCATGTCCTCTCAGTAAAGTGAAGGATTCACACTCTGGGGGTTGCTTCTCTATTCTCTCTCCAGAGCCGTGAGGGAGCAGGAGGGGCCTACATGTGAAGCCCTGCTCTGCCACACTTTAACTAGCTTAATTTCTCCAAACCTCAGCCTTCTCTCCTGTAAAATGGGAACAAAAATCTCCACCCAACGGGTTGTACTCAGAATGAAGTGGCACAATGTATGAGAAAGCACCTACCACAGAACATGGCCACAAAGCGAGGGCTCCCTAAATGAAAACTCCCAACAAGAGTGAGCACCGCCAGGGTTGGGGTGGGGGCGATGCCCCTGCCTGGCCTCAGTGTCAGCAGAGAGCTGTCACACAAGCAGTAATGAATAGCAGCTTCTCACCCTGGTTGAGTTTCTATGACCCAGTCCTGCCCCTCCCCAACAGCCAGCATCTCCACGGTCCCCACCCCTCCACCTGGCTTTGACCACTTGCCTGACCCTGAGCGTTGGTGAGAATCTGACTGCTGATCCCTGGCATGCTGGGAATGGCGTTGGCAATGACCGGAGTTGTGGTGAGGGAGCCCAGGATCTGGGTCTGTCCCCCGAGGGAGGCAGCACTGATCTGTGGGTGGAGGAAGAGCCTTGCTCAGAGGCAACGAGGCAAGAAAGAGCCCAAGGCAGAGGGAAGAGGGCTGAGGATATTGGGACAGGGGTGGGGGTAACCGATGCTGGGCAGATGTGAGTGTGGGCTGCAAGCCCAAGTCCACCAACTGAATGGTATCCAGGGCCAGGGGCTGCAGAAGGTGAGCAGGGAAGGGCGGGGCCACAGTCATGGAGGAGTACCTCTGGCTAATCTTTCAGGCCAACCCTGGGACAGTAGAAGGGCCAGGCTGGAGAGGCTGATGTGACTCTAGCCACATCTAACTAGAGGCCATCTACTCATGCCTAACAGCTCCACTACCAAGCCAGGAGCCACACTGGATAGACACTGGCATGGGGCCGTGAGCCTCTAGCGCCACTTTGGTGACAGCTCACAAGTTTGCAATCCCCAGACATCATCCCACCCTCCAAGGCTGGTCCATGGTCCAGGTTCTGGAAGGTTGGGCCAGCCCTCTTGGCAGAGGTTGTCTGCTTTTGGCTGGGATGCATGGGCTGGCAGCTCCCTCGGAAGGAGCCCATCTCTGCCGAAGTGTTGGAAAAGAGACGCATTCAGGGGGCTGGTCCTCCACCTCCATACTGCCCCGTGGGAAGGGTCAGGTTCACCCTTGGCCAGAGATCCAGTCCATCCCCGGTGAGCCTTGGGTGAGGGCAGCAGCTTACGATTCCCGGGCTGAATGCGAAGCCTGCAGGCTGAACGGTGATCTGTGTGGGGGTGTCCACAGACTTGGGGGTGGGGGCAGTGGCGGTGGCAGCAGTGGGCTGCGGTAGAATGGCTGGTGTGGTCTGCAGCAGTGGCTGGGGCTGGAACAGCGTCTGGGGCTGGGCCGGTGGTCGGGGCTGGGCAGGCGAGGAGGGCTGGGCCAGTGGGGCGGCTTGTACAGGCGCCGGGAGAGCGGTGTTCAGCACGGCAGCTGCTATGGAGCAAGGCAGAGACAGAGGCGCTCAAATGCCTAGCCGCGGGCCAGAGCAGCTCCAATCCCAAGGGATCTGGTACAAGAACGAGACGGGGGTCGGGGCATTGGGGTGGGGGCACAGGCTGCTGTGATTCCCTTGATCCTTGCAGGGGTGGCACATGCCAACATCTCTCATCCCCCCTCCCTAGGGCCTGGAGATGTGTAGGTTCAGAACCAGAAGTGGAATCTTCTTGCAGTCCTTCTCAGGAGGCTGGTCACAGGGTGAGGTCTGGCGTAGGGGGGAGGGCAGTCCCAGACAGTTGGCTGAAGGAAGACAGGCCTGCTGGGCCAGCGTGGTGTCTTGGCCTAGAGTCCTGATGTGGTGCAGCAGCTCTGTGGCTGGGGGCCTGGGGCACCAGATCCAGACTCCAGGGCTCTTGCCCTGGGAGGGCCGCGGGTTCGGAGTCCAACATGGCAAACACATGAGCAGGGAAGGTAGTGGAAGGTGGCGGGGGCCTGGTGCAGTCCTGGGGAGAGTTGCCGTTACCTTGGAGACCGGCTAAAGGTGGCTTGAAAATTCCCCCCGTGGGAGAAGCAGCGGTCAGTCCTGGGAGGGCAGCCACGGTTGCAGTAGGAATTGTCCACACGGCCAGCCCCTGTTGACCAGCCACTTGACCTGCAATACTGATGGGGATAAGAAGAGGTTGAGTAACTGCCCCTGCTGGAACCATAACTCCTGTCAGAACTGTGGCTAAGTTTTCCTGAGTCAAGACCTGCAAAAGCAAACAAGATTTCAAAAAAGAAAAGAAAAAATAAAAAATCAACATCAACAGCGCAAACGCTGGGTCTTTTAGACCCAGCTGACCACACACAAAGCATTCTGAGGGGAGGGGGGAAAAGGCTGCATGAGGGCGGGGAAGGGACGAGCCCTAGCTGGAGGCCCATCCCTGAGGAGGGACCTGGACTGGACTATCCCATCCCTGGAGAAACAGCCCAGCCCTGCCCAAGGATCAGAAAGGGTCACAGGTCTCTCCCACCGTGGTTGGCCGCCTCCCAAGCCTTCCCTGGGTCTTTGCCCACGGGACTGATGCTTTGTGACCAGGAAGCAGGGGCAGGGGCTGGTGGAACTGAGTCGTCAAGGCCCACAAAGGCCTCTGGGAAGCTATGATAGAGGACACTCCTGACGGACACCTTGGATATCTGTGTGTGCAGTGAAAGATGTCACAGGGTGCTCAGTCTGCCTAGAGGCCCCTGGAGCAGCTTCTCGCTGTGCTGGGGCTGCCCTCTGCTCTAAATGAGGAGCCATTAACTCTTCCTAACCCCCTAGAGGGGCTGACAAGGGTATTCACTCATTCAATCATTAGATGACTTGAAGAGTTACTGTAATCTTATAATCCTTGCTGGACCTGAGGGGATTACCTGACAAATGTAGACTTACTTTTCCCAGGGGGCCTGATCTGGGATAGGGGAAAGGCCAGGGGTCCCTAGTAGGAGATTCCCTCCCTCAAGCCACAGCCCCTTCCCTGTCCTGCCTCATGAAGTTCCCAGATGCCATGGCCAGCCCATGTTGGCTATCCCATGCCTTGCTCTTGCCCACTGCCCTCTGTCTAGCTCCCTGGGGTGGCCCTTACCTGGGGGGCAGCTTGTACAGCCAGTGGCGTCAGGGTCTGTGATGCCTGAGGCTGGCATGGAGCTTGGCTGAAGGTGGCAACGGCAGGGGCAGGGCTCGAAGGCATCCCCGGAAGTGACTTCACTTCATGCAGCATTGGGAGAGAGAGGGACAAGGAGTGAACCTGGCGGAGTGGGACGACTCTGTGCCGCACTGCACTTCTGCACAACCCGAGGCCGATCTCTGGTCTTCCCTGGCTCAAAGAGGGAGTTCCCCCAAAGTTACTGGTAGTGAGCATGGGAGGCTGCAAAGCCCTATGCCAGACCTGGAAGGTACACCACCCTCGTCACACATGCAGATGAAGAAAATGCAGACCCAGGCACAGCTGGGTATCAGCCTGTCATCTCCTGGCTTGGTAGGATGCTAGGACCTATCACATAACCAGCAGTAGAAATGAACATGGGTCAGGGAGAGAAGGTGCCAGAATCAATGGGATTGATTGGCTCATCCAGCAACTGGATCAATGGTCACTCTACCCCCAGGCTACTTTGGAGATGCAGTGTTGGCTCAGGGAAGGGGCAGGATTTCTGCAGGGTGAAGCCTAGGAAGTGACATGTCAGGGCCACACTCAGGATCCCGGGGCTCTCCAAGATAACTTTTCTCTGCTGCTCCTTGAGGTCTGAAGTCTGATGAGCAGCTTTTAGGAGGTTCTAAAGGAGCTTCCCTGAAGAAGGTAATGGCACTCCATTCCACTACTCTTGCCTGGAAAACCCCACGGACGGAGGAGTCGTGGGCTGCAGTCCATGGGGGTCACTAAGAGTCGGACACAACTGAGTGACTTCACTTTCACTTTTCACTTTCATGCATTGGAGAAGGCAATGGCAACCCACTCCAGTGTTCTTGCCTGGCGAATCCCAGGGACAAGGGAGCCTGGTGGGCTGCCATCTATGGGGTCGCACAGAGTTGGACACGACTGAAGTGACTTAGCAGCGGCAGCAGCAGCAAAGGACCTTCCCATGAATTGTAGCTTTTCAACCAAGTGAGAGTTAGTTAGGTAGGGACCCCTAGCAGAAAAATTCTTCAAAGTCACATAACAATATGGAGAAGGGTTATTTAATATATAGTGAGACATTACAGGGAGTCTAGGTGTTGGGTGTTAGACCAGATGAGTGGCTTCTTAATGCTAGCTGGGCATAGGTTTCCAGACCCTATTCTAGGCCAACTGAGTCAGAATGTCCAGGAGTGGAGGCCGGCAACCTCACCTCTCTCTTTCTTTTAAGCTCCCTTGTGATACACACGGACAAAATGGGAACCACTGAACTACAGAACCTTCCAAGCCTGCATTCCCAGCTCTTGTTTTAATCTGGAAAGGCACCAACCTAAGCCAGGACTATTCACAGTATACAATTTAAAAATCCAGATTGCTTCAAGGATGAAAGAGACAAGCAACCACAAAAACCATATAAAATACCAAAGAAAACCAAATGGCAGATTTATGTCCACTGTGAAGGGGAAATATATTTCTAACTGTTGAAAAAAATCAGAGAAGATAAGGATAATCTGAACCTCTGAGAATTCAAAAAATATTTCACTTGACAAAGTGTCATTGCAATGCAGAGGATGCGGGCTCAATCCCTGGTTGGGAAACTAAGATTCCAAGTGTTGTGGAGAAACTAAGCCCAGGCACTGCAATTACTGAACCCGTGTGCCATAACTAGAGAGTCCATGCACCACAGTGAAGGAAAACGAAGATCCAACATCCTGCAACTGAGACCCAACACAACCAAATAAATAAATAAAAACAAGCAACAATACCAGCTACTGTTTATTTTTTTTAAGTGTGATGAAACCTATAAAGGAAACTGAGGAAATGGACATGTAACAAGCATGAGTGAAGAAAGCTTACCACCTGAAGAAGTAAGTCATTTCATTAGGATACGTTTCCAGAGTGGGACTATGGGGCCTAGGATTCACCTACATTTAGGTTTTTGTCTTTTGCTTCCTGCTAGACTGCTTTTCAGGAAGACTGAACCAATCTGCAGAACCATCAACAATGTCCCTGTTTCTCCACAGCACCACCCAGTTTCGACTTCATCATGATTTCTTTTTCTGGCTTCAGAGGCATAGATGGTACCTCTTCGCCGACTACTTTTCCTCTCATTGATAGCAAGGTTTTGTGTGTTTTTCCATGTAATGATTTCCTACTGTGTAAACAATTCATTTCTCTTCAAAAGGAATTTTAGTGGACTACACCTCAAAGAAAAATAGAATTAAAGGGCCATTCAAAGCAGCTGTTTATGACAATGAAAAAACCAGGAGGTTTGATAATAGCCAAAGCCAAAATCAGTGAGTGAATCTGTTAATAAAGGACACAGAATATGAAATAATATGGTGGTAGTTGTCATACTACCTAGCCTGTCCTCGGGGGCCACACGTATAAAAATATGTATGTGTAACAAGGTCTGGGGAATGGAGTAGCACAAATCACTAGGTTCTTTTTTCATCTGGAAAAAGTTTCCTATTACTTAGTTTTAAGAGGAAACCCTTCTCAATATTTCATATGCAGAAACGTTCTATCAAAGCTACAATTTAAGCTGGCAACTTCTTAGGAATTACTACCAACATACCTCCCCTGCCTGCTTGACCATGACTAAAATTCCTTTACAAAGAAGACTTTAATGAAAGGCTTAATTAGATAAACTTCTGGAAGAAGATGCACACTACCATGAACACTCATGCTAAGATGTAAATTACTGGTTTTGGATCCATTTCTGAGAGTACGTTTTGGGTAAGGAATAGAATTAAGGCACTAGAGGAAATGAGATATGAAAGATGGATAAAAGGGTAAAAAAGAAAGGGAAGCGCTGTGGGGGGCTTCCCTGGTGATTCAGTGGTAAAGAATCTACCTGCAGTGCAGGAGACACAGGAGACCCCATGTTCAATCCATGGGTCGGGAAGATCCCCTGGGGCATGGCAACCCACTCCAGTATGCTTGCCTGGAGAATCCCATGGACAGAGGAGCCTGGTAGGCTACAGTCCATAGGGTCACAAAGAGTTGGACATGACTAAAGCAACTTCACACACACACACACAAGAACTGTGGACAAACCTGGAAAACCTCCCAGATTTCCTGAAAAGGGGCTCCATCCTCACAATGGAAAGGAATGGAAAGAGTGGCGGAGATGGAGAATCCTTGTTTTTCCTGCCTGGTCACCAGGACACTGGCCCAGGACACTTCCTCAACAAGGAAGCAGAACATCGCCAGGCTGGGGAAAATTATTTGGTCATGTGTCTTGTCATTCCTTTACTCAAAAGGAGAAAACATAAAATACCAGGGTCCCAAAATGGACCTATATACCGATCTGCAAGTACAGCAAGGGAGGTGAGATCTTGAAGTGTTTTCATCTGTTTTCTGTTCTCTTTGCTCTCTTCATGGCTCTTCCTCTTGGCCCACCCCACCTCCCCCAACCAGATCACCAATCTAGGGAAGCGGTGAAGTTCAGCAGAAGGCAAGGAGAGATGAACCATGGCTTTCTGGGGGAACTGGCAAAGGAGGCCCCAGGCTTTCTGCAAAAAGAGATGTCTACTCTGCAAGGTCAATGAAAGGGTACCCTGTGCCCAGAAAGCAGTGCCTACAACCAGTGCCAGCTTTTAGAACAGCCTGGTCGTCTCACAGCTGTACTGCAGGATCATTAGGGAAGACAGTGTGAGTCAATCAGCCACATCCATTCCCCATGCAGGAGAATCAAACTCATGCCCTAAAGTCTCCTTTGGAGAAAAACAGCCCAGATAAGCCCACCAGGCTAGATGCATGTCAGTCTAGCCAGGAGTGAGAAGCTGTGATTCTACAAGGCCCTCCCTAACACATTCTTAGCCCAATGTGGGTAAGATGCTGTTCCATTCCCAGCTCCTGCACCTCCCAGCTCTACCATAAAAGGTACTGATTTGCAAGGGCTGGTAGTACCCTAAAGGTTAAGTCCTCTCTGCCTTGAGCCTGAGGGTCTGGTTTAGACCTGGGAGCCCTCTCTGAGGTTAATTCAGTCCCCTTGGTGTGCGTGTGCAGTTACGGCAAATTCTGAACAAAAAATACAAAGAGATCAAAAAACCCAACCGCCACTTTTGAAGAGCTTAGAGCAAAAGCAGAGGACTGTGCATGCCCCCTGCACACACCACCTAAGGGATGGGCAAAATACCTAAGCCACCCCTTCAGCCTGACCCCTGGACACATCCCTACCTTCACCCCATATAAGGAACAAGCTGGTCCTCCCTCAGGGAGCGAGCAAGCAAGGGAACATGTTGCTTGTTCTCGCTTCCCTCTGCTGCAGCAGGGGCCCCAGGAAAGCCTTGTCTGAAAATAAAGAAAGTGCAATCCCCTCAGCTGAGCCCCACCACTCTTCTCCCACCTCACCCTGACCCATCCCAGTTTAGGTCTGTAAATAACTGAAAATGGTCCCTCATTCCAGGGATTGAGGAGTGGTCTAGGAGCTGAACAGCAGCGCAGGCTGTGACCAGAGGCCTGCCCAGTGGACAGGAAGACAACACACCCCTAAAGCCACCTAGCCCCCTGGGATTCATGCTAGCTCCCCAGGGGGAACACGGGAAGGGACTCAGGTGGAGCAATGGCCCCTGGGAGCAGTGGCCTCATACCAGTTGCCTCCACGGAGGAGTCTGGGTTGTCTGGGCCAGCTTCACCAGCAGCTTCACCAGCTTCAGCAGGGCCTCCACTCTGGGAGCCCTCGGTGGCCACAGCCTCCAGCGCTTTGCCCTCCTCCTCAGCAGGGATCTGGGCATCCACTCCAACCTCCAAAACTCGGATGGTCTCATGGCCTGACATCACGATGACCTGTGAACAGAGGAGAGGAGAAGAGGCTGATAGAGCCTCTGGGGAGCTAGAGCTCTAGGTGTGACTGAGGCAGAGAGGACAGAGTATCTCAGATTGTAGACCTCCTGTCCCGAGGACTGTGTACTCTGTGAGAACCCCCAGAGCCTGGAACTCCCTGATTCCAGGGAAGGAAGTGCTAGGAGAGAGCAGGCCCTGGTGACAGGGGGAAGGGTCTAACACAAGCTAGAAAAAGTCCCACTGAGTGAAACCACTTGAAGACATTTCTGTTTGCTTCCTCTCTTGCTCTCAGTTCAGGGACTGGTAAATGGCCTCACTCACAACCTTGCCAGGATGTCTTCTTGGCTGCTAGGATACTGGAGTGTGGTTTCGATGACCCCTAACACAGGACCCACAGCTTCAGCTGGGACAAGACAGGAAGCCCTCTGCATGTCCCTCTAAACATTACAGGAATGGAAAATGAATTCTCCAGGATGCTGAGGAACTTCTGAAGTTCATGGTTCCTTAATGTCCAAAACCCTGAGGTTAGAGGCCATGATTTCCTTGCAAGCTAACTTCTTGAAGCAAGAGGGTCAGGAATTCTGAACGCACGGCCTGTCGCTGGCGCTCCTGGACTGGAGCTTTGTACCCTGTAGACCTGCGGCTCCAGCGTGCCATCTGGTATGTGCATGCTCTAACCTTGCACCTCCTCGAGGGGAGCCCCTGTGCCCAGCAATGCGGGTGGCCCCTGGGCCTCCTTGGAACACTGGGTCTTCCTTCCTGCTCAGCCAGCTTAGTGCTTTACCTCCAGCACTGACATGCTTCCACTTGGGTCTTTCAAGAATCAGAGACACCCTGTACATTAAAAAGCTCTGTATCAGGCCTTCCCTGTGATTCTCCTGGGGCCAAAGCCACTCCCACAACACACTCCTTGGGACTGAAAACTGGATCCAGCCAGAGACTCTGTTGGAAAAAAGCAGCTATGTGACCCATCAGGGGAGTATGAGTGAAATAACCTTCCCGAGCAGTTTCCTTTCTGACTCAAACCTGACTATGAGAAACTTTACTCCAATTACATTTTAAGAGATGTTAATCTTTTTTTCTCCTTTTAAAAATGCATAAAAAATACATAAGGGAATTCCCTGGCGGTCCAGTTGTTAGGACTTGGTACTCTCACGGCCAGCTAGTAGGGGCCTGGGTTGGATCCCTGGTTGGGAGAGTAAGATTCTGCAAGCTACAGGTATGGCCAATTTTAAAAAAATTTTACATAAGTAATAAAAGGTCATTGAAGGAAAAATTAGAAAATGATATATAACCAAGAAAAATAAATAAGTTCCCTGATATCCAAATCTTTCCCCATATTAACTTATACATATTTCACTTTTTAAAGTCACCACTAAAGTCCCCAAACCCAGCCCCTGAAAAATCCTAGCTGGCAACCACATCTGGATGGGTCAAGTGACCATGAACGTTGGTAAGGAACAGACAACAAGGCGCTTTATGGAGTTTTCCTCTTTGCCCACACCCCTCCGTCTATCACCATCCCCCTCCCCACCCCTACCTCTTCCTGCTCCAGAAGATACCTGCTCATTGACAGTCAGAGATGAGTCTGGCCCGGCTCCAGGATCCATGGTCACTTGTCAGGGTGGGGTGGGGGCTGGCCCACACCTACACATTCTGCAGGGTGAGATGAGATGGGAAAAGCAAAGGCTGATGTGACAATGTTAAGACAATTTCCATATCATCTCAGAAAGTCAGAAGTAGAATGGTAGGAAGAGAGAGAAGCTAAGTTCTCTCAGGTATGTGTAGAAGTGAAGGCAATAGGATTCTAAGGATTTTAAAATTAAAATGTCTGACTTCCTGCGGCACCCTAGGACAACCTACACTCAGGAGGAGCCAGGGTAACAGGAGGAATGGGGAGGGGCCAGACGTCTAACCCTGGGAGTTCCCCAGTCCAGTGGGAGAGAGCAGACCCAGCAGAGCCCAAAGTGACTTTGACCCAGACACTCAGAACCAGACACAAGTAAGGAGCACTCTGGGTATCAAAGCAATTCTCAGGGGAGGGGTCTGAGAAGACTTCCCCGGGAAGAGATGGCAAACATAGGAATAAATTGAAACAGTTGTCTCAGACTTTAATGCGCCTGGAACACATTAAAACTGCAGACTCCCCCACCCCGATTTTCCCAGACCAAACATCTCCAGGGAGTCTGATTCAATAGGTGGGTCCCTCAGGGGTTTCTGTGGCAGTGGCCCAAGAACCACACTGGCCTTTAACGTGGGAGGCAGGACAACATACCAGATGGTGGAGCAGCGGCCACATGCAGTGAGGAGAGAAGACCTTACAAGAACAAACGGTCTGGCTGGAGCCACGAACCACAGTCACAAGAAATAAAGGTAATGACTAGGACAACCGGTTTTAGACACTGAAACAGAGAAGCAACTAACATTTTTATTCTGAGTGCCCACTGTGCTAAGCATTTTATGGAATACTAATTCACGTACTACTCATGCCAGCTGGGGTATGTGAACATTAGCATCACCATGTTACAGATGAGGACACTCAGCTCAGAGAAGTGTTCTAGATTCCTCACTTTCTCTTCCTCCTCCTTTTCTACCTCTGGGTTTGTTTCATTGGGCTTCCTTTTGTTGTTGTCATTTGATTAATTGAGGTAAAATTCACATGACATCAAATTAAATGTACAACTTGATGGAATTCAGTACACTTATAGCACACTTACAGTGCTGTGCAACCATCACCACTGTTTAGCTCCAGAGCATTTTCATCCTCCAAAAGGAAATTCCATGCCCATTAGCGGTTACTCCCTTTTCTTGCCTGTGGCAATCATGAATCTGCTTTCTCTCTTTGGATTTGCCTGTTCTCAATATTTCATATGGGCTTTCCTGATGACTCAGATGGTAAAGAATCTGCCTACAATGCAGAGACCTGGGTTCAATTCCTGGGTTGGGAAGATTCCCTGGAGAAGGGAATGGCTACCCACTCCAGTATTCTTCCCTGGAGAATTCTATGGACAGAGGAACCTAGCGAGCTACAGTCCATGGTCATAATGACTCAGACACAACTGAGAGACTAACACTAATATTTCATGTATTAATAAATGGAATCATTTGATATTGGGTCTTTTTTGTGTCTGGCTTCTTTTACTTTGCAGAATATTTTCAAGGTTTATCCATAGCATGTATCGGCGCTTCATTTCTTTACACAGCTGGATAAAATTTCATTGTATAGACTCTTTCACTCTCCAGGGAAGACAGAGGCACAGGTAAACCAAGACTTCGTTTCCAAGATGGAAAGTCCATCAGACTCAGCTGTGACTTTACCCAGCACTCTGCAGGTCTGTGCCAATCCACCACCTCCCCATATGCATAGTTCAAGAACACAACCTATGAGTTGCAGCGCTTAAAGGGCGATTAAGGAAAACAAGATCTTCATTTAATTCTCATAAATAAATGGAGTGGTGAAGCATCTCAAAGTCGAGAATGAAAAAAACAATCAGATCTTTTCAGAGAAGACAGGATCCTTAGCAAAAGAAAAACTGTTTGGAATTTCAAGAAAATTTTAAACACATAGTGAGTTAGAAGAAAGTTTATATTTGAAAAATACTTTAAAGAATATTGCTGCAGGACTTCCCTGGTGATCAAGTGATTAAGACTCTGCACTTCCAGTCTGGGGTGGCAGGGGGAGACAGGTGCAGGTTGGATCCCTGGTCAAGGAACTAAGATCCCGCATGCCACACGGCGCGACCAAAAACAAAAACTGCTGCTGCTAAGTCGAGTCAGTCGTGTCCGACTCTGTGCGACCCCAGAGACGGCAGCCCACCAGGCTCCCCCGTCCCTGGGATTCTCCAGGAAAGAACACTGGAGTGGGTTGCCATTTCCTTCTCCAATGCATGAAAGTGAAAACTGAAAGAGAAGTCGCTCAGTCCTCTCCAACTCTTAGCAACCCCATGGACTGCAGCCCACCAGGCTCTTCCATCCATGGGATTTTCCAGGCAAGAGTACTGGAGTGGGTTGCATGTGAATCTAAATCACTGGATATTGGGTTATGCAAGGTCCTCCAAAATGATTTTGTGAATGAGAATATTTCCAAACAAGGATTAAATGAAGAAAAAAGCCAAATCCACCAAATCCGTGAAGGAGATTCCAGAGAACTTCAGAGGGTAAAACTAGTCAAAATGTATCACTCAAAGAACGACCTGTCCCAGTTACAATTGTTAATAAGGAAGCAAAGACACTGTAGCTAGATGTTGCTTTGTGAGGGGCCATCAAACAAGTCCCCAAAGGACAAGAAACTGAACCTCATCCAGTTGATAGATCACTGTGGCTAAGATGATAAATTGCTCCAGTGTAACAGAAATGAAGATGAATTCATAAGAGTTTCATTCATAATTCTTTCTCCAGAGAATCTCTGAGAATGACAACATAATAAAAAAGATACTTGCACATTTTAAAGAGAAGGTATAAGCCACTAGAGCTTAGAGAAAGGTATCCTGATGAACACCAATTTATGAAGCTTGTTATTATCCAAATATAAACCAAGTTCTAAAACAAGGTTTCAGTATTTTGGAGAAATCTGCCAAAGGAAACATTTAAATAAATATGTGAAAAATTTAAATAGCAATTAAAAAATAATTTGGACGATTTTGGAAGTCAGTTTTAATACATTGTTCTGTTTATTGTGGTAAAAAAAATTTTTTTTACTGTAAATGTTAAAAAACGGTCCAACCTTATAAATGTCTAAACTTAAATGGGTCTAAAAATGCCGGCCTCCCTTATTTTATGACTCTTGTTTCCATCCACTTATCACATATTTCCATCTGGATAGTCTAGCACATAATTAAACTCATATGTCAAAAAAAAAAAATCCCACGGTATGGATATGCCATATTTTGTTTATTGAATCATCCGCTGATGGATATTTTGGTTGTTTCTACCTTTCTGCTACTGCGAATATTGCATCTATGAATCTTTGTACATGAGTTTTTGTTGGAACACCTGTTTTCAATTTGGGGGTATATACCTAGGAGTGCAACTGCTGGCTGACCCCAGGGGTTTTAGGGGTTTCACTCCAGTGACTGTAGTAAATAGCACATCTGGATGGCCTGCCTCCTTGGAGCTCATGATATCAGGCAGTGTCCACAGCCTGACAGCAATGAAGAGAGACGATCACCTGTCAGTTTTGAGAGAAGGGGCTCCTATGACTACCCCAGGAGTAGAACCCCGGTGCATACATAGACCACAGCAGAGCTGCTTTGGTTAAAGCTGGGACAGGAGCCAGTGCCCAGCCACAGCATGCCCCTTTGCCTTCTTTCTTCAGTGAGTGAGTTTGAAAAATACCTGAATCAAACCTGGCAAGGCTTACAGATGGCTCACTTGTCCCTGGCTTTCCTGTGCTAGCATCTAAAAACACAGGCAGCCTCAGGAGGATAAACAGCAGGTCCTGAGGCATTTGTCTCCAACCCCAAAATCCAGAGGTCCAGGACCATCCAGGACTCTTAGTAGCAGAAATACTGAGTTAGAGGACCTGGTTCTATTTATCATTTTCCTTTGGGAACTGCTTTGGGCTTAAGGTAATCTTCCAAGACACCCAGGAGGAGCAATGAAGTCTAAAACAAATCAGAACCCCCTAGAATAGCCTGAGATCCTATAAGAAAAATCCTGAAATGCTTTGTCCTTTGTTTATTCAACAAATACTTCAGTGGCCACTATGTGCTGGGCACTGGGATACAGTGGGGGGAAAAGCATGTTCTCCAGCTTTGTTAAGGAGTCAACAGTCTAATATGGGCATCGAGGAAATAAAAAGATAACGACAATATAGTGTGTTTAAGTGTCATGGTGGATGAATAGAGGGTGGCAGAAGATACACTGAAGGGATATCTAATGCACTTTTATATGGTCCTTTGCCCCTTGTTCCAGGGTGGCATGTGTTTCAGACATAAAATTTGATAGTACATGAAGCATCTTGTGACATGTAGAGGAAAATGGAATTTGTTGTATGAGATTCAGACTTTTAATGCAGACTCATCTCTGTGATTTTAATCACTTTATATATACTTAATGTGGTTCAGGTTTCCAAGAGGTAAAGTACCTCTCACTATAGTCATTTTGAGGGGTGGAGAGTATTCTGCATGGATTAAAGGAATGAATGGAATGAGTTTCACTGGTATTTAATTGAAAGTCACATTTGTTATGGGAAATTACCTTTCAAATTTTTGACATAATCCTCTCACATGAGATTGTTTGTTGACATCAGCATCTCCAGCTCTACATCACTTCTATATTTAAATTGTGCACCAACTTACCTCCTGCAGGGCTGCCATCTAAAAAGGTCACAAGGACAGGAAGCAGGAAGCAGATTAGTACAGACTAGTAGTTGGAGTTGAGCTGGATCATCCAGACAAGGATGGTTTCCTGAGGTGGTCTCACCCAGCCTGTCAGCCACCAGCTGAGACCTCACCTGGGAACTTCAGACTCATATAATCCAACTACCTACTGATTGCTTACAAGATCTTATACTTAACATATTCAAAATCAAACTCCTGATTTGCACCCCAAACCAGCTCCACCTGCCTGCAGCCTTCCCCATCTCAGCAAATGGCAGCTTCATCCTTCCACAGGTGCTCAGGTTGAAAACCTTGCTGTCATCCTTGCCTTTGCTCTTATATTTCCATCTATATTGATTTCTTCAAATCCTGTTGGCTCTCCCTTCCAGTGCACCCAGAATCCCTCCACTTCTTATGACTTCCATCATGGTCCATGCAGTTGTACCTGATGCAAAGGAACACAAGATGACATCCCCTCTTGCATGCAAGCATCATCTGCTCTGTTCTTAAACCATCAATCTTCAGGTGGGTTGCTACAGCTTTCAAGTTTTCATTTGCTTGATGGATTTTCTGTATGTTCTCCTACCCTTCTCCATTTCTGGCCCCAGGACATAGATTTCCCTTCCCATCTGCTGAAAAGTAATCATTATTAATGATTAATAAAAATACTATTAATGATTAATAAAAAACTGTTAATCATTATTAATAGTTTGTTGGTCCTGGGATAAATGATAATGGAACAGAAGATTTAAAAAAAAGTATGTGTGTGTATAATTGAGTCACTTTGCTGTACAGTGGAAATTAATACAACATTATAAATCAACTATACTTCAATTTAAAAATAAATTTTAAAAATAGTTTATTGGGACCCAGCCCCTTTATGCATAGTACTACACTGAGCATTCTTTGGAGACAGACTTTAGGGTTCACAATCTCAGCTTTGATATTCCCTAGCTGTGGGACTTCAGGCAAATTATTTAACCTCTCTGCCTCAGTTTCCTCATCTGTAAAATGAGAGTAATAGCACCTACTTCATAGGGCTATTGTGAAGACTGAATAAGTTAATGCACATTAAAAAGTGTAGATAAACGACTGGCACATAGTAAGTGCTCAGAGGATGGTAGCTATTACAAAAATTTACATATTCTCCAGGCAAGAACACTGGAGTGGGTAGCCATTCCCTTCTCCAGGGGATCTTCCTGACTCGGATATTGAATCTGGGTCTCCTACACTGCAGGCAGATTCTTTACCATCTCAGCCACCAAGGAAGCCCTTACATATATTATCTCATTTAAATTTAGTACAGCAGTTAGGAACCTAGGTGGTGCCTCAGTTACCATATTTGAAACAGGAATAACTGGGCATTGTAGCAAATTGTGTCAGGGTTCAATAAATATGAACTGTTAACTATTATTCAATTTTGACACCAGCCCCATGAGGCCACAGAGTAAACACATAGTAAAGCCTGACCACCTGTGTGACGAGCGGGCAGATTACTTCCGTTTTTTTCAGGGATAAATAATAAGAGAGCTTATCTTTGAATTACTGTATAAAGCACAAATAACAATTAGCTATTACAATCCCCATTTTTATTGAAGAGTAAGTTGATGATCAAAGAGAGATAATGGAATAGGCTTAGGAGAAAAACCTAGATTAAATCCCAGCTTGGTCATGAAATAGCTGTGCCATCCTGGGCAAATGACTGAATCTCTTTGAAGTTTAAGTTCCTTATCTTTAAAATGCTGATTAAATGGGCAAGCATTATGGGGTTGTTATAATGGTGATAGGAGATTAGGGCTTCCCTGGTGGCTCAGACAGTGAAGAATAAGCCAGCAATGTGGGAGACCCAGGTTCAATCCCTAGATCAGAAAGATCCCCTAGAGAAGGGCATGGCAACCCACTCTAGTATTCTTGCCTGGAGAATTCTATGGACAGAGGAGCCTGGTGGACTGCAGTCCATGGGGTAGCAAAGAGTAGGACACAACTGAGCAACTAACACTTTCACTTTTTCATGAGATCATGCAAGTAAAATGCTTAACATTGTATTCTTACGATAACCCCCATCTTTATCTATAGGAAAATGGAGGTGGAGAGAGGTCAGGTGATTTGCCCAAGGGCACAGTCCATGACCTTCAAACTTCAAGGTCACATCACCTGCCCCAGATTTCTATTCTCCTGACACCACACTAAGCCTTCATTCAGGAAATGGGAAGAAGGCTGATGGGGGCTGCTCTGGCCCCCAAGGATCAGGACACACTGGAAAGTGGAAGCTCTCAATTCTGCTCCAAATTGTTTCAGTGGCTAAGACTCCGAGCTTCCAACACAGGGAGTGTGGGTTCAATCCCTGTTCAGGGAACTAAGATCCCACATGCCTTGTGGTATGGCCAAGAAATAAAAACAGGCTTCCCTGGTGGCTCAGATGATAAAGAATCTGACTGCAATGTAGGAGACCTGGGTTTGATCCCTGGGTTTGATCCCTGGGTCAGGAAGGTCCCCTGGAGAAAGGAATGGCTACCCACTCCAGTATTCTTGCCTGCAGAACTCCATGGACAGAGACGCCTGGTGGGCTGCAGTCCATGGGGTTACAAAGAGTCAGACATGACTGAGCAACTAACACTTTCACTTTGGGGCTTCCCTGGTGGCTCAGATGGTAAAGAATCTGCTTGCAATGTAGGAGACCCAGATTTGATTCCTGGGTTGGGAAGATCCCCTGGAGAAGGGAATGGCAACCCACTCCAGTATCCTTGCTTGGGAAATCCTTTATGGACAGAGGAGCCTCGTGGGCTACAGTCCATGGGGTCACAAAGAGTTGGACATGACTGAGCGATTAACACTAATCAATTTACTTCCCCCAACCCCAATTCATGGACAGAGATAAATGACTTGCCAAGCTATTGGTAGACTAGCTAGTCACACACATGGGCCAGAAGGAGAGAAAAGGGCAAAAGACAGGACAGTAGTGAACAAACTTACTTCTTTCCCAACCAACCATTTGTAAATTTTAGACATATATACTCAAACAGTAAAGACTTGTTTTATAAAGACACATTTAGATTTATTTTCTCCTTCTGCACCCACCCCCCATCCCCTTGTACCCAAACTTGGTTCATCCCTGGCAGGGTGAATAGAAGGGATAAATGTGAAAAATAACAAGAAGTATGTTCCCCTGCTAGACTTTAAGGACCAAGAAAGCATATCCACTTACCATCATATCCCAGAGCCTCATAAAATTCCTGGTACACAACAGAGGTTAATGAATATGAGCTGAAAACATAAATTATGATATCAGATCGTACCCTTTAGTCTCCTCATATTTCCTACCTTTTCCTCAAAATACATAGCCTATTTCAAATTTCATGCCCTCATTTTCAATACTAGGGCTACTTAAAAATGATTTCAAAGAAGTAGTATTAAGTTCTTAAGAAACCTGGTCACACTCACCCCTTCCTAATGTGCCAGTTCAGCTCCTCATTCCCAAGTCTTCCTTCATTTGGCCAGTTTCTCCTGAGTCCCATTCTCTCTGTGGCCTCACTGACCCTCATTTTGACACAGAAAGAGCTTGGGGTTTAAAGGCAGAAGACTCAGATTGAGTATCGCTTCTGTTTAAGGTAACATCTCACAGCCTGTTTCCTTATCTGTGAAATGGGGCTAAATTCCAGTGCCCACCTCATGGGCTATTGTTAAATCATTAACATTTATGTAAAGCTTTTGGAACAGGGCCTGGCACACGTAATTGCTTTAAGTTGAAGTAAAGCACTGTTCTTAATTGTAAAGTGTTATGAAAAACATGTAAGATTACTACTATGACTTTACAGTGAGCAAATCTTGGGGAGGGGGGATATGATCTTGTCCCATGTTCCTTCATAATGCAAAGACTCCTTAGAAAAGCAAATTTCTTCTGAGTCATCTCTTAATTGCTAGGTAGTACTTCCAAGAAGAGAATAACCCATCTCCTTTCTCTCACTCTCTCGCTCTCTCTCTCTCTCACACACACAGACACAAATCACTCTATATTGTCTTGTTTTTTTCATGTTTATGATCTGCCTGTCCCCATCTCCATCCCACCCATCAGACTGAAATTAAAACTCCAAGACAGGGCAAATTCTGTCTGTATTGTTCAGAGTTGGCACAGAGTGGATATTTTTGTCGCCCTAATGAACAAATAAATGAAGGTCTACAGCAGATATGCAAAGAAATAAAAGATCACAGAAATAACACCCTGAGAAGCTGGACTTCAATCAAAACAAAATACATGGAATTATTCCTCAGAAGGCCCTGCTGGTCAACGGTGGCTGCCTTGGATTACCAAGAAAAGGGAGGTGGGAAGTATGTTCATGAACAATTGAAGACCAGCCTTCTACTTTGGGATCAACGAATTTGAAAGAGCAGATCCCAGCTCTCCGCAAAGAGCTTCTTTCCACTAGTCTAGGCAGGCTTCACAACCGCGTTTTATTTTTCCCCACAGCCGGCTGCGGAGGCTTGCGAAGATTTGGGGGTTCCAATGACAAATGAGTAGGGGACCTCAACGCGAGAAAGTGGAGGTTGCAAGGCGCCCTGCGGCTCCCTTGGCCTTGCCAGGTGAGGATGCCCAGGGAGCACATAGCGGGTGCATTATGATGACTATTTATTAATAATAATATTGTTATTAAATATTTATGAAGTGCTTGTGCTCGGCTAGACGGTGACCCTCCCACCACTCTCCCATCCTTCCAGCAGCACCAGGTCCCTAACCCCGAGTCCCACCAGTCCTCCCGGTGTCTGGTGGTTGGAGAGAATTGTGACAGGTGGCTCTGGCCGCCTCATTTGACCTTGCCTGCTGGGAACCCAGGCGTCCGGGTTCTCCAGTGGGGCGACAATCCTTTCGCGGTCGCCACAGGGGCTGGGTAAAGAACGTCCCCGTGGTCCGTACCCAACCTGGGCTCCCGGAGCAGAAATGGGGAGGGGCCAGGTCCAAGCTCCCCACGGGGTCCACCTGGCGGCCGCCCCCTCCTCGCCTCGGTCCCCGCAGGCCGGCAGGAAAGCTAGGGCGCGGCCCCCGGGGTCTCCGGCCTCCCGCGAGCGGCCACACAGCATTCAGCTCCCGGAGATCCTCGTCGCCCCGGCCCAACATCCCGGCGCCCCGGCCCCGCGGCATTTTTTTTTCTCTTTATCATAAATATATAAATTATGCTAATTACGGGCATTGCATATTAACCAAACCCGAAACCTCCCCTGCCCGGCCCCCTCCCCCTCTGTGCAAACCCCTCCCCGCCCCGGACCCCGCTACTTACCGGAGCCCGAGCCCGAGCTGCCTTCGCCCTGGGTGCCCGGCGGCCACCGATTAGAGATTCATCTCACAGCTCGGGCCAGGGGGCCGGGGGCCGGGGCCCGGGGGCCAGGGCAGCCGCCACCCGCAGACAAAGAAGCCAGTGCGGCTTGGCTGGGCTCGGCTCGGCCCGGGAGCCGGTCGGGACCCGCCGCCGCCCCCGGGCCCCCAGCCCGGGCTGGCCAGAGCCGAAAGGGACTCGGCGGGCTGCGCTGGGCGGAGGGGGGACGGCTGGGAAGCGAGAAGGGGAAGCAGGGTGGGTGGGGGGCGGTCAGGTATATATATATATATTTTTCTTCCTTTCCCCCCTTCCACGGCCCCCTTTCCCTCCCCCTCGTTTTTTTTTCCCTCCTTCTGCTACTTGGATTTTTTTAGCTGCTGCGTCATGAGCATAATTTATGCAAAGAGCTTTGCCGCATGCTGCACCGCGCGCGCCAGCCGCCGGGGGCGGCGGGCTGGGCGGGCCGGCAGGGAAGGGAGGGGATCTGGGGAACCGAGAACTAGCGATGGTGGGGGCACCCCAGCCCCTTGCCACCCCCGCTCTCAGAGGCCCCACAGACTAGTTCCCCGGACTGGAGTGGAAAGTCGATGGGGTGGGTCACGCAGCCCCGCTCCGAGAAGCATCCTGAGGTCGTTTCATTTTGGAAGGTGCGAGAGTGGGGAGCACAGAAGTCCAAACTGGGGACCCTATGCCACATTCCCGTCAGCCTAGGGTTGGGGCGGTAACTCCCAGCGGCCGCCCTGTCCTCTCTAGCTTGGTCAGTTGCCCTGCTCAACGTTCAAAGTCAAGTTCGTGTCCATTCCCAAGTCCCAGGCCGGGCCCCCACTGTGAGAAAAGGGAGGGAACTCAGCCAGACCAAAACCACCGCCCAACCAACCTCCGGAGCAGCTGTGGCCGAGCTCCATCTCACCCGGGGGGAACGTGGTGGGGAGGTGGGAGGCGTCGGGGCCTGGACCCGAAAGCCCGCATATACACACCTCAATAGCAGCTGTCTAGAGACTAGCTTGCCTGTTTTCTTGACCAAGTAGATGGGGAAATGTAAAAAAATAGACAAAGTTCTGTGGCATGGAGCAAAAAAAAAAAAAAAAACAACCCCAGCGTTCTGCTTTGGTGGTGGTGATGTCGGGAAGGGTTTGGTTTAAGAGGCTCCTGAAGGTGGGGAAAGGGGAAGGGATAGAAAGAGGCACTGTTTGAGGCTGAGGGAAGACGGACCGAGACGTTGTTGGCAAATAAAAGAGGAAGGAGTTGGAAGAACAAAGGGGAAGAGAAAGAATGAGAGAAGAATTGGGGAGGAGGGAGGCTTTGTAAATCCAGCGACTGTGGGTCCCAGCTTTGAGACCTAGAGACAGCCTGCGGTCAGCCTGGGCTGCTTGCCCTCTGGCCCGCCATCTACTGCCCGCTCCCCGCCCCCTGCCACCCCCCCCCACCCCCACCCCACCCCCACCCCCACCCCCAGATTTGGTGGCTTATCTTTTGATGAGGTAAGCATAGACGAGTTAGAGGTAATGTGAGGAGAATGGAAGTGGAGCCCTCAGCCCACCGGAGACTGTTCACCGCCCCCGCCCCGCTGCGCATGGAAGGACACTGAAAGGCAGGGGAGAGGAGGAGAGGGGAGCAGCACCAGGTGGGAGATCATCTCTACACACTTTTCCAGAACCTTACCTGCACTTGGCAGATCTATTAGTAACCCATGGATTCCAAGTTAGGATATTTAGGGTTTAGCCCCTACCCTTCCACTAACAGTTCAGGCAGGTAATTTAACTTCATTACTTACTTTTCTATTATCATTACTTCACGGGATCAAGAAGTTTAACTGTGTGAGCTTGTATGTGAAAGAATCTTGAAAAATTCTAACTGATATACAATTGTAAGGTATCATTACCTGTTCAGTAGTTTTAACTGGGCTTGTGAAACTGATACATGACAGTATTACAGTTCTTGAAGGTTTTGTTTGGTCTTTTATCCCTATGGTCCCTCCTCTTAGGCTGTAAGTTTCTTGAGAGCACAGATGGTGACAACTCATTTTTGTATTTCCTACTGCTGTTTATGTGAAAAAGAGGCTCAGTATTGCTATTGAATGTTGTCACATGAGGACAAAAACTCTTAGTCTATGTGACATGGTTTGGTGCTACACACAGATAAATCAAATGCATGATATCAGGGACAGTATGAAGAAAGAAACGGATGTGATCAAAGGGGTTCAGGGAGCCATACATGAGAATGGTGATTGTGGTTTCCTTTGGAAAAAGGAAGCCTTAAATTTATATTGTATACTCTTCTGCCTAAATTTTTGATGCTGAACATATATTACTTTTTTGTTGGTCTAAATTTTTTATCGGTTATAACATGCACACAGTAAAGTACACAAACCTTAAATGTACATATTGATGAATTATTTATACATACATAAAATATTTATTTTTATCTACACATTACATTATTTACACATATTATTTACATATAAAATAGATTATATGTTATTTACATATAATATTTTTTATAACAACTGGGGCTTCCTGGTAGCTCAAATGGTAATGAATCTGCTTGCAATGAGGGAACCCTGGGCATAATTGTAATAATTACATTTTATTATATGTCAACACATATATATTTTATAAACATATATAAAATCACTACCCACAATATGATATAGAGCATTTCCAACACCTGAGAGGACTCCTCTGTGTTCCTTGATAGGTAAACTTCCAATTATCACTATAGATTAATTTTACTGGTTCTTGAACTTCATCTAAATGGAGTCAGACAGGATGTGTATTCTTTTGTGTCTGGTTTCTGTTACTCAACACATGTTTTTGAGATGCACCCATGTTGTTGTGTTTAACAGTATTCCTTGTTCTTTTATACTGCTGTATACATTCCACTGTATAATTATACCACAATTTATCCATTCTACTATTGATGGGCATTTGAGTAATTTCTCTTTTTGTCTTTTATGCATAAAAGCTGCTCTAAACATGCTTGTATAAGTCTCTTAATGAATACATGCACTTATTTTTCCTAGGTGAATATTGAGAAGTGGAATTGCTAAGTTTGGGGTATATGTTCAACTTTTTATTGGGTTGGCCAAGAAAAAACTTTGGGTTTGGGTTTTCTGTAACATCTTACAGAAACTCGAATGAACTTTTTGGCTAACCCCATAGATACTGCTCCCCTGGTGGCTCAGACATTAAAGAGTCTGCCTGCAATGCAGGACACCTGGGTTTGATCCCTGGGCTGGGAAGATCCCCTGGAGAAAGAAATGACTATCCACTCCAGTATGCTTGCCTTGAGAAATTCCATGGACAGAGGAGTCTGGCAGGCTACAGTCCATGGGGTGACAAAGAATAGACACAACTGAGCCACTAACACTTTCAACACGGATACAGCTAAATACTTTCCCAAAATGTCTGAACCAATTTATATCCTTACTAGTAATGTATGAGAGTTCTAGTTGTTTCATCCTCACTGATGCTTGAAATAGTCTTTTTTTAAAAAAAATATTGCAATATGATTGTTGGAATAAGTATACATTTTATAGTCAGAGAAAAAGCCAACAATACAAATATTTCCATGAGTAAGTAGGGAGAAGCTGTCACCAGTGACATGCTGTGCCAAAGAAAACTCATCAATAGTATCTTCAGCCCAGTACATTTTTTTTCCTCCTTTGCTCCCACTTCCTGTGCTTCTGAGCCTACGTTTATTCAAAAAATATTATTGTCTACTAGATTGGATGCTAAGTGTCCAGTGGAAAACAAAACAGCTTTCTTGAAATTTACAGTCTTCTGGGGAAACACATGTTAAAAAAATAAGCACACAAATATATCATTACATGTGACGGTGAAGGAAACCAGAAGGTGATATGAGAAAGAATCACACTGGGGGCAGGGAAGGCCTCCCTAAGGAAGTCACATATAAGGCGAAGTTTAAAAGATGGAATAGGGACTTTCCTGATTTTCCAGTGGCTAAGACGGCACTCCCATTGCAGGGGGCCCGAGTTCAATTCCTGGTCAGGGAACTAGATCCTACATGCTGCAACTAAAGATTCTGCATGCTGCAACTTAGACCCGGTGCAGTCAAATAAAAATAAATATTTTTTTAAAAGTGAAATAGGCAGGAGACCAAAGGAACAGCAGAGGTGATAAGACAGGAAAGAACCTGGTGTTCAAGAAACTGGAGCACAGCAAGTGATGGGAAGAACTTCATAAAATAAACTTAGAAAGATAGGCAGGGCCCAAATCAGGAAGGCCTGGCCGTATGTACCTCTAATCTTCCCATTCAGCTGGGGCTGTTCTTTCCTTGCAAGCTCTCCTCAGGATTTACCCCCTCTAAGTAGTCTTCTTGAATAATACTGAACTGTTCAAATTAATATTATTATTTTAATTATATCATTGTTTCAAAAACCTCATAATTTGTAGTAAATAGCCCTTTCTTTCTGTTTCCTGAGAATGTATTGGTTTACCCAACAGATGTAGGACAGGGCCTTGCGTTTCGTCTTTCACCCGAGTCTCCTCCAACCATCAGGGATGCTCTGTTGACAGCAAGAGCCTTCCTTGGCCCTGCTCTCTATTCCTAGAAAGCTCTTGGGATCTAAGTAGATAATCCCTAGAATCCTGTTTTGCCTGGTTTGAGGACTGACTCAGTTTCAGATCTTCAAAAGTTGCCCTGGAGCAACCAAATTTCCCCAGGAGCCACATATATTTTCTCAGACACCTTCCTTAACTGCCAAGTTAATCGTGCCCCTCCTCCTGCCAATCACCAGGTTAAAGGCATCTTTGCTGTTGCTAAGAGAAGGAGGCTTGGGCAGGTGGGAGTGAGTTGAAGGATGATACAGCAGGGAGTCAGGCTGGTCAGCAGGGGAAAAAATCTTTCAGCTGTGAGGGAAGACAGCAATGCAAATACATTTTTCAAGTGCTTCTGGGCCAGGTTTCCGCCCCGCCCTCACCCCCCACTGTGTTTACCTGCTTGTTCTCTGAAAGCTTTTAGGACTTTCTTTTTAAAAAATCTCTGATGTCTTAAATTTTACATCATGGCTTGTAGTTGGCCAGCTTTCATAAAACAGGGAAGCTATTGTTCACCTTGACTGGTTATATTGAAGTCCTTGTGAGGGGAAAAGGACCATCAAAGAGAAGATCCCTGAGTGCTGGTAACAATGCAGGGCTATTTAAAGGTGAGAAGTCAGAGTTCTGGAATACTTGCTTGGCAAGGAGTGTGGCTGGGCATGCTCCCTTTTTTATAGACTTCCCACCCTGAAATGCATATATTTTATCTATTTACTTTAATTTTAGCAATGATGTAAAATTATTGCTGGGCTGCTGTCACTCTGACAGATCACCTTACCAGCTCAAAGGGTAAATATGGATTTTTTCCCCATAATTTTTGTACAGTAACAAGGTAAGGAACATTTTAGCTCATAAATTATTCACCAAACCTCACAGGCATAATAGGCTGTGTGCATATTCATCAGGTTATCATCCATTATTCATAAGAAGTTCACTTCAACTGTTAGAAGAAAATGAGGTTGTTGATTGAAATGCTGAAGAAACGTGGGCTTTTGTTCCCCCCTTCTTCTCTCTCCCATCTAAGTCTGGAAGTTTCCATCAAAAAAATCATATCATAGGGGAAAATTTTTATTCCTGACATGCAGATGTGTAGATAAGAGGAAAAGAAAACTTGGAGTAGGAAATAAGTTGGCAGAATCAACCATCATTCATTTAACTTGGCTAAAGGCCTCTGACTCCTGCTTCCACAGAAACTGTGTCCAGAAGTGTCCAAAAGGAGTCCCCTTTCTTGCAACAAAGGAGCAGCTTTAGCAAATGATAGATTTTTTTTAGACTTCATACTTACATTAAGATACAGATTGCATTCTGCAGCCCAAGAAGTGTTACCATTTATGTTATTATTTGACCTTCATACCATGTCTGTGAGATAGGAATAATTTCAAGATGAGACAACTCAGGCTCAGAGAGGTTAAGTGATTTGTCTAAAGCCAAACAGCTGGTGAGCAGAGCAGGACTGGGATCTCCGTTTTCTTCCATATTCCATGTTCTTTATACTGTCTTCCTAAATCCTCTGGAATAATGAAACCTACCACTCCCAGAGGCATTTCACATTGTTTTCCAAGAACCACTGATTGTATTATTTTCTCTTTTTAGTATCTTTATTATTTCTGTGAACTTCAGAAGCAATACAGGCTTGAAAGCATCAAATAACCCAAAGTTCTATAGAATAAAGAATAACAAATGGACAGGCAGTTAACTGCCACGATTGCCAAACTCCTCTGCCACAGGATCCAGGAGGAGATATTATAATTCAGCCAGATCTACAGATCTGGGTTCAGATCTGATCATGGTCACTGACTAGCTGTTTCATTTGGGGGCAAGATGGCCTCTTTAGGCTGTAGTTTCTCATTTGTAAAATGGGAATTACACTTCTAGAGTTTTTTAAGTATTAAATGAGATGATGTATATGAAACCCAAGTGTCATCACTTTCCTCTATTTTAAAGGCCCCCTTTCTCTAGCACGGAGAAGGCAATGGCACCCCACTCCAGTACTCTTGCCTGGGAAATCCCATGGACGGAGGAACCTGGTAGGCTGCAGTCCATGGGGTCGCTAAGAGTCGGACACGACTGAACGACTTCACTTTCATGCATTGGAGAAGGAAATGGCAACCCACTCGTGTTCTTGCCTGGAGAATTCCAAGGACAGAGGAGCCTGGTGGGCTTCCATCTATGGGGTCGCACAGAGTAGGACACGACTGATGCGACTTAGCAGCAGCAGTAGCAGTCTCTCTAGCACAGCTGGCCATCCACTATCCACGGGTATTGCATCAGAGGATTCAATCCACCAAGGATTGAAAATATCTGGAAAATAAATCCCAGAAAGTCCCCAAAAGCAAAAGGTGAATATGCTGCAAATCAAACTTTGTACATGGTATCTACAACTACATAGTATTTAAAACTATGCAATTTACATAGCATTTACATTGTATGGAGAAAGAAATGGCAACCAACTCCACTATTCTTGCCTGGAAAATCCCATGGTTGGAGGAGCCTGGTGGGCTACAGTCCACAGGGTGGCAAAGAGCTGGACACAACTGAGCGACTGAACTGAGGTATTATAAGTAATCTAGAGATGATTTCAAGTTATACAGGAGAATGTGTGGAGGTTTTAGGCAAATACCATTTTATATAAGGGATCTGAGCAGCCTTGGATTTTGGTATCTGTGAAGGTGGGGTGGATCCTAGAACAAAATACCCTGTGGGAACTGTATATTTATTTGGGGAAATGGAATGGAAGGCAAGGCTTCTCGCTTGCCTGTGCCCCCAAGTCTTTCGCTTGATCCTCTGTTTCCATCTATCCTGCGTCACTCACCTGGCCGCTAGTTGTCTGGTATGGTTCCTCTGGATGAAATGCAGCTGTAGTCACAGTGGGGCACATCTGTGAGTTCTCCCCAGCATGACTAAATACGGTTGCTCTTTTTTAAAGAAAATTATTTATTTGGCTGTGTCAGATCTTAGTTGCAGCACGAGGGATCTTTAGTTGGGGGAATGTGGGATCTAGTTCCCTGACCAGGAATCGAACCTGGGACCCCTGCATTGGGAGTGCAGAGTATTAGCCACTGGATCACCAGGGAAGTCCCTCGAGGTTGTTTTTATTGAAGAGTTGGGAAAAAAGCTAAAGAGAATTCCAATGAGTAAGAGAAAGCATTAAATTTTTTATTTTAACTTTCTAGGTAATTCAAATGAAAACCAGATAAGAAGTTCAGTTTTTATGAGCAGGTCAGATTTTGCATGCCTGGACCCCAAACCTAATCTGACTCCCTGTCATCAGGTCAGTTTTCCTCCCTAGTAACTCCTCCTTCAAACCTCCACTCCTTTCTGGGAGGGCCCAGGCCCTTCCTCCCTCTGCTTCCTCACTTTTACTCAGAAGTGTGTGCGTGCACAGTCGCTTAGTGGTGTCCAACTCTGTTAGACCCCATGGACAGTAGCCCGTCGGGCTCCTCTATTCATGGGATCTCCTAAATAAGAATACTGGAGTGGGTTGCCATTTCCTCCTCCAGGGGATCTTCCCAACCCAGGGATTGAACCCGGGTCTCCTGCGTTACAGGTGGATTCTTTACCACTAGCACCAGCTGGGAGCCCCGTATTCAGAAGTACGTTTCCCTAAATCTGACATATTCAGTCTGGAAGAGGTGAGTATGTGGCAGAGGGTGAGGGATAGAGTGGGCGCTATGAGCTCTAGTACAAAATCCACCCAGAAAATTTGTCCAAGAAAGGCTGGCACCCCAAGTTCAGACCCCTTCCAGTCCCTCGGCCAGATGGAGATGGAGATGAGGCTCTATTCTTCTGAGTGCCCTTTGGAAAATAACTTTTGGACCACACATACACAACACACACACACCTTGAAGAATAAAATGAAAGCTTAACCCTCAAACCAGCAAATGTTATGTGGTAGAATTACCCTACTACGCTGCATTTTTAATAAACACTAAGTGATTCTGATACAAGTGGTTTGGGATTTCACAGGGATAAAAATTGCTCAGAACCCCAAAAGAAGAGAAGCTGTCCCAGGATTTACTAGGCTCCCCAGCTACAGTGGAGTTAGGCCTTGACATTATTATGCAGAGCAGTGTTATTGCCTCTCCTACAAAGGCTTGCCAGCAATAAGAAAAGAGGATCCATTTCTGAGTCATATATCTTGTAATCTTTGTTCCCTTAGTTACACAAAGACCAGCCAAAGCTTTGAAAAGGTTGCTTCAGAGCCTGACTGGATTCTTCCACAAACCTCCACCCTCCCTCTTTGTGCTGGGAAATAGGAGGTGTTTTTGTTTTCTGTTAATAGAAGTGAAGAGTCCAACACAGAGTAGGTGTTCAATAAAGGTACATTAAGAAGCTCTAATCAGGGACTTCTCTGGTGGCACAGAGGATAAGAATCTGCCTGAAGGTGCAGGGGAAACTGGTTCGATCTCAGGTCCAGGAAGATTCCACATGTCTTGAAGCAGCTAAGCCTTTGCATCACAACTACTGAGCCCACATTCTAGAGCCCATGTGCTGCAACTACTGAAGCCTGCATGCCTGGAGCCTGTGCTCCACAAGAGAAGCTTCTGCGATGAGAAACCCACACATCACAAGGAAGAGCAGCACCTGCTTGCTGCAACTAGAGAAAGCCTGAGCAAAAGCAATGACGTCCAGGTCCAGTGGCTAAGAATCCGCTTGCCAAAGCAGAGGACATGGGTTCCATCCTGGTCCAGGAAGATTCCACACGCTGTAAGGCAACTGAGCCCCTGCACCACAACTACTGAGCCCACACTCTAGAGCCTGTGTGATTCAACAGGAGAAGACAGCACAATGAGAAGACTAAGCACGACTTGAGAGTAGCCCCTACTCTCTGCAACAAGACAAAGCCCACAGACAGCAAGGAAGACCCAGCGCAGCCAAAAATAAAGTTTAAAAATGATTTATTTGGCAGCGTTGAGTCTTAGTTGTGGCTCACGGGACCTTTCCTTGTGGTGCTCAGGCTTCTCTGTAGTTGTGGTGCACGGGCTTAGCTGTGCCACAGCATGTGGGATCTTAGTTCCCTGACAAAGGATCAAATCCACATCCTCTGCATTGGAAGGCAGATCCTTAACTACCGGACCACCAAGGAAATCCTCCCAACATTTTTTTCTTAAACACCTTTATTGGGAATTCCCCTGTGGTCCAGTGGTTGAGACTCTATCTTCCACTGCAGGGGCATGGGTTCAATCCCTGGTCAGGGAATTAAGACCACAGGCCACGCACTGTGGCCAAAAAATAAAAAATAAAAAGGGGGGGTAATCACCAAAAAAAATTAAAAACACCTTTATTAAGGCATAATTGACATACAATAAGGGCTTCCCAGGTGGTTCAGTGGTTAAAAAAAAAATCTGCCTGACAATGCAGGAGACTTGGGTTTGATCCCTGGGTTGGGAAGATCCCTTGGAGTAGGAAATGGCAACCAACTCCAGTATTCTTACCTGGAGAATCCCATGAGCAGAGGAGCCTGGTGGGCTGTAGTCCACGGGGTCACAAAGAGTTGGACAGGTGAGTGACTGAGCATGCACACACAACATACAATAAACTGCATATGCTTAAAATGTACAAGCTGATAAATTTTGACACACCCAAGAGACTATCACCACAATCAAAATAGTGAACATATCCATCACCCCTCAAAGCTTCCCAAAGTCCACCTCTTCTCTCCTGTCCCTCCCTTTCCCTTTATACTGGCAATCATTGATCTGTTTTTTATCACTATGGTTTGCATTCTCCAAAATTTTATATAAATGGCATCCTTTAGTGTGCACTCTTGTCTGGTTTCTTTCCTTCAACATAATTGAGGTTATATGGTTTTTCCAGTGGTCATGTATAGATGTGAGAGTTGGACTATAAAGAAAGCTGAGCACCGAAGAGTTGATACTTTTGAACTGTAGTGTTGGAGAAGACTCTTGAGAGTCCCTTGGACTGCAAGGAGATCCAACCAGTCCATCCTAGAGGAGATCAGTCCTGGGTGTTCATTGGAAGGACTGATGTTGAAGCTGAAACTCCAATACTTTGGCCACCTGATGTGAAGAGTTGACTCATTCGAAAAGACCCTGATGCTGGGAAAGACTGAAGGCAGGAAGAGAAGGGGACGACAGAGGATGAGATGGTTGGATGGCATCACTGACTCAACGGACGTGGGTTTGGGTGAACTCCGGGAGTTGGTGATGGACAGGGAGGCCTGGCGTGCTGCGGTTCATGGGGTCGCAAAGAGTCAAACACGACTGAGCGACTGAACTGAACTGATGTTTCACGGATACCCAGTTCATTCCTTAATAGCACAATGTATTTATCCATTGGCCTGTTGATGGATATTTTTGTTGTTTCCAGTTTCTGGCTGTTACAAATAAAGCTGTAATAGTCATGGGCAAGCCTTTGTGTGCCCATATTCTTTCGTTTCTCTTGGGTTAATAGGAGTGAAAGGACTGATCACCCGGTAAGTATAACTTTTAAAATCCTGCCATATATACATAGCATTTTACACTCTTAGCAGCAGTGTATGAGAATTCTAGTAGCTCCACATACTCTCCAAGGCTTGAAATAGTCAGTCTTTTTTGATTATTATTAAGTTACTTTATTTTTGGTTATGATGGATCTTCATTGCTGTGCAAAGGCTTTCTCTAGTTATGGACAGTGGCGGCTACTTTCTAGTTGCGGTGCCCGGGCTTGTCATTGCAGTGGCTGCCCTTGCTGCGGAGCACAGGCTGTAGGGGCACGGCTTTCAGGAGTTGCAGCATGAGAGCTCAGTAGTTGTGGCTCCAGGAACCTAGAGCACGCAGGCTTAAGTATCTGTGGCACACAGGCTTAGCTGCTCTGTGCATGTGAGGACCAGAGATTGAATCTGTGTCCCCTGCATTAGCAGGCAGCTTCTTATCCACTGTACCATCAGGGAAGTCCAGTCAGTCTTTTTAATGTTAACCATTTTAATAGGTGTGCCAACATTGTTTTAAGTTTTTGAACTGGTAACCATTCACATGTTTCAAATTTTTTAAAAATGTTTTTTAAGGTATACAGTGAAAAGTCACTCGTATCTGTGTCCCCAACCTGACTCAGTAAAAACTTTTATAGGTATCATGTGTAATCTTCCAGAATTTCTTTACTCAAATACTAATAAATATTGTTTTCCCACTCTTTTACACAGAAGACTCCATTCTAAGCACATGATTCTGAACCTAGCCTTGTTTTCATTTAAAAAATATTTTGGAGAGCTTTCTCATTCTTTGTTACAGCCATGCAGTGTTTAATTACATGGATGTACTAAGATTTAATTTACCATTTCCCTACTGATGGACATATATAGGTTATTTCTAATCTTTTGCTTTACAAACAATGCTGCAGTCAACAGCCTTATATACACAGTGTTTCTCATGAATGCAAATATATCTGTGGGAACCATTCTTAGAAGTGGGGATTATAAAATTTGACATTTGCCAAATTAACCCTATAGGAATTGTATTCCCACCATCAATAAATTAAAGAGTGTCTGCCTATCCACAGCCTCAAAATTAAAGTTTGTAAATGTCTGGATTTTTGCCAGTCTGATGGTAGTATCTGTGTGGTTTTAATCTGCCTTCTTAAGAATGAGGCTGAACATCTTTTCATATATTTAGAAGCCATTCATCGAAAAAGCAAGAGATTTCCAGAAAAACATCTATTTCTGCTTTATTGACTATGCCAAAGCCTTTGACTGTGTGGATCACAATAAACTGTGGAAAATTCTGAAAGAGATGGGAATACCAGACCACATGACCTGCCTCTTGAGAAATTTGTATGCAGGTCAGGAAGCAACAGTTAGAACTGGACATGGAACAACAGACTGGTTCCAAATAGGAAAAGGAGTACATCAAGGCTGTATATTGTCACCCTGCTTATTTAACTTCTATGCAGAGTACATCATGAGAAACGCTGTGATGGAGGAAGCACAAACTGGAATTAAAGATTGCTGGGAGAAATATCAATAACCTCAGATATGCAGATGATGCCACCCTTATGGCAGAAAGTGAAGAAGAACTAAAGAGCCTCATGATGAAAGTGAAAGAGGAGAGTGAAAAAGTTGGCTTAAAGCTCAACATTCAGAAAACTAAGATCATGGCATCTGGTCCCATCACTTCATGGCAAATAGATGGGGAAACAGTGGAAACTGGCTGACTTCATTTTTTGGGCTGCAAAATCACTGCAGATGGTGACTGCAGCTATGAAATTAAAAGATGCTTACTCTTTGGAAGGAAAGTTGTGACCAACCTAGACAGCATATTAAAAAGCAGAGACGTTACTTTGCCAACAAAGGTCGGTCTACTCAAGGCTATGGTTTTTCCTGTAGTCATGTATGGATGTAAGAGTTGGACTATAAAGAAAACTGAGAATTGATGCTTTTGGACTGTGGTGTTGGAGAAGACTCTTGAAAGTCTCTTGGACTTCAAGGGGATCCAAATGGTCCAACCTAAAGGAAGTCCTGAATATTCATTGGAAGGACTGATGCTGAAGCTCCCATACTTTGGCTATCTGATTTGAAGAGCTGACTCATTTGAAAAGACCCTGATGCTGGGAAAGATTGAAGGCAGGAGGAGAAAGGGACAACAGAGGATGAGATGGTTGAATGGCATCACCAACTCAATGGACATGAGTTTCAGTAAACTCTGGCAGTTGGTGATGCACAGGGAGGCCTGGCATGCTGCAGTCCATGGGGTCGCAAAGAGTTGGACACGACTGAGTGACTGGACTGAACTGAACTGAGAAGCCATTCATATTTCCTTTTCTATGGACTGTCTGTACATATCACTTGCTATTTAAATTTCTTTTTAATTTAAAATTTTTTTCCAGTTTTATGGAGACATAACTGACATACAGCACTAGGTAAGTTTGGGATTTTCTGGTGGTTCAGTGATAAAGAATCCGCCTGCCAATGAAGGAGATTTGAGTTCAGTCTCTGGACCAGGAAGATCCTCTGGAGGAAATGGCAACCCACTTCAGTATTCTTTCCTGGGAAATCCCATGGACAGAGGAACCTGGTGGGCTACATCCATAGGGTCACAATGAGTCAGACATGACTTAGTGACTAAACAACAACTATGTAAATTTAAGGTGTACAACAAAATGATTCGACTTACAGACATCATGAAATGATCACAGTAGGTTTAGTTAGTGAAATCCATCTCATGTAGATATAAAATTAAATAGAAAAAAATTTAATTGTGATGAGAACTCAGGATTTACTATCTTAAGAACTTTCATTTACAATTACAGCAGTGTTAATTATCTGTATCGTGGTGTATGTTACATCCTTGTACATTTTGACTACCTTCATCTAACTCCTTCTGCTCCCAGATACTTTTTCTAATGGTTGGTCATATACTTATTGATCTCTAGGAGTTGTTAATATTTAGGGGGATTAGCTCTTTGTGATGCAAATTGCGATTTTTTTCCTAATTTGTCATTTTTCTTTTGACTTGATGGAGTTTTTATCCCTGACATTAATCCTGTTAATTAATCCAGGACATTAATCTCAGTATTAGTCCAGTTGGTTTTTTATATATAATTTTATCTATTTATTTACGGCTGTGCTGGGTCTTTGTTGCTGCATGGGCGTTCTCTCATTGCTGCAGGCGAGGGCTGCTCTCTAGTTGGCGTGCTCAGGCTTCTCAGTGCAGTGCCTCTCTTGTTGCTGAGCACGGGCTCTAGGGTACAAGGGCTTCGGTAGTTGTGGCTCCTGGGCTCTAGAGCACAGGTCACTAGTTGTGGCACACGGGCTTAGTTGCTCTGCAGCACATGGGATCTTCCTGGATCACCGATTGAACCTGTGTCTCCTGTATCGCAGGCAGAGCCACAAGGGGAGGCCCCATACCATCCTTATGACAGCACTAATCACACTATACTTTGACTTGGTTTACTTTTCTCTCTCTCTCATTAGGTAGACAAGTTCCATGAGGACAGGGATTAAGTGTGCTTCTTCATTACTGTTTCCCTGGAGTCTGTTACAGGGCCTGGCACATAACAGGTGCTTGATAAGTAGGCTTTTTATTATTATTATTATTTTTTAATTTTTAAAATTTATTTTTGGCTGGGCTGGGTCTTTGTTGCTGCTCACACCCTCCTCCAGCTGCAGTGAGTGGGAGCCACTCTCCTGCCTATGTGCGTGGGCCCTCGCTGTGGTGGCCTCTCCTGTTACAGAGCACAGGCTCTAGGTGTATGGGCTTCAGTTGTTGTGGTGCATGGGCCCAGCTGTCCCGCAGCATGTGGAATCCTCCCAGACCAGTGATCGAACCTGTGTCCCCTGCATTGGCAGGCAGACTCCTAACTACTGAACCATTAGGGAAGTCCATCAATAAACAGTTGTTAAATTAATTCAGGAAAGGATGTTTGATGACTGAATGGTATCTTTGTCTCATTGGGGGACCCAGGAGAATGAAGAAAATAAAAAAGCTTTTGATGCCTGTCCAACAAAGTAGCCATATGTCCCTTAATCCCACCTGCCAGAGAAAACAAGGGTTTGCAGCTCCTCCTTTTCGGTGGTAACCTCATTTGGCTCTGCCCTGGCTTTCAGGAGACCCAGGTCCTGAAGCCAGCGTTAAGCAAAAAAAATACCTAACATCCTGTAGAGGAGGATGAAGACTGACCAGTCCGAAGGCAGTTAGCCTTAGCTGGAGCTAGATCCTGCAGGCCTCCTGGATGTCAAGAGTTAACCCTTTAGTCACTAGACTATGGACAGGTCTGCAGAGGAGGGGTTTCAGTGAAGGGCTGGAGTAGAGGAGGGTATCTGGGGAGAAGGCTTGGGGCAGGGGCTGATTATCATCCAGTAGAAGTATTTGTATTTATCCCTGTAACACCTGATAGGGCCTGACTGGACTTCCCTGGTGGCTCAGATGGTAAAGCATCTGCCTGCACTGCAGGAGACCTTGGTTCGATCCCTGGGTTGCGAAGATCTCCTGGAGAAGGGAATGGCTATCCACTCCAGTATTCTTGCCTAGAGAATTCGATGGATGGAGGAGCCTGCCGGGCTACAATCCATAGAGTTGCAAAGCGTTGGACATGACTGAGCGATTAACACACACAGAGCCTGACCAGAATTTACAATCTGATTATCAGCTTGGCCCACTTCCCCTCTGCCTTCTCAGGCTCCTCTTTGCTTTTTTCCTTCCCCAAAATAGGGTTTAGATTTAGAGCAGGAGGTGACACAAGAATCATGTGAATTTTTGGGCAGATGATGAAACTGAGACCCTTGGGAGGCAACAGATTAAAAACAAGGTAAACAGATTAAACAATGTATTAATAAACATTAGAAACAAGGCTTGTAAATCAAGCAAAGCTGAGACTGAACACTGGCTCTGTAGCAGTGTAACTTAGTTCAGCTATTTAACCTCTCTGAAATACAGTCCCCTTGGCTGAATGTTTCCTCTGTCTGTTATGGACACAAAGTGCATAGCGTCTGCAAGGACACTGGTGTAGATTCTGATTCCTATACGACAAGGAACAAGTGGCAGCAGAGAAGACGAGGACCAAAGTCAGCTGGTGACGCAGTGATGACCAGAACTAGCATCCCTCTCCTACATTCTCATTGACATGGGTTGCTATGAAAGTGAAGTTGCTCAGTCACGTCCGACTCTTTGTGACCCCATGAAGCCTACCAGGTTTCTCCGTCCATGGGATTTTCCAGGCAAGAGTACCGGAGTGGGTTGCCATTTCCTTCTCCAGGAGGTCTTCCTGACCCAGGGATCGAACCCCAGTTTCCTGCATTGCAGGCAGACGCTTTACCCTCTGAGCCACCAGGGAAGCCCGACATGGGTTGCTATAGTCAACACAATTTCAGGGTTCCTAACCGAGGGTCCAGAAAGAGAAATAAGGGCAGTTCCTTTCTCAGGTTCATTCCTGTACTGTCTGAGGCCCTGGGCACAGGGTAGGATGGGTATAGATTAGTGACCTCTCCAGTTTCAGGCTTTCGGGTGGTTTAGGGTCTAACTTGTAAAAGTTAGGTTACAGGGGAGAAGATTGACTGATCTGACCTCCAAGGACTTATTCTTTCAAATTTACCAATTAGTGACTGCAAATTTCATGCTAAGAAAAATGTAAGACCCTGACAGTAAAAGTCCACTTAACCAAACAAACAAACCCCAAAACAGTGTTTCTCAAAATGTGAGTCCTGACTTGTTAGTAGGATGTGAAATCACAACCAGAATTGAAAAAAGGAAATGAGAGAGATTAGAAAATATGACAGTGCATTGTACACAGAAGAATAGGTATCAGGTCATAAAATTTCCAGTTACATATAGTTACACATATTTATATATGTATGTGTACTGGGTCATGATTTAAAGTATATTACTTTAAATTACTGTGAATTTTGCTCAAAAAACTTTGCAAGACCCTTTACCAGAAGGTGAATTCAGGAGAGCAAGAGCTTTGTTTTCTTTTAGAACAGTGCTTGGCATTTATAAGTGTTCTCCAAAGAACTGTTGAAATAAGTATCTAACACTGTGCCTGCCTTCAAGAAGAATAGAAATACAGGAAAAGGTAAATATCAGAGGCTTTATCATACTGACACCAGCCTGAACCAAATAAATAATATGAATTTAAAGAAAGGGAAAAAACCTGAAAGAACTCCAAATACAGTCTTGGATATTGAGCTTTGGAACCTGGTAGGCTGCAGTCCATGGGGTCGCTAAGAGTCGGGCACGACTGAACGACTTCACTTTCACTTTTCACTTTCACGCATTGGAGAAGGAAATGGCAACCCACTCCAGTGTTCTTGCCTGGAGAATCCCAGGGACGGGGGAGCCTGGTGGGCTGCCATCTATGGGGTCACACAGAGTCGGATATGACTGAAGCGACTTAGCAGCAGCAGCAGCAGCAAGGCATTTTAGTTGTGATAGGCAGAGTGAAGGGATAAGAACAAAACAAAACAAAAACACTGATTTGGGAACTGGGGTGGGGTGGGGACTGACTTTGTAACCTGCTCACTGTGTGACTTAGGGTAAATCTCTTTAATCATTTCTCTCATTTGAAAAACAGAAATGCTTAAACAAGCCTTGCCTGCCACACAGGGCTGTTGTGAAGATCTGTGATGACTCCATAAAATCATGCATATTAATGGTGTTCTGCAAACTGTAATATGATACTGGAGAGAAAAACAACGGATTGCTGATGAAGTGAGCACTGGTCTTTTCAGTGGTTTAAGTCATTCAACAGCAAATATTTATCAGGTTTCTAATGTTTACCGAGGGTTTTTCTTTTTAAAGCTTTCGTTTCAGATGCTTTTCTAATGTTCTTCCTACACTACAGAATGTAAACCATGAGAAAATAGCCTTGGGCTGTCTTGTTCAGCTCCATCTCTGTACCTGAACACAGCAAGCGTTCAGCAGGTATCTTAAAGAATGGAAGCAATTGTTGCCTTAAAGGATGGCATCTTTGCTCTTAAGAACGATTAAGTTAGAAGAGAAGTGATACACAGAGAAAATACATATCAGGTACCATACAGGTGTCTGTGACAGGTATCAAAGTAAGGGCCAGGGCATGGGTACTCCTTGGGTACCAAGAACATGCGTTTTAGTGCTAGCTGTTGCGGGGGGGGTGGGGCGGGGCACAGCACAGCATACCCTTCCTGTCGGTGAGAAAGCGACACAGAAATAAAATACCGACAGCCTATCGGTAGAATAGAAAGGCAGCGAAGACTTGAGTGAGGGGAACCAGTGATAGATCAAGGGCTGCGAAGCATCTCAGGCAGTTAGATAAGACTGTAGGAATCTATGTCCCTTGGGTATGTGTGTTAGTTGCCGGTTCAATCCATGGGAAATGGCAACCCACTCCAGTATTCTTGCCTGGAGAATCTCACGGACAGAGGAAGCCCGGCGAGAATCTCATGGACAGAGTCCACAGAGTCGCACAGAGTCGGACTCGACCGAAGAGACTTAGCAAGCATACATGCCCCTTGTAGAAAGGATGTCAAGATGAGGTGACCTTGAGGTGCTGAACGTAGGTGGAAAAAGGTTCCAGAGAATAGTTTAATGTTACTGCCTCCGAGCGTTCAAGAGAGAAAAGATCCCGTTTTGAGACAATACCTGTATTTGGTTTTCCTTCAGCCGAGGGACAAGGGTAGGGGTTGGAGGACAAGACCCGGTGGGCGGGGCCTACGGGAGAGGACGGGATCACGCGGGCCATCCCTCCAGCAACCGGAGGCCGGGCGAAGGGGCGGGGTTTCCGGTGGCAGCGGCACTCGGGCGTCGGGTGACGCTAGGCGGACAGATCGTCACGTGACACGGAAGTGACTACGAACAGGAAGAGGACGAAAAAATAACCGTCCGCGACGCCGAGCCGAGCCGGACCCGCATCCACCATGAACAGCAAAGGCAAGGACAGGGGGTGGCTGAGGCCGCCGGGGGGAGTAGTGCTGGCCCGGAACAAGCGGGCCCGGAGCCCAGGGTCACCGAACGCCAGGCCTGGGGCGAGGTGCGCCGCGCTCCTGAGCCAGCTGCAGTGCCCGGGGCTGCGCCAGACACCTTCGTCATCCCCGAACTACGGCCGTTCGCTCCCTCACGGCCCTTTCTCCCTTAAACTCTGTGGCGCAGTTTGGAGCTGCGGACTCGGGTTTGGGGGGGTGCTATTGGGTGGGTGGGTTGTTGGTGGGGGGGGAGAAGGTTTGTCGTGATAAGCGTCTGTAGGAGCAAATGGGGAGCTGGAGGCGAGATTTGGGTAGGCCAATGGAGAACTGGCAGAGGCGGGGCGCCGCGCTCCGGAACCACAGGCAGGCCTCCGGGCTTAACTAGTCAAGTGCCGCTCTGGTGGGCCGGCCAGTTGGGCCCGAAGGGGGTCTCTTTCCCCTTACCCTCGTTGGCGGCCAGAAAGTCTCCCGGTTTCTGTGTCAGAACATTCCCCTCAGCCCCCTCCCCGATCTCAGTGTTCACTTCCACCACTCACTCTTTTCATTTGGAAGTCGACCTTGAGTAGGAACCTGTGAGGTCGATGACCACAACCACCGTTACTCACGAGGTCTTGGTCAGTTACAACCAGACCTTTGGAGACCACGCAAAAGGGAAACGGGACACACCGTTGAAATACCGGCCAGAGGGGGTGCCCAGAATTGCCCTGCATTCTGAAAAGATCTTGGGCCCAGCTAGACTTTACCCTTATAGCAGTCCGCTACTGGATGTCCAGTTGGGATCCAGCTTCTTCAGCTTTAAGGGTGCAAAGAGAATGCTTATTTTCTTGGCTCCAGGAATCAGGCCCTCTATGGCAGTCTGTTTGGAAATTCTTTTTGCTTATCCCGGTTAGGTTAGCTACCCAATATGCCCTGCTTTGTTTTGGTGACTCTGTATGGTAGACAACATGCTTTCCCCTTGTCTTCCAGGTCAATATCCAACGCAGCCAACTTACCCCGTGCAGCCTCCTGGGAACCCTGTGTACCCTCAGACCTTGCATCTTCCTCAGGCTCCACCCTATACTGATGCTCCACCTGCCTACTCAGAGGTGCTTCCAGTTAACTAGACTTAAATAATGGAATACTCTTGGATCATGTTTTCAGTCCTTGGCCAAGTCTGGCTCCACACATTTATTTACTTTCCACAAACAGGAGAGAGTGCTCACATGAATCACCTTAAAACGTGACATAGTTCAGCCATTTCTGTTGGGTTGGAGAAGGCATTATCTGATTGTTTTATGTTGTTTGGCACTGGCTGAAGTTAAGAAGATGAGTTTGCATTCCCTGAGCCTAACATTAGCTATAGCAGGAAGTGATCCAGGAGAATATTGAGTGGCAGTGGAAAGGCAACTTGTGTAACTCAAGAGTGTAATCTGCACAAGGAGAATTAGGACTTGACTCATTAAATTGAGATCTGAAATAGGAATGTCATAAAGTAACTTGTTGCCTTCTCTTCTGCCTCTTCTAGCTCTATCGTCCGAGCTTTGTGCACCCAGGGGCTGCCACCGTCCCCACCATGTCAGCTGCATTTCCTGGCGCCTCACTGTATCTTCCCATGGCCCAGTCTGTGGCTGTTGGACCTTTAGGTTCCACAATCCCCATGGCTTATTATCCAGTTGGTCCCATCTATCCACCTGGTTCAACAGTGCTGGTGGAAGGAGGGTATGATGCAGGGGCCAGATTTGGAGCTGGCGCTACTGCTGGAAACATTCCTGTGAGTATGACTTGGTCACAAAAAAGCTCAACCCTTGTGTATTTCAACTTTCTGAAATGACTGGTCATCCTTTCATCATCCCTGGGTAATAGTTGCTGGTATTGGTGTAATAATCACTGACGTCCAGTGGTAAGGCAGAAAGCACTCAAGGGGGCAGGAGAACCATGGCCAGTCAGTAACATCTGGCGTACTCACCGATGTCAGAATTTATCAGATTCCTTTGTTTTCCTGTCTTAGGAGTCCTGCCTGCTGCTTTTCTAGTTCACTTTGATACTAGTCGAGTAACACACCTCATTCATTCCATAAGCATTTACTTAATATGTGCCATCAGCATGGCATTGTATTAGGAACCATGATGATTAAAAAAACAATGCATAATCCCTATTAAATTGCATTTAGAGAAATACTAGGGATTTTAGCTATGTCTCTTGATTAATCAGTTCCCCTTTGTATGAGAATTAGAGCCCAGATGGTCCTTGCTAGGACCATCTACTCAATAACCATAGGCTAGGGATGAAGTGAAAATGCTGTCATCAGGTAGAGCCTTCAGATTATCCAGGGCCATTTGAAAACTGTCAGACCCTGTGATATAGGTCCCTGGACCTGGTACCCACTCCATGTTTTGGGATGTGAATAGGAGTGATTTTCTGCACTGAATGCCTGCGAGTCTGGACTTCGTAGGCACACACGCTCAGAAGGTATCCGTAGGCTTTATTTTGGATCCAGAACCCTTTAAATGAGTGGGTTTCCTGTTTATATCTTTGGGCTCACAAAGAATGTAGACCCGCTGGACTCAGATTGGTGGCCCAAATAGCTCTTTGAGATGCCACTGGTTAGCACACTGCCGTCTTCCTGATTGGTCCTTTGTCACCTTTGTCCACTTCCCTCCCATAGCTGCCCTCTGCCCAATCAACCTTGTCTTTTCCTTTCAGCCTCCTCCCCCGGGATGCCCTCCCAATGCTGCTCAGCTGGCAGTCATGCAGGGAGCCAATGTCCTCGTAACTCAGCGGAAGGGAAACTTCTTCATGGGTGGTTCAGATGGTGGCTACACCATCTGGTGAAGAACCAAGGCCATCTCTATGCCGGGAAAGACATCACATACCTTCAGCACTTCTCACAATGTAACTGCTTTAGTCATATTAACCTGAAGTTGCAGTTTAGACACATGTTGTTGGGGTGTCTTTCTGGTGCCCAAACTTTCAGGCACTTTTCAAACTTAATAAGGAACCATGTAATGGTAGCAGTACCTCCCTAAAGCATTTTGAGGTAGGGGAGGTATCCATTCATAAAATGAATGTGGGTGAAGCAGCCCTAAGGATCTTCCTTTAATTCCTCTGGAGTAATACTGTACCATACTGGTCTTTGCTTTTAGTAATAAAACATCAAATTAGGTTTGGAGGGAACTTTGATCTTCCTAAGAATTAAAGTTGCCAAATTATTCTGATTGGTCTTTAATCTCCTTTAAGTCTTTGATTTATATTACTTGTTATAAACGAACCGCATTAGTTGTCTGCCTTTTCCTTTCCGTCCTTTGCCCCTGGTCCTACCCTCAACCCTTGTCTTCCACTCCTTCCCACCGATCTCCATTGAATCAATGGTGCAGGACAGAAAGCCAGTCAGACTAATTTCCTTCTCTCCTTGCACTTCCCCCCACTTGTCATCTTTTAACTAGTCTTTCACAAAGGATCCTCTGAAACCCCCTCTGTGCCCCAAGCACAGGACCCATTGCTTCTGCTTTTGCATCTCAGGCAAAAGCGGAGGGTGCCTTTTGGACCCTCCTCATAGGTTTTCTCTTCAGACATGAACCAAGCCCAAATTTGTTGGTGCCAGAAAAACTGAACCTTGTTTTAACAAAGGATATCAGTGCAAACTACCGTAAACAGCAGTCTGTTTATAATTTTGAGGGGCAAGGAGGAGGATGCATTTAAAAGCCTGATGACTCTGGAGCCAAATTAAGGGGAGTTTGCAGATCAGAAATTGGTTACCATTTCTTGTCAGTGTCTGATGTAGCCACTATGGCTCCCAAGAATTCCTCAGCTGGGTTAATGGGGTCATATTGTGAATGCCTCACTACTAAATGACTTGAGTCCAGTGAAATCTCATTAGGGTTAGGAATATTTCAGGGATCCTTAATATTTTGATTTTTGTTTTCTAAAATTGGATTTTATTTTATTTTATCTTATAATTTCAGTTCATCTAAATTTGTGTTCTGTACATGTGATGTTTGACTGTACCATTGACTGTTATGGAAGTTCAGCGTTGTATGTCTCTCTCTACACTGTGGTGCACTTAACTTGTGGATTTTTTATACTAAAAATGTAGAATAAAGACTATTTTGAAGATTTGAATAAAGTGATGAAGTTGCATTACACCTCACTTCAAGGATTCTTTACTCAACTTTTTAGATCTCTTCTGTATATAACGTTTTTTATATCTCACCTAGAATTCAGATAAGTGTTGCTGTCATTGTTTTGTTTTTTTTCTTTTAATGAAGTCTTTGAAATAAATGCAGGAGTACAAGGCTAAGATTTGACCATTTTTATGAGATCCATTCTAGATTTTTAGATTTTTTTCATTTTATTTCCTAAGCACTTTGAGATTCTTAAAAGCCTATTAGGCCAGAGGAATTCAGAACATAAACTTAGAAATAAGGGAACAATTGAGTCTCCTCATTTGGAGGAGTCTCCTCCTGCCCTTAAGTTTGACTTGAGGAAAATGTTTTTTTAGTTTGACAACTTGTTAAGTTGTAAGTTGAGTGTGATCTTCGGTTTTTCCAAAATTCTGTTTGGAGAAATGCTGAAAACTGGAATATAAGTTGCTAAGATGAATTTCTCAACTCTTAGGTCTTACCTTGGGTGGACTTGAGCTTGAAAAATGAACGCAATATAGTTAAGACCTTGAAGGAGGTTTAGTTTAATTCCAAAGTAAACAATGCATGGAGAGTTAATGATTTCTACCAAAACGCTGTACCTTTTAAATATGCCTCATTTTGAGATGGATGAAATGAGATAGAAAGGGCACTGGTGGGAAAAGTCACAGGTTGTTCCTTGTTCCCTCTGTGTGTACACAGAATGGATCAGGGACATCCTGGCCTTTGCCAGGATGGAGGCTAAACAACTCATCTCCCAGGGTCTATTTCTAATGATCCTCTTCTAGGACAAACTTCCCAGGACCATCTCTGCTGCAAACGTGAGATTGTTCTGGGAACTTCTGAAACTTCCTGGGGCCCCCTTTGCTTGGGAGAGGACACAGGTAAGAGTTGAGTAAGCAAAAAATGGACATGAACTTGAGCAAACTCTGGGCAATAGAGGACAGGGAAGCCTGGCATGCTGCAGTTCATGGGGTCACAAAGGGTCGGACATGATTGAGAGGCTGAACAAAAACGACAGAGCAAACTGTCACAAAAGTTCCAGCAAAGGTAAGTCGAAGTGTAAAGATGGAGATTTTTTTGCACATGAGAATCTGATTTCTGTATCAATAAACAATTTTAATTCCGATAAAAATAGCATATATCTGGATCGTTGGGGGATAAGGAAAGGAAGGGCTCAGATTAAGGGACGTGGCATGTTCATCAGGAGGGAGGTCTCCACAGTTTCCTGGCCCAGCCTTTCCTTGTGCTCTGCCTCTGGGAAGAACTGAGGATACTACTTCCACTTGGCTTGTCACTCGGTGACCAGGTAAGGGACAGAGGAGCATCCAGTGACCCCCAACTCTCTTCTTCCCTTCAACCTGTGAAAAAGTGAAGATGCCTGGGCATGCACTCCAGTGTTGCCAGCCCAGCACCATCTCACTCATCAGTCAGAAGCTGAGTGACAGAGGCCTGGCTAGAGGCGTGAGCAGCTAGCTTTGTGTCCCCGGTCCATGGTGTCGGTGATGCTGGCATTTAGGCCCATGTCCTGGAAGGAGCTCAGGTCTACCCATATCAATCAACGCTTCTCACCGGTTTCAGGTAAAACTTTAACCTAATAAATAGTGTGATAGCACTGGAACCTGGATAAGCTCCTGGGGGCCTGGGAACCATTAGATGAAATATTCTTCCTTTTCTCTGCCCTTGGCTGAGTCATTCTCCATCAGGACAACGGCGCCGGGCTCGCCATCTGCGGGTTCGTAGGTGACGTAGCTGCCTTTGTTCTTGTACAGGTAAAAGAAGATCAAGATCACGACTGAGAGCAGGGTGAGGAAGACCACGGTGATAACAACTTGGAAAGGAGAGGGAAAATGCAGACATGTTTCAGGATTCGGGCGTCTCAGTAACTCACGGGGTCCCCTGCTTTAGACGATTCCCTCACTCGTAACGAGGAGCCTCATGCTGTTAACTAGCGTCTAAGTCCATATTCTCCCACCAAGTCCAACTTCCTCAGCACATGATATCCAGAGTCTCCTTGGGCTTAAGGACTTTTGATTTCTGTCAAAATGAACTCCTGCTCAACTAGTTCCTGATGATTATGATAGAAACGGAAGGAGGGAAACAGGAAATCGCTTATCCCAACAGGAAGAGTTTTTAAATCCATAGCCTCCTGTAGGGGTTTCTGACCCCTCCCATCCTCTCTCACCACTCAACAAACCACACACGTCCTCATCCCTACCCCCACACCCGACTGCAGCATCCATAGGCAGTGCATCTATTTGTGGCCATCTCCCAACCTCTCAATTACTGGCAGTGCCTCTGATGTGAAGCCTCTATGTGTGTAACATAACTTACATGCCAAAGTGAACCCACTAATAGATTTGGTCTCTAGTTTGTGGTGCTGTTCTGTACAGGGAGAATCTTAATCCATCACACTGGTTTCTTGGCTGTCTTTGGAGCAAGAGGGCCCCTGAGCTCAGAAGGCCCCTTGGATTTGACTCAGAGTCTTTGTTACCTGCAATGAGAGCTGTGCTGGCTTCAGCTTCCGGAGACAGGGCCTCAGTGGCCTGTAGAATTGTGGTAGCCATCAGTTCTTCTGGAAAATTTAACAAAGTGGAAAAGGAAATAGGGTGGATTCTTTTGTTCTAAAACACATATTTATCCTTCAATTTCACCACCCCCACTTCTGCCCTATTCAAACTTTCATCATTTAACTCTTATAGGATATCTGTATAGAAAAACCTGGAGAACAAAGGAGAAAACAAACCACCACAATGAACATTTTGATAGATTCCTCTCTGTCTAACATAGTAGTTAAGAGTATGGGCTCTAGAATCTCCTAGTGGTACAGTGGTTAGGACTCTGCATTTGCACTGCTGAGGGCCCGGGGTTTGATCCCTGGTCAGGGAACTAAGATTCTATAAATTGCACTGCCTGGCAAAAAAAAAACACACATACAAACATATATACATATATACCCGCAAGGTTCAAATCTGAACTCTATCTTTCACTAGCTGTGTCATTTTTGGAAAACTACCTAACCCATCTGTGCATTTGCAAACTGGTGATAACAGTACCTACTTTATAGGGTTGTTGTGACATGTAGTAATTCAATAGGGTATGTTATTGTTAGGAATATACATGTTTACATAAATGAGATCAAATAATGAATGCATATACGTGTATGTGTATTTATATTATAGAGCACATGCATTTCTTTAATGTTCTTACAAACTCTTTGTAAACATTTTGTTTAAATAATGAAACATTTCTCCTTCCCTCATTAAAACCCTTTTCTTCACTTTCAGAGTAGGCCTTGCAATTTCAAAATTTTTGAAATAAGGCCTCTCCTATCCTAAAATATATCCCATACCTCCTCCTGCTATATTGGTCTATCTGTCCTTCAGAGCCTGTAAGTCCCACTTCTAAAAAGTCACTACCCAGGCTTCCGTTTCCATAAGAAGTCAGGAAGCCTTTCAGTTTTCTCCTAGTCAGCATTTTACTGTAGGTGCTCCCCAGGTGGCGCTAGTGCTAAAGAACTCGCCTGTCAATGCAAGAGACTTAAGAGATTGGCTTGATCCCCGGGTTCAAGAAGCAGTGGCTGCGCAGGCGCTGGAGGGCTACTCCACGTTCAAGGTCAGGAGGGGCAGCTGTGAGGAGATACCCCTCGTCCAAGGTAAGGAGCAGCGGCTGCGCTTTGCTGGAGCAGCCATGAAGAGATACCCCACGTCCAAGGTAAGAGAAACCCAAGTAAGACGGTTAGGTGTAGCGAGAGGCATCAGAGGGCAGACACACTGAAACCATAATCACAGAAAACTAGTCAATCTAATCACACAGACCACAGCCTTGTCTAACTCAATGAAACTAAGCCATGCCATGTGGGGCCACCCAAGACGGGCGGGTCATGGTGGAGACGTCTGACAGAATGTGGTCCACTGGAGAAGGGAATGGCAAACCACTTCAGTGTTCTTGCCTTGAGAACCCGATGAACAGTATGAAAAGGCAAAGTGATAGGATACTGAAAGAGGAACTCCCCAGGTCAGTAGGTGCCCAGTATGCTACTGGAGATCAGTGGAGAAATAACTCCAGAAAGAATGAAGGGATGGAGCCAAAGCAAAAACACCACCCAGCTGTGGATGGGACTGGTGATAGAAGCAAGGTCTGATGCTGTAAGGAGCAATATTGCATAGGAACCTGGAATGTCAGGTCCATGAATCAAGGCAAATTGGAAGTGGTCAAACAGGAGATGGCAAGAGTGAACGTCGACATTCTAGGAATCAGCAAACTAAAATGGACTGGAATGGGTGAATTTAACTCAGATGACCATTATATCTACTACTGTGGGCAGGAATCCCTTAGAAGAAATGGAGTAGCCATCATGGTCAACAAAAGAGACCAAAATGTAGTACTTGGATGCAATCTCAAAAATGACAGGATGATCTCTGTTTGTTTCCAAGGCAAACCATTTAATATCACAGTAATCCAAGTCTATGCCCCAACCAGTAATGCTGAAGAAGCTGAAGTTGAACGGTTCTATGAAGACCTCCAAGACCTTTTAGAACTAACACCCAAAAAAGATGTCCTTTTCATTATAGGGGACTGGAATGCAAAAGTAGGAAGTCAAGAAACACCTGGGGTAACAGGCAAATGTGGCCTTAGAATATGGAATGAAGCAAAGGCTAATAGAGTTTTGCCGAGAGAACGCACTGGTCATAGCAAACACCCTCTTCCAACAACACAAGAGAAGACTCTACACATGGACATCACCAGATGGTCAACATCGAAATCAGACTGATTATATTCTTTGCAGCCAAAGATGGAGAAGCTCTATACAGTCAGCAAAAACAAGACCGGGAGCTGACTGTGGCTCAGATCATGAACTCCTTATTGCCAAATTCAGACTTAAATTGAAGAAAGTAGGGAAAAGCACTAGACCATTCAGGTATGACCTAGATCAAATCCCTTATGATTATACAGTGGAAGTGAGAAATAGATTTAAGGGACTAGATCTGATAGATAGAGTGCTTGATGAACTATGGACGAAGGTTCGTGACATTGTACAGAAGACAGGGATCAAGACCAACACCATGGAAAAGAAGTGCAAAAAAGCAAAATAGCTGTCTGAGGAGGCCTTACAAATAGCTGTGAAAAGAGAAGCAAAAAGCAAAAGAGAAAAGGCAAGACATAACCATCTGAATGCAGAGTTCCAAAGAATAGCAAGGAGAGATAAGAAAGCCTTCCTCAGCGATCAATGCAAAGAAATAGAGGAAAAGAACAGAATGGGAAAAACTAGAGATCTCTTCAAGAAAATTAGAGATATCAAGGGAACATTTCATGCAAAGATGGGCTCGATAAAGGACAGAAATAGTATGGACCTAACAGAAGCAGAAGATATTAAGAAGTAGTGGCAAGAATACACAGAACTGTACAAAAAAGATCTTCACGACCCAGATAATCACAATGGTGTAATCACTGACCTAGAGCCAGACATCCTGGAATGTGAAGTCAAGTGGGCCTTAGAAAGCATCACTACGAACAAAGCTAGTGGAGGTGATGGAATGCCAGTTGAGCTATTCCAAATCCTGAAAGATGATGCTGTGAAAGTGCTGCACTCAATATGCCAGCAAATTTGGAAAACTCAGCAGTGGCCACAGGACTGGAAAAGGTCAGTTTTCATTCCAATCCCAAAGAAAGGCAATGCCAAAGAATGCTCAAATCACTGCACAATTGTGCTCATCTCACACGCTAGTAAAGTAATGTTCAAAATTCTCTAAGCCAGGCTTCAGCAATATGTGAACCATGAACTTCCAGATGTTCAAGCTGGTTTTAGAAAAGGCAGAGGAACTAGAGATCAAATTGCCAACATCCGCTGGATCATTGAAAAAGCAAGAGAGTTCCAGGAAAACATCTATTTCTGCTTTATTGACTATGCCAAAGCCTTTGACTGTGTGGATCACAATAAACTGTGGAGAATTCTGAAACAGATGGGAATACCAGACTACCTGACCTGCCTCTTGAGAAACCTATATGCAGGTCAGGAAGCAACAGTTAGAACTGGACATGGAACAACAGACTGGTTCCAAATAGGAAAAGGAGTACATCAAGGCTGTATATTGTCACCCTGCTTATTTAACTTCTATGCAGAGTACATCATGAGAAACGCTGGGCTGGAAGAAGCACGAGCTGGAATCAAGATTGCCAGGAGAAATATCAATAACCTCAGATATGCAGATGACACCACCCTTATGGCAGAAAGTGAAGAAGAACTAAAAAGTCTCTTGATGAAAGTGAAAGAGGAGAGTGAAAAAGTTGGCTTAAAGCTCAGCATTCAGAAAACTAAGATCACGGCATCTGGTCCCATCACTTCATGGGAAATAGATGCGGAAACAGCAGAAACAGTGTCAGACTGTTTCCTTGGACTCCAAAATCACTACAGATGGTGACTGCAGCCATGAAATTAAACGACACTAAGGAAAGTTATGACCAACCTAGATAGCATATCCAAAAGCAGAGACATTACTTTGACAACAAAGTTTCGTCGAGTCAAGGCTATGGTTTTTCCTGTGGTCATGTATGGATGTGAGAGTTGGACTGTGAAGAAAGCTGAGCGCCGAAGAATTGATGCTTTTGAACTGTGGTGTTGGAGAAGACTCTTGAGAGTCCCTTGGACTGCAAGGAGTTCCAACCAGTCCATCCTAAAGGAGATCAGTCCTGGGGGTACTTTGGAAGGAATGATGCTAAAGCTGAAACTCCAGTACTTTGGCAACCTCATGTGAAGAGTTGACTCACTGGAAAAGACTCTGATGCTGGGAGAGATTGGGGGCAGGAGGAGAAGGGGATGACAGAGGATGAGATGGCTGGATGGTATCACCGACTCGATGGACATGAGTCTGAGTGAACTCCGGGAGTTGGTGATGGACAGGGAGGCCTGGTGTGCTGGGATTCATGGGGTCGCAAAGAGTCGGACACAAATGAGCAACTGAACTGAAGTGGGTTGGGAAGATCCTCTGGAGGAGGGCATAGCAACTCACTCCAGTATTCTTGCCTGGAGAATCCCATGGACAGAGGAGCCTCGTGGGCTATAGTCCATGGGGTTGCAAGGAGTCGGACATGACTGAAGTGGCTTAGCACATAGGGGTTTGAAAGGTAACAGTTAAGGAAGTATTACTGGGGACTCCCCTGGTAGTCCAGTGCTTAGGAATCTACCTGCCAATGCAGGAGACACGGGCTTGATCCCTGGTCCCAGAAGATTCCACATGCCCTGGGGCCACTAAGCCTTTGTGCTGTAATTACTGAAGCCCACACGCCTTAGAGCCCGTGCTCCATAAGAGAAGCCACTGCACTGCAACTAGAGAGGAGTCCCCACTTACTGCACCTGGGGCAAGCCTGCACACTGCAGTGCAGACCCACCGCAGCCAAAAGAAATATATAAACGCAGTAAAAAGCAAACAAAAATTCCATTCCTGCTGACAACAGACATTTCTTTCAATGTCTATTTAAAAGGAAAAAAAAAAGGAAACGTTACTGTGGAACAGAGATATCCCAGGGAAAATAGTCTGACTGACCCTGGAAGCACCCATAAGAGGCATCTCAACATGCACTTGATAATAGCTGTTGTGTAGTTGCTACGTTGTGTCTGACTCTTTCCCACCCCATGGACTGCAGCTCACCAGACTCCTCTGTCCATGGAGTTCCCCAAGAATACTGGAGTGGGTTGCCATTTCCTCCTCCAGGGGGTCTTTCTGACCCAGGAATTGAACCTGGGTCTCCTGCATTGGCAGGCTGATTCTTTACTGCTGAGCCACCAGGGAAGCCCAAATAGGAATAGTAGCATTCATTAAGTCTCACCTTCTGCCAGGTATGTGCCAGGTACACTGCTGCTGCTGCTGCTAAGTCGCTTCAGTCGTGTCCGACTCTGTGTGACCCCACAGACGGCAGCCCACCAGGCTCCCCCGTCCCTGGGATTCTCCAGGCAAGAACACTGGAGTGGGTTGCCATTTCCTTCTCCAATGCATGAAAGTGAAAAGTGAAAGTGAAGTTGCTCAGTCGTGTCCGACTCTTAGCGACCTCATGGACTGCAGCCCAACAGGCTCCTCCATTCATGGGATTTTCCAGGCAAGAGTACTGGAGTGGGTTGCCATTGCTGTCTCTGGCCAGGTACACTGGGGGTGAACAAAGAGACACCATCTACCTTCACGGAGCTCAGCCTCCACCACACCAAGTTCACAGTTAAGAACTGCGATACAGGTGGCAAAGGCAACATGCAGGTGAGCATGTGGCAGAGGGGCTGAGATAGTCTTCTGGCAAGAACAGCCCCCTCAGGAAGCAGGATTTGAGCTGCAAGCTGAAGCTGGGGTAGGAGTTTCCAGGGTGATAGGGGCGCGATATGGAGTACATCCTAGGCAGAGAGAAGAGCCTGCTCAAAGCTCTGAGACGAGAGGACGTGAAGGCCACTGTGACTGGAGCACAGGGAGTGAGCCTGATTCCTATCTTGTCTGACACCTTTGGGATTCCACCCAGGATAGTGGGGAATTCTGCAGATGATCCCAGTTTTAACAGCTGCCATTTGCTAAGTCCCTACTCTGTGCTGGGTACCTCCTACACACAATTATTAATCCTTAGAATACCAGTCATTTCACAGGAGGTGTTTTTATTTGCTAATGCGGACTCCAAAGCTCCAGGGAGAGTTGTGACATGTCCTGTATTACTCATGAAGGAACAGTGGAAGGAGTCACGATCTGAATCCAGGACTACCCCTCTCAAAGCCCAAGCAAGGTTTTTTTTTTTTAAATACTTTTTTGGCCACACCACACAACATGTGGGATCTTAGTTCCCTGACCAGGGGCCGAACCCACACCCCCTGCATTGGAAGTACAGAGTCTTACCCACTGGACAGCTGGTAAATCCCCCAAGCAAGCTATTTATACTAAACCTTCCTACCACTAGGGAACATCTTTTTTCCAACAGGGAAAAAAAGGAAAAAGTAGCGAAAGATAACTATGAGGTAGCACAAGATTTCCAAAAGTGCAAAGCTTTAAAAGATATGGACAAATACAGGAAAAATAAAACAGAAACAGAGGACCACAACCAAATACAGACTGTTGTGCTACAAAGATTGCTCTTTTAACGTGCACTTGCTCACAGGCGACTGGTGAACAGGGAATGATATCAGAATGATACCTGTCATGCTGGTTCATGTACAACTTCAAGCTTTCTACCACTAAAGAGTGAAAATCGAAAGTGTTGGTTGTTCAGTCATGTTCGACTCTTTGTAACCCACAGACTGTATGTAGCCTGGTAGGTTCCTCTGTCCATGGGATTCTCTAGGCAAGAATACTGGAGTGGGTTGTCATGGCCTCTTCCAGGGGATCTTCCTGACTCAGGGATCAAACCTGAGTCTCCTGTAGCTCCTGCATTGGCAGGCAGGTTCTTTTCCACTAGTACCATCAACTAAAGAGTACATTTTAGCAATAGAGAAAGACCTTAAGAAACATAAAATTCAGTATAAGTACCTTCCTTGGATGCAGGTATCAGTTGGTTTCCACTTATATTAAGCCATCTGGCGAAGCAATAAATGGAAACGAAGGTGGTAAAAAAATTTTCCCTCTATACAACACATCAGATGAAGGGAGACCCCTATATGAAATTTGCTAAGTTATTAAGCTGCTTCAGTCGTGTCCGACTCTATGCGACCCCATAGACGGCAGCCCACCAGGCTCCCCCGTCCCTGGGATTCTCCAGGCAAGAATACTGGAGTGGGTTACCATTTCCTTCTCCAATGCACGAAAGTGAAAAGTGAAAGTGAAGTCGCTCAGTCGTGTCCGACCCCCAGCGACCCCATGGACTGCAGCCTACCAGGCTCCTCCATCCATGGGATTCTCCAGGCAAGAGCACTGGAGTGGGGTGCCATTGCCATTATTTATCTCTATGCAAAAACACCAGAAGAAGGCAGATCCTACATCAGATTTTTAATTTTGATGAAAACAGTCTTTCTTGGAAGTGACATCTCTCTGGAACCTACCTCTAATCTAGCTGGAAGCACACTCCCCAGGGCACAGGGGTCTAGGACGGACAAGGATTCGAGGTTCAACTGTTAGCAGAGATTTGACTGCTAATATTTTAATTCAGATTGTTGTTGTAGTTCTAGGGTTCTTGTTACAAAGTTACATAAGTTTTGAGTGTTCTGTCCCAATTCTGTATTTCCTGTAAGCCCATTTCCAGTAACGTGATTTCAGAAGGTGAGTCTTAAAAAAAAATGCACATAAAAGCTAATAGCAGAAACTTACAGAACTGTATCAGGAAACTGTACACAGCTCCAGCTGGCAAAGGACACTGGAAGGACAATTTTAAAAGTGTTATATTTGGAGCAAAAACAAGGAAATGGGACAAGTCTGCTGTCTGGCACTGAAGCTAAGAGATTGGAGGTAACAGAGAGACTAGAACTCTTTCAGCCCCTTTTGCCTCTGTCTCCTGTCAAAGTGAATGATTTCTGCACTAAAAGAGTAGCAGGAGCCTTGGCGACACGGGGAAGTGAGCTCAAGAGAAGCGAAGCAAAAAGCACCAGGCTAATCTAAAAGGGATTCAGTTAAGTGACAGTCAAGGGCACTGAGAGGGTATGTTAATGGGACAGCTATTGGTGACACAGGAGCTTCTGAGAAAGACAGAGGGGCCAGAAGCCTGAAGGGCCACAGAATGGGGTGGGTTCTATAAACAACTGGTGGAAACTGATATCATTCCCAGCAAAATTCTAGTACAAGTTATAAGGGACTGCTTTGGGGGTCTTGAACTTGAAACCATAAGCATTAAGAGTTAGTGTGAGACCACTAGGAGTAAGCTAGGTCAGACAAGTCACACAGCCTTTTTAGACTGTCCAGAGAATGAGAAATTAAGAAGTTAATTCAATAAGTATTTATGGAGTATATACTTTGGACCAGCCTCTGTTCGATTATAGATTAGTTTGGTTATAGATTAGTGAACACAACAGGCAAAATCTCATGCGTTCATAGTTCCTTAAAAAAATTAAATAGAATTATCACATGATCCAGCAATTCCACTTCTGGGTATTTATCCAAAAGAAATGAAGGCAGGAACTGGGACTGCTTTTTGTACACCAATGTTCACAGCAGCATTATTCACATTAATAACTAAAGAGTGAAACAACTCAAGTGTCCATCAACAGATGAACAGATAAACACAACATGGCATAATTATATATATACATATGTGTGTGTGTGTATGTGTGTGTGTGTGTTATGTATATGGGCTTCCCTGGCTATGGTTTTTCCAGTAGTCATGTATGGATGTGAGAGTTGGACTGTGAAGAAAGCTGAGCGCTGAAGAATTCATGCTTTTGAACTGTGGTGTTGGAGAAGACTCTTGAGAGTTCCTTGGACTGCAAGGAGATCCAACCAGTCCATTCTAAAGGAGATCAGTCCTGGGTGTTCTTTGGAAGGAATGATGCTAAAGCTGAAACTCCAGTACTTTGGCCACCTCGTGCGAAGAGTTGACTCATTGGAAAAGACCCTGATGCTGGGAGAGATTGGGGGCAGGAGGAGAAGGGGATGACAGAGGATGAGATGGCTGGATGGCATCACCGACTCGATGGACGTGAGTCTGAGTGAACTCCGGGAGTTGGTGATGGACAGGGAGGCCTGGCGTGCTGCAATTCATGGGGTCGCAAAGAGTTGGACACGACTGAGTGATTGAACTGAACTGGTGCCTCAAATGGTAAAGAATCTGCCTACAATGCAAGAGACCTGGGTTTGATCTCTGCATTGGGAAGATCCCCTGGAGAACAGAATGGCTATCCATTCCCATATTCTTGCCTGGAGAATTCCAAGGACAGAGGAGCCTGGTGGGCTACAGTCCATGGAGTTGCAACGAGTCAGACACGACATACACACATACATGTGTATGTGTATACACACACACACAATGGAATATTATGAAGCATTAAAAAGGAAGGATGTTCTGACACATGCTACAACATGAACTTTGAAGACATGCTAACTGAAGTAAGCCAGTCACAAAAGCACAAATATCACATGATTCTACTTATTTGAGGTACCCAGAATAGTCAAATTCATAGATACAGAAAGTGGTTATCAGCAGCTGGGAGGAGAGGAGAATGAGGGGATACTGTTTAACAGGTACCGAGTTTCAGTTTGGGATGACAAGAAAGTTCTAGAGATGGATAATGGTGATGGCTGCAGAACAATGTGAATGTACATAATGCCATTAAACTGTATCCTTTAAAATGGTAAATTTTATGTTGTGTCTAATTTTTACCACAATTAAAAAAAAAAACAACCCATTTTGTCATACAATTTACATCCTGATTGGGGGAAGATGGACCATGAACAGATAAAGAAGTAAAGGTTGTACCACATTAGACTTTGGTTAGTGCTATGTAGAAAATAAAAGCAGGAAAGGGAATCAGGAGTTGGATTGTGAATGGGGTGGCCAGGGAGGTGACTTGAGTAAAATAAACACCTATAGAAGGTGAGGGGGGAATTCCCTGGCAGTCCAGAGTTTTCACTGCTGAGGGTGCAGGTTCAATCCCTGGTCAGGGAACCAAGATCCCACAGGCTGCATGGTGTACCGAAAAAAAACCACAACTGAGATTTCCCCATGGTCTAGTGCCTGGGAGTCCACCTGCCAATGCAGGGGACATGGGTTCAATCCCTGGTCTGGGAGGATTCCACATGCCTTGGGACAACTCCACAACTACTGACCCCATGCTCTACAGCCTGTGCTCTGCAACAAGAGGAGCCACCACAATGAGAAGCCCAAGAACCCCAACTAAAGAGCAGCACCCGCTCACTGCGACTAGAGAAAGCCCAAGCAAAGCAACGAAGACCTAGGACAACCATAAATAAATTAAAAAACTGGAATCTGGGAAGGAAGTCTGGACTAGAGATTTTAAAAGTCAGCACAGGGCTTCCTTGGTGGCTTAGTAGTAAAGAATCTGCCTGCCAATGCAGGAGATACAGGTTCGATCCCTGGCCCGGAAAAATCCCGCATGCTGCAGAAAACAACTCAGAGTCTGTGCTCTAGAGCCCAGGAGTCACAACTACTAAAGCCTGCATACCCTCGAGCCCATGCTCTGCAACAAGAGAAGCCACCACAACAAGAAGCCCCAGCACTGCAGCCAAGAGTAGTGCCCACTCGGCACGACGAGAGAAAAGCTGTCACAGCAGCAAAACCCAGCATAGCCATGAAGAAATAATTTATTAAAAAAAAATAAAAAGCCAGCATATTTACAAACATGAGACTGAATGAGATCACCAGGAGAGTAAGTACAGACAAAGAGGACCACGGACTGAGCCCAGGGAGGGTTAGGAGGCTGAGGAGTAGCAGCCAGACAGACCAAGCAGAAGGACTACCAGGATTTGCCATGCAGAGGTCATGAGGAACTTTGACAAGAGAAGTTTGGTGAAGTGCTGAGTATAAATCCCAGGTTTAAAGTGGGTTCAGGAAAAAAAGAGAAGGCAACCTAAATGTCACCTGACAGATGAATGGATCAGAAGACGTGGTGCGCGTGCACATGCGCGCACACACACACACACACACACACACACAGTGGGATATCACTCAGCCATAAAAAGAATGAAATAATGCCATTTGCAGCAACACGGATGGACCTAGAGATTGTCACACTAAGTAAGCCAGACAAAGACAAACATGATATGATATTGCTTATTGTAGAATCTAAAAAAAATAAATGAACTTATTTATAAAACAGAAATAAACCCAGACACAGAAAACAAATTTATGGTCACCAAAGGGGAAAGGGGGAAATTAGGAGCTTGGGATTAACACATACATGGTGCTGCTGTTGCTGCTGCTAAGTCGCTTCAGTTGTGTCCGACTCTGTGCGACCCCATAGATGGCAGCCCACCAGGCTCCCCCGTCCCTGGGATTCTCCAGGCAAGAACACTGGAGTGGGTAGCCATTTCCTTCTCCAATGCATGAAAGTGAAAAGTGAAAGTGAAGTTGCTCAGTCATATCTGACTCTTAGTGACCTCATGGACTGCAGCCCACCAGGCTCCTCCGTCCATGAGTACTGGAGTGGGGTGCCATTGCCTTCTCCAACATATACATGCTACTATCTATAAAATAATTAACCAACAAGGACCTACTGTATAACACAGGGAACTATATTCAATATTTTTTAATAACCTATAAGGGAAAAGAACCTGAAAAAGGATACATAAGTATCTACTGAATAAATAAATCATTGAATCACTTTGCTGTACACCTGAAACTAACACAATGTGTAAGTCAATAATTACAATTACACTTTAGTAAAAAAGAAAAAAAGAGAAGGAAAGGCACTGATGACAGTATATAAACTCTTGTTTTTTGCAAAGGTGAGCAGGGAAATAGAGCTATAGCTGGAGGGGGGAAGAGAGTTCAAGTTTTTCTTTCTTTTTTTTTTTTAATTTTTTTATTTTTTTGAGTTCAAGTTTTTCGTTTTTGCTTTTTGGATGGGAGAAATGACAGTATGTTTATGTATGGATACGAATGACTCAGATGAGAGGGAACAATTGACGGCTGGAGCCACGTCCTTGAAGGGATGGGATCCAGTGCACAGATGGAGGAACTGGCTGCAGACAGCAGAGATCACTCGTGATTAATGTGCACGTGGGCACAGAGGCGGGTAGTATGTAGATGGGGGCAGGGGAGCCTCCGGTAGTTCTGAGAACTCTAATTTGCTCCAGAAAATAGAAGGTCATGTCATCAACTTAAGAGTAAGGATGGGGAGGGGGTGGGTTAGGGGAGTTGAAGGTGCTGCCTGAATAGCTAGCGTCTCATCCGAGAACACATGATTGAGTGTTTATAATATCTCTGTGGACTAACACAGCCTGGCTTTATTGAGGACTAAGTGGAGTAGTAATTGGCCATCAAGGAATGGAGTGATGCCAGTCTAAACAGAGCTTCTTCCGCTGGGACTTGACCTTAGTTCTTTTTGAATTGATATTATTATGACAGACCATGCCAGGGCCAAATTAAGGCCTTTATGTAATTCAAAATAAAAATGTTAAATCACAAGATAGATATAACAAAGTCCAATAATACATTTTCCCCTTATGGTAACAACTCTTTTTTGAGTTGTTACAACTAGCTTTTTGGCTAGTGTTTTAAAAATAGTGAGGGGGACTTCCCTGGTGGGCCAGTGGCTGGGACTCCACGCTCCCAATGCAGGGGGCCTGGGTTTGATCCTTGGTCAGGGAACTAGATCCCACATGCCGCAACTAAGACCCAGCACAGCTAAATAAATAAAAATAAATATTTTAAAAATACACATAAATGAGGGAACTCCCTGGTAGTTCAGTGGCTAGGACTCTGTGCTCTTGCTGCTGAGGGCCCAGGAGCAATCCCTGCTCAGGGAATTAAGAGCCCACAAGTCGGGGAGCACGGCCCCCCAAAAAGTAAATATCAAATTCTTTGCAAGAGCTTTTGTTTTGGTGTTCTGCCTTATTGGTGCCTTCCACACAGGCCTAGTGTGGAAGGGTTTAGTGTCCTTCAGGTAAATACAGAGCCCAGTAGACCCAGGGAAGTTTTGGCAAATTTGTGAAAGACACAGTCAGAGGAGCCACTGATAAGTTGATAAACAGAGATTAAAAATGACTGGAGAAATGGGCCAGATTTAACAAGATGAGAATTCAACAGACTCCTTGCTCTTAGGTCCAGGAAATCAACTACTCACAAATAAAGCAGGGGGAAGCCACAGCTTAGTGGCAGCACCTATAAAAGACTTAGCAGTGGGATCAGTAGAAACTCACTGACGCTGGAAGCACAGACCTCAAAGCAGTGAAAGCGACAGGGAGGTGGTAGGATTTCGGACGCCTTTTAGTTTCTTCTATATCTTTTCCTTTATCTTTCAAATTTCTTACAATGATAATGACTTTTATAATCCTAAAATATTAAAAACTTGCTCTTATTTTCAGTTCAGTTAAGTCACTCAGTCGTGTCCGACTCTTTGCGACCCCATGAACTGCAGCATGTCAGGCCTCCCTGTCCATCACCAACTCCCGGAGTTCACCCAAACCCATGTCCATTGTGACGGTGATGCCATCCAACCATCTCATCCTCTGTCGTCCCCTTCTCCTCCTGCCCTCAATCTTTCCCAGCATCAGAGTCTTTTCCAATGAGTCAGCTCTCCGCATCAGGTGGCCAAAGTATTGGCGTTTCAGCTTCAACATCAGTCCCTCCAATGAACACCCAGGACTGATCTCCTTTAGGATGGAGTGGTTGGATCTCCTTGCAGTCCAAGGGACTCTCAAGAGTCTTCTCCAACACCACAGTTCAAAAGCATCAATTCTTCTCTGCTCAGCTTTCTTTATAGTCCATCTCTTGCATCCATACATGACTACTGGAAAAACCATAGCCTTGACTAGACCGTCCTTTGTTGGCAAAGTAAGGTCTCTGCTTTTTAATATGCTATCTAGGTTGGTCATAACTTTCCTTCCAAGGAGCAAGCATCTTTTAATTTCATGGCTGTGATCACCATCTGCAATGATTTTGGAGCCCAGAAAAATAAAGTCAGCCACTGTTTTCCCATCTATTTGCCATGAATTGATAGGATCGGATGCCATGATCTTTGTTTTCTGAATGTTGAGCTTTAAGCCAACTTTTTCACTCTCCACTTTCACTTTCATCAAGAGGCTCTTGAGTTCTTCTTCACTTTCTGCCATAAGGGTGGTGTCATCTGCATATCTGAGGTTATTGATATTTCTCCCAGCAATCTTGATTCCAGCCTGTGCTTCTTCCAGCCCAGCGTTTCTCATGTACTCTGCATAGAAGTTAAATAAGCAGGGTGACAATATACAGCCTGGACGCACTCCTTTTCCTATTTGGAACCAGTCTGTTGTTCCATGTCCAGTTCTAACTGTTGCTTCCTGACCTGAATATAGGTTTCTCAAGAGGCAGGTCAGGTGGTCTGGTATTCCCATCTCTTTCAGAAGTTTCCACAGTTTATTGTGATCCACACAGTCAAAGGCTTTGGCATAGTCAATAAAGCAGAAATAGATGTTTTTCTGAAACTCTCTTGCTTTTTTGATGATCCAGAGGGTGTTGGCAATTTGCACCATGAATATAAATATGGCCTCTAATAATGGTATCAGCAGTGCAGTCCCACTCTGTGCCACTCCTAGGCTGCTGAGTTGAGTCTGGGTGTTTTTGAGTTGAGCAGGCAACACATTGAATGGCTTGGAAACCATATCAGATAAGGAAAGCTTGCAAGAGAAAGCTCAGAGTGAAAACCCGGTCAGGAAGCAAGGACTAGGACTTGAGTGCTGTCTTCGAATACATCAACTTGTACAAGAGGACTACTGGCAGAAACTAATGGGAGATGGGTGTCTCCCCCAGAGAATGAAGGGCAAAGCGGGACAGATGCTCCATGGGGAACAGGAAAGAGAATTCCAGCTCAGAAAGGGTAGCTGAACTAGCTGACCCTCCAAGACTTTTCTCAGTCTTAATGTTAGAATTTTTGAAAATATGAAGTCTTTTATCAGAATTCTCTTCAAATTCAAATCTTCAAACTGGTGACATCTCAGTGAAATCTGTAGTTTGTTAACAGTATCGTGCCAGTGTTAATTTTTTGGTCTTCACAAATGTACTGTGGTTCTCCATATCGATGGCAAATGTACCGAATGACATTTGAGGTAACTAGAGGGTACTGTTTCTGTCCTTTATCCAGCCCATCTTTGCATGAAATGATCCCTTGGTATCTCTAATTTTCTTGAAGAGATCTCTAGTCTTTCCCATTCTGTTGTTTTCCTCTATTTCTTTGCATTGATCACTGAGGAAGGTTTTCTTATCTCTTCTTGCTATTCTTTGGAACTCTGCATTCAGATGCTTATGTCTTTCCTTTTCTCTTTTGCTTTTCGCTTCTCTTCTTTTCACAGCTATTTGTAAGGCCTTCCCAGATATCCACTTTGTCTCCTGCACAATGTCACGAATCTCCATCCATAGTTCATCAGGCACTCTGTCTATCAGATCTAGTCCCTTAAATCTATTTCTCACTTCCACTGTATAATTATAGGGGATTTGATTTAGGTCATACCTGAATGGTCTAGTGGTTTTCCCCACTTTCTTCAATTTAAGTCTGAATTTGGCAATAAGGAGTTCATGGTCTGAGCCACAGTCAGCTCCTGGTCTTGTTTTTGCTGACTGTATAGAGCTTCTCCATCTTTGGCTGCAAAGAATATAATCAATCTGATTTCGGTGTTCACCATCTGGTGATGTCCATGTGTAGAGTCTTCTCTTGTGTTGTTGGAAGAGGGTGTTTGTTATGACCAGTGCGTTCTCTCGGCAAAACTCTATTAGCCTTTGCCCTGCTTCATTCTGTATTCCAAGGCCACATTTGCCTGTTACCCCAGGTGTTTCTTGACTTCCTTCCTACTTTTGCATTCCAGTCCAGAATATAAATTGCATTATATATTCCCTATAATGAAAAGGACATCTTTTTTGGGTGTTAGTTCTAAAAGGTCTTGGAGGTCTTCATAGAACCATTCAACTTCAGCTTCTTCAGCGCCACTGGTTGGGGCATAGACTTGGATTACTGTGATACTGAATGGTTTGCCTTGGAAACGAAGAGATCATTCTGTTGTTTTTGAGATGGCATCCAAGTACTGCATTTTGGACTCTTTTGTTGACCATGATGGCTACTCCATTTCTTCTAAGGGATTCCTGCCCACAGTAGTAGATATAATGGTCATCTGAGTTAAATTCACCCATTCTAGTCCATTTTAGTTTGCTGATTCCTAGAATGTCGACGTTCACTCTTGCCATCTCCTGTTTGACCACTTCCAATTTGCCTTGATTCATGGACCTGACATTCCAGGTTCCTATGCAATATTGCTCTTTACAGCATCAGATCTTGTTTCTATCACCAGTCCCACCCACAACTGGGTGTTGTTTTTGCTTTGGCTCCATCCCTTCATTCTTTCTGGAGTTATTTCTCCACTGATCTCCAGTAGCATACTGGGCACCTACCGACCTGGGGAGTTCCTCTTTCAGTATCCTATCATTTTGCCTTTTCATACTGTTCATGGGGCTCTCAAGGCAAGAATACTGAAGTGGTTTGCCATTCCCTTCTCCAGTGGACCACATTCTGTCAGACTTCTTCCACCATGACCCGCCCATCTTGGGTGGCCCCACATGGCATGGCTTAGTTTCATTGAGTTAGACAAGGCTGTGGTCCATGTAATTAGATTGACTAGGGCAAGGAGATCCAACCAGTCCATTCTAAAGGAGAGCAGTCCTGGGTGTTCTTTGGAAGGACTGATGCTAAAACTGAAACTCCAATATTTTGGCCACCTCATGCGAAGAGTTGACTCATTGGAAAAGACTCTGATGCTGGGAGGGATTGGGGGCCGGAAGAGAAGGGGGTGACAGGATGAGATGGCTGGATGGCATCACTGACTCGATGGACGTGAGTCTGAGTGAACTCCAGGAGTTGGTGATGCACAGGGAGGCCTGGCGTGCTGCGATTCATGGGGTCGCAAAGAGTCGGACACGACTGAGCGACTGAACTGAACTGAACTGAAAGGGTACTGTACTCATTTTTCAACTTTTCTATAAACTTAACATTATTCCAAAATAAAATGTCTATTAAAAAGACTGGGTATACGTTTGTGTATATAACTGGTTCACTTTACTGTACAGCAGAAACAAACACAACATTGTAAATCAACTATACTTCAATTAAAAAAAGAAATCAGGGTCTTGCCTGGTGGTTCAGTGGTTAAAACTTTTGAGCTTCCACTACATGGGGCAGAGGTTGGATCCCTTGTGAGGGAACTAAGATTCTACACATCATGTGGTATCAGATCAGATCAGATCAGTCGCTCAGTCATGTCCGACTCTTTGCGACCCCATGAATCGCAGCACGCCAGGCCTCCCTGTCCATCACCAACTCCCGGAGTAGCCAAAAAAAAAAAACAAAACAAGAAGAAGAATATGAGCTCAACTCTATGCAGTAGAATTTTTCTCAGACTATGGTCACAGGATGTTCGAGTGAATGAGCTGGGGCCTTTGGGCCGACACAAGATTTGAACCCGTGTCTCTTATGCCTCCTGCATGGGCAGTCGGGTTGTTTACCACTAGGGCTACTTGGGAAGTCCAAGTATCACAATGGTAATCTATATTTGTGACTTAGAGCTCACAAAACATAGGCTATTTTATCTCCACTCCAAGAATGTGATGTAACTAGGGTTGGTGTTATCACTACGTACAAGCCAAAAAACTGAGGCAGCTCAGCAAGCTTCATCCACCAGCCCCCCGTCACTCAGCGGTTGGCTGGGCCAGGCTACAAATTTGTCTCCTCACTTTAAGGTTCTCTCCAAAGTCTGGAACCATCCCTGTTCACTCCAGCCTGAACAGTTTGTTGAACTGTCCACTGGGTTTGGTTCTCAGAGCTTGACTGCAGGATGGAAAGGGTGTTCACTGAAGCACCGTTTGCAAGAGTGACACATATCTGAACATCTATCAGCAGAGGAATGATTGAATAAATGACAGGCCATTCATTCTGGAAATAGTACACAGTTGTTAAAAAGAATGTGGTAGAGCTGCAATTACTGGAACAGAATATATGGTTAGACAAAAAAAGCACGTTGCTAGGGCAGTATGTGTAATATGATTACATGTTTGTAAAGAAAAAGTAAGTTAAAATAAAACTATAAACACACACACATATATACACACACAGAGAGAGAAGTCTAGAAGGTTATTCCCTGAGGGGGATGTAATAGCTTTGTAATGAAAAAAACAACAATGAAATAAACTAAGTTCAGGAAACCTGGCATTAAGTGGAAGGAATGGTTTACTTCCATGATCTCCTTTTCTTATCCCATTTCTCTCCTGTCTCCTCTTCCAAACAAAGGAATAAGAATGCTTCTTTGTTCCTTCCCTTCTTAGACATGGAAAGACTGTAGCACTGATTTTCTTTAAGGAGGGAGGCCTGGGGCTGAGGACCACAAGATTTGAGATTTGAGGCTAACCCAAATCCTAACCTACAGTAAATGAACTTCAAGATCTATTTGGCTCACCTACCCTTTTTTTTTGTTGTTAATGTTAACCTAGATACTGGTTGGTTTCTTTGTAGCCCTTGTTCCTGGGCTAAATCTCTTATCACTGAGACATCAGATCCTTTGCCACCTGAGTCTGCCAACCTACTTATTTGCTCTAGCCCTGCCCAGCACAGGGCGGCTCCCTGAGTTCTCCTTTCCATGGGAACCCACCCTGAAATTCTGCTTCCTTTCTTCTTCCTTCTTTTTCATGTGCCCCGGCCATGAGGTGGAGTGGCTGAGAGCAGCACACTATGATGGAAAGAATACAGGCTTTAGAATAAATCAGACTTGGCACACTATCCTGCCTCTGCCATTATCAGTCAGAGAAAGCAATGGCACCCCACTCCAGTACTCTTGCCTGGAAAATCCCATGGACGGGGGAGCCTGGTTTGCAGTCCATGGGGTCGCTAGGAGTCGGACACGACTGAGTGACTTCACGTTCACTTTTCACTTTCATGCATTGGAGAAGGAAATGGCAATCCACTCCAGTGTTCTTGCCTGGAGAATCCCAGGGACAGGGGAGCCTGGTGGGTTGCCATCTCTGGGGTCGCACGGAATCGGACATGACTGAAGCTACTTAGCAGCAGCAGCCATTATCAGTTGCTTAACCTTGGGAGAGTTTCTTAACCTCTGAACATTTAACTTCTCTGAACCTCAGTTTTTGCTTCTTTAAAATAAGAATGAAACATTCTCACAGGACTTTCCTGATGGTCCAGTGGTTGAGAATCTGCCTGCCAATGCAGGGGACACAGGATTGATCCCTAGTCTGGGAAGATCCCACATGCCTCAGGGCTACTAAGTCCGTGCGCCACAGTTAATGAAGCCCATGCACACTAGAGCCCATGCTCTGCAACAAGAGAAGTCATCGCAAAGAGAAGCCTGTGCATGGCAACAAAGAGTGGCACCCACTTGCTGCAACTAGAGAAAGCCTGTGCACAGCAATGAGCACCCAGTGTAGCCAAAAATAAATAAATAAATAAAGTTTTAATAAGTGCTCATAGGATTGTGATGAAGAATAACCATGATGAAAACCCCTGAGCGTCTAATCTAGAGTGAGGACAACCTAGTGTGACTAGGTGGCAAGGGATTGGGCTTTACTTGGTGGGGTGGGCAGAGCCCACAATGCCAAGTTCCACTCTACTTTCCTTCCAAGAGGGCAACTTATGTACTATGTACAACAGGCAACGTGCTAGGATCCACAATACTTCTAGGGGCCCATGAAAATGTTTTTTAATGATCTTAATTTCTTTTAAATCAGAAGAAAAAATTGATGAATGTTTATGTCTAGGACATTGTAATATTGTTATATCAATCAATTAATTATAAATATAATCATTAGTGATTGTATTATATTGATATTATATTCTTCCTTACAGCAACACAGTTGTAAAATACAATTTTTAATATATTACCTTTTTCAAATGGAGGAATGGGCCCACAAAGGCACACGTGCTAAGGGCCCATGAAAGTTACAATGTGGCCCTTACTTTTAACCCTCTTAAAGTCCTCCTTGGGGAGGACTTTACAGATTGACTGAGGAAAATGGATGTGAGAGGGCATAGGTAGGGAGGTGGGGAAGAGACATGCAAGGCCCTCAATGATCACATTCTTCCCAGTGCAAGCTCTCACCCTGTGGAATTTTTTCCATTTCTGTCCTAGGAACTTTATTAATACATTTGCTTGGACTCATTGGGTAGGGGACCATATGGTATGTTCTAAAATACCACTCTACTCAAGTCATTTGGTGGGTCAAAATTGTAAATATACAACTCAACAACAAAAAAACCAGACAATTAAAAAATGGGCAAGGACTTGAACAGACATTTCTCCAAAGAAGATATACAGATGCCAATAAACACATGAAAAGAGGTTCAACACCACTAGTCATTAGGGAAATGTAAATCAAAACCACAGTGAGATACCATTCACACCCATTCGGATAGCCACTATCAAAAATCAAAAAATAACAAGTGTTGTAGAGATGTAGAGAAATTGGAACCCTAAGCATTGCTGGTAAGAATGTAAAGTGTACAGCTGGGAAACAGTATGACAGGTCTTCAAAAAATTAAACAGAATTACCACACATTTTTGCAATTCTACTTCTGGGTATAAATCCAAAAGAATTGAAAGCAGGGACTCAAAGAGATATTTGTAAAACCATGTTCACAGCAGCAGTATTCACAACAGCCAAGCAAGCCAAGTATCTACTGATGAATGAATGAATAAAAAAAATGATGTACTTATATACATATATATGTATATAATATTACTCAGCCTTAAAAAGGAAGGAAATTCTGACACATGCTACAAAATGGATGTGCCTCGGAAATGTTATGCTAACTGAAATAAGCCAGACACAAAAGGACAAATTTTGTATGATTCCACTTACACTAGGTACTTAGTCAAATACAAACAGATCAAAAGTATAATGGTGGAGGCCAGGGGCTGTGGGGCACGTAGAATGAACAGTTATTATTTAATAGATACAGAAGTTCAGTTCGGGAAGGAGAAAAATTCTGGAGATGGATGGTGGTGATAACTGCAGAGCAACGTGAATGTCAATCAATACTTAACAGCACTGAACAACATGCCAAAAAATAATCAAAATGGTAACATTTATATTATGTTTATCTTATCACCAACTTAAAAAAAAAAAACAGGAATGTATATAGTTCTCCTTTTGCCCAAGTTCTAATTCCTTAGCTGCCAGCCAAGCGTCACTTCTCTTCCCTACAGGCAGGTATACTCTGGAGGCCCTGTCTTCTCCCTCAGGATACCCTCCAGGGTAAGCACAGGCTCTGCAGCTCACAAGAGGTGGCACTGCCTTTGTCCGGAATCCCTGCTGCACCCCTCTTGGCCTGTATAAACCTCACCCATCCTTCAAGCGTTAGTGCTTCATCCCCTTCCCCACTCATGAAGCCTGTACTGACTAATCCAGCTGGTTACCCATTTCTGCCTTTTCTTATCTCTCAGCAGACAACTAAAGATCTGCATTGTGTTCATCACCAGTCATACAGGACAGCGCCTTCAACTTCCCCTGGGGTTCTCACTCACTTGTTTCCGCAACAGAAAAGCAGAGAATGTCTATCCTAATGACAGATGAGACCGTATATGAAAACAAAAGTATACAGACTAACCAAGGTTTCATTCTTCCCTCATCCCAATTAACATGCAATGAAAACAAGCTTAGTTTGTCCAGCTAAGTTTGTTTATGAAATGAAAGGCAGGACTCCATTCTCAATGTGAAGCAGAAGAAGGGATACTAGCCTGAGGAACAAGGGTTAACAATAGTTTCAGGAACAAGGGGTTTTGATGCTGGAGTGAATCATCAGAGGAGTGGAATTAGAAAGCAGGCTGAGGGACTTCCCTGGCAGTCCTGTGGTTAAGAATCTGCGCCTCCACTGTAGGGGGCCAGGTTCAGTCCCTGGTGAGGGAACTAAGACGCCACACGGCAGAGATTTGGGGAATCCCACACAACCAGGGCCCGGGGGAAAAAACAAGCAGAATCCCTTCCCAGGAATAGACGGACTTTTCTTACAAGCACCCAGTAATAATAACCCATGTTTTTGAGTGTTTACTAGATACCAGACACTGTGTTCAGTGTTTTACATGGATTATCTCATTTCACCCTCACAGATAATCTCCTAAGGTACTATTTCCCCCATTTTACAAATGAGGAGACTGGCGCTAAGAAGGTAGATAATTCACTCAAGGTCACAAAGCTCTAAGTGGTACCAGGAATGGGCCCAGGTCCATGAAACTCGATTCAAACTGTACTGAAGCGTGCAGTCAGGTTGCCTTTGGCTTCCTCCCGGGTTCTGTGGTGTCAGGCAGGTGGAGAGTGGCGGAAGAGTCTTCCCTTTTGGGCTGAGGCCTCAGGGAATTCCGGAACTGGGCTGGGGGTGAGGGACTTGAACTGGGAGAGGCGCTCACCTACCTGCTGGAGGAGGCGTGGTTGGAAAGCTAGTCATCGCGGTAGGTGATCGGGCACCGGTAGGGAGGTGCGGGTCTGTAGGAAAAGGGACAGAGCCCAGCATGAGGTGGGTGGGCCCGTGCCTGGGGCTGAAAACGACCGGAAATCCCAAGAAAGCCTCTGGTGCCAGGTTTTCCTGAATCCCTTCGCCTCCCCCCACCCACCCTTTCCCCTTTAAGCGTCTATCCCGAGATCCCTTCACTGGGTCACCACGTTTACCTAGGAGGTTTATCAAGGCCTGAGAAAGGTAGGTAGAGTCTGCAAATTAGCAACGGACCCGGGCTCGCCCAGGCGCGGTAATAGGTTCCCCCCCTACCACCGGCTCTCCCCCAGCCCGCGAGTTGGGGGAGCCGTCCACTAGGTGTCAGGAGAGCGCAGGGAGGGCAGGCCCCGGCCCAGGCTCGGTGGCGGCGCGGGGGCAGGGACCCGGCCCCGCTGGGGGAGCCAGGAGCAGGGAACCGGATGGAGGGTCCTCAATCGTCCGCCGGCCCGTCCGAGACGGCCGGTTGTCGGGGCCCGGCTCGCCGCCCCCCAGCGCCCCTCGGTTGTCCGCTGCGCCGTCCGCGCGGTCTACCGACCCCCGCTGGCCGGGCCCCTGGGCCCGCCCCCCACTTGGCCCTGCCGAGACTGGGACACCCTGGGGCCCTCGCCGCGTCCACGATCGTCGGGGCTCGCGGCCCCCGCCCCGGCCCGACTCCGCCCCGGCCCCCTTTACCGCGCCAGGCAGGGCTTGCTGCGCTCCGAGGGCGGCCCGTCCCGGGCACCGGTTCCGAGCCGCCGCGACGGGAGGCTCCAGCAGAGGCCCAAGTTCGGCAGCTCTGGGTTTCAGTTCCTCCGCGGCCGCGGTGGCTGCGGTGTGAGTGTGGGCGCCCGGCGCGCCCGGCCCTCCCGCCCTGCGCAGTCCCCTCCCCTGCGTGCTCACCTTACCAGTCGGACGGGCGGCGGGGACGGGCGGACGCCGCGCGTCCCTCTCAACTCGACGGGGGCGGGCACCGCAGGCAACGCGGGGACCCGCCGGGGACTCGGAGCTGAGGAAGCGCGCAGGGACGGGCAGAGTTAGCTGCCGAGGCCGGCGGGAGTAGGGGTGGGGGTGGGGTGGGGGCGGCCGACTGGGTGGGACAGGAAAAGAGGAGAGAAACCGCCCTCTGCAGGTTCCCTCTGCCCGCCGGGCCGCCTCTTGCTCCCCCGGGAGGAAAGGCTGCTTTTCCTTCTCCGATTGTCACTTTACTCTCCATCCGGAGCCGCTTCCTCCCCCGCCTCGAGGCTTCAGAGGGCACGGGATCTGATGAGCCCCGGGTTAGTGCGATCCATCCGCTTTCCCCGCCACCGACATTATTTGAATTTTCAGCAAATGAAAAGTTACATTTCACTTGAGTTTGCATGTCATTTACGTAAATAGGCCTGTGTGCAGAAGCTTGGAACCTTAAGCTAACGTAGTGGGCACACCTCGGGCCGGGGAGCATGGGGGTGCGGTGGGGAGAGGAAAGATGCCCGAATTCTTCTGAAGAGATGTGGTACAGAGGTTAAGAGACTCGTGGACTTGGGACTCAAACAGTCCCAGCTCCGCTGCTTCTTAGCCGTGTGACTTTGGGCAGATTAGTTAACATGTCTAAAATCTGATCCCTCATCCCTGAAATGGGGGACTGAAAAATCATGCCCTTTCAGTGTGGTTCTAGCACCTGGGAAACACCTCCATTTGAGACTAATTAATGCCAGACTTTAGTTACCTCTTGACTCACTTCTTTGTGGCAGGAAATGTTCCCAATTAGTGAGCTCGATGAGTAAGGCTGTAATGTCAGTGTTAACACAGGCTCTGGAATCTGCCCTGCCGTTTGATCTTGGACAGTTCTGTTTCATTTCTCTTATCTGGAGCAGTACCTGTCTCATAGAATTACTGTGGGGATGGAACGAGTTCATATATTTAAAGCATTAGAAGCTTACCTGGCACAATAGTAAGTGCTCAGTACATGTTATCTTGGCTTCTTACTTACTAGTTAGAACTCTTACGTTGCTCGTCTTCCCTCTAAGTGTTACAGACTTCTATGCTTGCTTCTTATTCCTGGAAGTTCTCTAGCTTTGGGAATCAATATTTATATAAATTAGATAGAGGCATGAATTGTACTTGCTCATTTGGGAAACAAGGACTGAAAGACAGAGTCTCAGAGAATAGGGGCATAGAATAAGGGGAAAAAAGCAAAGACTGCATCTAGAGGGTGGGGGGGTGGTTAAAGAGGGCGGGGACACATGTATACCTATGGCTGATTCATGTTGATGTGTGGCAGAGGCCAACAAGATACTGTGAAGCAATTTTCCTTCAGTTAAAACTAAATAAGTTTGGGGGGAAAAAAGCAAAGAATAAATAAAATAATAAGTAAGCAAAGATAGTTGTTTTTATTCCTAAAGATACTATTTGATTGGTTAAAAAAAGGAAAAAACAAAATAAGTTGATTGAATTCATTCACTTAAATATATATTCAACGATATAGCAGTTGTCAGGGAGGAAGAAGAAGGTCCACGTGTGAGAAAACTACCAATCCAACCAAGAAAGGCAAAGAAAGTTAACGCGTAGGCAAGATGTATGTAACTTAATAAAAAGGCAAGCCTGGCCAGTTCTCAGATAAAAGAATAGAAGAGAAAAGGAAACTCAAATCCTAAGGGTTAAATTGCAGAGGTGGACAATTGCTTGCATTTATTGACAAATTGACCATGAATTCCAGGGAAAGTTGAGTTGAGATTTTTTTTGTATCTGGGTCAGTCTCCCCCATGGCATATTCCATAATTTTTCCTAATACTTAAAAAAAATGTTTATTTTTTTATTCATTTATTTTTGGCTGTGCTGTGTCTTCATGGCTTAGCATAGCCTTTCTCTAATTGCGGCAAGTGGGGACTACCCTTTCTTGTGCTGTGCGGGCTTCTCGTTGCGGGGCTTCTCTTGTGGGGCATGGGCTCAGTAGTTGTGGCACACGGACTTAGTTGCCTCAAAGCACGTAGATCTTCCTAGACCAGGGATTGAACCCACGGTGGCAGGCGGTTTCTTAACCACTGGACCACCAAGGAAGTCCCTCCACTATGTTTCAAGATTGTTAGAACCGCAGACTCTCAGAAGCCATCCAGTCCAACTGACTACTGATTTGCTGTTACTTTTACAATTTAATGTGAAGGTTCATAGTCTCTCAGAAGCATCTTTTTTTCTGTTTAAAATGTAACCTTAAAAGGTTTGCTGGTACATGATTTTATCCATGTAGGCACATGCCATTCATTTTGAAAGTGTAAACATGCAGAAAAACAGGGTCCATATGCATGCACGGACTGGTTCCACATTGGGAGAGGAGTATGTCAAGGCTGTATACTGCTTATTTAATTACATAGAGAGTACATCGTGCAAAATGCAGGGCTGGATAAAGCACAAGCTGGAATCAAGATTGAGGGGAGAAATATCAATAACTTCAGATATGCAGATAACACCACCCTTATAGCAGAGAAAGCAAAGAAGAATTTAAGGAATTAAAGAGCCTCTTGATGAAGGTGAAAGAGGAGAGTGAAAAAGTTGGCTTAAAACTCAACGTTCAGAAAACTAAGATCAGGGCATCTGGTTCCATCATTTCACAGCAAACAGATGGGGAAACAATGGCAACAGTGACAGACTTTATTTTCTTGGACTCTAAAATCACTGTGGAAGGTGATTGCAACCATGAAATTAAAAGATGCTTGCTCCTTGAAAGAAAAGCAATGACAAGCTTAGACAGCATATTAAAAAGCAGAGACATTACTTTGCCTACAAATGTCCATCTAGCTAAAAGCTATGGTTTTTCCAGTTGTCATCATGTATGGATATGAGAGCTGGACAATAAAAAAGGCTGAACACTGGAGAACTGAAGCCTTCAAACTGTGGTGTTGGAGAAGACTTGAGAGTCCCATGGACAGCAAGGAGATCAAACCAGTCAGTCCTAAAGGAAATCAACCCTGAATATTCATTGGAAGGACTGATGCTGAAGCTGAAGCTCCAATACTTTGGCCACCTGGTGGGAAGAGCTGAGTCATTGGAAGAGACCCTGATGCTGAGAGAGACTGAAAGCAGGAGGAGAAGGGGACGACAGAGGATGAGATGGTTGGACGGCATCAGCAACTCAATGGACACGAATTTGAGAAGACTCCAGGAGATGGTGAAGGACATGAAAGCCTGGTGTGCTGCAGTGTATGGGATCTCAAAAAGTCAGACACAATTGAGTGACTGAACAACATGCATGCAATGCTCAGCACCCACTTCAGCATGAAATAACCAATACTGTAATCAGTGTGTCCTCTGCTCTCTGGTGTATCCGTATATCCTGGATGTGTCTTGTTTCTAGTATTCTCTGGATACTTTACCTGGTCTGTCAATAGTCTCCTTCACATTGTTGGAAGTCAGGGATTGGGTGATGGTCTTGCAATGAATTCTAGATGCATACAGATAGGTGATGAATGACGCCTCAGGTGGTGGTGAGCTACCAGTGTTCTCCAAGTATTAAACGCCAGACTTCAGAAGCTGGAGCAGCCATCCTTATGGCAACAGACCTCCAGGGGCCTCAGGGTAGAGGGTAAAACATATTCATCTCTGCCCAGCTTTCAGCCCCTTCTTGTGGTGCTGCCAGGATGGCAGTATTCTAAGTCCTAGTCTAGTAAGTTCTGTCAACCCACTACCATTGGACCAGTCATGACTTCACCATTTTTCAAATTAGGGTAAACAATTTGATTCCTAACTGGGACCATCTGCCTTAGATAAGCAAAATGATTACTCATGCCCAGCTTACTAGCCCTCCCCCCAATCTTCCTGGAGCCTCAGGTCGGGGGGGCAGCATATGCTAATAGAGTGTTAGTCTCACACAGTAAAGTTTTCTACTTCATTTGTGCCTCTTTTGTGGAAGTTACCTTGAGTGCTTATCTCCCCACCAATAGACCAAGGACCCAGGAGTCCTCTCTGGCACACTTTCCAAAGAGGATCAGTTTCCTAGGAGATGAGGGTCAGGGAAAGCCCAGAAGAGAAAAGGCTTGAATTGGGGTTTTGCCTTGGGAGGAGCATTCTGAGCAGGTCCTGGAGGGCCTTGGACAGCCAGGAAGCCTGTATTCCTAGCATTCCCCCACCCCTTCCACTAGTCCTGGAGTATCACCCACAGCAGTGACTGAGTGCCAGGGGAGCGGGATGCCTTCTAGGAGAGGAATTAAAATACAGGCAGGAGGACTTTGATAGGGGGATATGCAACCTCCACTTCATTAGAGATCCTTTGAAGTTTTTTAAATGGAAGAATAACAGGATTAGATCTTAGAAAAATGACTCCTAAGTATGAATATGCATTTCCAGCTCCCTAAGTGACATGTCTACTGAAAAGTCCTGCAAGTTCTCAAGCTCTTTGTATTAATGTTTGTATGGGACACCCAATAAACTGCACACAAAGGGTACAATTTGATCAGTTTTGACAAATGGATACACATTATCACCACTATCCCAGTCAAATCACCCCAAAGCTTCTTTGCCCTTCTTTGTAATCCACCCTCCTTCCTACTCCCACCCTCTGCCACCACCACCACGGTCTTCCTGTCATTCCCGTAGACACTAACACGCCTCCTCCCAAACTGGGCCAGTCAGTCTTTCTCCAGGGAAGGAACACAGTGGCAGGAGGCAGCTGAAGCTGAGTCTTCCAATGACAGCAGCCAGGAGGGGCAGTCCATGCATTCCTGCTAGAGACATCCGTAGACTGGTTCTTTCTGCAGCCTGGTTGTCTTTCAGTTCTGTGAGCTGCGTAATATCCTTCCATCATATCCTTTAGTGCTGAATTGTGTCAGTTTGTTGCCTGAAACTAGAAAACTCATATATAATGCACTTCCTCCTGTAGTCACCATTTCAGGAAATGTTACCACCAAGCCTAACCTAAAATAATTCCTTAAAATTTCAGTCTTCATCACGTGTCTCCTCTCACTCATTGCTAAATCCTGCCTTTTCTGCTCCCTGCTGAGTATTCTGTCTCTATAAAGTTCTTACCACCCCCCATCATTGTTTCTCTAGTACTCAGTGCAGTGCTTGGCAGACTACTCAATAAATTCTTGCTGAATGACTGAACGAATAGTGACATCATCCATCACCCCCAGAAACAAAAGCAAAAATGGATGAGGGCTTGTATATGTATGCGTATTTATCAGGGTAGCAGGACTTCAAAGTGAAATTGTTAAACATTTTTATTGTTTATTTACTTTTGGCTGCGCTGGGTTTTCTCTAGTTGTAGTACGCAGGCTTCTCATCGCAGTGGCTTCTCTTGTTGCAGAGCATGGGCTAGGGTGCTTGGGCTCAGCAGTTGCGGCGTGAGGGCTTAGTTGCCCCTTGGCATGTGGCATCTTCCCAGACCAGGGATCAAACCCATGTCCCAAGCACTGGCAGGCATATTCTCAAACAATGGACCATCTGGGAAGCTGCTCAAAGTTAGTTTTTAATGTTTTCACAGAAGCAAATGATAGGACTTGAATCCAAGACTTCTGATTCCAAATTCCATACCATTTCCATTACACTTTGTATCTATACCATGAATCCTTCCCCTTCACTTGGAGTTCTGTTTATTCTTCCATCCTGGTCAGAGCCTTACTTACATCAAGTACCCATCTGCAGACACTAGACACAGCTCTAAAAGAAAACCCCTTTCCAAGGATATTTGCTTATTAACCAAAGGGCAGAGGAGGTAGGCAACAATGCATCTAGACTGAGGAGAGGAGCCCGTGACCCCAGGCATCAGCAAAGTGTTACAGCCAGGAGGCAGGGGGAGCTGGAGGTCAGGGATGTGACTAAAGCTTTCTGAACCTGGGGTACAGTCAATAACCTTCCTAAGTGGAGAACAGTGTGCTAGCCTGGAACAACTTCCTGTGTCAAAAAAAAAAAAAAAAAAACCCACACACATCAGAATAATACTTTATTTATCAATCTGAAAATCTGTTCTTTTGGTTTTAAGTCCTGCAAAATGAGTGGTAAATCAAAGATCTGTACATGAGTCTCTGAGTATATGTGGTTATATGTCTGTATGAGGATAGATGTCTATGTCTACAGATGCTTTTGCTTTTTATAGTCTCACTATAATTTTAGCCCCACTTAATTAGTATATAAGGTCTTACTACTCTAAAAATGCTAAAACCTGAATTAAATATTCCAAGTCCAACAGTCTCTTCTCCCAAGCCTGCCTCCCTCCCTCCCCTAAGTCTGCTCCTCAGCCTCCATTAATGCTAGGTCTTTAGAGACAGCCAGGATTCAGTTTGAGAAACCAGAAATGAATTCTGGATCGTTAGTCCCTCTGACCTACATCCTCTAGCTGAGGAGTTTCTCCAGGGAGGTGTGTGGGGAGGTCCTGGCAGTTCCTCTTCAGAGTTGCGCACTTTGAATGGTAGACACCTAGAAGTAAACATGATTGTATTAGATGTGGACCTGCCCTCCCACCAACCACTCAAGGGAAGTAAAAAATCAGTCTTCCTCTCCTGAATATACTTAGTGTAACGCACTGGCCTTTGTGGGGGTGGGGGCAGGGGGAGGCTGTGAAACTGGCTACTGGGATGACTGTAAAGCCTTATTGCAGACTGTCCACTATTTCATTCACCATCTCTTTATGAGGACTTGCAGAGGGGAGTTCTTTCTTTTTAAAAAATTACTTATTTCTAGCTTTGTTGGGTCTTGGTTGTGGTGCTCAGGCTTAGGTGACCCTCAGCATGTGGGATCTTAGTTCCCTGACCAGGGATTGAACCCATGTCCCCAGCAATGGAAAGCAAATTTTTAACCACTGGACCACCAGGGAAGTCCCAGAAGAGATTTCTTTTCATCTTAGTAGCAAGAGTTGTTCTCTTAAGGAATGGGCATAATAAAGTGGGTGAACTGATCAGGTTTTCCCTCTTCTTCTTGGATGTTAGAAAGTCTGGAACCAATTTTGTGGTCTATCATTAGTAAGTCTATTTTACAGAATGCATTTTTGTACTTGCCTAATTCATGGCTCCATTTTATGTCATTATCACTAATGTACAGAATTCTGCGTTACTTTGCTACATTTTGTGTGTGTGTGTACTTACCTTTTGTATGCCTTTTGTGTCTCTTAACTCCTTTTTGAAGTAAGTTTAGGCATAAGTAAATGCATTCTTAGGAGACGGCTATGAGAAGGGATCAGGAGATCCAAGGCCAGTTGGGAAATGGGCACAAAGGAAGCCTCATTTACTCTTGATTCTTCAGGCTCCTACCTGCTTGACTTTGCCCTAAGGAATCTGTTCACTGCTGGGTTCCCCTCACAGCCCACAGTGAGGATTCCAGCCTGCAGCCAAGCCTCAGTCCATCCCCAATCCCAGTCTCACCACTCCCGTGTTCTCTGAGCATCTGGCCTCCTTACCTCTTCTTCGGGCTCAGGTGCTATGACATTGCTCTCTTCTGGAACTGCAGAGCCATGAAGCTGAAGACTTTGGTTCTACAAAAAGAAGAGTTCTACTGGTGAGGTGTGGCTCAACGTCCCAGCCTGTCGGCTTAGAAGGGTCTTTTGTGCCTTACACTTTATAAGGGTCACAGGTAATACTAAGGGCAAACACATAAAGTTGTTTCACCGCCGCCTGAAAGCATCAGGGAAGGCTTTATGTCATCCCCTCTCGGATTAGGAAAACAAGATTCAGAGGCTGAAATGACTTGCTGGGACAGGCAACCAGGCCTGTGAATTCCAGAACTGTTTCCATGACTTGTATGACATGCATCTATATAGATGTATTTATGTGATGGTCTGTAAGGATACAAATATAGGTCTTAAAACCACTAGCTACCACTTCTAGACTAATTCTCCTCAAGAATGCACACACTTAGATGATCCTAACCCCTGGCAGTTAGGAGAGCCAAGTGACATGATGTCTTCTTTGGGAAAAGGTCTAGGTTCTGAGATGGGAGCCTGAGGTGTGGAACTGCTAAGACAGGGGAAGACCTTGGCACTCTAAAAGGTTTAAAAAGAATTTTTAAAAATTGAAATTTAATTTACACACTATAAAAGTCATCCTTTTTAAGTAAAACCTAACAGTATGATAGTCGTGTGAAATTCTGTGATTTTTCCTTTCAGGAAAATTTCTTTATTCTTAGTCCCTCTGCTGATTCTAGGCCATGAATTACCTCAAAGGTAATATTAACTCTGGGCTTCCATGGTGGCTCATTGGTAAAGAATCTGCCTTCAAGGCAGGTGACACATGTTCAATCCCTGGGTTGGGAAGATCCCTTGGAGAAGGAAATGGCAACCCACTCCAGTATTTGTGCTTGGAGAATCCCATGGACAGAGGAGCCTGGCGGGCTGCAGTTCATTGGGTTGCAAAGAATCAGACATAACTTAGTGACTAAACAACAACAATACTACCTCCAAGTAAGTAAGTGCTACCTCCAAGGAAGTTATCAAAATCTTCGTGTTCTCTCAGGTGATTCAAATGCTGGGCAAGAACACATTTTCTCAGTTATCTTTTTATTTACCCACTTTTATATGTGATAGGTCCACAGTTCTGCTTGAGAGAACATATGATTTATGATGTATCTATGAGGGAGGTGAACCAATTTTATAGGGACACAAGCTTCAGAGGACTGATGGTACTGACAGGCCAGGATCTAAGATGCTCTATTGCTTAATTCCACAGGAAAAATATGTCTCCTTAGCCACTGACTAAAGCAATCCCACAGGAGAGGCTGGGAGTAAGGAAAGACTATATAAATCTCAAATGTAAGGAGGCTGTGTCCTGTACCTCTTTTCCTACCTAGCGTGTTCCTCAAAATAGTCAAACAGCATCATGGCCCCCAGAATTTCCCCTTCAGTAAAATTACTCCAAGAATGCAAACTTATTCACCTGAGCCAAACAGCTCATTCTATTGCTGCCTCTATACTAAAATCATACATTACAAAGTCAAATTTAATTTTGGATTTTCCATAGGTTGAGTTGCTTTTTCAGTGCAGAAAAGCGACTCTACTCTTCACTACACAAAACCCCACATTGACCTTGTGCTTATTCACTATCCACATGTCCCGCATATCTCTCTCACACAGAATGGCAACCTCAGACCGGAAACCAGCAGCAAGTTTTATGTCCTATGTATTAGGATTTTCAATATCTCAATATCTCACGTGAGTCACGTGAATGTCCTTCCCAGGCAAGGATATAACACCCTTGATGACTCAGATTTTAGTACCACAGGGGAGTCAGCTGAGATAAGCTTATTGTCCTCATGTTTTCTATCTTCCTTGTCTTGCCAGGCATCACAGCCTTGTGCCCTTTGTCCATGCCAGCTCCTCTCAGACAGCAGGGAGCTCCCAAGATAGCTGGGTCAACCTTCAGGTAGGCATACTCAGTAGTAGGGTGCTGTGATCTGAGGTGTACCAGACATTGCACACTCCCAGATATCCATATGGTTCATGCCCTGGCCTCCTTCACTGCCCAAGTGTCACCTTTTCTGACCACTGTTTAAAACTGCAATTCAGCACCCCCTCCTGGTGCCTTCCCCTACTTAGTTTTTCTCTGTAACTCTTATTAGCACTAAACTATAATTTTACTTACTTATTCTGTTTCTTGTCTCTTTCCCCTCCACTAACAGGTAAGATGCAGGAAGGCAGAGAATTTTGTGTTTGGCTTCACTCTAATAACCCTACTTCCTAGAAAAGTGTTTGGCACATAGAAGGGGTTTAATGAATGACTGTGGACTGAATGAATGACTCTGGATGCCATCCAGTCAGATGCTGCACCGTAACACTCTGCACAGCGCACCTGACAGGTAGGTGAGCACACAGTCAAGGAAGGGGAACTATTTTTCAAGGTGGCTCATCCTTTGGTTTTTGGATGCCCCTGATGCCCCCTTTCCCTGTATTAAAAAAAGATTTTTCCCATGCCATTTTTTAACAGAGCTAATTGCTGAAAGTTCCTCTACATTGATTCAAACTGTACCTTAAAAAAAAAAAAAACTACTTCAACACATAGGGCCTTTTTCTGTCCTCAGGAGTCTTGAAGAACAAGTCAAATCTCTCTTCTATATGATAGACTTTCCATGTAATTTGAATAGAATATGACTTGATTTCCAGATTTTTCACAGAGGGTCTGTGTCTCTATTTTAACACAATCCTTTTCTCATCACAATTTTCACTTTTCAAAAGACCATCCTTTTGCTTTACTGTCCTCTGTGAGTTCCTTCTAGGCCTCTCTCATCAAAGACAATGCCTTGGAAATTTGCTGATGCCATTTTGCTTGGGGTCTATTTACCATAGTTACAAGTATGACAAAGTGAAATGAGACCTTCCTCCCTACCCCACATTAAAAAAGGTAACGATCAGGATGGCAGTTGTAGGTACTTTATATTGGGAACTCCCAGAACTTGGAGCAAAAGAAAGAAAGTAAGAATTAGTAACAATCTGGTTATACTAATATTAGAGATAAGCCCTTAGCAAAAGTCAATTACCCTAGCAGTAAAAGTGAAAGTGAAGTCACTCAGTCGTGTCGGACTCTTTGCGACCCCATGGACTGTAGCCTACCAGGCTCCTTAGTCCATGGACTTTTCCAGGCAAGAATACTGGAGTGGGCTGCCATTTCCTTCTCCAGAGGATCTTCCCAACCCAGGGATTGAACCCAGGTCTCCTGTACTGCAGGCAGACGCATTACCATCTGAACCACCAGGGAAATCTACCCTAGCCTAGCAGTACAGATCACTAAATTAGTTGCTATGATGATGTGAAAGAAATCCCAGAACCAAAAAAGGTGTCCAAGACTATTCTTGAAACTGTAATATAATGACGTAAAATCCTATCTACTGTGGGGCAACCTGAGCATAGCAAAAATGATCCACATGGAGATTATAAAAGGGAATAAAGACTCAGCCAGATCTATTCTCACCTGAGAGTTCATCAAAGTAGGGGAAGTACAAAGTTCTTCTGGGTTCAGATTGTCGGTGTTTTCCTTTTCTCTTACTGGCTTCTCTGGTGGCTGTGGGTCAGGAGAGGCCTCTGAGGAGGCCCGAGGGCTGGTGGGTGAGGCTGGAGGGCTGGAGGGCGTGTTCCCTAAGGAGCCCCTGGGACTGGGAGTGGCTCTGGGTGGCGGAGGCCTGCTAGGTGGTGCTGAAGCCCTCTGCACAGAGACTTTCTTCTTTAGCTCTTCAGATCCTTCGCTTGAGGTACGAGTTCGGAGGACTACTACTGAGGAAGATGAAGCCTGCTCTGAAGGGGTCAGAGCTCTGGCTGGTGATGGAGCTGGGGAGCAAGGGAAAACTTCCTCCTGGGACTCTCTATCTTCAGTGAGGGGTGAGGGCTGGGATTGGATGGGGCCATTGCAGGCTGGCAGAGGCTCTTCTTCCTCAGAGGAGCTTGTCTCGGCCTCCTCCTCTGTTTCCTTGTCTTTTAAGGGCTCTTCTTTAATCTCGGAGTTGTCTTCTCCCTGGGCTGAATCAGATGCCAGCTCTTCTTCACTTGCTGAGCTGGAGTCCTTCTCACTCTTCAAGGAAAGTGCAGAAGGACTGGTAGGTGAGGTTATAGGGCTGGAGACTATAGATGTTCGAACTGGGGGAGAGATGACTAAAGAGCGTCTGTTGCTGCTAAAAAAAGGAAGGGCATTTAGATTCAGAAGAGTGAAAACCTGGAAGTAACCCCAATACCCCAAATATATAATGATACATTCATATAATAATAAAACAGAAAAAGCAATTTTAAATGACATCAGAAAGTTTGTACAATTGGCAATAGTGCTTAAATTATAAAGTAAAGTTGAAAAAGGCTATAGAATTTTTATCCATATCACAATCTTGATTATCTAAAAATATATAAGGAAAAAGTGACTGGAAAAAAACTCAGCAATATATTAACAAAGTATTTTCCTTGGGGAAAAACAGTTCATGAGTGAAATACAGTTGATCCTCATGGATTCCGTATTTGCGAATTCATCTACCCTCTGAAACGTATTTAAACCTCAAGATCAACACTTGTGATACTTTCAGAAGCACTCTCGGACACATGCCAGCTATGAAGAACGATTGCCTGACCGGTACTCTCCCAGCTGAGCTCTAACAAGGCAAGCCTCTGCCTTCCTGTTTTAGCTCTCTTACTGTAAATATGTCCTGTTTGCCAAGTTTTTACACATTGTTGTGCTTTTCTTTGGTGATTTTGCTGCTTAAAATGGCCTCCAAGTGCAGTGCCAAAGTGCTGTTTGAGAGCAGAAAGTCTGTCGTGTGCCTTCCAGAGAAAATACATACGTTAGATAAGCTTCATTCAGGCATGAGTTATAGTGCTGGTGGCTGTGGGTTCAATATGAATGCTGCTGCTGCTGCTAAGTCGCTTCAGTCGTGTCCGACTCTGTGTGACCCCATAGATGGCAGCCCACCAGGCTCCCCGGTCCCCAGGATTCTCCAGGCAAGAACACTGGAGTGGGTTGCCATTTCCTTCTCCAATGCATGAAACTGAAAAGTTCAAGTGAAGTCGCTCAGTCGTGTCTGACTCCTAGTGACCCCATGGACTGCAGCCTACCAGGCTCCTCCATCCATGGGATCTTCCAGGCAAGAGTACTGGAGTGGGGTGCCATTGCCTTCTCCCAATATGAATGAATCAACAATATATATTAAATGTCTTTAAACAAATATACAAGAAAGGTTCTGTATGGATCGCTTGATGAAAATGTTGGGACCAGGGGCTCCTAGGAACCTAACCCCATGTTTCCCCTAGGAGCAGTGGGTCAGTATTCACTAATTCAGTGCTTGTGGTGATTTCTAGAACAAAACTACCATGAACAATGAAAACTGACTACAACATTTATTGAGTATTCTGGATACTGTGCTGAGTGCTTCTGCAGGCAACATCAGCTTAACTCCTACTCACCTCCTTAAGTGCCTCCTGGGTACCAGCCACTACCTGATTAATCAACCCACAAATATTTGCTTGACGTATAGCAACTATGTGCTGTATCCTGGGTTCAAGGATGGGAGAGAGTGATAGGAAGAGTGATAGGAAGAGAAAGGTAATAATTTAGTTCCAGCCCTGTGGGAGTTTCTGATGTAAGATAAGCTAAGTGACATAAGGTTCTTTCTAGCACTAGCATCTTATGGGTCAGCAGGTTTAGAAGGCCCAGGATATAGCAAGAAAAGATCAGATTTCTCTGCAAGGTTCTAGGACAGCTTGGTGTAAGTGATGGTTAATTTCAGATGAATGGACACTTAGAGAGAACTCTGGTTTTCAATGCTGGGAAGAGAAGAAATAGAGTTTTTGGAAAAGGGAAGTCTATATTGGCCTGTTAGTGATTCCTTTTAATAGTCTGTAACTGACTGCTAAATGAGTACTACAAATATCAAATACAAACAACATACTGAGCCCCATTCTTTCTTCAAATCTTAAACTCAGTTTCAGCACCTCCTTGAAGTCTTCCCTGAATCTATCTGCATACTGCAATCACTTAACTCTTGGAATTCCTAACTGGTCTCTTAGGTGCTTAGGATGTGCAATTTTATATTGTTCCTTGTTTTCTTAGGCATATTTTGTGTCCTTCCAACTTTTGTAAGTCACTTCAGGGAAAAGACAAGTCACCTATGTCTCTGGATCCCTAACTCTCAGCATAAAACTTTGTGCATAGAAAGAAATTACTAAAACTTAAAAGGCTTTAGAATAAGAAAGTGATCACATTATGAAGATAACAGACATGCCACATTGACACACACAGGAAGGCAAGTCATGACAGGTTAAGAAAGGGTATTTGTAATGCATATCACTAAAGGACTAATATCCAGAATATAAAAAAAAACCCACCTCATAGAAATCAATTTTTTTTTTTTTAGAAATCAATTTTTTTAAAAAAGTAAACAATCTACATGAAAAATGTGAATAAAGGATAAACATGAAAGTCACAGAACAGGAACCTTAAAAGGTCAATAACATGAACAGATATTCAAGCTAACCAGCCATTGTGGAGATGTAATTAAAACTGCAAAAAATTCAATTTCATACCCATTTCCTTGGAAAAATTAAGAAGTCTGACAATGTCACATGTAGCTAGAATATGGAGCAATGGGGCTTCCATGCACTGCTGGTGGGCTGTAAACTGGGACAATGGCTTTAGAGAGCAATTTGGCAATGGTAATGTCTTGTAAGGCTGAAGGCACCCAAATGTACAGATTCTATGAGTCAGCAATTCCACTCCCAGTACATCCTAAAGAAACTCTTAATAATACTCATACAAGGAGAAATGTAAAACACATTCATCGCACCATCATTTGTAATAGCATAAAACTGGAAGGCAATGTCAATGTCCATGAGCAGTTCAGATAAATAGATTGTGAACTAGCCATATAGTAATGTATCTATAACAGTTATGAAAAGGAAAGATCAGAGCTAACAACATGTAGCAACAAGGATAAGTAAATCTCAAAAACAATACTAAGAGAACAAAAGAATATATACAGTATAATTATATTTAAATAAAATTTTAAAACATGCAAAATAGTATTTTTGTGTATTCATATATGTGTATGATTAAAGTAAAAAAACATGTGGATAATAAATACTAAAATTTAAGACAGTGGTTACCCTTGGTGGGGGACAGGAAGAGAAAGTGAGTGGGGAAAGGACACTGGGAGATTTAATTATATATTCTTTTTTTCCTTTAAAAAGTTTTTACTTATTGATCTATTTAGTTCTGGTTGCACTCAGTCTTTGCTGCTGCACACAGGCTTTCTCTAGTTGTGCAGAAGTGGGGTCTACCCTCCGTTGTGGTTTGTGGGCTTCAGTAGTTGTGGCACGTGGGCTTACTTGCTCTGCAGCATGTGGGATCTTCCCGGACCAGGGATCGAACCTGTGTCCCCTTCATTGGCAGGCGGATTCACTGAGCCACCAGGGAATTCATTAAGTGATTTCTTAAATTTGGTGATGGGTATATGGCTATTTGTTGTACTATTTTTTATATCTTTAGTTATCATTGAAGTATTTCATAAAAGAAAAATAATTTATTTAGGGGTGTAGCACAAACAAAAAACAATATTATGTACTTGGACACAAAGGAAAGGTCAGGATTTGGGGTCAGAGATGAGAGTGCTGAATGTGTTCACACAGGATAAACCAAACAGAAATGAGTCTCAGAAGCAGCTCACCTTGAGAGTCCCTTCACCACAAAGACTTTGTCGGAATGTTGCTTCTCCAGTTTGCTCATCACCTCGTAGAGATTGTGGTTCAGCTGGAGCAAGCAAGAGAAAAGATATTAGCCACGTGGGAATCTGGGACCAACAAATTCCTTCTCTCCCCAAAATAAAACCTTCCTAGCCTAAATGATAAAATTCTTCATCTCTTTTGCATTAGTGTCTCAGTTGTGTCTTAATTTTTGTCGTTTCCATCAGACTGGCAGTTCTCTCAAGGCTAGGTTCTTGATATCTGATGTTGATTTGAGGCTCTAGCTTCTCTCAGGTGACCCAGGGAACACAAAGTCATTGTAATATCAACTAGACAAACCATAATTTAGCCAAGAAACTGTGGAGAGGAACATGTGTGGATATGGATGTGAATATAATTAATACTGTAACAGCAAGGTGTCTTGGAATTGCAGGACTAGAAAATACCCCATGAGGTCATGTTCCATGGCTGCCCATCACTAAGTAGGACCGGTCCTTTCCAAGACCAATGACCTGAGAAACTGAGCTATGTTTAAACACTGCCTCCACTCCCCAGCAACAGAAGACAAAGATTGCACAACTTAGTTCCCCACTTCAGCTGTCCCTTCTATAGTCCTAATCTCCTTGGTGCACCTGAAACTCATTTGGAGACCATTCAGTTGTTAATGGAGCAGCACAGTCCATCAAGTGCTGTTATTTCACCATGAGAAAAAAGTAAACATCTGTGGTGCCAATATGGATATTTAATGAGGTTATGTAAATTAAAGCGACCTTCATATTTGTTAGAAAAACCCTCCTAGGTGTCTAAACGGGCTTCTCTGGTGGCTCAGATGGTAAAGAATCTGGCTGCAATGCAGGAGACCCGAGTTTAGTCTCTGGGTTGGGAAGATCCTTGGGAGAAGAGAATGGCAACCCACTCCAGTATTCTTGCCTGGAGAATTCCATGGACAGAAGAGCCTGGCAGGGTACAGCCCATGGAGTTGCAAAGAGTTGGACATGACTGAGCGACTAACACTTTCAGGTGTCTAAATTGGCCAGATGTTTCTCACCTTGCTCATTTCCCTGTAGAAGACATCCCTCAGGTTGGAAATGTTTTGGAAGATGGTCACATAACAGCCAATACGACTATCAGGAAGCAAAAGAACAAACACGTACAGGTAAGTGCTGGTAAAGGAAGTCTCTGTTGGAAGTGTAAGGTAGATGCATAAGCCAAAGCCAGCCATTGCCGGGCTCCACACAGAAAAGCACTCCATGGCCTAGACTCAGGATGTTGGGATCTGGATTCATCAGAGTCAGGACAGGAGTACACTAGACTCTCAGGAGTGGGAAGGCAGGGGAGACATGACACCAAAGTATAACAGATCTCTATGAATGAAGTTTCCCGGTGGCTCAGAGGTAAAGAATCTGCCTGCAACGCAGGAGCCACAGGAGACATGGGTTCAATCCTGGGTTGGGAAGAGCCCCTGGGAAGGGCATGACAATCCACTCCAGTATCCTTGCCTGGAGAATCCCATGGACAGAGGAGCCTGGAGGGTTACAATCCATAGGGTTGCCAAGAGTTGGACATGACTAAAGTGACTTAGCACGTGTGAATGAAGTTATCTGATTCAGGCTCTTCAGAAACTGAAGTAGATGTGAAGGTGCTTTGAAGAATTTTAGAAGTGATGTATAAGGCCATACAGCTATAATTATAGTAAGTATTCTTTCTCAGTATGTGGTACTTGGATGTCTATGCAGCTGTATGTACATTAATGAAATTCTACTGTAAATGAACTGTGGAAGTTTACATTTAAAGCAACTATTAAATTTCAATTCTGTTTAAATTAGGAATCACATAATTAACATTTTAGAATACATGTAGTCATTATAAAGGATCCCTCATTCATAGACTAATATAAAGTGACAATATAAAATACTCCGACTACAACTGCATTAAAGTATATCTTGTACAATAAAAAGAAAATAGGATACAAATAGAACTTCTGATCAGATTCCTCTTCCAATGTGGGAAATTTATATCTAAAACATTTTTACCTACTGTGAAGCAAAATGGAAACACTCATCCCATGGTATATCTTGTATATGAATCTAGATGTTCATGAACCAAGCTTGTTTAAAACAATACACACTCAAGCATAAAACCAGATTCTCCTAGCAGGCATGATGACAGCACTTTACTTGCCAAGATCTCTCCTACCTAAGAGACATCTTGTCTTTAAACCCAGAAAAGCTGGTAGGGCAAAGAATCTCTGAATTGCAGATGAAGAAATTAAGGTCCAGAGATAAGGTGGTGAGCCTAATAACCCCCAGCAAGTTAGGAGCAGGGCTGAGGCTACATTCCATTCTTGGACCAGGGCTCTTTTCAGGAGGCAACATGTTTGGGCTGCCCAGGGCCTGGGATCCAGCCCTCTTCTGAAACTCAGTCATTACCTGTTATAAAGGACAGGCAGCTCCTCTAGTAGTTCCTGGTTCAGATCTTCAAACACAAGCTGGGCTTTGTTGAACTCTTCCTCTGCCTAGGTAGTAAGAGAGACAGACCAATTCCCCTTATTCCTGAACCCAAACCTAGAGATTGCTTCCTCTCTCTTCTGCATTTTTTCAGGGACTAGGCTTACTAGGAAACATGCCTCTCCTTCCCCAGACCTGTGTCCTCCCCAGCCTTGAGTCTGACTATCCTGAGAGCATTGGTGTCAGAGGAAACAGGATTTCCTTCAAGACAGTGGAGGCTGAATTTATCATTTCCTAAACCGAACTTGGCTCAACCACCTGCCACCACTGCGGGGAAACGGAGGGCAGGAAGGTTTTACCAGGGTTTATTTGTTTTTTACCTTGGCTGTCTTGGCCTCATCTTTCTTCTTGGCATTCTGTACCGCCTCCAGGTGATGTCGGGCACTGTCGTAGTCCACGAGCTTCCGGCCCCGCTTGGCGATTCTTTCCTAACCCAGAGTCAAGAGAGACGACCTTGATACTCACTCTTAAGTGTCCAGGATGTTGGTAACAGAGCATCAGAGAGGCAGCATTCCTGTCCTATTATCCAAGTTTATTGTACTTTCTAACAGGGTTTTGTGCTCAGGGATCTCCCTCATTATCTGGAAAGAATGGAGAATTCTCAGGGGGAGAGAGTAGAGGGCAATCCCCCAGAGCACCTGGAAGCCTGCACTCAACTGCAATATATCCTACGACCCTATTAGAAACTGGCTCAGCACCCAGAAGAAATGGCCTTGAGAAACCTACTCAATTGAAAGTCAGGAGTTTTGGGGTTTTACTCCCAACACTACCATTTATTAGCCTTGTCACCCAGGGCAAGGCATGCCTCTTTTGGAGCCTCAGTAGCCTCATCTGCCCTGTGTTGTTCTTTAGTTGCTCAGTTGTGTCTGACTTTTGTGACCCCATGGACTGTAGCCTGCCAGGCTCCTCTGTCCATAGCACTTCTCAGGCAAGAATTCTGGAGTAGGTTGCTGTTTCCTCTTCCAGGGGATCCTCCCGACCCAGGGATCAAACTCATGTCTCTTGCACTGGCAGGTGAATTCTTTACCGCTGAGGCACCAAGGACTGATTTCCTTTAGGATGGACTGGTTGGATCTCCTTGCAGTCCAAGGGATTCTCAAGAGTCTCCTCCAACACCACAATTCAAAAGCATCAATTATTTAGTGCTCAGCTTTCTTTATAGTCCAACTCTCACATCCATACATGACTACTGGAAAAACCATAGCTTTGACTAGATGGCCTTGGTTCGCAAAGTAATGTCTCTGCTTTTGAATATGCTGTTTCTTCCCAGGAGCAAGTGTCTTTTAATTTCATGGCTGCAATCACCATCTGCAGTGATTTTGGAGTCCAAAAAGATAAAGTTTGGCACTGTTTCCACTGTTTCCCCATCTATTTGCCATGAAGTGATGGGGCTGGATGCCATGATCTTAGTTCTGAACGTTGAGCTTTAAGCCAACTTTTTCACTCTCCTCTTTCACTTTCATCAAGAGGCTCTTTAGTTCTTCTTCACTTTCTGCCATAAGAGTGATGTCATATGCATACCTGAGGTTATTGATATTTCTCCCAGCAATCTTGATTCCAGCTTGTACTTCATCCAGCTCAGCGTTTCTCATGATGTACTCTGCATATAAGTTAAATAAGCAGGGTGACAATATACAGCCTTGATGTACTCCTTTCCTGATTTGGAACCAGTCTGCTGTTCCATGTCTGGTTCTAACTGTTACTTCCTGACCTCATACAGATTTCTCAGGAGGCAGGTCAGGTGGTCTGGAATTCCCATTTCTTTAAGAATCCTAAAGGATATCAGTACTGAATATTCATTGGAAGGACTGATGCTGAAGCTGAAACTCCAATATCTTGGCCACCTGATGTGAAGAACTGACTCATTTGAAAAGACCCTGATGCTGGGAAAAGATTGAAGGCGGGTGGAAAAGGGGACAACAGAGGATGAGATGGTTGGATGGCATCACCAAATTCAATGGACATGAGTTTGGGTAAACTCCAGGAGTTGGTGATGGACAGGGAGGCCTGTCCATGGAGTTGCAGAGTCAGACATGACTGAGCGACTGAACTGAACTGAACTTAGACACCAGGGAAGCCCAGCTGCCCCACAGTGTTATTTTAAAGATCAAATACTGAATATAAAGTAGTTTGAAAATCCTAAAGCATAATAATAAAAATGGCAAACTATTATGAGCTCTGAGAGAACATCTACTCAATCTCATACCAACTACAAATTACACCAGGGAGAGGCAAACCATGGTAATGGCTTTGTCTTGTTCTCTCAACCACAGAACTTGAAAGGATCTTGTTAATGATCTGACCCAACTTCCTATTCAATTCACAAAGCTTATCTACAATATCCAAGATAAGAAGTAGTGAGACTTCTGCTTGAACAGAGAATAGACAACTCACTCTCTCTCAGTAGCTTTCATTTTTTTTGGAAAGCTTTAGCTATGAGAAATTTAAGTGAGGCTTCCTTTAATTTCTTCCTATATTAATCTAAAACCAGCACAGTGTTCAACAGAGTAGATGTTTAATAAATATGAATTGAATGAATTAATGAATTCTAATTCTACTTTCTGGAACAGTTTAGAACAGGCTGAAGTCCTCTTTTACCTAACAGGCTTTCAAATATTTGAAGATAATTATTATGACTCCTCTAACTTTTCTCTTCTCTACAATAAACATCTTTAGTCCCACCAGCTGTTTCTCACAACAAAAAGGGATGCTCTGACCTGGATCTAATTCAAAACCAGCCCAAATCTAGTTCACTGAAATTTAAATGTAACCTTTACACTGTCTCTAACCCTTCGTGCTAACCTCTTGTGTAAACCCTCAACTTTCAATCTTTTTCCTAACCTACCCAACTTCATTCCTAACCATGGGCTCTAACTCTACTTGTACTTTTACCCAAGTGAAAGTGAAAGTCATGTCCGACTCTTGGTGACTCCCTGGACCGGAGCCTACCAGGCTCCTCTGTCCACGAAATTCTCCAGGCAAGAATACTGGAGTGGATTGCCATTCTCTTCTCCAGGGGGTCTTCCCTGGAGATTGTGTCTTCTAACTTACATGGGCCACCCATAATCCATCCTTGATGCTGTAAACTGATTACCTTAATCTCACTGAACTGGGCCACATAGTTTTCCATGGTCCTCAAAACCTGGTCAGCTAGTTTTTCTTCATAGTCTTCCCAAAGGAGATCATTATTCTGTAGGATAGAGGCAGAGGGCAGTGGTAAGGGCCCTGCGTCTCAACAGCAACTTCACTCCAGGGAAATATCCCAATTCTTCCTGCAACAAACTTCCTTTGAGAGCACCAATATTTTTAGAAGAGCATTTTGAACTCTGGAGAAAAGTCAGATGAAGAAACAGCTCTTTCTCAGGGAACTGCCTTGTAAGAGACTGGACATACATTCTAGGGATTAAGAACAGTTTTGGACTCTAAAGTTTGAAGGATAGGGAAGTTTGGGAGCAAATGACTGCATAAAGTTAGTTTTCAAAACCAACCAACTGGGTTTTGTGTAGGTAAAACTTTCTAAGGTTTTCAAGAGAGGAAGAGGATAAAAAACAGAGGAATCCACAGATTAGGGAAAACTTGCTTTTACCTTCATAGTTACAGCTCCTTCCTACCACCTGTGACCACGGCTATACAAATGAACAGTGTGAATTGGCTCCTTTGTTCTCCTGTTTGCTTGGACAGAGAAGCTGGGATGAGGCTGAGATGAGGGTAGGGTGTGGAAGACTGTAAAGCCAAGCATACTCTTACCGCCACGATGGCCTTCAGCTCCTCATGACCGTCCCACTTGCTGCTGTAGATCTCCTGCAGGGTTTCTGACACTCTCTTTGAACTTTCATGCATCACTGAAAGGAGAGAACTCAGTGCTATCATAAAGTAGTCTGACATAATGATATAGGTGACAGGCGACTCAATGGGGCTAATCCAAAAAGGGCAAACTCCGTAGGTTTGGGCTATCAGTGAGGGAAGCTGGGTGGGGTTGGATAGGAAAAGCTACTCTTCCTTGGTCCACAAAGTTCCAGGGGTCAGGCACAGGCAAGTGATGAAAAGCCTGAGACCTCTTAGTAGCTGAATAAACACCATCTGGATCCCCCTGTGCCCCCTGATACTCACCTTTGACGGCACTGAGGAAGTTCTTCAGGTCCTTGTATAGCTTATGACCTTCTGCCTGAAAGGGAGAAGTGCCTCTGATGACTAAAGAGATACATCTGGAAAGATGCTCTAGGGGTCAAGGTTGAAAAGTAGGTTAAAAGCAGAAATCAGTCCTGGAATTTCTTCAAACGTTTGCAAATGTTATATATCAGCTTCTACTCTCTTTACCAAGAAGAGGTAAGTTGTCTCCTTTGGGACAAATCTTAAGTTGCGAAACTGCTCCCACTGCGCTGGCACGTGTTTTTTCCTCCGTTTGTTCTCCCCAGTCAACGAGACCCCCCGCCCAACAGACCCTCGGAATTTAAGGGTCCTGTGTGACGCTATCTATGTGACCCTCTGGCTGACTCCATCTTCTCTGGGTAGAGAAACTGCTACCATTTTCTGCAGACACCAGGCTCCCTTCTTTCTTTGTACTCTGACACAGGCCATTGCTGTCCTTCCCTGCACTTCCTATTTTCTTTTGGTATTTATGTTTTAATCAACAACACTCTTTACCAGATGTAATTATATGTAAGTCTTATGAAAATTTAGGTTCACTGTCATGAGACTAAATTGTGTCATCTCCAGGAAGACTCTGACCAATATACGTGCGTGTGCGCTCACTCAGTCGTGTCCGACTCTTTGCAACCTCATGGACTGTAGCCCAGCAGGCTCTTCTGTCCATGGGATTTCCCAGGCAAGAATATTGGAGTGGGTTGCCATTTCCTTCTCCAGGGGATCTTCCCTACCCAGAGATCAAACTCGCATCTCGTACATCTCTGCACTGGCAGGTAGACTGTTTACCACTGACCAATGTATAGTTTTTTTTTTTAATTAATTTTTATTGGAGTAAGGTTGATTTACAAGGTTGTGTTTGCACTTCATTTTTTAATAGCTCTCGTAGAACTTCTGCCCACTGGTCCTCGGCTGGCCTTCTGTATTCAGAGCAGACTAGTCTCTCTTGCACACAGCTTTGAAGACATATTTCACAAGGTCTTCTTTTTCATAGGCCTCCTCAATTGTTCCTCATGGTGTTGTCTAAGACCCATTACATCTGGACTCCTTCCTCTGTGTGAATTCTAGTTTCTAGGAGTCGAGTGAGGAGGAGTTTTGACCCCAGGCCATCAGCCTCTTGGAGACTGACACTCCCAACGTTTGGAGTGTGGGACTGGACGGACAGCCCACGTCAAGGGTATCCAACGGGGCCAGGCCTGCAGACCCGTGCAGTGATCCTCCGTTCAGATGATCTGAGCTAAGAGGCATTTTGCCATACATCATAAAAATACTTGTGAACATGTTTGCTTGTTTTATTCGCTTATGTTCATTATAAGTAGGCTGTTGAGTATACCAAGAGTATAAGAAATTTATGAGAAAAAAAGGTGAAAACTCACAAAATTCTATCTCATAATTTAAAAGTTTAAACTGTGGAACTGTTTGTGGGAAAAATCATTATTACTTAATTTCAGCCGCAGAAAAACTAGGTCTACTTGGTCAAGTAAACAAAGGAAGTTAGATGATTATCATCCATCTTCTTGCCTCCAGAGCTCACCTCTAAGCCAGTTCAAACTCCTGACCATACCTCAGGCTAAAAGTCTTTTTCAAGGGGCTGCATGCCAGGGCTCAAAGGACACAAAGACACAGATAGTCTCAAGGGAATCTGAGGCGCCATCAGACGGGTGGGAGAAGAACTGGGATCGCATGCGTGGCACAGCAAACAAAGATCAAGGGAATATCCTGACAGAAGAAGGGTAAGATGCAACAGAGAGGTTAGAATGCATGAAGAATCAGTAAATCACTGAACCTGGTAACTGGAGGTCACAGGTGACCTTGAGAAAGCGCTTTTAATAGCGTGATAGAGACAGATTCAGTTAACAAAGTTCAGAAACAGCATTCACCAGGAAAGATTTCTCACTTCCTCTTTGCTTTGTCATTCACAGAAAAAAAGTTTAAACAGTCTAAGATGTACATAATATGTTTTAAACATGGATATGGTAGGTGGGTATAACTTTGAGAGTTTGAAAATATGATAACCATGCTTTGAAAGAGTTTGGGGGATTATATAAGTTCACAAGGATTTTAATTTCTTTTTTGAAAGGAAACAACAGGGACTCAACTTTTTCCTTCACCATGAAGATTTGGTCTCCACAATACAAATGTGAGTAATAAAAACTGTTAAAACTATCTTGCATAATTTCTACAAATGAAATTCTTAATTTTTTATCCCATTAGATATTATATGGCCTGAAAAACCAGATCAGTAATCAAGGCTACCATGTATGATGATGCAGGTTATATGTACACTATTCAAAACTAAGGGTACTATATATACCATTGTCCTTAAGACGGGAAGGCTTTTACCCTCCACTGCACCTCACAAAAGCCCAACTCCATTTCTGTGTTTTAGATCAAGTGTCTTGGTCAAAGTTCTTCCTGTATGCTCCTGCTCTTTCCTTTGGGGAGATGAAGAGAGAGACAGATAGACAGAGTGAGTGTGTACGGTGGTGGTAGTGGGCGCTAGAGACGTGGGACAGGACCAGCGTCATTTTGTTTCTTTGACCTGAAATAATATCTGCAGGCTGAATAATCCCAGCATCTTTTTTCTCTCCAGACAGATGGGGCTCTGACAGTCTTAGCCTCCCACTTGTCTGGAAGTCAAAAACTTGTTTCTGCCACCAACTAGCAAGTTATTCTACTTCTCTTTAATTTCCTCATCTATAAATATCAACTAAGCCTAGCTCTAAATGTTAATTCTGGCTCTAAATATTATAATTTTATCACTTCTCTCTCAGTTCAGTTCAATTGCTCAGTCATGTCCAACTCTTTGCGACCCCATGGACTGCAGCATGCCAGGCCTCCCTGTCCATCACCAAATCCCGGAGTTTACTCAAACTCATGTCCATTGAGTCGGTGATGCCATCCAACCATCTCATCCTCTGTTGTCCCCTTCTCCTCCTGCCTTCAATCTTTCCCAGCCTCTAAATCTTTGCAAAATTCTTGATGGCATCATAAAGAGTCTGAGTTCACCCTTCCCATCCCTTAAACAAACAGTCCCTGCCCTCAGTTAATGAATCACTCACTCTGGAAGCTTGTGCTAAGCACTCAGGTAGACAGAGCTGTGTCCTAACAGACTGGGGTTCTGAGGATGGAGAAGTCCATCCTGGGGTTCCCAACTTGCTAGAGAAAAACGGACTCAGAGAAACACAAACACTCAGCAAAATAAGAGCATCACCAATCCTGAGCAAGTGTTGACAGTTCTTGATCTAACAGAGGTCCAGGAGGGGAAGATGAAGCTTTAAATTTATGTATTTGTTTTTGGCTGGGTCTTCGCTGCTGTGTGTGGGCTTCCTCTAGTTGTGATGAGCAGGGACTCCTCTCTGCTTGTGTTGCTCAGGCTTCTCAATGCAGTGGCTTCTCTTCTTGTGGAACATGGGCTCTAGGCATGTGGGCTCAGTAGTTGTGGTGCACGGGCTTAGTTGCCCGGCAACATGTGGGATCTTCCTGGATCAGGAATCAAACCTGTGTCCCCTGCATTGGCAGGTGGATTCTTAATTTTTGGACCACCAGGGAAGTCCCTAGATGTGATTTTAAAGGCAATGAATTGGAAGCAGCTGTCACTACCAGAAATAAGAGATGAAAATGCTGCTTGAGGAAAATAATTCTTCCTATATAATACATTTTGAGGAAAGGGAAAGGGGGAAATAAGCAGAATCCTCAAAGAAAAATTACTTATGAAAATTTGATTAAGCACCTTGGCAAGTGTCAAAGCCTTGAAATCTGGCTGGGTAGTTTGGGAGTGATATTTATTTATTAAGTTCACCTATAAACTGGTTGCACGTGAAAGGTAGGGCACATGACCAGCTGGTCCAATTTCTGGAAAACATCACTCACTTTCAATTTCCGTGAAAGTGAAAGTCGCTCAGTTGTGTCCGACTCTTTGCAACCCCATGGACTATACACTCCATGGAATTCTCCAGGCCAGAATACTGGAGTAGGTAGCCTTTCCCTTCTGCAGGGGATCTTCCCAACCTAGGGACTGAACCCAGGTCTCCCGCATTGCAGGCAGATTCTTTACCAGCTGAGCTATCAGGGAAGCCCAACTGCCTTAATCTTGTCCTTCTTCTTCCTGTTCATTTTAGACACCCAAGTCCAGCTTCAGACCCAACTGTATATTCACTGTTTTTCTCCCTAAACTGTGAAAGCCTTGAGAACAGGGGTGCTATATTGTTTGTATGTAGCAAGTACCTATGAAACGGTTGTTAATTAAACTTTCCAAGCATATTCAAACACCAGTTACTGTAGGTACATCGTTCTCTCAGGAGAAATGTTTTCCCTTATTTCTAACCTAACTCCATTTCATCTCTCAAATGTATTTCCTCGCTCAAGTGACAGTTAGTTGGTGGGCTCACACAGGGAATACTAAGGGGGTTGTCCCTTCTGATCCTCTTATTCTTCTTGATGGCTCTTCCTTCATCTCCTACCTTTTCTATACACACCTGCCATTCCAGGTCCACCCTAAAAGGCAGAGAAAGAACTGAGGGCCATATGGGCCAAGAGCCAGAAACCTTTCAAAGTATGCTTCCAAACTTGGAGTTGGAAGCAGAACAGCAGCTGGAGTTGAGAAGAGGCCCAGGGAGGCCTCCACGTGAGGTATGGGGGAAAAAAGCAAAGGTTTTAAGTTTGAATCCTAGCTCTGCAGTTCTTAGTTACGTTACCTTGATTAAACTACTTCCCTCTCAATCAGATCCTATTTCCCCTTGATGGAGTTAGACTAGATTCAGTTCAGTTTGGTTCAGTTCTGTCGCTCAGTCGTGTCCAACTCTTTGCGACCCCATGAATCACAGCACTCCAGGCCTCCCTGTCCATTACCAACTCCCGGAGTTCACTCAGACTCACGTCCATCGAGTCGGTGATGCCATCCAACCATCTCATCCTCTGTCGTCTCCTTCTCCTCCTGCCCCCAATCCCTCCCAGCATCAGAGTCTTTTCCAGTGAGTCAACTCTTCGCATGAGGTGGCCAAAGTACTGGAGTTTCAGCTTCCGCATCATTCCTTCCAAAGAAATCCCAGGGCTGATCTCCTTCAGAATGGACTGGTTGGATCTCCTTGCAGTCCAAGGGACTCTCAAGAGTCTTCTTCAACACCATAGTTCAAAAGCATCAATTCTTCGGTGCTCAGCTTTCTTCATAGTCCATCTCTCACATCCATACATAACCACAGGAAAAACCATAGCCTTGACTAGACAGACCTTAGTTGGCAAAGTAATGTTTCTGCTTTTCAATATGCTATCTAGGTTGGTCATAACTTTTCTTCCAAGGAGTTAAGTGTCTTTTAATTTCATGGCTGCAGTCACCATCTGCAGTAATTTTGGAGCCCCCCAAAATAAAGTCTGTCACTGTTTCCACTGTTTCCCCATCTATTTCCCATGAAGTGATGGGACCAGATGCCATGATCTTAGTTTTCTGAATGCTGAGCTTTAAGCCAACTTTTTTCACTCTCCTCTTTCACTTTCATCAAGAGGCTTTTAGTTCTTCTTCACTTTCTGCCATAAGGGTGGTGTCATCTGCATATCTGAGGTTATTGATATTTCTCCCGGCAACCTTGATTCCAGCTTGTGCTTCTTCCAGCCCAGCGTTTCTCATGATGTACTCTGCATATAAGTTAAATAAGCAGGGTGACAATATACAGCCTTGACATACTCCTTTTCCTATTTGGAACCAGTCTGTTGTTCCATATCCAGTTCTAACTGTTGCTTCCTGACCTGCATACACGTTTCTCAAGAGGCAGGTCAGGTGGTCTGGTATTCCCATCTCTTTCAGAATTTTCCACAGTTTATTGTGATCCACACAGTCAAAGGCTTTGGCATAGTCAATAAAGCAGAAATAGATGTTTTTCTGGAACTCTCTTGCTTTTTCAATGATCCAGCAGATGTTGGCAATTTGATCTCTAGTTCCTCTGTCTTTTCTAAAACCAGCTTGAACATCTGGAAGTTCACGGTTCACGTACTGCTGAAGCCTGGCTTGGAGAATTTTGAGCATTACTTTACTAGCGTGTGAGATGAGTGCAATTGTGTGATAGTTTGAACATTCTTTGGCATTGCCATTCCTTGGGATTGAAATGAAAACTGATCGTTTCCAGTCCTGTGGCCAAAATCTAGTCCTGTGACTAGACTGGTGGTGGCCAAAAGCTGTTCTCCCACTGCTACGTCATAATCACTTAGGAAGCTTAATGTAAAACAGATACTCTAGTTAATGATCATCTATGGCTGTTAATATCACACAAAAAAGGAGACAATCACACACCATGTGTCTCCCATGGAAGAATGTAACACCTATAATAACAAGTATTCTTGCTTCCAAAACAAACAAAAACAAAAATCTGAATCTCATCAAGTCTCTAAATCTATTAATTTACAGAAAATACAAGAGAGAGAGTAACATGTTAAACAGTATTAGATTCAATCAGCAAAATTTAGAAACTGCAGGAAAAACAACCTAGTATCATCCATAAATAAACTGCAAAAAGGAGAGATAAGAAACGTACAGATTAAGAGATTTATTAAATATGTTAACAAATTGCTGATTTAAACAAATTATTTATTTATTTTAATATAAATTTATTTATTTTAATTGGAGGTTAATTACTTTACAATACTGTATTGGTTTTGCCGTACATCAACATGAATCCGCCACGGGTATAGTTTTAAAAAGTGACACAAATCGAGGAGTGTGAACACTGCATATTTTATGATATTAAGAAATTACTGCTATTTTTTTAGATATATTTAAGATACTGATAAAATATGTTTTAAGCCAGATACTTAACCCGAAATATCTTGAAAGATATTTGTATTCTAAAGTGAAAAAGGCAAGTTATAAAGCCATATGAATGGAATAATAACACTTTTGTAAACCTGTTATATGTTGTGGATATATTTAGAGATCATACACATACACAGCAAAGTAATTTTAAGTATAAAAAAACAGTAGTTGTAGCATGGGACGATGTGAAACCATTATTTTTAATTTTTTTCTTAATATACTTTTTTTTTGGCCATGTGGTTTGTGGGATTTTTAGTTCCCCAACTAGGGCTTGAACCTGGGCCTTTGACTCTGAGAACACTGGACCATCACAGGATTTCCTCTTGATATTTATAATTTAAAATCTCAAAAAAAATTTTTAAAACTCATTGTTAAAAAAAAAAAACTCATTGCTGTATTGAGTAAATGTTTTATAAAAAAAATATTTTTAGGTGTGATAATGATTTTGTGGTGAAATTTTAAGAGTCCTTATCTTTAGAGACTGATAATAACATTTTTACAGATAAAATATCTAGAATTTGCTTCATAATGATCAATGATAGGGAAAGTGGGTAGAGATACAGATGAAACAAGATTTTATCTGTATCAAGATGAAACAAGAAACAGGTTTTTCTTAGTATATATCTGAAATCTTCCATTAAAAAAAGTTTAAAAATACAAATTCCCAAGCTCTACTACTGAATATGTTGTATTTAAAAACATTTCTCAAATGATTCTGACACAGTCAACTACTTTATTATAGCTAATATGCTTTTAAATTAATTTTAAAGAATTGTTTTCCATATAATTCAGTTAACTGATATAAGACAATAAAAAATTTGACTGGTCTTTGGCTCTGGTTTCTGAGAAGTAACTTCTAAATTCTTGGGATTTTCCAAGTTACTTACAAGATATTCATGGTGGATCTCTCAGATCATACCTGAGTTTATGCTAAATAAATGACTCAGGATGGTGGCTGGTCAGGCCAGAAATGTGAACCATGTGATTAGGGGGTTGGGGCTTTCAGATAGGTGATATAAGCATGACCTCCAGGGGAAAGGAGAGGAGGGAAGTTAGAGATCAAGTTCAATCACATGGCCTATGATTCACTATGTAATGAAATCACAATAAAAAATCTAGACATCTAAAGTTTAGGTAAGCTTCCCTGGTTGGTGGCTTCCCTGGTGGCTCAGACGGTAAAGCGTCTGCCCGCAATGCGGGAGACCTGGGTTCAATTCCTGGGTCGGGAAGATCCCCTGGAGAAGGAAATGGCAATTCTACTCCAGCATTCTTGCCTGGAAAATCCCATGGACGGAGGAGCCTGATAGACTACACTCCACGGGGTCACAAAGAGTTGGACACGACTGAGCGACTTCACTTTCCCTGGTTGGTAGTCCTATAACAACATGCTGGGAAAGTAACATGTCTTGAGAATGTAGAAGCTTCATGCTTGGGACCATCCCAGACCTCCCCTTGTGTATCTCTTCATTTGGCTGGTCCTGATTTGTATCCTTTATAATAAAACTGTAAGTAGAGCACTTTCCTGAGTTCTGTGAGTCATTCTAGTGAATTATGGAAGCTGAGTGGCCAGTCAGTTCAGTCGCTCAGTCATGTCCAAGTCTTTGACCCCATGGACTGTAGCATGCCAGGCTTCCCTGTCCATCGCCAACTACTGGAGCTTACTCAAACTCATGTGCATTGAGTCGGTGATGCCATCCAACCATCTCATCCTCTGTCGTCCCCTTCTCCTCCCGCCTTCAATCTTTCCCAGCATCAGGGTCTTTTCAAATGAATCAGCTCTTCCCATCAGGTGGCCAAAGTACTGGAGTTTCAGTTTCAACATCAGTCCTTCCAATGAATATTCAGGACTGATCTCCTTTAGGATGGACTGGTTGGATCTCCTTGAAGTCCAAGGGATTCTCAAGAGTCTTCTCCAACACCACAGTTCAAAAGCATCAATTCTTCGGCACTCAGCTTTCTTTATCGTCCAACTCTCATATCCATACATGACTACTGGAAAAACCATAGCTTTGACTAGATGGACCTTTCTTGGCAAAGTAATGTCTCTGCTTTTGAATTTGCTGTCTAGGTTGGTTATAGATTTTCTTCTAAGGAGCAAGTGTCTTTTAATTTCATGGCTGCAGTCACCATCTGCAGTGATTTTGGAGCCCAAAAAAATAAAGTCAGCTACTGTTTCCATTATTTCCCCATCTATCTGCCATGAAGTGATGGGACTGGATGCCATGATCTTAGTTTACTGAACGTTGAGTTTTAAGTCAACTTTTTCACTCTCCACTTTCACTTTCATCAAGAGGCTCTTTAGTTGTTCTTCACTTTCTGCCATAAGGGTGGTGTCATCTGCATATCTGACGTTACTATATTTCTCCCAGCAATCTTGATTCCAGCTTATGCTTCATCCAGCATGGCATTTTGCATAATATACTCTGCATATAAATTAAATAAGCAGGGTGACAATATATAGCCTTGACGTACTCCTTTCCTGATTTGGAACCAGTCTGTTCTTTAATGTCCAGTTCTAACTGTTGCTTCTTGACCTGCATACAGATTTCTCAGGAGGCAGATCAAGTGGTCTGGAATTCTCATTTCTTCAAGAATTTTCCATAGTTTGTTGTGATCCACACAGTCAAAGGCTTTGGCATAGTCAATAAAGCAGAAGTAGATGTTTTTCTGGAACTCTCTTGCTTTTTTCAATAATCCAATGGATGTTGGCAATTTGATCTCTGGTTCCTCTGCCTTTTCTAAATTCAGCTTGAACATTTGGAAGTTCACAGTTCATGTACTGTTGAAGCCTGGCTTGGAGAATTTTGAGCATTATTTTGCTAGAGTGTGAGATGAGTGCAATTGTGCAGTAGTTTGAACATTCTTTGGCATTGCCTTTTTTCGGGGTTGGAATGAAAATTGACCTTTTCCAGTCTTGTGGACACTGCTGAGTTTTCCAAATTTGCGGGTATATTGAGTGCAGCACTTTCACAACATCATCTTTTAGGGTCTGAAATAGCTCAGTTGGAATTCCATCACCTCCACTAGCTCTGTTTGTAGAGATGCTTCCTAAGGCCCACTTGACTTCGTATTCCAGGATGTCATGGTTATCTGGGTCATGAAGATTTTTTTTTGTATAGTTCTTCTGTGTATTCTTGCCACCTCTTCTTAATATCTTCTGCCTCTGTTAGGTCCATACCATTTCCGTCCTTAATTGTGCCTATCTTTGCATGAAATGTTCCTTTGGTATCTCTAATTTTCTTGAAGAGATCTCTAGTCTTTCCCATTCTATTGCCTTCCTCTATTTCTTTGCATTGATCACTGAGGAAGGCTTTCTTATCTCTCCTTGCTATTCTTTGGAATTCTGCATTCAAATGGGTATATCTTTCCTTTTCTCCTTTGCCTTGAGCTTCTCTTTTCTCAGCTAGTTTTAAGGCCTCCCCAGACAACCATTTTGCTTTTTCGCATTTCTTTTTCTTGGGGATGGTCTTGATCACTGCCTCCTGTACAGTGTCACGAACCTCCATCCATAATTCTTCAGGCACTCTGTCTATCAGATCTAATCCCTAGAATCTATTTGTCACTTCCACTGTATAATAGTAAGGGATTTGATTTAGGTCATACCTGAATGGCCTAGTGGTTTTCCCTACTTTCTTCAACTTCAGTCTGAATTTGGCAATAAGGAGTTCATGATCTGAGGCACAGTCAGCTCCCAGTCTTGTTTTTGCTGACTGTATAGAGCTTCTCCATCTTTGGCTGCAAAGAATATAATCAGTCTAATTTTGGTATTGACCATCTGGTAATGTACATGTGTAGAGTCTTCTCTTCTTATGTTGGAAGAGGGTGTTTGCTATGACCAGTGCGTTCTCTTGGCAAAACTCTGTTAGCCTTTGCTCTGCTTCATTTTGTACTCCGAGGCCAAATTTGCCTGTTACTCCAGGTATTTCTTGACTTCCTACTTTTGCATTCCAGTCCCCTATAATGAAAAGGATATCTTTTTTTCGGTGTTAGTCCTAGAAGGTCTTACAGTTCTTTACAGAACCGTTCAACTTTAGCTTCTTCAGCATCACTGGTTGGGGCATAGACTTGGATTACTGTAATATTGAATGGTTTGCTTTGGAAATGAACAGAGAGTGGCCGGTAAGTACCCCCAAATTTGTAACCAGTTGGTCAAAAATTTAAGTGGCCTGGGAACTCTGGAGCTTTGTGGCTGGTGTCTGAAATGAGGTAGTTTGGTGAGGAACTATGCCCTCAACCTGTAATGTTTGGACTAACTCTGGGTATTTAGTGTCAGAATTGCATTGCAATTGGATATTCATTTAAGTTAATAATCCTTCTATTATAAAGAGAAGATCACACGCTCCAGGACTGATGTCAGAATTAAATGAGATAAATTTGAGGCCTGGTACACAGAGATAGAAAGTCAATATTTCATAGAAGAATAAATCTCTGTACACACTTCTTTTTCTATCTCCTTTTTAATAAGATGAACCACAAATTTATTCTATAATTTTTCTATAATATGTATTCAATTCTGCAGAAAAATGCAAACAAAATATTGGTACTATTTACATTTGGTTCTATAAACAAACTTGGGGGGAGAAAGAAAACCTTAAGAATTTTTATACAAATTTATAAAAATTTCAAGAATTTGGTTTTCATCATTTCTGAAAGCTATTTATTTTTTTAAGTCTAAAAGCCACTAAATATAGAGGTTGAAAGAGAAGAGAAAAACACCGACAACAGATTATTTGAATTTCCCTCTTCCCAAATATCTAAAATATCACATATACCATTGTTTTCAGTGTAACCTGTGTAACCTAAAAATTCTGACTTCTCTTCACTAGTCTGAAATAAGTTCAGTAGAGATTGTACTGTTGTTGTTCAGTCACTAAATCGTGTCTTGATTCGTTGCAACCCCATGGACTGCAGCAAGCCAGGCTCCTCTGTCCTCCACTATTTCCCAGAGCTTGCTCAAATTCATGAGATTGTATTTGTAAACTACAAATTCTGTTTTCTTCTTGCATAGTAAGAAGTTTAGTATTTTTATAAAACTCTGCATTTTGTTCCAGATTTTTTAAAAAATTTCTTCCGTATAATATTTTCACTCTACTGTGGATTTTACCAGATGGTAAGCTCCCTGTATTCTTGACATCACATTCACTGGATTCCTAGAACTTTGGGATGGAGCCTTTGCCTGAAATGTTAGGTGCTCCTCTGAACTAAGGTGTCGCTGGTGGTAAAGAAAAGAAAGAAAGAGAGAAAATGAAGTCGCTCAGTTTTGTCTGACTCTCTGCAATCCCATGGACTGTAGCCTACCAGGCTCCTCCATCCATGAAATTTTCCAGAGACAAGAGTAGTACTGGAGTGGGTTGCCATTTCCTTCTCCAGGGGATCTTCCTGACTCAGGAATCAAACCCGAACCTACCTCATAATGCAGGAGACCTAAGAAATGTAGGTTCAATCCCTGGGTCAAGAAGCTCTCCTAGAGAAGTAAATGGCAATTCACTACAGTATTCTTGTCTGGAGAATCCCACGGACAAAGGAGCTTGGTGGGCTATGTCCATAGGGTCGCAAAGAGTCAGACACAACTGAGCACATATCCCTGAACTATTTACTGATAACAAATAAGAATCTCGACCAAATACAGAATGAAGGTCCTTTTCCTTCAGATCCTACGCTGGGAAGTACACAGCATCTAACTTTTGTTTTGGTTGAAATGCAGTTTTTTCCATATTGAATTAGAAACTTGTATACATGTGTGTATCCTACACAGACAGTGATCTACCCTTAGTTCTTCATTTTCATGCATAATTAATTTCCATTCAGAAATGCCAGAATGCGTTTTTGTTCATTTTTATGTAACAGTAGATATGTAAAATTTTATGTCATTTTCATAAATGGAAACTTTATTAGATGTTTTCTCATCAAGTCCTTTCAATTTAATAGAAGGGTAGAGAAACACGTTCTGAAAAAAACTCAAAGTTCTGTTTGGTTATTAGGTTTCTTTACATAAGTAACTCTGGTCAAGCACCTGTACATTATTTTCCCTGATGTCTTTCTGACGCCTATGTTGCAGTTCCAGCTTTTCTTTATATTCAGACTTTTTGGGGACATTTGCACAGTTTTATAGTCAAAAACTTAGATACAATATCATCAAAACTTGATAGTGATTACTCTGTGCAAAGTTTCTGTGTTGTTCACTTACAAGATGTGCCTCATGTCATTTACCACTATAAAAGGCTTTTTGAGTCTCCTTGTTCTTATTTTTTGTGGGCCAGTTTCTACTCTTTTCCCTACATCTCTTATAGAAGTTCTTGATTTCTTGAGTAAATACTTTGTTTTTTTCCTTTTGTTCCATGTAGTATCTTATGTCATCAGTATGAAGAATTTTTACTCCCCGTGATATTTGGTAATCTATTTGAAGGAATAAAATCAGTGATTACTAGTTTTTTCAACTACTAAAAGGAGAAATCTGTACTTTTTCTTTGAAGTTAGGTAACTGAAATCTTTACTGAGAAATTCTTCAACTTACTCTCCCAGAGCTTGTCCTTTTGCAGTTTTTCAGATATAGTGACAGAAGGTAAGTCAGTGTAAAATACTTTTCCCCACTTTTCTGGTTTGTTATCAGTTTTCAGAGAATTCCAAAATGGTTGTTCTTTTTTTCATTTTTGACCTGGACTCCACCCTGGAAATGCGAATTGCTATCGATCTTCATGGCTCTTCAGTCACCTGGCACTCACATGCTGGGTCTGGAGAAGGTGTCACATCCAGCAGCTCTGGAAGCACGGCTCCCCAAGGCCCGATGACTGGCCAGGTGCCTCTCCCCATCCATAGGCCACCAAGTGTTACCCACTTTCTCTTTTTTTTAACATTACTATATACGAATTATATTTTTTCTTGTTCTAATCATATATGCACTATAGAATTTTCAGAGTTGGTTGCAGTGCCTTCTTTTCCATTTCTTAATGTAAGTTTTCTTCTTTTTTTTTTAATGTAAGTTTTCTACATAAAATTACCCATAGCATCCAGTGAAGACAGATGCAACAGTGAGAGCAGGAGTTTTGCTGGTGAGAATGACAGGTAAAAGATGAAGGTATTATTTTAGAATAAAAGGCTTTGGTGAGGTAGATGTAATGGACAAAGAGGCAACAAGATACGGGGCCACTGTGATGAGAAGATGCTAGGGTAGAAGAGAGGCAGCCTGAGGAAAAGAATATGCCAGAAACTGAAGTGGAAGGCACTTGTTTTGCTTTTTGTCCAAGGACCTGGTGATGTCACTATACCCATCACCATGAGAAAAAAACACTCTCTGTCCCTTACGAACCAGGGTGAGCAGGAACAGGAAAGGTAATTTTCTGTGGTTCCCAGGGGAAGAATAAGCAGCAGGTAGGTCACCCTGTGGCCCTGACTCCTGGGGCTAGATGGGTTAGAAGGGATGCTTGCTGATCTGCAGAACCTGCTGTTGTTCTGCCACTCAGCCCTCACGTCTTTGTTCTTCCTCCAAGCTTCCCTTTCCCATCCAGATTACCTGTTGTTGGTGGAAATTACTGGCACTTTGTTCAAACCGTTCATCTTTGGTCTCCACAGTTTTCCCCAACTTCTGCAGTACCTGGGAATATAAATCAGAGAGGTCCACACTGTTATAGTCAAGTCTCTCTTATCTGTTGGCCTCATTTGACCCTGGCTTCTGAGTCTCAGATTCAACTAAAGGGAGTACATATATTAGCCCAACAGAATTAGAAATACAGCATGTTGCTGAAAAGTCAATTATGTTTTATGGTTCTTCTCAATTTGAGGTATTCAGCAATGTGCTAGAGTATATATAAAGCCCAGAATAAATAAGGTGTGAAATTGTTATTTAGAGTGGTTTTCTGTGGGGATGGGGGGAGACTATTATATTAAAATAAGGATTAATTAGAAGAATGCAAATGTGCATGGCTAAAAACATGAGCTTTGAAGACATTTTTTCATATGGGACACCCTCTTCCAGCCATAGCAGCAGATTCCTTTAGATAGATAAAGTCAGAGAGGTGGGTAGGAGACTCTTTTCTCTGAAGACCCTTGTAGGAAAACCGAGAAGCTCTGATATTATGCATTTGAAACCTAGCTAGAGGTGAATGCTATCGATAGCTACCTCCTCTCCTCTAGGACCCAGAGAACCAGGCATCATAGTGGTCTCAGTAATGATGCAAAGGACACAGAAATGAGAAAGATACAGTTTCTCTTCTCCTAGAGGACACTCATTTATAACAAGTAAGAAAGCCCTGACTCTTCTACCTGTAACCCCCAGTTTGGAAAGAGGCACCACTATTCCCCAGGCCCAAGTCAGAATCAAGAGCTTCCCTCAACTGCTTCTCTCTCACTTCCTTCATGGAATCCCTCACCATGTCCACCTCTGGAAACCATCCCGTGTTTTCTAGTCTCACTGCCATGGCTTTAGTCCAGGGCCTCATTGTTTTTTTTGGCCTGTGACAATAGGCCTATCTTGTTGCTGCTTAAAACCTTCTAATGATTCTCCATTCATCTGCTCAACAAATGTTTTAGTGAAATGTCCATTATATATTTACAAGTTATAGTTGTACTCTAGCATATGGGTCTCTAGGATCTGACCCTTCATTAAGCCTCAGCTCTCACTATTCCTTTCTCCTACAGGTCTCTCTCTCACTCATGTTTTTAGTTTTCTAATAAGCCGTACTGTTCTTGTTGTAGATGCTATTCCCTCTTTCTGGAATGTTCTTTCTTACCTTATCATCAGGCAACTATCTAAAATGACCAAATTCATACTCTATGTTCTTTGTGACACTTAATCATATCTATTGCATCTCATTAATCAAGGTAAATCAGTCCCTCCTAAGCACTTAGAACTTCTGCACCTGTATACATTTCTATTACTGTTGTTCTTTTTTTGTCACGCTGTGTGGCTTGTGGGATCTTAGTTTCCCAACCAGGGATCGAACCCAAGCTCCTTTCAGTGGAAGCATGGAGACTTAACTTGCCTGCTGATTTGCAGAACCTGCTGTTGTTCTACCATTCAGCCCTCATGCCTTCTTTCTTTCTACAAGCTTCCCTTTCCCACCCTCCAGACTACCTGTTGTTTATGGAAGTTATTGGCACTCTGTTCAAACCGTTCATCTTTGGTTGTCAGTTTTCCCTGGATCACTAGGGAATTCCTCTCTTACTGTTTTGTTATTTGCATTTATCTTTGTCTCTTTTTAAACTGTGAGCTCCTTGAGGATTGGACACTTGCCTTACTTGTTTATATTTCTCAGTATGTAGCAAATAGATACTTCATACTTACAACAGGAAGGAGAGTGAGACTGATACAGGAGGGGACCAAAAGGTAGGGCCTTGAATTTAAGATTTTGCTAGACTGGAATAAAGTAAAAAGGGTGAGGGTAGAAAGAGGATTTCAGGCGAAGACAACATCAGCAAAGTAACAGAAGTGTGCAGATTCACAGTAGTTTTCATGAAATGGTTCAGCATGACTGGTTTAGAGTGTGTTACAAGGAGTGATGTGTAAGGAAACTAGAGATTGGAGTCTCATTGTGAAGAACTCTGAATCATATGAAGGAGTGCCCAGGTCTTGGGTGTGAGGCCAGCTCTATGCAGGCTCTGACTCAGGTGTCTCCATTCTTAATCCTGGGGTTCTGGAGCTTTCTCTATGGCAGTTAAGACCAAGGTCTCTGGAGCCGAACTGAAATATGCCCGTATCTTGGCTTTTCTACTTACTGGCTATAAGCCTTTGGGCAAATCACTTAAATTCTAGAGCCTCAGTTTGTAGAACTCCCTTTCCTCCATTAAGATAATAATACCTCCTGAAGTTGTTGGGAGAATTAAATGATATTATACACATAAACTGCTTTCACAGTGGTGCCCTATGGTGAGCAGTTAATACAAATCCACTATCATCGTACTGAGTTCCACTCTATTCCCTATAAATACCTGTCTTTACTTCCTTTTCAGGGCAGCCATCTGTGTTTGTGTCTTTGTTCTGCCTCACTTAACACAGGGCCCTGGGTGTGCAGAGTCACTCATCTTCCCAAGCTCCACCCTCTCCCCTCAGCCAAACACTGTCCTCTACCAGAAAGTTGCAAAACCACCTTGCTTAGTGGTAATCACAGGTCTCACTTCCTTCCTGCCAGCCCTCCCTTCCTCTGCCTGGGGCTTGGTTCTTGGCGGGGAGGGGGGTGGAGGCTGAAAGGAGAGAGGAGTCGATTCAGTCTAGAGTCTATGTGACAGGCCTAGGAGCAGACCAACATCCCCAAACCTCAAAAGGCTCAGGGCAAAAGAGCTTGGAGGGTGTGGGAGTGTGTTTGTTGAAGGAATACGCCCACCTTCAATTCTGAAACTGAAAAGACGAGCATGATCACCATGAAAACATAACCCAGTGTCTTGGGGCCAAAGTATCTGTTGTCTTAAGCAATAGGGCCGTGTCTCAGGGCACTTAAACTATGCTGTAGATGTTCCTCCTCAACGTGAGTTCCTTGAGGAAGGGTGATGTATGGTGCTCCAAAAATGTCTGTTGAAAGAATTAATAATTTTACCTTTGGGTCACTTACTAATGAAAGACCATATAATGCTAATCCCTAAAGTCCTGCACTGAGAATTCTGCCCCAATTTGCCTGGCCTAGCAGCTAAGAAGTTGGAATACAGATATTTAAGGAGAAAAGACCAGGGACAAGAAAAAAAGTAAATGTGGCAAAATGTTAACACTTGGTGAAATAGGTGAAGAATATTGCAATGTTCATTCACCTATTTTACCTTTTATGTAAGTTGAGTTACAGGTATAAAGCTTAAAAAAAAAAAAAAAGCCACTGCAGACATGTTTGGTAGCTGTAGTTCCTCACTATGACCCCTCCCTATAATCATTTATTATATTTTAGTTAATTCTGTCAATTGGAGTAATCTGAAGAGGCCTTGGACATTAGATATTATGGAATCCTTATTGTCAAGATATATTCTAAAGTAGGCTCTCCTTTATCCCCTCATATATTTTCTAGCTTTTTCTCCCACCAATCCCTGAGCTCCAGCTCAGCAGCATTTCTCCCTAGTTTGCCTAAAAGGATTTCCAGATTCTATGCTTTGCTCATGTTGGCATTCCTCAGCTGGAATGCTCTCTCACCACTTGCCTGAGGAACTATTAATCAGACATAATTCCTATCTCAATTCAGCCTTCACTACAAAACCCTGTTCTGTTCTCAAGTCTTCTGAATTCCCATGGATTTATCTCTCAGGTCACTTATTTTAATTAAAACAAAAACAAAAACACCTAGATTGTAAGCTTCTAGCAGGCAAGAATGCTTCTTACTCAACTCATCTCTAAGTTCCAGAGATGAGTTGTCCAGCCCATATCGTGGACAAAGGGATTTTTCTGTAAATATTGCTGACTGAACCCTCACAAGTTGCCTGAAAGTCAACAGAGAAAAAGACCAACAGAGGAGTGGTAAACAGTGAATGCCCTTTCTCAGGGGAGATGTGAGAGGCCTGCCACAGAGAAATCACCAACAGATGGTGAAAGCATCCGTGTGAAATGTGAAGATGTGGCATACTGTAAAAACACAGTAAAGCCAGACTCATCTTGAATCTGAGAAGGAACTGGAAAATAAAACAAGACGATGCTTCATCGCCACCAGTTTAACAGTCACCAGACCTTCACTCGCAGCTTTACTCCTGCAAGAACATCAGCAGGAAGTGGGCCAGCACAGCAGGAAGTGGGGAGACACAGATGTTAGAGTGGTTTTTCAGGAACCTTATAGAGAGCAGCCTGAGATCGGGATCCTAAGGCAGGACACCTGAGTTTCAGTGATAATTCTGCCACTTGCCAATCTCTTTTGAGCCTTATTTCCTCATTTCTAAATTTGGGATACTAACACAAAGCTTAAAGCGTTGAAAAGATGAAGTGAGATCATATCACGAGAATGTGGGCTCCGTAAAGGGAGAGATCATGGCCTTCTTATATTCCTGTGCTTTGTCTAGAGCAGGCACTTGATATTTGACACATTAGTTGTTACATATTACAGTCAACCACATATAGTAAAATTGCAGTGTCCCAGGGAATCCTTTCTTTTGACTGTAAATTTCTCCGTCTTTATTTTGCCTTCAGTAACTTCCCAAGACTCAAAAACTCTGACAGGCTGAGCTGAACTCTTTCTCCTAACCCAGGTCATTTCCATCCTATCCAGACAACACCCACTGCCTCTAGGGTACCAGCTGTACTGCTTGAAGTTCAATGTCTGCTTGCCTTTGTGTCTAAATCTGGGTTCAGAGTATCTCCTTGTTTTCTGCAACAGCCTGGGACTTTCTCAGGGCAGATTCAAGTTTGTTTCTCTCTCTGCCTTCTAGGGGCTCAGATTAAGAACAGGGTGTATCTGGGCAGTTGGGAAATATTTGACTCTGAGGTTCAAGGAGCCCTCTCCCCTTCTCACTTCAGTGTCCTTACCAAATTGAGTCTCCAAATCACTGAACATCAACTGCATTTTACAGATGCAGAATCTGAAGCCTAGAGCAGAGCTGTTATTTACCTGAGGCTTCAAGTTCATGCTTTTAAAAAAGAGAGAGAAATTTTAACCAAGGGCATAGTGATGGGGCTTCCTAGGTGGCACTACTGGTAAAGAACACACCTGCCAATGCAGGAGACCTAAGAGATGCAAGTTCGATCCCTGGATCAGGAAGACCGGCTGGAGGAGGGCATGGAACCCACTCCAGTATTCTTGCCTGGAGAATCCCAGAGGAGTCTGGCAGGCTACGTCCATAGGGTAGTAAAGACATGACTAAAGTGGCTTAGCACGCATGCATACATAATATTGATAGGTTGGATGATGACAGAAGGTGAGAGAAGGAGGTAAAACATAACTATTGTCCACAAATATTTGGCCTTTGGCGATTTCTTTTTGTTTTTCCATCCCATAAGAGTAACCAGCCTTCTCTTCTCTAGTACCTCCTTTTCCTCCACAATGACTTCTAACTAGACCTTTCCATAGGCTTCGTAACCTTTGGAGAGATTGAAACCATGATCAAGGTGAAGTTAGGTTAAGGTGAAGTAACAAAATCTAGCCACACAAAAATCTTTCCCTTTTCCTCTGCTCTTTAACATGACCCAGCTTCCTCAGACAAAGACAGGGGAAACATACACACATATTCCCCCTACCCTTCCATTGTGAGCCTCTTAAAGATAAAGACTAAATCTATATTCCATCAATTCTCCATTAATAATCCCACTTTGGAGAGCTGGTTGCCTTTAATCTTCCCAGCACCCAAGCTAGTGCTCTGCTTTTATTTAAATTCTTAAGCATATGGTGTTCATTCAAATGCTTCTAAGACCATGAAGTCTTAGAAAACCAAGATTCTCACTCAGGTTCTGGTTATCTCTCTCCTTCCCATTCTCCTTCTAGCCTATTCATTTCTCCTTACCATCTTACCTATCAGGGTGTTGATGGGTGGAGAGCAGGGATTCAGATCAGAAGCAAAGAAAATATTCTGGACATATAGAAACAAAAATGCCAGTGAAATGTGTGGAGAAATGGTCACACCATCTAGGTAAGTGGGCAAGGTACAGATAGACAGACAGTCTACCTCGAGGGAGCCCTGCTGTGCTTAGTCACTCAGTCTCAATCCTGTCGGACTCTTTGCGACCCCATGGACTGCAGCCCGCCAGGCTCCTCTGTCCATGGGGATTTTCCAGGCAAGAATATTGGAGTGGGTTGCCATGCCCTCCCTCCAGGGGATCTTCCCAACCCAGGTCTCCCGCACAGCAGGGGGATTCTTTACCGTCTGAGCCATCAGGGAAGCCCAACGGAGCAGGGCCACTCAAAGCTAATTCAGGACACAGTGCAAAAAACGGTGCTCCTTGCGCACCCCGAACCAAGTACTCTCCAACGCCAAACGGAGGCACAGGAAGCAGATATGAGTTTCTGCTTATGTCAGCTAAAGCAATAGCCTGCGACCAGGCCGGGTCAGGCATGGAGAGAATCCGTCAGAATTACTCTAGTCCTCGTGGACTCCAGGTCCCACCTAACGGGTGGTACTCGTTGCCAGCCCAGCTGGTGAGTGCTGTCTTATGTGGGAAATGACCCTCTTTGAACCTCCAGTTTCATCATCTGTGAAAAATACCACTCTCGCTGGGTGGCGAGGACAAAATTTGCTACAGAGCAGTCACCAACGTTTAGTTCCTTTCTTTTCCCTTTTCTCGGTCAGCTTGGGCGTTGTTTAGGTTCCAAGAGAGACAGACGGTGGGAACTGTCTCTCAGCTTCCCCCATCCCTGTCCAAGACGGGCGAGGCTCTCTCCCTTCTCTCATATCTGCTGTTTTCATGGGAACCCCTGCTCGCCTTTCCCGAGGTCAGCCTTTGTGTCCAGCCAGGTCTCCCGCCCCGAGCACCCCGCACACCCTGCGGCCGCGCCGGGCCTCAGCCTCGGCTCCCAGCCTCCTACCTTCTCTTGGGCTCTGCTGAACTTCTTCTGCACCTGCTTGGCGAAGAGGCCGGCAGCGCCGCCCGCCCGGCCCTCGGCCATCCTGCCAACTCCCCCGGGGGCGGCCTGCCCTGGCCCGGCGCCCTGTGGTTTTCTCGAGGCCCCCAGAGGAGGAAGTGCGTTCCCGTCATGCCTCGCATCCGGCCAGGCGGGCCTCGCGCAGGTCACCCCGCCCCGTTGCCGCCTGGGAATCACCCAGGACCGCCTGAGGCCCTGGGCCCCGCGGATGCAGCCGGAAACATGCGCAACACAGGCCCAGGGCTGTGGCCTAGCCCACGCGAGGCCCAGCTGGCCGCTCCCCTGCGCTCTCCCTGGAGGCCCAGGGCGTGGGCGAGGGGCCCGCGGACACTTGTGGGGCTCAGGCTTGTTGGGTCTGTTCCCAGGAGGCCGGAGACGCAGGTCTGCCTTCCGGCGGTGCTTCCTCCCGGCCAGCTTCAAACCCTCTACCCCTGAGGTAGAGGAACACCAGCCGCAAAGAGTTTTCAAATCTGGGCCAAGACAATGTTCCCTGAGAGCTAACCAGCTGTAACGATCAGCAGGGGAAAATAACCGGAACAGGAGGATAGAAATTTTTGTTATTTCCACTCAGTGAGAGTGTTGAATGGGGTGTTTATGGATAAGTGTGCAGGAGCAGCGTACTCCAGTATTCTTGCCTGGGAAATCCCATGGACAGAGGAGCCTGGTGGGATACGGTTCATGGAGAGACAGAGACAGGACTTAGTGACTAAACAACAACTGGATGACCACATAAAATGGACTTTCTGCTTCAGGGTGGAGTTTTTAAAGATGGAAGCCCTCTACTGGAGAGGTTGGCTCTGTCAACCGGGCCAAAAAAAAAGCACAATCTAAAAGTTGAGAATTATGTTTTATTTAGCAGACAAAACTGAGGACTTAAGCCTGGGACGCAGCCTCTCAGCTCTGAGAAACTGCTCAGAAGAGGTAAGGGAAGAGCCAACAGGTAATCATCAAAAGATTATAGTTAATTAAAGAAAACCAAGTATCTCAAGTTAAGGACCCACTCCAGTGTTCTTGCGTGGAGAATCCCAGGGATGACGGAGCCTGGTGGGCTGCCATCTATAGGGTCGCACAGAGTCGGACACGACTGAAGCAACTTAGCAAGTTAAGGAATTTGGTACTTTTCTATTTGGGGGATGATGCACAAGTCTGGGCTCACTGAAATCATTCCTTGGATATGTACCTCAACTATGTGGAGCCAGTATCCTGCACTTTCTCATTCCGAGTCTCTTCAGGGTACAACAATGCGTGGTGGCTGCAGTGGCTGATGGCCTGAGGGCCAGCATCCTATCTCTCTCCTGAGCTCTCGGGGCTCACCATGGAGAGGATGGGGCTGTAATGTGATGACTTGATGGCTGCAACATCCTTTGTTTACTGATATGTCAGGCAACATTTTTTCACTCATGACTCTGAACCTAAACTGGTAGGAGGGGTAGGTTGAGCAGAGGACAGGACTCCAAATCTGGACTTGAAAGAGAGGAGCAGCTGAGCTAGAAGTAGAAATGAAGATGCTTAGAAAGGGAGAGGACCTTATAGAAAAAAGGCCAAAGAGTTGGATATGGAAGCCTGTGCTGGGCATGGGGAGCAAATTTTTCTAGCTGGAGGAACTAGTATAGTGTACTAGATGGAGGCAGAAAATACATTGTGTAAATTGGGATGGGACTGCTGAGATTATAACAGTTGCTTCTCTAGGTCGGTTTCCAAATGGAAGTTGCTTCCTGACCTGATTGAGAAGATAGCTGGAAATTAGGACACTAGGTTTGGAGGAACCATTTACTCAAGGATTTTGCAAGTAAAATTCCCCAAAAGGAGGAAAGGAGGTCAAGATAAACTTCCTAAGGACTGGGGAAGGAAGCTGAACGCCTGAGACAAAATCAGAAGGCCTTCTTTGCTATCATTTTCCAGATCACTCCCCCAAACAGCCATATTGCACTCAGAATCAACCATGTGACAGGCATTGCTGGGTGATGGGAAGCCAAGAATGAATGTTTTAAAAGTGATTCTTGACTTAAAAATGCTTAAAGTCTGGAAGTGGAGATAGGTTGTGAATCAGATGATTTTAGAGATGGATACAAAAATTTCGGGTAATAGGTCATTAGGGTTTATTCTGTTATAATGCTAGCTGTGGGGATGATCTAGAAGGGGCACAGTGAAGAAATGGAAGGACAAAGTGGGGGGAAGTGGGAGGACAATGGTGCTGTGGGAGCACTGAGAGAGAGATGGTGATCACCACAGATGTGTCAGTAGCAGAAGGAGGCCAATACCTGGGTCATTCTCTGGAATTCACAGCATCCTCAGTAATGCAGCCCAGCCACTGCTTCCTAAAAAACCCTCTTCAGTGCCAAACCCTTGGGAACTGAAATTGATAGTCACCAAATCATGAAGTATTAGAGCAGGACAAATCTTTGGAAAGTACCTAGGTTGGGAATCGGAGTAACAGAAAGGGTGACTTGCCCAAGGTTATCCAGTTCCTCTGGCAGGCTACAGTGCATAGCGTCGCACAGAGTCAGACACAACTGAAGCGACTTGGCACAAGCACACACACCCAGTTTGTTGGTAGTAGAAAAGAGATGGGAATACAGGTGTCCTGTCAAGCCCAGCTTCTTTTAAAAAAAAATATTTAAGTAATTGATTTATCTGGCTGCAAGAGGTCTTAGTTGTGGCATGCAGGATCTTTTAGTTGCTGCATGGGAACTCTTTTTTCTTTTTCATGTGAACTCTTGTTAATAGTGGTATGTGGGATCTAGTTCCCTGACCAGAGACTGAACCCAGGCCCCCTGCATTGGGAGCATAACGTCTTAGCCACTGGACCACCAGGGAAATCCCTTGCCCAGCTTCTTTTGCTGTACAAACTGTTCTAGAAGACTCTGCTGACCAAAGTAGCCTATAAATTGTGAGACCAGTCTTGGACAGTTTCCTCTAATGTAATGTTAACTCTCCAGATCCCTCTTGTCTGATCCTCAGCAGTTGCTATGAAAAACTGTTTCTGATCCCCTTAGCTTTCTCCTTTCAGTTCCCTCTTCGCTTTATCATACGCCACTCTTAACAGACTGAGCCCTGGCCAGGATAGGGAAGATTTATCAGCTTCCCAGTTCTGTGTTTTTTATAGAACCCCGGATCCAGTTGCCTGTTTTAGTCCAACCTTGAAGTGCTGACTCATACATAGCTTGAGGCCCCATATTCTTTTCCCCTCAATCCTTTCCTTTCTTTGTTCCGCATCTTCTTTTCTCATTTTTTCAGTTCTTTCCTCTCTATCTCCTTTCTGATTTGTCACTTTCACTGTCTGCTGGCACCTGACCTACCACCTAATCTTATACTCCTATCTCTAATGTATCCCCACAGTTGCCATGACTCAGAACTTTGGGGTGAGCCCTGTTCTAGGCACTGACGGGAGAACCAAAAGAAGGCTGAGCCCCCAATCTACCTGGGAGAGTCAGGGCACATTTTGTCATTCTGGAACATTTTTAAAGCCCTCTGTGCCTCTGAATATAGCAAATATGTGTGGGAGAAGGGGCAGACAGGCAGATTAACAGATGGGTAGATCCTTCAATTGGCTTAGTTTGTGAACTGACAGGGATGGCAGCAAATGGAAGAACCAGCCCAGAAATCTGGTGAAATCCAACTCAGGCCCTATAACTGCCTTTCCCCTAGAAGGCTTAATTACAAATAAAAAGACACAGGGTATTACATATATTCGATTTTATTTGCTTTTCCACATCTGGCTCAATAGTCTCTTAGACTGGTTTTTTCCTTGATGGCCTCAAGTTCTGCTGTCAATCCCAGAACCATCTTGGGAATACCACTGGACTCAGGAAGATGTTCAGTTGCTGGCAATGGCCTGAAGGAAAAACCGGTTATATCCAGTCAGCAACTTCTGCTCACCTCCTTTCTTTTTTCTTCAGGGCTCCTAGTTGAGTATGGCCCTGTACTGGGTTTATGGGGAGTTGTGAGGGTGGGAGGCAGGAAGAAGTTTTTAACTGGTCCAGGACAATTCAATGCTATAAGCACATACTCAGAACATAGTGGCAGACCTTGAACTGGTTGTAAGTCAAGGTTCATGCCACAAGACTCCAGAATGTGTTTGGAGGCTGGAGGGCACAGGTGGGATGGTGTGAGGCTCCACCACCAGGTCAGTGTAGGTACATTCTCACCTAGCCCTCAACCATTGTTTAAGGTGGTAAAACCTCTTGCCAAATGGTAGAGCAAATTCTCATGATGCCCTTAGAAAGAACTGGTGGGGGAGAATGTTAGTGCGTATTCCCTTGCCTGGAGTGTGCAGGCCTTTCTGAAGCCATTTTCCCCTTGGCCTTGACTTGGACAGCCCTGATAGGCACCTGGTTCAGGTCTGCTGTTGCCACCACCTTACTCTAAGTAGTAAACAAGATGGTGAAGCCTGCTTAGTAGGTATGTGAAGAGGAACTCAGGATGGCAACACTATCAGGGGAAAGTTCACTAGAGGGGAAGGGAAAGGGGTAAATAACTATTTGAAGGCGATGAGGAAGATGATGGCTTCTCCTGCCCAACTTTTGCTCCCCACCCCAGTCAATGCGTGAATCTCCAGGTGACTGTATTTCATCCCATCATTTGAGAGGACTCACATTATTTATCCAAGAGATGTAAGCAGAGACCCGGGTGAAGACTGTGGGCTTCTTGGAGACATTACAGCCCAGGCTGGATACAAAGCTGGTCACACCGTGGACAGCATACTGGCCATTCACCAAGCAGTGAAGGGGGCCTCCAGAATCACCCTGTGGGGAAGAGAAGCAGAGTCCTAAAACTCCAGATCTTTGGATCTTTGGGCCTTTGTTTCTGCTTACACCCTATCCACCCACATCTCTGTTTATAAATCCCGTACTGTATAAAAGCTCCAGTTGAAATCCCTACTTCCTTCGCATCCCCACTTTCTAAACAATTATAGTACTTCTTCCTTTCTTCTGCAGCCCATATGTCATGTTCTGCCTTGTGTTTTGGTTTCATAATTTGTTTCTAACTCCCACGCTTATCTGTGAGCTTCTTGAGACAGGAACTACATCTTGCTGATATTTTCCACTCTACAATGCTAGCCTAGAACTTTGAATGTCTTAAGTTCAATAGCTATTACTGACTTAAATTGAACCTACGGTAGGGGAAATAGGGTGTTCTAATGATTTATCTACCCCCAGCATTCAGACCAATGGGTCTAATTGTTCAGCATTTAGATAACAGGGTAGGTAGTCAAAACATGTTAAGCTAAACTGAGGTAAGGAGAAGAGAAAGTGATGTATTGGGTAGTGGTTACTTGCTTGGGCTCAGAATCAGGAGAATCTGAGTTTACAGATTATGACCTTGATACTCTTTTTCTTACTCAGTTCCCAGATGTCAGTTCTGTGATTCTAGACGTAAAATTGGAAGCTATTTCATTGAAGAATCTGACCAGCACAAGAGGGAAGACTTTGAGGTACTATCATTAGAAGTCCTCCAATGAACCGGCCTAGCCAGATCACCTGACAAAGCAGTTCCCTATAGATGAACCCCATCTATGGCCAGAGGTACCTATCAGCTTGCCACTGTCCTACTCTGAAATAAGAGCAGATGGTCAGGGATGACCAAACATCTGAAGAAAGTGTTAGTTGCTCAGTCGTGTCTGACTCTTTGCGACCCCATGGACTGTAGCCCTCCAGGCTCCTCTGTTCATGAGATTCTTCAGGCAAGAATACTGGAGTGGGTTGCCATTTCCTTCTCCAGGGGATCTTCCCGACCCAGGCATTGAACCCGGGTCTCCTGCATTGCAGGCAGACTCTTTACCATCTGAGTCACCAGGGAAGAAAGCCTCAATATAAAAATAAAGATCCTGAGTGAAGTAAGTCAGACACAGAAAGACAAATATCATATGATATCACTTATATGTGGACTCTAGAACAGAAGTAGAGTCACAGATGTAGAAAACAAACTTATGATTATCAGGGGAGAGAGAAATGGGCGGGGAGGGAAAAATAGGGAGATTGGGATTGACGTGTATACAGTACTATATGTAAAACAGGTAATTAATAAGAACCTACTGTACAGCACAGGGAACTTCTATTCAATATTCTGTAATGGCCCATGTGGGAAAAGAATGAAAAAAAAAGTGAATATATGTATAACTGATTCTACTTTGTGTATACCTAAAACTCACACAACATTGTATATTACCTATACTCCAATAAAATTTTTTTTTAAAAATTTAAAAAATAAAGATCAAAATAAAGAGAAAGAAATAAACAAAAAATGAAGACAACCAAGATTATGCAGGGAGAAGACTATAAACAATAAAACTATATAAGTATTATATCCATGATATAAGAAGAGCAAGCTATTAGAGCATTCAGAAAACAAAAAGCCTTTGGAAACATGAATATGATAGTAGAAATGAAATATTAGGCTAGGAGATAAAGTAGACAAACTATATAGAGAGAAAATAAGAAAATAGGAGACCCAGTTTAGGAGGTGGATTGTGAGTAACAGGAATTCTAGAAACAAAAAATGAAAACGGAGGGGAGGAAATCATCAATAAATAAACATTTTCAGAACCAAAGGTCTGGAGTTTCCAGGATGAAAAAACTCACTAACTATCCCTCAAAATGAATGCAAATAGACCCATACCAAGACACAGAACACTAGGTCAAGAGAAGATAAAATAGGTCAGTTATAAATTAGTGGAGAGTTTAAGGCTGAACTGGTGATGAGTTGAGTATGTTGTTAGTTGTTGTTTGGTCAATAAGTCTCATCCAACTCTTTGTGACCCCATGGACTGCAGCACTCCAGACTTCCCTGTCCTTCACTATCTCCCAAAGTTTGCTCAAACTCATGTCAATTGAGTTAGTGATGCCATCCAACCATCTCATCCTCTGTCGTCTCCTTCTCCTTCTGCCCTCAGTCTTTCCCAGCATCAGGGTCTTTTCCATTGAGTCAGCTCTTCTCATCAGGTGGCCAGAGTATAGGAGTTTCAGCTTCAGCATCAGTCCTTCCAGTGAATATTCAGGGTTGGTTTCCTTTAGGACTGACTGGTTTGATCTCTTTGCTGTCCAAGGGACTCTCAAGTCTTCTCCAGCACCACAATTCAAAAGCATCATTTCTTTGGTGCTCAGCCTTCTTTATTGTCCAATTTTCACATCTGTGTGACTACGGCAAAAGCCACAGCTTTGACAATATGGACCTTTGTCAGCAAAGTAATGCCTCTGCTTTTTAATATGCCATCTAGGTTTGTCAGAGCTTTTCTTCCAAGGAGCAAGCGTCTTTTGATTTCATGGCTGCAGTTACCGTCTACAGTGATTTTTAAGCACAAGAAAATAAAAACTGCCAGTTTCCATTTTCTCCCCATCTATTTGCCATGAGTATATATTATGCAAATTTTAAAAGACAATTATTAACTCTAGGGAAAACAAAATTATTCAGGGAATAGCATTTTACATAATTATAATAAATACTAAATGTTAATTTAACTGAAATTATTTTGGGATCTTGGGGTGGGGATCAGAAAAATTCATGCTTGAAGGGCAAGTATAAATGTGTAAAGGAAGAGAAGTTCCATATCTTGCATTATGCCTGAAGTGAAAAATTAAGTAGCAATATAAGTATATGCTTTTAGAGAGCTGGAGGTAGACATAAAAGAAATCAACTCAAGAGTTAAAAGTAGTCCCCTCTAGGGAGGGAGAACTTGTAGAAGAAACACATGACTGTTCTTTCCCACTATCAAGCCTCAGAGTTTTATTTGCCACCTTAAACAAGGTAATCATTCAATGAAAAAAAAAAAAAAAGAAGAACTAGGGAAAGAGACCAAAAGTTCAAATTGGGGCTAATTTTTTTTTTTTAAGGAAGTAGCTGTACCCCACCCTCACTATGTTTGGGAAAAGAAGATGGTTATTCTTTTTATAAAAAGAAAGATGTATATTCCTTTAGGTTATTGTACTCAATACAAAACAGTTTAAATATCTTCCACCTAAATTCTTATAGGGATTTGAGAGTATTTCTAAACTAGAGGAATGGAAGGTAATTGAATTGTGTACCGTATTACTGTCTTATGCTAATTGACCTGAAAAGAAACAAAAGCTCTGTAGTGAAGGAGGATATGGCTGAGGATTTTAGGGCAGAAGGAAGAGCTGGGAGAGAGCTCAATGGGAGTGGTTGGATTGCCGTGAGAGGCGTTTAGTGAATCCCCTCTGAGGAGATTGGCTGGGGACACAGAAATCTGAAAGCCCCAAAACCAAGACACAGTATTTGGGAAGTTCCAGTGGGAAGAGACTGTGGAGACACAACGGCCTCAGAGACTGATTTGCAGTGTCAGCCAGAAGGAAAGTACTCTAGTTTTTCAGAGTTCAAGACTTTGAGAGCAAACAGGGGAAAGTGAATTAAACTCAGAAAGGTTAAACCTTAAGAGGTTATTGGTGAGGCTGGCTGGTGAGGAACTGGAAGAATTTGACTTATGTGTTTGTCTTCATTGATTTATTTATTCATTTGGCTGCACTGGGTCTTAGTTGTGACATGTGGAATCTAGTTCTCTGACCAAGGATCGAACCCAGAGCCCCCTGTATTCAGAGCGCTGAGCCTTAGCCACTAAACCACCAGGGAAGTCCCACATCTTTTTTTTACCCTAACTTGCAGGTAGGGTTCCCAGGATACAGGACTTTTAGATGTGGACAAAAAAAAATGTTGCCTGCTGTGTCAGTACATGAAGTGTTGCCTGCTATTCTGGGAAACAATGAATGTTGCCCACTATCAAACCACCTGCCCCTGCAGCCACTCTCCACATCCTGAAGGGATTTCAAGATGGAGAAAAATGATACTGACCCTAGATAGTTACAATGAATATCAAAGGGCTGGTTTCTGTGAGCCCAGACTCTTGCATCTTCCCAGACAGGGAAAAGCACTGAAACCATTCACTTGAGATGTCTGTTTCTTGTTATTAGCAGTAATCTTTGATGGCTAACTGTTTTTTTTTTTTTCCCCAGCAAAAATTCTAACATCCCCTGGCTCCTTCCTTACCTCTTTGAAACTGTTCCTCTGAGCTGTCTGAAAGGGTGTCTTCCAGGCTATAGTCCTCAGTAGGTTCATCGACCAAAACAAAACTCTTAACTTGTAAGTTGTGTAGTTTCGGGCTTTTTTTCAGCTGACCTTGGGGAAGTCCTGGGAAAACTGGGATGAGTTGGTCACCTTACTTTCATAGTACTAAGTGCTCACCAAAAAAACCTTTAATTTTTGATTCTACTATTTCAGCCAGCCTACCAGTCTCCTTCTGGCTTCTCTTCCTCCTCCACCCAGCTTAGAGCTTGCATTTGATCTGAAATACTTTTATGTTTCAATAATGCATGAAAACCCAGCCCTGAACTAATCCATTGCCTACAACTAGATCCTTGAATGGAGTGAATAATTTACCCATATGATTATTGCATGGTCTCTAACCTCAGCCTGTCAGCAACATCATGGAGGCCAGTCTTTCTCCATTCATCTTAATCCAAATCCATCCAACCCTTTTACCCCTTCATTTTTCCACATTTGACTCCTAGTTCATGAGTAAATAGAAGCAATTACAGAACACCCACCAAATTTCAGCTACTCAGCCTGCACATTATTTCATATCCACGCATGTTTCTGTGTCCCTCTTCTATTCAAAGCCAGCTCCACCTGTGTTCTTGGTTCATCTCTTCCTTCCCCTCTGGGATCTTGCTGTGCTGTGCTGTGCTTAGTCGCTCAGTCATGTCCGACTCTTTGCAACTCCATGGACTGTAGCCCTCCAGGCTCCTCTGTCCATGGGGATTCTCTAGACAAGAATACTAGAGTGGGTTGCCATGCCCTCCTCCAGGGTATCTTCCCAGCCCAGGGATCGAATCCCTGTCTCCTGCATTGTAGGCAGATTCTTTATCAGCTGAGCTACCCCTGGGGGAGCCCCTGGGGTCTTGCATCATCCATTTATTCCCTCTCTCTGACTCTACAGGATCCTTTCCTCTCTGCCCAGAAATACACTCAATTTTCTTCAATCTTAAAAGATGCACCCGCTCCATGACTTTCATCCTCCTGAAAGCCACCAGACTTTTAAATTCCTCTTTCATCCAAGATTCTTGAAAGAGTATTCTATGTTTCTTGCTATTTCTTAGTGCCTCTTCATGCCTTACCTTTCAATCAAGCTTCCGTCCTCATCACTCCACTGAAACTGTTCTGGCCGTAGTTACCAGTGATCTGTCAACTGCCAAAGAAGCTACTTTCAGTTATGCTCTGTGGCTCCTGGCTTCACTGTAGGCTATGTGATGACCTGTCAGTATTTCCTGAGAGTTTGTAAACCTCTTATTACTATGGTTTTCTCTTACTTCTTAGATCCTTACGGATCCTTTGTCCTCCACCTAGCCCTGAAGCACTCAAATATTCCTGTTATCACAGTTCTTCCCCAACTCACTGTTTAATTTTTTTTTTCCCTCATTCTACCACTTTTCCCTGAGGGAAGTGGGGAGTAGAGGGTGGGAGAGTTTGAGGAATCTCATTTCCTGTTGAGCTTATCTCTAGCCCAGTTTTCTCTTCCAGGCTCTACTTTCTTTATATCTGGTTTCTTACCAGTTAAACTATAGCTGAATGTCCCACTGAGATCTCAGACTCAATTTGTCCAGAACCATATTCATCACTTTCCCTCCCAAATCCTAGAAATCTTGTCTCATTGGACGCTGCAAACCCCTCCCCCAAATCACTTAACTGAGATGCCTGGAAGTCACTCCTGATCCTCCACCTCCCTCCTTTCCACTGCGCTAACTTGGACCCTCAGATTTCTTGCCTAGATAATTGAAACAGTCTCCTAAGCAGTCTCCCTGCTAATTTTTCCCTCTTCAAATACATGCTTACCTTGTCATCAGAGAGTGCTTTTAAAAGGCAAATCTCCTCATGCTGTTCTCTTGTTTAAAACTCTTGAAGGGTTTCCCAGTGTCTAAGATAAAGTGCATGTCCCAAGCATGCTATTTGAATGAAGGCCCAAGTCCTGTGGACTTCCCTGGTGGCTCAGACGGTAAAGCGTCTGTCTACAGTGCAGGAGACCTGGGTTCAATCCCTGGGGTTGGGAAGACCCCCTGGAGAAGGAAATGGCAATCCACTCCAGTACTATTGCCTGGAAAATCCCATGGACAGAGGAGCGTGGTAGGCTACAGTCCATGGGGTCGCAGAGTTGGACACAACTGAGTGACTTCACTTTCACTTTCTTTCACTTTCCAAGTCCTGTGGCTCCTACCTGTCTCTAGTGTCATCTCCTGACATTCCCTAGAATGGTAATAGTTTAAGTTGTAGCCCAGAGGTCAGCACATTTTTTTTGTAAAGAGCCAAAAAGTAAGTATCTCAGGCTTTGCAGGTCCTACAGTCTCTCTCCCAACTGTTCAACCCCATGAATGCAGCCATAAACAATGTCATGAACAAGTATAACTGCATTCCAAGGAAACCTTCTTTTTAAAACAAACATTGAAATTTTATATTTTTCATGTGTCATAACATATTCTTCCTTTTTAAATTTTTTCCCAACCATTAAAAAAAAATATAAAAAACATTCTTAGCTCACAGGCCACACAAAAAACAGAGGCAGCAAGTTAGGTGCTGGAGACTGTGAGCCCTGACCGCTGCTCTAGCTCTAGGGAATGCCTTATAATTCTGTGTGTTCTAGGTTCTTAGCCTATGTCTCTCTTCAGGTTCTCTCTCTCTGAATATTTTTTCCTCTTTTTTCTTGCCTGGCTTTCTGTTTAACCTTCATGACTCACTATGAACTCTAGCTTCTCGGGGAAGGCAAGTCTTTTCTGACACCAACAGGTAGAGAGGGGAGTATCTGGTTTTTGGATTCCTGTATCACCTTTAGGCATGTCTTTATTATAACACTTAGCCACACTGTAGACGTTCTGTCCTATGTCTCTCCATTCCTCCACTAGATTGTGTTTATATTCATCTTTGTATCTTTAGTATTTTTAATACAGATGAATCAAACACAGTGCCTAGCATTTAGCAGATAATCAAGAACTTTTATTGGACTGCAGTACCAAATCTGTAAGATGGTGTATTGCTGATTGATCTTGTGTAAATAGAAGATGATTCATACATATATATAATTTTATAATAGTTTATATATATTCTATTATAAAGCTATTTAGTGTACTTTCCCCTACCGTATTCACCTGTATATATATTGCTATCAATACTACTGGGTCAAAAGGGTGGTGGTAGAGGAGCTATAAGAAAAATTAGGGGACTTCCCTGGTGGTCCAATGGCTAAGACTCTGCACTCCCAATATAGGGGGCCTGGGTTTGATCCCTGGTCAGGGAACTAGATCCCACATACTGCAACTGGGAGTTCACACGCCACAACTAAAGATCCCAGACAGAAGATCTCACGTGTTACAACTAAGACCTGGTTCAGTCAAATAAATAAACAGAATATTAAAAAAAAAAGAAAGAAAGAAAAATTGGGGTTGATGGGAGGGAAGCTACCTTATACACAGTCACAACCACCAATCCAGGCCTAGCCCTACTGCAGCCATTAAAAATCTAAGGCACAAATAACTTCTAAAGAACACTCACATATACCAACACAAATGTTAGGCCACATGCAAACTTTTGAGGTGGGGGCATCAGGCAGGCAAGATGAATTTTAAGGTTCCTTTCAACTTTGAGATTCCTGGAATACAGACTTACCAGCACAGAATAATTCTCATCCAGACACTAGACTAGAAAGTTGAGTCTCTATATATGGGTGGGAGTAGGTATGGAATAGGAGGTGAGGAAAAGGTAGGGGGTGAGAGGCAGAGAGGAGAGGGAGCTGGGGTGAGACTTCTGACACTCTGAGCCTGTGTTCACCTGGCATCCAGCACGAACTCCGTCTCCTCCAGCGCACACCATGGTGGTCTTCACAGTGGAGCCCCAGTAGGAGGAGCTGGAGCAGGTGGCGTAGTCCACGGAGGGCAGGTAAGCCTGCTGCAGGGTCTGGGCCAGCTGCCCATTGGCTGAACAGCACACACAACTTTAGAGGTCAGCCCCAGATGCTGTGCAGGGAAAACCTTCCACACCTGGCCAAACTTTCCCAAGCTCTCATGAAAGCTGAAGTCAGGGTAAGCTCCTTTTCTCTGCCATGTCATAGACTGTCCTCTTGTTTCTCTTTAGGTGAAAGGTACAGGCACCTTTCTTGACTAGTAGTCCCATATTCCAAACCACTAACTCATGACTACTTTAGTTAAGTAACTGCTAAGTTGGTTCAGTCGTGTCCGACTCTGTGCAACCCCATAGACGGCAGCCCACCAGGCCCCGCAGTCCCTGGGATTCTCTAGGCAAGAACACTGGAGTGGGTTGCCATTTCCTCCTCCAATGCATGAAAGTGAAAAGTGAAAGTGAAGTCGCTCAGTCGTGTCCGACTCTTAGCGACCCCATGGACTGCAGCCTATCAGGCTCCTCCGTCCATGGGATTTTCCAGGCAAGAGTACTGGAATGGGGTGCCACTAGAATGGTCTTTTTGTTAATAACTCATCTGTCTGTCCTGCTTCCTTACACCATAAACCCCATGGAGTAGAACTGGAACTGTGTAGCCTTCTTTCCATTTCTTAAGAGCTTAGTGCAGTTTTCCTTTATCTGATTTTTTTTTTTTCTTTTTGGATCCTTACAACAACACTTTCATGTTATATACAGATCGGGAGATTGAACCACAATGACATTAAGTGAACCGAGAGCAAAGCTGGCTTAGAAGCATGTCTGTCTCAGCCCCAGGTTTTCCCACTAGACTGTTGCTCACAGCAAGACCTCGCCTCTCCTGCAGAGCTCAGATCCTGCCCAGTGGCTCTCAGCCTTCTGCACCAGGCCTGCTGTCTCTACCCTTGTTAACCATCTCTGCTCATAGCCCCTCCCACCTTTCTGTGTCATCCAGTGACTTTCCCTTCTAGTAATCCTCCCTGATTGACCAGAAGAGGGCTGAGGCCGCCCCTGCCTTGACTTCTTTGGACCTGCAACCACCCCTGGCTCTTTCGCTCCAACCCACAGCCCAGTGATTTGTCTATGGGGGTAGCATGATGCTGTAGTGACCACCAAAGTGGGAGCCAAAATACCTGCGTTCTGGCCCCAGCTAACCAGGTACTAACTAGTCACTAACTAGTCATGTGATCTGGAACAGTCTTTACTTTCTTTGGGCCTCAGTTTCCTCGTATATAAAATGAGAGGCTAGTAAAAAATACTCTCTGAGATAAGGCCTTATTTTTTTTGTTGCTAAGAGTCTGTGAATCTCTGAATTGACTGTTGCATGGCTTGTTCTTAGGTTGATTTCACGCACCAGTTATTTTATCTCTGGTGGTTCCTCTGGTTCCTGGCCTCCGGCTCTGAACACTTAGGACCACAAAACTAGGGCTGCAGAAGCTCAGCCAGCTAATCAGTATCCATGTGGGGGATGGATGGTGCCAGTGCAGGCAACTTACTCTTAGTCCTGCCCCAGCCTGTGATGTAGCAGGGCGTGTTGTTAGCCAGGATGGTTCCCGACTGTGGCAGAACACCCAGCTGGACATAGCTGTTGAGGGTAGCACTCTGGGCCAGGCGCAGCACGGCGATGTCGTAACTGTGGGTGGAAAGGAGACTGCTTGCTGGCGGGACCGGAACTTCCTTCAGCTCAGCATAGGGACAAGCCCTCCCTAAGCCTTGTATCCCCACAGGATCGGAAACCAGTGACTTCGAAGAAGGAGGGGACTCGCCAAGCTTCAAACTTGAGGAATTGCGCATTTGGAGTCTAGGGTATTCTGTGTGTAACAGCAGCCCCTGCTGGTTAGGTCTTGGCATGGTCGCTAGTTCTTATTTGCAGCCCCGGGGAGTGAAGCTTAGAAAAGAGTGGAGGGCTGTGATCTTGGTAGTGGAGAAGAGTTCTCAAATGAGAAAGACATAAAATGCTTTGCAGATGTACCCCAGTTACTGGAGCCCATCCCCACTCCCACACTCTCTAGACTGGCCACCCTTTTAACTACTTCCTTTCCAAAAGTTTACAGCTTAGTCTTGCAGAAGTTTTCTTACTGTAAGATTCATTTTTAGGAAGTCCGTTTTTGCTAATGGTGGTGGTATAGTGGCTAAGTCGTGTCTGACTCTCACGACCCCATGGACTGTAGCTTGCCAGGCTCCTCTGTCCATGGGATTCTCCAGGCAAGAATACTGGAGTGGGTTGCCATTTCCTCCTCCAGGGGATCTTCGTTACCTGGGATGGAACCCAGGTTTCCTGCATTGCAGGCAGATTTTTTACCAACTGAGCTACAAGGAAAGCCCTTTGCTAATGGAGTCTATGCCATAAAATGAATAATAAATAACAATAGAAACAGGAACATTAAACTCTGCAGAGAAGGAGCTTCAGGGGATCCAATAATGCAGACCAGCCCAGATCAAACAAATCCCAAAGACCTTGAAATGTTCTCAAGTCCTAGTGTGTGCTCAGTCATGTCCAACTCTTTGCAACCCCATGGACTGTAGCTCATCAGGCTCCTCTGTCCATGGGATTTTCCAGGCAAGAATACTGGAGTGGGTTGCCATTTCCTCTTCCAGGGGATCTTGCTGACCCAGGGATCGAACCCACATCTCCTGTGTCTCCTGTATTGCAGGCAGATTCTTTACCACTTGAGACATTGGGAAAGCCTGCCAACATCTTAATTCTCAAAGTCCTCCTGGATGAATGTGAAGGAAGCCCAGACCCTGTGGCTGGGCAGCCAGCCCTCCACCTCCCAGCCCCGGGCCAGCGCCACCTTGCCCTACCCTGCAGCCACGTTGTTGCTGTTCCAGGATGGATGCACCACGATCTTCTGCACGCTGATGTACTGCTCGGTGCCATCATTCTGGCTCAGGTTGTGGTCTCCCAGCACCACACGGAAGGTCATTTGGCTGAAGGGAGAGAGGGAACCCCTGAATGAGCCTTTTCTTTCTCCTCTCAGAGAAAAGTTGGTAAGGCATCTTCCATCTCATTTTTAGGACAGGAACTCATCTTTTCTGGCCCCGGCAGAAGGAATATGGAAGACCCTGGGAGATGAAGAAATAACCAGCCCTCTCATCCCCAAGTTGCTAACTTGTGGAAGTGACAAAAAATACCATCAGCTTCATTTCCCCAATATACTAAGTTAAACATCAGAGGCTGAATATCTCATAAGTTGGGAGAAGTGTGGTGGGCATAAATGAAAGACTGTCTCTCAGACCACAGGGGGATGTTGAGAGGTACATAAGCTTCTAGACCAAGAGTTCTTAAAACATGGTCCCTGGACCAGCAGCACCAGAACTTGGAAACTTGCTAGAAATGCCGATTATCAGGACTCAGCCTGGAGTTCTCTATCAGAAACTCTACTGGGTGGGGCCCAGCAATCTGTGCCTTGTAGGTGATTCTGATATATGCTCAAATTTAAGAACCATTGCTCAAGATAAAATATGAAAAAACGGTTACCGATCAGGCATTGACTAGGTACTTAAATATTTATCTACTTAATCCTCACAATAATTCTACAAAGTAGGTATTATTACCCCGTTTTCAAGATAAGAGAGTAAGAGCTTAGGGAGCTAAGTAAGCCATTCAAGTTCACTTAGCTAGAAGAAGGTGGGACTGGATTTGAACATGAACTTGTCTGATGCCAGGCTTTGAAAAGTGCATAGTTTGTAGTTTTCATCTCACTACCTCCCTACAGTCCCCCAAACACCTTCTTAAGTCTTGTCCTGAGTGCTCCAGGATACATATTCCTCTAGAAGGACCAGACTCTTCTCCTCCCAGGAGCTCAGAAAAGCTGGTTTGTTTTTCTCACCTATCCACACAGTGAGCCGCTGTCATCACCCACTTCTGTTTGATGAGGGTGCCTCCACAGGTGTGATACCAGGAACTTCCAGACTTGTACTGGAGGGAAATCTAGATGGGGAGAGAAGAAAAGAGGGATAGGTTGGTGTTTTTTAAAAAAACTTCGTCCCAAACCAAGATCTCCTTAAATTCCTGCCGTCCCTCAAAATATCCGCCAACTATCTGGGCTACACATACAGTGCATTTGGCATCGTTACACTAGGTTGTTGCAAAGGGCCAAGAACCCAGGTCCTTCTACCTCCATTGCCTCTTGGGAAGGAAATGTAGCCATGGAATTGCTCCATCACCTAATTCACAAGCCGAGGTCCCCAGAACTCCCCTCCAGTGTTTTCAAGATACACCCTGGCCCTTCATTCAGCAGATGCTTAGAAATGCCACTGGAACATTCGTTTTAATCAGTTCACGCCCCCTCCTTCGGTGGCTCTTATCACACAATAACTCTACTCCTGAAAATGGAGACTCAAACTTTTGTAAATTGGGTTTAATTCAGAATTAATTGCAGTGATTCCTCTCAAAGTATGGCTATTCACCAGTCAATTTGCCAGTTTTACACAATTAGAATTGCTTAAATCAAAGCAGAGCCCTATTTTGAAAGTGGAAACTCTTTAAATAGCCACATGAACAACGTGCTTTATTTGGGGGCAGGGTGTGTTCAAATGTGACACACACTGCATGGAGAGGGCTGTGTGTGTGTGTGTGTGAAAGTGTGTTGCATCTATGTGAGTCTGGCATACAGTCTTGCTAGTGTGGTCCAAGTGGTATCGCTGGGAGTGTACATGAGGTTTGTGTTTGTGTGTGTGCCTGGGAAAGTGAGTGTGGTTGGTGTTTTTGCATTTAGAGAAAAACTCCTTTTGCATTTAGAAAAACACTCCTAAGCCTGTTCCCATTCATCTTCAACATCTAGAATCCAAGCAGCTGGAGAACTTCCTGTAGATAAGGATATGCACACATATGCATAAGAGTGTGTGTCAGGGCACAAGCAACTCTTATTTCATTGGCAGTCTGGGGCTGTGAAGGAACACCCACCTGAGAGGGCCAAGAATTCTTTGAGACCGCAGTCCCTCCAACTACCCGGGCGTTGGTTTCTGGAAAGTCCTGGGTGCTGTGTCCTTTGTGGAGCAGAAGAAAAGTGAGTGATGACTAAGCGTGGGGTCAGCTCAGGGTGGGAGGGCGGGTGGCAGTTGTGCTTTGTCTGCAAACTCACAGTTCCTCCTAGCAAATGAGGGGCCCAGCTGTGAGTTTTCTGGGTCCCTTTTGAAAGCAGGGAAGTCCAAGTGCCTTCTGCTTCCCCTACGTGTCCCCAGAACTCTGGCCCATTTCACACAGCCGCCAGGACCCAGTGGTCTCAGCCTCGCTCAGGGTCTCTACCCCTCGCCTCGCCCCCACCTGCCCACACACAGAGCTTTAGCTGGATTCCCCAGGGGGCGGGGACAGCAGTACACATGCCATGAGGCACCTGCTGAGGATGTCTTCCTGTCATCAGGGATGATGGGGAAGCTGGGGCCTGGAAGAGGCTCCTCTCTGCTTCAGGAACCTGTCAGCCAAGGGTTCCTGACATTTTCTATCACGAGCTCCAGGAGAGTAAAGTTTTTGCTAGACACACAGGCAGAGTCTCCTGCCTGCCCCAGGATAAGACCTGGGCTTAGTGAAAGCTTTCGGACCCTCCTGCTCTATCTCCCTCCCTACAGATCTCCGGCCAGATGATCCACTTACCATAAAGGACGAGAGAGGTGAACACCAGCAAGCGCAGCATGTTGCCAGCGAGTAGACCACTGCCCCCTTGCCATGAACCAAGCCCTCTTTATACTCCTTTTATCAGCAGCTTTGCTGACCTTCTTCCTGCCAACTGGCAGGGCTGTGGGTGAAAGGCAGGGAAAATCACAGGTGACATGGAAACACAAATGAAAAGATTTCTTTTCAGGTAAACTAATTTATCTATGATCAAAGACAGAACAAGGCCAGGGCTGAGTTAATCATCTCCTTTCAGTTGAAAAGCATCCAACAAACTCTTTACCAGAAATAAGATGGAAAGACAGGACTGGCTTTTCCTTTGGGGTGCTCCCCTCCTAACCTGCCACTGCCTCACTGCCCTCTGGGGCACTGTAAGTGCAGAGACCTACCCCGGGCACCAGAAGGTGGAGGCAAACAGGGCTGGAGGGTCAGCAGAAAGAAGGAAGAGACAGCAGCATCTCCCTGCCCAAAGAAGGAGATGGGTCATTCCCCCAGGACACAGACAGAGGCATAAATGCAGGGAGACAAAAGCAGAGTAGATGCAGTGGAGAGAATTATTATTTTTTCAAGAACAAGGTATACTTCCAAATGTTTATTACTCTTTTTTTTTTTTTAAAGGTGTGATTATGGTGGTGATGGTATCAAATTGCTAATGGTATTTATAAAGGTGTGACTGTGGTGGTGATGGTATCAAATTGCTAATGGTATTTAGTTTCCATTGGGTGTATTTTACTTTATGCATTTATTTTTCTCTCTGGCTGCCCCTTGGCATATGGAACTTTCTCAGCCAGTGATGGAATCTGTGCCTGCTCCAGTGGAGCAAGGCGTCTTAACCACTGGACCACCAGGGAAGTTCAGTGGAGAGACTTCTGATGGAGGATGGCATTAGGAAGCAGGTTAGGGGAAACTCATATGGATAGCAGATGAAATAACTCTCAGAGAAGGAGAGTATGGGGTGGGTGAGAAGAGAGAGCCTTCAGGATAGGAAGCTAGTCTTCCAGCTATGAGGGTGGAGGGCAGAGGATTGGGAGTTTCGGGGCAGGTGTATCCTGCAGGAGATGAGAGGCTCTGCCCATCAGAGTCAGGAGAGGAAGAAGGAGGGAGGTGCAGAGTGCCTGGTGGTGGGTGGCAAACTCTGGGTTGGGAGGTAGGTCCCTGAATGAGCACTGTGGGTGGAGCTGTGATTTAGGCAGAGAGAAGCCAGGAATGGTGCCACAGTGATGTGGCACAGAGGAAGCCACAATGGTGTGATCACTCACCTAGAGCCAGACATCCTGGAATGTGAAGTCAGGTGGGCCTTAGGAAGCATCACTACGAACAAAGCTAGTGGAGATGATGGAATTCCAGTTGAGCTATTTCAAACTCTAAAAGATGATGCTGTGAAAGTGCTGCACTCAATATGCCAGCAAATTTGGAAAACTCAGTAGCAGCCACAAGACTGAGAAAGGTCAGTTTTCATTCCAATCCCAAGGAACGGCAATGCCAAAGAATGTTCAAACTATCGCACAATTGCACTCATCTCACACACTAGCAAAGTAATGCTCAAAATTCTCCAAGCCAGCCTTCAACAGTACATGAACCGTGAACTTCCAGATGTTCAAGCTGGATTTAGAAAAGGCAGAGGAACCAGAGATCAAATTGCCAACATCCGTTGGATCATCGAAAAAGCAAGAGAGTTCCAGAAAAACATCTACTTCTGCTTTATTGACTATGCCAAAGCCTTTGACTGTGTGGATCACAACAAACTGTGGAAAATTCTTCAAGAGATGGGAATACCAGACCACCTGACCTGCCTCCTGAGAAATCTGTATGCAGGTCAGGAAGGAACAGTTAGAACTGGACATGGAACAACAGACTGATTCCAAATCGGGAAAGGAGTACGTCAAGGCTGTATATTGTCACCCTGCTTATTTAACTTATATGCAGAGTACATCATGTGAAATCCTGGGCTGGATGAAGCACAAGCTGGAATCAAGATTGCCAGGAGAAACATCAATAACCTCAGATACGCAGATGACACCACCGTTATGGCAGAAATCAAAGAAGAACTAAAGAGCCTCTTGATGAAAGTGAAAGAGGAGAGTGAAAAAGTTGGTTTAAAACTCAACATTCAGAAAACTAAGATCATGGCATCTGGTCCCATAACTTTGTGGCAGATAGATGGGTAAACAATGGAAACAGTGAGAGACTTTATTTTTGGGGGCTCCAAAATCACTGCAGCCATGAAATTAAAAGACACTTGCTCCTTGGAAGAAAAGCTATGACAAACCTAGACAGCATATTAAAAAGCAGAGACATTACTTTGCCAACAAAGGTCCGTCTAGTCAAGGCTTTGGTTTTTCCAGTAGTCAGGTATGGATGTGAGAGTTGGACCATAAAGAAAGCTGAGTGCTGAAGAATTGATGCTTTTGAACTGTGGTGTTGGGAGAAGACTCTTCAGAGTCCCTTGGACTGCAAGGAGATCCGACCAGCCCATCCTAAAGGAAATCAGTCCTGAATATTCATTGGAAGGACTGATGCTGAAGCTGAAACCCCATTACTTTGGCCACCTGATGCAAAGAGCTGACTCATTTGAAAAGACCCTGATGCTGGGAAAGATTGAAGGTGGGAGGAGAAGGGGATGACAGAGGATGAGATGGCTGGATGGTATCACTGACTCAATGGACCTGAGTTTGAGCAAGCTCCGAAAGTTGGTGATGGACAGGGAAGTCTGTTGTGCTGCAGTCCATGGGGTTGCAAAGAGTCGGACACGACTGAGAGATTGAACTGAACTGAACTGAACTGAAGCCAGGAAGGGGAGGGGGGATTGCACTAAGGGCTGCCTCTCCAGCCCGATCCCCCAGGATTCTAACCTAAAGCAGACTTGGACCCGGGGAAGAGGGCTGAGATGGCTGGGGAACCCTGCCCTCTTTTGTCATTCTCCTTCCACCTCCATGCCTCCTCTGGAGAGTAGGGAGATGGCTCTAGCCTCAGGATGAGGAGTCTAAGAGGAGGCTCGAGCCTCCTGAAGGTTACAAACTCCAAAGTGAGCCTTTGAGGGCAGGGTCAACATCACATCCATCTTTGTATTCTTTGGGAAAGCCTAATATGTATTTGTTTAAAGACTAGACTGTTGAGCATTGCACTTAATACCCTCAATACTGTTGCCTAATCTCACACTGAGCCTCATCTCTCACGCTGGTCAGACTCTTCATCCTGATTCTGAGGGTGAAGTGTGGAGGAAGGCTTGGCTTTCATTCTGAGGCTCTGCATTTTTTTCTGAGCAATGCTAGTTCCTTTTGAAATAAACAGAGCCACATAAATACATGTATAAAGATGTGGGTTCTAGTAAGTGCTGTACTTAGTTGCTCAGTCGTGTCCAACTCTTTGTGACCCCATGGACTGTAGCCCACCAGGTTCCTCTGTCCATAGGGATTCTCCAGATAAGAATACTGGTGTGGATTGCCATGCCCTCCTCCAGGGGATCTTCCCAACCCAGAGATCGAACCCAGGTCTCCTGCACTGCAGGCAGATTCTTTACCATCTGAGCCCATCAAGGAAGCCTGGGGTCTAGTACAGTTGTCACCAAATTTTGTGTAGTTTGTCATAAAATTTGTCACAAAATTGTGGAAAACCTAAATATTCATCAATAGAGGAAGATTAGATAAATTGGGTTTAATTATATTAAGGAATACTATCCAACTTTTACAAAGAATGAGTTAGGGACTTGCTGGTGGTCCAGTGTCTAAGACTCCATGCTCCCAGTGGAGAGGGCCTGGGCTTGATCCCTGGTTGGGGAACTAGATCCCACATGCCACAACTAAAGATCCTGCATGCTGCAAGGAAGATGGCAGATCCGTTGTGCTACAACTAAGACCCAGCACAGCCAAATAAATAAATATTTTTAAAAATGAAATAAAAAGAGTGAGTTAGACTTAAATGACATGATATGAAAAAATGCCCTTGGTATATATTAAATGAAGATAACAAGTTTCAAACAATATGGTACTCTGTGTGCGTGTATATTCATTGTTGTTGTTGTTTTTTGCCAAGTTGTATCCTACTGTTTGCAACCCCATGGAATGCAGCACACCAGGCTCCTTTGTCCTTCACTGTCTCCCAGGGCTTGCTCAAATTCATGTCCATTGAGTTGGTGATGTTATCTAACCATCTCATCCTCTGCTGCCCCCTTCTCCTTTTTAAAATACATACATATATTATTTATATATATTTGTTTTATATAGCGGGCTTCCTTGGTGTCTCAGATGGTGAAGAATCTGCCTGCAATGCAAGAGATCCAGGTTCAATCCCTGGGTTAGGAGGAGCCCTGGAGAAAAGGAATGGCTACCCACATATATATTTATAAATATATATATATATATATATATATATATATATAAAACAGGGTACAGAAGGTTTATACCTAGAAATTATTTAATTAATTTTTATAGAAAATATTACTTCTAGACAATGAATCAATAGGTATGGGAGCACTGTGATGATCTATTTCCCTCTTTTGTGTGTGTACTTTTTTTGGCTGTACACCTTGGCTTGCGAGATCTCAGTTCCCTGACCAGGGATTGATCCCCAGCCATGACAGTGAAAGCCTGGAATCCTAACCAGTAGACCACCAGGGATCTCCCCAGTTTCACTTTTAAAACACATTTTTCTGTGTTATTTGACTTATCTACAGTATTATTATTATTTTTGACTGCTCCTGGCAGCCTGCCAGATCTTAGTTCCCCAACCAGGTATCAAACCCATGTCCCCTGCATTGGAAGCTTGGAATCTTAACCATTGGACTACCAGGGAAGTCCCTTATTTTTGTAATTAAAACTAAGAAATATATTCTAGGACACTTATTCATTTTTGACAATGGCACACATTCTCTTCAAGTGGGAAATAGATCCCTAGAAGGGACCAGCCACTCAGTGCTAAGGTGAGAGGTTTCTGCAGCCAGGGGACAGTAGCACAGCACTAACCAGCATCAAGATTTTAAGCAGGATTTACGGTTTTAGTTTAGCCCTGAGAATGGCACTTTTGCCAACAAAGGTCCGTCTAGTCAAGGCTATGGTTTTTCCATTGGTCATGTATGGATGTGAGAGTTGGACTGTGAAGAAAGCTGAGCGCCGAAGAATTGATGCTTTTGAACTGTAGTGTTGGAGAAGACTCTTAAGAGTCCCTTGGACTGCAAGGAGATCCAACCAGTCCATCCTAAAGGAGATCAGTCCTGGGTGTTCATTGGAAGGACTGATGTTGAAGCTGAAACTCCAATAATTTGGCCACCTGATGCAGAGAGCTGACTCATTTGAAAAGACCCGGGACGACAGAGGATGAGATGGTTGGATGGCATCACCGACTCACTGGACATGAGTTTGGGTGAACTCTGGGAGTTGGTGATGGACAGGGAGGCCTGGCATGCTGCAGTTCAGTCCATGGGGTTGCAAAGAGTCAGACACGACTGGGAGACTGAACTGAACTGAAAATGGTCAGGGGGTGGATTTTAATAACACAGATGTGGGGAGAGGTCAAGGCCAGCCTGGGCTAAGGGCAGGCCACGACTCTGGTTTCTGAGCCCTTCCACCACCCCATTAGCTCCTTTCTCTCTTCTTGAGCACCTCTCTTCCTTGGTCCTCCCTTCACCCCCAAACCTGCTGCATCTCTCACTCCTGTGGGTTATCCTTAGCTGACTGCTCCTGGGTGAGGCTCTCCTGCTGTGGGGTTGGGGTGAGGAAACTGAGTGCTATGACAGGGCACCTTGGTTGGGCATGCATCATAAGATGGGGCTGCAGAGCTGCTGGCCGATGCTATAGAGAATATGAAGGATATCAAGATAAACGGCAGACAATCAGTGCCTGATAAATGTCTGGATGCTTAATGCAACCGAGAGTAGGGCTAAGATTGGAGTTAAGGACTAAGACTCCCTAGAGCTTACCAAACTTATTAGCATGGCGGTCAAACTCTTCTCAGTGGGGACCCCACCCATTGTCCTACACAGCTGACTCCCCCAGTAAACGCAGCAGGCACAGTGCCCGAGGCCCGTAATACTTCTTAGGCCCGCAAACGTGTCTCAGTCTCTACAATCACTCTGGACTATGTTCATCTTAATACCAATGCAGTTGTAAGAAATATAATTTAATATTTTTTAATGATGGCTCAAGTGCCTAGGGCTCATGAAAGCCAAAGTGTGATCCTGACCTTCTGGCTTCTACCATCCACTGCGCCCTCACCCTGAGGTCTTCCTGGTTTCTGCATCCACTTGTACTGCTGTCCCTCTGCGACTTTTCTGACACGTGAGATCTTTCCTTACTGAGCTCTTCCTACCTGAGGATTCATCCTTTGAGGTCTAAGGTCAAATGTGAAGCCTCTTTGTGAGGCTTCCTTGATTTCCCTAAAGGAAAGGAACTGTTCTAACTCACCTAGTCCAGCTCTGAAAATCTCTAGTTTTGGTATGACTTGTTCACAGCGTTTTTCCCAGCTCGAGTGGGAGTTCCACAGGGGGAAGCCTCATATGTCCTCATGTCTGCCCATGCTTGACACAGTTGTGTAGGCCAGATTGAAACCTAGAGGATTTCTAGAGACAAGAGACAGTGGCTGAGAGAACTTTTCAGATGTGCGTGGTTCTTCACAACTCGAAGCAGCAGATCCTCCAAACAGATCAGCTAAGGGACAAGCCAGAAGAAGAGGAACCCAATGCCAGCTTCCTTCACCCATGCCATAAAACCTTTATTTCCATTGGGATCTATGTGCCATTCTCTTCTCTTGCTGGGAAAGAACTTTCCCCTTTCCCGGCTGCTGGCCACTCTTCTTTCTCTTTGGCTGGGCTACCCCATGGGACCTAGACTTCCTGAGTGGGAAGGAGAGGCAGCTGTGGTCCCATGGCACCCTCATGTGGTGATCCCCAAGATGACAGCTCGCTACTCAAAGTAGGAATCCCTCCTGGAAGCAATGAGTCCTCTTTCAGGCAGCTGGGGTTCTCTACTTCAGGCAAAGCGGCCATGTGTGGTGGGGTCCAACTTGCTTGGAGAAGAGCCGAGGTGCACAGCAGGCCTGCTCCACGTGGGGAGTTCACGCGAGAACAGCAGACCGGGCCAGTCACAAAGCCATGCTCCAGGCTACCCGTGAGCCCTGCTTCCTCAGACCTCCCAGGGATTCTGTTAGCCTTATCTGGGTCCTAGCCTCTGGGTTGCCATTACCTCCTTGTGTGGCCTAGGGCAAGTAACTTCTCTTATCTGGCTTTGGTTTCATAATATGAAAATGATAGGCTTGGATTAAAACAAGGATTTTTAAATTGTGCTTGCAGACCTTTGGAAAATCAGGGTCTGGTGGGCACTGCCCTCATCCCGCCTTCATTTTCATCCATGGCTAATTTCTTTGGAACTACATTATACGAGGAGCATTGAAAAAAAGTCTCTGGGACCTAAACCTGAGAAATCACCAGCTAGCTCCACAAGGTTTCTTTCAAAATGGACATCACAGGATTCCCAAATGTGGTCTCCCTCATGGTTACCTGGCTCCACTGTTCTAGGCTTTATGGAGACCAGTCAGCCAGAAAGGATCAGACTGGAGTGAAAAAAGAGTGGAGAGATGATGGCTAGTTGCTTAGTGTTCTCGTGGTGGGAGGAGCCTGGGTTCAAGGTTCACATTTGAGCCTCAGTTTCAGCTCCAGCCACGCACCAGCTGTGGAATACAGACCAGCTCCTTTACTTCTCTCTGCCTCAGTTTTCTTGTCTATAAAATGGGCACGGTGATTCCTGTCTTTCTCACAGGACTGTTGTGTACCTGTCAAGCACTGTCAAGGTGCTTCAGGTAAAAACAGCAAGGAAGACTTAGACCTCCAATTCCTCTGATAGACTCTATAGTTCAGTGGAAGCTGCAGGTGTCCTAGATGACCAGGGATCCAGGATGTGGCTGCAGAGGCGCTTTCCTTGAGTTTGGCATTGCTGCCCCGGGTCCTTCCCCAGCTGCCTCCTTTGCTTTGAAGGTCTGTTTCTTGGACAGAAGGAAAGCTCTAGGCCCCGTCTTATGTGTTCTAATGGTCTTGTCCACCAATGTGGAGGAAAGAAAACAGGCCCAATGTTGTTGCAAGGAGTAGGAAGGTTCTGCCTTGACTTCCATTGGGTTTGAAATCCATCTTTAAGGCTGACAGGGAAGCTGCTGGTCAGGTTCCCCCAGATTCTGTTTCCTGAGAAGCTTGTGGGAACTCCCACAGGGGGCGATCCAGGGCCTAAATGAAGAGCCAGTGCTGGTGGGGATCACTGGGGTTGCAGGTGGCCATGACTGGCTTTTTGTCTTTGGATGTCAGGCAGGTACCAGATCCTGAGTTCCTGATGAGTTGATCCTAAAAGATGACACAGCAAAACAAAGGGTCAATTTAGGCCTCAGACTTCTGATAGTACTGCCAGGGGGAATGAGATGAGGACAGTGAACCAAAGGGAAGGGAAATCCAGAAAGGCACAGGGCAGGTACTTCCGCATTCCTTTCCTTGGATGCCAGATACTCTGATGAGATGCATTCCTGTGCTGGGTGCCAATTCCCCACCTCCAGCTTTAGCATGAATAACTGCAACACAGGAAGGCAGGACCATGGGCTAACTGAAAAATGCTTTCAGGACAAAATGAAAATGAAAACTGCCTCCAGACGGCCAATCTCAAAGACCTGGGCCACTGCGGTCTACCCGCACTTTCTGCCTTTGATCATATTCAGACTACTCCCTTCGCTGTAGCCCCAAGGTTAGGCTCCTCTTTTCCTAAGCCCAGGACTAGGGATTGGGGTGGAGTGGGTGTGGAGGCTCATCGGAGGCTGCTAGTTTGAGCCCGATCCTGTAGAAGTTACATCATTCATCCCGAGGCAGGGCAGTGTAATGGAAAGAATCAGTGCTTTTGAGTCAGACTTATCTAGATCCCACCACTTCATGGGAAATAGATGGGGAAACAGTGGAAACAGTGTCAGACTTTATTTTGGGGGGCTCCAAAATCACTGCAGATGGTGATTGCAGCCTTGAAATTAAAAGATGCTTACTCCTTGGAAGGAAAGTTATGACCAAACTAGATAGCATATTCAAAAGCAGAGACATTACTTTGCCAACAAAGGTGCGTCTAGTCAAGGCTATGGTTTTTCCTGTGGTCATGTATGGATGTGAGAGTTGGACTGTGAAGAAGGCTGAGCGCCGAAGAATTGATGCTTTTGAACTGTGGTGTTGGAGAAGACTCTTGAGAGTCCCTTGGACTGCAAGGAGATCCAACCAGTCCATTCTGAAGGCGATCAGCCCTGGGATTTCTTTGGAAGGGATGATGCTAAAGCTGAAACTCCAATACTTTGGCCACCTCATGTGAAGAGTTGACTCATTGGAAAAGACTCTGATGCTGGGAGGGATTGGGGGCAGGAGGAGAAGGGGACGACAGAGGATGAGATGGTTAGATGGCATCACTGACTCGATGGACGTGAGTCTCAGTGAACTCAGGGAGTTGGTGATGGACAGGGAGGCCTGGCGTGCTGCGATTCATGGGGTCGCAAAGAGTCGGACACGACTGAGTGACTGATCTGATCTGATCTATCTAGGTCTGAACCCCAGGTCTACCATTTACTAGTGAAGGATCTTGGGCCAGACACAAACTTGCTGAGCTGCTTCTGGCCCATCTCTAGTCATGGGGACACCACCTACTTGGGAAGAGCCTTTGGAAGATTAACCAAACCAAAGTACTTGAGTGTACAGCCTTGTGCTTAGCACACAGAGGCCAGGCGGGAACCATGAGTGACTCTTCATCTACTGGAGTTCAGCCTAAAAATACTTGAACTATGAGCTGGCCCTAGACCATGACCCCACCACCATCTTTATATTAACCAGAATCAGCCATCACCAAACATTACTTAAGTCCTGTGAACCCTGCCTGTGACCAAGCTTACATTCTCCATACTTTCTACATTGTCTGGATCCATCTCATAGTATCTCAGGAAGAAGATGCAGAAGGAAGGGAGGGGGCAGTTGTGGTCTCAGGTTCTTGATTCTGAGCTTTTGGGACAGCTGACTCACCTGGGTGAATTCCCATTCCTCATCCTTGGGCACTTGGCTATTCTTGCCGGTGAAGTGACAGCTCCTAAGGCCCAGAGTGCCAGCACTGGCATGTAGACACAGCTGCTTTGCGATGTTGTGGCGAAGGTCTCTCTGGGTTGTGTACTCAAAGTACTAGAACACAAGGCAAGAGAAGGTTCTGAGGGACAGGTGGAGAGTTTGCCTGCCACCTCCCAAAGCCAACAGCCCAGAGATACCAATCACAGATGGCCTCTTGGGGAGGAAGTGAGTGGGTGCCAAGATTTCAGTAATTCATGTGCCACCGTATCTGGGTTATACTGGAATAATAGATAATAGTTACTAAATATTTTTTCTTTAGGTAAAAATTTAACTTAGGGAATTCCCTGGCAGTCCAGGGAACTTCCACTGCAGTGGGTATGGGTTCCATCCCTGGTCAGAGAACTAAGATCTTGCAAGCTGCAAGGCTCGACCAAAAAAAAAAAAAAAAAAAAAAAAGTGAAAAAAATGAACTTTGCCTCATTTAAAGCGTTATCTGTGAAATCATGTGTTTGATATGCTGCTTCTTTTTTTGTTACTAGATTCAGTTCAGTTCAGTCACTCAGTCGTGTCTGACTCTTTGCAACCCCATGAATCACAGCACACCAGGCCTCCCTGTCCATCACCAACTCCCGGAGTTCACTCAGACTCACGTCCATCGAGTCAGTGATGCCATCCAGCCATCTCATCCTCTGTCGTCCCCTTCTCCTCCTGCCCCCAATCTTTCCCAGCATCAGGGTCTTTTCAAATAAGTCATCTCTTCGCATCAGGTAGCCAAAGTATTGGAGTTTCAGCTTCAACATCAGTCCTTCCAATGAACACCCAGGACTGATCTCCTTTAGGATGGACTGGTTGGATCTCCTTGCAGTCCAAGGGACTCTCAAGAGTCTTCTCCAACACCACAGTTCGAAAGGATCAATTCTTCGGTGCTCAGCTTTCTTAATAGAAAAAATGCTCACCAGTATACCACCTAAAATCACGGTGCAGGCCAGCGGTACAGGAAATGGCTTCAGAATGACTCTGTCTTCACTTGCACATGTTGGCATCCTATTCAGTGTCCCCTGCCACTTTTTCCTTCCTTCAGCTCTGCTTCAAGTGCCTCTTACTTATCAAATACTGGGCCTTCAGGGTAGATTGAGGAACTGGGGCCAGGGAGGTTACTAGTTATTCCTCAGGAAAGAGCTGGACATTGTAGCCTGGGGAAAATGGGCCCTTACAGTGGGTGCAGGTAACTGTGAGGTGTCAGTAGGGAGTTGTTTTGGGGTCACTGATGGGTGGTAGGATCAGAGTGGTAGCTTCCAGGCCGGGGACGCATTGAAGATAGTTGAATGTAAGGGCTTCCCTGGTGGTCCAGTGATTAAGAATACACTTTGCAATGCAGAGGACACCGGTTCGATCTTTGATCTGGAAATATCCCACATGCCTTGGGACACTAAGCCCCTGTGCTGCAGCTCCTGAGCCTACATTCTAGAGCCTCTGAGTCACAATTATGGAGCCCAGGTGTCACAACTATTGAAGCCTGAGCACCCTAGAGCCTGTGCTCTGCAGTAAGAGAAGCCACTGAAATGAGAAGCCCAAGTACTGTAACTAGAGAAAAACTGTGCAGCAATGAAGACCCAGATCAGCCAAAAATAAATAAATTTCAAAAGTCAAGTCAAAAGTTCATCACTTAAAAAATATAATAAATGGGCCTCCTGGAAATAGCAAAAAAAGAAAAAAAAAGTTGAGTGTAGGTGAGGGAATGGGCTCAAAAAATTTTCACGGTCACCCTAAAACATCACTCAGCAGCTCACATCCTCCAGCACGCTTCCTGTGATAAACAATCCTCCCCGCCAGCCCCTCTCTACCAGCCAGCACTGCCGCTCACTCCTCTCTGGATGCCCTTGATGCACACTTAGGACCTTATCTGTTTGTATCATGCGTTTCTCCTCAGACTGGGGGCTTCCTGAGGGCAGGACTAGTATCCCCTCCTCTTTCTGGATCTCTTGTGCCCTAGTCCTCAGGAAAGACTACTCTGTGTGGAGAAAGGGGGTGTGTGCAGAGAGGAGGTGCCTGGGAGACAGGCCAGTCAGGGGCTGGGCTGTGTACCTGGTTGCCACCGAGGCCATGGCAGGTGTACAGGATGAGGGGCTTTCCCCCGTTGTTGTTCTCTCCCACATCCAGACAGTGATCCACGCCGAGGTTCTTGAGCTGCAGGATGGTGAACAGAGAGGGAGCCCAGGGGAACACAGTGAGGGGGTTTTTTGGTTTGTGGTGTGGGGTCCATCTGGAATAAATCTGCATGGCTGCATTCCCCCTCTCTGACCTTCCTCCCCCACTTATTAACCCAGATGCCTAGAGTGAATAGCAAATGAGGTGCAGAACCCAGGGGCTGGGCAAGGGCAGGGTGGGCAACCAGTCAGGTCTCTGGGAGAAGCCCTCAGCCTGTAGGAATGTCCTTCTGAGCAGTGGTTCTCCAAGTGTGATTCCCCCGACCTTCAGCATCGCCTGAGGGCTGGTTAGAAATGCAAATTGTCAGGCCCCATCCCAGTCCTCCTGAATCGACAGGTGGTGTCTTAACAAGCCTTTCTGGTGACTGATGCGAGTGGGTGAGAACCACTGCTAACAGGTGGTTTCCTCCTTATGAAATTTTCAGCTAGCTCTAGAAGACCGAGCGGCCTCCAGGTCCCCCTCCTGGATAAACGAGTGTGGAGAGTAAAAATCGATTGTTTCTCATCCAGCTATGGGCTCAGTGGTCCTGAAAATTCTCCCGGGGCTTCTGGGATGATGGGTAGGCATATTTGTTCTCAAGACTCACAGCTCCAAAGAAGGTGGGCTTCAGGTCAGGGACAAACATCTCCGGGTAAACGTTGTCCAGGAACCAGGAAAAGTTGCGACAGTTTAGTCGCTCCCTCAGCTGCAGTCGTTCCGAAATGTCGCCAAAGGATTTCTGTCAATTAAGGCAGCCCCCAAAAGGTCAGTTTCACTAGTCTTGGCCTTCCTGCATGGGCAGATGTAGCCTAGGGGTTCTGGGACTACTTTCTCCCAGAATGCGTCTCATGCTCATTCCCAGTCAGTTGGGGTCCCTGGCTCAGCTCCACATCTAATCCCAAACCCCTTGCCTTGGCTTTGGGATCCCCACCCATAGCACTCCCCATCTCCTGTGAACTCTCAGTTTTCCTCCAGTCTTCAATTTCTAGTTTCTCAGAGCAAAGTCATTCTTCCAATAAGAGGTTCTTCTTCCAAATCTCGTCTCCCTCCCCTTCTAAAAGATGCTAGGGCTCTCCAGGCAGGGACAACAAAGCCTGCCCTTCCTCATTCTCTAGCCTCCAAAATAGAGCCTGGGCTCTAGCTCCCAAGGCCTGAGGGGTAAAGGCACCAGGTGGAGGAGCTGAGTGGGCCTCCATCATCATGAAGCCCTGGATCAGGGTCTGCGATTATGCCCTTCTCTTCATCTGAACATCTCCTGAGCATCCCCCCTCTCACCTCTCGGGCCATCTGTGCTGCCTGCAGATTTCTCCTGTAGAAAATCTCCTTGTAGCCATCCATCCAGACCTCAGCCAGGCGCACTTGGTTGCGAGCAATGACATTGATGCCCTTGGGGAAGGTGTGGGGGCTCTTGGTACGGAACACGTGTCCGACCACAGAGCAGGGGATAATCTCTAGCTGGCCGCCGCACTGCCACACCTGCCGTAAGATGAGACGGGATGGGGTTTTCAGCAGGTGGGTGGGACAACCTACCCCAAGCAACTCTGTTCCATTCCCAGGGTGCCAGACCCCAGGTCCACGACATCAGGGAAATGCCCCTCTCTCCCCCTGGAAAAAAAGACACTGACTAGGCTTTATCACTGGAGAAGGCAATGACACCCTACTCCAGTACTCTTGCCTGGAAAATCCCGTGGATGGAGGAGCCTGGTGGGCTGCAGTCCATGGGGTCGCTAAGAGTCGGACACGACTAAGCGACTTCACTTTCACTTTTCTCTTTCATGCATTGGAGAAGGAAATGGCAACCCACTCCAGTGTTCTTGCCTGGAGAATCCCAGGGACGGAGGAGCCTGGTGGGCTGCCGTCTATGAGGTCGCACAGAGTCAGACATGACTGAAGCGACTTAGCAGCAGCAGCAGCAGGCTTCATCACAGGCCATAACTACACAATCCCTGGCTCTCTGATGTGGTTCACTTTTGATTTAAGCAAGTGGAAATCTGCAGGGTCCTGAGGGTTACCAGGGCCCCCTTTGGAGAAGAGACAGATGGCCAAGTTTACATCCATCTACCTGCTCTGAGCTCTGGCGCCACCTGGCTTTTTGACCCAGAAAGGTGATTTCATCAGCTTACTCAAGTGTTACTGGAAACTCAGGAACTCAAGCTCCTTCAAATGGAGATGGACTTGTGACCCAATCAAAGCATCAATGCACTGATCAAAAGCCACCATCAGGTGGTTTATGGCAATCACCTGACCTTTAGTACAGTAGCCTCCTTACAGAAAGACTGAACAGAGGTCAGAGGCTCATGAACTAGCCCAGAATCAGGACCCTGGGAATTATGGTGCTAAGCTGGTGACCGTTCTCTGTCAGAGGGCTGGTTTAGGACACCCCTTCCGCTTGCATCTTCTCTTTTTTTAGGTTTTAGATTGGGAGGTATGTTGTTATTAATTTTATTTATTATTTATTTATTTATTTATTTGGAGGCTAATTACTTTACAATATTGTAGTGGTTTTGCCATACATTGACATGAATCAGCCACGGGTGTACATGTGTTCCCCATCCTGAACCCCCTCCCACCTCCCTCCCCATCCCATCCCTCAGGGTCATCCCAGTGCACCAGCCCTGAGCACCCTGCCTCATGCATCGAACCTGGACTGGCGATCTGTTTCACATATGATAATATACATGTTTCAGTGCTATTCATACAGCAGCAACAGAAATGCATAATCATAGCCATAGTAACAGCAATGATGTCAATGAAGTGCTTATACATGCCAGGCATTGTGATAAGTGACTTCACTGTTGTTACTCAGTCCCTCAGTTGTGCCCGACTCTCTGCAACCCCATGGACTGCAGCACACCCGGCTTCCCTGTCCTTCACTAGCTCCCATAGTTTGCTCAAACTCATGTCCATTGAGTCGAAGATGCCATCCAAATGACTTCATAAGCAAGCTCATTTCCTTGTTAATTACTTTCCCCTGGTCGGAGATTTGTGTCGATTTCACCACAAGGAAGCCTTTCTTGCTAACCTAATCCTGATTTGCTTTATTCCTGGAATCTCTCAGAGTTCTGGGGTCCACCAGAATTTGGGCCATCATCTTCTCTTACAGTTATGAAGAGCATGCTGAGCGTAGGGGAGGGTAACTCCAAAGGCTACCAAGGCATGTGTCCTCTGACCTGGAAAGTGGAGCCTGGTTTTTCCAGAAAAAGGATAGTGACTGCTTACTGACCTGTCCCACCTTCACCCTAATTCTGTTCCCACAGACATCATGAAAGATGTCACTGGTCCCCAGATGTCCGGTCCCTGTTACCCAGCTATCCCTTCCCTCTGAGGGGTTCTGCCCAGTCATCTCTTCCCATATGTCCAATTTGAGTCCCATGGCCCTGGACGGGGGGTGTGGGGGCAGAGGAAAGGTGGAGTCGTGACGGGGAAGAGCCACCCTTCTAAGTTTAGCTCCAGATATGCCAACCCTGCTGCTGCCTAAGAGACAGGGTCTCAGGTCATCCGTACCCCGGGACATTGTGGTTCCCCACGAAGCCCTCTTTGCTCTCACCCGGAAGGACATTTCCACGTTCTCCCCTCCCCAGATCTCCATCTGGTTATCATAGGTACCGATGTGCTCAAAGTAGGACTTGGAGATGGAGAAGAGGCCACCAGCAAACGTCGGGGATCTGGAGAGACAGAGGGAAAAGCATGTGCATCTTCTGGGGGGAAGGGGGCCGGAACCCAGCCTGGAAAGGGGCGGACTCACCGCAGATGCTTCTAAGACTCCCTCCCTCCTCCTTTCTTCTTGTCTGGGATGTGCAGCCACTAACTCATTCACTTAGCAAATGTTTATTGAGCTTTTATTCTTTGCCTTCTAGGACCGGGTCCAAGAGAGATGTAAAGATCACGACTGTCTTCTGAAAGGTACTCATGGACTTCCCTGGAGGTCCAGTGGTTAAGAATCCGCCTTGCAATGTAGGGGACATGGGTTCGATCCCTGGTCTAGGAAGATTCTATAGGCCTTGGAGAGCTGGTGTACCTAGAGCCAGTTGTTTGCAACAAGACAAGCCACCACAATGAGAAGCCCGCGCGCAACAGTGAAGACTCAGCACAGCCAACAGTAAGTAAGTAAATAAATAATAATAAAAGGCACTTATTTACTCATTCAACTGGATATATTACACACGGGCTGCCTGGGGTTGTGCTATGTATTAGTCATACAGAGTAAAGAGACAGATCAGTAGAGAGACAGGGTAGTTGCTGAGAGAAAAGTCACCATCTTTTGCTTTCTGGCAGCAAAGTTCATAAAGCACAATAGATACTCAGTCATCAGAAGCTCTGTGAAAATGGTTTTGGACATAGGTGCTCCCGGAAACAGGGTAGGAAGTGAGGTGAAATTAAACTCAATTTGGACTAAAGGGGGCATTTGGAGATTACAAAAAGATTTTCTGGCTTTTGGACAAAGGCAGGGAGACACAGACCCACATTTAGATAAACTGACAAAACATCAAGAACTTAGATACCACGTTGCTCACAACAGGGGCTGAGCTAAGGACTGAAGGCAGGGGTGGGAGCTGGAGAGACAGGAGTGCACACATATCAGTCACAGTTGGTCTCTGTGCCAGGCCAGGCTGGCTTGGATGGGGCTTTGCTGCTCTCAGTGGGCGGCTCCATGTGGCACAGCCAAGCAGAAACCTCTGTAAGCCCAGGACCAGTCAAGGTGTTTCAGACACAGCAGGGCCTCAATCAGTATTCACTGGCTGACTAGTCAAGGCAACCACACAGGAGCCTGAAGTGGGTGTTACCCTACTGCTGTTCTCGTTGCCCTGAGGTTGGCTTATGTAGCCACCTTCTGGAAGGAATTTCGGTTGGGAAAACTTCAAGCTCAGGCAGGCTTTTTGTTCCTGGCTTTGGCTTCTCCTAGGGGGTTCTAAGCCAGCCCAAGAAAGGCTCAGAGAGTCCTGGACCCTAGATGAGCATTTTGGAACTAACTGGCTGTTTCTTGAGGGTCTCCTGGACCTAAGCCCATCTCTTGGCTTTTTTCTTTTTAGTATTTATTTACTTATTTAGGCTGCACCAGGTCTTACTTGCGGCACTCAGGATCTTTAGTGTGGCAAAGGGGAACTAGGTCCCTGACCAGGGATCAAACCCAGATCCCTGCACTGGGAGCTCAGAATCTTAACCACCGGACCACCAGGGAAGTCCCTGTCTCTTGGTTTTGGGAGGTCCCTCTGACTAAGAAGTCACTGACAAATTATCTCTGAGGATAAACTACACGGGGAGTGTCACTACAGACCCACAACCAATAGGCAACCTCTGGAAACTCTCTGTATTTTCAGAGAAAACCTTCTGTATTTGCCAGGGCCTACTTCCTGAGGTCCCCTGGGTCCTCACCTCTCCTTAGTCTCCTGTTGACATTGGGAGTGGAGGAAGAGAGGGTGCTGCCTGCAGGTCTGCTGGTGGGTACCCAGCAAAGTGCCTGAGGCAAGCAAGCACAGCACCAGGGCATTCGGACCAGGGAGCAGACTCATTGCTCAAACACTGGAGCTTTGTCTTCCTGCTGCATGGTCCTTGGACATTGGAGCAGGGGACGTCAGTGATGGGTGGGGGCCAGGTGCCCTGTCCCTGACTGTGCCATTGTGTGCCTGGCCCCTAGCTTGCGGGGAGGGGACTTTGTTGCTGTGCATCCCAAACAAAAGACATCTATGAATCAAGCAGAGAGTCAATAGGGAGTTCCAATTTCTTTTCTCTCTCCTGTCTTCTTTTTTCCTTTCTGCCCCTTCTGCTGCTTCTTCTCTTCCTTCCAAAGGAGACAGAGCAGCTGGCTGTTCCAGATCCATGGGATTCCTTCCTGCAGCCTCTCTACTGAGGGTCTGGGCAGCATTTCTTAGGATCTAGGGACATAGAAGAGGAAAAAGCCTTCCCTCCCAACTCTGCTCACTATATCCCCAACTCTGCTTCCCACCACCCCTGGTATATGTTTGATTGAACCTTCAGTTTCCTGGCCAGTATAGAAAAACAGTGGTACAGATAATCCAGAAGCAATGGATACTCTAAAACTCACTTCGCAACTCAGTCTGGTTGAGACGTCTGTGGTCTCCAACAGCACCCACAGGCAGTCTGAGAGGGAGGAGCAGGGTGGGTGTGTTGGGAGAAGGCAAACCCAGCTGGGCATCAAACGATGGATAAACTTTTAAGCACCTGTCTTCTAGCTCAGGGGCTGGCAGACTGTGGCCTGTGGGTCAAAGCTGGCCTGCCTTTCCACGGTTCTGGCATAGAATAGTTTTTACATTTTGGAAAGATTCTTCTTTGTAGCTGCATGTGTGTATGTGTGTGCGTGCTCAGTCGTGTCCAGCTCTTTGCAACCCGACAGACTGCAGCCCGCCAGGCTCTTCTCTCCATGGGATTTTCCAGGCAAGAATACTGGAGCAGGTTGCCATTTCCTACTCCTGGGGATTGAACCTGCATTTCTTGCATCTCCTGCACTGGCAGGCAGATTCTTTACCACTGTGCCACCTGGGAAGCCCTAGCCCGGCCAAACCTAAAATATCTGCTATCTGGCCCTTTCCTGAAAAAGTTCAGGACAACCGCAACACATTGCCAATTGCAGGACATTTGTCTATCTTCCTTTAAGACGTTCTCAGTCAGAGATGGCCACTTGGCTGCACACATCACCCCCTCTTATTATAATGGCTGTTTTACAATGGTCTCTACCCACTATCTCTCTGCAAGCAGCAGTCATGTCCTTTCTACCTGTAGGGAAGAAATAATGAGACAAAGTACAGAAAGCCCTGAACCCAGGGCCTGGCACAAGGAAGATGGAGAGTGAGGGCCAACTGTTATGTACTGGGCAGGACAGCACCATGGTGGGGGGACAGGCTTGTGGCCAACTGGTGGGATGGGCATTCTTGCTCCCCCAGTTTCCAGGCTGGTATAGTCTGGGGCCAACTGTTAACTACCAGGAACCTCAGTGTTCTCATCTGCAAAACAGGCTAATCATAGTAGCTACCTCAAGGGGATGATGATTAAATATGCTAAGCTCTTCACACAACACCTAATAAACGCTGACCTGAGATGGCCCGGGTCCCTGTGACTGCAGAGGCCAGCCTGGGGGCCCACAAGGCTACGGTACTTACTTGATGGGGTAGGTCTCATCCTTGCGCCTCTGCTTCTCTCGTGCCGGTAAAACCTCCCAGCCGAAGGTCAGGCTCCAGTCAAAGTTGCCCCGACTCTGGACTCGGCCCCTCTGGACAGGCTTGGAGAACTCAAAAGTGTTCAGGTCAATGGTGACGATGTTTGGGCTCACCACCACCGTCTCGTCCTCGGCGATGCGAGCCAGGAGTGGCTCCAGCCAGCCGTGGAAGCACTCACCTGCAGGCCGGGGCCAGGAGACAGCAGTCAGGGTGCTGCCCCCCAGCCAGCCTGCGCCTCCCGGCCAGTGGGGAGCCCCAGGAGGACAAGTACCCGCTCCCCAGTGGTAGGCAGGAAAACACTTGCAAGCTCCATAGCCACAGAGAGCGGACAGAGATCTCCCAGGACCCGCCTACCCCTGCCCCTCCTCCCAGACAGGTGCAAATGGCTTTGGAGGGGAGAACAGAGGTATCAGGGGAGTAACATGGAGGCTCCAAAGGCACAGGGAGGCCGTAGAGGGCTGTCTTCAGGGTCTGCAGGCTAGCCACTCAGTTGACTCTCCCCACCCGCGTGAGGGTCTCATGAGGGGGTGCCCCTCTCCCTGGGGTCTCTGCAGCTCATGCTTCAGCTCTAGCTGCAGAATAATCACCCCTTGGGGATTTCTGATGAACCGCAGAGATGATTTGGCCCCTGGAGTGATGATTTTGTTGGTGAGTATGGCTGGCATCCTTATCCCACTTGATAAAGGAGAAGACTGAGGCTCAGTTAATGGCAGGGTCAGAACACAAATCCAGGTCTTCTGACTCCAAGTCTACAGCTTCTCAGAATATGTATCACTGCTTTCAGGGGACATTTTTCCCCCCTGACAACAGCAAGGGAAGTGTGTTGTTTGGGGGCAAAAAGCAGGCCTTCCTTTCCATGTGGAAAGGGCCACACCGAACAGCGCCCAGAGGTAATAGGAGCCTGTCCGAGGGGCTGAGCTCAGAATGAGGTACAGATCAGGGGAGCGGGGAGAGGAGTGTCTGGGTTCTAGAGCATCCTCCCAGCAACTGTGGGGTCACCACAGTTTTAGGTTTTAGTTTTAGTGGTTTTAGGGCTGTGCGTGCCTCCTGATAACCATCCTAGGGAATGGGGTGAGAGAAGGGTAGAAGAATCTGGGGGAGTCCCAAGCCTGCTTCGCTCCTGGGACAGCAGAGCAGGCAGGGGCCTGGGTGATGCGGGGGTCCCAGCTTTTCCTTCTGCCAGGGAGGGAAGCGGGGCAGAGCCAGGACGGCCCCTTTACTCACAGTGGGCATCCAGGAAGGTGAGCACCTCCGCCTGGGCCACGCTGGCCCCCAGCAGCCGGGCGGTGATCAGCCCCTTCCTCTCCTGCTGCCGCACCACCTGCACCACCTGCAGCTGCTTCACGTACCGCTCCAGGGGCTCCTTCAAGTACTCTGGAAGGCACAGGGTCGTTGCCACCCGCTCGACACCTTGTCACAACCTAACTCCCCATCGCACTTCCCAGGTGGCGCGCGTGGTAGAGAACTCGCCTGCCAATGCAGGAGACGTAAGAGACGTGGGTTCGATCCCTGGGTGGGGAAGATCCCCTGGAGGAGAGCATGGCAACCCATTCCAGTATTCTTGCCTGGGAAATCCCATGGACAGAGGAGCCTGGCGGGCTACAGTCCATGGGGTCGCACAGAATCGGACACAACAGAAGTGACTTGGTGGTGGTTTAGTTGCTCAGGCGTGTCCGACTCTTGCAACCCCATGGACTGCAGCCTGCCAGGCTCCTCTGTCCATGGGATTCTCCAGGCAAGAATACTGGAGTGGGTTGCCATTTCCTTCTCCAGGGGATCATCCTGACTCAGAAACTGAACCGGGTCTCCTGCACTGCAGGCAGACTCTTTACTGACTGAGCTACAAGGGAAGCACACACAATCTTCTGTGGGTGCCAGGTCCGGGCACTCTCAGGCCTCCAGCAGGCCTGCATTTTAACCCTCTCTCGCACCTACTGTGCTGAGCAACTTCACCAAAGACCAAGGTGGGCGTCGGGGGATGGAGGAGGTTCCCACAGCACATGGCCACCTTGCCAGGACACTCCACTGGCTCCGCAGCGCCCACCCTGTGTCTGTGTACCGGGGCGACTTCTCTGATGTTAGAGACAGGACCTCAGAGCTGTGTTTCTTTGGTTTCAAATGTGCCTCTTTTGGCCTCAGCTCCCTCTCAGCTCCCGATTTTCAGAGCTGTGTCTCAGGCCTCCCCTCCTTTCCACACGAGGGTTTGGCAGTCATTTCTCTGTATCCGAGTCCCTGTCTCCCAGGCTCTTCAGAGCAAGCCTGACAGGTAGAGCATACACAAGTGTTCATTTCTGGCTTCTGGGGCAGCAGCAAGAAGTCTTACTCTAATCCTCTTTATTACCTCCTCTGCACGTGGAATTTTTAGGAAGATGAAATGATGCAGAACAGCTCTTAAATTAAATTTAAAAACCAGATACCCAGATACCCAGTGCCTACATAGCCAGGCAGAGCAGTGAGCTTCTCTGCCCAGGGAGCGGGCGACTGCAGGGTAGGTGATGAAGGAACAGCCAGAGGTGGCGCAGGGCTGGGGGAGACTGCAGGAGGGGCCAACGCCCGAATTGGAGAGGGGGTGTGGAAAGCTCTTTGAAGGGCGGGGTATCTGATGAGATTTCCAGTTCATTCTGAGAGAGGGCTCACTTCAGGACCCTTGTAAATCAGTCAGAAACCCTCAGAGCATTAAAAATAGCCCTAGGGACTTCCTTGGTGGCCCAATGGCTAAGACTCTGCACTCCCAATGCAGGGAGCCCAGGTTCGATTCCTGGTCAGGGAACTAGACCCCACATGCCGCAAGAAGATCGATCTTGTGTGCCACAACTAAGACCCCGTGCAGCCAAATAAACAAATAATAAAAAATAAAATACACTTACTCAAAATTTAAAATATATACATAGTTTTAAAAAATAACCCTATTCTGAAGCAATCCATCTTGGAACAGTCCAAATCGTAGTGATGATTCATTAAGTGCTGTTTTGGTTTATCTGTGCAGCTGCTCTGTTCCCCACCGTGCAGAATGGATGGCCTGTGGTTTCAGAAGTGGTGGTGTGGGGCAGGAGTGAAGGCTGACTGCGTCCTTTCTCTCTCGAGGGGTGTGGGGTCAGCCCAGCGCTTAGGCCTTGCTCCCAGCGTCATATCGCACAAACTGGGGGCTGTTTTTGTGCAGGTTGATCTCTCCCTCTCTACTTCTTATTTTTGGCCATGCCATGTGGCATGTGGATCTTGGTTCTCTGACCAGGGACTGAACCAGGGTCCTTGGCAGTGGAAGCATAAAGTCTTAACCACTGGACTACCTGGGAAGTCCCTCTCTCCACTTTGAAACACACACACACACACACACACACACACACATTGTGTCCAAATACTGGAGCATCTACTACATGCCAGGCATGGGACCAGATGCCTCCATGCTGACTTTCTTATTTAATCTTCTCTGTGAAGAATAAAGAGCTTCCCACGGAGCTCAGTGGTAAAGAATTCACCTGCCAACGCAGGAGCCCCAAGAGACACAGGTTTGACCCCTGGATTGGGAAGATCCCCTGGAGAAGGAAATGACAACGCACTCCACTATTCGTGCCTGGAGAATCCCCATGGATAGAGAAGCCTGCTGGGCTACAGTCCATGGGGTCACCAAGAGTCTGACATGACTGAGCGACTGAGCACCCACGTGAAGATTAAAATGTTACGAAATAGGAAGTATTGTCCCTGGGGTTTATGAGTCAAAATTAGCCTCATTTGGCAGCTTCAGCCCAGCACTCACTTAGGGTATACCTGCGAACATGCTGCCAGGTGCCAGCCACTGTCCCGGGCAGGTCTGGGTCCTGCCTGCTCAGAGCTCCTAGGCTCATCCTCCAGGCACAGGCCCCAGCGTTGGCTCTAACAGGGAGGTGGGAGGAACTCTGCGTTTCCCCTGAGAACATAGCTGTGCTCACAGGAAGTTCGTGTGATGGAGAGAACCCAGAGACAGAACATCAGAGGAAGTGGGTTTTGTGGTAATGGCCCGCCACACACTGAGCCGCGAACGTCAGGGGCGCCTGAGCTCTACAGAGCCCTTTTCCCACCCCTTCTCTCCAATCCTGGCGGCTAGGCGGGACCTGGGAATTCTGGGCTTGAGCCTCAGGCTCTCTGAAGGGGGTGAGACAACACCCCTGAGTAATGTCCCTCGTTGGACCCACTGGACAGACACCCCAGAGCGGAGTGCAGCAGAGCTGAGCATGGAGGACAGATGGGCCCATCCATTCTCTCTTACAGTCCCCAGGTGAGAGCCTCCTCATTTAGGTTCATTCCTCACAATCAACGTCTACAAGACTCCTGTGAGCTCCCCTATATACGCCTGACTCAGTCCCTTGTGCGGAATACCATCTATATGCAGATGCCCCTGGGCCTTTTTTCCTGGCCTTAAATCTTCACTTGGATGACTAACAAACCACAAAACTGGATTTCTCTGGCGGTCCAGTGGTTAAGACTCCGCGCGTCCACTGAAAGGGACACAGGTTTGATCCCTGGTTGGGGAAGATCCTGCATGCCTCGTGGCCAAATAAAAACAAAACAAAACAAAAAACCCAGAAACCTAACACGCCTGAAATGGAACCCCAGATTTCTTCCCCACCTGCCCTCCCAGCCTCCCCTGTGTACCATTATCCCAACAGCTGCTCTAACCTAGGAATTGTGCTAAACTCTCCCCCTCTTCCCACTCCCCACAATGTCCATCAGCAAGTAAGGCCAGTATTCCATCCTCACTGTACCTCAGCAATAATGTCTTAACTTATCTCCTGACCTCTATTCCATACCCCACCGCTTCCCAATCTACTCTTTTTTGTTTTTTTCAATTTTGATTTTTTTTGTTCATCACAGATTTTTTTTTTTTTGCGTCAGTTTTTATTTTTATTTATTTTTTGGCCATGCTGCGAGGCACGTGGTATCTTAGTTCCCCAATCAGGGATTGAACCCATGCCTCCTGCAGCGGAAGCACATAGTCTTAACCGCTGGATCACCAGGGAAGTGCCCCCGGTCTCCTCTTGACACAGCACCCACAGTGAATTCTCCAAACCACAAATCAGATCATGTCACTATAATGGTTTAAAGTTTCACTTAAAAAAGTGAATCCAAGACTTCACTGGTGATTCAGTGGTAAAGAAACCACCGGCCAATGCAGCCGAGACAGGCTCGATCCCTGATCCCGGAAGATCCCACATGCCCTGAAGCAACTAAGCCCATGGGCCACAACTATTGAGCCTGTGCTTTAGGCCCTGGGAACTGCAACTACTGAGTCCATGTGCTGCAGCTCCTGAAGCCCGAGTGCCCTAGAGCCTGTGCTCGGCAGCAAGAGAAGCCACGGCAATGAGAAGCCTGCGCACCACAACCAGAGTGTAGCCTCCTACTCTCCATGAGCAGAGAAAAGCCTGTGCAGCAATGAAGACCCGGCTCAGCCATAAAAAAAAAAAAAAAAAAGAATCCAGAGACTTCCCTGCTGGTCCAGTGGTTAAGACTGCATCTCCCAATGCAGGGGTCATGGGTTCAACCCCTGGTCGGGGAACTAAGGTCCCACATGCTTCAGAGTGCCACCAAAAATTAAAAAAAAAAAAAACTAAACAGTATGATAGCTTCTCAAAAAATTAAATAAAGAACTACCATATGATACAGCAATTCCACTTCTGGGTATTTAATAAAATAATAGAGATCAGGAGTCAAACAAGTATTTGTACACCCATGTGGATAGCAATATTTTGGCTATTATTCACAATAGCCAAAAATGTGGCAACAATCCCAAATCTCCATGGGTGAATGAATGAATAAAAAATGTGAACTATACTAACAATGACATGCGTGTGTGCTCTGTGCGTGCTCAGCCACTTCAGTCGTGTCTGACTCTTTGAGACCCCATGGACTGTAGCCCACCAGGCTCCTCTGTCCACAGGATTCTCCAGGCAAGAATACTGGAGTGGATTGGTCGTGCCCTTTTCCAGTCTTAAAAAGGAAGCAAATTCTGACACACCACAACATGGATGAGCCTGGAAGATGTTACGCTTAGTGAAATAAGCCAGACACAAAAGGTCACAAACTGCATGATTCCACTTATACAAGATATTGAGAGTAGTCAAATTCCTAGACCGGAAGTGGAATGGGGGTTGCCAGGGGCTGAGGTGCTGGGAATAGGGAGTTATTGTTTAATGGGCGCAGAGTTTCAGTTTGGGAAGCTGAAAGAGTTCTGGCGATGGTTTTACAACAATGAGAATATATTTAATGCCACTGCATGGCACACTTAAAAATGGTGAAGATGGTAAATTTTATGTATATTTTACCACACACCCCCTAAAAGTCCCAACACTGACTGCTGCTCACAAAGGTCTTGCGATTCAGCGCTGTTCACCTCTGTAAACTCAGTTTGCACCAGTGCTGTTTCTGCCTCCTTGCTCACATCTCTGCAGTCACCCTGCTCTTTTTTTCTGCTCAGCTCTCTGGGTCCCTGGTAAGTGTCTGAATTCCCCCTCATTTAGTGAATTCCCACAGGAGGGTGGCATAGGTTCCCTGCCTCAGCCTCCCCACCTGGGGCAGAGGGGGGCTTTGGACAAGGGAAGCCCTGTTGGGAGCATGGTGGATTGACAGGCTTGGAAAGGCCAGTTTTTGGGAGCTCGTGAAACATGCCAGATCAAGGGTGGGCCTCAGGTGCTGACCTGGCCATGCAGGAGGGAAGCCTGAGCCTGGGAAAGGACTGTGAGGTAGGAAAAGAAAAAGTTCTTCAGCCTGGCTCCAGACCTCTTTCTGATACCTGCCCCCTAGTATCAAATGCCTGTACACTTGTGCTCAAACCATGCTGCTGGGCACCTGGACAGGAGGACAGAGAGCCTGGACATTGAATTTCAGCACAGACACAGCCCTCATGTGTGTAATGAGAGCCAGTTAATCTGATCAAATGGTCAGTCGTGTGGGGAACTTTATCCCGCTATGGCTGCAGAGATTACCGTGGATCTGAGGATATTTTTCTTTCTTTGCTGAAAGTCTCTCTAAAGTCTCAAAGCCCTCAAGGTAGGATGGTTTATCCTGGGGCCCACAAACTCCCTGAAATCACATGCACAAATGTGGGTGTGTGCACCCTTGTGGCAGCTGTGCACTATTCTAGGGACCGCCTGCGTCCTTAGTCGCTTCAGTCGTGTCTGACTCTTTGGGACCCCATGGACTGCAGCCCTTCAGGCTCCACTGTTCATGGGATTTACCAGGCAAGAATACTGGAGTCAGCTGCCATGCTCTCCTCCAGAGGATTTTCCCAACCCAGGGATCAAACCCACATCCCCTGTGACTCTTGCATGGCAGGAAGATTCCTTACCTACTGAGCCACCTGGGAAGCCCTCTAGAGAGAAGGGCATAGCTTTTAACAGATTGTCAAAGGAGGCCAGGACCCAAGAAAGTAAGAACGGCTGGTTCTGGTTTTTCAGACAGGAGATTCTGAGATGCTGGACTCGGCTCTATGAGACAGTCCAGGGCAACAAGGGAGAGGCCACCAGAAGGAATGGGAACATGTCTGGCGGCCCAAGAGGCGCAGGCTCTTTGGAGTAGCTACTACCAAGTCCCCCTAACAGGCACAGGCCACTCTGCCTTTTTGAAACTGCCCATGCCAGCCTGGCACTATGTCATTGGCTGGCCTGGTCCAAGGAGTCACCCAGCTGGGCAGTGTGCCTTTTACTTACACAATTCTGAGTGACAAGCTGAGACAGTTTAGAAAACTCCACCCCATGTGATTCAAGGCGAGAAACTTCTGAGGGACGGGCCACTCAGGGTTGTGGGAATAAGGGTTACAAGACAGCCCAGTTTGAGCTGGAGGGCAATGGATACACCGGTTCCCATTCCTTACAACCATTCTATGCTCCTAAGATTCCCCAGAGGCCACTCCCAGGTCCCAACCCTCTCTGCCAGACTCTCTGCCCCTCCCTTTCCACAAGCTCATCTCTCTGCTCCCTGTCCACCAGACCCTTTGATGCATCTCTGATACTTGTCTGCCCTTCCCAGGAAAGTGGGAGCTCCCAGAGGAAACGGGCTCACAGAGCCATACTCAGCGCCTCCTCCCTCTGTCCTCCCTGGCTCTAGTCCTCTTTCCCAGGGGGCAGGAGGGGGCTGGGGGAGGGAAAGGGTGCATCAGCAGCTGGGCTGCCGGAGGAACCCCTGTGGTTCCTGCCCTCAATATGGAAGCATGGGCACAGGAAGCCAAACTGGGAGAGCCCAGACCCTACTTGCCACCTGGGAAGAAGGCATAGCTCCTAGAGGACCCCAGACCCCCTGCAGGGGTCCTACAGTGCTTTTCTAGTTCTGGCCCCGGCATCCCATGCTTGAGTGACTGTCAGGACTTCCTCTCTGGACTCAGGTCCTCTGCTTCTCTTCCTGACAATAACCCTCCCTAAAGCTGCCACCTTTCTGAGATGAGGTCACTCTCCAGCTTAAGCACCTTCACTCCAGCTTAAGCACCTTCAGTAATTCATTTTCTTCCCCCTAAATAAATACTTTTAGCACGGTGTGGATTTCATTCAGGCTTCCCAGGAGGCGCTAGTGGTAAAGAACCTGCCTGCCAGTGCCGGAAACATAAGAGGTTCGATCCCAGGTTCGATCCCTGGGTTGGGAAGACCCCCTGGAGGAGAGCATGGCAACCCACTCCAGTATTCTTGCCTGGAGAATCCCATGGACAGAGGAGCCTGGCAGGCCACAGTCCATGAGGTCGCAAAGAGTCAGACATGACTGAAGCGATTTAGCATACATGCAAGAATTTCATTCAACATCTTTTTAGCGTCATTTCCCACAGCACAAATACCAATGTCTCTCGAGCTCTGCTGATGCTGTTTTCTCTTCTGGGGATGCCCTGAAACATCTCTTCTCTCCCTGGACACTCGGGCTTTCAGGTGAAGCTCTAATCCAAGTGGACGTCTCAGCCAGGCCACACAGAAATAACGTCTCCCACAGTGCAATGCTCCCATACAAAGAATAAAATGAGCTCAAAATTCTCTAAGCCAGGCTTCAGCAATATGTGAACCGTGAACTTCCAGATATTCAAGCTGGTTTTAGAAAAGGCAGAGGAACCAGAGATCAAATTGCCAACATCCGCTGGATCATCGAAAAGCAAGAAAGTTCCAGAAAAACATCTATTTCTGCTTTATTGATTATGCCAAAGCCTTTGACTGTGTGGATCACAATAAACTGTGGAAAATTCTGAAAGAGATGGGAATACCAGACCACCTGACCTGCCTCTTGAGAAACGTGTATGCAGGTCAGGAAGCAACAGTTAGAACTGGACATGGAACAACAGACTGGTTCCAAATAGGAAAAGGAGTATATCAAGGCTGTATATTGTCACCCTGCTTATTTAACTTCTATGCAGAGTACATCATGAGAAACGCTGGGCTGGAAGAAGCACGAGCTGGAATCAAGATTGCCGGGAGAAACATCAATAACCTCAGATATGCAGATGACACCACCCTTGTGGCAGAAAGTGAAGAGGAACTAAAAAGTCTCTTGATGAAAGTGAAAGAGGAGAGTGAAAAGGTTGGCTTAAAGCTCAACATTCAGAAAATGGAGATCATGGCATCTAATCCCATCACTTCATGGCAAATAGATGGGGACCCAGTGGAAACAGTGTCAGACTTTATTTTTATGGGCTCCAAAATCACTGCAGATGGTGACTGCAGCCATGAAATTAAAAGACGCTTACTCCTTGGAAGGAAAGTTATGACCAACCTAGATAGCATATTCAAAAGCAGAGACATTACTTTGCCAACAAAGGTCCGTCTAGTCAAGGCTATGGTTTTTCCAGTGGTCATGTATGGATGTGAGATTTGGACTGTGAAGAAAGCTGAGCGCCAAAGAATTGATGCTTTTGAACTGTGGTGTTGGAGAAGACTCTTGAGAGTCCCCTGGACTGCAAGGAGATCCAACCAGTCCATTCTGAAGGAGATCAGCCCTGGGTGTTCTTTGGAAGGACTGATGCTAAAGCTGAAACTCCAGTACTTTGGCCACCTCATGCGAAGAGCTGACTCATTGGAAAAGACCCTGATGCTGGGAGGGGTTGGGGGCAGGAGGAGAAGGGGACAACAGAGGATGAGATGGCTGGATGGCATCACTGACTTGATGGACGTGAGTTTGAGTGAACTCTGGGAGTTGGTGATGGACAGGGAGGCCTGGCGTGCTGTGATTCATGGGGTCGCAAAGAGTCAGACACGACTGAGCAACTGAACTAAACTGAACTGAATGCATATGGAGCTCTTACTGGAAACTAAGTACTCCACAGCACATGAACAATCTCATTTACCATCTATCTCTGATCCCTTGTCCACCTTGCAAGGGAGTCAATTATCTTCATTTTTAGAAGAAGGGACTGAAGGACTTCCATGGTGGTCCAGTGGTTAAGACTCCACACTCCAAATGCAGGGGTCCTAGGTTTGATCCCTGATCAGGGAACTAGATCCCACATGCTGCAAGTAAAGATCTGCACGCCTCAACTAAGAGCTGGCACAGGCAAATAAATAAATATTTGAAAAAACAAACAAAATGTGAGGATGGAAGTTCAGAGAGGCTAAGTATCTTGCCCAAGGTCACAGAGCTAGGAAAAGTCAGAGCTAGGATTTGAGTTCCTGGGTGTTGGACTCTCAAGTCCGTGTCCTCTCATGTCCGCTAGGGTGTGTTCCAGGTCACACCACCACGGCTGGTGCTGTAAGCAGTCATCTGACTATGAGGGCTGTTAGCCTACTCGGGACAAGATCTGTCTAATTTGTCATTTGTCATGTCATCTCCTACGCCTAAGGCAGCACCAGGCGCAAATAACTCAGCAGATGTTGGTGGAAATGCTTTGAACTGTGGAAGTTTGGTGAGCAAACTCACTTGCCTATTACCAACTACAACGAAGGGCTTCTGAGATGGAATCTTCAAGAGCAAAAGAATGGTCCAGTAGGTGGGAAACAGAGGGGAAGGCCCGTCCCTACTTTCTGCATTTCTGAATTGGGGTTGGGCTTGGCAGCTCTAAGGGAAGCCTTGAGGCCAAAACAGCTAAGCTTTTGGAGCTTCAGGGGTCAAGTGCAAATCAAGTTCAGGAATGTGGCTTACCCGCCCCCTAGCACCCACCTGCCTTCTTCCTGCTCCTGACCTTTATGATGAGCTGGGATGCCACACAACAGGCCACGAGGCAGTGTCTGCTCCCTTGGGAGCACCGGCAGGCCCTCTTTCCCAGAGTACCAGGGGAGACCCCAGGCCCCTCCTCGGGGGCCCCCTAGCCTCACCGTCCGTGCTGGCATCATCTACCAGAATGATCTCCTTCAGCAGGATGGCAGGGGTGGTGTGCAGGACGCTGTACACCGTCCGCAGCAGAGTGGACCAGGCCTCGTTGTGGAACACAATGATGACGCTGGTGGCAGGCAGCGGGGGGCAGCGCCGGAACTTCTGGTCGACACACCTGCAAGGGCAAAAGTGCAGATACAGTTCTCCGGGCCCCCGGTAGTCCCGGGGGCAGGAGGGCTCTGTCCACAGATTCCTCTGCTCCTCGGAAACCCCACCCTACGTTCCCCTTTGGAGCTGGGAGTAGCGGCATGCTTTTTCCAGCTTATCCACTATTTGCCACCTACTCTAAGCCTCTGCACAGGTGCTAACCAACTCACTCCAAAACCTCTCTCTCGGGACTTCCCTGGCGGTCCGGTGGCTAAGACTCTGCACTCCCAATGCAGGGGACTTGGGTTCGGTCCCTTGTCGGGGAACTAGATTGCACGTGCTGCAGCTAGGAGTTTGCATGCCATAACTGAAATATGCCTCATGCCACAACTAAGATCAAAGATCCTGTGTACAGCAACTAAGACCCAGCATGGCAAAAAACAGACGATCCCCACCAAAAACCCCAAAACCTATTCCCCCCCGCTGAGGTCCCAGAGGGAAAGTAACAAAGGGCAACTCTGACATGTGGAAAAAGTGACTACGAATTCCATATTCAGTGAGAGGGAAAGAAAGGCTTTACTCTTTACAATGAACGGTTCCACTCGAACCCATTTCCTCATGAACTCCCTGTAATCCGATACTAGTATCACAAACACTTTCCTGTGACTTTTCTCTATCCTCATCCACTCCAACCACTCTGGGGCACTAGGCGGCACTGCCTCCGTCCCCGACACACCATCTCAGGTGGGGGTGGGAATGTGTCAATGCTGGATCTCAAAGAATTGTGCAGCCTAACGCCCTTTCTTTCTTTTAGAAAAGTACTTATTTATTTATTTGGCTACACTGGATCTAAGGTGCAATATGCAGGATCTTTAATCTTAGTTGCAGAATATGGGATCCAGTTCCCTGACCAGGGATTGAACCCGGCCCCCCTACACTGGGAGCGGGGAGTCTCAGCCACTAGACTGTCAGGGAAGTCTCTAAAGGCCCTTTTTAAACTCCCTCTGCTGGTCAGAGAGATTTCTCAGGGGCCCTCCAGAGAAGACTCCCAGACCTCCTCCACTGGCTGCCCTCAGGTCCACTGCGCTTCCCTGTGAGGAGTCCTGGTTAATCAGGGTGGCTCCATGTTCTAGGCCTCTAATACTTGGTCCAAGTCTGAGGAACTCCAGGTTCCCAGCTCTAAAGAATCAAGAACCTGAGAATGGAAACTGCCATGTGTGGGCATGAAGGCTCAGTCGCATCCCAGTCATTGCAACCCCAAGAACTGCAGCCCACCTCTGTCGATGGGATTCTCCAGGGAAGAATACTGGAGTGGGTTTCCATTTCCTCCTCCAGCAGATCTCCGTGACTCAAGGATGGAACCCAGGCCTCCTGCATCTCTAGCATTGCAGGCAGATCCTTTGTGGCTGAGCCACTGGGGAAATCCCTAACTGCCATGTGAGAAAAGGCCAAAAACAGTATTCCTCTTGAGTTGGGAATGACAACGCCTACACGAGAAAGACACAAAACCTTTGATGGGAGGCCAGTAAGAGCACAGACTGAAGTGGCTACAGCTCAAAGATCTAAGAGCTGGTTCACTGCCCAGGACCGAAAGTACAAACAGATTCAAGTAACTAGCTGGAATGAGTTCATGGCCCTATGAGTCTTCACTGAAAGAAACCAGGAGGTGAGCAGCAATCCTGACCACCAGGGCCGCTTTCGGGAAATGTCCTTTGTTAGGAGCTCAGCGGCAGAGTCCTGTGGTCTCCAGCCTCTCGGCAGAGGGTGAGACCCCTGATCTGTGGGCTGCAGTCAGGCACTCCTCGTCACCCCTCGGCCCGCTGTGGTCCCCGTCAGGAGCTCCTTTTTCTGGGTCCTGTCACCTTCGCAATTGTTTTTCACTCTCACAGGTCTCCCTGAGACTCTGGCCTGACCATGATGCCCTTGAATCCCAACCCCTGGGATAACGACAGTGGCTCAGGAAAAGAAATGAGGGCCTAGAGGAAACCCTTGCCCACATTCTAAAATCCCTGTCAGGGACATCCCTGGTGGTCCAGTGGTTAAGAATTTACCTTCCAGTGCAGGGGATGCAGGTTTGATCCCTGGTTGGGGAACTAAGATCCCACATGCCTTGGGGCAACCAAGCCTGTATGCCACAACTGCTGAGCTGGAGGGCCGCAACAAAGACCCGACGCAGCCAAACGAATAAATAAATATTGATATAAAATAAAATCCCTGTCGGCCCTTTACATTGGCTGTGGACATACCAGGCACGCCTTTGGCAGAATCCTGGCCTCACCCCGGGATGCGGTGCTACTTACTCAGGGGGTCGGGTGTCCGGCCCCAGGGCCCTCTGCAGGGAGATGCGGTCACTGGCAAAGGCATTGAAGCAGTGCTTCTTATAGCCCTCTTCCTTTTCCTGGGTCTCCTGGGGCGTCCACTCTTTCTTCTGAAACGCCTTCCCATCCGCCCCAGGGCCATTGGGGTCCTGTGGCGGCCGTTCCCAGAATGGCTTCAGCTCAGCTGGGGTGTAGAAACCTGGGAGGCAGGACTGGTTGGTGGAGGCCAGTGTCTGCTGGGGCTCTGGAGCCCTGATCTGGAACTTGGGCATCGAGTCCCTGAGGTTGTGCACGGCCCCCAGCATGAGGTCCAAGACATGGTCCTTCTGGCTCACCAAGGACCTCAGCCATGGCTTCTCTGTGGCCTGCTCCCTGCCACTTACGTCCCTCTGCAGGATGAAGAGAAAGAGCACGAAGGCGCTGCCCACCATGACCAGGCGCACGGCCATGTGGCGTCTGCGGAGCAGCCTCATCCTCTGGAACTGACGGGGACCTCAGCTAAGTCAGCTCCGACTGCTGGGCCTGGCCCTGGAAACAGCGCGAGGTGTCGTGGTGGCCACACCCTGGGGCCTCGGCCTGAGAAGGTGGGATGAGAGAGAGAAATGAGCCAAGGCAGGTGGAGGAAAAGAGTCAGGGGATTTGCCGGTTCTTGTCCAGGCTCTGCTGCTGAATGGTGACATCACCTTAGTCCAATCACGTTACTTGTCTGCATCTACATTGTCTCCATCCAGATAATAAGGAAAATGGACCCTGTTTCTTTTCTGCCCTAAGATTCTGACATTCATGGACCTAGAAAAACTGGAACATTGAAACGCTACATGAAGAAATTTAATCAATGTAAACACTTTTGGAAATAATTTGGCATTTTCTAGAAAAATTTAAAATGTTCACACCCTATGACCCCTGCAATTCCTCTCCTGGTTTTATATCTCAGATAAACATATGCCCAAAGGCATGCACAAGAACATTTCTAGTAGTACCCACAAAAAAGGCAAAAATTAGAAATAATCCAAATGTCTATCAGCGTTATAATGAATAAACAGCGTGAAATATCCACAGCACATGACTGCACAACCGTGACAAAGAATGTACCATTTCTACATGCCACAACACAGATGCAAAGTTGAGCGAAAAAAAAAAATACAGAAGTTTCTGAAGACGGAGGAAAGACATGGGCATAAAGGCACATGGGGGGACTTCAAAATAAGCTTTTTTAAAAAAGTGAATGGTGGCTGCGGGCAGCACTGCTATTCTTTATACCCTATGCATATTTTATCAATGTTTGCTGTATCTACTCATATTTAATTAAAAAAATTAAAAACAATTTTTAAATCTAAGATTCTAATGACAGCACGTTCCAGGCAGGACCATGGCCCCAGGCATCTACCCTCATGTATGTGGTACCAGGCTCAGAGGAAGAGTGTTTGCAAAACTTTCTGTAGATAGTTCTGCAAGTATAAGGCTCACGGGGTAAGCACTAGATGCTGGTGGCAACAGACCTGCGCCCAAATTCTAGATCTGCAGCTTCTAACAGTAATGCACCTACCTACCTCCTAGAGTTGTTTGATGTAAGGATTAAGTTCAATAAAATAATTCTCGGAAAAGCTTAGCAGTCTCTGCACCCAGTCAATGCTCAAAAAGTGTTAGTTTTTATCAGTAGTAGCTGTGTGACCCTCAGGCACATGACTTAATCTCTCTAAGCCTCAACTTCCTCATCTATAAAGTGGGAGTAACTAATACCTAACCCACAGCGGGTGTGAGGATTAAGTCAGAAATAATGTATATAAAATACTCAGCCGAGTGTCTGGCACAGACCGAGCCCTCAATTATTTCTATGGTTGTTGTTAATAAATTGCTGCTCAGTTTCCCAGCAATTATCCTCAGGCACCTGGTCTTCGGCCAAAGCCACACTCATTACTCTGTCTCACTTACAAGGAACTTCAGTTGAGCTGTGTTGTTAAACACACAAGCTGCTGCCTATGGAGAAGCCCAGTGTTTGGAGTCACTTGGATCCTTGGGGCACATGTGGCTGTCATGATGTCAAGTGGGAACAGGGGTCACTTTGGGCGGGGGGGAGATGTTCTCTTTTAAAACCTCAGATTCATGCATATAGCAAACAGACACTAAGTATCTGCCGTGCATAGGAAGCTGAAATTGTGCACCTACGTAAACAGCAAGCATGAAGCCAGCAGCTTTGTGTGTAGCAAGCACACTGAATTTCTGCCTGCATATAGCCACATACTGAATGCCTACCATATACATAGCAAGCATGTGCTGAGTGCCTACTGTATACAGCAAATATACCTAAGCACCTACTTCTCACAAATATGTTGAGTATCTACTGTATAGAGAAACATTTTAAGTGCCTGCTGTATATAAACAGGTTGAGTGCTTTTTGCAAAAAAAAAAAAAGATTCCGCAGCAGCATCAAAAATCGAATAAGATTAAATCTTTTTGAGCATCTATTTTATATTAGGTATTGTCTGGGAGATAGAGGAGATTTGTTGATCCTGCCAGTATTAAGTGAATTCCTGCTTTATGCCAGGTACTCAGCCAGACGGTGGCCAGCCAGGAGGTGAGCAAGCTACACTGTGGGGAGGACCATGTGAAGCCCTGCTTTTGACAAAGGACTGTGTGCAACAGGGGTTGTTTCTCCCCAACATCTGGTGACCTCCCCGACCTTGCCAGCCACACTACTGGTAATCGTCTCCTATGCAGAGAGCCCAGCATTCAAGGAGAGTACAGTCAATTGGGGGAGTCAAATTTTAAGCAGAGAGGCACCCAGCCTGAGAGAGGCATCCTCAGGGGCAGAGGGAGAGAGGATGCAGTAAACTCACTGAGTGGCGGAGGGTGATGTTCGTGAAGTCCCTCTGGAGAGAAACTTGGGCTGAGCCCTAACCCACAAGTAGGAGTTGGCTGGTGACGTGAGCACATTTCAGGCAGAGGGAACAATATATAGAAAGCCCTGGAAGCAGGAAACAGCATGATCCATCAGAGAACTCCAAGGAATTTGGTTTGGTGGGAGTATGAAGCCTGATGGGAGTAGCAGGTGATGGGTCTGGAGAGGTGGCTTGAAATCAGGTCATCAAAGCAAAGAGTTTGCCCTTGACCCGAGGTATGGGGAGCAGTAAGGATTAGTGGCCCAACATTACAAGAAGAGTAGTGTGACAGCTGGTGGAGGGTGTCTAGGAGATGCACCCGAGTGGCAGCTGGATGACCAGTTAAGAGGAACTAGGGGCGTCTGACCCAAGATAGCAGCAGTGCGGATGAGGAGGGAGGGTGTGGTGCTAGGGGAACTTCCTTGGGTGATGAGGCGGGACAGTTCATCCTAGCCAGGACACAGAGGGACACAGAGAGGTGTGAGACCACCTCTTTCCCCACCAGATTTTAAAATCTAGCTGGAGTGCTACCAAGAACTGGTGGCACTGGGTTCAGGGAGCACCGGTCCCAGGAGGGAATAGGAACAGGAAAAAAATCTATTTCTAAATACCCTTTTGCACTTTGAACACTGACAACATTATCTATTCAAAAAGTAATACAATTCGAACTGAGTAAGAGCACAGACAAGGAGAGTACCCCGCTGGCTTGAAGACGGCTTCAAGGAGGAAACAGAGATTCAATGTAGAGGCGGTGTCCTGTCTAGGGGTTGCTGGGCTGGTTGATGCCTGAACTTGACATCTCATCAATTCTGCAACTGCCCCAGCTAAGCACAGACCGAGCGCCGCAGAATGGGGAAGTGTTTGCTACAACAATGTTGAACCATCTGAACATGGCATCTCCCCTGATACCTGTCTGTCTACTTTCCGCTCCAACAAGAAAGAGGGAGCACAGTTAGAAACAAAGGCATGGTTCAGGCATAACCTGGGAGTTACTGTGCAGTCAGTTCCAGACCACGGCAAGAAAGTGGGTCACACAAGTTTTTGGTTTCCCAGGACATATAAAACTTATGTTTATACCATACTATAGTCTACTAAGTGTGCAATAGCATTATGTCAAAAAAAAAAAAAGTATATACTATAATGAAAAAATAACACTTCGGGAAAATTTCAGCAATAGATTTGCTGGATATAGGGTTGCCACAAACCTTCAATTTGTAAAAAAGGCTGTATCTGTGAAGCAAGATGAAGTAAAGCACAATAAAACAACATATGCCTACAAAACTTAGTTATCAGATGCTGCCAGGTGCTTAAGACTCACCTCCTCCAGGAAGGCCTCCCTGACTGACTCACTCAGAATCACCTGGGTCACTCCAACTCCCTCGTCTTGGCATCGCGGTGTGATTCACTTTTGTTCCTTTGTTCCCTCCTAAAGAGAGACTTGGGGTTAAACTGAGCTCTTCCCAGGCATCTGCTCTCTCAATCCAGCCTGACTGTCTAAGGCTTTCTCTCTGGTGCTTGCAGTTCCTCAAGGTACTAACCACATCCTGAAATGAAACAAGACACCTGTGATTAGCCTTGGCAGTAAGGGACTCTGGTTTGTTTGCTTGGCATGCAGGCGATGGGAAAGAGTCTCTTCGAAGGGACACAAAATCCAGTGCAAGTCAGAAGACTTTGGCTTTAAGGATTCCTGCTCTCTGCGTAGGAGACGGTTACCAGAAGTGTGGCTGGCAAGGTCGGGGAGGTCACCAGACTTGGGGGAGAAACAGCCCCTATTGCACAGTGCTTTGTCAAGAGCAGGGCTTCACACGGTCCAGCTTCTGACTGGCCAAGAGGTCCACTGGCAAGTATGCCCAAGGCCCTCAACCACTCATTCCCTCCTGCTGCTGCTAAACTTTCATTCCCAACTCTTTTTCCTCCAGCCACCCTTGGGATCGCAAAACATCAGACCATCTTGATTTTAGTACTGAGATGATACCAGAAATCCTCTTATTCTGGGAACATTTCCTAGACTGAACAAATTGGACCTGTTTTCCTGGCCTCACCAGTCAGAATACAAATTTACGTTTTGTCACTGGCATAAGGGAACTGAGGCTTCACCCAGTCCAATGTCTATCAAACCGTTGATTGCAACTCATTACAGGATTGTGAAATACATTTAAAGTGTTGCAAATCAGCATGGAAAAAAATCATTTAAAAGATCAGACTAGACTAGAGGAAAAAAAAAATTACATCACAGGTAATACGGGTAAGTATTGTTTTGTTAAAATTTCATTTTGGTTATTATACATACATATATAGAGTAAGTATACCAAAAGTCCTAGTACAATCTTATGCTTTAATAACTTTGGAAGTATAAATGCCACAGGCTTACAAAGAACATCATTTGAAAATTTGAATTTCTTTCACTTCGTTTCTATGAATTTTGAATAACAAATTATTATTTTAATGTCTCCATCCATTGAAGATGATAAACATTTCCTGATACAAAATTAAAATGAAAAGTTGTTATTCAAAATTCACATAGGTGAAAGGAATCACATTTTCAAATGTTTTTTTGTTAGTTTGTAGAATTCATACCTCTTAGGTGATTAAAGCGTAAAATATTCCTAAAGGGAATTCCCTGGTGGTCCAGTGGTTAGGACTCAGTGCTTTCACTGCTATGGCCAGGGTTCAATCCCTGGTTGGAGAACAAAGATCCCACACAACAAAGCTTTCCTGAAACTTTTGAGATACCCTGTCACATATAAGAGGTACTAAGTTTTCTTGAAAAATGCCCCCCTTCCAACCTCTACCCATCCCCCCATCCCCTCCCCTCTCCTCCCACCACCTTCCCCAGGCGCGCCCTCCTCCAGTTCTCACCTAGGACCACAAATGCTTTGAAGATGCCACAAAAGTAGTTCCCAGGTAAAGTTTTGGCTTTAGTGAGAACCAGGGTCAGCTACCTGGAACACACCCTTGCTGGCCAGGTGGCCTATTTATAACAAAGTTTCTTTCTGTTTATCTAGGGAGCTGCTCACCTCCTAGAGACGTGGCAGCCAGGAAGTTAGCAGTGGCAACACCACCAACAGGGATGTTTGCTCAAGTTAGTCAGGCTATCGCTCAATTACAGGTTTCTTGAGAAGTGATGGCTGTCACCACTCTCACTAGGGGCAGGTGTGTGACAGAGCTAACACCACGGTGGGGAGCGGGCAGGTCCATTTCAAGCTACCGGTTGTGGGGAGGGGGGCCAAGAGGCTGTTTTGGACAAACGATTCTCCTTTTTTTCCTCCCAGGCAGCACTTTCTCAGTTATCAAAACCAACCCAACCTGCATTTCACTTCCTGTGTTCTCATGCTGTGAACAAAGTAGCAAATTATCTCCTCCAAACCCCTCCTTCCACCTCTGGCCTTTTTGATTACAGAATGCTGGTAGGTTTTCACTTTTCCCCATAATTACACCTTCAAAACACTTCAGCTTTCCCCCTCAACACTAGAGCTGCAGTAAGTGGCTTTATTTTCCCCCAAAGAGTCACTGAAAGTTATTTCAGTAGCAAGTCTATCAAGTTTTCTCCTGGGCTGATGTAGGTTCATCTTTTGTTTGCATAACATTTTAAGCTCTAGTTGTCCAAACACAGATTTTTTCTGTTGGAAAAAACCCAACTGAACTTGACTCACGCTGTGTACCTAGAATAGGCTTGGCCCATAGAAGGTTTCTTGATCTAGTCCAAGTTTGTCAAGTTACTGAAAAATAAAAATAATATGTGACCAAGCAGGAATTTCACCAGCTCATAGGTTTTTGTTACTAGAGGATCTCCAGGTCCCGCCAGGTCGGGCAGAGATATGTAACTGTTTCAAACTGAGCCTTGAGCGTCCTCAGAACCTAGGGATGAAGAAGAACACTAGGTGGGCAAGGGCTGGGATTCCCTAATTACTTAGGAACCCTGGTGACAATTAGGTTGGGTTTGAGAAAAAGCCGGGGTGGGGCAGGGGGAAAAAAAAGCTTGAACTGAGTCTTACCATCCATTACCTGGCAGGGGGAGAGGGATGGATGGGGGTGTTTAACAGAAGGGGTATTCCTGAAGGCTTGTGCTCATCTTCAGATTGAGGGGCAGGTGATGGGAGAGGACAGAACTGAAGCTTTCCCTTCTCTCTTCAGTGTACGGTGGGCTCCTGGCTGTAGGACTTCTACCCAGGGCCACTGGATACTCGACGTGCCACACCCTGAACTCAGGGTCTGTGGCCTGCCCCCTAAGCTGGCCAGCCTTCCCAATTTCCCCATTGCAGCCAGTAGCGTCAAAACCCTGGACACTACTCTTGCCCCTACTCTACTCCCAGTTATGGAGTTTCTAAATGGGTTTCAACGTCAGATTCACTCCATGCACGCTCCCGAGTCCTGCTGATTCATTCTCTGCCTCCTGGATCCTCCTCTTCCTCTGCCCTTTCAAAACCATTCTTTGAGACTGTGCTCTTATGACCCAGCATCTGGAGGATCAGCAGAACCTGCCTGCCAGCTTCCTCTGCCTCAGGCCTCTTTCTCCCTTTCACAATCTAGAAGGGCCATATTCATATTCCTTTCGCGCCATTTGACTGTAGCAGAAACATGGCCTTGGCAGTCTTCTTCCTGTTTGCTCCTCACCCTCACTGGCTACCTTTTCCTCTTCAAAGCATTTTCCTTATGTTCTTGCTAAGCAGATCAAATAGCCAACATCCACTGGATCATCGAAAAAGCAAGAAAGCTCCAGAAAAACACCTACTTCTGCTTTATTGACTACACCAAAGCCTTTGACTGTGTGGATCACAACAAACTGTGGAAAATTCTTCAAGAGATGGGAATATCAGACCACCTGACCTGCCTCCTGAGAAATCTGTATGCAGGTCAAGAAGCAACAGTTAGAATGGGACATGGAACAACAGACTGGTTCCAAATTGGGAAAGGAGTACATCAATGTTGTATATTGTCACCCTGTTTATTTAACTTATATGCAGAGTACATCATGCAAAATGTCCGGGTGGATGAAGCACAAGCTGGAATCAAGATTTCTGGGAGAAATAACCTTTATATGTAGATGACACCACCCTCATGGCAGAAATTGAAGAAGAACTAAAGAGCCTTTTGATGAAAGTGAAAGGGGAGAGTGAAAAAGTTGGCTGAAAGCTCAACATTCAGAAAACTAAGATCATAGCACCTGGTCTCATCACTTCATGGCAAATAGATGGGGAAACAATGGAAACAGTGAGAAACTTTATTTTCTTGGGCTCCCAAATCACTGCAGATGGTGACTGCAGCCATGAAATCAAGACACTTGCTTCTTGGAAGAAAAGCTATGACCAACCTAGACCGCATATTAAAAAGCCAACAAAGGTCCATCTAGTCAAGGCTATGGTTTTTTTCCAGTGGTCATGTATGGATGTGAGAGTTGGACTGTGAAGAAAGCTGAGCGCTGAAGAATTGATGCTTTTGAACTGTGGTTTTGGAGAAGACTCTTGAGAGTCTCTTGGACTGCAAGGAGATCCAACCAGTCCATTCTGAAGGAGATCAGCTCTGGGATTTCTTTGGAAGGAATGATGCTAAAGCTGAAACTCCAATACTTTGGCCACCTCATGCGAAGAGTTGACTCATTGGAAAAGACTCTGATGCTGGGAGGGATTGGGGGCAGGAGGAGAAGGGGACAACAGAAGATGAGATGGCTGGATTGCATCACATCCATGACCTGATGGATGTGAGTCTGAGTGAACTCCAGGAGTTGGTGATGGACAGGAAGGCCTGGCGTGCTGTGATTCAGGGTTGCAAAGAGTTGGACACGACTGAACGACTGAACTGAACTGAACTGAGCACCAAAGAATTGATGCTTTTGAACTGTGGTGTTGGAGAAGACTCTTGAGAGTCTCTTGGACTGCAAGGAGATCCAACTAGTCCATCCTAAAGGAAATCAGTCCTAAATATTCATTGGAAGGACTGATGCTAAAGCTGAAACTCCAATACTTTGGCCACCTGATGCAAAGAATTGACTCACTGGAAAAGACCCTGATGCTGGGAAAGATTGAAGGCGAGAGGAGAAGGGGACAACAGGGGATAAGATGGTTGGATAGCATCACCAACATGAGTTGAGTAAGCTCAACTCATGAGTTGAGTTTGAGTAAGCTCGGGAAGTTGGTGATGGACAGGGAAGCCTGGTGTGCTGCAGTCCATGGGGTCACAAAGAGTCGGACACGACTAAGTGACTGAACTGAACTGAAAGCAAATTATGTTTCTTTTCTCGAATTCTTACCTGAAACTCCCCTCCTCCAAGAAGCCTTCTCAGACTAAAGTGCATCTTACTGCCATTAGTATCGGGCATATTTGTTTCCAAGTTTCACGGCCCATGTTTCTTCACGTAGGACTTCCCCACTAGATTTTATGGGGGAGGGAGAATCAACAGGTCTAGACATTGGGCTGCCTAGGTTCCCTTTTCTTTCATCTCCTCAAATCTTTAAATCCTGGTCCCCAATCTTCTGCCTCTACTATCCTTTCCCCAACTAGTTCCCCTAACCTTCCTATTCCTGCAGCATCCGTCCATCCTGAGGTATCTGGTTGTTAATTCCACGCCCTGATCTGTCTGTTCTTTGTTTTCTTCTATCCGCAGCGCGGAGGGTGAGGATTGAGTTTCTTCCTTTCTTCAAATCTCTACCCAGGGCTGAGGACCAGGCTGCACAGGAGACTGGAGAATAACCTGACCTCCCAGGGCTCTCAGGTGCCACAAAAGAGTCTTGTAACAGTCCTTCTTCTCCCCAGACTGAGGCCATCCTTGTTCGCTGGGCAAGCCTTGTACACAGCACAATTACAGCTTTGAGCTCGACACAGAGACAGGCACTGCCCTGCACTTGACCTCTCATTCATTCAAGCCCTCACTCTCTTTCCATCAAATGAGAAAGGGTATGTTGGGCTTTCCCAGAGAGGGGCAGAGGGCTGTACGATGAGCCGAGTTCACCCAATCTTTGGCACAGCCACTGGGTGCCCCCAGGACAGAGAAACCCACTTTGGACCACAGGTTCACTTCTAGGGCTGGAGATGTCAGAACATGTCCATGAAGCCAGAAGAGGTTCAGGACAATACCAGAGCCTTTTTTTTTAATATCACTGCTTACCATACCAAAGCAAGACACAGTTGTCTTTTTCCATTTTACATATAAGGAAACTGAAGCCCACGGAGGTTTAGTAACCTGACCAAGGACACACAGCTATGAAATGGCAGAGGCAGAATTTGGTCCCAAGCCCACATCTCTCCAAAGCCCACTATCTTAACCATAGCACCATGCTGCCTTGTACTTGGCTGGTGCTTGGAGCTTTGACAAAGCATTTTCATATACACCTCATTTGTTCCCCACCCAGGGAGTGTTTATGTGATTTGGCCAAGGTCAGACAGCTAATTTAGTGACAGAGCTGAGCCAGCTCTCTGCCTCCATTATACCCACTGCCTTGGCTCTAGGGTTAGTTGTCCCTTTGATTCCTGATTTCTGTTCTAGGCAATGGCTATGTGGGCTAAGCCAAAGGTCGTATCTCCTGTTCAGGTTTCTCCTAGCTGAATTTGGGGCTGAGATGTTTCTGATCTCAGACAGTTTTTGACATGCCTCAGGGCTTCCCTTTTCAGGCCTGAGTTCTTCCATGTGGGTAGGAGTCAGCTGTTCTGCTAACTATAGGCAGTGATTACCAAGGATGAGGGCTTTCCAGGCAGCCCAGTATTCGTGGTTCCTCCAGCTCTAGATTACCTTCCCATTGACAAGCCTGCTCTGCTAACTGCTCTGGTGCCCCTGAAAGTTGTTTTGTTACCTCTGGGTGCCTAAAGTGAATGGTGCTGTTAAGGAACAGGAGGTCAGGAAGTACCTGCAATGATTCTGGCTTCTGCTGGATAACTTGAACTAAAGTAAATTTCAAACCCCTCACCTTAGCTTGCACTATTGATCACATGCATTTGCCTGTCTCATCCTTTTCACTCTTTCTGTAATGGGCAGAGACACAGCTCATTCACCGAGAGAATGGGGCGTGGGCAGTGTACACATATCTGGCAAAATGAGCACAAGCCCCAGGTTCTTTGGTGTGTCCAGAGTTGTTAACCTCCTGCAGTGTCTGCAAATTGCATTTGCAGGTCTGGCAGTGCACTGAGAGCGCAGTGTTAGAACCCTCCTTGTGAATGTTGCAATGGGGTGGTTGGCTAATAGAGGGGTCTGTTTTATGCTGTGCTGGCAAATTGACACCTCACCATCCCCATACATACAGACGAGCCCTATCCTAGCCTCTGCAGAGGTCAGTGTCTGGGATGACAGGCTCTGGGGGCAAGTAACAAACTATTTCTCCTTTCGGTTGGCCTGGGGTTTGGAACAAGTGACAGGAAATCAGGAAGTTGGTGACAGTCACAGTCATGACCCATCGGACTCCCTCCCAACAATACTGAGCACACAGTTCCTGCCCCTTACAGGCCCAAGTCTCCACAGGGAGGATGTCTGAGACCCTGCCCTCACCAGGGACGTTTCTCTTGCCCGCTCACCCGTTCTGCTCAGAAGCCGCTCCGCCCGGGCAGGAGGGAACCTCTCTGAAAAGTTTTCTGCAGCTAAGCACAGCGGCTGGCCCAGCGCGGGGCGATGGGGGCACAGAAGGGATGCCAGGGCATGGGTGACGGGCAGAGGTTGCAGAGTCCTGGAGGCACTGAGGCTCGCACCTCTCCCACCCCGCCCCTCCAGGACCCAGAGACCCCAGCTTTTCTGTCAACCTTTAAGGAAGGCGCGAAGGTTTAGGGAGTCCTACCGTGGGAGGAGCTAGAGGCCACCACGACAGATGGCCCAGCCCGGCCCTGCCCCTTCGTGTCACTGTCGGGGGTGGCGAGGAAGAAAAGGAGGAGAAGATCGGCGGAGGCGGGAGGCGGATGGGGCACAAGGGCTTGGGAGAAGCGAGCTCAACCGGCAGGAAGTCCCAGGAAGCAGGAGGGCTCTGGGTTCTAAGTCCAGAGAAGGCTCTGGACTGCTTCTGCCGCTTACCTGTGGTGTCCGGGCGGAGCCGCAGCCACGCGGCCGTGCAGCTCACCGGTTTCCCGACGGGACGTCCTGGAGGGCGGGGCCGGAGCGGGCCCTGCACGGCCGCTGGGGCGCGTCCTCCCCGCCCCTCCCCGGTCAGGTGCCGGGGGCCGAGCTCCCCAGCGTTGCTCGGCGCCGCGGAACGCCGGCTTGCTGCGGGGCTGCCCCGGGCCCAGGCACCCCGCCCCCGCCGCCGCAGCTGGGAGCCCGGCTGCTCCGGCTTCTCCAGATCTCAGCAAGTTCCGGGGGCCGGTCTCCGCGGCCAGGCTCTCGGCGTCGATAAAGATTGGAGGGTCCTGGCCACCACAAAGACGACAGGCGTGAGCCGCCGGCGTGTGCTTGGAACCGCAGCGTGCGGCGCGCGGGCTCAGTGGCCGTGTGGCCGCAGCGCTCAGAGTCTGGAGGAAGAGGCTCGGGAGCAGAGAAACGCCGCCGGACAGAGAGGCACCCCGGGGCTCCGTCCCAGGTTTGCTTCTCATCGGGAGGAGTGGTCTTGACCAAATGATTCCTCCCCTTCATCCAATAATAAGAGCAGGGAATTTGCTGTGTGCCACGAACAATGCCAAGGACTTAATGTGCCGGGTCTCAGGTAAACACTAGCCCCAGCAAATGACTACGATTATTGTCCGGAATATACACGGAAGGCGGCTGACCACACTGCTGGAGAGTGCGGCTCAAAGTAGACCAGCGGCTTCAGCATCATCTGATAAACTGTCAGAAATGTAGATTCTCGGGTCCCACCTCAGACCTAAATAATATGAAACTTGTGGGATGGGGCCCAGTAATTTGTATCTTTATAACCCCTCCAGGTAATTCTGGTGCATTCTCCACTTTGAGAATCACTGAGTGAGTAGTGTCAGAGCTGGAATTAAAATCCAAATAAGTAAGTTCAGTTCCTAAACCCACGCTCTGACTCATTACCACCCCCACCCTCAGGCTGCTCACCGGGGTTCTGTGATATAATCTTTTGGGTCCTTGTCTCAGTAATACAGAAGGACCACTCCAAATAGCCGGTAATTTGGAAATGTTCTATGGCAGAAAATTCAACCACCAATTCTGTTTTTCTTTTGTCTTGATGTTTAAATGAGTTTGTATTTCTAAGTTCATAAGACCCCGGGGGCAGGGGTGTGGGTGGGTAGATCTGAGCAAGAAGGCACTTGTGACATGAACCAGGAAGAGCAGGGGAAGCCACTGGGGATTAACAGTTGGATGAGAGAAGTAACCTTGTTTTCTAATCTGGAACCCCACAGGAGAACTGAGCTATTCAGGAGGTCAGAGCTTCTCCAGTGATGGATTCTGGAGAGAGGAGGCCAGTGGAGCAGGAAGAAGACCTTGCCCCCCTACACTAGATCGGGATGGATGTTCCTAAAGGAGTAGAAAAGGGAGGTATGCACTCAGTCTTGGCCTGCTCACCTGTCTCCTCCCCTAATACCAACCAAGTGGCTGAGTAATTCCCCTGCCCTCAATTCCCTTCTTTTCACATTAGAGACTCTGGGGTTTAAAGGAACTTCCCAGGTGTCTCAGTGGTGAAGAATCCATCATCTCAATGCGGGAGACGTGGGTTCGATCCCTGGGTCAGGAAGATCCCCTGGAGGAGGAAATGACAACCCACTCCAATATTCTTGCTGGGATAATAACCCCATGGACAGAGGAGCCTGGCGGGCTACACTTCATGGGGTCACAATGACAGGACTGAGTATGCATACACGCTGGGGTTTAAATTTCTAAAGAGACTTTATATAGCATTTGCCTTGATCATCTGTTTTGTTTCCTTTACAGACCCTCAGGGTTCAGTCTAACCTCACTGCTTCAGCTGCAGCCACTGTCACTTGCCAGATTCCACAGCTACCTTTCTCAGAATAAGGACATTTCCTGTTGAAGACTGTGGGATGCTGCCCCTCATTTCTCTCTTTCTGGATGCTCAACACTCCTGTGCAAGTCTGACAGGACCCAACCTGACCTGAGGGTGATGGGCTAGACTGGACTCACCACCTCAATTCTTCCCCAGGACAGAGTCATGACCACTAACCCAATCCCAGAGTCCCTGAGAGGGTGCTGCCCAAGGAAGCAGCATCGGTCTGTGCTGTGTGCTCCACATTCCAGAAGCAAATTTCTCTTCCAGTTTTACTTTAGCTGACTCTGATTTTAAAACGTGACTTTGAGTCCTCAGAACAATGAGTTGCATAATTTGGAGGCATATGTAGTAGACCGGATGTGTGACCCCACCCCTAATGTGTCATGCCCTGACTGACTGAGCTGTTCTCTTCTCACAGGAAGGTGAGCCACACAGGATGGTGACTGCATGGCAGGCCACTTTAAAATAGTTTCTGTAATTGAAAATGTTATAAAGCCACCTGGTTAAAAAGAAATTCAAGCACTAGAGAAAAGTAGACAGTGAAGATTCATTTCCGTCACCCCTCTCCAGAAATCATCTCTGCCTGCTCATGACAGAAACGTCCCATCATTGAGCTCTTCTGCCAGACAGGCCTGGATTTCCCATGCCTCAACAAGCCCTGTGAATATCTTCTCTCTCTCTTTTTTTTTTCCCTCAAATTCTTATTCTTTGGCCAATTTAGATTCTGTTTTGGGGTATTCTGAAGTTTCGCTTTTCACAGTGTGCTTCAGGGGGATCCCCCCAGCAAGGCAGGAAGCGTGGTGTGGTGCACATTGACAGGAAGCTGGCAGACAAGAACAGCTCTGGGAGGCTACTGACTTCAGCCTTGTCCCCTAGCTAGTCTCTTGCACACGTGGTCTCTGGCAAGAGGACGCCCACTTCTGGGTGGGGCAGAATGAGGGAGACTTGCTCACAAGGAGGATGTGCTGCCGCCACCTGGGAGGGAAAGATTGTGGAGAAGCTGTCGGGGAAACTGCTAGGGAGGTCAGGAGGGAGGGCAGACTGTACCCCTCCCCCGCCCTCTGTAAGTACCCCCGTGGAAGGAACCTAACAATCTCCTGAACTTCTGTCTCAGTTTCTGATCTGTAAGGATTAATGGTGCCTTAGAGGTGGCTGTGCAGGTGGAGTAGATAACTGACATGAAAATGGGATGGTTTGATTCTTCTGTTTACATCCATTTATCTCTTTTCTCTTCCTATTTCGCCTTCCTCTTTTTCATCTCATTCCCCTGGATCTGAAGAGAAACCATCAGCAATGGAGAAACAGACATAGACAACAGACCTATGGACATGGAAGGAAGAGAGGAGGGAGAACGGGAGATGTATGGAGAGAGTAACAGAAATTTACAATATTGTGTGTAAAATAGATGCTGCTGCTGCTGCTAAGTAGCTTCAGTCGTGTCCGACTCTGTGCGACCCCATAGACGGCAGCCCACTAGGCTCCCCTGTCCCTGGGATTCTCCAGGCAAGACACTGGAGTGGGTTGCCATTTCCTTCTCCAGTGTAAAATAGATAGCCAATGGGAATTTTCTGTATGACTCAGGGAACTTAAACAGGGGCTCTGTGACAGGATGAAGGGTGAGATGGGGAGGGAGATGGGAGAAGGGTCTGGGAGGGAGGGGACATGGGTGTACTATGGCTGATTCTTATTGATGTATGATAGAAAGCCACAAAATTCTGTAAAGCAATTATCCTTCAATTAAAAAACTTATATATATATATATAAAAGAATCCCCTTTCCAATGCAGGAGACCTGGGTTCCGTCCCTAGCTGGAGAACTAAGATACCACCTGTGGCAGACCAAGACCATGAGGGGCAACGAAAGATCCCAACTGTTGCAACTAAGACCTGACACAGCCAATGAATAAATAAATACTTTTAAAAAAAGCAAGAAATGTTTTAGGAACCCAAACAGAGCTGTTCCAAGTCCTGCCATAATCACTCATGCATGATAGTTCACTCCTCTGTGGGCTTCAACTTCCTCATCCCTAAAAAGGTACAGTATTAATTATGGTTGCATTGTTAGAATAAATAAGTAAAATGTTTAACCTAGTGCCCAGTGTACAGTAAGCACTCAATAAATGTTAGAAAGCAAAGAGGATCTAAAGAGCCTCTTGATGAACGTGAAAGAGGAGAGTGAAAAAGCTGGCTTAAAACTCAACACTCAAAAAACTAAGATCATGGTATCTGGCCCCATCACTCTCCTCTTTCACCCTCATTAAGAGGCTCTTTAGTTCCTCTTTACTTTCTGCTATTAAAGTGGTGTCATCTGAATATAGGAGGTTATTGATATTTCCCCTGGCAATTTTAATTCCAGCTTGTGAGTCATCCAGCCCAGCATTTTGCATGATGTACTCTACAAATAAATAAGCAAGGTGACAATATACAGCCTTGATGTACTCCTTTCCCAATTTTGAACCAGTCCATTGTTCCATGTCTGGTTCTAACTGTTGCTTCTTGAACTGCATACAGGTTTCTCAGGGGGCAGGTAAGGTGATCTGGTATTCCAATCTCTTTAAAAATTTTCCAAGTTTGTTGTGATCCGCATAGTCAAAGGCTTTCATGTAGTAAATGAAGCAAGGTGGGGTCACTTACTGTTGAAGTCTAGCTTGAGGAATTTTGAGCATTACCTTGCTAGCGTGTGAAATGAGTTCAATTGTATGGTATTTGAACATTCTTTGGCATTGCCCTTCTTTGGGATTGTAATGAAAACTGACCTTTTCCAGTCCTATGGCCACTGCTGAGTTTTCCAAATTTGCTGGCATATTGAATGCAACATTTTAACAGCATCATCTTTCAGTACTTGAAGTAGCTCAGCTGGAATTCCATCACTTCCACTGGCTTTATTCCTAGTGATGCTTCCTAAGGCCCACTTGACTTCACACTCTAGGATGTCTGGCTCTAGGTAAGTGACTACACCATTATGGTTATCTGGGTCATTAAGATTTTTTTTGTACAGTTCTGTGTATTCTTGCCACCTCTTCTTAATCTCTTCTGCTTCTGTTAGGTCCTTATCATTTCTGTCCTTTATTGTGCCCATCTTTGTACGAAATGTTGCCTTGATGTCTCTGATTTTCTTGACGAGATCTCTAGTCTTTCCCATTCCATTGTTTTCCTGTTTCTTTGCATTGTTCACTTAAGAAGGCTTTATTATCTCTCCTTCCTGTTCTTTGGAACTTTGCATTCAAATAGGTATATCTTTTCCTTTCTTGTTTAGCTTTTGCTTCTCTTTTTTTTCTCAGCTATTTGTAAGCCCTCTTCAGACAACCATTTGCCTTCTTGCATTTCTTTTTCTTTGGCATGGTTTTGGTCACTGTCTCCTGTACCGTGTTATGAACCTCCATCCATAGTTCTATCAGATCTAATTCCTTGAATCTATTTGTCACTTCCACTGTATAATCTCAAGGGATTTGATTTAGGTCATATCTAAATGGTCTAGAGGTTTCCTCTACTTTCTTCAATTTCAGTCTGAATTTTGCAACAAGGAGCTCATGATCTGAACCACGGTCAGGTCCCAGACTTGTTTTTGCTGACTGTATAGAGCTTCTCCATCTTTGGCTGCAAAGAATAGAATCAATCTGATTTTGGTGTTGACCATCTGGTGATGTCCATGTGTAGAGTCATCTCCTGTGTTGTTGGAAGAGGGTTTTGCTATGACCAATGCGTTCTCTTGGTATATATAATGTAGTATTTAAAACATCGAGGGACTTACCTGGTGGTGAAGTGGCTAAGACTCAGTCCTCCCAGTGCATGGGGCCTGGGTTCGATCCCAGGTCAGGGAACTAGATCCCACATGCTGCAACGAAAGACTTCTTATTCCTCAACAAGGATGAAAGATCCCACGTGCTGCAACTGAGACCCAGTGCAGTCAAAATAAATAAATAAAATTTTTTAAGTAAAAAAAGAATCAAAATTAATAAAAAAATATCTATGATGAACAAAATATGAACAATTTAAAATAAAGAGTAGTGCTTGGAGCCTGAGCCTGAGCCATGTTGGAGCCTGAAGAAGGTAAAAGAAAAAAATGTGCACACTCTATATCTATGTTTTTTTTTTTTTCTATTAATTTTTTTGCTTTTCCATTAGGCTTGTGAGATCTTAATCCCCTGACCAGGGATCAAACCTGGGTCCTTGGCAGTGAGAGCGCTGAGTCCTAACCACTGGGCTGCTATGTAATTCCCTATCCACGCTTGTCTGTATTTTAAAAATGCTTATTTTTTTCTAGCACGTTAAATTAACGAAAAAATATTGAAAAGAATGAAAAGTATATTAAAACTCACAATATTATTTTAGTATTAAATATTTTCTTTATACCAACACAGAATTTGCTATGATTTTACTTCAGTTCAGTTCAGTCGCTCAGTCGTGTCCGACTCTTTGCGACCCCATGGACTGCAGCACGCCAGGCCTGCCTATCCATCACCAACTCCTGGCGCTTACTCAAACACGTGTCTATCGAGTCGGTGATGCTAATTTTACTTCAGCTTAAGATAATTAAAATGTATTTAAGATCAGCACTTGACCAAGAGAAATTGTTAAACATGGCAGTCTCAACTGAAAATGAAACAAATGAAGAATTAGATTTGAAAAGTATCACTAAAGAGTGTGCTTGCATTAAAGCCAATTTCCTTTCTCCTCAGGTTCCACTATGGCTCAGCATGGCGCTGCTCTGGGCTCTGGACAAAGAACCTGAAGAGAATAGAAGAGGAAACAAGAAAAAGGAGGCAGTTAGAAGAGCGAGAGGGTGTGTAATGTTTATTTATTGTTTTTCTAATTCCCAAATATCCTATTTATAAAAAGCACAGAAAATCACAAGAAAATAAACTACCCATTATTTGACACCTAGAGATAACTGCTGTTATTCACTTGGTATAATATGTTCTATTTTTTTCTATGTAAATATAATCATACACATTAGTTAGTTCAGTTCAGTCGCTCAGTCGTGTCCGACTTTTTGCGACCCCACGAACCCCAGCACCCCAGGCCTCCCTGTCCATCGCCAACTCCCGGAGTCCATCCAAACCCATGTCCATGGAGTCGGTGATGCCATCTAACCATCTCATCCTCTGTTGTCCCCTTATCCTCCTGCCCTCAATCTTTCCCAGCATCAGGGTCTTTTCAAATGAGTCGGCTCTTTGCATCAGGTGGCAAAAGTACTGGAGTTTCAGCTTCAGCATCAGACCTTCCAATGAGCACCCAGGACTGATCTCCTTTAGGATGGACTGGTTGGATCTCCTTGCAGTCCAAGGGACCCTCAAGAGTCTTCTCCAACACCACAGTTTAAAAGCATCAATTCTTTGGCGCTCAGCTTTCTTCACAGTCCAACTCTCACATCCATACATGACCACTGGAAAAACCATAGCCTTGACTAGATGGACCTTTGTTGGCAAAGTAATGTCTCTGCTTTTGAATATGCTATCTAGGTTGGTCATAACTTTCCTTCCAAGGAGTAAGTGTCTTTTAATTTCATGGCTGCAGTCACCATCTGCAGTGATTTTGGAGTCCAAAAAAATAGTCTGACACTGTTTCCACTGTTTCCCCATCTATTTCCCATGAAGTGGGGGGACCAGATGCCATGATCTTCGTTTTCTGAATGTTGAGCTTTAAAACAACTTTTTCACTCTCCTCTTTCACTTTCATCAAGAGGCTTTTTAGTTCCTCTTCACTTTCTGCCACAAGGGTGGTGTCATCTGCATATCTGCGGTTATTGATGTTTCTCCTGGCAGTCTTGATTCCAGCTTGTGCTTCTTCCAGCCCAGCGTTTCTCATGATGTACTCTGCATAGAAGTTAAATAAGCAGGGTGACAATATACAGCCTTGACGTACTCCTTTTCCTATTTGGAACCAGTCTGTTGTTCCATGTCCAGTTCTAACTGCTGCTTCCTGACCTGCATACAGATTTCTCAAGAGGCAGGTCAGGAGGTCTGGTAGTCCCATCTCTTGAATTTTCCACAGTTAATTGTGATCCACACAGTCAAAGGCTTTGGCCTAGTCAATAAAGCAGAAATAGATGTTTTTCTGGAAGTCTCTTGCTTTTTTGATGATCCAGTGGATGTTGGCAATTTGATCTCTGGTTCCTCTGCCTTTTCTAAAACCAGCTTGAACACTGGAAGTTCACGGTTCACGTATTGCTGAAGCCTGGCTTGGAGAATTTTGAGCATTACTTTACTAGCGTGTGAGATGAGTGCAATTATTTGGTAGTTTGAGCATTCTTTGGCATTGCTTTTCTTTGGGATTGGAATGAAAACTGACCTTTTCCAGTCCTGTGGCCACTGCTGTTGTCCAATTTTGCTGGCATATTGAGTGTAGCACTTTCACAGCATCATCTTTCAGGATTTGAAATAGCTCCACTGGAATTCCATCACCTCCACTAGCTTTGTTCATAGTGATGCTTTCTAAGGCCCACTTGACTTCACATTCCAGGATGTCTGGCTCTAGGTGAGTGATCACACCATTGTGATTATCTTGGTCGTGAAGATCTTTTTTGTACAGTTCTTCTGTGTATTCTTGCCACCTCTTCTTAATATCTTCTGCTTCTGTTAGATGAATACCATTTCTGTCCTTTATTGAGCCCATCTTTTCATGAAATGTTCCCTTGGTATCTCTAATTTTCTTGAAGAGATCTCTAGTCTTTTCCATTCTGTTGTTTTCCTCTATTTCTTTGCAGTGATCACTGAGGAAGGCTTTCTTATCGCTCCTTGCTATTCTCTGGAACTCTGAATTCAAATGGGTATATCTTTCCTTTTCTCCTTTGCTTTTCGCTTCCCATCTTTTCACAGCTATTTGTAAGGCCTCCTCAGACAGCCATTTTGCTTTTTTGCATTTCTTTTCCATGGGGATGGTCTTGATTCCTATCTCCTGTACAATGTCACGAACCTCAGTCCATAGTTCATCAGGCACTCTATCAGATCTAGTCCCTTAAATCTATTTCTCACTTCCACTGTATAGTCATAAGGGATTTCAGCTTCAGCATCAGTCCTTCCAGTGAATATTCAGGACTGATTTCCTTTAGGATGGACTGGTTTGATCTCCTTGCAGTCTAAAGGACTCTCAAGAGCACCTCTAAAGGACTCTCCAACACCACAGTTCAAAAGCATCAATTCTTCAGTGCTCAGCTTTCTTTATGGTCCAACTCTCAAATCCATAAATGACTACTGGAAAAACTATAGCTTTGACTATATGGACCTTTGTTGGCAAATAATGTCTCTTCTCTTTAGTACACTCTCTAGGTTTGTCATAGGTTTTCTTTCAAGGAGCAAGCATCTTTTAATTTCATGTGTGCATTTGAGATGTCACTAACATATTCTCTTGCTGTTTAGTCACTTAGTCATGTCCGACTCTGTGCAACCCCATGGACTGTAGCCCACCAGGCTCCTTTGTCCGTAGGATTTCCCTGGCAACAATACTGGAGTGGGTTGCCATTTCCTTCTCCAGGGGATCCCCTTGAAGGAGGGATCAAACTTGCATCTCCTGCATTGGCAGATGGATTCTTTACCACTGAGCCACCACTGGGAAAACATCTTCTATAGTGATGTTCAGTTAAATGACTTTAATGAAAGCAGATGACCCTCCACGATGTAAGTGGGCTGCATTCAGTCACTCGCAGACCTTAACAGCACAGCCCGAGGTTTCCCTGGAACAATCAGTTCTGCCTCAAGACTGCAGCATCGAAGTTCCGCCTGAGTTTGCGGCCTCCTGGCCTGCCCTACACATTTCAGACATGCGGGCCTTCACAGTTGTGTGAGCCAGTTCTTTAAAATGAATCTCTCTGTGCATGTCTGGTTCTGTTTCTCTAGAGAACCCTGACTAGTCCAGTAGCCATGTATGAGATAAGACTGTGGACATGGGACAAGCACTCAAGGTGGAGACTTGATAAGAAAATACAGCTCATCACAAGTTTAGGCGCAGCTTGTCTAGCCCCCTTTGCTGCAGAAAACGCTGGCCTCTTTATCCTTCGTGAAGACAGGTATAATGTATCACAGGAAGCAGCCCCCTTTCTCTAGGAAGGAGTAGGAATCTCCTTATTGCTGTCTTCTGGAGTGGGGGCTGTCAGTGCTCTCCCCATTTTCATATGTGAGCAGTTTATAAACATAGCAGATCCCCAGATCACAGTGACCCCCAGGTCTGAGCACTTTGCCATGACTTTCTACGATTCTCTCCACTTGTTCAGGTCCTTGTTTTATAGTCCTCAGAAAAGTTTTCTGATTTTCTCCCTCTCCTTCCCTCCAATCTGCACAGTTTTTATTAAAACTGTTCCTTGGTATTATTATTATTATTTTGGTTAATGTAAATATTATCTATTCTAAGTCACTCTTGGTCCATTTTTTCTTTTTCCTTTTCTTTTCGGCCATGCTGTATGGCTTTTGGGATCTTAGTTCCCTGACCAGGGATTGAACCCAGGCCCCAGCAATGAAATTGTTGGGTCCTAACCATTGGACCACAGGGAACTCCTCCATTTTTCTGTAACTGAAGCCTCCTTACGTTATACAATGAATAATGTTTCTTCCCCTGGGAAACACAGGGGTTGTCACACTATGACTAAGGACACTTCTACTTAAATCACACATGATTTTCTTCTCAAAAGCACTAGAGATGCCCCAAATCTTTGTGTACCTTTTGCAAAAGAGAAATTTAGTAATTGTGGAGAATAGAACATCTAAATGCTTGCAAGATTTTGCTATGAGAACTCTTTCTGCCACACGTTATATCTTATTATTTAATAATTCTTTTTCTTTAAATAGAAAGAGGGGCTTCCCTGGTGGTCCAGTGTTTAAGAATCTGCCTTGCAATACAGGTGACATGGATTCAATACCTAGTCCAGGGAAGACCCCACATGTGGCAGAGTAAACCCATGCGCCACAACTACTGAAGCTTACACATCTGGAGCCTGTGCTCTGAGATGAGAAGCTGCTGCAACAGGAAATCTGCACGCTGCAGTTAGAGAGTAGCCCCCGCTCACCACAGCTAGAGAAAAGGCTGTGTGCAGAACGAAGGCCCAGCACAGCCAAAAGTAAAATAACATATAAACAAATAAAGAAAGAGATATGCTCATTGAACCTTCTGAAACTGAAGTAATTAGATCTCAACCTGAAAAGAATATAGCAATAAACTCTCCACCAGAGCAAATTTTCCCCCAGTTCAGTCGCCCAGTTGTGTCCAGCTCTTTGCAATCCCATGGACTGCAGCACACCAGGCTTCCCTGTCCATCACCAACTCTCAGAGCTTGCTCAGACTCATGTCCATCGAGTCAGTGATGCCATCCATCTCATCTTCTGTCATCCCCTTCTCCTCCTGCCTTCAATCTTTCCCAGCATCAGAGTCTTTTCCAATAAGTCAGTTCTTTGCATTAGGTGGCCAGAGTATTGGAGTTTCAGCTTCAGCATCAGTCCTTCCAATGAATATTCAGGACTGATTTCCTTTAGGATGGACTGGTTGGATCTCCTTGCAGTCCAAGGGACTCTCAAGAGTCTTCACCAACACCACACTTCAAAAGCATCAATTCTTCTGTGCTCAGCTTTCTTTATAGTCCAACTATCACAACCATACATGACTACTGGAAAAACCGTAGCTTTGACTAGATGGACCTTTGTTGGCAAAGTAATGTCTCTGCTTTTTAATATGCTGTCAGAACATGTTAAAGCTATGACTGGTCATAGCTTTTCTTCCAAGGAGCTAGCGTCTTTTAATTTCATGGCTGCAGTCACCATCTGCAGTGATTTTGGAGCCCAAGAAAATAAAGTCTCTCACTGTTTCCATTGTTTCTTCATCTGTTATTTATCCCTAAAAAAACAGAGGAGGTTCCTGTCTTCTAAGACATTTGAAGAAATAGTAGATGTCATTAGAAAGGATTGAAATCTATCAGATAGCAGTGGAATATTGTTTAATATTGTTTCATTTAGAAAGTAAAGGAGAAGTGATAGAATAACTCAATGTATTTCTTAATGTTCTGATTTTTTTAATGTCCTCTTAGTGTCCTGAAGTTTTTGCCTCACTGCTTCTTAAGTCACAGGGAAACTTTTTATTTTCTGTAGGTAACATGCATATTACCTATTGGCACAATGATCAAAAGGTCACAAGTATAGTCAGTTCAGTTCAGTCTCTCAGTCGTGTCCAACTCTTTGCGACCCCATGAATCACAGCACACCAGGCCCCCCTGTCCATCACCAGCTCCTGGAGTTCATTCAGACTCATGTCCATTGAGTCAGTGATGCCATCCAGCCATCTCATCCTCTGTTGTCCCTTTCTCCTCCTGCCCCCAATCCCTCCCAGCATCAGAGTCTTCTCCAATGAGTCAACTCTTCGCATGAGGTGGCCAAAGTACTGGAGTTTCAGCTTTAGCATCATTCCTTCCAAAGTACCCCCAGGACTGATCTCCTTTAGAATGGACTGGTTGGATCTCCTTGCAGTCCAAGGGACTCTCGAGTCTTCTCCAACACCACAGTTCAAAAGCATCAATTCTTCAGCACTCAGCTTTCTTCACAGTCCAACTCTCACATCCATACATGACCACAGGAAAAACCATAGCCTTGACCAGACGGACCTTTGTTGGTAAAGTAATGTCTCTGCTTTTGAATATGCTATCTAGGTTGGTCATAACTTTCCTTCCAAGGAGTAAGCATCTTTTAATTTCATGGCTTCAATCACCATCTGCAGTGATGTTGGAGCCCCCAAAAATAAAGTCAGCCACTGTTACCACTGTTTCCCCATCTATTTCCAATGAAGTGATGGGACCGGATGCCGTGATCTGCGTTTCTGAATGTTGAACTTTAAGCCAACTTTTTCACTCTCCACTTTCACTTTCATCAAGAGGCTTTTTAGTTCCTCTTTACTTTCTGCCATAAGGGTGGTGTCATCTGCATATCTGAGGTGATTGATATTTCTCCCAGCAATCTTGATTCCAGCTTGTGTTTCTTCCAGTTCAGCATCTCTCATGATGTACTTTGCATATAAGTTAAATAAGCAGGGTGACAATATACAGCCTTGACGTACTCCTTTTCCTATTTGGAACCAGTCTGTTGTTCCATGTCCAGTTCTAACTGCTGCTTCCTGACCTGCATACAGATTTCTCAAGAGGCAGGTCAGGTGGTCTGGTATTCCCATCTCTTTGAGAATTTTCCACAGTTTATTGTGATCCACACAATCAAAGGCTTTGGCATAGTCAATAAAGCAGAAATAGATGTTTTTCTGGAACTCTCTTGCTTTTTCCATGATCCAGTGGATGTTGGCAATTTGATCTCTGGTTCCTCTGCCTTTTCTAAAACCAACTTGAACATCAGGAAGTTCAGGTTCGTGTATTGCTGAAGCCTGGCTTGGAGAATTTTGAGCATTACTTTACTAGCATGTGAGATGAGTGCAATTGTGTGGTAGTTTGAGCATTCTTTGGCATTGCCTTTCTTTGGGATTGGAATGAAAACTGACCTTTTCCGGTCCTGTGGCCACTGCTGAGTTTTCCAAATATGCTGGCATATTGAGTGTAGCACTTTCACAGCATCATCTTTCAGGATTTGAAATAGCTCAACTAGTATAGTAAACTACTCCTATTCCTGGTCACCTAGTCTTCCTCCCAGGAGCAGACACTCTTACTAGTTTCTTTTGATTCTTTTTAGAAACATAGGGCAGAGAAGGAGTCATCCTGATTTTAGCAAGTACCATAAATAGTAATTTTTCATTATATTATCTGAAGAGGTTAAAGTTATTTTAAAAGCAATCAACTTATTGAGCTTTCTCTGTGGTTCTGATAGATTTCCAGTGGTCTCTCTTGGGTTTTCTAGGTAGATAGAATATCAACAGCATAGGATTTTTGCAAAGTGAAAAGAGTTTTGGAGTGAGACCTGGGATTGAATCTTGGCTTTGTCTGATTGAATGAATCAAACAACTCAGTCGCTCAGTCGTGTCCGACTCTTTGAGACCCCATGAACCGCAGCACGCCAGGCCTCCCTGTCCATCACCAACTCCCGGAGTAGCCTTTAAAAAATGTTGGCACTCTGCAGTGGCAGCCCATAAGTACAGAGGGGGCCTTTCCTCCAGGTGCGGTTGGCAGAGTGGGCAGAGGCCACACCCTGCCAAGTGCTGCTCCTCTGCCCTCTCCTGGGTTTGTTTTACCTGAATCTGCAGATACATCCGGAGGGCTTTGATCTCAGGCATTTCTAAACACTCAGCCATCAGGAGAGACTGAAGGGGAAGCCCTAAACTAATACAATCATCTTTTCTTTCTCCCTGAATGGAATGTGTGTTATATTTGCTGAGGGCAGATTAAAATAGATTTTACTGTTGAAATCATGGATTTATAGTTCTTTAAAGAGTTGCTGATTATCAGCAAAGTCTACAACCCCACCCCACCTGCAACCTAACAGTGGGAAAAAAACAGTCCAGCGCGGTGGGAATGTGTAAATGTTTTCTCACACATGGGACCTACTGCCAGATAGGAAGATGGTGGTATTTGGTGAGGAGTGATACTAAGAAACACCTATAGTTAGTGAGGAAAAAACCCACATTCTTACTTACTCATAGAATTTTATAAGTTTGAAGGGATGCCCCAGAACATCTCTGATCCCTTTTTGTACTCCATGGAAAAGATGAATGGGGATGTAGCTTATCTAGTTTATTGGACCTTCGAGGAGCCTAAATGCACTCCTTTACATCTGACACCACCAGGAAAAGACAGGCCTGAGTGTGTGCCTTGATTGAAGTGCATCCTCCAGACTGCAGGAAGGTGGGACCGCATTCTATTGTCCTAACAAGGGTGAGCTCAAACTTTGAAAGGATACTGGCTCTGCTTATTAATTATCAGCTTTCCAGGTGACTTGGTGGTGAAGACTCTGCCTGACAATGTAGGAGACTCTGATGTAATAGAGTCTGGGTCGGGAAGATGCCCTCGAGGAGAAAATGGCAACTCACTCCAGTATTCTTGCCTGGGGAGTGCTATGGACGGAGGAACCTGGCAGGCTCCATAGATGGACATGACTGAGCAGATGATCATACACACACATACGTTCATTTTCAAGACTTAAAATATCCTGGGGTTCAGCTGTTACAGGAGGGTTATGGAAAACCGTTCCAGGCTTGCTGAACTATCGAGTGACTTAGCAGGTACAAACAAGGATGCCTCAAGAACAGAAAGAGGAGAAGCCCCACTGGAGCACCCTAGACACACTTTTAGAACCCTGATGGGCTCTGTAAAGTGTTATCCTGCCCTGGCTTCAGTACCCTGAGGAGGGTACTGAATTTGAAGGCTATAGTGGTCAGGGTATTTGACCTCCTGGCATTTTTCATCCCTTGGCCATTAGTTTAAGTTCAATATGGTGATTTCCTTGCCAGTGATGGGCAAAGAAAGGTGTTTTCTGGGAGCCTCCAAGACAGCTTTCATTCCTTTGAAAGAATAAGACACCCCCTGAAAAGCCTAAGAACAAAGCACACAGTGGCAGGGCCAACCAGAATTTGGACGACAGAACCTGGGCCGCCACTGACACTGTTGAGCTAGAGCTTATATTGCTCACAGGGTCCTTCCCATTCTGGAATCTGTTATGTGAGACAGCTTAGTGGACTGTTCTGGAGTCAAGGGCAAAGTATGGGGAACCTGTCCAAAGGGACCCATACCTCCTCTTAATGGCATTTTTGCTTTGAGTGTAGAAAAAGTAGAATTTTCTTCAGAACCTGGAAAGCAACAGTGAAAACAATCCTACCTGGGGAGTCAGAGAACGTCAGAGCCAATCTGATCCTCATCTCTTAACTCCCATGGTTGAGAAATTCATGTCTGAATGGGAGCCTTAGCCTGCTGCCCCCGTGAGCAGCTCCTCTGAGACTCACAGAGGAGGAAAACCCTGGAGCTGGGGCTCATGCACTTCTTGCCTTTGGGACCGGAGAGTAGGAGCCCAGGGAATGTTCTGGACACCTCATCCGTTCTTCACATGGTTACCCCACAGCCAGATGCTATGAGGAAGGCACGTTTCAGCCTATGGCCTGGGAGGCCCTGATAGAACTCCCCATAATCAAAGAGGCTTGAAGAGTAACGGCAGAGGGTCCTTCAGTTGGCTGCTGGTCTGTAATCATGGGCAAATTCAACCTTGGTTTTCTCTCCCTCTCTTTTTTTTCTGGTTCAACCTTGGTTTTCTCTCCCTCTCTCTTTTTTCTGGCCATTACATACTGCTTGTGGGATCTTAGTTTCCCAACCAGGGATCGAACCCGTGCCCCCTGCGGTGGAAGCACTGGACTGCCAGGGAAGTCCCTCAGTTTTCTTGTTTGGAAAGGAAGATATTGGAGTGGGTATTGTTGTGGAGTTTGATGAGATAAAGTATGTGAATCATTCGTACTCAGAATATAATATTAATAAATGACTTTCCTGATGGGCTTCTTGGGGGGCGCTAGAGGTAAAGAACCTGCCTGCCAGTACAGGAGATGTAAGAAACCCAGGTTCCATCCCTGGGTTGGGAAGCTCCCCTGGAGGAGGGCATGGCAACCCATTCCAGTCTTCTTGCCTGGAGAATCCCATGGACAGAGGAGCCTGGCGGGCTACAGTTCATGGGGTTGCAAAGAGTCAGACACGGCTGAAGCAACTTAACACACACACACACATGGCTTTAACTCCCCTGGAAGCTGTGCTGAGTCATTTTCAGCCTTTGGGCAGGAGCCTCACCGCTAGTTGGTGGGCTTGGGGGACTGGTGTTTGGTCTGGGTTTCAAGGCTCGGCAAGAATGACTCGTTGGCTCCTGCTCAAATTTCTTTCATTTTGGTTTGGTCCCTGAGCAGCTGAAAGCAGCGCAAGGGATAGAAACGAGAAAAGGACACATTCAGATGGCTGGTTGCTGCTCCCGTGTCTTCCGGTGTTAGTTCCCAGCATTGGGTGATGTTGGCAGCTGTGGGGAGAAGGAAGTGTGCTGGCAAGGACTGCGGAATTGCAGGTTGGCTGCCTCTAACTCCAGCTGCGTCACACCCAGAAACAATAAAATACTACGTAAGACAGTCATTCTGTTACTCAAGCCAGGTGTCCTGGGTCTAAAGTCCAAGCCTTGAAATTCTCCCTGGATAAGCCTTGGGGCAGTGTGTCTCCCCTTATCTGTCCAGGAGCTGCAGGCAGGCGGTTGTGTGTGTTAGTCGCTTCAGTCGTGTCTCTTTGTGACCCCATGGACTGTAGTCCACCAGGCTCCTCTATCCATGGGATTCTCCAGGCAAGGATACTGGAGTGGGTTGCTATTTCCTTCTCCAAGTGATCTTCCCAAACCAGGGGTCGAACCCGGGTCTCCTGTATTGCAGGCAGATTCTTTACCATCTAAGCGGGCGGTTGTTAGCCTGTAAAGAGCCTGATGAGTTGTGAGCAGGCCCCCCTTCCTCAGGGTAGATGCAGACCTGTGTCAGGGCACGACTTGGCAAGCTAAGGTTGATCAGGGCACAAGTTGCACGGCCACCCGGGCAGCCATGGAGCTCCTGCCTCTGTCCAGAGCCTGCCTCAGTGATCGCTCCTAGAGGCGGGTGTAGGGACTTCACTGTGGGTGAAGCCAGACTTGGGCAAACTCTAAGAATCTTCCCTGTAGCAGCTGTTGCTGGGTCCAAGAGTAGACCCAGATCTGACGCTGGGAGCAGCGTGGAGGAACTTGATGACCACCTTGGACTGGGGCTACCTGCTGAACACGCACATGTCAGTCTGTGAGGCTGACTCCTGACCAAATGCAGAGGAGACTGGAGAGCCTGACTGTGGATGGGGACAGATGGGGATTGGGACAAGGCCGGTCAAGTGGAAAGGACCGGCTTTCTTCTTTGTCTAGCATGTCTTCAGGGAACCACCTTTGATTCTTAGTCCCACAGAGTTCAGATGAGGCCCACCTCACTCCCCAGCACCAAGAGGTGGACCAATGATGTGCATATTTATGTATCTGTATGTTATACCCACGTGCAGAGGTCCTCTGGCCACTGTGATGGGTTTAGAGTTCAGCACATTACCCAAGCCAGGCTACCCAGAGCCTTCCCTGATATATTTCCTGGAACCAGCAAAAAAGAGATGGGCTGCCCCAGGCCCACACTTCTGATCTCCCACCCCACATGATCACTGATGGAATCATTAGTTGGGAAGTTGATGTTAAGTTCAGAGCAGCTAGTGGCCATTTTTGCTGTTACACGAGGATGGACAGGCAAACTGAGCATGGAGCCAACACTCAGAAAGCAGGCAGTGAAAATAAAGCACGGAGGAAACAATTTGTTCCTAGATTTCTCCCTTCCACGTTCTTTTTTTCCCCTTTCCTTCTCTGTTTTTCCTTTGCTTTCTTTCCCTCCACCCCTCTCTTCCTTCCTTTCTACTTTCCTTCCTTCTTCTTTTGGTTGAAAAATTTATTAAAAAAAAATAATGTTATTTACTTATTTTTGGCTGTGCTGAGTCTTCGCTGCTGCGCAGGCTTATCTCTAGCTGTAGAGAGCTGAGGCTACTCTCTAGTTGCAGTGCGCGGGCTTCTCATTGCAGTGGCTTCTCTTGTGGAGCTCGAGCTCTAGGGTGCTTGGGCGTCAGCAGTTGCAGCACGTGGGCTCAGTGGTTGCGGCTCCCAGGCTCCAGAGCACAGGCTCAATAGTTGTGGCACACGGGCTTAGTTGCTCTGCTGGATGTGGGATCCTCCCGAATCAGGGACTGAATCTGTGTCTCCTGTATTGGCAGGTGGATTCTTTACTGCTGAGCCCCAGGGAAGCCCTGGTTGAAAATTCTTTGAGTGTGTTTTTGTTACTTGCAACCCAAAGAAGCTGACCAATAAGCCATATGACACACTGAATTAATTTACTGCCACAGGGGAGCAGTAAAAGGGCTGTCTGTGTTTGTTTAAACACAAGCCTGGTAGAGAGGAACTTCGGAGAACAGCTTAGGAGATGACCCTTTTGAGGGCAGAGGAACAAAGCTGAGTGGTAACTTGTAGGGTGATGGGGTGAGGGTGAGGGGGCATTTATTGGATTGTGAGGGATGGACCACTCTCTAGGCTTTATCCCGTGAGCTACCCTTTGAACCAGACAATTTCCCAGATAGGACTTGGAGATAGCTGGAAGACCAGGAACTGGAGGGCTCCTTCTTGGGAGACCTCCCGGAGACTAGAGAGAAAGGGGCTGCTGCAGTCTGGCTTACCTCCCAGGCCCTCGGGGTATGGCATGCCTCAGGCCCTGTTAGTGCTTAGTGAGTTGGAGAGGTTGCCATTTCTCCACGTCATTACCAACTTAGGTTGATGCTCTGTGGCCAACTGTGTCCCCATGTTTGCTTTGGAGAAATTGTACCAAATTTCCTAGTGAGGTCTTCCCTGCTGAAGATAAAGAGTGCCCCTGTAACCTTCCTTTGTGCAAATCTTTGGCCATTTTCCTAGGGTTACCTGCTCGAAGTGGAATTGCTGAGTCAGAGGCTATGAATATTATTAAGGTTTTTGATTCTTATTCCAGGAGGCACTATTATCCATTACTAGAAAAAGAGATGTAAAAGTCCCCACTCTTGTCGGCTAGGAGATAGCTAATGGTTAAGTAACTAGTGTAAGAGGTGACCTGTTTTTCAGAGAAACAGAGCCATATCATAATGTCTGTAATAAATCGAATTAGATCATAAAATGTGGTGTGAGTGCAGCAGATCACATAGCATTAAAGAAATTGGACTGCCTGGTTCCCTGGAGATACTCAGGTCAGAAAGCACCAGACAGATGTAATGGGGTTATCAGTGTGCTTCCCTGAGAGGAGGAAGTGGGGGCAGCAAAAGCTGACGTTGCATTTACTGAAGGTGACTTCTGTGTAATTGGGGTTAGGACCATCGGAGGGCAAAGAACTAGCATTTCTCTCTCAGGGAGCTCTCTGTTTAATGAGAGAGATCACCAGCTACAAATCAAATTATCCCTGGAGGGAGATTTTGCCCTGGACTAAGCAGTAATGTTCTAACATTTGGTCCACAGTTGGCATGGTTAATGCACACGGAAGCTCCGTGGAGGCTGTAAAGCGTCCCTGGTGTGGGCTGCAGTGCTGGGCCCTAGGGAGTCAGAGATGAAAGACTCAGTCCCTGTCTGTAAGGAGGTCATGGTCCACCGAACGAATCTTCTAGAATGAGCTGTAGTGTAATAGAGGAATGTGTGGAGGAGGTCCAGGATGGCACAAAGGAGGGAGTGATTAACTTACCTGCTGGAGGAGGAGGTGAGGTGGTCTGGTTTGCAAAGAAAGAGTAGAGGATTGCCAAGTGGGCAAGTGGGGGGAGGCACAGGTAGAGGGTGGGGCATCCGTGTGACCTGAGTGGCCCCACAATTTGGACTGCAAATACGCCTCAGCTCGTCCCCAGAATTTAGTGCTCAGATCCTGCCAGAGTAGATTCAGAAGCTTAGCCTGGGGCTCTCTGAGGCTCCTCTCTCTCCCCAGCATCCCTGTGGTCACTGGTGTTGAGTAACAGCAGAGCCATTGTGATCCTGGCTCAGCGGCCAGCTTGTTGCAAAGGGGGCCAAAGTTAATGAGGAACCAGCCCAGGCCACCCGGTCCTCAGGGCAAAATCGGAGGCGTGAGGAAGGGTGCTGGAGTGATGTTTTGCCCTGAGAAGGCATCAGCCTTGCACTCCTGGGTGGACCAGTCAGAATTTCCCACTTTAAACTCTTGGTTTTTCCACCTGGCCCCTTCTAGCTGGCGCACAGCCTCCTGCCCGAGTAGTGTAGAGTGCAGATTCTAATCCTAGATGTCTGTGTTTGTTTCCTACAGCTGCTATGACAAACTACCATGCACTGAGTGGCTTAAAACAGAAATTTATTGTCTTATGATTCTGGAGAAATCTGCAGGGCCATGCTCCCTCTAAAACCTGTAGGGGACCCTTCCTTGCCTCTTCTTAGCTTCTGGTGGTTTATCATCCTTCTTTGACATTCCCTGGACCAGAGACACATCTCTCCAATCCTCCATCCTCACATGGAGTTCTCCCTGTGTCCTTCTCTGTCTTTACATGGTTGTCACTTTATTTTTTTAAAGTCTTTAATAAATTTGTTACAATATTGCTTTTGTTTTATGTTTTGGTTTTTTGGCCACCAGGCATGGGGGAACTTAGCTCTTTGAGGAGGAATTGAACCCACACCCACTGCAATGGAAGGCAAAGTCTTAACCACTGGGTTGTCAGGGAAGTCCTGGCTGTCACTTTATAAGGACACTGGTCACACTGGATTAGGTGCCTGCTCTACTCCAGTGTGGGCTTCCCAGGTGACTCTAGTGGTAAAGAACCTGCCTGCTAAGACAGGAGATGTAATAGACGTGGGTTTGATCCCTGGGTTGGGAAGATCCCCTGGAGGAGGGCATAGCAACCTACTCCAGTAGTCTTGCCTGGAGAAGTCCTTGGACAGAGGAGCCTGGCAGGCTACAGTCCATAGGGTTGCACAGAGTCAGACACGACTGAAGTGACTTAGCCAGACACGTGCGCTACTCCAGTAGCACTTTCCTGGTGGCTCAGTGGTAAAGAATCCACCTCCAATGCAGGAGAAACAGATTTGATCCCTGGGTCAGGAAGATCTCCTGGAGAAGGAAATGGCAACCCATCCCAATATTCTTGCCTGGGAAATATCATGGACAGAGGAGCCTGGTGGGCTAGAGTCTATGTGGTTGCAAAAGAGTTGGACATGACTTAGCCACTACATAGCTACTCCAGTGTAGCACAATTACACCTGTGCTGCTAAGTTGCTTCAGTCGTGTCCGACTCTGTGCGACCCCATAGACGGCAGCCCACTGGGCTCCCCCGTCCCTGGGATTCTCCAGGCAAGAACACTGGAGTGGGTTGTCATTTCCTTTTCCAATGCATGAAAGTGAAAAGTGAAAGTGAAGTAGCTCAGTCGTGTCCAACTCCTAGTGACCCCATGGACTGCAGCCCACCAGGCTCCTCCATCCATGGGATTTTCCAGGCAAGAGTACTGGAGTGGGGTGCCATTGCCTTCTCCAATTACACCTGTAGTGACCATCTATTTCCAAATGAAGTCACTTTCTGAGGTAAAAGGGCTTAGGACTTCAACATAGCTTTTTGCTGCTCTTGGGGTGGGGGCATAATTTAATCTGTAACAGCATCTCTCAGACACATCGGAAAGCCTGCGGAGGGCAACGAAGGCCTGCCAGCTCCCAGGGCACTGAAGTACCTCCCACTCAGGGGTGATACTCCGGGAACACAGTGTTCACATCTTTCTGCTTAAAGACCCAAGGCTGCCTGGGGTTGTGGCTACAGGTGTGGGTTCCCGGAAGCTGGGGCTCTGCCATACCACAATGATGTTGGGTCTAGAGAAGCTTGTATAGTTGAGTCCCTGTCAAGGGAGCCACTTTGGGGCTTGTTCACAGCCATTCTTCAGGGAAAGAGGCTCCCAGTGTAATGTCCAGACCTTTTCCTTTCCAGAACAGGTTAAGATGTGAGGAACGGATGTAATTGTGACCCAGTTTTTTTTTCCTCCAGAATTTTCCTGGATATTTTTGTTTTCCCATTAAAGAAATAAACCCTGTTGGTAGTTTTACTATGATATCCTGAAACTTACAGATGAATAAAAAGGAGGATTAATAGTTTTAATAAAATTGAGTTTTCTCTGCAAGATGCAGATGTGCTTTTCAGTTTACTCCAGACTCCTTTCATGCCACTCAGCAGCAGTTTTCATGTCGTTCTTGCATGTTATGTGTCCGCTTAATTTTGTCATCTCTACTTCTTACTGTAATGGGCATCTATTCTTCATTCTGTTACCTAATCAGCTGTGCTTAGTGTTATAGGAAAGCTATTGATTTTTGCATGGTAATCTTGTACCAAGACACATTTCTGGTGTCTTTTAAAAAAAGTAATTATTTATTTGGCTATGCTGGGTCTCAGTTGTGAAGCCCAGGCTTTGTTGCTTCATGGCTTGTGGGATCTTCCCAGACCAGGAATTGAACTGGTGTCCCTTGAATTGCAAGGCAGATTCTTAACCACTGGACTACCAGGGAAGCCCTTCACAGAATTTTAGATGATGGCCATTCTGACCGGTGTGAGCTGATACCTCATTGTAGCCTTGATTTGCATTTCTCCAATAATTAGCAATATTGAGCATCTTTTCACATCTGTCTTCTTTGAAGAAAAGTCTGTTCATTTCCAAGGCAAACCATACAATGTCACAGTAATCCTAGTCTATGCCCTGACCAGTAATGCTAAAAAAGCTGAAGTTGAACGGTTCTATGAAGAACTATAAGACCTTCTAGAATTAAAACCCAAAATAGAGGTCCTTTTCATTATAGGGGACTGGAATGCAAATTTAGGAAGTCAAGAGATACCTGGAGTAACAGGCAAATTTGGCCTTGGAGTACAAAATGAAGCAGGTAAGGCTAATGGAATTTTGCCAAGAGAACGCACTGGTCATAGCAAACACCGTCTTTCAACAACACAAGAGAAGACTCTACACATGCACATCATCAGATTGTCAATACCAAAATCAGATTGATTATATTCTTTGCAGCCAAAGATGGAGAAGCTCTATACAGTCAGCAAAAACAAGACCGGGAGCTGACTGTGGCTCATATCATGAACTCCTTATTGCCAAATTCAGACTGAACTTGAAGAAAGTAGGGGAAACCCCCAGACCATTCAGGTATGACCTAAATCAAATCCTTTAAGATTATACAGTAGAAGTGACAAATAGATTCTAGGGATTAGATCTGATAGAGTGCCTGAAGAACTATGGACAAAGGTTCGTGACATTGTACAAGAGACAAGGATCAAGACCATCCCCAAGAAAAAGAAATGTAAAAAGGCAAATGGTTGTCTGAGGAGGCCTTACAAATAGCTGAGAAAAGAAGGGAAGCTCAAAGCAAAGGAGAAAAGGAAAGATACACCCATTTGAATGCAGAGTTCCAAAACATAGCAAGGAGAGATAAAAAAGCCTTCCTCAGTGATCGGTGCAAAGAAAAAGAGGAAAACAACAGAATGGGAAAGACTAGAGATCTTTTCAAGAAAATTAGAGATACCAACAGAACATTTCATGCAAAGATGGGCACAATAAAGGACAGAAGTGGTATAGACCTAACAGAAGCAGAAGATACTAAGAAGAGGTGGCAACGATACACAGAAGAACTATACAAAAAAGATTTTAATGACCCAGATAACCACGATGGTGTGATCACTCACCTAGAGCCAGACATCCTGGAATGCGAAGTCAAGTGGGCCTTAGGAAGCATCACTATGAACAAAGCTAGTGGAGGTGATGGAATTCTAGCTGAACTATTTCAAACCCTAAAAGATGATGCTGTGAAGGTGCTGCACTCAATATGCCAGCAAATTTGGAATACTCAGCAGTGGCCACAGGACTGGAAAAAGTCAGTTTTCATTCTGATCCCAAAGAAAGGCAATGCCAAAGAATGCTCAAACTACTGCACAATTGCACTCATCTCACACACTAGTAAAGTAATGCTCAAAATTCTTCAAGCCAGGCTTCAACATTATGTGAACCGTGAACTTTCAGATGTTCAAACTGGATTTAGAAAAGGCAGAGAACAGAGATCTGAACCAGATATCAAATTGCCAACATCCGTTGGATTGTTAAAAAAGCAAGAGAGTTCCAGAAAAACATCTACTTCTGCTTTATTGACTATGCCAAAGCCTTTGACTGTGTGGATCACAATAAACTGTGGAAAGTTCTTCAAGAGATGGGAATACCAGACCCCGTTACCTGCCTCCTGAGAAATCTGTATGCAGGACAAGAAGCAGCAGTTAGAACTGGACATGGAACAACAGACTGGTTCCAAATTGGGAAAGGAATACATCAAAGCTGTATATTGTCACCCTGCTTATTTAACTTAGATGCAGAGTATATCAGGCGAAATGCCAGGCTGGATAAAGCACAAGCTGGAATCAAGATTGCCAGGATAAATATCAATAACCTCTATATGCAGATGACACCACCCTTATGGCAGAAAGTGAAGAAGAACTCAAGAGCCTCTTGATGAAAGTGAAAGAGGAGAGTAAAAAAGTTGGCTTAAAACTCAACATTCAGAAAACTAAGATCATGGCATCCAGTCCCATCACTTCATGGCAAATAGATGGGGAAACAATGAAAACAGTGACAGACTTTATGTTCTTGAGCTCCCAAATCACTGCAGATGGTGACTGCAGCCGTGAAATTAAAAGACATTTGCTCCTTGGAAGAAAAGCTATGTCTAACCTAGACAGCATATTAAAAAGCAGAGACATTACTTCACCAACAAAGGTCCGTCTAGTCAAAGCTATGGTTTTTCTAGTAGTCATGTATGGATATGAGAGTTGGACTATAAAGAAAGCTGAGCACCAAAGAATTGATGCTTTTGAACTGTGGTGTTGGAGAAGACTCTTGAGACTCCTTTGGACTGCAAAGAGATCCAACCAGTCCATCCTAAAGGAAATCAGTCCTGAATATTCATTGGAAGGACTGATGCTGAAGCTGAAACTCCAATACTTGGGCCACCTGATGTGCAGAACTGACTTGTTGGAAAAGACCTGATGCTGGGAGAGATTGAAGGCAGGAGGAGAAGGGGACAACAGAGGATGAGATGGTTGGATGGCATCAGCAACTCGATGGATGGACATGAGTTTGAGGAAGCTTGGGGAGTTGGTGATGGACAGGGAAGCCTGGTGTGCTGCAGCCCATGGGGTCGCAGAGTCAGACAGGACTGAGCAACTGAACTATTTAAGTCTTCTACACATTTATTTATTTTTTTAATGTTGAGCTGTATGAACTCTTTGTAATATTTTGGACATCAGTCCCTTGTTGGTTATATTGTAAATATTTTCTCCCATTCTGTAGGTTGTCTTTTCATTTTGTTTATGGTTTTCTTTGTCGTGCAAAAGCTTTTAAGTTTAATTAGGTCCTACTTAATTTTGCTTTTATTTTCATTACTCTAGGAGATCAAAAAAATATTGCTGTGGTTTATGTCAATGAGTGTTCTATGTTTTCCTCTAGGAGTTTAATAGTATCCAGTCTTACACTTAACTCTTTTATCTATTTTGAGTTTATTTTTGTATATGGTGTTGGAATATAGGCCTTTTACGTCCCTTCCAACAATTTTTAGAGGGCAGGGGCAAGAAGTTCTGGAGAAATCTCAACAGATATATAGGTTGTAATCAAATTGTAATGGCCCTTCTTCATTTTGCCTACCCCAAACAAAGCTGAGTGCTTCTATATCTGCTTCAGGGCTGAATTTTTTTCTCTGCTATTCATTGACTGCCCATTTCACAGTCCTAGCTGTTCTTGGTAAATCTAGCAAATATTCTTTCTTGTATTTTATAAGAAAGGACCAGAGAAACTCTACCTTCTTTAAAAAAGGAGGGTGGTCGTTTCAATTTGGCAAAAGATTAGAGGTGGAAAAAGATAAATTCATGAGATACATTCAGATTCTATGTCTATTCCCTTTTGCCCCAGCCCAGAAGTCTGAATGGGTCTCCCACTTAAAAAAAAAAATTAACTGCAAAATAAAAGGCCCTGAGTGGTGTTTTAGTGGGAGTAAGAGTATCTTGGATTGAATTTATATCTGTGTCAGATAATGTGTTTCTAGAGATAAGCAGTAATCGTTATTTTCAGAACCTCATGAGAGTTTGTTCAGTAAAGTAATGAATGGGTATTACTGACAAGCTTTCCAAGGTAGAAATTACATGCAACTGTAATCGGATGGTAAAAGGTAATAGAGGAGAAGCCCTTGGTTTCTGCTATGGGGAGTTCATGTCATTTCTAAAGGAGATTCACAATTTACTGTTCAATTGAAGCCAATTCAATTTTATGCAGGAAAGGGCTGCATGGAATTGTATTTCTAGGAATCCACACAAACCATGAAAAGCATGAGTAGTTCTTCACTGAGCTCTGTTGTTAACTGGCTTGGGCAAGTCCCTGTTCCAGGCTTACTTCAGCTTTCCAGTCTGTGAAATATTCTGTGTACATTTACAGTCCCATTTGAGAGAAATGAGGTAAGGTGATAAAAACGTTGAGTATATAGAATTATACAGATGTGAAGCACTGAATCTGCAGCAACCTTAAGGATATCCCAGGCCTACTGGTTAAACATGAAATAAGAACTTCTGTACAGGCTCAAGAGATCTTATCCCCAAGAAGATAAGACAGGGAGTAAAACCACTGTAAACACACTTGATTTCTAAGCAGGGTGAGGTTTGGTTAGAAACGGATAAGATAAATGTATTTAATGAATACAAATGTGTTCGAATCTGATAGCAAGTACTTGGCAAGTGGTCCTTGGTTAACACCTACTTCTCCTGAATTCCTGAATGACTTCCTATGTGGATCTGGAAGTACCAAAGCTTCTTTCTTCAAAGCTTACTTTTCTGTTTCGTTCTAATCTCTTTCTGTTTCTTATCTAATCTGTTTCTGTTTTGTGCTAATCCCTCTATTAGTCCTTTCCTTCTGCCTCTGTCCAAATATCTCAGTTGTGACCCCAGAGAAAGGAGAAGGAGGTTTTTGCCAGTTTGAATGGGTTCTGTCTACCAGAGCCTTTCTGGAGCAAGAGTCTGGAGCAAGGTGTAAATGAGTACAGTATAGGCAATTCCTTTTCTTTCACCTATCATTGTATTTCATATTTATTTATTTTTGGTGCTCGGGCTTTTGCTGTGAGTGGGGGCTATTCTGTAGTTGTGGTGTGCGGGCTTCTCATTTCAGTGGCTTCTCTTGTTTCGAGCAGGGGTTCTAGGTGCTCAGGTTTCAGCAGTTCGCCTGGGCTTAGTTGTCCTGAGGCATGTGGATCTTCCTGAACCACGGATTGAACCTGTGTCCCCTGCCTTGGCAGGCAGATTCTTATCCATTGGACCACCAGGGAAGCCCTCTTTTTAAATATATACTTTATTGTTTGTTTATTTTAATTTTAGTTGTTCTGCATCTTCCTGCTTTGTGTGGGCTTTCTCTAGTTATCGCTAGCAGGCACTACTCTTTGTTGTGGTGCTCAGGCTTCTCACTGCTGTGACTTTTCTTGTTGTGGAGCACAGACTCTAAGTGCTCGGCCTTCAGTAGCTGTGGCACTCGGGCTCTAGAGTGCTGGCTCAGTAGTTGTGGTGCCTGGGCTTAGTTGCTCCACGGCATGTGGAATCTTCCTGGACCAGGGATCAAACTTGTGTCCCCTGCGCTGGCAGGCGGATTCTTAGCTGCTGTACCACCAAGGAAGTCCAGTCCTCTTTTTAAAAACTTTTCTGGCCATGCCGCACAGCTAGCGTGATCTTAGTTCTCCAACCAGGGATTGAACCCCAGGTCCGTGGTCGTAAACGTGCCAAGTCCTAACCACTGAACCCGCCAGGGAATCCCCCAGTGTAGGCGATTTCTATGGATGATGTTGATGATGACGAATGGAGGGAGAGTGATTTTCGCAGGCAAGAGTCAGTTTGTGTAGCATTTTGTTGTTTTTCTGTATGATGTATAGTGTCCCAGGCTGGCAGCCTGCTGTGAACTAAGAAAACTGTATTCTGTAGTCTCTCTAGATATGCTGTGACTTGGCCAGGGCTGACTGCGTACCGTGCACCTGCATGACCTTTTCAGCTTGACAAAGAATAGTGTCTCTCTCCGGCTCCCCGCTCCCTCCACAGGAAATGCTCCCAGACGACCGCACAATAAGCCCTAATTAAGTCTTTCCTCGAATCCTGACGTCTTTTCCTCCAAACTTTCCTTGGTTTTTGATGTATAATTAAGAGGAATGTGGAGAAACCAAACCAGGCATAAGATGCAGCTGGGATTGGGTCACTACCTAATGGCAAGTAAAGACTAAAACCTCTGCCCTGGCAGCTCTTTTGACAGTTTAAACTGGGCAAGAAACATGGTACATAGATGGAGAAATTAAGATGCTTTTGATGGAAAAATTGGTTGCAATTATGTGAGAACATTTCCTCAGACCTTTTGAGTTACTTGTGTTGCGTGCCTTTTTTGTCTCTGAATAAGAGAATCTCAATGTTTTCCAGCCAATATTTAAAAATAATACAGGTAAGGTGGTTAGTGCTTCCCTGGGCAGGCTGTGAACACATCCTTAACAATGAGATGCAAAATTTGGGTCTCTGTCTACTTATCTAAAAAGTGAGTCCCACAGATTTTATCATGTCCCCAGAGGTTCAAGACCTAACCTCTCCCCACCAAAGTTTAAGAACACTAGTATTAGAGAAAGGAAGGATCTAGAGACAAAGATGGAAGTCACAAAGGGAGGGTGGAGCTTCTAAAGTTCGGGAAGGACTAAAGTCCAGGCAGCCCCATGGGAGGCAGTAAGTGGTTACATGGGTATACCCTGTAATGAGGTACTTCTGAGCTCAGACTCAGGGTCTCCATTTATAAACTGTGCTTGCTGTGTGAACTGGGCTAGCTTACATCTCTAAGCCTCCGTCTTCAGTGTTCTCATCTGTAAAATGATGGAGGAGATAGAACCTACCTCACAGAGTTGTTGCAAGCCTTCTTGCTTCCCTGTGAGATGTGCGTGTGTCTGTATGTGTGTCTGTGTGTGTGCATGTGGGGTCTCTGTCTCTACCCATATTTTGCATTTTCCTCTCTATTTTGTGTCTCCTCCTCCAAGAATTCTGTGCAGGCCTCAGAAGTTTCTGAGTTCTTGTTTTGCTGGGTTCTCCGCCCAACCCCGCCCCACCCCACCCCCCCAACTCCCGCTTTCTTTAGAAGAATAATCAGTGTGAGGTGGTATCCTTGGCTGAACATCTTCCTCCTTCCAGGTCCATCCACACCTCTTTGCTGGCCAGGCTGAGAGCGGCATATTTGCTCCTTTCCAAGCTGTGTAGAGAGCTGAAGGTGCCGGCAGCCTAGTGCCTGGGGCCTGGAGCCAACGAGCTCGCCTTCTTTGGGACGGAGAACACAAAACAGCCCTGGGAGGGGAGAGCCTGTCTCTGCAGACAGACAGCTGCCTCAGGGCAGTCTTGCAGCCGCCTCTGCAGCCAATTCCTTTTGTAATTTGCACAATAGACCAGAAGATGGGGCTCTTGACCCTGGAGTCAAAAGCCAGAGGCTCTGACTTTTTCTACATTTGAACTGGAGTCAAATCAGACTTGTAGAGCTCTTAGTAGTAATCCTCTCCTGCTTCTTCTCTGTGCCCTGACAACTCGTGCCCACTCTCATGAGAGCACCATGAGCTGGCTCTTTAGGGAGTGGCAAATGGAGGGCACATCTTTCTTCTGGTCACCATCCTTGGCCCCTCCAGAATTGCCATGTTGCCAGTCAGCCTAAATGACCCCCTGCCTCAGCTTCCCCCCTTTAATCCACCTTGCCCCCAATCGCAGATTTCACCAATGGTACCACTTACATAGGACAGTGTCATATAGTGGCCAGGGACTCTAAACTCAGACAGATCCATCCTTGACTCATCAAATGAGACTCTCCTCACCTCCTCAGAAAAGCCCTCCCTGACCATCCCATCTACAGTAGCTCTCTCCACCCTCCTGGCCAATACTCTATCACATAACTTTGCAGTTTATTTCATTGCAGCTCTCATAATCTGTACTTGTGTTCATTTTTACTTGTTTGCTGTTTCTCCACTAGATTGCAAGGCTCAAGAGGTGATCATATCCCAGCCTAATATCTACTTAACCTTGAGAAAGTTGCTAAACTTCTCAGCCTCAGTTTTCTTATCATTGAAATGGATAAACTATGACGTGTTAGGAATATTAAATGACACAGTGCATTTATACCACTAAACCCAGGTCCTGGTGTGTGGGCAAATTCTTTAAAATTTTCTACACTATCATATTTTCTATCATATGAGAAACAAAAAAGTCTGAACTGATTAGCTGTTTCTCCATAACTTGGTCATTTTTTCTTTACCACAATTTTTATTTCCTACTGCTCTTCTCCATACCTTTCTGCTTTGGTCCAAATTGTGGCTATCCTGAATGGGTCTTATGCTTTCCTGGTTGCTAAGTCATTCCCTAAGAACTAAGATGCTTGCTCTCCTTACTCTGGCTTGACTGTTTTTGGGTTTAACCCAAACCAATGTCCTCTGTGTCATGTTCCAAGTAAAAAAAAATTATTTTCTCTTGGAAATTTGTATAATCTTTGTGGTCTATATAACTTATATGGCTCTTGTTTTATGTTCTATTATCTTGTCATCATATTAACATTTTTCTCTTCTAAATTTTTATAACCTTTGTTGTCTATACTTTATTACTCATATGGCTCTTGTTTTATATTCTGTTATCTTGCCATCATATTAACATATATCCTGTTCCCCTGATTAGACCATAAGCCCTCTGGAGATACATATTTTATTTTAGATTCTGCTGCATCTTCAGTGACATTTGGGCTTGTACTTTGTGTTTAATATGTTTTTGGTTAGACTGAATTAAAAGTACATATATTCACTTATATATTTATAAGTTATATTTATTTATATATACTTATATAACTTACATATTTATAATTATGTTCTATGTGCCCAGCATTCTTTGAGGCTTTGTACAGAAGGGCATAAGAAAAATAATTATTTCCTTCAAAAAATGACAATGTTACAGTAAGCTAAAGTTAACATTTAATTAAAGTACTTGACCATAGCATGGTATAAGGAAGGTATAAGGAAGGTATGAAGTGCTATGAAGATTCAAAGGGGAGTGATGACATGTCTTAGGGGTATTGAGGAGAGTAGAATAAAGTTTCTTCGAAGAGGTGGCCTTTGAGGTTGACTTTGAAGTATGATTAAGGTTTTGATGGGCAAAAATGGGGTTGAATTACAGATTCAAGGGACAGGATTAGTGAAGAGGTCAACAGAGACTGGGGAAATGAACACTAAGGCTCAGAAATGGGCCCAAGACCTTAAATTGAAGACTGGAAATATGGTTCTGCCTCAGGGGCACGGAAGCACAAACTTGGTTCAGATTTCAGAGCCAGAGCAAGCAATGGTATGCAGGGGTTGAACATTTAATGTGCACCAGCCAGGCTATGCTCCCCAGTGTAGTTTCTTCGGAGGCTGAGAATGATTTGCACCTGCTCTTTTTCTTTTAATAATGTGGACTCTCCTACCGTCTGATGTGATAGTGGACATAAAGGAAAAGACCCCTTTCCTCCTCTTGGGGACAGAGGGTTGGTTGGATTATGGCCAGTCTCTCTTGTTTTAAACCCAAATCAAATTGAATGTGTTACTCATGGGTTTCTAACTTTGCCTTAAATCAGTAGTTATTCTTTTGTTAAATAATTTGCCCTAGATTATTTCTCAGAAAAGTTGGAAGCATTTTTGTGGAATTGTTTCAATCATCTTCTGTAGCTCAACCCCGTGCTTTTCACTGCCAACCCGAGGCCCAGGGAGAAGACCTGTATCGTAGTCAATCTGTGTAGGGGAATAGATCACTGCCTGCCTGCTTCTCTTTGATACTATTGAATCTGGCCACTAGCTCGAGGACAAGTAATTTGAGAAGGCCCTTCCCTCTCATTCTGTTACTTCCTTCTGCAAGCTCAAGGGATGGTTCCCCAGAATTTAAAAATAATTATTACCAAGGAATAAAATCATGATAGACAAACCTGACACTTTCTCAGTTTTCAAGGGTCAGGTGCATCCTCAAATAGAACCACGAGATCTTCAATTTCTAGCAAGCAGTTGGGAGGACCTTCAAGCCCAGAGGCCCCTGAAGGGAGGGAGGCGGTTTCCATGGCAACCGGGCCCGGGAGCGGTTGGCTCCCCCGGCTCCCTTCTCCACCTCCTGGTAGCCCAGGGTACCGCCGGACAGCGTCCTCCCGTGCTCCGCGCCCTGATTGGCTGTGCAGGCCGCGCGCTGATTGGCTGCGGCGAAGCCTCGCGGGCCGGTGGCTATGGAGGCGGCGGCGGTTGATGGTTGACCGTTGGCACCAGGGTAGGGGTCGCCGCTCGGGCGATCTGATCAAACCCGACCGGAGTGCGTGGCCTGCTGACGTTCGGCCTGGACCCCGCGCGCGAGACCTAGTTGGGCTCCGCCATGCCGGCAGGGAGTAACGATCCGGATGGCGTCCTCAGCTATCAGGTAGGGCCCCGCCTCCCGCCCCTCCCAGGGGCTCAGCCTCCTCATCCTCTGCCCACCCTCCTTTCTCTGCCCCCGGGCCGGGGCTTCGCAGGCCACTCCCTGAGGGCGAGGGGAGGCCAGCCCGCGACACCAGGGGGCGCTCCGGGCGGTCGGGGATCGGGCCCGGGCTGCGAGAGGGTGACCTTGGGCCAAATCGGGAGCCGCATCCTTTGCGTGGCCAGCTGAGGAGCCCTGACGGCCCGCGGCCGGTGACCTCTGTTCTGCTCAGGTCCTCCTTGCTGGGAAAGAGGCAGGCTTCTGGCCTTGTCGCGTCCTGCTGGAACGTGGGAGAAAGGATAGCCAGGGACCTTGCTCTGGTGGGGCAGGTTTCCTCTTTGTGTTTTATTAATGGGGCTTTCTGGTTCCTTACTGGCTCAGAGGAAGAACTGGAAAAGACTGGAGGCTGGGACCAAACGCTCAGCCTTGTTCGTGTGCATAAAACTCCCTTCATTCCATGGCACAGACGGGCTGACAAGTTCTGGATAGCGAAGTGGAGAGAGGCTGGAAAAGTGCTGAGGGGTCAGGAACAGGTGTTTACTTAAAGCAATGAAGAAACAGGTTTAAGCAACTGATAACTGTTGGGGTGGCTAATGTAAGGTAAAGCATTGGACTGGGCGTCAGAGACTGTAGGTTCAAATCTACATCTGCCTCACATGGGCTTTGTGACCTTGAATAAGTCACTTGCCTCTTTGAATCACATTTCCCCATCTAGTAAAGTAGGGATAAGAATACCTGCTTTGCTTACTTCACAGGGTGGTTTTGAGAACTAAATGAGCAGCTGTTTGGGAAGGGGCTTTGTGAAACGATGTGGCAACCAGTATAGGAGAGATAACTCATTGAATTCTCACTCCCCACTTTCCTGTGCCCATCAGGTGATGATATGCTCATTGCTCTGCAAAGAGATATTGAAGGGAGGTCAGATACGAAGTGGGGGGCTGTGAAGAGAATGATGGACCTACTCAGAAGGATGACAGGTCTTGAAACAAGGGCCACATTGATGTCAGGATGGTTTTTGTAAAGAGACAGACAGAACTCTTTTCTGAGTTTGTAGCAAAATGGGTATCACTGACTCACTCCTCTTCTGGCAATAGTTTGCTACTAGATGACCCATAATTCCTTTTGCTTGCTCCATCAAAAAAGGAACAACATCTGCAATTTTGGGAAATCCTTCCATATCTAATTCTCCTAAGGTCTATGAAGAATATTCAGCTTATGTTTGTGATACAGTGATGGGCAAAAATAGGTAATATTCTTGCCCTGCTGGAATTTCCCATTTAGTGTGTGTGTGTATAATCATTTTAATCAAACAGTCACACAAATAAATGCATTATTATAAACTGTGATGAGTGCTTAGAAAGAAAAATATGTGGTGCTGTGAATGTGTATCACAATGGTTCCAGCTTTGGTCTCAGATCAGAGATTTTGCTAAGGAAGAAAATTTCGGCAAAGATCTAAAGAATAAGTGTCAACTGAGGGAAGAGGGAGATCAAAGGGCTTTGGAGACAAAGCGAACAGCAGAGGGAGCCCATCGGGTTCAAAGATCTGAAAGAAGGCCAGAGTGGCTGGAGCCACAGGGAGTGAAGAGGTGAATGGTGTGAGATGTACTCCAGGGTCATAGCATACAGAGAGAGGGAGAGAGAGGAGCCAGAGAGAGAATGAGAGCCAGTGAGATTATGATCAGATTCTCTTCCTGAAAGATTTTCTGGCTTCAGTGGGTAGAACAGGCTGGAACAAATGTGGGGAGACAGTGTCCTTAATATGCAGAATGTGTTCCAGTTGTATTGTCAGGATCATAATAACCCCCAGGCTTCTGTTGGTACTCTGTGAAACTGGTAATTCCTGAGTGCCTCTGGGGTAGGACAGAAAGTAATTATATCTTTTACATCTAGTTCATGAAACTCGGGGATGGTGGGGTGAGGAGAGAGAAAAAAAACAGGATGGGAACAGCAAGACCTTGTAAAGGCTGAGTCAGGTGATGGGCAAATGGGTACTTGAGATAAGATACAGGGGGGAAAAGAAATGAGGAAAGAAAGAGGAAAGGAAATGGGGGTAATTTGGGGGAGACAAGTCAATCAGTTGAAAATTACCAACAAAACCTCCTGTATGTCAGCTGGGCTGTGTGACGGGGAGATGGACCTTGCAAAGTGAGCTGGTTGTGTACTTGATGTAAACAGAGACTCCAGGCATCACATCTACATACCGTGTGCCTAGGCTGTTTCCTCTGGTTTGGACGACTGTGCTGACCCCTGACACTTCCCTCCGCTTTCTCTCCTGCTTTTCCTTCTACAATCCACTTGTCCTGTGGCAGCTAGAGAGAGCTTTTAAAAACACAAATCAGATGATGTCATATCCTATCTTGAAACCCTTCAGTGGCTTCCCAGTGCATTTTAGAATAAAATCCAAACATCTTATTATGGCCTCCCAAGTTTCATCGTGACCAGGGCCTTGCCCACCCTCCCTGATAGCCTTTCCAACTCTCTCACCATACACTTCTGCATTGGCTCTCTATCTGTTTCTTCAGTACAACCAGCTCTTCATTCTACAAGAGCTTTGTTCTTGTTGTTCCTGTGGATTTTCTTCTACCCAAGTCTTCTCGTGACTCCTCAGGTGTCACCTCCTCAGAGTAGCTGTCCTTGGTCTCCACTCACAGTTACTCTCTTTCATATGATTCTGCTTCAGTTTTTATTCATTTATTTTTGTCACACCATGCAGCATATGGTATCTTAATTTCCTGACCAGGGATTGGAACCCATGACTCCTGCATTGGGAGTGTGGAGTCTTAACCATTGGACCACCAGGGAAGCCCCTGATTCTGCTTTACTTTCTTAATAGCATATATGACTTATATGATGTGGTCTTGTTTATTATCTTTTTAAATAGAAGCATTATGACGGGATGGACTGGGCAGAAAATCTTTTTGTTTACATAGTGCCTGGAATAAAGTTGATGTTCTGAGTGAGTGAATGACTTTCCTGTATCCACAGCCAGTGTGCCTCTCCTTAAGGAGCTCATGGTCTTGTCAGTATTAGCCCAGAGTCTGAGATGACCATTGCTTTATTACACTCCCTGTTTAAAAGTCTCCCATTTCTGCTATTGTGTCTTTGCTCAGGTGTTCTAGCTGGAAAACTTTCCCGCTCCTATCTACCTAGAATATTCCGTTCTAATCTTTAAGGTCTGGCTCTGTACCAGTGGGCTTCTCAGGTGGCTCAGTGGGTAAGGACTCTGCCTGTAATGCAGGAGATGCAGGAGACGTGGGTTTGATCCCTGGGTCAGGAAGATCCTCTGGAGGAGGGCATGGCAACCCACTCTGGTATTCTTTCCTGGAGAATCCCATGGCCAGAGAACCCTGGTGGGCTACAGTCCATGGGGTCACAAAGAGTTGGCACGACTGAGCACGCATGAGCACTGTATCACTATCAGAATTTCACTTCTTTTCTGCTCACAACACTCACGAAGTCATATTACTTCTTCCACCCCTTACTTGTGAACTCTACATGTTCATCTCTGCTGCTACCCTGCCAGCCCCTTGTGATGCTGTCTCTGTAAGTTAACTTGCATGAGTGTGTGCCATGTGCCAGGTACTGGGCCTAGTGCTTTCCCTGCGTTGTCTCAAGTCTTTCAGTAACCACGAGATTCACATGCCCTTCTTAGCCTTATTTTCCAAATGAGGAAACCAAAAGGTTAAGTAACTTCTAATAAGTGGCAGAGCTGACCCTCTCCAAAGAATGTGCCCTTGGTCTACATGACCATAACTTGTGCCTCTGGCACCGAGACTGGTGCCTGGTTCAGAGTGAGCGCTTTAACATGTTTGGGAAGATATGTGTGGCAAGGGGTACAAAGGATATATTAGAGTGGGAAGAGCTGGGATGATGGAGGACAGCTAGGTGGCTCTTGGTGGAATTTAGAATGAGTTAATGAAGGCCTGCATTATTGACTTTTGATGAGATTGCCAAAGGTGGTGGGTTCTTAAAGGGCATGATAAGAGTGGAGGATCAGAAGCTTGAAGGAGAACCTCTAGTTTGGACTGGAACAAGGGACATCTGTAGCTTCAGATTCTCCTGATCAGCACTTTCAGAATCGAGCAGAATTTCTGGAAGAGAAGGCTACAGAGGTTGAAACTGTCAGCACTTGAGCCAAGTGGTGCTGGGAACCTCAGGGAGGCTCAGAGAGGGCGTAAATGGTAAAGGGAAGTGCAAGTGAATCAGGGCAATTACCAAGGCTTTTATGTGAATCAGGCCCACTCAGACTGGGAAATTTTGTAGAAATCTTCAGAATAACAAATCCTGGTGAATGGGTGATAATTGGGAAACTGGGTGGATGGGAAGAGAGGCACACTTCACGTTGAAAGTGGACCTGGGAAAACTCCTGGACGCTACTGCCTGGTGGCCCTGGCCCGTGTTGGTGTATGAAACGCATGCGTGTCTCTGTAGAGAGCTGGTGACTTCTGAGTGTCATGGGCAGTTCATGGGAAGCAGTCAGTATGTATCTGCTGAATGTTATTGAACAGAAGTATCAACCACAGCAGGTTCTCCTCTCACTGCCTTGCAGGGTACATACAGTCTGCATGCCTCCAGCCTCCCACCTCACACTGGGTATTCCTTTCCTGTGTGGGAATTGAGGGACACATGAGCATTCTCTTTACCTGGTGCTATCAGCTCTACTGGGGAACTTCAGTAGTGTGGGCTTTCCTGCCAAGCAGAGACTTGAGGTAGGCTGGGGATACAATTCAGGTTGCAAATTTACTTCCTTTTAAACTTGTAGATAATTGTCTTTGCTCATGGTTTGCCATGGCAGGGTGGACAGGGCTGTCAATTAAGCCTATCACAATGGTAATCAGAAAACAGAAAAGCAACATGTTTATTCTAAATCGCTGCTAGATAACAGCAACAAACCTGAGATAACAGAGAGGTTGGTTGTTTCCCATAAAGATAGTAACAGGTTTACTCTGATCTTGCTAGTTAGGAAGCCATGATGTATGTATTAGTGTCTATTGCTGCCCTAACAAACAACCACACATTTATTGTCTTAGAACAACACAAACTGAGTATCTTACAGTTCTATACTTCAGATTTCTATCATGAGTCTCACCGGGCTAAAATCAGTGTTGGCGAGGCTGTGTTTCTGGAGGCTCTGTGGGAGAATCTGTCTTTTTAACTTCAGCTCTGTGAGGCTGCCTGCATTCCTTAGCTCACAGCTCCCTTCCTCAGCAGCCGAAACCAGTGGCACAGCATCTCTCAGGCCCTGCTTTTATCATCAAACTTCATTCTCTGGCTCAACTCTCCTACCTCCTTCTTCCATTTTTAGGGATCTTTGTAATTACATTGAACCCATGGATAATCCAGATAATGTCATTATTTTAAGATCCACTGATTAGCGACCCTTCTTCCATCTGCAACCTTAATTCCCTATTGCTGTATAAAGCAACGTATTCTTGGGTTCCAGGGATTAAGATGTGCAAATCCTTTGGGAGCCATTATTCTGCAAACTGCAATGTGCTTACTAGTAAATTGTACCAAACAGGAGTGATTCCAAGTGGGGTTCAATAAAAAACGAAAAACCACTAAGAAACCAGAGTCACTTTGCAATTTTAGGCCCCTAGCAGCCTGCTGAAGAGTCAGACTAGGAAACTCGTGGGTGTTCAGGAGCTCATGGCCCCTGAGTGGAGGACCAGAACAGCTGCATACAACCTCGTGGAACCCCCTTTTATTACTATCCATTGTCTGCATCCAGTGAGGAAGTCAAATTGAGGGCATTAGAGAGTTGAGGATCTCTGGGTCAGATTCAGTGATGGTGTCTACAAGGGGTCAGAATTCATGAGCTTTCTGGATAAAAAGGAAGTCGAGAGTGAAGAGATGGAGAACTATATTGGAACTCTGGTCAGTAAAGGCAGCGTGAAGTACAAGGGTTTAAGAAGGTAACAATGTGACAATCTTGAACTGTTTTCACTATGGACATTAATCCATGATTAGGTGACCTGAGCTCTCTAAAATGACCAGGTTCTTTGCTTTTGGCGATGTTAGTGTATGATGCTAATACGTTACAGTATATAATGTTAATACAGAGAGACTCAAGTTGGAGTTCCTCCTGTCTCAGCCTTTGTGAGATCTTACTTAGCCTTGATTTAGGACTGTTGTGAGGGTTGAGATGATATATGTAAAGCACAATGCTAGGTATACAGTCAGTGTTCTGTAAATATGTGTTCCCAATATTAATTATAGAAACTCAGCTTGCTGATTAGAAACCCTGAAAGTCACTTCTGTGTTTAATTTAAAAATGGTTGTATATCAGAACTCAATCAACACTTGACTCTTATTGTTGTTGGGTGGGTGGGGTAGGAGGCTGTTATCTGAAAACATTGGATAAAAGATGAAAGGAGTCTTTGGAAGTGAAAGGGTCTGAGGCTGACTGCAGGAGAGGAAGCAGAGCTGAGTTTGGCAGGACTGCCACCTCTCAGGACCAGAGAGGAGCCACAGGGAGGGGTCAGGGAGAGGCTCAAGGTGGGCTCCACTGCCTGCTGCAGCCTTTGTGGGTGCTTCAAGGATCTGGGGCCATCATGTAAGACTCAGCCCCACCTCTGCCTTTTAATTTGTCCATTAACTGTAAGTGAGAAGCTGGTCTGCTACTCAGCTGTAATTCATTCATTTTTCAAGGCTCATAACAATGCTTTCTTTCTCACAACGTGCCTTGCAATTTCAATGTTTTAATGTGTATTTAACCCTCTTAGTTCTTTTTATCTTACTTAATCCTTCGGGTAGGCACCCACATCAATTGACATTTGTATTGTGAGTCATGATCATGAGTCAGGAAGAGGTACAGAAACCGGGTCGTTTCTCCAGTTCACCTTTCTTTCCCTCCCCTCCTCCTTTCCTTTTTCTCCTAAACTTATACCATGTGATTCTCATGATGCTGATATTTTCTGAGTCACAAGTACCCCTGAGAATCTGATGAAAGCTATGGAATCTCTCCTAAGAAAAATGCACACTTGCACATAATCCTCTGAAGCCCATTCATAGGAATCCTGGAAATTCATGGTTAAGAAATCCTTGCTGCCATAAAGGACAGTGTCAGAGGTCCATGCTAATCAAATGGTGAGGAATCTGCAATAAGCACAGACAACTGAGACTTAATGTTCTTTTATTTTCATGTTTTATGATTTTAAGCAAAACTTAATATGTTTGAAATTTATCCAATATTTTAAGGATATTCCAAATAAGAGAGACTTGAAAAATGAATCATCGTGTATCCCATGACCTGGCTTCAACAATGAACAGACAACCTATCTTATTTCATCTATGTCTCTACCCAGTCTCCAAATCCCAGACACTGTATCTCATCAGTGTATCTCAACACTGTATTTCATGAGTAAAAACTTAAGTATTATTACTAAAGATTAAGGACCCTTTTTCTTCTTTTATGACATGACCACCGTATCAGAATACAGGCATACCTTGGAGATACTGCTGGTTCAATTCCAGACCACCACAATAAAGTGACTAGTGTAAAGCAAGTTGCACAAATTTTCTGGTTTCTCAGTGCATATAAAATCTATGTTTATATTCTCCTGTAATCTACTAAGTGTGCAATAGCATTATATCTAAAAAATGTACATACCTTAATTAAAAAATACTTTATTGCTGAAAAATGCTATCCATCATCTGAGCCTTTAGCAAGTCATCATGTTTTTGCTGGCGGAGAGTCTTGCCTTGATGTGGATGGCTGCTTATGGGTCAGGGCAGTGCTTGCTGAAGGTTAGGATGACTGTTGCAGTTACTTAAAATAAGACAACAGTGAAGTTTGCCGCATCCGTTGATTCTTCCTCCAAGAACAGTTTCTCTGTAGCATGCAATGCAGTGTGATAGCATTTTACCCACAGTAGGACTTTCACAATTGGAGCCAGTCCTCTCAAGCCCTGCTACTGCTTTATCAACTAAGTTTATGTAATATTCTAAATTCTTTGTTGTCATTTCAACAGCATCTTCCCAGCATCTTTACCAGGAGTAGATTCCATTTCAAGAAGCCACTTTCTTTGCTAATTCATAAGAAGCAACTCCTTATCTGTTCAAGTTTCATTGTGTGGTTCTAGCAATCCAGTCCCATCTTCAGGCTCCACTTCTGATTCTAGTTTTCTTGCTATTTCCACCACATCTGCAGTTACTTCCTCCTCTGAGGTCTTAAACTCCTCAAGGCTTCATCCATGAGGGTTGGGATTAACTTCCTCCAAACTCCTGTTCATATTGATATTTTGACCTCTTCCCATGAATGGCACCCCACTCCAGTACTCTTGCCTGGAAAATCCCATGGACAGAGGAGCCTGGTGGGCTGCAGTCCATGGGGTCACTAGAGTCGGACACGACTGAGCGACTTCACTTTCACTTTTCACTTTCATGCATTGGAGAAGGAAATGGCAACCCACTCCAGTGTTCTTGCCTGGAGAATCCCAGGGACGGGGGAGCCTGGTGGGCTGCCGTCTATGGGGTCACACAGAGTTGGACACGACTGAAGCGACTTAGCATGAATCATGAATGTTCTTAATGGCATCTAGGATGGTGACTCCTTTCCAGAAGATTTTCAATTTACTTTAACCCATCAGAGAAATCACTCTCCATAGGCACTACATACATTATGAAATGTATTCTTAAATAATATGACTTGAAAATTAAAATGACTCCTTGATCCATGGGCTACACAATGGGTGTTGTATTGTTAGCAGGCATGAAAGCAACATGTCATTGTACATCTTCGTTAGAGCTCTTGGGTGACCAAGGGCATGGTCAGTGAGCAGTAATATTTTGAAAGGAATCTTTTTTCCTGAGCAATAGATCTCAACAGTGCTTGGCTGATGGTGTTTGACAGTAGTTCTGTTTTCTTTGGTAAGACACAGAAGGTGCATGAACATTTATTCAGTGACTTTAAACTGTGATTAACCAAGCTAAATTAAAGCAGCAAGCAAGTTGATTTTCAACCTGAATTTTTCAGCTGATTGACCTTGCTCTATACAGTTTGCTTTTATAGTCTTAGAGGCAAGAAATCAATCACCCCTCCCTCCCCTACTTCCTCCAGATTCTGTGTTCTGTGCTGTGTCAGATGTCTGTGGACAGTATTAAGCATTATAATTAGTTGGCCCCTGTCCTCTGGATATTACAAAACTGTGGGGAAGCCAACATGAAAAATTATTCATGTATATGTATATAGGTATACATATATGTCGGAGAAGGCAACAGCACCCCACTCCAGTACTCTTGCCTGGAAAATCCCATGGACAGAGGAGCCTGGTAGGCTGCAGTTCATGGGGTCGCTAAGAGTCGGACACGACTGAGCGACTTCACTTTCACTTTTCACATTGGAGAAGGAAATGGCAACCCACTCCAGTGTTCTTGCCTGGAGAATCCCAGGGACGGTGTAGCCTGGTGCACTGCTGTCTATGGGGTCACACAGAGTCAGATATGACTGAAGCGACTTAGCAATACATATATGTGAAGTTTATGAGGAAACATATGATGATATGAGAAAGTTTGGAAAACTAAGAAATATTCATCCATCAAAATATATTGGATACTGTAACTAAAAAGACACATGTACCCCAATCTTCATTGCAGCACTATTTACAATAGTTAGGACATGGAAGCAACTTAGATGTCCATTGACAGATGAATAGATAAAGTTGTGGTACATATATACAGTGGAATATTACTTAGCCATAAAAAGGAACCCACTTGAGTCAGTTCTAGTGGATAAACCCAAAGCCTGTTATACACAGTGAAGTAAGTCAGAAAGAGAAAAATGAATATTGTACATTATTAATTAAAAAATTAACACATATTATGCAATCTAGAAAAATGGTACTGATGAACCTATTTGCAGGGCAGGAATAGAGATGCAGACGTGGAGAACAGACTTGTGAACACAGTGGGGGCAGGAGAGAGAGGGTGGGATGAATTGAGAGAGGAGCAATGAAACATGTATATTACCATATGTAAAATAGATGGCTAATGAGAAGTTGCTGTATGACACACAGAGCCCAACCTGTTACTTTATGACAACTTAGAGGGGTGGAATGGGGTGAGGGGTGGGAAGGAGGTTCAAGAGAGAGGGGATATATGTATGCTTACAGCTGATTCATGTTGTAAGGCAGAAACCAGCACAACATTGTACAGCAAGTATCCTCCAATTAAAAATAAATTTTAAAAATGTATTGGATACTTACCACATACTGGACATGATACTAGGTGCTAGGTACATGGTGGTCAACAAAAGACATAGTACCTGCCCTCTTGGAACTTACAGGAGTGCAGGCTACTTACAGTGGTAAACTACTGTGTTAGGCTCTGGGAGAATAAAAAGATGAAAATACATGGCTCCTGCTATCAGGAAATTCACAAATAATAAGTAAGTCTAAAGATGAGTTTTTTCCACCAAGAAGTTATTCTTCAGAAAGGATTTGACTTTTTATGAGCGCCTTTACCACTTAGGGAGTGGAAATGAAACTGACATGCTCTGGGAAATTGACTCAAAGCATCTATGGTATTGAGGAAGACATTGATGTTAAAGATGTATTGAGGGTTGTGAATAACATTATTTTATAAAATGTGAGAAAAATAGTGTTTCTAAGTTAACTGTTATTTTATTTATCTGTAATTGCTCAATTTTATTGGTAAATATTTCAGTATGAGTACTAAAAGATTAAGATTCTTTAAAAAAGTAACCATCAGATCAGATCAGATCAGTCGCTCAGTCGTGTCCGACTCTTTGCGACCCCATGAATCGCAGCATGCCAGGCCTCCCTGTCCATCACCAACTCCCGGAGTTCACCGAGACTCACGTCCATCAAGTCAGCGATGCCATCCAGCCATCTCATCCTCTGTCGTCCCTTTCTCCTCCTGCCCCCAATCCCTCCCAGCATCAGAGTCTTTTCCAATGAGTCAACTCTTCACATGAGGTGGCCAAAGTAGTGCCACCTAAAAGAGAAAATAACAATTTGTGAAAATAACTCTTTGCGACCCTGTGAACTGTATGGACTATAGTCTGCCAGACTCCTCTGTCCATGAGATTCTCCAGGCAAGAATACTGGAGTGGGTTGCCATTTCCTTCTCCAGGGGATCTTCCCGACCCAGGGATAGAACCCAGGTCTCTTTCATTGTAGGCAGATTCTTTACCGTCGGAACCACCAGGGAAGTCCCAAAAGGTAAAGATTCTTTAAAAAATAAGCATAGTACCACCTAAAGAGAAAATAACAATTCCTTTAATGTCATGAAAGAAAAACTTCCAGTTGTCTCAAGTGTCATATCCTTAAAAATTATTTTATCAATAACTAAAAAATTATTTTTATTAGTTTGTTTAAATCAAGATTGAAATTAAGTCCACAATTGTAATTGGTTTGTTGTCTCTTTTGACCTATTGGTTTTAGGTTCCTCTGTCTCTGTCTCTTTGTCTTCTTGCAATTATTTATTTAAAAAAAGATGGTAGGGAGAGGAGTTATCCTATGCTGCTGCTGCTGCTAAGTCACTTCAGTCGTGTCCGACTCTGTGCGACCCCATAGACTGAAGCCCACCAGGCTCCCCCATCCCTGGGATTCTCCAGGCAAGAACACTGGAGTGGGTTACCATTTCCTTAGCTTTAGAGTTTCCCACAGTCTGGATTTTGCTGATTATATTCCTGTGGTGTTGTTTTTCCATGGAACTGTGTTTCTTTGTAATTTCGGGAAATTGGTGTCTGGGCTTAGAGTCTTGATCAGATTCAGGGACAATTTATTTGGTAAGATTACCTCATGGGTGGTGATAAGGTCTCCCATTAGGAGGCATAGTGTCTGGTTGTCTCTCTTTTTGTGGTGTTAGTGGCCTTGAAAATCAATGCAGTCCATTAGGGATTGTAAAATGGCAATGTCCTAATGCTAACATTCTTTTTTCATTTATTCTTTTCTATAATAGGAAACTTCTCTCATCTACTTGATGGTATCACTGTAAGGTACAATTTATATAGTAAAGCCAGGATGAATTTTCACCAGTTTGCAAAATAATGAATTGGTTTGCTAGTATTGGGGCTTCCCTCATGGCTCAGCTGGTAAAGAATCTGCCTGCAATGCAGGAGACCTGGGTTTCAATCCCTAGGTTGGGAAGATCCCTTGGAGAAGGAAACGGCTATGCTCTCCAGTATTCTGACCTGGAGAATTCCATGGACTGCATAGTCCATGGGGTCTCAAAGAGTCGGACATGACTAAGCGACTTTCACTCACTAGTATTGCGCTTTCCTGGTGGCTCAGATGATAAAAGAGTCTGCCTCCAGTGTAGGAGACCCACGTTGGATCCCTGGGTCGGGAAGATTCCCTGGAGGAGGGAACGGCAACCCACTCCATTATTCTTGCCTGGAGAGTCTCTTGGACAGAGGAGCCTGGCGGGCTACAGTCCGTGGTGTCGCAGAGTCAGACACAAATAATGACTAACACTTTCACTTCACTTGTTCACTTGCTAGTATTATCCTCCAATGTTGACCAGTTAACTAATTTTTAAAGTGACATGGTGATCTCATGGATTCAAATATATTTGATATTTTCAATCTGTCACAGTTATCACCTTTACTGATGCTCAGATTGTCCTGTGTTTTAAGGGCCGTCTCTAAATTGGACCTTGAGTCCTTTTGACATAAACCTAGTTGTCTTTGAGTGCCTTTTAGCAGAATATGATATTTTAAGAGACCACAATCTAGGTGCTAATGATACTTCTTGCTACCGACTGATAATTTTTTCTAGACATTTTGTCTGGACAGAGCTAGGAAATATAAATTTATAAATTTTAAAATATTTAAAGTTATAACTATGTCATATATATATTCTTGTTGACACTTCTGATTCAAATTCAGGACTATATAGTTTTCACTTAACTTCTGCCTTACAACTGTATCTCCTTTCACCCCTGCTGAGAACCCCAGGGCTCAGTCACACTGAGAGTGCCAGGGTAAGTTCATATAATCATTTACTGTATTTCACAGTACAGAACAGTCTCTGAAAAATGACACCAACACTGTAACCAACAAAATGACAACTAAAAAGCAGTTTCAGATCTTTTCAAATTCTTTTTGTCCTTAGGGTATATGTCACTAAGGATGTTCAGTCAGTTTATTATGTTTTAAATTTATTTGGAATAATTTCTCTTAGAATAGTTATGTGATCGATTTGGCATTTATTTTCATTTTCTGGGAATTGTTTTTTAAAATTTTGTGTTTTTTTAATAAATTAATTTTGCTTTAAAATTTTCAATATAAGTCATCTTTGAAGAAGTTTAGTCTTTGTATCACTGTCATCTACCCCATTGCCTCCCTCCTCTGTAGGTAACTACTTAAAAATATCCCTTATGGCTTGTTCTTCCTTTGTATGTTTTTAAGTATAAGCAGATATCTTTGTTCCAACACCCTTTCTTAGCTAAAAGTTAGCAAACTAAATAGTTTTCTCCACCTTTCTTTTTATTTTAAAACATAGGGGCATAGATGATAACTATAAAATAGTAAAATTGAACCTAAAGCTGGAACATTGAGCAGGATGGAAGGATGGTGAGGATGTGGCGTGCTGGAGAGTTGGGGAAGAGCCTGTTAGAGACTAGACAGTGTGAGCAAAGGCGTGAAGATGGGAATGTGTGTGCTGTCCATGGGGTCAGAGAGCCTGGCTGGAGTTGGAGGTTTGGTAGAAGAAATTGATTGGCAGGGAAATTAGCTAAGATCTTTTTTGAAATAATTCTGGATCTGGTGAGGGTCTTGATAAGGTGTAGATGCCATTACATTTATTCTTTTAAGAAAGATTTGCTGAGCACCTCCTATGCAAAAAATCCACTGGGTGTTGAGGAAACCATGGTGAGGAAGACGGATATGGTCCATCCCTAAGGAGCAGAGAGATTTCATTTCTAAGGAGAAATACAGTGTACTTCGGGGGCATATAAATGGAGGGTAGTCAGGAAAGGCTTCTAAGGAAGTACTTTTAGGCTGAGATTGGGATGATGAATAAGTGTTAGCTGCTGGTGGTGGAGGTGGGCACAGCAGGGAGAGGGCGATAGTTCTAGGCTGAGGGAACAGTGCTCAGCGAAGAATATGAGTGTGATTCCAGAACTGAAAACAATGTCCACTCTGACTGAAAGGGCGGGAGAGTGGGTGATAGAGAGGATGAGAGTGGAGAGTGGACCTGAGAGAATTGCAAAGGAGGACTTGGTAAGAAAAGGGAACTGTTTCCTGGAAGGTATACGATGGGTACTCAATACATGGAATGGATGAATAAGTTAGAAATGTCAAATGTGGGCTAAGAAATCATGGAGCCGTGGAGCCATGGGTAGGAGTAAGTAAATGAGCACAGGATGTTAGTTTGGAAGGAAGATTCATTGGGTTTGAGACACATGGGTCTTGAGGCATGGCATCCCAGTGGCTTGTCAAATACTGAGCCTCATAGCTTCAGTACGCTGTTGAAATTGCAAGACTCAAGCATGGGAAACAAAAGACAGAGTGCTCATCCTTGGGAATTATGGTTGCAGGAAGGAGATGAACCTTAGAATGGGGCAGAGGAGCAGAATGGAGTATTTTAAGGACAGAGTGGTAAATAGGCTTCATGCTGCAGAGAGGTCAAGGAGACCAACACTTTCTTTTTGGCCATGCCATGCAGCTTGTGGGATGTTAGTTCTCCAACCAGGGATTGAACCTGGGTCCTTGGCAATGAGAGTACAGAGTCCTAACCAGTGGACCACCAGGGAATACCCTCAAAGAGACCAGCTTATACCAAATGAGGCAATGTGGTTGACACCACTTGCAAAATTCCAATATGTTGTCCAGACTTATGGGTAAAGTATGGAGGTGGGAAAGACATGGGATCCATAGTTACAAGACGTCGGCTCAATTCTACTTCTGCCTTTTACCATGTTTCTGACCTTGGGCGATAACTGCTTAAAGTTTTCCGAGACTCAGGCTGTTTATTTATGAAATGAGAAAGAATGGCTGCCATATTTGCATCTCAGAGTTAATGTGAGGTTCAAATGGAAAATATCTGTAAACCATTAGGTTTTCCCCTTCAGTGTTGCATAAAGGGTAAGGCAAACACACAGTACTTGAATGAAAGTTTGAATGAATGTATGAGTATTACTGTGGCTACTAACTTATGTTTCAACAGAGACCAGATGAAGAAGCTGTGGTGGATCAGGGTGGGACCAGCACAATTCTCAACATCCACTATGAGAAGGAAGAGTTGGAAGGTAAGCCCTGCTGTTAACGTGTACTGAGGGAAATCAGTGAGAGGCAGCCTGGTGGGGGAGGAGCAGCTTTGCTCTCAGGAGACCTGGGATGGAGTCCTAACTCTGGCTCACTAGCTGTGAGACCTTGGGGAAAAATCACTTCATTTCCCTTAGCCGCAATTTCCTCATCTCTCAAACAAAAGTAGACATAATACTACCTGTCTTACAGTTAGAAGCTAGTAGACAGCTAGTGAGACAGTGCTTTGAGTAAAGTCCAATGTAAGTATTAATAAATGATCTATTCTTTGAGAATGCAAAGCACTCAGATCAGCTTATTGATTCTTAATGATTGCTTAGAATCATTAAGCAAAAATTACAGATCTGTATGGAATACAAACACAAATCTATACAAAAGAAATAAAATACAAATAGTTTTAAAAACTCAGTTTAAACATAAAACCTTATTTTTATCCCATTTGCAATGTTTGCTTTTCCCCTTAATACCCATTTCTGTCTGGTGTTTTCATCTAAACAAGAAAAGGGAAAACACACACACACCTGTGGCATATTTGCTGAGGGCCCACAGCACAGAGTTGTATAAAAATCCACTGAAGTGGAAGGGAAGGAAGAGGCATTTTTAATTGACCTACTCTGTCCATCTGTCTCTCTGTCGAGGCTCTTCTCCCCTCCCCACCCCCGTCTCCCCACATGACCAGCATGTGCTGTCCTTCTGCTTTTTCCTGCAGAGCCTAGTGTCCTGATAGTGCTGGTGATGCTCAGTTTTATTAAAGAAAGGCTTGTGTCCACGATAACTTTAACACGAACCCACATTTGGCTCAGAAGCCTTTGTGAAATCTCTATAGCATTTCCTGCAACGTTGAAGGCTATGATACAGCAACTTTCTAATGATTGAGACAGCATGTGAAATGTTCTCTCTGTACTGCTTGTTCCCGTGCTGTTTTTTTTTTTTTCATCAAAGTTGTACAATCCCCAGAGAAAACTTGTCCTTTGGTTGGGAGAGTCAAAGCTGTAGAGGCTGACTCAGCCTCTGGGTCTGTTACCATGCGAATTTATGTGGGTGGCTCAGTGGAGGTCAGTGGTGTTTGGATGTATCAAGATCAAGCTTCCCAAGTTATTTTGACCAGATGGAAGAGGAGCCAGTGTGGCTTTCAGCAGTTGGAAGAAAGAGCAAGAAAGAAGGGTGTGGAGGTGGGAGGTGAACATTTGTTGAATACCCCTTGTGTGATAAGCATTTGATTAGGCACTTCTTTGTCTTTTTAATCTTCACAGCAATCAAGGCAGGTAGGTATCATCCCTATTTTACATGGTGGGGAAACTTCTCAGGGTCTAAGCAGGTAAGACTGGGATGGAATTCTGCTCTTTCCACTCTATCATACTACCTGCAAAGGAGGACCTACCCAGAGTTAACCACTCAACCTCAAAATCTTGCTCCATCATGTGGACATTTTTATGTATTGCCGCACCCCTTCTTCTGCCTTGTTAATCCTGTTACCTCTTTATCCTCTCACTGTAGTTGGGAGTACTGTTACTTTTAGTTTAGTTGTCTGAGCCCACTAGACCTTTGCCCTCAGCCAGAAGTTAACCATTTATGAACACTCTTCTCTACTTGGGAGTAGAATAATTAGCTTGTACAAACTCTCTTGGGTCCCAAGGACTGAGTTCCATCACAGAGATCAGCTGAGTAGCTGCCAGTAGGAGCATCTGCTCAAGATGACGTCATTTATTCCTTACGCAGTCTCCACATGTTCCTGTAAAAGAAGGCCATGTGTGATGATGGCATTGCTAGCGGATAGTGTACAAGGAAACAGTCGTTTACATATAGACCGTTTTGAAAACTAGAATCTTATTTATGTTGGCACTTAAGAAAAAAGCACTACAGGCAAATGGAGGACAAATAGCGCCCACTCCTCAGGCCTGATATGGTTCTTGAGTAGCTCTGGAGAGGAGAACAGGAAGTTGTAATGTGCTGTAGGATTGACCATGCTGTGGGCTCCCAGGGCATCCCAGCTCAGTGAGGCTGTGCTCAAGCAGGTGCTGTCTCTAGAAGACATGGGATAAAATCAGTCCCACTCTGATGGAAGACAAGTAAACTGTTCCAATTGTATTCTAGTTCTCTAAGTGTGCCATGCTACAAGGTTCTGTGGCTGCAGATAAATCTCTGGGTCTCCTTCCCCTTTGTTCTATACCCTTGACACCACCTAACATAAACCATGTTCAGAACTACTTCTGAGATGTAATCTCTGGACATTGTTAGAGACTTTTGTAAATGTGAGGGTTGTTTTTTTCTTTTTTTGCATAAATTAACTCCATCAGCAGGAGAAGATGCTCTAAACCATTTCATTGTGTGTATGCTTAGTTGTGTCCAACTCTTTGCGACCCTATGGACTGTGGCCCCCCAGACTCCTCTGTCCATGGACTATTCCTGAAAAGAATACTGGAGTGGGTTGCCATTTCTTCTTCCAGGGGATCTTCCTGACCCAGGGATAGAACTCATGTCTCTTGTGTCTCCTGCATTGGCAGGAAGATTTTTTTTTTAACCACTGTGCCACCTGGGAAGCCTTTGCTTTATATATATATATTTGAAGACTCAAAAGCAAACATTAGGACAAATGTCCAAAGAGAAACTCAAAACGAGCAATAATGCATGATTTCTTCAGTGGACTCTCCCAGTCCCAGAGGAACATAGAGCAGTGGCTTTATTTAGAGGAATGGCTTTTTCCATCTTTTCTGGCAGATCATTATTCCTGATTAGCTACTAGACTAATGAATCCTAGAGTGAATTTGGTACCTTCTAATAAGTTTTTATTTTTTTTATTTTTATTTTTAATTTTTTGGGGCAAGATTTATTGTGATTGTGAACAGAGGAGAAGGGCTCAGTCCTTCTTGGCTGCCGCTTTCCTCATGGCGGCCAAGACGTTGCTCAGCTCCTCTCTCTTCCTCTTCGCGCGGATATGTGTCCCCACCCTTTTCTTGATGAACTTGAGGGCCCGCTTGTCCTTGGAGACCTTGAGCAGCTCCATGGCTCGTCGCTCGTAAGGGGCGAAGCCACACACCTCCCGGATCATGTCCCGCACGAATTTGGTGTGTTTGGTGAGACGCCCGCGGCGGCGGCTGTGCCTCGGCTTGCCCACGTTCTTGGTCACCTTGTGACCCGTGTTGAGGCCCACGGCCATGGGGTAGCGCAGAGCCATGGCTGTTGTTCCACAATGGCTGCCGCGCGGAAGGCGGTACCTTCTAATAAGTTTTTAAAAGAGGTAAGAGCCATTTGGCCTTAGTTATAAGTTGCAGGGGAAAAGGGGTGGCTTGCAAATGCTCCACATGTTATACTTTCCCTGCCATAATTGACTTTGACTCAACCTGAAGCCCAGGAAATAGGGCACCCATGAGTGTGTGCTAAGGCATGCTGTGTTCTATGCGCATGCTCCATGCTCTAGCGTGCTCAGAATGCGTTCAGCTTCCAAAAGTCCAGACTCCATCCGCAGGGTGGGCTCGCTCTGTGATTCCTATCATGCTCTGCAAGATTCAGTTCCAGTTCACTAATGGCTGCTCTCTGTATGTGTGTACATAGTTATTTAAAAAGTAAAGTCTACAATTACATTTCCTAGTAAGTTTTATTAAATGAATACTTGTATTTGCACACAGTCCCTAGAGAGTAGGTTTGACAATAACTGGAAGAAAGACTGGGAAAAAAGTGGAACTTGGGTGAGTAAGTACGTAGATGAGGGGGACGAAGACTGTGTGGGTAGGAGAGCAGTTGAGAGGCCAGTGAAGTGACCGCAGGATTAGTTTAGGTTTAGTAAAGTCCCTAGGCTGCAGAATCCCATTAGATGGACTGGACTTTGTTGGTGCTGCATTCGTTTCCCAGTGTCCATTTGTTTGTCATCTTTTCTGATTTCACTCAGAATATGTGAGTCCGTGTTTCTCAGTCTCCAGCCTGGAAATTGATGTCTGGTTTTCTGATGTTTTGGTTGTTCTTAGCTCTGACCTCTGCTGGGTTTTGTTTTCATTTTTGCCTGTCTCTCTGGTGCTTTCAAAAGCACGTGCTGTGGTTGGCTAATATTTATGGGAACTGATTGGATCAAAAATACTACTTAGAGAAGGAAAAGTCTTCCTTAGTAACTCTTTGCAGAAGTCCCTTATATAGGAACTCTTCCTGGATTGAGGTTTCCATTTCTAGGTTGGTTAGGACCTTCTCAATTATCTCATGCCCTGGTGAATATTTTATCCACTCTAAGCACATTCACTTTGGTTGCATGTTCCTTTTGTGGCCCTTTTCAGATACTGTTATATAAGGAATTCTGAGAGAAAGAAGGTCTGATCTGGGACTTTTTTTTTTTTTTTGCTTCTTTTAAAAATTTTTAAATTATGAAAATATGATAAAATATTTATAGTAGACTTAGAAAATATAGAACAAGGTTACCTATAGTTCCACTATATATTATAATTTTTTTTAGTAGATAAATTAAGATTTTTAGTTGGAGTTTCAATATCAAACTCTCAAAAGTTAATAGAATCAAGATACAGAGAAGTAGAAGGAGAGAGTAGACCTGAAAAGCACTGTGAACCAATTCAACATAATTAAGATTTATACAGTTTCCACACAACAGTAGGATACAAATTCTATTCAAATTCCCATAGACTATAAACTAGGAGAGACTACTGGAACATATCCAGGGACATAAAACCAAGTGCAAAAATTTGATGGCATAAAGGTAATGGAATAATACAGAGTCTGTTCTCTTATCACTGTGGAAGTATGTTAGAGATCAATATCAAAAGATATTTGAAAATAGTATCCTAACATGAGATACCAGGTCACCGCAGGTGTTTGCCCCCAACCAGTGGTGATTCCTGCGCCCTGGCCAAAGTCAAGCCACAGGGAACTTTCTTCAGTGGAACTTGTGCCAATGGTATCTCAAGGAAAAGGGATAAGTAGGAGCCATTGTTCACTCTCCAGCTTGCTTATGCTTTTACTAATACCTGTGCCCTTATGGCAAGTTCTGTACTGTCAGTTGGAGAAGGGAAAATAACCACAAGCCTTGTTTACAGATGGTTTCAGTTGCTATGCTGGTGTCAGCATTCTCGGCAAGTGGAGATGTACTATTCCTCTTATGTCAGAGAGGAACAGAGGAATTTGTAAATTACTTAATATTTTTTTCAATAAATAAGCAAAAAAAAAAAAAAAAAATAACCCACATATTTTCAAGTGACTTTTCAAGTCACATTTTCAATGTGACTTTTACCAGAGATCTTTGACTTAGTCATTGAAAGGTTCAATACAGTTAGAAGACTGGAAAAACATAGAGGGTGATTGCAGAGAAGAAAGCATTTTAAAGAGAAATTAATATCAAAATGAGAAATTAACATCAAAGGTTCTTTTAAAATACCATGTATTTGGAAATTATATGTCTACTTTTAAATGATGAGTGTATCTAAGGAGCCATAACAAGGACATAACAAATATTTGTAATAGAGTAAAAATGAAAAGAGAATTTACCAGAATTTGTTGCATGCTGCTGAAGCTGCTCAATACAATCAAATATGATGTGGAGTCTTGAATAAGTTATGAAAACAAATAATGGACACTAGCATAAACTTTTTTGAAATTTGAACAAAATCTATATTTTAGTTAATAATACTGTATCACATGTTAATTTCCTATTTTTTAACAACATAGTATTTCTTTATATTCTCAGAATTGGATAAGCAGTTTCAAGCTTCATTCAAATTTTTTAAAAAAGATCACTAAGATAATAAATTTTCTAGACTTTTAGCAGTAATACTAGATGCCAAAATACTTGGAACTATATCAAAGTTTTGAGTGAATATAAGTTAGAAATCTAGCATTCTATTCATACTAAGTCAAACGAGTGGAATCAAAATGTCATAAATTTTTTAGCTAGGAAAAATTCAGTATTCTAAAACATATATATTATACATACTATATACATATATATACAAACGATTTTCTATTACATTTGATAAAGACTTGAGAGAGAACATTATAAAAAGAAGAGATGGAGAACTAGGAAAACAAACTAAATGAAGTGTGGACACTGAATGAATATGAAATAGAAAAAGTAAAACGATCTAGACAAAAATGAAAGATAATCATATAGTCCAGTTGTGTTTTTTTTCTTCTTTTTAAAAACTTATTTATTTTAATTGGAGGCTAATTACTTTACAATATTGTAGTGGTTTTTGCCATACACTGACATGAATCAGCCATGGGTGTACATGTGTGCCCCATCCTGAACCTCCTCCCGCCTCCCTCCCCATCCCATCCCTCAGGGTTGTCCCAGTGCACCAGCTTTGAGTGCCCTGTTTCATGCATTGAACTTGGACTGGTGATCTATTTCACATATGGTAATGTACATGTTTCAATGCTGTTCTCTCAAATCATCCTACCCTTGCCTTCTCCCACAGAGTCCAAAAGTCTGTTCTTCATATCTGTGTCTCTTTTGCTGTCTCACATATAGGGTCATCGTTACTATCTTTTTAAATTCCATATATATGCGTTAATATACTATATTGGTGTTTTTCTTTCTGACTTACTTCACTCTGTATAATAGGCTCGTTTCATCCACCTCATTAGAACTGATTCAAGTGCATTCTTTTTAATAGCTGAGTAATATTCCATTGTGTATATGTACCACAGCTTTCTTATCCATTCATCTGCCAATGGACATCTAGGTTGCTTCCATGTCCTGGCTATTATAAACAGTCCTGCAATGAACTTTGGAGCCCGGTTGTTTTTAAACATGGCTGCTCATTAGAAACGCATCTGGAGCTTTGGAGAAAAAAAGCAATACCTGGGTATTTGTATTCCTCAAAAAATTCCAAGATAATTCTGATATGCATCTGGATTTTAAAAAGTGATTACAGGTTTTTCTTTTAAATGGTAGTATTAGTGATATAGAATTCTATTATTTTCTGTTGACCAGTCATGATAAAACAGTATTAAGTGAATAATAGTTACATAATCACAATAGTAAAAGATGTTTATCAGTTTTCACAATAGTCAGATAAAAGATAATTATAATTGCAAGTCATAATGGGAACATGATTAACCTAACAATATAAAATAATTACATACAATTTGAGGGATTAAGCAGCGTGATGTAAGTGGAAGTGCATGCATGGACATGTTTTCATCCACCCAGCCAGTTTATGTCTTTTGGTTGGTGCATTTAATCCATTTACATTTAAGGTAATTATTAATGTGTGATCCTGTTACCAATTTCTTAATTGTTTTGGGTTTATTTTCTGTAGGTCTTTTCTTTCTCTTGTGTTTCCTGCCTAGAGAAGTTCCTTTAGCGTGTGTCATATAGCTGGTTTGGTGGTGCTGAATTCTCTTCACTTTGCTTGTCTGAAAAGCTTTTGATTTCTCCATCAAATCTGAATGAGAGTCTTGCTGGGTAGAGTATTCTTGGTTGTTAATCACTTTAAATACGTTGTGCCATTCCCTTCTGGCTTGTAGAGTGTCTGTTGAGATATCAGCTGTTAGCTTTATGAGAGTTCCCTTGTATGTTATTTGTCATTTTTCCCTTGTTGCTTTTAATATTTTATCTTTGTTTTAAATTTTTGTCAGTTTTATTACTGTGTGTCTCAGGGACTCTTCTCTGTGCTTCCTGGACTTGGTTGACTTTTTCTTTCCCATTCAGGGAAGTTTTTAGCTATTACCTCTTCAGATATTTTCTCCGGTCCTTTCTCCCCCTCTCTGCTCTTTCTGCATGCTAAGTCACTCAGTTGTGTCCAACTCTTTGTGACCTTATAGACTGTAGCCTACCAGGGTCTTCTATCCATGGGGTTCTCCAGGCAAGAATACTAGACTGGGTTGCCATGCCCTCCTCCAGGGGATCTTCCTGACCCAGGGACTGATCCCATGTCTCTTATGTCTCTTGCATTGGCAGGCATGTTCTTTACTACAGTACCACTGGGGAAGCCTGGGACCCCCATAATGTGGGACTTTTTTATTGGTCGATTGATTGATTTTTGGCTGTGCTGTGTGGGCTTTTCTCTGGTAGTGGCAACTAGGGGCTACTCTCTAGCTGCTGTGTGCAGGCTTCTCATTGCAGTGGCTTCTCTTTGCAGAGCATAGGCACAGGCTTTACTAGTTGCAGTTACTGGTCTCTTGAGCATGGGCTCAATAGTTGTGGCACATGGATCTAGTTGCTGTGAGGCATGCGAGATCTTCCTGACCTAGGATTGAAGCCATGTCCCCTGCATTGGTAGGCAGATTTTTTACCACTGAGCCACCAGGGAGGCCCTACCCTGGGACTTAGAGGAGCTTGCAGATGAGTAGTGGGAGAAAAACTGATAAATACCTAACTGTAATGCAATGCAGAAAATAAGTGCATAAGGGAATGCTAGCCAAGGACTTTGGGGATTTACAGGAAGGAGGCAGCACATCTGATCGAAGGGATCAGCAAAAATACCAAGAAGGAAGGTGCATTTGCAGTGAGTCTTAAAGGAGTGAGCCAAGTCAGTGTCTGGAAAGCACTGGCACATTTTTGAAATAGCAGTTTGGTTTAGGTGGAGACCAGTGTGAGGTGAGGGTAGGAGCATCAGCTGAGGCCATGAGAAGGAGACAGAGTCAAAACCAGGCTGTTCTGTTGTTGGGGTAGATGCAGAAGGTATATATCTCTAGACTTTTTCCCCAAGAACATTTATTCAGTGTGGGCATGTGTGGGATTTCCATTTTGATTTCTCTTGAGCTGATCACTCAGTTCTTTTAGAGAGCTTTCCCTTTCTTTCTCTACTGAATGTATAATTTGTTCTAGAGAAAGAAAAGACTAGAAAGGAGGCTGGGCTCCCTGCGTGCTAGAGCATGAGGGGTCCTGATTGTAGGAGTGAACCAGGATCAGAGCAGTGCTTCAGGAAGGCTTGTTTGTAGGATTGAATTGGTAGGGGAGACAGGAAGGAGGCCCCTGCTGTTCTCAAAATGGGAGGAGAAAAGACTTGATCTAATCTGTGGATGATCATAATCTGTGGGAGGGAGCGCTGAAGGGCAAGGTGGAAATACAAGGTGACACTGAGGTTTCCAGCCTGGAAAGTTGAGAGAATGGTGATGCCATGGACAGAAAAATATAAGAAATGAGTATAAGCCTGATTTGAGATGGAGGACAGTGAGTTTGCCTTGGAACATGTTGACTTTCCAGAGATAAACATTTGGGGGTCATTTGTAGACAGAAACTTTGAAATCATGAGAGTAAATATCACTAAAAAGAGAGAAGAAAGGGGCAGAAACCTGGAGAACCATCCTTTGGTGGATTGTGGAAGGGCTGGAGAAGCAGTCAGAGGAGTCCAAGTGAGCCAGGGAAGGCAGTGGCACAGGTGTTGGGGGAGCCCAGACCACCAAGGGGAGGAAGTCATTAGGGATTGGGAGGATGTCTGGAGCCTGGTGGGCTCTCCAGGAAGTCTTTTGAATTGAGAGAGACATAATATGATAGACTTAGTGGTTTAGTGGACTTTAGTGTCCCTAATGAAGGCAGTCAGTGGAGAGCAGCCACATGCAGAGGCTATGGAGCAAGGAGATGGTGAGGAAAGGGAGCTAGATCAATAGACTATTCTTGAATGTGACCTGATGGAGGGACTTGGAAGAGTAGCACTTCACTAGGAACATTTCTTTTTTAAATTTATTTTTAAAACTTTATTTTTATTGAATGAAAGAATCTTTAAATTCTATAATGCTTTACAGTTTTCAAAACATTCACACACATGATTTCATATAATCCCATAATAACCCCTTTTCCCCCTACTCCTATATTGCTTCCCTCCCGCCACTCCCACTGGTAACTACTAGTTTGTTATTTATATCTGTGAGTCTGCTTCTTTTTTTTGTTTTATTCACTAGTTTGTTGTAGTTTTTAGACTCCACATAGAAGTATTGTACAGTATTTGTCTTTCTCTGACATATTTCACTTTGCATAATGCTTTCCAAGTTCATCCATGTTGCTGCAAATGGCAAAATGCCATTCTTTTTTATGGCTGAGTATTATTCCATTGTATGTATATACACCATGTCTTCTTTATCCATTCATCATATGATGGACACTTAGGTTGCTTCCATACCTTGATAATTATAAATAATGCTGCTACGATCATTAGGACATATGTTTCTTTTCAAATGAATGTTTTGTGGGTTTTTTTAAAAATATATATATCCAGGAGTAGAATTGTTGGATCATATGGTGGCAGGAACATTTCTTTATTAGGTAAGAGAGACTTGAGAAGCCCAGGGAAGGGATGGATGGAAAGGAGAGAGTGAGGATAACTGATGGAGTGGGACCCAGCAGGATGGGAGGTGATACTCATTAGCCTGTAAGGAGGGGGAACTGGGGGAGGAAAGTGAGCCAGGCTGAGAAGATGGGAGTTCACAGGACAGAACCTGTCTTTTCAGTACCGCATGAAGTGAGGTTACCTGCTCAGAGGGAGGAAGTGTGGGTAAGCTTGTGGATATGAAGACGGTGACAAAAGCTCCTGTGCTGGAAGATGTGCAGAGGCAGCCCGAGATCAAGAGTCAAGCAGCAGAAACTGGGCAGAGATGGGGCAAGGTCACAGCTCTGTGTGTCAGGGGTAGCATCTTTATAGTTGCTGATTCTGGGCCCCAGGCTGGGCAGGAAGGCCAGGGAAATCAGGTGGAGGTGAGACAGGCCTGGAAGTCAGGAACAAAACATAAGGTTTATGGATGGGATGAGAGAGTAAAAAGGAGGAACTAGAGAGGAATGCTGTGGGATCACTTATTATCCTGTATTCCTCTCTCTTTATAAAATATGTAGTATCTCTCCTTTATGCTCCCAGTCTTATACCCCTTATAATTTGTAACTAGCCTCTCACTGCTATTCTAGATGGTGTAATCTACAGTGCAGAAAAAATAAAATGGAAACTGATCCTAGAACGTACTGGCTGCTAAAATTGATTCCAGGCATTGTGTTAAGCATATTACATACATTATCTTATTTACTGCTCACAAAAATTCTCTGAGTTTAAAGAATAAGCTTTCAATATTCCTTGTTAAAGACAGTCACAGAGAGATTAGATAATTTGTTCAGGGTCACATGGCAAGAGAATGGTGAAATCAAGTTTTGGACCCAGGCAGGTTGACTTGAGCACTTAACCACTTTCCCAAATGGCCTCTGTGCTAAGACTTGCTGTAGGTGTCCTGGTGTGACCATATCACGTTTTATCAATTGCTCAAATTGTCTTGTAGTGGCAACTACTAGCTTTTGTTTTTGTCCCTATAGTTTGCAAATCATGTTCACACACATAATTTTCTTAGATCTTCACAACCCTCCTGTGATGTTTGCAGCCACGAACAGGATGGAAATCTTCAACTTGCCCATCTCTACAGAATCAGTCCTGGAGGTCTTTTTGTCATTACAGAGTTGTGACTTTTTCTGCTTCCTCCCCTCTTAAATACACTAACCTCCTTTTCTTAAAGGAGTTCTCTCTTCAGACCTTCTGCTTCTTTTCAGGCCATAGGACCCTGTACGTGGGGGTCCGGATGCCACTGGGCCGGCAAAGCCATCGGCACCACCGAACGCACGGTCAGAAGCACCGGAGACGAATGCGGGGCAAGGGAGCCAGCCAGGGGGAGGAAGGCCCAGAGGCCCTGGCCCACGGTAACACCTCGGGAGGGCGGGCGGGTGGGCGTCCACAGCTGGGAGTCCCCCTGAGACTGAGGGCATGTGGGACGGACATCCAGCAGGTAGTGGTTTTCATTCTCTAGGCTTTCCAGCTTGCTTCAAAGAAGAAGAAATGCCTCTGAGAATCAAAAGTATCTGCCTGAAAACTTCACTGTTCAGGCCCCCAAATCAATACCCTAGAAGGTGAAATCATTTGCTAGAGAATTAGCTATTCCTTTTGATCAAATTAATCAGATTTCTAGTTTCTTATGGGTTTTCTTCAAGTGGTCTTACTTAATTTTTTTCTTTTCATGAAACTGCTTCCAAAGAATGAAAGTGGAAGTTGCTGAGTCATGTCCGACTCTTTGCAACCCCATGGACTATACAGTCCATGGAATTCTCCAGGCCAGAATACTGGAGTGGATAGCCTTTCCCTTTTACAGGGGATCTTCCCAACCCAGAGATCAAACCCAGGTCTCCTGCATTGCAGGCAGATTCTTTACCCGCTGAGCCACCAGGGAAGCCCAAGAATACTGGTGGGTAGCCTATCCCTTTTCCGGGGAAACTTCCTGACCCAGGAATTGAACGAAGGTCTCCTGTATTGCAGGAGGATTCTTTACGAACTAGCTGTCAGGAAAACTCCAAAGAATAGGTTTTTTTTTTTTTTTTAATTCTGGGAATAAAGAAATCTTTTTGATCTGAATGCAGGATTGTCTTTATGTGTTTCACAAGCTGGAAGCCCCCCAGGTGCACTGAGTGTGGCAGGATGCTATTTCTGTCCCAAGTGGAGGTTGGGAGCAGACCTTTCTCTGTGGCTGCTTTTCCAGACACACCATCTCAGCGTGTTCAGTTCATTCTTGGCACTGAGGAGGATGAAGAACATGTGCCTCATGACCTCTTCACAGAGCTGGATGAGATCTGTCTGAAAGAGGGAGAAGATGCTGAGTGGAAGGAGACAGCCAGGTGAGGCCCTGAGTAGCCTGGGTCAAGGTTTGCTGGGGTAGGCAAATGTGTACGTTTCCATGAGTGACAGGTCTGCCTGCCTTTTATTTCTTCATGGGAGACGTGATGACTGAACATGGGCACTGACGTTCTAGGGTCTTGCATGGGAAGTCTTGATGTTGGCCTCTTTGTCGTGTCTGTGGTAACACCTGTTCCAGTTGACCTTGAGCTGGGGATTGGTGACAGAAACATGGAACAGGGGGTCCTCTCTCACTTGTTCCTGGGCTCTTTATATTGTATGTCTGACTTGGAAGATGCCTGAGGGGGCCACCTTGGCCTAAACCTAGCCCAACAGACATAGCCTTTTCCTATGGGTGAGCCATAGCATCATTTTTTTTTAATTCTTTACTTTATTTGGCTGTGCCAGGTCTTAGTTGCACCATGGGAGCTTTTAGTTGCAGCACATAGGAACTAGTTCCCCAAACAGGGATCAAACCCAGGCTGCCTGCATTAGGAGCATGAAGTCTTAGCCTCTGGACCATCAGGGAAATCCCAATCATTTGAGGTTTAATTCACTGGAGATTGCGTAATTTTTGAGACATCCTATGGGACAATCCAACTTCATAGAGACCTCGGGGTAATATCCTGCCTGATGGTAGGCTTCCCTTGATTAGAGAGTGAATATGCTTGTCTAAGGCTCATACCCAAGAATAACTCTCAGATGAACCAAGCCCATGTCTAGGGTTCCTCTAGTAACTGACAAGTGAGCCTTCTGGGTGATACAAAGCCAGCATGCCTGAGCCTCAGGGAAGAAGATGAGGGATAACCAGCAAACCATGGCTCAATGTCTCATTGAAACAGTTCTTCCTGGATATCTGATGTGTTCAATGAATAGAGAGGATTAAACAAACCAATTAACCTCATACCAAACAAGAAGGCAATTAGCCTTAACATCCTGTCTTTGCAAACTTCTGAAGGTCACACAGACTTTTTAACAAAGAAAAATATGATCATTTTATTAATGTGATTTGTCAGTGTATCCAAATGATATAGATTAGATCTATTTTTTTAGTTGTACAAGTAATGCATGCTCACTGTACAAAATGAGAAAATAAGGATAAGCAAAAAGAAAATAAAAATTAATACCCCAGGGATAATGAATATAACATTTGGTGTCTTATATATGTATGTGTTGTATTTTAAGATTTTCCTTTCATAAAAATGGAATCAAGCTATACTCAATTTTGCAGTGGTTTGTAACCTACTTATTTCACTTGCCAATGCATGCTGAACATATAGATTCGATTACAGGGTTCAGTGTGATTATTCAGGTACCTTTCTTTGTGACCTACATTAAAAATCCTCTCCTAAAAATTCTTCATTTTCTGTTTTTGGCATCTCTTTGTCATGCTTTCAGGTGGCTGAAGTTTGAAGAAGATGTCGAGGATGGGGGAGAACGATGGAGCAAGCCTTATGTGGCAACCCTTTCACTGCACAGTCTCTTTGAGTTAAGAAGCTGTCTTATTAATGGGACGGTCCTTCTGGATATGCGTGCAAATAGCATAGAAGAAATCTCAGGTAAGATTAGGGGAGAGAAAGCAGAGGATCATTTGTGGTGTGGTGTGGAGGAAAGAAAGAAGAACGTGGCTGTTTGTGCTTGGGCAAGTCACTTACCTTCCTGACCTCAGCACCTTCAGCTCTGGGATGGATTTCTTCCCTGCCTATTCCACAGGCTTGTTCTGGGATGCAAATGACATGGAGTGTGGTTTTCCATTTGCCTGTTTGTTTAGCAAATATTATTTTCTATCTATGCTTGATTATGTACTAGGCACAGGATACGATACAGTTTCTACCCTCAAGGAGCTCACCTTCTAGTGGGGAAAATGTGTGTGTGTGTTATTCTCTCAGTTGTGTCCAACTCTTTGCAACCCCATGGACTGTAGCCCACCAGGCTCCTGTGTACATGGAATTCTCCAGGCAAGAATACTGGAGTGGGTTGCCATTTCCTTCTCCGGGGGGTCTTCCCAACCCAGGGACTGAACCCACGTCTCCTGCATCGCAGGCAGATTCTTTACCGTCTGAGTAAAGATGAAGCTTTTACTCAGGGAAGTAAAGTAAAGTAAAGGGCTTTCCTTTATCAGGGAAGCCCCAGTGAGGACAATAGCCATAGGGCAATTAAAATAAGTGCAACAACCAAGCTCTGGTTTGGTAATAAGTGTGACTGGGAGCTCTGCAGAGAAAAGTGAAAGAAAGATTTTTCAATATGGCAACTAGGAAAACATGTGTGAAATTGAGCCAAAGGACTCCCCACTTCTTCAGCATGATGTAAAGGGGAGATACCTGATGGAGTTTCCTAGTACAGGAGAGTATAAGTCATTGTGTTTGGGGAATGGAGTTTGAGAAACACCTGGGTGCATGTAAGGCTTTTCCTCGGCTTGGCTCTGTTTGGTTGGACAGATTTTTAAGTTCCTTCCAGCTTTTCTTCATTACAAGTATCCAAGTAATTCTGCCTGTCTGGGATCACATAGGGACCTGAGGAGAGGTCTTACCGATGGGATCTTGTGTTAGCACCTTAGTTACATCTGTGAAGACTCTCTTTACAAATGAGATCATGCTCATGGGTTCTGGGGAGTTAGTATATAGTACACAGCATCTTTTGAAGGGGCGCCATTCAACCCACAACAAAAGAAGAGAGGAGTTCAGTTCATCAGTGTCGGATGCTGCAGAGAGGTCCGATGAAGTAAGAACTGGAAGCATCCACCAGATTTAGCAACTGGAAGGTTGTTGATGATTTTATCAAAAGCGGTTTCATTGAGGCAGCCACATTGCAGCAGGTGAGAAATTTTTCTTTTGAGAAGAAATAGAGAGCAAGTGCATGTGCGAGAAAGGGAAGGCAACAGATAAAGGGAGACCTGGGATGGATGTTCTTCTTCTGTTTTTTCTTTCCCAAGATGAAGTATCCTGAAGCATGTTTATATTGTGGGACAAGGAGAACCAATCAATCTAAAAGTTAAAGAGAGAGAAGCTTGGATCTTTGGCTTGAGTATTTGAAATAGATTTTCTTTTATTTATTGCTTCTAACACTTGGATAGTCATGGATGGAGCTGGAGTTGAGAATAGGTTGGAGTTTGAGAGAGGCGGTGGCAGGGGGGTGGATATGTAGGGTTTAAGTAAAACAGCTATGGTTCTTCACATTAGGAACCTGAGGTATTCATGTTAGTGATAAGGGTGGGTAAATGGTCTCACTTGTAGTGAATCAGCACTTTATATATCTTATTAATTTTTCACAACTATCTTCTAAGGATCATATTCGCTTCATGTTACAGATGAGGAAACTGAGGTACAGAGAGGTTATCACACAGAAAGTGGTAGAAGAGGGTGGGAGAGATGTGGACGTTTAGCTCTAGAATACATGCTGTTGACTTCTATGCCAGCTGCCTTTCAGCAGCAGGTGTGGGGATTTTCTCCCCCTCAGTTCTGCTGGACTTGGCAGGTCAAGATTGATGCTTGGTATTAATTGTCTGGAGGGCTTAATTAAGAACAAATTAATTATTTTTATGGATTCTACCTTCAGTCATGTGGCCTTCTACAGTTATAGTTTCTCTTGACAATCACAGCAATGTTAAAATCTCAGAGGAAGAGAACCTAGAGGAACTTTGGCAAATGATAGAACAGAATGGCAATCATGTGGACATTTGAGTCAGACAGTCTGGGATTTGAATCCAATCTCTGCAACTCACTAGATGTGAGGTCATGGGGATTTTGTAATTTTGGGGCCTCAGTTTCCTGATCTGTAAAAATTATTATAATACCACCTACTTTTCAGAGGTTTTATAAGGATCAGATTAGATCATTATGTAATAAGTTCAGAATGTAGTTCCTGGCACATGTTAAGTGCTCAATAGTTTCCATTTATAAAAGTAATGATTTGTTACATGAATAACATGTAATGTGTCACAGCTGCTATCAGCAGTTAGCTCTTTCAGGCACTGATACAGAGACTGTAACCTCAGTGACCCTGGTAGAACTGCTTCCTCCTACTCCGTGTCCCTCACCTCACCTGACCTTGCCTTCTTTGGAATCACTGACCATCAGTTTGAGTGTTCATGTTAGCACCTGCCTTCCAGACCTGATCCTGGACCAGCAGGAGCTGTTCAGTGACCTGAATGACAGCATGAGGGTTAAAGTCCGGGAAGCCCTTCTCAAAAAGCATCATCATCAGAATGAAAAGAAGAGAAATAACCTCATCCCCATTGTTCGCTCCTTTGCTGAGGCTGGCAAGAAGCAGTCTGATCCACATTCAATGGATAAACATGGTAAGATTATTAGGAGTAACTGCTTTCTCTTTAGATTAATAAGACATTTAGGCACTAGTTGGAGATGCTGAGTTACTAGAGGGTAGGAACAGCATTTCTCTAATATGCTTTCATGCTCACTTAGACACAGTCCTTTTTGAGAATCGGCAAGATGGGTGGCTGGGACTGGCGACCATCATCTCTTGTGGCACTAAGGATGCATGCCTCAGATACATTTCAGTGGACCTCAGGGGAAAGGTTTGTGCCCCAGAATGGCCTCAGAACTGATGTGACTTGGGGAGTGTAGGGAAAGGTCAAATTAGCCAAGATGGCCTGGTCAGGCTCTCTCACCCCATGCCCTCTTACTCTTGCCCCACGTTTTATAATAATGATTCTATATCAGCTGAGATCACTTATAGCAATGTAGTTGCACATTCTGAGATACTCACTTGCCTGCAGCCTACTTTTGTTCTGTAAGCGTATATAAGCTTCACTTGGCATGCCAGAGAGAGAGAGAGAGTTGGCTGTGCTGCTGGGGGGCTATGTATGGCTGCATTATGGTGGTGAGGCTGCGTTAAGGCTGTGTCTGCTGGGTCAGCCACGAGAGGAGAGAATATAGCATGTCCACTGCTATGGCTGCTGTGCCATTCAGGAGAGAATAAATGTGTTTGCAGTTCCTATGACTCCTTGAGTTTTCTTCCAGTTTTCCTGCTCGCACCTTGCCTGCCCTGGGCTCAACGAAGAGTGTACACAGTGAGATACAGCAAGACAGTTGGTGGAGTCAGCAGGATCAGCGAGACAGGGAGATATCCACACTGGGGAAAATTTGGCTGCAGAGAAGGTCAACTGGAGCTTTTTAGAAGTAAACAAATGTCTTAGATTAGGGAGGCAAAATGCAGTAGTGTAGACTCCTGAGTCAGATTTCCAGGCTTGAGATTCTGGCTTCACCTCTTGCAAAGATTTTGGACAACTTCCTAAACCTCTTTAAGCCCACTTTGTAGAGTAAGGATAATGATAAGATCCACTCCATCAGTCTGTTGTGAGGTTTCAATAAGTTAATCCGTGTAAAGCCCTGAGCCAGGTGTGTGGTGGGTTGTAAACATCTGGTGAATTTCAGCTGCTGAATGCTTTCCGTTTCTGTGGCCAGGCTGGGGGTCTCCTTGTCCCCACATTTACCGAAACACAATGTATAGGAGATATGTCTGGGGATCCATGTATTTGAAAAGTTCTCCATAGGAATTTATGGTGTGCACTCCTGGTTGAGGATTACTGCCTTTAATAAAGGAAGAAAAGAACATTACAAATGGTTCAGGAAGAGGGCTCCAGGGTAGTAAGATCTCTGTGCCCCCTTTACTGCTAGCTGGTAGGTAAGGAGACAGGTATGTGTGGGTCTTCGCTTCCTAGTCACCTGAACCTCTTCTCTCTGTGGGCTTTGCAGGAGAGAGCCATGACCAGCCGACAATGGATGGGGTACGTCAAAGAGGGAAAGGGCAAGACTCAAGAATTCTGTTTGATTTTTCTCCAAATAGGTCAAACTGTGTCTCCTCAGTCCATTCCAACCACAAGTCTTGAAGTAAAGAATGGAGTGAATTGTGAACACAGTCCAGTGGATTTAAGCAAGGTGAGCAGAGATGTGGAAGTTGGCTCACAGGCCTAAGCATATCTCTTGTGGAGCCCAGAGTCCTGTTGCTGGAAGCTGGGTAAGCTTTGGCATTTCAATATCCTTTCTCCAGGACCAGAGCCCCTTCTGCAGAAAAGGAGGCCCATCTGCTCATGTCTTCCTCCTTCTCCATCCCAGAGAGGGCTGACTCATCAGTTCCCCCCCACCCCCCGACCCTATTCGACCTGCTGAAACTCACTAGCCACTGATAAACTGCCCTGATGCACACCTCCTGCTGTTTCAGAATGATTTTCTGATACCTGCTCTCTAGGAGCATCTTCTTACCTCCAAGGTTTTATTTTTCAATTATTCTTATTTATTTACCTCCAAGCGTTTTGTGAAAACAATATTTTTGCTACTATCTCACAACTACTTTGTGGTTAAACTCTTCTTGGTGACTGTGACTTTGGTGTCTGAGGCCTCTCCCACAGGATCCGGGTCCCCCTGCAGCTCTTGGCTCAATCCTTGATCTCCCGGCTGCCGGCCTTTCCTTGCTCTGGTCTCTCCCTGACACTGTCTTTCCAAAACACAGATAGTATTATGTCACTTCTCAGCTCATGAGGCTCCCCGAAACCTCAGACAAAGCATTCAGGTATTTTAAAATGGAAACAATTTGACCTGGAGTTTCAAAAAAATTTTCTTTGAGGTTGCATGGCGTAATGGAATTCAAATCAGCACCCTAGATTTAAATTCTCTCTCTTAGAAACTCTGTTGTCATGGGCAAGTCAACTTCATCTCTCTGGGTCTTGGTGACTTCATTTTTTTAAATAAAAAATGAGTCTGATTGGCCAATCTTATCCACCATACAGAGTTATTTTAAGGATTAAGTGAAGTAGTATGAGAAAAATATGTTAAATCATAAAATGATGCATGAATGTAATGTTGTGAGGAGGGTGATGGATATGTGAGGTGATGGCTCCCACACTGTCGGGGTGCTTTTAAATTTTCAGGTGGACCTTCATTTTATGAAGAAGATTCCCACTGGGGCAGAGGCCTCGAATGTCCTGGTTGGAGAGGTGGACTCTCTGGACCGCCCCATTGTCGCCTTTGTGAGGCTGTCTCCAGCTGTCCTTCTCTCAGGCCTGACAGAAGTGCCCATCCCAACAAGGTAAAGATGAGGACCACAAAGCACAGTGCCTTCTGCCTGATGCACAGGTTTATATGAGCTCTAGGAAGAAACCCAGAGACAGCAATGGCACCCCACTCCAGTACTCTTGCCTGGAAAATCCCATGGACGGAGGAGCCTGGTAGGCTGCAGTCCATGGGGTCGTTAAGAGTCGGACACGACTGAATAACTTCACTTTCACTTTTCACTTTCATGCATTAGAAAAGGAAATGGCAACCCACTCCAGTATTCTTGCCTGGAGAATCCCAGGGACGGGGGAGCCTGATGGGCTGCTGTCTATGGGGTCGCACAGAGTCGGACATGACTGAAGCGATTTAGCAGCAGCAGCAGCAGTGGAAGAAACCAGCTAATGCCAAAATATAGGATTAATTAATTTGGGGATTGCTGTTTAAAATTCAACAATGATCTCAGAAAACTGGGGTATATTTGATTAACCTCTGTGCAGAAGAATTGTAAGACTTTTAAGGCTGTGACTGTGCAGTTTCTGTGACGTGGGAAATTGAGACTCAAAGAGCATTCCGAAGACATAGCAAGGACCACTGACCTGGGATAGGGAGACTGTCTTGATCTCCCTGTTCTGCAGAACTTTATCCCAGGGAGACATCTCTAAGCAAAGTATTGATGTCTCTTTCCATAGTTCTGGCAGGATTTGTATGGTTTGCAAATATGTCTGTATTTGTTCCAAAGCCTATTCATGCACTCCAGAGGTGGTGATAGGTGATTCAGAGTCCCGTTAATTATGGAATATTCAGATGTCCAGGACACAATTTAGACTCTTCTGCCGGGCTTGATCATTTCAATTGCCTTATCCTTCTCCTCTCCCCATCATTTTCTTATTAGAGCCATGAATGAGATACAGATAATCTTGAATTTGCCATGTTTTGAAAAAATATCCTTTCTAGAGCAAGGAATTACGTCTATGGAAACCCTGAGAATTCTAACCACTTTATTGAATGGAGTCGTACAGATAGCTTCCAATGACTATAGGAGAGCTATTAGGTCAAGGCTACTCAGATTGCTCCATCATTAGTTTGCTTCCTTTTTTTGAAGTTACTATGATAAATTCTGTTTGATAGAAAAGAGAAATGTTATGTTGTTTAGAGAAGAAATTTCCTTATATTTCCTTACATAATTTCCTTTTCCTTACATAATTTCATCTTTTTTGTGTGTTGCCAGGTTTTTGTTTATCCTATTGGGTCCAGTAGGGAAAGGTCAGCAGTATCATGAGATTGGCAGATCCATGGCCACCATCATGACAGATGAGGTATGCACACCACTTCTGCTTTTCATGTGTTCATCTCATAAATATTTATTGAGTGTTTACTCTGTGCCAGGCATTGTGCTAGTTGTTGGGGGTATAATAATTATTGCTGAGAAGCAATGCAGGTCATGTTTTTGAGGATCAAGGCCTCTTGGATTTTTCTTCCTCTGTCATCTCTCCCTTTTGGAATAATCAAGGATGCAGAGAAATCTTTTTCTGGGAAAACTATTGCCAAGTAGGATACCAAGTGGGAAAGATATTAAGGCTGACTTAACTTTCTAGAGAAAATAGTTAATGAAGTATACCCAAGCTATTTACATAAAGAAACCTCACTCCCATTTCACGTAAATGAGCTGTAAATGAGACCAGCTCGTCAGGGGGATGCTCTTGGGCATTGTCATGTGAATGTGCTAGGGTTACTAGACATTTCGGCTGCCCCTGCTGCATCCCTGGTGAGGACTGTGCTGCTCAGGTTAGTTGCAGAGTAGGGCCTTGAAAAGACATATGTCTTAGAGGCAAAGGGAGATGGGGCTGTGTTTTATCAGCTGTCTTTGGTTGGAAGACATATTTCATGGAGGACCTTTATTAGTAATTCCATCCGTTTTTTCTACCCATCATGATCAGGAAAATTCCTCATGCATCTTGGCTTTTGTTCCATTTTTTGAGGAGATAACAGAATTACAAAACTTTAGAGTCATGTCTTATCTCTTTCTACACTAATAGACATATATTTAGTTTTTTTTGACTCATCTTTAGATTCATTTTTAAAACTCTTTTATCCCTGTACTTCAAGTGCTAAACTTATCTACATTTCAGAGCCCCAAGACAAAGATAAAAACCAAGAGGTTTTATCCATCTTTTACCATATCCATTGGTTATTGTTTAAGTCAAGTGACTTTCAGCTTTCCTGAGGATTTTTTCTTCTCTTAGATTTTTCATGATGTGGCTTATAAGGCAAAAGAACGAGATGACCTCCTGGCAGGGATTGATGAGTTCCTAGACCAGGTGACGGTGCTTCCTCCAGGGGAGTGGGACCCCTCCATTCGAATTGAGCCACCCAAAAATGTCCCTTCCCAGGTAATGTATGCACATGAGCCAGTGGTGGCTTAGTGTCACTTACTGAGGGCCCACCATGGACACAGCAAAGACCATGTTGGTGTATGCTAAATAAACTGAGATGTGGTTTTATTGCAGGGTGCCTAGAATGTCAGAAGAGTAATAAAATATGAATATGCAGTAACATCGATTGGCCAGGATTACCCTGGGATGAATTTTAAGCCAACTTTTGGAGGATTGGTGTGAAATGGCAGAGAGGAGAGGAGGGGGCATTTCTTGGGAGTCTATTAAGAATGAAGCCACTAAATGAGAAGAGCTCAGTGCATAGAGCGGAGAAGGCAATGGCACCCCACTCCAGTACCCTTGCCTGGAAAATCCCATGGACGGAGGAGCCTGGTAGGCTGCAGTCCATGGGGTCGTTAAGAGTCGGACACGACTGAGTGACTTCACTTTCACTTTTCACTTTCCTGCATTGGAGAAGGAAATGGCAACCCACTCCAGTGTTCTTGCCTGGAGAATCCCAGGGATGGGGGAGCCTGGTGGGCTGCCATCTATGGGGTCGCACAGAGTCGGACACGACTGAAGCGGCTTAGCAGCTGCAGCAGCAGTGCATAGAGAGTGCAAATGGAGTTCCCCATACTTTTTTTTTGAGAGGTTAAAGATGGAAGAAAACTTCTACAGTACACTGGTCCCTGGGCCAGGTGTTTTACATATGCTAATTAAATCTCTCAGCAACATCTCCAAGTAGGTGTTGTTATTTTTATTTAACAAATGAGGAATAAAAGTACTATCTTCAAGACAGATTTGCGACTTGAACTCAGGTCATATCTGATGCCAAAGCCTTCACGTTTCTGTTTCTGGACAAGACAGAGGAGTCAGGTACCAGTGGAGAGGAAGAGAAATTATTTGTTGTCTTTTGTGTTTTTCAGAAAAGTCAATAAACTGTCCCAAATCAGTAAATGCATCCGAAAGCTATAAGAAACACTTGGGTATTTGGGGGGCTGCTTTTGGATTCTCTCATGCTACCCTGACCCCCGCCATCTCCCACCCTCCCACCCCGCCTACCTCCACCATAGCAGGAAAGACAGAATAGGTGGTTGACTTTGCTAATGTGTGGTCCTCTGTTAAAAGGAGAAAAGGAAAATGCCTGGAGTTCCAAATGGGAACGTTTGCCACATAGAACCGGAGCCACATGGGGGCCACAGCGGGCCAGAGCTTCAGCGCACTGGGCGGTAAGTTCTGGAATATTTCACAGCTAATACTGCTTACTGGACAGAAGCTGTATAAAGAAATGAGTCATCTTTGCTTTCAGCCTTCTTCTCTATAGTATCTTTATTGGCTGGAAATTGGACCACTGACAATAAGTATTACAATTCTATTGAATACTATATCATTCATTCAAGTTCTCAAACCACCTACCATGTTCTGTCTCACCTCCTATCCTTCCCACACAGTGTTCCCCCTGATTTGAACATTCCTCCACCTCTTCATTTCCAGGCTAACTGCTTCTTGTCCTTTGATTCAGCTTAGGCATCCCTTTGGAGAGTCTTCCAAGACACTCTTTAGAGGAGGTTAGGTTATTCCTGCTGTGTGATATCACAGCTTGGAGCCCTGTCCCCTGCCCAGCTACTACCCTCAGCCCAGTCCCCTGTTATAGCCCTGGTCATCTTTTATTATTATTTCTTGATTTGATGTCTTTCCTGCCAGAAGGGTTTGCTCCCTAAGGGCGGGGACCCCATTATATTCCTAACACCCAGTTCAGTGCCCTGCATAGAGTGGATACCTAATTATTATCTGACGAATGACTATTAGAATGATGACTGTTCTTTAGCACGAGTGGACATGGCATGCGTAAATATTAAATGGTTATTTTAAGTTAAGACATGGATAAATATTAAATGGTTATTTTAAGTTGAGAAACCCCTTGGGGTAGGGAAATAAGTACTATTTTAGGTGTGTCTGAGAATAGGCAACTTACTCTTCTGGGCCCAGATTTTAAGGACAGATGTCCAATGAGGAGGTTCTCTGTGGTAGATGAGGAAAGAGGGTCCCCAGGCTGGGAAATTTTATATTCCAGGTAGGAAGGTAATAAAAGAGAATGAGATTTGGGGTTGGAGTGGCATCCAGAGGTGTCCCCCACATTGTGGGAGAAGGCTGGGACTATGGTTCTGGCATTGTGAGTTGTGCTTGTGTCTAAGAGGGTCTACTGGGCCTTCTCTAGGGCCTTCACCTATTTTTCCCTTCCTTCCTTGAATTTGCTTTCCTTATTTATTTATCTTCAGTACTCTATCCAATGGAAGCCCAACATTTGTTTCTTTTTTTGAATTGCTGAGAGTGTTGATTTTTCCACTCTTGGAAATTCAGGGACAGAAAGGAGAGGAGACAAGAAGCCAACAGAATAGCATTTAACTAGCAGTATTGATAGGGAGAATTCATCCTGGCTGGAGGAATGTATTTGAGGGCGGAAGGATAACTGGGCTCTGGGAGGGATTACTGGAGAAAAGGAGGAGCCCTTTGATGGAAGGGATCGCTGAAAAGAGGGATCAAGTTCCAGGAGTAAAGTTCATATTTTCTTTAAAGTTGGAGGAGGTCTGAGTTGTGGCGGAGGAGTCCTGGTATTGAGAAGCATTTCAAAGGATACATTTGTCTTTAGAATAGTTTCCAGGATTGAGACTATCTTAAAGGAGGTGGTGCTTTTTTTTTTTTTTTTTCCTGTGTCTGGCTTCTTTCACTTTGTAATTTTTTTTTTTTAATTTTTTTTTTTTTTTTTTTTTTATTCTTCCAATTTTATTTTATTTTTAAACTTTACATAATTGTATTAGTTTTGCCAAATATCAAAATGAATCCGCCACAGGTATACATGTGTTCCCCATCCCGAACCCTCCTCCCTCCTCCCTCCCCATACCATCCCTCTGGGCCATCCCAGTGCACCAGCCCCAAGCATCCAGCATCATGCATCGAACCTGGACTGGCAACTCGTTTCCTACATGATATTTTACATGTTTCATTGCCATTCTCCCAAATCTTCCCACCTCTCCCTCTCCCACAGAGTCCATAAGACTGTTCTATACATCAGTGTCTCTTTTGCTGTCTCGTACACCGGGTTATTGTTACCATCTTTCTAAATTCCATATATATGCGTTAGTATACTGTATTTATGTTTTTCCTTCTGGCTTACTTCACTCTGTATAATAGGCTCCAGTTTCATCCACCTCATTAGAACTGATTCAAATATATTCTTTTTAATGGCTGAGTAATACTCCATTGTGTATATGTACCACAGCTTTCTTATCCATTCATCTGCTGATGGACATCTAGGTTGCTTCCATGTCTTGGCTATTATAAATAGTGCTGCGATGAACATTGGGGTACACGTGTCTCTTTCCCTTCTGGTTTCCTCAGTGTGTATGCCTAGCAGTGGGGTTGCTGGATCATAAGGCAGTTCTATTTCCAGTTTTTTAAGGAATCTCCACACTGTTCTCCATAGTGGCTGTACTAGTTTGCATTCCCACCAACAGTGTAGGAGGGTTCCCTTTTCTCCACACCCTCTCCAGCATTTATTATTTGTAGACTTTTGGATCGCAGCCATTCTGACTGGTGTGAAATGGTACCTCACCAGGGTTAGTAGAAGGAAAGAAATCTTAAAAATTAGAGCAGAAATAAATGCAAAAGAAACAAAAGAGACCATAGCAAAAATCAACAAAACCAAAAGCTGGTTCTTTGAAAGGATAAATAAAATTGACAAACCATTAGCCAGACTCATCAAGAAACAAAGGGAGAAAAATCAAATCAACAAAATTAGAAACGAAAATGGAGAGATCACAACAGACAACACAGAAATACAAAGGATCATAAGAGACTACTATCAACAATTATATGCCAATAAAATGGACAACGTGGAAGAAATGGACAAATTCTTAGAAAAGTACAACTTTCCAAAACTGGACCAGGAAGAAATAGAAAATCTTAACAGACCCATCACAAGCATGGAAATTGAAACTGTAATCAAAAATCTTCCAGCAAACAAAAGCCCCGGTCCAGACGGCTTCACAGCTGAATTCTACCAAAAATTTAGAGAAGAGCTAACACCTATCCTGCTCAAACTCTTCCAGAAAATTGCAGAGGAAGGTAAACTTCCAAACTCATTCTATGAGGCCACCATCACCCTAATACCAAAACCTGACAAAGATCCCACAAAAAAAGAAAACTACAGGCCAATATCACTGATGAACATAGATGCAAAAATCCTTAACAAAATTCTAGCAATCAGAATCCAACAACACATTAAAAAGATCATACACCATGATCAAGTGGGCTTTATCCCAGGGATGCAAGGATTCTTCAATATCCGCAAATCAATCAATGTAATACACCACATTAACAAATTGAAAAATAAAAACCATATGATTATCTCAATAGATGCAGAGAAAGCCTTTGACAAAATTCAACATCCATTTATGATAAAAACTCTCCAGAAAGCAGGAATAGAAGGAACATACCTCAACATAATAAAAGCTATATATGAGGTGGTGCTTTTTTAAGGGGAAGAGTCTTGGGTATGGATTTGATAGAATTTCAAAGCTATGATTTATCCTTTTGAATACAAAGGGTATTCACAACTCAGGACTGAGAGTTTGAAAGTAGTAGAAATGAGACCAACAACTTTCCTTGAAACACATGATCTTTGCAGAGGTGAGAGCTCAGCTTTCTTTTGGTTTCAAAAAGAGAATAAACTAGAGTACCATGCTTTTTTAGAGGAGGGTCACTTACAATCAATTCCACATGGGGGTTTGGGAGCCCATTAGATTGGATCTATATCTAGACCTGATACAGAGTCTGGGAAATGGTGCCTGACATCCCCAAAGAAAAACCCATATAGCCAGGACCATCACACACTTAATTACCAGCCCCCAGTACCTTTACTCACAAGTTCAAATGGGGCTTGAGGACATTCTTCCATAATGCTGAGTGAGGAACTGCTGGAATTGACAAAGCTGAAAGGAAGGGTCATTGAAACTCAGAGCCTCACTCTATTTGGTGTGCCTCTTTCTGAGTTCCAGAAGTTTCCCTCAGAGCCCTTAGGAAAAGACCTCAAGACACGTAACTTTCTTCTTGTAGCTTTTTCAGCTCGTATCGGGGATCACAGTTCACAGTTCATGCCAACTCTGGCTCCTTTCCCAGTCTCAAAGTATGTAGGGGTGAATATGAACCTTCCTCTACAGATGGACATCCTGGAGTTTTCTGGACCTTCCTGGACTTCACAGACTAAAACTATATCAAGCTGAACTCTGTATTCTTTGTACCTTGAGCTGTGTTTCTTTGAGGTGGTGCACAACCTGGGGATGCCATCCTAGTTGGATGGAGAGGTACTTAAGATATGGTAGTATAGGCTCTGAGAAGGTGGGAGAGGAGGCAGAGTTGAGAACAGTCTGAGTTGTGTGTGATCTGACCTCCCAAGCCAGGGCCAAGACAGTGTCTTGGGCCTCCCTGATGTTGACGATAGGTCATGACGCCGAGGCATTCCCATGCAGAGCGAAGAGCAAAGTCTGACTTGAGTTCCTAGGCCAGAAGCTTCACAGCACCGAGGATGCTCTGCTGAGGGGTTTTCCCAAGTACATCGGTATACCTCGTTGGAGAAGCCATTGGGGAAGGGTTGATGAAGAAAAGAATTGGGGGTTACTATCTTGATGATCCAAGCCCCACTTGAAATAGGTTTCTTCCCAGGCACAGCAGAAAATTGGATGGCTGGCCTGTCCCTAAAACCTTGCTGGCCTGTCCCTAAAACCCTCCCCAGAGGGCTTCCTAATTAGTGCTCTAGAGCCTAGTGGCGCTCCCCACAGGTAAGTCCTTTCTGGCTTCAAGCTTAAATTTGTGTCCCTGTGTGCCTCCTGCTGCCCCAAACTTGAACATCAAGGATAGTATTGAAAGGGAAAGGAAGTCTCAAATATGTGAAGGAAAGCATCCATGTGTGATTATTGTCTGTGCCAGATAACTCGATTAGGGTCTGTATGAGTGGGGAATGAGGCAGATTCCAAAAACAGGATTTGAAATCACTTTAATTTATGTTATACCATCAATAGGAGCCTCAGATCTTTTCTCTCCCCTTTCAATCACTGCTAGGCAGACAGATGTCCTTCCTTTCTATGGCTTCTTATAAATCCATTTCACATAAATCTTTTGCCTGTTACTCATAGACACTCCTCCTGAATAATGAGCCTCGCGCATCCAGGAGAACCAATCATGGCAGCATCGTAGGGTGAGGCTCACCGCTGCAGAAGGTTATTCTCCCAGAATAATACCCTTCAGAGGAAGGTCTTTGGGTTTAGGAGGTAATGCTATGTGGCTAAGGACCTGGAAAATCTTGAATGTTACCCCGGATTAACTGCGGCTGCTCATAAGGTCCTTGAGGGGCTATCTCCTCAGAGGGGAAAGCAAGACCAAGTGACATTTTATTACAAACTGTAACCTGGGTCCCAGACCCTGAGGTGGAACTCCCATGCTCTCGGTTAGACCCTGTAGATAGCTCCTTACCTCAGCGAGGCCGGCCAGACAGGCTAAAGCCGAAGCAGGTCACAAGGCTGACCTTGCCTCTCTCCTCTAAGCGCAGGCCCAGAATGTGATGTTACCGCTGTAGGTTGAGGAAGAGTAAATCCCAACTGGGCCCTGCAAACCAGAAGAGCAAGCGGGTCAGATAAAAGAGTGTGTTCCCTGTGTCCATCTGCGTACCCATTTGACCTGGCTAGATGAGAGAGGGAGCTTTTATTTTGCTTTAAATTGGAGTGTAATTGCTTTACAATGTTGCGTTAGTTTCTGTTGTACAGCACCTATGAATCAGCTACATGTATTCCCTCCCTTTTGAGCCTCCCTCACCACCCCCCCCCCCGCCCCACTACCATTCTACCCTTCTAGGTCATCACAGAGCACCAAACTAAGCTCCCTGTGCTATACAGTAGCTTCCCACTAGCTGTCTGTTTTACACACGGTAGTAGGTATATGTCAAAACTACTCTCTCAGTTCATCCCACGAGAGAGGGAGCTTTTGAATGGAGAAGGAGAGCTGGCTCAGCCTTCTCCTCTGGCATACAGATCCCAGGCCTCACAGGACACCTCTAGGCTCCTGAGCACAGAGAAAGAAAGAGCTAGCTAAGCCTCCTTTCATGAGAGAGTAGATTGGTGTCTTTTAGTTTTTAGTATAGAACATTTCAAACATAAACAAGAAGAGAGGACACTGTAATGAACCCCCATGTGCCCATCAATAGTTACCAACATTTTGCCAATCTTGTTTTATCTATTTCTTCACTACTTGTTTTATTTTTATGTTTTCTAGATTATTCTAAGCCAAATCACCAGTTACATGTCATTTCACCTGTAACTACTTGAGCAGGTATCTCTGTTTGATAAGGACATTTTAAAAAACAGGAACAAAATCTAATAAAATTAACAATAATTCTTTACATTGTCTCATGCTTAGTCCATATTCACCTTTCTGTGATATTCTTGGCAACATCCTTTTAAAGTTTGTTTGACACAGGATCCAGTGGAGGTTTGCAATGCATTATTATGTTCTCATTCTATAACAGGCCTCCTCCTCTTTTTTTTTTTCCCTATGCCATTCATGTGTAGAAGAAAGTAGGTAATTTGCCCTGTAGAATGCTGAATGACTCTCTTCAATGACTCCACTCTTTAAAAATTGCCCCTGTCTGGACATACTCCTCCTTCTTGGTGTAGGACATCTCCCTCTTGATCTTTCTCATACCTGGGAAGTGGAGAGGGATCTTGAAGTCCTGCCACCAAGTCCTCTTGATTCTGCCTCCTAATTGGCACCCGATTCTCTTTCCAACCCATGGCCTCCAGCCTTGCCCCATGTTCCATTCATGACACTCTCACCGGAGTGATCCTTTCAGAATGCCTGCTTACTTATGCTGCTTCCCTGTTTAAAGTCCTTCACTGCTTGACACACTGTTGGGATAACTTTCTGATTCCTTTTTATAAGGCCCTTTTGTGACTTAGCTTTTCCAACATCTCTAGCCTTGTCTATTGATATTACCCCTCACATTGCCTTATCCAGTCATAACTCTTTCAGCACCTTGAACGTGCCAAGCGCTCTCACCTCTAGGCGTCATCCACGCCAGCCCCTCTGCCTCATCTGGTGCTCCTGGTCCATTCTCGAGTCCCAGCTGAAACGCCCTTCCTGTTCTTTGCGGCCATGGCACCCTCACAACACTGTCTGTCCTCTGTGCCAGACTGTTCACCCTAGAGAGAAAGGGCTGTGTTTGCCTTGCTACTGTTGCGTCTCCAGCACCTGGCACAGTGCTTGGCATGAAGTATCTGTTACTACTTGGCAACTGCATGAATGATTATGCTGATTTCTCAAGTAAGGTGGGTAGTTCAGAGTAAGAATATACATGTGATAGGGGCTTTTTATCTAGAAAACATATAATAAAACTAACAGTTTTAATACCATGATAGTTTTGTTCATTGCTTCCTAACAGCTCAGAATTTGAAGTTTGAAGCTAATACTTCATTTCACGTTAAATTTTGGAAACTTTTTATTGAATGGGTGTTATGCATAGCAAATTAATTATTTTTATGCTTGGAATAATCATCCAAATTCATGCCTTTGATTGCAAATAGAATCCATGTTGGAACATGGCCAGAATCCATGCTGCCCCCAGAGATATCTCTTGTGCTTGGGGTCAAATTGAAGCCAAATATTAACCTCCATACAGAGCGCATTTGAAGTGCTTTGGAATGTGCTCTGTTGACTTGCTTTAGTGGGAGAAGGACTGCATTAGACACCTGTCTGCTGTGTTTCTGCAGGCTTTTTGGGGGCTTGGTTCTGGACATCAAGCGGAAGGCCCCCTGGTACTGGAGCGACTACCGGGATGCCCTCAGCTTACAGTGTTTGGCCTCCTTTCTGTTCCTGTACTGTGCCTGCATGTCACCCGTCATCACGTTTGGGGGATTGCTTGGAGAAGCCACCGAGGGGCGCATAGTAAGAACTTTGCCACTTCTAATGGTCCCAAATGAGAGTGAAAATATGAAGGCAGCCAAGTCTTCTGGGAGGAAAATTCCCTGGGCGTGGACTGAAGAGATTGGTTTCTTCCTGCTGAATTACATAGTCTTCTGACTTCATGCCAACGAGCAACACCGCTCTCCCTTTAGAACAGACCCTCTTCTGCCTGCATATCAATTTAGATAGCTGATTGCCCTGTTGTATTGCGTGTTGCTCCAAGGATAGAAAATTATATATTGATGTCATCTGAAAATAAGATTTAAGGTGACTCTGTATGACAACCCATAATGTGAATGGTATCATTGTGTTTTCTATGTATATTTATAAATAATTAATTGAGTTGTGCATAGTAGACTTGTTAAGGAGTCGTATGTAGATAGATTTGGGGACCTAAATTATTGAAGCAGTATCCATTTACAAGAGGATTAGACTATGTACACATCGCTCTTGCTGAGACAAAATACAAACAAGTGGCTTGCCAGGTGCATTGGAGAGCTAAGTTAGGAATGTATGTAAGCCTGTGTCACTCACTTCAGATGGGCTGTGGGCTCAGTGTGATTTTTTTCCCTCTGTAGAGTGCGATTGAATCCTTGTTTGGAGCCTCCATGACTGGGATCGCCTATTCCTTGTTTGCCGGCCAGGCTCTCACCATCCTGGGAAGCACTGGGCCAGTGCTTGTGTTTGAAAAGATTTTGTTCAAATTCTGCAAGTAAGATATTTGGTTTTCTGAAAACTCTATCTGGATGTGTTAGTTTGCTACTAGGTTTGAATGTTAGGGTCCTACTAGAGTGTAAGCAGGCAAAAGCATGCTGTGGTCTGCCACCCTGCCTCCAGGTAGGACCAGACCTAAAATAGCAGATCTCCTGGCCCTAAGAGCTTTGTCAATGTCCCTCAACTTTTGACTTTTTTGACTTTTTATCTTTAAAAGCACTTTCCCTAGCTAATCCAAACTCCTAATGAAAGTTTCCTAATGAAAACTCAATTTCCATTTCTAGTCAATTTTTCTTTTTAAAAAATTTAATTTTTTAATTGTATGGATTTTTTAAAATTTTAAATTGGAGTGTAGTAGAATTACAATATTGTGTTACAGTTGTAAGCAAAGTGATTCAGTTATACATATACCTATATTCATTCTTTTTCAGTTTCTTTTCTTATATAGGTTATCATGGAATATTGAGTAGAGTTCCCTTACTATATAGTAGATCCTCGTTGGTTATCTGCTTTATATATATATATATAGTAATGTGTGTATGTTCATCCCAAACTCCTGATTTATCTCTCCCTCTTCATTATTCCCCTTAGGTAGCCATAAGTTTGCTTTTGACATCTCTAAGTCTGTTCCAGTCAATTTTTAATGAGTTAATGCTCTCCCTTTATATCCTGATTGTTGGTGGGGAGTCAACATGTGCTTGTTTTCCTGTAAATCCTTCTTGCATTGTGTATGAGAAGTAGGAGCGCATGGAGTGCGGCCAGCCCTTCCCCCTTAGCTGCAGGGAGAGGACCTTAACCCCGTCGGGCAGGGGGGAGAAGTGGGCCGTGGGCAGTTTGCTCCTCCTCCGCTGTCCCTGTGCTTGCTGTGGGAAATACTGCCTGTGAAGCAGATCTTTGTCACAACGGTCCCAGGACAGCCTTCAGGAGTAAAGTGCAGTCTGAATTAGGGACAAATTAGCTTGCAGTACTGGAACTGACAGTAGCAGATGAATTAACCACATTTTTGACCCTTGCCTGTAATGCAGGGGGTCAGAATGTAACGCCATTCACTGACTTTTGATGAACTTTGGTCTTGTTTCAGAGACTACGCTCTCTCATACCTCTCCCTGCGAGCTTGTATTGGACTGTGGACTGCCTTCCTGTGTATTGTCCTTGTGGCAACTGATGCCAGTTCCCTTGTCTGCTACATTACTCGCTTCACTGAAGAAGCGTTTGCCTCCCTGATTTGCATTATTTTCATCTATGAAGCAATAGAAAAGCTGATTCACCTGGCAGAGACCTACCCCATCCACATGCATAGCCAGCTGGACCACCTTAGCCTGTATTAGTGAGTATGCTTCTGCTTCTTTTATTTTTAAAAAAATAAAGTGAAGGGCCTGAGTATAATGGCTGAGACAGCATGCCATGCAGTGCTTGTAGCTTCTGTTAAGGAAGTGTGTTGGCTCTCTGGGAAACAGAGCTTGGTCTGCCAGAGGAGAACAGTCAAAAGTGATGATGGGGGAACCTCCCTGGTGGACCACTGGTAAAAACTCCACCTTCCAAAGCTCAGGGTGTGGGTTCACTCCCTGGCCAGGGACCTAAGATCCCACATGCCTCACAGCCAAAAATCTAAAACATAAAAGAGAAGAATATTGTAATAAATTCAACAAAGACTTTAAAAATTGCCCACATAAAATTTTTTTAAGATAATGATGGGGAAGATAGATTAAGAGTAAGAATCAGAGAGGACTTGAGAAATGCTTTCCAGAGTATGTCTTTTGGGTCCAGGCATTGAGACAAAAATAGACTGCAATACAATATTGTAAAGTAATTAGCCTCTAATTAAAATAAATAATTTAAATTAAAAAAAAAAAAAGGACTGCAAGTGTAGCAAGGAGAATTCAAGTTAGTTGTTGGGAAGAACTTCTTTTTGCAAAAACTTGTGAGGCTTTGGACCACATCACATTCTCTGAGAGTATATATAGGCTACTCTTAGGAATCATTAGGTAGAAAATATTAATAATTCCTTATAGATCCATAGGTCTCTTACTCTGTATCCAGAAGGTCTAGAAATCTACTTTGTTGTTCAGTTGCCAAGTTGTGTCCAACTCTGCAGCCCCATGGACTGCAGCATGCCAGGCTCCCATGTCCTCCACTATCTCCCACAATTTGCTCAAATTCATGTCCACTGAGGCAGTGATGCTACCTAACAATCTCATCCTCTGTTGCACCTTCTCCTCCTGCCTTCAGTCTTTCTGAACATCAAGGCTTTTTCCAATGAGTCAGCTCTTCGCATCAGATGGCCAAAATATTGGAGCTTCAATATCAGCATCAGTCCTTCTAATGAATATTCAGGATTGATTTCCTTTAGGATTGACTGGTTTCATCTCCTTACTGTCCAAGGGACTCTTAAGAGTCTTCTCCAGCACCACAATTTGAAAGCATCAATTCTTCAGTGCTCAGTCTTCTTTAAGGTCCAACTCTCATGTCTGTACATGACTACTGGAAAAACCATAACTCTGACTATATGGACCTTTGTCAGCAAAATGGTGTCTTTGCTTTTTAATATACTGTCTAGGTTTGTCATAGCTTTCCTTCCAAGGAGCAAGCATCTTTTTAATTTCATGGCTGCAGTCACCATCTGCAGTGATCTTGGAACCCAAGAATATAAAGTCTGTCACTGCTTCCACTTTTTCCCTATTTGCCATGAAATGGTAGGACTGGATCTTCTTTTTTTTTTTTTTGGATCTTCATTTTTTGAATGTTGAGTTTTAAGCCAGCTTTTTTACTTTCATCAAGAAGCTCTTTAGTTCCTCTTCACTTTTTGCCATTAGAGTGGTATTGTATGCATATATGAGGTTGTTAATATTTCTCCTGGCAGTCTTGATTCCAGCTTACGATTCATCCAGCCCAGCATTTTGCATGATGTACTCTGCATAGAAGTTAAATAAGCAGGGTCACATATAGCCTTGATGTATTCCTTTCCCAACTGGGAACCAGTTAGTTGTTCCATGTAAGGTTCTAACTGTTTCTTCTTGACTCACAGTTTACTCAGGAGACAGGTAAGGTGATCTGCTATTCCCATCTTTTCAAGAATTTTCCACAGTTTGTCGTGATCCACATAGTCAAGGGCTTTCACATAGTCAGTGAAGCAAGTAGATGCTTTTCTGGAATTCCTTTTCTTTCTCCACAGTTCAGTAAACGTTGGCAGTTTGATCTCTGGTTCCTCTGCCATTTCTAAACCCAGTTTGTACATCTGGAAGTTCTCAGTTCATGTACTGTTGAAGCCTAACTTGAAGGATTTTTGAGCATAACTTTACTAACTTGCAAAATGAGGGCAATTGTCCAGTAGTTTGAACTGGACACTTTCTTTGGCACTGCCCTTCTTTGGGACTGGGATTAAAACTGACCTTTTCCAGTCCTGTGGCCACTGCTGGGTTTTCCAAATTTCCTGACATATTGAGTGCAGTACTTTAACAGCATCATCTTTTAGGATTTGAAATAACTCAACTGGAGTTTCATCACTCTACTAGCTTTCTTTGTAGTAATGCTTCCTAAGGCCCACTTGACTTTACACTCCAGGATATCTGGCTCTACGTGGTGCCCACACCATCGTTGTTAATCCTGGTCATTAAGACCTTTTTTTTTTTTTATATATAGTTCTGTGTTTTCTTGCCACCTCTTCTTAATCTTTTTTGCTTCTGTTAGGTCCTTACTTTTTCTGTCCATTATCATGCACATCCTTGCATGAAATATTCCCTTGGTATCTCCAGTTTTCTTGAAGAGATCTCTAGTCTTTCCACTCTATTATTTTCCTCTCTTTTTTTTACACTGTTTAAGAAGGCTTCTTATCTCTCCTTGCTATTCTCTGGAATTCTGCATTCAGTTGGATATATCGTTCCCTTTCTCCCTTGCTTTTTCCTTCTCTTCTTTCCTCAGCTATTTGTAAAGCCTCCTCATACAACCACTTTGCCTTCTTGCATTCCTCTTTAGGGTGCTTTTGGTCACTGCCTCCTGTACAGTGTTACGAACCTCTGTCCTTGGTTCTTCAGGCACTCTGTCTACCGGATCTAATCCCTTGAATCTATTTATCACCTCCATTGTATAATCATAAGGGATTTGATTCAGATCATACCTGAATGGCCTAGTATTTTTCCCTACTTTATTCAATATAAGACTGAATTTTACAATAAGAAGCTAATGATCTGAGCCACATTCAGCTCCAGGTCTTGTTTTTACTGACTGTATAGAGCTTCTCCATCTTTTGCTGCAAAGAGTATAATCATTCTGATTTCAGTATTCACCATCTGGTGATGTCCATGTGTTAAGTCACCTCTTGTGTTGTTGGAAAGAGAGTGTTTGCTATGTCCAGTGTGTTCTCTTGACATAACGCTATTAGCCTTCACCCTGTTTCATTTTGTACTCCAAGGCCAAACTTGCCTGTAACTCCAGGTATCTCTTGACTTTCTCATTTGTATTCCAATCCCCTATGATGAAATGGACACTCCAATATTCTTGCCACGAGAACCCCCAAAAGATATGACACTGGAAAATGAGCTCCCCCAGGTCAGAAGGTGTCCAATATGCTACTGGAGAAGGGTGGATGGCATTTACTAATAACTCCAGACAGAATGATGTAGCTGGGGCAAAGCAAAAAACAACACTCAGTTGTGGATATGTCTGATGGTGACTGCCTGAGCAGAAGGTGCACTGTGTGGGGATGCCTGCCAGCCAGCCTTGATACGCTTTTCTAGATTCTAAGTATCCCTTTATTCACACTTTAAAAATAACTCCTTAAACATGTATTAGAATTTACAATTATTTTATTACAAAATAATCACCATCAGGGAATATAATCTTTGAAACCTAGTGGATTTCTGATTGGCATTGGAGGAAGGTTCATTCTTTGACCTTTCTTAATCATTCATTTATTCATTTAACAAATATTCGTTGAGCACCTACTATGTGCCCAGCACTGTTTAGACCCTGGAAACATAGCAGTGAACATGACAGACAAAAGTTCTACCGTCATGAGTTTATGTCCAAGTGGGAGAAGACAGGCAAAAGCGACCAGCTCTGGATTGTGTAGACTTTGGATTTGGATACTGAAATTCTTTGTTAATAAAGCTCAAGACAGTATTTTCTTTAAAAATGAATTTTATTTCTTTTTGGCTGTCTGGGTCTTCGTTGCTGCTCGGGCTTTCTCCAGTTGCGGAGGCCTGGGGTTACTCTTGATGTGGCGTGCAGGCTTCCTGGTGTGGCGGCTTCTCTTGCGGAGCACAGGCTCCAGTCCGAGCGGGCTTCAGTAGCTGCGGCACACAAGCTCGGTATTGTGGTTCCTGGGCTCTGGAGCACAAGGTCGATAGTTGTGGTGCGCAGGCTTGGTTGCGCCACAGCATGTGGGATCTTCCGGGATGAGGGACTGAACCGGTGTCTCCTACATTGGCAGGCAATTCTTTACCACTGAGTCACCAGGGAAGCACCAAGATGGTATTTTTTTTTAACATTTCAGTTGCATTCCATTGTTGATTCATATTGCAGGCAGATTCTTTACATCTGAACCACCAGGGAAGCCTGTTATAAAGCTAGAACTCCCCAATTCTTTAAGTGATTTTATGGTAATAGGTGTGTAACTGATTTTTTAAATAGAGTTAATTTTTTGAGAGCAAATTTTAGGATAACAGCAGAATTGAGCACAAAGTACAGACAGTTCTCGTATACCTCCTGGCCCCCACCATGCAGTCCCCCCACTATCAGCATCTATCACCAGAGTGACATGTTTGTTGCAGTCAGTGACACATCATGATTACCCATAATCCAGAGTTTACATTAGGGTTCACTCTTGGAATTGACACACGTATAGTGACATATCTGCCGTTATAGCATCCTACTGAATAGTTTCTCTGCCCTAAAAATCCTCTGTGCCCAGCCTGTTCATCCCTCCCCCTCACCCCAACCTCTGGCAACCACTGATCTTCTTACTCCATAGTTTTGCCTTTCCTACTGTGTCATATAGTTGTAATCATACAGTGCATAGGCTTTTCAGATTGGCTTAATTCACTTCATAATATGCACTTAAATGTCTTCTTTGTCTTCTCATGGCTTGGTAGCTCATTTCATTGTAGCACCGAATAATAGTCCATTGTCTAGATGTACCACCATACATACATTCACCTACTGAAGAACACTTTTGTTGTTTCCAAGTTTGGAACTGATTTTTTTTTAATACATAAATATAGTATTTTATGCTTTCTCTGTTTTTGTTTTGTTGATTTCCTTCTATTGTTATTACCTATTGAGATCTTTTTGAATTTTAATCCAGTTGCGCTACATCCTTAGAAGGTGTGCTTGGCAGAATCAGAGGTGAAACCAAGTTGCTGGGAATGGCCATGTCAGTTGAGTATACTAGGAGCCAGTACAGGCGTGAAGCATGCTGGGACTGGGAAGCAACATGGTGGCCAGTGGGACAGGTCTGGTCTGCTCTGGTTTGGATGCAAGATGAGGCCTGGGGAAGCCAGGGAATGACCAGGAGAGTGAATATTACCAGGGAGAATGTTGTAGTTTCCATCATGATTCCAGGAGGCTCTGACTTTAGAGCAAGAATGTGATAGGGGTTTAAGGTACAAAATATTTTGGCTTGGGGAGGCTATTGAGAGCTGAATGGGGGTATCCGGTCCTCCTTGCTATGTAGAATGTATTTTGTAGGAAGAGCCCAAGAGATAGAAACTAAGCAAGAGAACTACCACATCAGATGCCTAACTTGTCAGCACTATATCTGAAGACTCACATGCAGATTTGAGCCCAATTTTAGTAATGACTGAAAAATCAGGGTATAGTTGGATCTCAATGAATAGGACCAACCTCAAGGATCTGAAGTGGGCCAAGGAGAAATAGCACGGGCTTTGGCCGCGCCTTTGGCCTTGTCATGGCTCAGAACATTCACTTGAATACTTGGCTACTTCTCTCAGGAATGTTTTCTTTTCCCCTCAGCTGCAGGTGCACCCTTCCAGAGAATCCGAACAATCACACTTTGCAGTACTGGAAGGACCACAACATCGTGACAACAGAAGTGCACTGGGCCAACCTGACTGTTAGTGTAAGTCTGGGCACTGCAGGCAGCTCAGCCTCGCGGCCACTGGGCTTCAGGGCTCCTTCTAGGTGGAAGTGAGGAGCCCTTCAGTACACTCTGGTGTTGATAGAAATCAAGCTTTTTGGTTTTGTTTTTTTAGAACACAATTCTTAACTGACTTTCCTTTCCCTTCAGAATTCTCTTGTACACAAAGGGAAAGGAAGATGACCTTGCACCTCTTTCCCACGCACATCCTGCCCAGTGACCCTACACTGAGGATATGTGGGAATGAAATCAGGGAGGATCAGGGGACAGATCCAGATTTTGTGGGGGCTTGAAGAACATTCAAGTTTGGAAGTCCTCTGTAATAAAAACGGTGCAATAGCTGGGGCCATCCTAGAACCTCGTGTTTGCTCAGGACAGTTCTGATTTCTTTTACAAAAGTGTCTTAGTTAGGACCGTAAGCAGTCACCCAAAATGCAGACAAGAGCCCACAGCTGCATGGAGGGCAGGTGGAGGCTACAGGCAGCCTGCATGTCCCAGCAACCCTGGGATGACAGTGACAGTCAGGAGACAGCAGCTGTTTCCTCCCTCGTGCCTGCCTTTCATCACCCAGAATGTCTATTCCTCCAGGAGTGCCAGGAGATGCACGGAGAGTTCATAGGCTCTGCCTGTGGCCACCACGGACCCTATACTCCTGATGTGCTCTTTTGGTCCTGCATTCTCTTCTTCACCACCTTCATCCTTTCCAGCACCTTGAAGACTTTCAAGACGAGTCGCTATTTCCCAACCAGAGTAGGTAGCACACTCTTGCATTTCTTTTGCGTTAGACTTCTAATATCACAGAACCCGTTCTCAGCCTCCATGCTGCTTGGGAGTACACTGATAGGTGCAGAGCTCCAAAGACCTGATTCTGGAGGCCGTGGCCTTCTCTTCTTCCTGTGTCCAGCAGCCTCTTTCATAGATGTGTGGTGTAGGATGAGGGGTTAATACCTAAGAATTTTTGATTGAAAAGTGTCCGGTGAGTTTAAGGTGGTCGTCCTATTCAATTACATCTCATTTCCAGAATGCGGGGGTATGTCGCGAGTAGTAGCTGGAATGGCACCTGAAGACAGTGCATTGGGGTGACTGCCTGGGGTGCGTAGGGGACCCCAGAGTCTCCTCTGGGGGATGACTAGTAATAGCTAGTGAAATCACTGGGCACATTGACTGCAGCAGCCAAAACGCTCCTGCCTTGGTTTGCATGATGATTTGAAGCCTCAACTGCCTCTCCCTGACACAGATGGCACTGTTTGTTTCCTGACTGGTTTGGGCGGGGTGGAATTAGAGGCCAAGCATAGAAGGACTAAAGGTATCTTTGCTTTGAGGAGGAGCTAGGATCAGGAGGAAATGGTGGTTTTCCTGTGTGTGAGGCTTTTATCAGTCAGATATGCAAAGCAGGATGTGTGAATGGGTGAGGGTCTCAGTTGATGAGACATTTTCTTTGTATACATTCAGGACAACAACACATTCTCAGATGTCAGTGAGTCTACACAGTGGTTAAGGGAAGCTGCATGGAGGGCAGGTGGAAGCTCCCGTTCTAAATAAGTTGTTGTTTCTAAATAAGTTGCCTAAATAAATAATTTCTAAATAATTTATTTGTTTGTTTCCAGTCTGGACATACAATGAACAGGTGGCAGTTGTGTACTGACTACTTGCTACTTGCTCAATCAAGCCTGGCTTAAGTGAAATAGGGGATGCAAAAGAAGCTTAAAATGTCTCTGTAACAGATACACACACTACTATATATAAAATAGATAAACAAGGACCTGCTGTATAGCATAGGGAACTCTACTCAGTATCTTGTAATTAACGTATAGTGGAAAAGACCCTGAAGAATAATATATATATGAAATTGAATCACTTTGTTGTACACCTGAAACACTGTAAATCAACTATACTTCAATTAAAAAATAATAAACTGTAAAACATGAATTATGCTGCGATTCATGGGGTCACAAAGAGTCGGACACGACTGAGCGACTGAACTGAACTGAACTGAAAGTTACTATATAATTTTAAAATATATATATCTGTGTCTCCTTTGCTGCTCTGCAAGTAAGATCATCAGTACCATCTTTCTAGAGTCCATCAGTTTAGTTCAGTTCAGTTCAGTCGCTCAGTTATGTCCGACTCTTTGCGACCCCATGAATCGCAGCACGCCAGGCCTCCCTGTCCATCACCAACTCCCAGAGGTCACTCAGACTCACGTCCATCGAGTCAGTGATGCCATCCAGCCATCTCATCCTCTGTCGTCCCCTTCTCCTCCTGCTCCCAATCCCTCCCAGCATCAGAGTCTTTTCCAATGAGTCAACTCTTCGCATGAGGTGGCCAAAGTCCTGGAGTTTCAGCTTTAGCATCATTCCTTCCAAAGAAATCCCAGGGCTGATTTCCTTCAGAATGGACTGGTTGGATCTCCTCGCAGTCCAGGGGACTCTCAAGAGTCTTCTCCAACACCACAGTTCAAAAGCATCAATTCTTCGGCGCTCAGCCTTCTTCACAGTCCAACTCTCACATCCATACATGACCACAGGAAAATTCATAGTCTTGACTAGACGAACCTTTGTTGGCAAAATAATGTCTCTGCTTTTGAATATGCTATCTAGGTTGGTCATAACTTTCCTTTCAAGGAGTAAGCGTCTTTTAATTTCATGGCTGCAATCACCATCTGCAGTGATTTTGGAGCCCCCAAAAATAAGGTCTGACACTGTTTCCACTGTTTCCCCATCTATTTCCCATGAAGTGATGGGACTGGATGCCATGATCTTCGTTTTCTGAATGTTGAGCTTTAAGCCCACTTTTTCACTCTCCACTTTCACTTTCATCAAGAGGCTTTTTAGTTCCTCTTCACTTTCTGCCATAAGGGTGGTGTATCTGCATATCTGAGGTGATTGATATTTCTGCCGGCAATCTTGATTCCAGCTTGTGTTTCTTCCAGTCCAGCGTTTCTCATGATGTACTCTGCATAGAAGTTATGTAAGCAGGGTGACAATATACAGCCTTGACGTACTCCTTTACCTATTTGGAACCAGTCTGTTGTTCCATGTCCAGTCCTAACTGTTGCTTCCTGACCTGCATACAAATTTCTCAAGAATCAGATCAGGTGGTCTAGTATTCCCATCTCTTTCATGTATGTATTAATATATGATATTTATCTTTCTCTTTCTGACTTCACTCTGTAATAAGCTCTAGGTTCATCCACCTTTTTAGAACTGACATTCAAATGCATTCCTTTTTATAGCTGGGTAATATTCTATTGTGTATATGTACCACAACTTCCTTATATACTCATCTGTTGCTGGACATCTAGGTTGCTGCCATGTCCTAGCTACTGTAAATAGTGCTGCAGTGAACACTGGGGTACATATGTCTTTTTCAATTATTGTTTCCTCAGGGTATATGCCCAGGATTGCTGGGTCATCAGCTCAGCTCAGCTCAGTTGCTTAGTCGTGTCCGACTCTTCACCACCCCATGGACTACAGCATGACAGGCTTCCCTGTTCATCAACTCCCAATGGACACAACCTCATGTCCATCAAGTCGGTGATGCCATCCAACCATCTCATCCTCTGTCGTCCCCTTCTCCTCCTGCCTTCAATCTTTCCCAGCATCAGAGTCTTTTCCAATGAGTCAGTTCTTTGCATCAGGCGGCCAAAGTATTGGAATTTCAGCATTAGTCCTTCCAGTGAATATTCCTAAAGGACTGATTTTCCTTTAGGATTGACTGGTTGGATCTCCTTGCTGTCCCAGGGACTCTCAGAGAGTCTTCTCCAACACCACAGTTCAAGAGTATCCATTCTTCAGTGCTCAACTTTCTTTATAGTCCAACTCTCACATCCATACATGACTACTAGAAAAACCATAGCTTTGACTAGATGGACCTTTGTTGGCAAAGTAATGTCTCTGCTTTTTAATATGCTGTCTAGGTTGGTCATAGCTTTTTCTGCCAAGGAACAAGCATCTTCTAATTTCATGGCTGCAGTCACCATCTGCAGTGATTTTGGAGCCCAAAAATAAAGTTTCCTATTGTTTCCATTGTTGCCCCATCTATTTGCAACTGGACGCCATGAGCTTTGTTTTTTGAATGTTGAATTTTAAGCCAGCTTTTTCACTTTCCTCTTTCACTTTCATCAGGCTCTTTAGTTCTTCTTCACTTTCTGCCTTAAGGGTGGTGTCATATGCATATCTGAGGTTACTGATACGTCTCCTGGCCATCTTGATTCCAGCTTATGCTTCTTCAAGCCTGACATTTTGCATGATGTACTCTGTGTAGAAGTTAAATAAGCAGGGTGGTAATATACAGCCTTGAAGTACTCCTTTCCCAGTTTGGAACCAGTCTGTTGTCCATGTTTGGTTCTAACTGTTGCTTCTTGACCTGCATACAAATTTCTTAGGAGGCAAGTCAGGTGGTCTAGTATTCCCATCTCTTGAAGAATTTTCCACAGTTTTTTGTGAGCTACACAGTCAAAAGCTTTGGCATAATCAATAAAGCAGGAGTAGATATTTTTCTGGAACTCTCTTGCTTTTTCAATGATCCAACAGATGTTGGCAATTTGATCTCTGGTTCCTCTGCCTTTTCTAAATCCAGCTTGAACATCTGGAAGTTCATGGTTCATGTGCTGTTGAAGCCTGGCTTGAAGAATTTTGAGCATTACTTTGCTAGCGTGTGAGATGAGTGCAATTGTGCGGTAGTCTGAACATTCTTTGGCATTGTCTTTCTTTGGGATTAGAATGAAAACTGACCTTTTTCAGCCCTGTGGCCACTGCTGAGTTTTCCAAATTTGCTGGTATATTGAGTGCAACACTTTCACAGCATCATCTTTTAGGATTTGAAATAGTTCAGCTGGAATTCCATCACCTCCACTAGCTTTGTTTGTAGTGATGCTTCCTAAGGCCCACTTGACTTCACATTCCAGGATGTCTGGCTCTAGGTGAGTGATCACACCATCATGGTTATCTGGGTCATGAAGATCTTTTTTTTTACAGTTCTTCTGTGTATTGTTGCCACCTCTTCTTAATATTGTCTGCTTCTGTTAGGTCCATACCATTTCTGTCCTTTATTGTGCCCATCTTTGCATGAAATGTTCCCTTGGTATCTCTGATTTTCTTGAAGAGATCTCTAGTCTTCCATTCTATTGTTTTCCTCTATTTTTTTTTTTTTTTGCATTGTTCACTTAGTAAGGCTTTCTTATCTCTCCTTGTTATTCTTTGGAACTCTGCATTCAAATGGGTATATCTTTTCTTTTCTCCTTTGCCTTTAGCTTCTCATATGGTAGTTTTATTCCTACTTGCAGGGCAGCAAAGGCAACACAGACATGAAGAACAGACTTTTGAACATAGTGGTAAAGGAGAGGGTGGAATAATGTGAGAGAATAGCCTTGAAACATACACATTGCCATATATAAAATAGAGAGTCAGTGGAAGTTTGCTGTATGATGCAGGGAACTCAAAGCCAGTGCTCTGTGCCAGCCTAAAGGAGTGGGATGGGGAAGGCGGTGGGATAGGAGTTTGAGAGAGAGGGGACATATGTGTACCTATGGCTGATTTGTGTTGATGTATGGCAGAAACCTTCCTATGTTGTGAAGTAATTATCCTCTAATTTATGTGTGTGTGTGTGTATATATATATATATATAGAGAGAGAGAGAGAGAGAGAGACAGAGAGAGAGAGAGACAGAGAGAGAGAGAGAGAGTGTCCCTGTCATCAATAGGAAGGGAAAACCCATGAAACAACCAGGCCCATAGGAGATAGCAGTCATTAGATGGATGCCATCCTGGGATATAAGTGCCACAGGAGTTCAGAGGAGAGAAGGACCCTGGGCCCCAGGATGGGCTTCTTGTTAGGGCAGCTACATGTTCAGAGAATTTATGTAACATTCAGAGGAGATCTAAAAAAACCAGGGAAGGGGAGCTAGAAACCTCAGGTTTCACAAGAAAGCAAAGTCAGGTTAAGGTATCAGTGATGTTACATATGGCCATGTATATCTATCTGGCCAGATGTTATATCTGGCTCAGTCTTGTTGGAAGCTCCGATTAAGGTGGGCATACAGTGGGCACTAGACACTGAGGGGGACTGTGTTTTATTAAAGCTACAAAACTATAAAATCGGTTAGTCAGTCCTCTTAGGGGCAAAATGGTGATGAGGGGCTTTGAAGAAAAATAATGCAGAAAAGGCATACAGAAAGTACTAGGGTGGAGGGTGGTGACCATGAGAGATGATTAAGTGGAAATTGTGATATTTGAGTGGATGTAAAGGAGGGAGCTGCCCATGGAGTCACCTGGAGGAAAAGCCGCTGAGGCAGAGGGATGAGCAAGTGCGAAGGCCCTGAGGTGGGAGAGTCTGGTGTAAGAAACAGCAAGGAGGGCTGTGTGGCTGGGACAGGCAGAGTGAGTTGGGGAGCATTAGGACCTGAGTCAGAGCAGTAACGATATCAGATGTGTGTGGGCCTCACTGGCCAAGGAGGTCTCTGGGCTTTTTAGCTCCGTGAAATGAAGAGGCATTTCAGGGTTTTGGTAGAAGCGTGACATGATCTGACTTGTGTTTTGAACGCTCATTCCAGCAGCTTTACATAAGGACAGAGCCAGGGTTAGGAGTCTGCTGCAGCTACAGAGACGAGAGGTGCCGGTGCCTCTGATCTGGTTGGGAGCTATGGGGTGGTGAGAAGGGGTCTGATTGTGGGCATGAGCTAAAAGCAGAGCCAACAGGACTTGCGAATGGATTTGATGTTGGGGCTGAGAGCAAAGAGGAGTTGGTGCTGCTGCGAGGTCTGGGTGCAGCTGGATCTTGTTGGTCCCAGGAAATCTTATTCCAAGTTCTCAGAGCTATTCCCTAAATGCTGGGCCCAGATTCTCTAAACAGAACTCCTCAGAGTTTGGAGTGGGTCCCAATAGAATTTGTCAGAGGATTCATTCTCCCTTATGATACCCACACTTTGGTGGTATTAATTTGGGCATGTTAACATAGTCCTGTTGTTTAAATATGCTTGTATTAATTGACCAATAAAATTAAATCATTCTTCTGAGCATGTTTAAGCATTTTACAATACTCGAGTCTTTTCTATTGTGTTTAATCTACTGTAACACATCTCCAATCCTTTTTCGTGCCAGGTCCGCTCCATGGTGAGTGACTTTGCTGTTTTCCTCACTATCTTCACAATGGTGATTATTGATTTTTTGATTGGAGTCCCATCACCCAAGCTTCAGGTTCCCAGTGTGTTCAAGGTAAACAGATCTTAGGGTACTCGATGCCCTTATGTAGTTCATAGACTCTGATCCCGAGTTATTTCAGGGGCCTCTCCTTATCTTAATCATGTATTTTGTAGTCCTCTAAATCTGAGTTGTGCTGCTCACGCCATACCATTCAGAAAAGCAAACTCTTCAGGCTTAACTGAGTTCAAATTAGAAAAGTCAGAAAACCTAATGTTGTTTAATGAATGAAAAGCCTTATTTATTTTCTTAATGCCATTTATACAATGAAATATGGGAACTTGCCTGGTGGTCCAGTGGCTAGAACTCCATACTCCCAATGCAGCGAGCCGGGTTCGATCCCTGGTCAGGGAACTAGATCACACATGGCTCAACCGAGAGTTTCCATGCCACAGCTATTAATAAGATCCAGTGCAGCCAAATAAATAATTAAAAAATAAAACAAAGGAATATCTGTATTTACATAAACATATACCAAAGACTGTGGGAATGTGGGTCTCTGGAACAAGTTCTGGTTCCCAGCACTTCACTGAGCATCAGCTGTCTTAGGAAATCAGGAAGGGTGAAAAGGCTCTTTGTAGGCCTCAGTCCTGCTCCTCAAGTATCTTGCCCCATGAGGAGGTGAGGCGGTGGAGGAGCTTCACCCTCATTCTAGGGCCCCCACCAGAGTAATCGTGACCTCTCTTCAACCCTAATTCATTGTTTGTATATCTGTCTATAATCAATACTGTTGATCCAAAAATCTATACAAAAAGTAAAACAGATGATCTACACATGGGGACTCGGATCTGGGGGTACCTACTGAGGAAACTGAGAAGATAGAACAGCTGAGCTCAGTTCCACAGATCCCCACAGGGTGGGGAGAGGAGGAAACCTGGGTGTCCTTGGGACCGGAGAGGAGCCAGGAGAGGAGGGAATGGGGAGGCTGGGGAGGAGGAGGAGGCCGGGAACGCAGGCCCGTGGCAACTTGTAAACACCCAGCATAGTCGGCCTTCGTCTTCCCTTTCTGTCTCCCTGAAGCAGGCCTGGTTAAAAATATCTTTTTCTGTAATTGCTTGAAAAAATTTTATTTTGTTTTGTTAAATTCAACTGAAATGCCATCCAGTTAGAAATTGATGGATTAAAAAACATACTCTTTAAAAGTATATACCTTCTATAATATATATCTTTCTCACCCTGTGTGAATGAGTGCGGTCAGCTTTTTCTCTAATAGCTGGCTGAGGTCGACAATGCAGGAGGAATGGATTTTGTGTAAAAATAAGTACTCGGAGCATTAAGCAGTTCTTGGAAAGGTTTCCTGATGGGTAGGCTTCAGATAGTCAGAAGGCACTGCATTTCTGGGACATCTGGGAAGAAGGCCTCTGGAAGATGGGAGAGACGTCAGAGAAAATGGGAGAATGTCAAAGGCAGTGCTGCTCATTGGCAGGCCTCCCTTTCAGGAAGCAGAGAGAACATTTTCTTCTTTTTTCTCTTCCCTATTATACCACATCACCCCCAATGACCAAGACCCAGTCTGAAGGCTAGTACTATTATTGATGGGTGAGTAGGACACGACTGAGCGACTGAACTGAACTGAATGTCAGTCAGGGATTAATACGTTTTTGTGTTGACCTAACAATTTAACTACCATTTAGAACATTATTACTAAGGAAACACAGATTCTATAAACTTTCAGAACCTAACCTATTAATAATTTGGGACTTGGTGACATTATTGAAGTCATATTTGAATCCTAGAATGATAACCAATGTGGAATCAAATACTTTGGATTAAAGTCTTTGCTTTGTTCATGAGTTTGGGGCCAGTTTGTATCCCTGGCCTTTTACCTTCCATCCCTACTTGCCAATCAAAGTGAACTTTTCTTACCCAGAGTACCCTGGCATTTTTTTTTTTGAGATTTATGAGAGTTTAGTTAGTTTATAAGATTTATGAACAGTGGTCTTACAGGGTCATTGAAGAGGATCCCAGATCATGCGAGTCCCCAGATTCAGTGTTTTGGGCTCCTCTCTCAGGTCTCCAGGGCCTGGACCTTGTTTCATTGCTGATAGGAGGTGAATCTTGGACCAGGCCCCTGAGATTCCATGTAACAAGACTCTGTTGCCTTTATTTGTGCTGTAAACATACATGATACGGCTTCTGGTGGGGAGAATAGTGAGGAGGATAATCAAAGTTATTATATTGTCTTTGAAAGTTATAAATTCTTCTTTAAACAACATATTTTATTATTAGTCAATATATTTCATCTGGGTCAATGCGGAGATAAAGTCACTTTTTCTGTACACAGGAGTTTGGAGAGCCAGGGAAGGAAGTGAAGGATTAGTGAATATTCCATAAGAAATTGACAATTGAGGACTGACTCTTTCAAAGGGGATTTGGAACAAGGTCATAGATTTTCTAAGGGATTGCTGTATTTCATGCCCCTCCTTTTTTTTTTTTTTTTGAGAATTTTCATTCAAGAATAAAAAGAAATGTGGTTGTTGTGATTCAGTTTGATCTGTTTTGCCCTAATGACTACAGTTAACTTAAAATACAAAAATAAAACCTTGCTTTTTCCCTTTAGCCAACACGGGATGACCGAGGGTGGATTATTAGTCCCATTGGCCCCAATCCCTGGTGGACTGTGATTGCTGCAGTTATCCCAGCACTGCTCTGCACTATCTTAATATTCATGGACCAGCAGATCACAGCCGTCATCATTAACAGGAAGGAACACAAACTCAAGGTAAGAAAAATTTCTGACCTAGAATAATGGCATAATAATAATGGCAACCTATTACATCTTTAAAAAAATTTAGGGAAAGCCCATTTAGACCAGGAACTGTATTACCTGGGTACAAGCAGTCATGGAAGGAGCTATGGAAGGAGTTTCTAGGGGTTTCTGACTCCTTCATTAATGACAGAGATTGGTTTGGAGATGAAACTAGAGTAGAGCATGATTGTGCAATGTGAAGGAAGCTTGGAATCTATTACTCTCCTCTCAGACCTATGGGGGAGGTTGGTGGGCAGAATTCTTGGTGGTCCCAATATGGTCATATGCTCTGGTCCAGGGTTATCGTCCCGAGGTTCAGGTTACGGCTTGGACCACTGTTTCCTGGAGACAACTGTTCTCCCATTGGCGTACATTACTGAGGTTTCCAGACTGAACCTTGAGCCCATGAATCCTAGGAGGTAGGGTTGGTGCCAAAACATTGATTAGTGAGAGGCTTCATGACTTGTCTCTATTCCTTCATTCCCTAGAGTAGGCAACCTCCATATTTGGCAAGGAATGGGGTGTGTTTATAGGAACCTATTTATTGCCAACTCCTGTAAGGTCGACCCTCTAGAATGGTCAAGATATGTCTCTGGCTACTCTGCCGAGAAAGGATGAATCTTTGAATATGTGATACTCAGGGTGAGATCTGGGGACACTTGGATAAAAACTGGATATTGGTATGTGTAGGACACGCTAAGGTTTCTCTTTCTTCTCTGTTCCCTCCAAACCAGGAGGGGCTGCAAGACTTCTGGAATCCCTGGAGCCCTTCCTTATCCTTCCTGCTTTGGGCCTGAGACTCTTAGCTCACTGTCCTATGTCCCACTACAGCCAGCCCACTGATGGTGATGGAGACTCTGTTTCCCCACAGAAAGGATGTGGCTACCACCTGGACCTGCTGATGGTGGCCGTCATGCTGGGTGTCTGCTCCATCATGGGCCTGCCCTGGTTTGTGGCTGCAACTGTCCTATCCATCACACACGTGAATAGCCTCAAACTGGAATCTGAGTGCTCTGCCCCAGGAGAACAGCCCAAATTCTTGGGCATCCGTGAACAGAGAGTGACAGGTCTTATGATCTTTGTGTTGATGGGCTGCTCAGTCTTCATGACAGCTATATTAAAGGTAAAACCATTCATTCGTTCATTAGGTAAATATTAAGTGCCTCATTTGTGCTGGGAATGCAGTGGTACAATAAACAGATACACATACAAATACCTGCCCTGAGGTATTTATTCTAAGTGGAGCAAGACAGATAAGATGTAGTTAAGGAAGTTAGTTAAGAAAATAAACAGGGTAGTTATAGAATGTAATATGTGATCAAAGGAAATATAGTGTTGTATGGTTCTATAGAGAAGTAAAGGGATGTGTTTTGTTAGTGTGGTCAGAGAAGGCCTCTCTAAGGAAATGGTGTTTAAGATGAGATGGAGCCAGCCCTGCCATGAGTGGTGGGAGAGGACATGGGGGGAAGGGAGAAAAGCAGTCTAGACAAGTCCTGAAGTGGGAAATAATGATACATGTTCTAGGAGCTACCAGGGCCATGTGGCTCAGGGATGTTAAAGCAAAAGCACTGTGAGATGAGATTGAAGAGGGCAAGGGCAGATCATGTAGGGCTTGTTGACACTGGTAAAGGTAACCTTCAGAGAGTTTTAACAGTAGAGGGACATCCATTTAATATTTTTTAAAAAGATCTCTCTGGCTCATATCTAGAGAATAAGTATTTAAGGTTGAGGAAAAATAGAGGTAGAAGACTGTGAGTCTGTTTAATAGACTGTGAGTCTATTACAGGTGAGAGAGGATGGTGGTTGGATAGGGAAGTTGGTAGTAAGGAATGCATAAAAGGCATGACTTCTGTATATCTTGGAGGAGATCAGGTCTTGCTGGTTGATTGGATATGGAATGGGAAAACGGAAACATCAAAATGACTGCTAGGTTTTTGGCTTGACCATCTGGGTGCAGAGTGATGGCATTTAAGGTGGAGAAGGCTGTATGAAGGAGGAAGTGATTTTGTAAGGGATGGGCTGTGATCAGATTTGAGTGAGATGTCTGGTAGGCATCTGAGTGAAGAGGCTGGGTGGGGGTTACTAGACTAAAAATATAAATGTGGGAGTCAGCAGCACATAGGTGGTAGTGAAAGCCAGGGGCATAGATGAGCTCACTCAGGGGGAAGGGTAGCTATAAAAAAGGAGGAGTGGAGAGAAGAGCAGAGTCCATGGAGGTCCAATATTTAGAAGGTGGGTAGAGGAAGAGACAGCAACAGAGACTCAGAGGAGCTGCCAGAGGGGGAGGGGGGGAACCAGGAACATATGATGTCAGGGAATTCAAGCAAGGGGAATGATTGGTTGGAAACTGTCTGGAAAAATGAAGACCAAACCAAGATCATTGGGTTTGGCAACATGGAAGCCTAATGAGACTTGCCAAGAGCAGATTGATTGGAACAATACAGTAGAAGCCTAGTGATGGGGACCTGAAGCGTATATAGGTGGTGAGGAAGTAGAGTGTGGGCAGACAACTCTATCAAGAAGTTTTTTCTATTGAAGTAGAACAGCGAAATGGGCAGTGGCTGGTATGAGACATGGGGTGAAAATAGGATTTTTGGAAAGATAGAAGCTACCTTGAACATGAGGAAAAAAAATTGTTGTGGGTGAAAGGCCTGCCTGTGGGAAAAATAGGATAAAAAAGAAAGTTCAAGCCCCAGCCATTGTGGGGCACTTATCTCCCTTGCCTCCTTCTCCCGCCTTTTAGTGACTCATCAGCCACTTCAGCCTGCAATGCAGATGCTGTTTAAGGGTGCAAATTGGCACAGGTGGGACAGGATTCTGAACCCTCCTTCTGCCTCCTTACCTTCCACTTGATCTTGCCACGTCTTCTCATTCCTCTTCCCCCTTTTACTCTCTGTCCCTGGCACGCCCCCACCTCTGATCTGGGTGCCATCTGGAGGAGCCCAAAGGTGTCTGCTCTTTGGGAGTGTAACCATGAGTCATTGTGGTGGGCATTGCCTGGCCTTCCTAGAACAGTCTCAGGAGGATTCTTTTAGGCAATCATTCAGTAGTTCTTCTAACAAGGTTAGCACCAAATTGAGATGTCTACTCACTCTAGAGCCAGAACAACATAAAATCCAATAGAGATTTTCTAGTTCAAAGAAGAATTATGTTTAGACGTGTTCGTTAGCCCCAGAATAAAAGCAAGTTGAGTGTAGTCTTTGCAGTGACATTTTCCTTGCCTTAATTCCACGGGCCTCATTACCTCGTAAAGCTGCTCTGAAAATTACCTAGATTGGTATAATGTGGGAAGTGTGCGTGTGTATTCAAGTGCAATAGAATCATGTTGCCATTTCTCCCTAAATTATTCTTCATCTGACAAGATACCTCCCTACCCCTGCCCTCAAATCTCTGATTAATAAAAAGCAAATGCTTGTAGCCTATATTAAAATACACCAAGTCCCTGAGGAGATGATTATGTGATTACAAAAGATTTAAAAGATTTCAGTTCTGTAAAAGAGATGGGTGAGTGTGTGTGTGTGCGCATATGTGTGTGTGCGTGCCTGCCCAGTTCCCTGGAGGAGGAAGAACCAGATGGGGAGAAGATGTGAGGCCTATGATTTAACCAGGACCGGATTACACTTACATGTAATCATTTCATTTCAGAACAAAATGATTTGTATCATTGTCAGCTTCTGTTTTCGCTTCTGCTTCTTAATCATGTAAAGACAGCAGAAATGAACACAGCATTTCTGCAGTGATTTTGTGAGTTTGCTTCCTTCTTGGAGGTTTGGCAGTTTATATAATCTTGAGTGTGCTATGATACACATTGAATTTCTGGTCTCTGCCCTTTCATTTTCAGTTTATCCCGATGCCAGTCCTGTATGGAGTCTTCCTCTACATGGGAGTGTCTTCCCTGCAAGGAATTCAGGTACTATGGGGTTCAGCCAGGCAGCGTCTTCGCTCTGTGAGCTCACCTTCCTGACCAGGGAGAGCAGCTTCCCTAGGGAACCACAAGCCAGTTCTTGAGGAACTATTTCCTAGTCTTGCTGCTTAAGCTCTTTTAGACATTCCCTTGGACACTGGGCAAAATGCAGTCATGTTGGCATGAGGGCACAGAGACTCGCAGGGTAGCCTGACTCAGCGCCATGGTTCCAGTCCTTCGTCAGTTTTATTCAGCAGTTATCAGACATGTAGTAAACACCCGGTGTTTTGTCAGATGCTAGTAAACTTAGATCTGAAAGGCTGGTCAGAAGCCAAACGGGCTTCCGCACATGCATGTGTGCATGGCAAGTTGCTTCAGTTGTGTCCTCCTCTTTGCGACCCTGCGGCAGGCTGCTCTGTCCATGGGATTTTCCAGACACGAATACTGGAGTGAGTTGCCATGGATGCCACTAGCTTTGGTCCCAAGCTAAAGTGTGTGTGCGGGGTGTAACTGAGGGTACACTGGTGAAGAGATTGGGAAGTCATGGGAACTGCCCCAGGTAAGCAGGTATTACTTCCTGTCACACATTGTCTTTCCCCATCTATCAACTCATTCCTCTGAGTCCTTTGAATTGAGAAAATCAAGAGCTTTTAATTGCTTCTTCTATTGGTGGCTGGTTCCTCTTCGTTTTTTTGAAATGTCCAGTAGTCACTTTTATACACTGAGTTCTTTGGGCAGGTTATTTAATCTCTCTGAGTCTCTGTTTTCCTTTTTATAAGGATATTTTCTATATCCAGAATGTTGTGAGGTTTCATTTTATGTTTTTACTTTAAATAATTTGTGAAAAGCTCCAAACTCCTCCAAGAACAAATAGATTTGGGCTTTTAAGCAGAAGAATGCCATTGGCCTATTTTGTTTTCAGTACTCCCCAAGAAAGAGCTCTCTCAGGAGCTACAGTATGGATAGAAGAAAGTTGAACTGAAAATGAGAAGGAAGATTTTAATGTGATGCTGTCCCTTACCAACCTTGGCCAAATGACCTGTTCTCTTTGAGACTCAGTTTCTACTTCTGTCAGGTAGACATGGTATTAGCTACCTTTCAGAGCCTGTGATATAACGACATGAGCGGGCCCAACAAGCCCCAGGACAACCACCGAAAGATGAGCGCTGACTCCCTTTTCAGTTCTTCGACCGCCTGAAGCTCTTCGGGATGCCTGCGAAGCACCAGCCAGACTTCATTTACCTGCGGCACGTGCCGCTGCGCAAGGTGCACCTGTTCACCCTCATCCAGCTCACCTGCCTCGTCCTGCTCTGGGTCATCAAGGCATCTCCAGCGGCCATTGTCTTTCCTATGATGGTGAGTTGTAAAAGGTGTTGTTCTTTATTTTAAAAAATAGTGATAAAATAGGCGTAATAGAAAACCTAGCATCTTCACTATGGTTACCTGTACAATTCAGTGGCGTTAAGTACCTTGTTGTGCAGCCAGCACCACCATCTTTCTCCAGAACCTTCTTCATCTTGCAAAACTTGAAACTCTGTACCTGTGAACCAATAACTCCCCTCAGTCCCTGGTGACCACCATTCTAATTTCTGTCTCTATGAATTTGACTCCTCTCAGGACCTCATGTGAGTGGAATCACAGTATTTGTCCTTTTGTGACTGGCTTGCTTCACTTAGCATACTGTCTTCAAGGTTCGTCCATGTTTTGTCAGGGTGGGTTTTTTGGAGAACATCCATCCTAATGGGTGTGAGTTAGTATCTCATTGTGGTTTTGATTTGGTTTTAATGTCCCCAGTGGTAAGTTATGTTGAACATCTTTTCATGTGTTTATTGGCCATTGGTATATCTTCTTTGGAGAAGTGTCTGTTCAAGTCCTCTGCCCATTTTGAGATCAGGTGGTTTGTTTTTCTGTTGTGGAGTTTTAGGAGTTCTTTCTGTATTCTGGATATTAGTCCTTTATTGATGGTGAGTTCCTGTTTTTTTGGCTGGTCTTCACAGACCAAGCGTTATTTGGGGGACCTTGAGGTATAGAGGCATGTGTGTAGTAGTTTGCCATGCTTTTTTTTCAGGACTATCCATCTGCCTTTCTGCCTGTCTGTATTTCTTTCTGTTTATTAATCTTTCTTTCATGAATCTGATATGGAGAGAGGACTCTTCATGTTTGTGATAATTTGCGTATTATCTGAAAGCAGTATGGTTCCAGTTTAGAATTCATTGCAATCAGAAGTATCTATAGTGATGAAAATGCACTGTTTCAAGTCAGTGGGAGAGAGGAAGAGGTGTCTAGCACTGATAAGTGACTGGGACACCCCTACCTCCTTTCAAACGAAGCAAGGGCTTTGGAAAGGAGACCAGGAAAGCTGAACTGTGTGGTGCAACAGGTGACAATCTGTTTCCTAAAAGCAGGGTGATGATGAAATACATGCCACCTGACCACCTCACTGTTGCATCTTGTCCTCTTGATGCCTTCCTCTCTCTGGCTCACTCTATGTCATGAGAACGCTGAGCATTCAGTGGGCTGTTTGAAAGTTATCCAAAGGATGGGCCTCTGGAGGGAAAAGGCAATGAGGGTAATATCGAGTATTCATTTACATACTTTTGAAGTCTGTCTTACTGGGAGAATATTCAAGGATGAAGAAACTTCGGGGTTCTTTTCCCCTAATCTCCTAGATATATATCTTCCTGATGGGATTCTCAGTTTTGTCAGAGTACATGTAGGGTTCTGCATTGGGGTGCTATGTTCAGGGCTTGAGTGTTTGGTTAAAGAAATAGCAAATTCCCAGCAAATCCTGGAAGGGATACTTTCAATTTTGGATTTATTGTGAAAATAGTTGTTGAAATTAAGGGGAAATGAATACAGTTAGCCAGATTTTCCCCATTTCTGATCCAGTCACTGGATTTAGCTGGTGAACACCAGTCAGTCCAGGCAGGGCATTCTGGGGTATTATTGGTTCTCCTTTGGCTGAAATGGCCCTTATGGGGAGAAAGTAGAGAAGTATTTGAGAACTCTGGTCATTTCTATTGAGTTGATTAGCTGTCATATTTTAGGCAAGTTACCTTCTCTCCCTGGGCCTCAGTTTCCTCATTTATAAAATGAGTGTCAAACCACGTCAGAGGCCAGAGACAGAAACCACTTAAGATCCATGCGGCGGACATAAAGCAGGGCTTTGCGAGTAAATGTACAGGCAGAGGACCAGAGGAAATCCAGATGGCCCTTCAAGGCGCCCTAACCCTGTGGTGGCCCATGCTTGGGTTGGGTATAACTGGCCCCACCAAAACCATCTCCTAGAGAGGCTTGCCACCCCTATCCTGCCCTCTAGCCCTTCCTACTGGTCTCGAGCCAGGAGAAGACAACTCTTAGGGCAATCTGACAATGAGGGTTTCTCTTTTCAGTGAAGAAATTAAATTAGTTCAAGCAGGGAATTAATAAGTTGTAGAGTTGTTATGATGATAGTTAAATAAAATATTGTATATAAAACACTTAGTATCTGGTATAGAGAGCCTCAATAAAAGGCAACTGTGATGATTGAGTTTGATTCTGCCTGACATGTCTTAGTCTGCTGTGAATATAAGACTTGATTTTTTACTCCAGAAGGGAACAAGCCCCTTTAATTCATTTTCTTTATATTTCTTCAGGTTTTGGCCTTGGTCTTTGTCAGGAAAGTCATGGATCTCTGTTTCTCTAAGCGGGAGCTGAGCTGGTTGGATGATCTAATGCCTGAGAGCAAAAAGAAGAAGTTGGATGATGCCAAGAAGAAGGCCAAGGAGGAAGAGGTCATAGTTCTTGCACCAACTGCACACTTTGGGGCAGCCTCAAATTACAGAACATAGGAAGGGCCACATGAAAAGTCAGCATGTCTGGAATCCCAAGGGTTATATTTAGGATCGGGGAGGATTACTCTGAAGACATTCTCAGCTGATGTCTGTCCTTCATCTTCAAATTTGATAACCAGTTGTTTTTTCCTCTGTTTGTCTACAGCCTACTTACCAGGTTTACACTTAGAATATGAATGTGAATGTGCTTTTATTATCAGATTGAATAGTTTATGTTTTCCCAAAGGTCTAATTTGATAATTATTCAAAATCTATTCTTTTCTGAGAGTGTTTGTTACATACTTAATTGCAGATGGTGTTGTGGTTCATAGAGATAACTTGTATAGGACTTTCTGTCCTTTCTCATTTTCCTGAGCACTTGGCATCTGCCATCCACACAATGGACCTTTAGTCAGTGGCTTATAATATGTGCAAAGAATGGATGTATAGCAAAATGAAAATACCAGTCCAAGAATGAGCCTGAAAGAGTTTCCACATCCAGTTAGTGCCTGAAATAGGCACTCTGAAATTCATTTTAGAGGAATTTTTTCCTAAAATCTTGAATTTTGAAAATATTGTGTAATTTTTTCGAGCTATAACTGACACATAATATGGTGTAAGTTTAAGGTATACAGTACAATGATCCTATATAAGGATAAGCCAAAAATTCAATCCCTGGGTCAGGAAGATCCTCTGGAGAAGGAAGTGGTAACCCACTCCAGTATTCTTACATGGGAAACCCAATGGACAGAGGAGCCCAGTGGGCTACGGACTATGGGGTTGCAAAGAGTCAGACACAAGTTAGTGACTGAACAACAACAACAAGCCTAAAGTAGGATAGTCCAAAAGTCTGCAGGCTAACCAACACATAGGGTATGTTATTATGGGGGTTTCACACTGGTTGCAGAGGAAAGGAAGACTAGAGTGAGTAATGTCCTCCACATCACCAACATTCCTATAGGGCTTACCAGTGTGGGAATTAGGAGTGATCTCAGAGATAAAATCTCCAGACTGGAGTCTGGTGGCATCACAGAATGCTAAGGGGTAGGGCTGTGATAGGTGAAGGTGGTCAATGAGATGAGTAAGTTATGGGGTTATAGTATCCAGCCTCGTGACTACAGTTAACAATATTGTTGTTCAGTCGCTAAATCGTTTGCAGTGCCATCGACTGTAGCCTGTCGGGCTCCTCTTTCCAGTAATTCGGTAGTTGTATCTAAAGGTCTACTCATATTCAGGTTCTTTTTTTTTAAGTACTGTTCAATAGGTGCAGATATTGGATTGCTCTCATTTTATGGTGAGTCAAAACTATGAAAGAACATAGCTACACTCTCTTATAATAAATGTGAGAGAAAATTAGGTAGAAATTATAGGGATTGAAAAATGGGCTGGTGTAGACTACTGGTTTCACTTGATCCAAGATAAAATAATGTCTCTTTTTCTTGCAGGAAGCTGAGAAAATGTTAGAAATCGGGGGAGACAAGTTCCCCTTAGAGAGCAGGAAGTTACTAAGTAGTCCTGGAAATCACAACAGTTTCAGGTAAAGCTCCCAAAACACGGAGGAGTTGACTTCTTTTGGTGGTTCTGTAAACATTCTGGCTTTGTGGTGGGGATTGGGGCATGAATGCAGCTGCTGGTATAAAAAGCTGAACATTCAACCTCTCAGTTGCAACCTATGAAAACACACTTCCTTTTGGTTTCCTGAGGGCCTGCCATGCGTCAGGCACTGTGCCAGTTATGGGAGTCATGGGAGGACCCTGCTTCCAAAGTTCGTGCTCTCCTCAAACCAGTGCTCTTTCTGCCTGTCTCTGCCACCTTCCAAGGGTGAATAGGATACAGGCTATGCTTGTCATCCTAGTGGGTGTGAAGTTCCCGTACTTAGGCAAATCTTTGGGGGATGGGCAGGGACATCCCCTTCCAGCTTGGCTCATGGCAGCTGCAGTCCCAGAAGCCAAGGGGAAACTGAACTGGGATTCCTCCAATTCCTTACTTCTGCCAGAGATCTTAGCCTTTTGGTCTGTTCCACCTATTTGTGGTCTGCTCACCACAAATCACAGGATGCTAAATCGGTCCGTTTGTGCATTCATTCCTGGCATTTTGTTTCCACTTTGAGAGAGGAATACACAAGCTGAAAGAAGCCCAGAGGTGGAGAGGGAATAGAAAAGGGAGAGAGGGGATCTGGGCCATCTAGATGCTGGATGATTTACTGCCGACTTTTTGAATTGATTGTGGTTTATACTGAGGGAGAAAAGAGGAAAAGCTTTTCTTTGGCCTTTTATTCATTTATTTATGACAACTGAAAGTAATGTATATTTAAGGTATGCAACATTATATGTAATATGTAAATATATATATATATATATATACAGTAAAAGAATCACTTTAATCAAATTGACAGCATATTCATCACTTCCTATACTTACCATTTCTTTTTTGTGGGTGGAGAGAACATCTGAGATCTACTTTCTTAGCAAATTTCAAGTATACAATACATTCTTATTACTAACTATAGTCCCCATGCTCTATATTGTCTTCAGAACTTACTCATCTTTTAATGGGAAGTTTGTACCCTTTGATCAATATCTCCCCTTGTCCCCCCACCCCTCAGCCTCTGGTAACCAGCATTCTACTCTGTTACTATGAGTATTTAACTTAAAAAAAAACGACATGACCACAAAGAAATGGAATCGTTGGTCCTTAATAAACTTTCTGTAAGTTGCCATTCAAGGAGCCAGAGACTTAGCGTTCTCTGTGGTGAAGTGGGAGCCATGCTCCTTTTCTAGCAGGTGCTTTCTCCTCTCTTGGCCTTTTAGAAGGAAACGGTCTGGCATGAGGAAAACTTCAGAGTATTGGGGGGATGGGGGTTTCTAGGAGACCAAGGACAGGATTCAAGGTCTTGATTTTCCACTTATGCATGTTTGACCTTGGACGGTCTCTTAACCTCTCTTAATCCGACAAGCTTTGTTTTCTACACGTTCAGAGTGAGGATGTTAATCCTCTCTGATGCTGTAATCATTAAGATACCACATTGTAATAGACCTTTGTAAACTACAAATGGAAAAGATCTGGCCATGTAAAAGAAAAGGAACAAAGAGCGCTTAGCCCCATGCCTGGCATGCAGCGAGCACTCAGTCAGTTGTAGCTCCTGGTGCTGCCACTATGGGCATCACAGTGCTGTCACCAGCATCGCCAGAGGGGCCCTTCAGAGGCGAGCAGAAGTGTGCAGGCAGGGCTGGCCCCTTGCCAGCACCCCAGCCCAGCCCTCAGCTCTGACTCACGGGCCACCTTGCCTGTCGAATTCCAACCATCTGGTTCCTAGTGCTGCGAGAGCTATGAGACGAGCCCCCTCAGACTTCATCTTTTCCCTTCCGCTGGGTGGCGGGCATCACAGACTGAGGTATATGTCTTATTTATATATGTCTGACACTGACTGTCCTAAGCATTGATTTCAGATGTGATCCCTCTGAGATTAATATATCTGATGAAATGCCTAAAACCACGGTCTGGAAAGCTCTCAGTATGAATTCCGGAAACACAAAGGAAAAGAGGTAAAGAGAACTATAATTGCTGATTTTTCTTTATTTCTGGCTTTTAAAAATAGAAATCGTGTTGAAAGTAAACTGTATTTTAGGTGTAAAATTGAATTTATCTGTTAAATAGCACATCTAGGACTGCCGCTAACCTCACAGAATTGTTAGAAGCTTAAGAGAAGCAAAAATGTTTTCCAACTATTTGAGCAGATATATTGTTTTGAGCTGCCCATTTACATAAGCCCAAAGTTAGCATGGAATTATTTTGGAATGTAAATTTGCTTTATCTGTTTCATTCCCTTTATCCTCCTTCTAGTTCCCATTTCAAAATCGGTAGAGCATCTCTCTGGTGATTGCAGCCATACAAACTGGAAAATCCTTACAATATTGGATAGTGTTGATAATATTGATACAAACTAACCTATTTAACTTGTTCCATAATGAGAATTATTGTCTCATAAAGATTTTGAAATATTAAATTATAATTGTTTTCTTATTTTGAAAACTAAATTCTGAATATTGTTTGTCAGTAGCATAGATCAATCTTAATCTGGTTCATGAAGAAAAGGGAAAGACGAGGCATTTTTGCCCACATTGAGGTAGGCTGTGTACTCAAATTACGTAAATAATTTTGTCCAAACACTAAGTCATCAGATAATTGAAAATGAAATCTTAGGTCTTACTAAAGGCAATTTTTCTAGCTTAAAAAAAAAAATCAGTAGGCTAGGTTAGGAGACTTATTAATGTATGTGTAACCTGGCAGACCACTGTTTCTGGCACTTGGTTTATTCAGCCATGAAATGGGGATAATAACCGTCTCATTCATAAGGCTGCTCTGGAAAGTCACAGCCGCTAGTGGGTGGTAGTGGTAGGTTATTTCTTCATCGAATGGGTTAAAATAAATCTGTGCTGAATGTGAGTGAAATATAGAATCTTGTTTCCTTCAGAGGAAAATCCAGGCAGCTGTCGAAAGTATAACGCACATGATTATTTTTAGTTGAGAACTAGTCTACTTGTAAATGAACTTAAAATATAGCCAGATCGAAATTGTGGTGACATCTTCAAAGTATTGTGTTAAAAGCAGGAATGAATCATGTGTTCCCTTTTTGTCTAATTGTAACACTTTTGTTCAGTCTCTTCAACTAAAAGTCTTTGCTGGGCTGGAGGCTGTGGGCCGTGAGGTGCCACAGGGAAGCTGTGGTTACAGAGAAGATGGCGGGGGTCTCAGAGAAGAAGCGAGCCCGAGCCTGGCCCTGTCCTTGGTCCTGGCCAAGCCATGCGAGATTCAGTTATTGGTGGCGTGCGTCAGAGGGCATCGCCAGGCGTGAGCATGGAAACAGAAGACCACCTCCTGCTGGTACTTCTCTTCTTCCTTCTCTTTCTCTTCAGAACTGCCACCATTGAAGACCCAGCTTCCCACTTGCCAGACATTTCCTTTTCAGGTGGCTGGCCTGCTGAGCCATCTAAATCCATTCTGCCACTGAGGATTTTCCTCAGTGAGGTCCCTCTTGCTCAAGGACAGGGAGGGGGAGTGGGAGGAGAGCAGAGAGCAAAGGGAAGCCTCTCTGGTTGCATAGTGACTGCAGGCTCCTGGGCAGCCCTGGGCCTTGGTTTGGTTGCCTCCTCTGGGGGATGCTGGTCAGACCCAGAGGCTGCCAGAAGGTCTGCTCCTAGGAGGGTCAGCACCCTGAGCATTGGCAGTGCCAACCACAACAGCCAGAAGATGCCTCTGATCCAGTGCGTCTTCCTCACTCCCTAGCAGCAGCCTGCATAACTCAGCGAGAACCTTGGATGATGAAAGGGCCAAGAGGGACACACACACTGGACTTGCTTAGCTCAGATGGGAAAAGGCTCAGGGGAAAATGAAGAGTGAGGATGAGCAGCTTCGCTTGGTTTCACTGATAGAGTAAGAGAATGAGCTTTAGTGGCTACAGAAGGAATTAGTTTAGACATCAGGAAGGACTTCCTAGCCTGAAGATTTGTCATCCTGTCTGCTGTCTAGATATCTGGCGAAAGTTTGATTATAGATGTTTGTGAGTAGAAAAGAAGATAAGGGGTTTTTTATTGGTCATGTTGAGGAAACATCTGTGTCTTGCTGCTGTCTCTTGAGGACATATTTTGATTCCATTCCTGGAGAGATCCAAGTGCTTACGTAATGTCTCCTTAGCTGCCTTAGTCGCAAACCATCATCAACTCAATGGACCAAACCACTTTCATCATCCTGGATTTTTTTTGTTAACACATGTTTTGACTTTCAGATGTAAAAAGCTACAATGGGGAAATGAACTGTAAGTGGTGAAATTAATTCTGGTATTCAGTTTAAAACTATATTTCTACTTTTTGTCTCTTCTTCTCTGTTGCAGTGAGGGTTTGGGCTCCATTGTGTATAGACTTTCCCTTCCTTTGTGCACAGAATGTGACTAACAAGCATGTTGGTACCCAGGGGGTCTGATCAGTTTCCATCCTGGAGAATATTTGTACAGAGGGACAGCCCTTCAGTGTGCTCTCTTTCATTGGTGAAGAGTTGCTACGTAATCTTATTGAAGTTTACATTCCCTTGGACTCCAAAAATATGTTGATGCTATTCTAGTCTTACTCTAGGGACTTTGATATTGAAGGAATCCTGCATTTTCCTATCTCCCTATCTCTTAGAGCCACAATTATTTTTAATACACAGATGATTTTCAAAATATTTGACAACTGGTACAGGATAGATACCAACCACTGAGAAAGGATGCCTGCTGTAAACAAGCAGTATATATGGCCATACCAGTGCCTACTGGCTGAACATCACCCTGCTTTCAAATATTAAAGTGATATCCCTTTGAGTTATGGGTATTGTTCCTGCTTGTCTAATTTCTATTCACAAGGCTGTTTCAGGGACAGCCTCAGCTTCCTTTCCTATGGTGCAGACAGGATCAGGCATGCTTCTTTGAACTCTATGGGCATTAAAATCTTTGAGAGCCAAAGCTTCACATTTTATCACTTTAGGATAAATGTAATCATTGTACCTGTTTACCTACCTGGTTTAGAAAAATCATAAGGCAACCCATCATTGGGAAAAGCTTTCTTGCTGACTTTCCCTCTCCCTCTCTGGCTGCTTCCTTGAACTTGCCTCCTTTCTTCTCTGTTCCCTGAGAACATCCCTCCTCTCTTCCCCCATCTTGCCCCTCCCATCTGTTCCTGCCGCCTCTGTATAGGGAAGGTGGTGACTGCATCCTGTTCCCTTGGCCTCAGCGTGGCTACAAGGAATATAGCAGGGAAGTCTCCATCATGCAGCAGAACTGGGTGACAGTGTCGCTCCGAGCATCTGTTTCTGCACACACAGATGTCTCATGATGCCCTGTCCTGTGGGCTTCCTGTCTTTGTTACCCTCCCGGGTTCCTGGCACAGCCTACTTTGGGAGGCTGTGCCAGTCTTTTTGGGCGATTAAATTTTCCTCAAACAACAGCTAGCTCCATTTGTGCTACATCTCAGTGGCAGGAACCACTCCATACTCTTCCTCTCTCATCTTTCCCAAATCCCACCCAGCACTCAACCTCAGTCCTGGCTGCTTCCCAGCTAAGGTCCGTGGCTGGTGACTATGGGTGGCAAAGTCAAGGTGGGACAGTGTTTAGGATAGGAAACTGAGAGTGGTAGTGAGACAGAGGCCTCGTGCGTATATGCGTGTGTCTGTGTGTGCATGTGTGCTTACTGACAAATAAGAGTATATCCAGGAGATTTCGTTGCTGCTACTAAACAGCCTCGTGCATCTAAGTTGTGGGAACATCAAGAGAATATGGTCCTTCCCCCATCTAGGACTTGCCCTCTCTAGCCTGATAGAATTGCCTGAGGGCAAATGCAGATAGCTTAGTCTTAGAAAAAGGTGTTTAAGCTCAATATTAAGGAGAAACTGATCTAGGGGTAGAAAGCAAGGCAGATAGTTAGGTAATTCCCATGCCCAGGCTTGCTTGGGCCAGAGAAGTAGTCCGCCTCTTCTCTGACGAGGGGAAATTTCAGGAGTAGTCTGAGTGTTGACAGTCAGTGTCCTGATAGGCTGGTATTGTAGAGTAGGAAGGGATGGAGGCCAGGGATTAAGAAAGTGATGGGGAGTGGCATCTTGGTTCTAAGCAGAAAAAGTGGCATCTAGTGGCATCACTAAGTGGGTGGGTTACTTCCTAACTTGTGACTTAGGGAAGGGTTGGTCTAGGGAGAAGGTGAAGGTCAGCAGAAACGTGTTGTGAAATTGCCCCAAATATTGCTTACGTAAAATGCAGGTGAATCCTTTGTAGCTCTTGATGATTTCAAACTTCTGATGATGGGACTATCAGGAGAGCTGGTCTTTACTGCACTCAGCTCTTGTCCCCTCTCCTTGTTCATATATTAAATTTGCCTTTGGGGTAGAGAGCTAGAGAACCATTCATTTCCAAAACAAGTTATAAATAGTTGCTTTTTCTATTTGTCTGGGATAGGACTGGCTTTTAAATTAGTCATAGATATTTGATCAAAATCTGGTATGCTAAGTCTTAGGTTTGGTTAACATCTTAGGTTGACATCTGTGACCTTTAAGAGGTCTCTGCTTTGGGGAATCTGGTTTTTGGTCATCCAAAAAAGACAGTTCCCTGTTTGACTTTATTTTCTACCTATTCTGTATTCTAGACTTTGCTTCTAATTAAGGAACCAGTAATTCTCCCTGCAGCTTCTCTGATGATTTCAACGTCCATGTTCAGCATGTCCAGGTTTTCCTGACGCATAGGAGAAGGCTTGAGCCAAGAGCTCGTGGCTTTCATTCTAACTATCATTAGACATACTCTCCAGTATGTTCTTTCTACTACTTTGTTAGCTTCTCTAAATGTCTGCTTTTGCAGGAGTTAGCACCTCCTCCGAGGACTTTTAAGCACTCTTTGCTAGTTCGTTATTGCATTTTCCTTAGACTTCTCAGGTTCCCAAGCCACACCCTGGCAGGACAGTCAACATGCATCAGATATTCTCAGCCTTCTTGACTTTCTCTTGGTCGTAGCTGCCAGACCTCCTAAGGTAGAAATTGTTCCTGCCGGTCCTAACTGGCCAAATGAGACATCATATCAGTTCTGCCCCCTTTTGCTGACTTAGCTTTTTCAAGCTCTCTTTCCCCTCCTTTCTGCCTTTTCCTCAGTCTTTCAAGTTCTTCTTGGAGGGAAGGAGTTTTTGGTCAGAGGTCCTAACAACCCCTGCCAGTGGGGGCTGGGAAGAAAGGGGAGGAGGTTGGATAGTTCTGGGGCTGCTCCAAAAGGGAACTTTATGGTTATTTGCCTTATTTAGGATGAGAGACTATGAATTCTCAAGCCCTCAGGCTCATCCATATTTCAGTGTAAATAGAGAAAGACATTCCAAAACCAAATAGAAGGGATTTTTCTACCAAACCTATTCTTTATCATTCTTGGTGCCCCTGGGGTCTTATATTAATTATAGAGAATGGGGTAGTTGACTCAATTCACGTTTCTTTAGTTTCTTTATTGGAAGGAGGCTGACTTTCACAACCAAAGAGGTGTGAAGTAACTCTATCAAAAGGGGAAAGGAGTGTCACATGAATCTTTTCAATAGGAAACATCAGAAAGTGGAGCAATTCAACTACAGGCATAATTCTTTTAGGAGATTCTGTGCTCAAAGGGAATGGAATGGTTTCTGATCCTTCTGAAAAGAAAAGGAATAGCATTTTCTGAAACCCAACTCACTTTCAGCATTGGAGAATATAGAATTTTTCTTCTAGCTGATGGCATTAATATTTCTGAGCAGGAGAGAGAGAGCCCACCCACAGCCCTTTCCCAAGTCCAGCAGGAATCAGCAGAGCTTGGGTTCTCTTAGCAGGTTTGCGGTCAATTTCAACTTGCAGGTTTTTCACACGTGCAATAAACTGAATGTGCAATTACTCCTTTTGCAAAAGAGGCCAAAATCCTCCTCCCCACACCTCTCCTCCATATTCACTCCTCCAAGATGATAAGCCTCCCTCTCGTTTATCTGTGTCTGTCTGTCCGACTGGTTAGATATAGCTGCCCTCCCGAGCACATGGTGTCAGGTGGAGAGCAGAACGACCTTCCCACGGAAGGGGACGGCTTGAGGTGCTGGTACATTTCCCTCGTTTTCTATGTTCTTCTTTCTAGTAGGTCTCCTGTAGAGATAGAGATATTTTTGTTTTAGAGATTCCAAAGTATATATTTTTAGTGTAAGAAATGTACCCTCTCCACACTCCATGGTGTAAATAGAGCCAAGAACACGTGTCATTGTGATAATCCCCTAGCGATCTGCGGTAGCAACAGAATCCCTGTCCCTCACCGCCTAGTCTCACGGTCTGTGTCTGTGAACCGAGGGGGTGATGGTGACACCTCTGCCTGCCCAGACCTTCCTGTGCTCAATGGGTGAAAAATAAAGTCTGTGTAACTGTTAATACCTATGGTGTCTTTTGAGCTTGAAACGCGGGATCTGAGCCAAGGTGACCACCTTCCAGACTTGGGAAGAAGAGTTATGAAGATGCGGGGGTGGGCCTGAAGAGGGGCCTATACACTTTCCTGGGTACAGGTCCTGAGGATCCCTGGCTGGAGCCATGGATGAGGCTAGAGTGCCCTTTCTTTGGGGACCACTTAGACTTATTTTTGGGTCAGGGGACAGGATAGCATGAAAAGAAAGCCCACTTTGGAGCTACAACTAGGCTGATGAGACCAATTGCTAATATTTAAGGACTTGCCACTGTCTAGAAATCCAGATTTTAAAGATCTACAGTTATTCCAGATATTTTTGGTTTTAGGGGGCGTGGGGCTCCATTTCTCTTCCTCTCAAATCCAGTCATTTGAGGGATGGAGGAAAGGGGAAGAAGGAAGGATTGGAGTAAGAGTAAAGAGGTGACTGAGGGGGTAGAAGGCAAGGGTAAGGGGACAGCCAGTCAGCCAGCCTGTGAAATGTGACTAGAAGGGCATCAGCTGGAAGCCTCCTGGACACCAGCTCTCAGTGGCTTTTCTAGTAAGGAGAACCAAGACAAACGGGTGTGGGACACAGGACAAGCCAGGGTTAAGTCATGGGGTGTTTGGGAAGGTTCCTGTGTAGGAACTGAAGCCGGTTTTCACCCATTAAGTTAAACGTGAAAAGTGCTCAAGATGGTACCTGGCACACAACTAACACAGAGTAAGTAACAAGAAGCCTGGGGGAAGGTGGTTCCTGGCTTGGTTAATGGCATCAGTCATATCAGGGCTCTGGTCAGATTTTCTGCAGTTCTCTTGGTTTTCCCCCTCATAATCACAGGATGGCTCCAGAAGCTCTGGTCATCACAACAGGCAGCATAACTCTTCAGTACAACAGAGGGTGAGGGGGGCTTTCTCCAGCTTCTCTCTCTCTTTTAAAGGAGAAAACTTCTCCCAGAAGCCCCCTGTTCCCAACATGTCATTGGTCAGAATTGGGTCATATACTCATCTCTAAGATGGGAGAAGGAGATGGGATTATCTTGTTTGGCTTGGACAAATTGTCTTCACTCTCCAGGGTTGGGCCCGTCTTCCTTGACCATATTGCTGCTCTATTACTTGTACAAACTTCTGTTAGCAAGGAATAAGGCAGGAACTGTAAGCGACCAAATATCCAAAAGAATCTGCCAAAGGACCCAGGAGAACCTGAACTACGGGGCCTCCAGCAGAGCAGGAGCCGGGCTGCAAAAACAGGAGACTCAGGAGGCCGGGGAGTCTCCAGGCAGATTAGAGGTGTTCCACCTGCTTCTACCTAATCTACTAATGCCTGGCCCCCACTCCACACTGATTACACAGACTCCCTGGGAATAAGCACAGACACTGGTATTTGTTAGATTCTCTCCAGATGATACTTACATGCAGGAAGGTCAAATTGCTGTCACGCTTCACCTTCATCTTGGCCTGACTCAGCTCGTCTATGCCTGCTTCACTTCCAACCAGCTTATTCTCACCCTCCACTGTGTATATTTTCCTACCTTACAGCTTTTCTGCAATGTCATTGCCTCTCTGCCCAACCTATCACAGCTTTAACCACCTCCAGATTCTTTCAGCTTCAATCCTCATGGCTCACAGCTTTCACTGTCTCTGATTTTTAGAATCAGATTCCCAAGGTTGAGAATGTGATTGGGCCCAACTCATTATTTCTTAGCCACGTTGTAGGTCCCTCACCAGCCTATGAATCAGGGGCCTTTGGGTCTGGGATGTCTCAGGGCCAACTGGGGAAGAATAAGGGTCAAACAGTAACAGATACAGCAGTTGAGGGGTGTTCCTTCAGCAGAGGCTATGACTTGTTAGTTTCCCTTAGAAGGAGATAGAGCAATTGACATACCTAGTTATCTTTGTGATGTCCAAGGCTGATCCAAGAGTTACAGACCTGGTCACAAGTTCACCCCCTTTTACCTCTTGGTTGTGTGTAGACATGGACATCACCAGATGGTCGACACTGAAATCAGATTGATTATATTCTTTGCAGCCAAAGATGGAGAAGCTCTATACAGTCAGCAAAAATAAGACCGGGAGCTGACTGTGGCTCAGATCATGAACTCCTTATTGCCAAATTCAGACTAAAATGAAAGAAAGTGGAGAAAACCACTAGACCATTCAGGTATGAACTAAATAAAATCCCTTATGACTATACAGTGGAAGTGAGAAATAGATTTAAGGGACTAGATCTGATAGAGTGCCTGATGAACTATGGACAGAGGTTTGTGACATTGTACAGGAGACAGGAATCAAGACCATCCCCAAGAAAAAGAAATGCAAAAAAGCAAAATGGCTCTCTGAGGAGGCCTTACAAATAACTGAAAAGACGGGAAGTTAAAAGCAATGGAGAAAAGGAAAGATATACCCATTTGAATGCAGAGTTCCAGAGAATAGCAAGGAGAGATAAGAAAGCCTTCCTCAGCAATCAATGCAAAGAAATAGAGGGAAACAACAGAATGGGAAAGACTAGAGATCTCTTCAAGAAAATTAGAGATACCAACAGAACATTTCATGCAAAGATGGGCTCAATAAAGGACAGAAATGGTAGGGACCTAACAGAAGCAGAAAATATTAAGAAGAGGTGTCAAGAATACACAGAAGAACTGTACAAAAAAAGATCTTCATGACCCAGATAATCACAATGGTGTGATCACTGACCTGGAGCCAGACATCCTGGAATGTGAAGTCAAGTGGGCCTTAGGAAGCATCACTATAAACAAAGCTAATGGAGGTGATGGAATTCCAGATGAGCTATTTCAAATCCTGAAAGATGATGCTGTGAAAGTACTGCACTCAATATGCCAACAAATTTGGAAAACTCAGCAGTGGTCACAGGACTGGAAAAGGTCAGTTTTCATTCCAATCCCAAAGAAAGGCAATGCCAAAGAATGCTCAAACTACCGCACAATTGCACTCATCTCACACGCTAGTAAAGTAATGCTCAAAATTCTCCAAGCCAGGCTTCAGCAGTATGTGAACCATGAACTTCCAGATGTTCAAGCTGGATTTAGAAAAGGCAGAGGAACCAGAGATTAAATTGCCAACATCTGCTGGATCATCAAAAAAGCAAGAGAGTTCCAGAAAAACATCTATTTCTGCTTTATTGACTATGCCAAAGCATTTGACTGTGTGGATCACAATAAACTGTGGAGAATTCTGAAAGAGATGGGCATACCAGACCACCTAACCTGCCTTTTGAGAAACCTGTATGCAGGTCAGGAAGCAACAGTTAGAACTGGACATGGAACAACAGACTGGTTCCAAATAGGAAAAGGAGTACGTCCATGCTGTATGTTGTCAACCTGCTTATTTAACATATGCAGAGTACATCATGAGAAATGCTGGGCTGGAGGAAGCACAAGCAGGAATCAAGATAGCCAGGAGAAACATCAATAACCTCAGATATGCAGATGACACCACCCTTATGGCAGAAAGTGAAGAACTAAAGAGCCTCTTGATGAAAGTGAAAGAGGAGAGTGAAAAAGTGAAAAAGTTAAAGCTCAACATTAGAAAACTAAGATCATGGCATTCGGTCCCATCACTTCATGGGAAATAGATGGGGAAACAGTGGCTGACTTTATTTTCTGAGCTCCAAAATCACTGCAGATGGTGATTGCAGTCATGAAATTAAAAGACGCTTACTCCTTGGAAGGAAAATTATGACCAACCTAGACAGCATATTCAAAAGCAGAGACATTACTTTGCCAACAAAGGTCCGTCTAGTCAAAGCTATGATTTTCCCAGTGGTCATATATGGATGTGAGAGATGGACTATAAAGAAAACTGAGCACTGAAGAATTGATGCTTTTAAACTGTGGTGTTGGAGAAGACTTGAGAGTCCCTTGGACTGCAAGATTTAACCAGTCCATCCTAAGGGAGATTAGTCCTGGGTGTTCTTTGGAAGGACTGATGTTGAAGGTGAAATTCCAATACTTTGGCCACCTGATGCGAAGAGCTGACTCATTGGAAAAGACCTTGATGCTGGGAAAGATTGAGGGCAGGAGGAGAAAGGGACAACAGAGGATGAGATGGTTGGATGGCATCATTGACTCGATGGACATGGGTTTGGGTGGACTCCGGGAGTTGGTGATGGACGGGGAGGCCTGGCGTGCTGCAGTTCATGGGGTCGCAAAGAGTTGGACACGACTGAGCGACTGAAATGACTGACTGTGTTTAATTGCTGAGACTCACAGGTAGAAGCTTGTAAAAAAAAATGTGCAAGAATTACATTGCTCTCTCCTTCCACCATTGCCCCAAAGGTCCCTAGCAGAGCACACCCCCCATGATCCTACCTGTCTGGTTGATGTCAGTGCTCACAAGTGGAGGGAATCATCAAGCTTCCCTGTCAGGAGACTAAGTGGGTGTGATTGAGGCTGTCAGCAAGTGGCAAGCAAATGAGAAGGAAACCAGGAACAAACCTGCCAGGCTTCAAGTTCCAGCTCTGCCTCATAGCTGTGTGACCTGGGGCAGCTTGCTTCATCCGTGCCTCAGTTTCTTCCCTGCAAAATGGGAGTGATAATACTGCCTTGTTTATAGGTGTATGGGAGAGACTAAATTAATTAAGCAGGTAAGGCCAACCCTTCTCTGCCTTCCCTTGGTGCCTCCTCCAGAAGCAGGCCTGCCCCTCTCCTGCCCTCCTGGTCCTCGGACTTGCAGCTGTGTGGTAGAGTGGACCCCCTAGAGTCAAGGGGAGAGGGGTCATGGTCATTGTAACCTCTGTCTGTGTGCTTCATAGGTATTGAATCAGCCCCTTGCTGGGGCTTCTGGGCCTCGGCCATGCTCTCCAGCTCAGCTTCCATTTGGGGTTGTGGGGTGCTAGCTCAGCATAAGACTGTCAGTTCCTCGTTAAGCCATTGATCTTTGGGGGTGTAGTCCCTAGGTCCCAAGGGGAGAGGAAGGGTGAATGGGGGATTCCCAATCCCCAAAACGATAATGGTCATTTCTCTCTTCTTACTGTAGTCCCCAAAGCCCCTTCCCACTCTCAGAAATTACTAAATGAGTTATCACCTGATTTCCCTAAGAAACACAGTGGGTAAAGAAAAGATGCTCGTGCCTTGACTGCTCTAAAGAGTGGTAAGTTTTCTACTAATTTTGTGCTGTGCGATTCTAGCTCCAATTTTGAGTCAGAAGGGCCTCCATGGCTGCTTTTAACAGTTCTGTCTTCACTATCATCACCATCAAAGGCCTCCCTTGGGCACCTCATAGCCTACCTTGCAGGGCTGAAGCCCTCATTGGGGAATCCCTGGCAACAGTAGCCAACATCTGGTATGTGTGTGTAACATGCCTGGCTAAGCACATCAGGTGTACATCATCTGACCCTCATGAGACACGGAATGGGTACTTGATGTGCCTCCAGATGAAAACTGAGGCTCACAAAGGTTATTGTTTAAGTACACAGCTGATACAGCAGAGACTTGAGTGAGCCTCTGTTTGTGTGTCTGGAATCTGTGCCCTCAGCTTCCCCACTCTCTAGGGGCTTCATAAGGTTCCTAACTCTGCGGTCATATTTGGATGTATACAGAAAAGGAAAAGGGCAGACTGAAGAGTCATTATAGAAATGTATAACTAGGTAATGTACAAGTTATGTGACTTGTAAACAGCAGGCAAAGTTGAGAAAACAAACACAAATTCAGTGGTCCAGAAAGAGTGCCTACAATATGGCAGGTTTTTTAAACAATTAGAAAACAAAAAGAAACCTGAAAGCCAAGGAAAGTGATCACTTCTGAGCAATCCTGGAAATGTTTTCTTAAGAGGAATTTTAGGATGCATTGTTAAGATGTGAAGAACCCAAGTACAGATCCAAGATTTGGGGAACTTGGTAAGTCATGGTTGGTGACCAAATTGTTGCATCATAATCCACTGCATGCTCTTCCCTACCTTGGCTCAGGGGAGCTGTGGTTTCATCCCGCCTGACAGTGGTCAGACCCCACAGAGACTCCTGTGTCCTCTTCAGAGCCTGCTGGAAAAACAGAGAAGGAGGAACACGTGAAGAAGGTGGAAGAAGACTCAGGGAGTCTTAGCAGCAGGGTTGATCTCATCTTTGTCCTCAAAACTCAGGTGTTTAGTGCCTACCTAGGAAGGGGGTGGGGGAATAAAGCTGCTCAGAGGACCTTCAGTGGGACTCATATCAAAAATAAGATCACATATGAGACGCATAGTGGTGAGGACTATGGGTTTCTCTGGGATGTGGAGGGGATCCTGTCAGAGCCTCAGTCAGGGAGGCCTTCAAAGATGATACAGGAGAGAAGGAAGGAGACGAGAAAAGATAGTATTTAGATCAGGTCCCAGAGGCAGGAGTGCTGATGGAGTGTTCTGATGACAGTGGATTTGACTGGTTTGCTTGCAGTTGGCTTCCTGGTGGCTCAGTGGTAAAGAATCCTCCTGCCAGTGCAGGAGATGAGGGTTCAGTCCCTGTGATGGGAAGATCCCCTGGAGAGGAAATGGCAGCCCACTCCACTATTCTTGCATGGGAAATCCCATGGACAGTGGAACCTGGAGGCCTACAGTCCATGGGATCACAAAAGATCACACAACTAGCATCTAAACAACAACAAAGGGTTTTGTGTCAGAAAGCAATTGTCCATGAACTTGGAGACAAAGAAAAGGAGACCTTGAGTGCCAGATTAAGGAGGACTTTCCTATAGGTTCCAGGCCACTGTCACAAGGGAAATGTATGCTTGTTGATGTTTTGGAAAAATTCATCTTGTGGCCCTGAGGAAGAAGACTTGGAAGAGGAGAAAGGAGGTGGGTGGACCAGCATGAGATGGTGAGGCTCTGGGGAAGGAAGGGGAAGCACCGATGGAGAGAAGGACAGATGAGGAAGACGAAGGCAAAAAGCAACTGGATGTGGGGGATCCAAGCAGAGTGGACATCACTCTGATGTCACATCTGAGCAAAAGTCCATTGCATAGAATAAAGAGCAAACTCGCTTGACAGAGCTCCAGAGGACATAGCCCAGACCAGCTTCTCTTCTAAGGAGACAGGTTTAGGTTCAAGGTTAGAATTTAGAGCCAAAGTTGACCAAGAACAGAATCAACTGCCTCAGGAACCAGGGCGTGCCCAGCTCAGAGAGGTGCAGGGTGGACGCTGGCTGGGAACCTGCAGGTGTGTGAGGATGGATGGGCGGGCCCCTGACTCCATGGCAGAGATAGGGTGCTGCAGACAGACTGCATGGCCCGGGAGGAGATGAGGGATGGGAGGGTGGTGATGAAGGAGTGGGTGGGGACCAGATGTCCGAGTCGAGTGGAGGGAGCAAATGGTGCAGGGAAGACAGTGTGTGGGAGGCAGTTGTCTGCTTCTGAGGCCAAGCAGGAGGGTGAGGGCCTCTACACTTCAAATCCCCACCATCCTGGGGCGGGGCCTTTGGTTATGCAGGTCCCAGATCACGTGGGTCTAGGTTAAAACATTAGGGTTCCATAAGAAAACATGAGTGTTTTCCTGCTTGCCTCATGTGCCTCAGCTGCTGTTATAGGACCTCCAGGTCTTCTCAGTACCCCTCAGAGCTAACTCATGTCTGTTCACAAATGTGGTGACCTCAGTGACAACCTCACATCTGTGTTCCACGTCCAATGCTGAATGAGCTCTACTGCCATTGCCGCCTCTGTTGTCACCCCTGCAGACGCACTTAGTGCCCAGCCACTCTGCATGGCCAACACCCTCACGCACTGATGGCCCTGGAGGCAGCCTCACCGAGCTGCTCCCCTGATCCAGGGATGAAGAGCCTTTTCTCCCAGCATGGAGGCACCCTCCCCTCTCCCAGTGGCTGCTGCTGCTGCTGCTGCTGCTGCTGCTGCTAAGTCGCTTCAGTCGTGTCCGACTCTGTGCGACCCCAGAGACGGCAGCCCACCAGGCTTCCCCATCCCACCCAAAGCTAAATTGCCTTGGTTCCTCCAGTGGCCAAAGGAAGAGCATCCATTACAAGATGGGATGGCAACTGCCTGGAAGGTCCCACGAAGAGGGGGACTGAAAAAGTTAACCCCTATTAATGCCCTGCTGCTGCTGCTAAGTCGCTTCAGTCGTGTCCAACTCTGTGCAACCCCATAGATGGCAGCCCACCAGGCTCGCCCATCCCTGGGATTCTCCAGGCAAGAACACTGGAGTGGGTTGCCATTTCAGCCATGTCCAAGGTTAAGGTCACATGGGCAGCAGAGATCATGAGTAGCGGTTGCTCCTAGAAGGCAGTATGGGTAGGCGTTGCTCGTGCAGCATCTCTAATATAAAAAGTTTCCATGCTCTAAGGGCTCAGAATGTGTCAAACACTGAGCCGAGTACTTTGAAATACGTAATTCTTTTAACTCTCACAACAATACTTTGAGGTATGCATTGTTACTCCTTTTTTATGGGTGTGGGAACTGAGGTTAAGAGGTGTGCAGCCAGTAGATGGCAGAGCTACGATTCAAACCCAGATCTTCCTGAGTCCAAAGCACATTCATGCTCAAAACCATACCACTATTCATTGTTCTGATGACACGGGTTCAGCTCATCCAGTTCCTAAGCCCAAATGACCACTTTGAGAGCTGAGCAAATTGGTTTGGCCATATCTACACTGACCTGCTTACTGAGTCAAGAAATAATGATGGTGTGCTTACTCTGAGCCAGGCGCTACCCTAGGGCTTGGGACACGGTGGTGAACGAACATGGGGCTTCCAGTCTAGGAGGGGGTGGCATAAATGAGCACATTACGTACATCCAGGGGGAGGCTGATCTCACCAACAGGGTGGGCAGTTTGGAAAACTTTTCTGAGCCCCCCAGTCTCATGGTCACTACATGGCTCTGGGAAAGTGGACATCAGGACATAGAGTTCTCTGGTCCTGACTCTGCTGTTTGCCAGTTTCTGCTTCCTTCTCTGGGCCTTAGTTTCTTAGTATAAATGAGAGGTCATGTTTAGATGGTTTCTTTTTAAAAAATGTTCTATTAAAATATAGTTGATTTGCAATGTCGTACTAGTTTCAAGGGTACAGCAAGGTGATTCAGTTATATATATATACATAAAGAATCCGCCTGCAGTGCAGGAGACTGGGTTCAGTCCCTGGGTTGGAAAGATCCTCTGGAGAAGGGAAAGGCTACCCACTCCAGTATTCTGACCTGGAGAATTGGAAGAGTCCATGGGGTCACAAAGAGTCGGATACAACTGAGCAACTTTCACTTTCATAATTTGTATATGTATTTTACATATATAATATTCTCTGTAGATTCTTTTTCATTATAGGTTATTATAAGATATTGAGTATAGTTCCCTGTCTGTACAGTTGGTCCTTGTTATCAATTTTATATATGGTTGTGTGTATATTTTAATCTCAAACTCCTAATTTATCCCTCCCCCTTCCGCCTTTGGTAACCATGTTTGTTTTCTATGTCTGTGAGCTTATTTCTGTTTTGTAAGAAGGTTCATTTGTATCATTTTTTTTAAGATTCCACATGTAAGTGATATGATTTTGTCTTTGGCTTACTTCACTTAGTATGATGTTTTAATTATCTCTGGGTCCATCTATGTTGCTGAAAATGGGACTATTTCATTCTTTTTTATGGCTGATTAGTATTCCATTGTGTTTGCAAACCACATTTCTTTATTCCTTTATCTGTCAATGGACACTTAGGTTGCTTCCGTGTCTTGGCTATCATAAATAGTGCTGCTTATGAACACTGGGGTGCTTGTTTCTTTTCAAATTAGAGTTTTCTCCAGATATATGCCCAAGAGTGTGATCTCTGGATCATATGGTTAAATGGTTTCTTAACTTCCAAGTTCTATGTGCCTTGAGTCTATAATGAAGGCAGGAATTGCTTGGCAGGATCAACTCTGTGGTGAACCAGGAGCCGCAGAGGTGGGAAAATCCCAGAAGACTGATCAGGTGCAAGGGCAGAGAATCCTGTTTCGAGGACCAGAGACATCAAGGAGGGTCCAGGCACGTTGGAGTCTGGAAGCCAGTGGGTAGAAGTCTGAGGAAGCAGCTCCAGGGGGGAGGGAGTCTCAGCAGGACCTAGAGCCTCAGGGACCCTGCTGGGGCAGTTGGGTGCCGGTGTCCATGTGTGGTCTCCTGAACCGGGCATACTGACTGTGTTGAGTGTCCAAAGAAGGGGTTTTATGGCCTCTGATCTGACTGCCTGCTGAAGGGAGCACAAATCCACTCATATGATCACAGGGTAACAGACTCAGCTTTGATTGGCCTTTAAAGAGTTATTGGAAAAACTCTAACCAGAGGGAACCTGAGTTATGTACTGTTGTGATAACTACACTCCCAGACATTGTGACCTTGCAGATAAAGTCCCTGGAACTGGGGTCTTCATCTCACTGGCAATATCCCAACCAGGAAGGGTGAAAATGAACACCCATAGAGGAAGAAGGGTCCTGCTTAGCTGTCCACATCAGCCTTCCACCGTCCTCCTGATGAATATCTTATTACTGACTGCGTCGCCAGCTTCCCTGGGGATGTGATGGAAGCTGATCATCCACTGACATCTGGGTCTTGTCCTTCCTGCCTCCTTCTCCTTTAACACAGCTCCTCCCCACTTCTCCATCCTTATTCTCCCTACTGGTTCCTTCTCATCCATATCTCCCTTTGCACAGGACAAACATACCAAAAATGACATATCTCAGAGGACACTATGGGGCCTTGTTCTCCTCTTCAGCCTCCAGCTCCGGGTCCTTCCTGCTCACATCACCTCTCTACAACACGTGTCCAGTAGAGCCTTCTTCTGCCTCCAGATACTTTCCCATCTACCTACTACTCTCAACCTCACCAGAGAACTGGAATTGACTGAAGTATATGGATGCTGTTGGGCTATACATAGTTTCAAATAAGACAAACCTTTTGTAGAGCACTGTATAGAAGGTATAATTGTTCCTATGTTATAGATAAGACTGGTTCCAAATCGGGAAAGGAATAGTCAAAGCTGTGTATTGTCACCCTGCTTATTTAACTTCTATGCAGAGTACATCATGAGAAATGCCGGGCTGGATGAAGCACAAGCTGAAATCAAGATTGCTATCAGAAATATCAATGACCTCCGATATGCAGATGATACCACTCCAATGGCAGAAAGTAAAGAGGAACTAAAGAGCCTCTTGATAAGGGTGAAAGAGAAGAGTGAAAACGTTGGTTTAAAATTCAACATTCAAAAAACTAAGATCATGGCATCCAGCCCCATCTCTTCATGGCAAATAGATGGGGAAACAATGGAAACAGTGAGAGACTTTATTTTTGGGGCTCCAGAATCACTGCAGATGGTGACTGCAACCATGAAATTAAAAGATGCTTGCTCCTGGAAGAAAAAGCCATGACCAACCTAGACAACATATTAAAAAGCAGAGACATTAGTTTGCCAACCAAGATCTGTTTAGTCAAAGCTGTGGTTTTTCCAGTAGTCATGTATGGATGTGAGAGTTGGACTGTGAAGAAAGCTAAGCACCAAAGAATTGATGCTTTTGAACTGTGGTTGGAGAAGACTCTTGAGAGTCACTTGAACAGCAAGGAGATCCACCCAGTCTATCCTAAAGGAAATCAGTCCTGAATATTCATTGGAAGGACTGATGCTGAAGCTAAAACTCCAATACTTTGGCCACCTGATGCAAAGAATTGATTCATTGGAAAAGACCTTGATGCTGGGGAAGATTGAAGGCAGGAGGAGAAGGAAATGACAGAGGATGAGGTGGTTGAATGGCATTACTGACTCGATGGACGTGAGTTTGAGCAAGCTCCGGGAGCTGGTGGTGGACAGGGAAGCCTGGTGTGCTGCAGCCCATGGGATTTCAGAGTCAGACATGACTGAGTGACTGAACTGAACTGAACTATAGATCAGAGATGCAAAGTAATTTTCCTGAAATCACACTGCTGTTAGGTGGCAGATATGCCTCCAAAGTCCTTCCTCTTTCCGCTAGATTAATTTACCTCCCAGTGTCTGCAGAAGTTGTTGTTTTTTGTTTGTTTGTTTGTTTTGTTTGTTTGCACTGCACAACTTGTGGGATCTTAGTTCCCCCACCAGGGATCAAACCCATCCCCCTGCAGTGGAAGTGCACAGTCCTAACCAATAGGGAGATCCTCAGGGGAAGTTTTCTTAAGCCTTTGAACCTGATGTTCATGTCAACTTAAAAAAATACACAATGTGAGAGTTGCAAGTTAAATTTTATTTGGGGCAAAATTAGGACTGTAGTCTGGGAGACAGTACCTCAGATAGCTCTGAGAAACTGCTCCAAAGAGGAGGAGGGGAAGGACAGTATATATGTCATTTTGGTCAAGGGGGAATACCTGCAATCAAGCACACATTTCCAGAAGGTTTCTGCTAGTCACGAGGAATATTCATCACCGTGAAGGGTTTTAGTGTTTTCTAGATATAAGGAAATACAAGAATTGGGCTCATAAATTGGCTCCTTAAAATATTTAACTACCTGAAGACCTGTTCTGCCAGTTTTCCAGAGCACAGAGTACTTCATTTCCGCTTTCCACCTTGAACTCCCTTCAGGAGTGCTGAAGGTCAGCAGCTGCAGCAGCACATGATTTATTAATGATCCTTGTAGAGATAGATGGCAAGTGCCCATGGCAAGTACCAATTTGTAGTTAACACTATCCAAATATAAAATTATTTCATAATACTAAGCATGCCTTTTCCTACTCTATATTCTGCTCCCTCCCTGCTCCCAGAGAGCCTGCTGTGCACTCCAGCTCCTAGGGGCCATGAGCAGCTTTAGAGTCCTGTGATTCTATTTGTGGGGCAGCCAGAATGCCCCTATACTGAGCTAGAGGAATGTGTCCAAAAGAAAGCCATCTGCAGTGACTTAGAATGGGCCTCACGAATGACTCTGAGCCAGAATCAAAGTACGAAAGAACAGGCCTTTTGGGTCCTAGGGTGGGAACAGGAGCCTGTCCTTTCTCTCTCCTTTGCCTGGGTCGTCTAGGTTGGAACATGCTCAAGTTCCCCAGAAAGCAGCTTTTTTTCTGTTCAGTTTGTCCTAAACTGGAGGGGAGTGAGCGGGCCTGATAGTCCAGCTGACATTCCCCGGCAGGGGTGAGCAGGCCATTTCAGTGCAGTGGGGTCATGGTTGGGACACTCTGTTTGGACTGAGTTGAGATGGTTGAGCCTCCCTGAACAGGATCACAGAATTTCCAGCTTGATCTCCCCACCAGACAGCACCTCCTGGCAACAGGTAGGGCTAGTTCAGGATCTTCATCAGCCCCCAGGGCTTGAACAGAACCGTTGCCAAGAAGCACAGCTTTTCTGTGGTCCACAGAAACTGACAGATGCTGGACTGGGCAAGTCTACTGCAGACCTCTCAACTCAGAGAAAAGGAAAAATGGGTTCCCTACTGTCAGGGCTTTACCTGCAGCTTGAGCACGATACAGGTGCACTTCAAAGGAAATAGGCACTGCAAGAAATATTTTAAAATGTGCAAAGTCTGTGCTCAGATTCTGGGAGACTTTTTCATTTTCTAGAGAAAACCCTGCCACGTATACCACCAGTTTATTAGAGAGCAACTTCCCCCCTTTCCTGTTGAGATTCACCTCGTGAAAACAAGAGGTTTTCTGTTCAGTACTGAGCATGCTCAGTGAATAGGGAGAAGCTCTGTTCTTTCTCAACCCAAATGCACAACACTGCTGACACCAGACGTATGGGTTTTCCAAACCAGGCAATCCTGACACTAACTGCCTTGTCTTAGCATAGACTCCATGGGTTAAGGGTTCAGTCCCACAAAGCTGCCTCTGCTCCCCCATTTCAGATATCAGTTGCAAGTGGTGGGGTCCTCAGGTTGCCCACAACCTCCGTCCGACTTGGCTACAAACTTCCCACGATCCCTTCCTTGGGTCTGATGATTTGCTAGAGTGGCTCATAGAACCCAGGAAAGCAGTCTACCTACTATTGATGATTTATTTCAAAGGATACTTCCTGGGATATGAGTGAACAGCCGTATGAAGAGATACACAGGATGAAGGGTGGGGGTCTCCAAGATGGGAACTTCTATTCCCAGTTGAGGTGCCATTGTAGGAATGCACTCAGCAACCCTGAAGCTCTACTAACACTGTACTTTGGGGGTTTTGTGGAGGTTACATCATTTAGGAGTATCAATGATTGACTCACCTTCCAGCCCCATTCCCCTTTCCAGAGAATGGGGGTGGGGTGGGCCTGGAAGTTCCATGCTTCTATTCATGACTTGGTCTTTCTAGTGATCAGACCCCATCCAGGAGCCCAAGCAGAGCTGCCTCATTAGAACGAAAGATGGTCCCATCACCTGGGGAATTTCAAGGGTTTAGGAGTTCCGTGTCCCCTCCTGTAACTCAGGAAATTATAAGGGTCTTAAGAGCTCTGTGCCAGGAACTGGGAACAGAGACCAACCTACACTTCTTCAGTGATTTCACTCTCAGGTTTTCCCTTTCTGCTTTGGCCACATGGGTCAAGAGCAGAAGCAAGGTCCAAGACTTCAACAACTAGCAAGCCTTTGCCCTGCATACTGGGCCCGAACTCTACTCCCCATCTGACTGTTCTTTCAGCTCCTCATCCCAGCTCTGCCACTCACCAACTGGGGGGGCTCTGAGTAAGACACTTCCCTATGTTGGATATCAGTTTCCTTCTCTGTAAAGAGAGGATGTTGAATTTCAAGAAGTTTAAGATTGCTTCCATCCCTATCACTTTATGATGCTTTTGTGATTTCTCTGCTACAACACAACATGCATATCACGTATTTAGTGTTTGTTTTATGGTGCATAAATACCATACAAATGATGGTCACAGAAAGAGTGGATCTCTATGTTTAATCCACAAGCATTTGCTGGGGCTAAACCGAGCTGATGCTGAGCTGAGAGATATGGAAATAATATATAGAGTAACAGAATCTGAGACGCTGGTATTGATGTGGGACTTGGCTGTCTTAGGGAGGGTGGTGTGAGGGCCAGGACAAGAAGTAATGACATGGAGCTCTGCTTGCCTGGCTCCCTTGTTTTTGGGGCCCAGCAGTCACAGGGCTCCAGCATTATTCCCCTTCCTTATTATATCCCTTCCTTGCTCCTACTAGTCCTGGGATGGCTTTCCAAGGTCTTTCTTTCCTGGTAGAGCCCCTCCAGATGGCTGCCAGACTCTAAAAACCACGGCACCCAAATTGCACAGCTGTGTCTGCCCTGCCCCTTGGACTGGGATGTTTGGAGTGGAGAAATTTGCCAAACTGCCTTTGGGCTGGCCCGCTGATCTGGGGAGGAGAAGAGAGTCAGGGCTGCCTCTTCTGACCTGGGTTTCCCAAGGTTACTCTCTATATTCATGCACAGGCTGCACTGAAAGGTGCCCAGGTCAAAGAGGGAATAGGAGCTGGGACCTAACGCTCACTCCCCACACCTGTCCCCCAACATGGTTGCATTTGGGTGGGGGAAGGAGCACTTTTGTCAAATTTGCACGAAAGCACCCTATGGGCTAATGGCAGCTCTGGGTTTCCTTAAGCTCCTGCCATTTCATCTGTCATGCCTTGGTCCATCCTCACCTCTTCTTAATCCAGTGAAATGTGACTCTGGGACCTTCAGCTCTGCCCTTGGGTGTTTCTTCTTGAACTCCTGTTTCCATCCTCATTACTGCCCTAGCTGGCTTCTCAGACTGCAAACTGATTCTGTCACTACTTCATTGATTACTTGAGCTGAGAATCAATGTATCTGGAGCAAGCCAGGCTTCAGTGAAAGCAAAGTGCCAGAAGCATTAGCAGAAAGTGCAATATAGGGAGTATGTTCCTAGAAGAAAGGGCTTCCTAAGAATATAAGGAAAGGGGCTGGCTAGGAAGAGGCTAAGGAAGACATGAGTCTGGGATCAGGAGGGCTAAGCTGATTAACATTCGAGAGTAAGAAAGTGCTGGGTTCAGAAGGGGCTCCAAGGGCAGAGCTATTGATTTCTGCTGCCCTCCTAGCACACACAGCCTGCATCAGGAGCATGGGGGTGGGCGAGGCTGCAGATAAGGGCACAGGGTGGCAGTGAGTTAACATCAATGAAGTGTCTATCATAGTAGCTGCCATATAAGTGATAAATAAACATGGACACAAAATTGATATTCTCTGACTGCCCTTAATCTCAGAAGGCATCCTTGCTTCTAGCAAATCTCCAGGCTCAGACAAACCACAGGAGAATCTCCAAGATCTGCAGTAGCAATTGCAAAGGGCAGAGCTGACCATATGGTAGGAACTTTCTTACTCACATCTTTATCTTTTTATTTTTACATCTTTATTATATTTATTCCATGGTCCCTTTTCCCTGCCTACCTTTGAAATTGGTCATTTCAGAATAATCCTTTACGTGCCAAAGTCCAAAAACTGTCTTTATAGGCCTAAAACTCTAAACTTCTTGAAGACAGAGACAAGGTCTATTCTGTTCATTTTTGCATTCCCAGTGAGGAACTGTACCTAGCACATGGTAAATCCTTGGTAACTCTTGGTTAAATGAACATTCAGTCCAACTCTGAGGCAGAATTAGTCTGCAAGTATATGCTAATTAGGTACAATTGTGAAGTCAGATCAATACCAAATATTTTAATTACAGAACAACCTCAGTTGTGTCCATGCTGAGGGCATGATTTTGATGTCTGTGTAGAAAGGTTAACTTAGCAGGCCTGGGTTGCTCAAACCCTGCACATTTCAAAGAAAGGCCTCTCTTCTGAACTGGCCCTTGACTTGGCTTCTAGGAAATAACCTTCGAGCCTTTGGAATATCCTGCTTGACAAAAAAAAAAGTTCTTTTTCAATACCTGAGATCTTGGGCCAAACTGTACCAGTATGTCCAGATACTTAATGGCAACAATGTAACTTTTGGCTAATACTTGGAAGTGAGAAATAGATTTAAGGGCCTAGATCTGATAGATAGAGTGCCTGATGAACTATGGAATGAGGTTCGTGACATTGTACAGGAGACAGGGATCGTGACCATTCCCATAGAAAATAAATGCAAAAAAGAAAAATGGCTGTCTGGGGAGGCCTTACAAATAGCTGTGAAAAGAAGAGAAGCGAAAAGCAAAGGAGAAAAGGAAAGATATAAACATCTGAATGCAGAGTTCCAAAGAATAGCAAGAAGAGATAAGAAAGCCTTCTTCAGCGATCAATGCAAGGAAATAGAGGAAAACAACAGAATGGGAAAGACTAGGGATCTCTTCAAGAAAATCAGAGATACCAAAGGAACATTTCATGCAAAGATGGGCTCAATAAAGGACAGAAATGGTATGGACCTAACAGAAGCAGAAGATACTAAGAAGAGATGGCAAGAATACACAGAAGAACTGTACAAAAAAGATCTTCACAACCCAGATAATCACAATGGTGTGATCACTGACCTGGAGCCAGACATCCTGGAATGTGAAGTCAAGTGGGCCTTAGAAAGCATCACTACGAACAAAGCTAGTGGAGGTGATGGAATGCCAGTTGAGCTATTCCAAATCCTGAAAGATGATGCTGTGAAAGTGCTGCACTCAATATGCCAGCAAATTTGGAAAACTCAGCAGTGGCCACAGGACTGGAAAAGAGCAGTTTTCATTCCAATCCCAAAGAAAGTCAATGCCAAAGAATGCTCAAACTACCACACAATTGCACTCATCTCACACACTAGTAAAGTAATGCTCAAAATTCTCCAAGCCAGGCTTCAGCAATATGTGAACCATGAACTTCCAGAGGCTCAAGCTGGTTTTAGAAAAGGCAGAGGAACCAGAGATCAAATTGCCAACATCTGCTGGAACATGGAAAAAGCAAGAGAGTTCCAGAAAAACATCTATTTCCGCTTTATTGACTATGCCAAAGCCTTTGACTGTGTGGATCACAATAAACTGAGGAAAATTCTGAAAGAGATGGGAATACCAGAACACCTGATCTGCCTCTTGAGAAATCTGTGTGCAGGACAGGAAGCAGCAGTTAGAACTGGACATGGAACAACAGACTGGTTCCAAATAGGAAAAGGAGTTCATCAAGGCTGTATATTGTCACCCTGTTTATTTAACTTATATGCAGAGTACATCATGAGAAACGCTGGACTGGAAGAAACACAAGCTGGAATCAAGATTGCCAGGAGAAATATCAATCACCTCAGATATGCAGATGACACCACCCTTATGGCAGAAAGTGAAGAGGAACTAAAAAGCCTCTTGATGAAAGTGAAAGTGGAGAGTGAAAAAGTGGGCTTAAAGCTCAACATTCAGAAAACGAAGATCATGGCATCCGGTCCCACCACTTCATGGGAAATAGATGGGGAACCAGTGGAAACAGTGTCAGACTTTATTTTTCTGGGCTCCAAAATCACTGCAGATGGTGACTGCAGCCATGAAATTAAAAGACGCTTACTCCTTGGAAGGAAAGTTATGACCAACCTAGATAGCATAGTCAAAAGCAGAGACATTACTTTGCCAACAAAGGTCTGTCTAGTCAAGGCTATGGTTTTTCCTGTGGTCATGTATGGATGTGAGAGTTGGACTGTGAAGAAGGCTGAGCGCCGAAGAATTGATGCTTTTGAACTGTGGTGTTGGAGAAGACTCTTGAGAGTCCCTTGGACTGCAAGGAGATCCAACCAGTCCATTCTGAAGGAAATCAGCCCTGGGATTTCTTTGGAAGGAATGATGCTAAAGCTGAAACTCCAGTACTTTGGCCACCTCATGCGAAGAGTTGACTCATTGGAAAAGACTCTGATGCTGGGAGGGATTGGGGGCAGGAGGAAACGGGGACGACAGAGGATGAGATGGCTGGATGGCATCACTGACTCGATGGACGTGAGTCTGAGTGAACTCCAGGAGTTGGTGATGGGCAGGGAGGCCTGGCATGCTGCGATTCATGGGGTCGCAAAGAGTCGGACACGACTGAGCGACTGATCTGATCTGATCTGATCTGTCTTTGCTTGTTGAAGGCCTTGAAACCATGTGTATCAGTATGACCTCTAGGAGGCAGAGAGCTAAAGACTGAGCAGCTAAGATCAGATGCTGGGTACTGCATGCCTACCTGACTGGCCCCCAGTAAAACCCCTGGAAGCAAGGCTTGGATATGCTCCTGTCTCGGCAATACTTCGCATGTGTCGTCACACACAGTTTCTCATCCTTGTGTAACTCCAGCGGGAGGGGACACCTGAAGATTGAGCCCAGTTTCTCCTGGACTTAAACCCAGATTCTTTTCCCCTTTGCTGACTTCAATCTGTATCCTTTTGGAGTAATAAACCATAACTGTGAGTATGAGAGCTTTTCTGAGTCCTCTGGTTCCTTCCAGTGAATCACTGAGCCTAGGGTGGCCTTGGGGACTCCCAACATAATGTCTGTGATGAAAGAAGATTAGAAGTGGAATAATCTTTGTCTTCAGCTGCACTGATGCCTCTCCGCAGAAATGCTTCATTTATTCATGCAACAAATATTCCCTGAACACCTGCAGCTGTAGATGCTGCCATCCAGGCACTGGAGTATCCTGGTCAGGGAGACACAGATCTTTGCCCTCATGAAGCTTATTAGTTCTAATGGGAACGGGGAGAGGCTAGAAGCAACAGACAAAACAAATAAGGTAATCAATGCTATTGTTTTATACCTGCTTGAGAGAGTCAAGCAGATATAAGGGACAGAATGCTGGGTGGAGTGGTGAAAGTGAAAAAGTGTTGGTCGCTTAGTTGTGTCTGACTCTGTGCGACACCATGGACTATAGCCCGCCAGGTTCCTCTGTCCATGGGATTCTCCAAGCAAGAATACTGGAGTGGGTTGCCATGCCCTTTTTCAGGGAATCTTCCCAACCCAGGGACTGAACCTGGGTCTCCTGCATCGCAGGCAGATTCTTTACCATCTTAGCCACTGAGGGAGTCAGCCACCTATGAAAATTCTATGGAGAACCCCAACCTGCCCCTGGATGCTCAGGAGTGGTTCTCATGCTTAATGAGCACCAGTCACATAGGGAACTTGTGAAAAAAACAGATTCCCAGACTTCTTCATTTTATGTGGAGGGGAAGGAGGGTTAATATTTTTACAAGCACTTCCTGTTAGTCTGACGCTGAACGTCTATGAACCACAGGGGGAGACTCCATAGTAAGCTGCCTGAATAGTGATTGGACCCAGCCCTGCCCTTCAAAGAACTTACTCTTCAGTGAAACAGAGGGTCAGTGGGATAAAATGTACACCTCTTGGAGCATTCTCTGCCATTCATACACACACGGGGCTTTTTTCTTTTTTAAAAACATTATTTTTGTGTACGCTGGGCCTCTGCTGCTGTGTGTGGGCATTATCTAGTTGTAGCGAGCAGGTGCTACTCTCTAGTTGCGGTGCTCAGGCTTCTTTTGAGATGGCTTCTTATGTTGCAAAGCATGGGCTCTAAGCAGGCGGGCTTCAGTAGTTTCAGCGAGGGGGCTCCGTAGTTGCCGTTCGCAGGTTCTACAGTGCTGGCTCAGTAGTTGTGGGATCTTCCCGAACTGGGGATCGAACCCATGTCCCCTGCATTGGCAGGCAGATTCCTATCACTAGGAAAGTCCAACAGGGGGTTTCTGAAGTGACAATCCCTGGGAGTAGAGAACTCTGGCAGGATAAGTTTCAAGGAGCTGGGCAAGGAGAGACTCGGGGATGGTGAAGAGAGCCCTGCAATGAAGTCTATGCTCCTAAGTGTGCTGAGATCCTGGGAAATGCCTCGGGGATGGTGAAGAGAGCCCTGCAATGAAGTCTATGCTCCTAAGTGTGCTGAGATCCTGGAAAATGCCTCTTAAGGGAGGGTTTGAAACCTTCATTGGTTTCCCAGAGGCTCTCCCTGGGGGGTACAAAGTCCTCGGTCATGGGGAGCCTGATCAACAGAAGGGGCCTTGCAGAGAGCAGTAGACGCTGGGAGTGCTGCCACTGGCCCCCTCAGATCCCTCTCACCGGCTCCCTATCCACCCCTGGCTGCTGTGTTCACTCCTAAGGGTTCCTGCCAACAAGAGTCTGCAGAGTATAACACAAGCATTCCAGAAGGTCCCTCACCCAGAGGCACCAAGAAGCTGGCAGTGCCTGTGAGTTTACTATGTCCCCTGGGGCAGTGGCAGCCAGTGACTGATGGGTGCAGGTATAGGAAGGAACAGTCCCTTTGCCCCAAGATGGCTACCAGTTATATTCCTGAGCTCACCACAGGATCAGACTGAGGTTGGGACTTCAGCTGAAGTCAGATACTAGCTTCTCCTTCCCTATTCTGCTTTCCACAGCTCCTTACAGAAGTGGGAATGTTTCCTTAGTAAACCACTTGACCTAAGACAGCAGAAAGTTCAAGCACCAAAGCAATCTTCAATTCTTTATGGAGAACGGAAAAAAAAAGGGGTGGTGGGGAAAGCTGGGACTTCCCTGATGGCTTAGACAGTAAAGTGTCTGTCTACAATGCGGGAGACCTCTTTCCATGGCAACCTAGAGAAGCATTCCTTTCACCTTGCCCAGCCTGGACCACTGAAATCTGCCTGGCCCGACTTCTCTAGAAAGGACATCATTAGGACCCAAGGAGAGGTGGTACCAGACTTCTGACTGCCCTGACCTACAGGAAACTGATAGAAAATGCAAACTCGGTATATCAATTTCAGGCGAAGCCAAAGGTGTAAATATGGAGCACACACTTGAGTCTAATAACTCCAAAACAAGTGTAGCGAGGACTCACTGTTTTTAGCAAGAAAACTGAAAAACTGTCCAGTCAGTTCAGGGAGTGCTGACACCACCCTGAGAGACTTGACTAAAAGATAGGACTTTCTAGCCCATCTTTGCTCAGCCTGCCCTCTGCTGGAGAGACGTATGAACAGCAGCTAGTCCTGGGGACTAGAGCCAACGGCGGAAGGACTCCAGAATCCTATTCAAATCCTACTCATCTTTCAGAGTCCATTTTAAATGTCACTTCCTCCGTGAAGCCTTCCCGGATTCCTGCAGCTAGAAGCAAATCTTTTCACTGAGTTCTCATAGACCTTCATTTACACTTCCCTAAATGGTGCTATATATCTATGTCATGGTTATGCAGTAGATATGTTAGTTTTCTCTCCGACTAAATTGTGAGATCCCAGGAGAAAAGAATTTCCTCTTTCTTGAGAGACTGGACTGCCAGGGAAGTCCCTGAATTGAGTTCTTTTGAAGATCCATCTGAATTAAAAGGAGTCCCTCAGTTCAGTTCAGTTCGGTTCAGTCACTCAGTCGTGTCCGACTCTTTGCGACCCCATGAATCGCAGCATGCCAGGCCTCCCTGTCCATCACCAATTCCCGGAGTTCACTCAGAGTCACGTCCATCGAGTCAGTGATGCCATCCAGCCATCTCATCCTCTGTCTTCCCCTTCTCCTCCTGCCCCCAATCCCTCCCAGCATCAGAGTCTTTTCCAATGAGTCAACTCTTTGCATGAGGTGGCCAAAGTACTGGAGTTTCAGCTTTAGCATCACTCCCTCCAAAGAAACCCCAGGGGTGATCTCCTTCAGAATGGACTGGTTGGATCTCCTTGTAGTCCATGGGACTCTCAACAGTCTTCTCCAACACCACAGTTCAAACGCATCAATTCTTCAGCGCTCAGCTTTCTTCACAGTGCAACTCTCACATCCATACATGACCACAGGAAAAACCATAGCCTTGACTAGATGGACCTTTGTTAGCAAAGTAATGTCTCTGCTTTTGGATATGCTATCTAGGTTGGTCATAACTTTCCTTCCAAGGAGTAAGCGTCTTTTAATTTCATGGCTGCAGTCACCATCTGCAGTGATTTTGGAGCCCAGAAAAATAAAGTCTGACACTGTTTCCACTGTTTCCCCATCTATTTCCCATGAAGTGATGGGACCGGATGCCATGATCTTCGTTTTCTGAATGTTGAGCTTTAAGCCCATTTTTTCACTCTCCACTTTCACTTTCATCAAGAGGCTTTTTAGTTCCTCTTCACTTTCTGCCATAAGGGTGGTGTCATCTGCATATCTGAGGTGATTGATATTTCTCCTGGCAATCTTGATTCCAGCTTGTGCTTCTTCCAGTCCAGCGTTTCTCATAGAAGTTAACTAAGCAGGGTGACAATATACAGCCTTGACGTACTCCTTTTCCTATTTGGAACCACTCTGTTAACTTAGTTTTAGGAGGAATTTTTAGACAGGTACAAAATCCTTTGGGGATGTATTTCAAGAGTCAGACACAACTTAGTGACTCAAGAATAACAACAAACAAAACGTACCTATACATATATAGTAATAGATTTTTTTAGTTTGAAATAATTTTAGATTTTTTAGAAACATTGTAAAGATAAAATATAGAGAGTCCCCATATACCCCCACCCCGTTTCCCCTAACTTTAGCGTCTTACAATACAATGCTGTTAAGTCACTTCAGTCATGTCCAACTCTGTGCGACCCCATAGACAGCCTCCTACCAGGCTCCTCTGTCCCTGGGATTCTCCAGGCAAGAACACTGGAGTGGGTTGCCATTTCCTTCTCCAATACAATACAATAGTACTTTGTTAAAACTTCGTAAAATGGTACTTTGTCAAAAGAAATGGACATTGGTATCTTATTATTTTTTTTAATCTTTACTGAATTTGTTACAGTGTTGCTTCAACTTTCTGTCTTGGTTTTTCGGCCATGAGACATGTGGGATCTTAGCTTCCCCACCAGGAATCAAACCTGTAACCTCTGCATTGGAAGGCAAAGTCTTAACCACTGGACCTCCAGGGAAGTCCCAGTATATTATTTTTAACTAAGTTCTAGGACGGAGGAGTCTGGTGGGCTGCAGTCCATGGGATCGCTAAAGAGTCAGACAGGACTAAGCGACTTCACTTTCACTTTTCACTTTCCTGGACTGGAGAAGGCAATGGCAACCCACTCCAGTGTTCTTGCCTGGGGAATCCCAGGGACGGGGGAGCCTGGTGGGCTGCCATCTGTGGGGCTGCACAGAGTCGGACATGACTGAAACGACTTATCAAGAGCAGCAGCAGCAGGCTCTATGTGGATTCCAGCTGTTTTTACAGCGTTTAGTTCCAGGATCCAAACCAGGACACTGTCTTGCACTTATTACCATGTCTCCTTAACCATCTCTGGTCTGTGATAGTTTCTCTTTCCTTGTTTATCATGACCTTGGCTATTTTGAAGAGTACTGGTATAAGATACTTTACAGAATGTCCCCCAATCCACAAACCAGCCAGAAGTAGGATTTTTCTGGTGTTTTTCTCATGGTCAGAGTGGGGTTATGAGCTTTTAGGAAGAGCCCTGAAGAGATGAAGGGCCTCCTATCACAGCCTGTTGAAGTAGAAGATATTGCCCTGACTCATCACTGGTGATGTTAACCTTGATCCCTTGGTTAAGGTAGTGTTGGCCAGGTTTCTCCACTGTGAAATGGCTGTTTCCCTCCTTTCCATTCTGTATTCACCAGGTTCAGCCCACAAGAAGCGAGAATTAAGCTCCACCTACTAAGGGTGGAGTGTCTACTTGTATTATTTGGAATTCTTCTGTAAGGGATGTTTGCCTTTTGTCCCCTATCCATATAAAGGCTTCCCTTGTGGCTCAGCTGTAAAGAATCTGCCTGCAATGCAGGAGATGAAGTTTTGATCACTGGGTCGGGAAGGTCCCCTGGAGAAGGAAATGGCAATCCATTCCAGTATTCTTGCCTGGGTAATCCCATGGACAGAGAAGCCTGGTGGGCTACAGTCCTTGGAGTTGCAAAAGAGTCAGACATGATTTAGCAACTAAACAACAAGAATCCATATGCTGAATCATTAATTTATGCAAAGATGTCATGCATATTCAATGCTTTGGGTTATAATCCATACCACACTACCAATTTCATCACCCAGATTGTCCCAGCTTTAGCCACTGGGTGTTCTTTCAAGCTAGTTCCTCGATCTGACATCTTTTTTATTTTTGAGCACTTCCTTGCTCTCTGGCACCACAAGTTGCTGATCTTTATATTTTTAAAATTCTGCTGCTCTAAGTGTATCACTTTGTTATTATTTTTTTCCTTGCAAAAATGTGCATATTTATACTACTGTATTAGACACCAACTGGAGGGCGAGAGTGGGTGGAGAATCCTGCTGTCCCCCCGTACCTAGTCTCCTCTTCTTCCAAAATTAGAGAGGTGCTAGCCTTCTTAAAGCCAGGTAGATCTCTTGCCTGAGCTCTGGCCAATGGTTTGGGAGTGAAAGGCGAAGGTGATGCAGACCACCCTCAGCTCTTGCTCTTACAAAGAGGGAGCATGAATGAGCTGGGTCCCTGCTCCTCCCTCCCGCTGGCTGACAGATGGTGAGATCCACAGCCGTCCTTTCCCATTAGCTGCAGCAGCAAGAGCCCAGACCCCATGTTGGGAAATGGTTTTCTGGCAGCTGAGCAGAGGGAGTCCCCAAGCCTCTTCTCTACCCCCAGAAGTCTTCATAACTCCAAACCGGCAAGACTTACAGACAACCACCAGCAAGCAGAACACACACTGAAACAGCACAGGGTTGAGCAGCTTGCTAAAAGCAGGTCTCTGGCAAACATGCTCCAGAGGAGATGCAGGAGCTGCCTTGCCACAGCCCACCTCCCCCTAAACTAAGCAGGAAGGAGAGACAGCCTTGCCTTCTGTGGATGCAGAGTAGTGAGAGAAGACGGCACGCTGAGGTGGAAAAATCTTCAAACACAGGAAGAAAGAGATCTCACTCAGCTTAGGGTTTCCCTGGTGGCTCAGTGGTAAACAATCCACCTGCCAATGCAGGAAACACGGGTTCGATCCCTGGTCTGGGGAGATTCTACATGCTGCGAAGCAACTGAGCCTGTGCGTCACAACTATTGAACCTGTGCTCTCAAGCCCAGGAACCACAACTACTGAGCCCATGTGCCACAGCTACTGAAGCCGGAGCACCCTACAGCCTGTGCTCTGCAACAAAGGAAGCTGCTGCCACTAGAAGCCTGTGCACCACGACTACAGTGTAGCCCCGACTCACTGCAACTAAAGAAAAGCCCGCATGCAGCAACGAGACCCGGCACAGCCGAAAAGAAATACGTTACAAAAAAAGAATCTGCCTTCCAATGCAAGGGACTTGGTTTCCATCCCTGGTTGGGGAACTAAGATCCCACATGCCTGGGGCAACTAAACCCACGCACCACAACTACTTAGCTTGCGGACAACTAGAGAGAGGCCCTCGCGCCACAGCTAGAGAAACCCAAAGGCTGCAACAAAAAGATCCCGCATGCCACAACTAAGATCCAGCCCAGCCAAATAAGTAATTAAAAATAAAGGAGTCAATGTTGGTGGTTGTCTCTGGGCTGCAAGAAACACATCCACCCCAGACAGGGTAAGATGGATCGTTTTCACCTCCTGGAAAACATCAGAAGCAAATCTTAGAACAATAGCAAACTGAAGGAACAAAACTGTCAGAGAACTTCAGGAAGGATGGGTGCAGGCCTGTGCCACCCAGCTTTCACTTGGGGCTTTGCAGAGCTCAGGCCACTGGCAGCATAGAGGTTCTGGAAACTGCCCAGGGAACTAGCAGTTGGGTAACGTGAATATCACAGAGGCCCCACAGTAACAATAGAAGGGAGTGGCATCATCAAATCTCAAAGTTGGGAGGAATCCCAGAGGCCCCACCAGATGCATGAATAACTCCTACTTTCTAGAACAGTGGTCACCAACATCTGCTTCCATACCACAGTGGAGAGTGGTTCACTATTTCTTGTGGTGAAAAAGTCAGTGTTAGTCACTCAGTCGTGTCCAACTCTTTGTGACCCTGTGAACTAGCCCACCAAGCTCCTATGTCCTTGGAATTTTCTAGCTAAGAATACTGGAGTGGGTAGCCGTTCCCTTCTCCAGGGGATCTTCCCAACCCAGGGATTGAACCTGGGTCTCCTGTGTTGCAGGCAAATTGTTTACCTTCTGAGCCACCAGGGAAGCCCATTTTTTGTGGTAGTTCATCTCATTTATGTACTTCTCTGATTGTTAGTTCTCTCTTAAATTAAGGAAAATCTGCTTCCCTGAAATGTCTACCTCCTGGTTCTAGTTCTGCTTTCTGGTAGCACAAAAACAAGCTCCTAATAGTAGTACCTATTAGTACTAGTACGTCTTCTAAACATTTGGAATCAGTTCCCCATATCCTCTGAGCCTTTTCATCACCAGGACAAACAGCTCTAGCTCCTTCTATTGTGTCTTGGTGATCTGAACTCTCTCCACCACCCTCACAATTCTCTTCTTGACATTTTCTTTCTAGAAATAAAACAAAATAACCTAGGTACCCCACAGCCAGAAAAACAAAAACAAGTTTTAGTTCACTTGTGTTCCCTATCCACACTTCAGCTCTGTTCTGACACTTTTTTATACATTTGGTCTCATAGCACTTGGGGTATGCTACTATTATCAGATCATGTGGTGGATTAAAATGGCCACAAGTTCTTTGCTGCTCTTCCTACCAAGAGATGGAGTCTAGTTCTCTACCCCTTGAATCTGGGCTGGCCTTTTGATTGGCTTTGGCCAATAGAACATAGCAGAGGTTATGTATGACTTCTAAGCAAGTCTCAAGAGACCTAGCAGCTCCTACTCTGGTCCTCTTGGGATTTGGGCCTGAAACCACTATGCTGAGAAGTCCACGATATGAGAGCCAGTGGAGAGAGAGGCCCATTTCTTTCAAACATTCCAGCCATTGCACCCAAGGTCCCAGACAACAAGTGAGGTCATTCCGTTCCATCGAGTCCAGAATGCAGCTGCATGAGTGGGGTCAGGCCAGACCAACATAAGAACTGTCCTTTAAACTCACAGAATGGATAAATAATTAATTGTTGATGTTTTAAAAGTGTTGCTCCATAGTGTCCAACCCTTTACAACCCCATGGACTTTAGCCCTCCAGTCTCCTCTGTCTATGGGGATTTCCAATGTTTTAAGCTACTAAATTTTGAGAAGTTTATTATGCAGCAATAGATAACTGATATGTTTACACAAGAAATCATTGAGTGCTTTTGCTTTCCACTTACCCAAAGGGTTGTACCCTTTGCAATAGTGAAATATTTACCTTCCAACCTTCTCCCCCTGCCCTGGGCGGAGAAAGTCCAGCTATCTTGTAGTGCCAATCAGCTGTATCACTGCTAAGAATGCATGCCCAGCATGGGAATAAGCTGCTCAAGTCAGGAAACTAGACCCCTATTTAAGTGACAACTGTCATAGAAAAACAGGATGTCTGAAACTGACACCGGGAATAGTGTGTTCTTCGGTGGCTGGTATCTTACTGCCTGATACTGGGAGGAAGTTACAAGCCAAAGGGAAACACAATGGCGGAGGAAAGAGGCCAGGTGGTGGGCTGTCTATGGAGGCAAGAGACAAACAAAATACTAACATCCATCGCCAAGAAGTTCTTTGTGTTTTCAATATCTTCTCTTGGGTCTTTGGATTTCTAGGTGCATGCGTGTGTGCTAAGTCGTTTCGGTCATGTCCGACTCTTTGTGACACCGTGGATGGTAGCCCACCAGGCTCCTCTGTCCATGGGATTCTCCAGGCAAGAATATTGGAATGGGTAGCCATTCCCTTCTCCAGGGATCTTTCTGACCCAGGGATGGAACCTGTGTATTTCCAGGTAGTAAGACATTAACAGAACTACAGAAATAAATTCATTCCAACAAACCACTGTGAGCGTCCATTAAGTGCCACACCCTGGGGAAGGGGAGGCAACAAAAAAGAATACAATTTCTGCCCTCCAGGAGGTCAGTTCAGAGTGGTTCAAGTCTGGAAGCCTCGGTTGCAAGTCGCAAGGTGTGTATACATGCCAAGGAATCTGCTGCTGCTATGATGTTTTAGCTCTGGAATGAACAATTTCTCCATGAAGCCCTGGTTCACCAATAAGATATACTAGTGGCAAATAATCACATAAAAGAGATGCTCCAGAACATTAATCATCAGGAAATTCATATTAAAACCATAATGATATACCATTACACTCAGTAGAATGGCTAAAATTAAGAGAAGGACAATAACATCATTGACAAAAATATGGATGACTAAAATGCTCATATATTGCTATTGGAACCACTTTGGGGGAAATTGGAAGTTTTTAAAATAAATCTGTATTGTAAAGTTTTATATTTACCATGTGACCTAGAAGCTTTACTCGCATGCATTAACCTAAGAGAGATGAGAATCTACATCCACACAAAGTCTTGTATATGAATTTTCATAGTCACTTTATTCATAATAGTAAAAAACCTGGAAACACGCAGATGTCCATCACCGGATGACTGGATCAAGAAATTGTGGTATACCCATACGGTGGACCGCTATTCTGTAATAATAGAAATGAACTCTGATACACATGACAACAAAGACTAATCTCAAAAAACCTTGAATCAAAAAAGCCAGACACAAGGAATATACACAGACAGAAAGGAATATTCCGGTATTTTGCAGTTGTAACTTACCCATAATGCTGTAATAAATAACCCTGTGCCTATGTAGTTTTGTATTGTTCGAGGTGTCTTTTGAGCTTAAATTCTTAGGAATGGGATTTCTGGCTCACAAGGTACGTGATAGGTATTACCAACTTCCTCTCCACAGGGCTGTACTCGTTTGTATTATTACCTGCAATATATGAAGAGTCCCTGGATCATCACCACCTTGCCAACCATATACGTTGCTACACTTGAACTTTTGCTAATTTGATGGGTACAGAATGGTTTTTCACTGTAGTTTCAATTTGTATGTCTCTTGCAGTGAGTGAAGTTGAACTTCTTTTCATGTAAAAGTATGTGGTGCAGACTTTTGCCCTCCACCCCATAAAATCTTTCATTTGTAAGGCCCCTTCTTGTCTGACCAAGTCCTAGCATCTTATTTCAAGTCACTGAGAGAGAATCTGATTGGCTCACCTATCTGTGATTTAGTTGCTACCCCAGGTGCGTTCAGCTCTGATCAGCTGTCTATTCATGTCCTACATGAGGGGCCTGATGGGAATCCTAAGAAGGCAGTGAGCGGTCATTGTATGTAAGATATTGGGTGAATATCAGCACTGAAAACGGGTGTTGGAGCCCAGATGACCCTAAAGCTGATGCAGTCTGACAATTCAGTACATATTTTTCACAGAGTACCTGCTATGTGTAAATACTGATCTAGACACCATGAAGGAGGCCATTTTTTGTATTAAAAATATATTATGGAGAATTTCAAGCAAAAATAAATGTAGAGAAAATATGTAATAAAACTCCATGTACCCATCACCCAACTATAACTATCAACTCATTTCTATTTTTCACCTATACACCCCTCCCCCATGGCTTTATGTTATTTAATCTGTAAATATTTCAACTTGAATCTCCAAAAGATAAGAACTCCTAACCAAGGACATAACCATAATATCATTATTGGACCTTAAAAATTAACAATAATTGCTTCATATCAAATATTCACTCAGTTCAGGTTTGCATGTTTGGTTATTATCATTGTTTGTTTACAGTACATCATGAGAAATGCTGGGCTGCAAGAAGCACAAGCTGGAATCAAGATTGCTGGGAGAAATATCAATCACCTCAGATATGCAGATGACACCACCCTTATGGCAGAAAGTGAAGAGGAACTAAAAAGCCTCTTGATGAAAGTGAAAGAGGAGAGTGAAAAAGTTGGCCTAAAGCTCAACATTCAGAAAACGAAGATCATGGTATCTGGTCCCATTACTTCATGGGAAATAGATGGGGAACCAGTGGAAACAGTGTCAGACTTTATTTTGGGGGGCTCCAAAATCACTGCAGATGGTGACTGCAGCCATGAAATTAAAAGACGCTTACTCCTTGGAAAGAAAGTTATGACCAACCTAGATAGCATATTCAAAAGCAGAGATATTACTTTGCCAACAAAGGTCCATCTAGTTAAGGCTATGGTTTTTCCAGTGGTCATGTATGGATGTGAGAGTTGGACTGTGAAGAAAGCTGAGCGCCGAAGAATTGATGCTTTTGAACTGTGGTGTTGGAGAAGACTCTTGAGAGTCCCTTGGACTGCAAGGAGATCCAACCAGTCCATTCTGAAGGAGATCAGCCCTGGGTGTTCTTTGGAAGGACTGATGCTAAAGCTGAAACTTCAGTACTTTGGCCACCTCATGCAAAGAGTTGACTCATTGGAAAAGACTCTGATGCTGGGAGGGATTGGGGGCAGGAGGAGAAGGGGACGACAGAGGATGAGATGGTTGGATGGCATCACTGACTCGATGGACATGAGTTTGAGTGAACTCCAGGAGCTGGTGATGGACAGGGAGGCCTGGCGTGCTGCGATTCATGGGGTTGCAAAGAGTCAGACACGACTGAGTGACTGAACTGAACTGAAATAAGGTCTACATATTGCAAGTGACTGATGCACCTTTCGAGCTTCTTGTAATCTATATAGGTTTTTCCCTTTTGTCTTTCTCTTTTTTCCTTTCAACTTACATATTGAAGAAACCAGGTCAGTTGTCCTTTAGAGATTCCCACTTATGGTATTATTTAAAATATTCTCCCCTCCTCTATATTTCTTTTAAATTCAGATTTTACTTTTCCATCTGTACCTCAATGCATGTGGGATCTTAGTTCCCTGGCTAGGGGTAGAACCCATGCCTCCTGCAGTGGAAGTTTGAAGTGTTAACTGGACTGCCACGGAAGTCCCCAGATTATCTATTTTTGAAAGACCCTGTCAGACAGACACAAAATGTACGGTTGTTGACAGATTGGAGAGAGTGAGGAGGCTGTGTCTGGCTCCCGGTCTCACAGCCATCGCAGTATGTTGAGTTTCTCAGAGATGGCACCAGGGCGAGTGAGAGCCGGGTAGCACTGGGTGACCCTGTGCATGGCTGCAGAAAAATAACTAAACATGGGCCAAGGAGATCCTAAGAAGCCAAGAGAAAAACATCATATGCATTTTCTGTGTGAACTTGCTGGGAGGAGCACAAGAAGAAGCACCCAGATGCTCAGTCAACGTCTCAGAGTTTTCTAAGTGTGCAGAGAGGTGGAGGACCACGTTTGCTCAAGCGAAAGGGACATTCGTAGACATGGCAAAGGCAGACAGACAAGGCCCGTCATGAAGAAGAAATTAAAATTTATATCCCTCCTTAAGAGGAAACAAAAAAGCAGTTCAAAGACCCCAATGTACCCAAGAGGCCTCCTTCGGCCTTTTCCTGGTTTTGTTCTGAGTATTGTCCAAGATCAAAGGAGAACACCCTGGCCTCTTCACGGGCAAAGCTGCAAAGAAACTGGGAGAGATGTGGATTAACACTGCAGCAGATGCCAAGCATCTTGTGAGAAGACTGCTCAGCTGGAGGGAAAGTACGAGAAGAGTATTGCTGCATGCCAGGCTAAAGGGAAACTCGGCGCGGCAACAGTGAGCGCATATACTAACGTTGCAACGATGCAGATGATCAGCATGGCCCTGCACAAGGATGACATGCTAGTTCCTGAAGCTTCCGTATTTTCATAGATTATAAGATAAAGTCAAGCATTTATCTGCTGATACTTTTTAAGTTGACCTGTCTTTATACTTAGAAATATCTCTTAATAGTAGGCTTCCCTGGTGGCTCGGAGTTGGGGTTGCAAAGAGTCAGACATGACTGAGTGACTATCGCAGTGCAGCAACCAAAGGAGTCGTCAAGGCTGAAAAAAGCAAGAATAAGAAGGAATATGAGGAGAGCCCGAGAGCTGCAACCACTGAGTCTCCTGAGCCTGGAGCCCTGCAGCAAGAGAAGCTACCATAATGAGAAGCCTGTGCACTGCAACTAGGGAGTAGCCCCCACTCACCACAAATAGAGAAAAGCCTGCATCAGTGAAGACCCAGTGCAGCCAGAAATAAATAAGGCAACAGTTTTTTAAAAAAGAAAATGAAGAGGAAGATGATGAATAAGTTGCTTCTAACCCAGTTTTTTTTTCTCTTGTCTATAAAGAATTTAACCCCCATGTGGACAGCTCACTCCTTTCAAAGAAAAAAACTGGAATGTAAGGCTGTGTAAGATTTGTTTTTAAACTGCACAGTGTCTTTTTTTTATATAGTTAACATACTACCAAAATGTGTCTTTAGATGGCCCTGTCCCAGTGATACTTTCAACAGCTACTAACCCTGCCTGGTACTATATGGGGGTTGCAAATTTGCCTGGAAATTTAAAGCATGTTCTTGTTGGTGCATAGTGCAAGTTAGTTATATATGGGAATGGAAGTTTTTTTCATCTTCAGTGGTCTCTGATGAAGCTTATATGAAATAATTCTTATTCTGCTAACTGAACACCACCCTGTAATTGCAAAAAAAAAAAAAAATTGCAGCTGTTTTGTTGACATTCTGAATGCTTCTAAACAAATACAACTTTTTATTAGTATTGTCCTTTCCATGCTGCTGCTGCTGCTAAGTCACTTCAGTCGTGTCTGACTCTGTGCAACCCCATAGACGGCAGCCCACTAGGCTCCTCTGTCCTTGGGATTCTCCAGGCAAGAACACTGAAGTGGGTTACCATTTCCTTCTCCAATGCATGAAAGTGAAAAGTAAAAGTGAAGTCGCTCAGTCATGCCCGACTCTTAGTGACCCCATGGACTGCAGCCTACCAGGCTCCTCCGTCCATGGGATTTTCCAGGCAAGAGAACTGGAGTGGGGTGCCATTGCCTTCTCTAGTCCTTTCCGAAGGTCTGAAAATTTTCTCCTTGAGCAGAAGCTAGTCTTTTCCTTTTGCCCATTTTTGATCGCATGGATTATTACAGTGTTTTATCTTTCATATAGTTAGCTGATAAAAAGCTTTTGTCTACATACTTTGCATACTCATGATGAGGATAATAAAAGTTGAATTGAGATAGATTTCCTTCATAACCGAGGCTCAAATCTTGATCAGTTGATATCCGGTTCACAGAGCCCAGTTACACTTACAAAGTGAAGACTAACCCATCTACTCACAGCATGGGATTATTGGAATTAAGCATTTTGAAAGTCTGTCCCTGAGGGACTAGTGAAACAGTCCATGTGCTGGGCAGTTATATTTGCAGTTCCCTTGTTAAAAACCTGAGAATGTAGCCCCAGAAGTGTGAGCTTAAAATTCAAGACTGACATATTAAGTTTTTTTGTTGACATTGACAGAGGCTCTGGGAAAAAAGTGCTGGCTGTAAATATCTTTTCCTTTTTATCTAAATGTGGATTATTTAGGGAACTTGAGATGTTCCATTAAAGATACTTAATTAATTGGGTCAACTTTTAAAATTGTGTACCACACTTTAAATCAGGTATATTTTCCTATATTATGGTTTGCCCCTTTATAATCAATAGACATGAGGGAATAAGATACATAAACTTTGTATCTCAGTGTGAATTATCTGATTTATTTGAATTTGATTTTTTTAAAAAATTCAAGCTCATTCATTAGGGTCGTATGTTTATCTGCTTAGCAGTTTAGAGAGCAATTTGGCAATTCTGTGGTTTTCAAGACTATCATTTTCTTAAAGTGCCAGTGTTTTAAAATAACATTCTTATAATTTAACATGCTTTTGTGATAGAGTGCTGTTTTGTTACATAATTTTGACTTGGATTCTTTCCATTTGCATTTTTATGTAATTTCAGGAGGAATACTGAACATCTGAGTCCTGGATGATGCTAATAAACTAATAACTATGTGTGTGTGTGTGTGTGCACGTGTTTGGTCATGTCCAGTTCTTTGTGACCCCATAGACTGTAGCCTACCAGTCTCCTTTGTTCATGGAATTTTCCAGGCAAGAATACTGGAGTGGGTTGCCATTTCCTCCACCTGGGAGCTTCCTGACCCAGGGACTGAACCCCCATCTCTCATGTGTCCTGCATTGGTAGGTGGATTCTTCACCAGCTTTTCCTGGGAAGCCCCCAAATGGCAGAGGTTTAAAAATGTGTAGGTTTGTCTCTCCTTTTGAGGTGTCAGCAGTCGTGTTCAATCCATTATTATTTCTTTAGAAATTATAAAGTGGTGATATTTTAATCCTATCATTTCTTCTTTATATATTAGCTGGAATATTTCTATAAAAGGAAATTTCTCCTTACCTATTTGGTTATCCCTATTTATAGTTCCCACAGGAAGGCAAGATAAATACTTGAACCAATTTCAATGCAAGAACTGCTTCCTAGCATGGAAAATGCAAACTGAATCCAACTTGGATCCTGCCCTCAAGGAGATTTACATTTGGTAGGGGAATAAGACATGTGCACAGAAGTGATGAAAGAATCCAAGAGGTACAAAGGGTTCTGAGCATGTTTTGAGGAGCATCATTGCTAAGAGGCAGAGCTGCTGGGATTCAGTGCTTCTGGATACTGGGGGATTCAGCAGGGGGGCCTAGTAAAAGTGTTGGCATTTCAGCTGGCATTCACTCCAAGGATGGGGTGGCAGGGAGTGCCAGTTGCTCTCCAACATAAGCTCTCCCCTTCTTCTAAGCCTGGGCTCATGGTCTTCCAGAAGTAAGATAGCTGTTTATTCTTCTTTGCAGTTCAGTGTGGCCATATGACAAAGTTCTGGCTTATAGGCTGTTATGAGAAAAGGTAACCTGTGCAATTTTCAGACTGCACCCTTAAAGACAGGAACAGGCCTTTCTCTCCCGCCTCCCTATCCTACTGCTCACAAGGTCGATTCTGTGGTGCCTTATCTTGGACACTTACTCCTTGGAAGGAAAGTTATGACCAGCCTAGATAGCATATTCAAAAGCAGAGACATTACTTTGCCAACAAAGGTTCATCTAGTCAAGGCTATGGTTTTTCCTGCGGTCATGTATGGATGTGAGAATTGGACTGTGAAGAAAACTGAGCGCTGAAGAATGGATACTTTTGAACTGTGGTGTTGGAGAAGACTCTTGAGAGTCCCTTGGACTGCAAGGAGATCCAACCAGTCCATTCTGAAGGAGATCAGCCCTGGGATTTCTTTGGAAGGACTGGTGCTAAAGCTGAAACTCCAATCCTTTGGCCACCTCATGTGAAGAGTTGACTCATTGGAAAAGACTCTGATGCTGGGAGGGATTGGGGACAGGAGGAGAAGGGGACGACAGAGGATGAGATTGCTGGATGGCATCACTGAGTCGGTGGACGTGAGTCTGAGTGAACTCTGGGAGTTGGTGATGGACAGGGAGGCCTGGAGTGCTGCGATTCATGGGGTGGAAAAGAGTTGGACACGACTGAGCGACTGATCTGATCTGATCTGATCTTGGAACATGAGGACTGCCATCATGAGGACGGCAGAGCAACAAGGTAGAAGGAAACTCCTGGATTTCTGGATGCCCTCCTATGAGGCACCATACCAGCCCTGGGTGCTGGCCAACTATGACAAGAGCAAGGAATAAGCCTCTTCTCCTGATGGGGAGGCCAAGGAGATGGGAGTGCTGTCTGGGGGTCCCACTGGAAGCATCTAGTATCTGCTGGTGCTGGGAAGTGGTGAGAAAGGGAATTCAGCTCAAAAAAATATAGGGAAAGGAAAAAGTGTAAGGCAAGGTCAATGTTTTCACATTGAGGAAGAGAAGAGAGCAATTAGAAGATCCCAAAGTCTCTTGTGTGGGTGTGTGGTTAGTTGTGTCTGACTCTGTGTGACCCTATGGACTGTAGCCTGCCAGTCATTGGATTTTCCAGGCAAGAATACTGGAGTGGGTTGCCATGCCCTCCTCCAGGGGATCTTCTCGACCCAGGGGTCAAACCCACATCTCTTATGTCTCCTGCATTGGCAGGTGGGTTCTTTACCACTAGCACCACCTGGGAAACCCAAAGTCTCTTAAGAGTAGGGTTATCAATATTTTTGAAAAGCATTGACTCTCCCTTCTCACTCCTGAAGTTTGATTCAATGTGAGAATAGGGCTAATGATAAATCTCAGAAACATGTTATTGAGTGAAAGTAAACAATATAAACTATCTCATTCTATTTATATAAAGTTTAAAAATGGGCACAATGAATCTATATTGTTAGAGGTTATCTTTGGGGAAGAGAGTAGAGTTAGTAACTGGGGGGGACCTGTCTGGGACACTATTGATGTTCTTTTCTTAACCTGTATGGTGGTTCCTTTGTAGTAATTCTTTGAACTGCACCTTTACAATGTTTGCATTTTTTATATGTGCATTATGCATCAATCTAAAAGTTATTTGAAAAAAGCAGTTGGTTGCTGTTATATTCTAAAGGAGGGAAGACTGAAACAGAAGCATATAGAGTTAGGACAGATCCTATGTGGAGATGGCCTTCTTTTGGTTTCAAAGTAGCTTTTATATTTGTCTAGTTAAATACCAAAACACATGATATTTGAGATACATGCAAAGCAATGTTTGATGATATAAATCCGTGAATGGAAGAGGAAAATAAAACTAGTAATCAAATTTCAGCAAATCTCAAATTTTACTTATTCCTAGAGATTTGGCCATTTTTCCTCCCTTTATTTGCTGCATTTGGTGCGTGATGTTCTGACTGACACTGCTTTTCATATATGTATGTCAGGTGCAAAATGGAGCCCGACTTCATCTGGTTGTGGGCCTCTTCCTTTCTTCGGTCTTATAAAGCTCTTGGTCTTTACAAGAGAATTAGCATTTTGGCCATTCCTCCATAGTGAAATGTTTGGTTTATTTCTGCCAGTTTGTCCCTGTTGCTCTGTTTCTCTGCAGTTCTGTGACTACGGTAACCTTTTATTTCAGCGAGCAGCCTTGTAAAGGACGTTTTAGACATCAGTTAAGCTCATCTGCAGTGATGCCAGTAGAAGAGCTATGGCCAAGTTCACACATGGGAAGCAATGACACAGCTGCTGCCGGGCCAACAGTGACTATAAGAAGATTCTCGATTTCAGAGATGTTAGAATGTGAAAAAAAAAGTGCATCTTAGAACTGATGAATCAGTATGTTGAAGGAAAAGGCAGAGTCAGAAAATTACTATTTACAGAATTAGAGGAAGTCTTACATACTTGCATAATTTGGGCTGAAAATAAGAAGTGATGTATTTCAAGGACCTAGAATAAAATCAGGGAAAAGGTTAAAAGAAAATAGCACAGTTTGCCTAAAATAAGTATACTATGTTTGATGGAGGCTGGTATTCATTAACTTGATCTAGACAAGCACAGTTGGTCTCCCTCTCCCATTGGGAGGCAAGGTGATGTGACAACTTAGAGTGCTGAAGGGTTGATAAATGTTCAGCAACTGGCTTTCTAGAAAAATGTGCATATATATGTTTATTAGAAATTTTACTGATAGAAAGGATAGGTAGCACACAGCTTACAAATATTATTAAATATACCACTCTTTGTTGTAAATGACCATATAGCAGGAAGTGAAGAGGAACTAAAGTGATTCTTGATGAGGGTGAAAGAGGAGAGTTAAAAAGCTGGTTAAAAGCTCAACATTCAAAAAATAAGATCATGGCATCAGTCCCATCACTTCATGGCAAATAAATGGGGAAAAATGAAAATAGTGATAGACTTTATCTTCTTGGGCTCCAAAATCACTGTGGACTGTGACTGCGGCCATGAAATTAAAAGACGCTTGCTCCTTGGAAGGAAAGCTATGACAAACCTAGAGAGAGTATTAAAAAGCAGAGACATCACTTTGCCAACAAAGGTCCACATAGTCAAAGTTACGGTTTTTCCAGTAGTCATGTACGTATGTGAGAGTTGGACCATAAAGAAGGCTGAGAGCTGAAGAATTGATGCTTTTGAACTGTGGTGTTGGAGAAGACTCTTGAGAGTCACTTGGACAGCAAGGAGATCAAACCAGTTAATCCTAAAGGAAATCAAACCTAAATATTCATTGGAAGGACTGGATGCTGAAGTTGAAGCTCCAACACTTTGGCCACCTGATGGAAAGAACTGACTCATTAGAAAAGACCCTGATGCTGGGAAAGATTGAGGGCAGGAGGAGAAGGGAGCGACAGAGGATGAGATGGTTGGATGGCATCACTGACTCAATGGACATGCGTTTGAGCAAGCTCTGGAAGATGGTGAAGGGCAGGGAAGCCTGGTGTGCTGCAGTACATGGGGTCGCAAAGAGTTGGACACAACTTAGAGACTGATCGGCAACAACCATATAGCCAATTAGCCCATGCATTCTCACAGAAAGCTCTTGGGGTTTTTCCCTAACTCTGTGTCCATAGCCAACCTATGGTTGCAGTTGACAAAAGACTACAGTTTTGTCATGAATGTTGGTTGGTGTTTTTGTTTACATTTATGAATAAGAGCAAAATGAACAGCAAAGACATATGTTGAAACTTCACTGGTTTGTCAATAGCATAAGTGACTTCTTGCTGAATCAGATAACAGTCTTCTAATACTGAAAGAATCATTCCTCAATGTTTTTGTGTTTTGAAAAATGTAGTAGCTATAGACACAACACACTTTTAAGTTTAGTCTACATTCCTAACATTTTCCCACCACCTTCTTAAGTCTAGACAATTGGCAAAATGATAAATCAAGTCCTGAATTGTAATGTGTCCCATTTGTTATGTTGTAAATACTCCCATCATGGTCAATTTCAAGCTATCAACATGATCTTACTGACTGTAGCTGGGAAGAGATTCAGGGTAGCATAACATTACTTAGTATTTCCACTCTACAGATCCAAAAGATGTAAATAACCTTAAGAGCATAGACACTATCACAGGTAGTGATAATATTTAGGAAGTGATGAATTTTCAGTATTCTCTTGTTTTAAATATAATTTAAGTGTAAGTTTGCATCACTTAAGTTTTGCATTACTGAAGCTTGTATCTCTTAACTGCTTGACAAACGCTCACGAAATTCCTGAAATTTTGCCTATCGGCTCTTGCAAGGCTGTATGTGTCAGTCCTAGCACACCTCTGCTTTGGAGTCAGACAAGTTCAGGTTCTACTTCACTTTGTGACTCTCTATTCTCGGAGCTGTGGGCAGTGCATAATACCCAGCCTCCTCAAGTCAGGCTGTTTCTACAATGGGGCTAATAATACCTTCATCACAGAGCTGAGTGAGAGCAAAATGAGATCAAGTTTATGAAGGGTCAACACAAAGTGGGAACATAATATCAGTTGTTTTATTAATGGGTGTGACTGGTCAGGAAAATTAAAGTAAAAATTTACCCATGACACTGTCAGTTCCAGGGGCCCAGCACAGTGATTTGATGTTTCGAAACACTAAAATGATCATCACACAGTATTGGTTTTTTTCTTTCCCTCGTCTTTCTGATCTATCTTGAACACTGCGTATTAAAATTATCTTCCTGAGACAGAGCTATGCAATGTCATCTCTCTGACTTACACTGGTATTAATCACAAATTTCAATTTGCTGTCAGAGTCTACATTTCACCAATCTCGTTTTTTCATTACTCCACAGGAAGCGGTCTGTGCCCCAAATACGAATCTGTTGACATCCCCCAGAGGGTCCTTAGGGATCCTATGGCTACACCTTTGCTCCCGGCATTCCCTCCTGCTGAGACCTTTGTATTATTTGTACCACCCTCCTCCTTTCCCATCAAAACACACCTCCACGAGGCTGCCTCTGTTAGCCTCATCTCATCTGAGATGATATCTAACCTGTACTGAATGCTGGGGATACGCCAGGAAAGGTGCAAAGTTTTAATGTGTATTATCCTGTTTAGTTAGCCCAACTGAAAGGTGAAGAAATGGAGGCACAGTGAGAGTAAGCCATTTGCCCAAGGTTGTATACTTAGTGAATGGTAGAGCTCACACTGCAGCTCAGGTGGTCTGAATGTGAGCTCAGAACATGGGCTCTTAGACATCATGTCCCACTTGAATAATTACCTTTAAAATAAATTATCTCTGCTTGTTTAATGTGTCGTGTGTACTGTAATATACCATGTTCTTGGCCTTCTTCATGTCTAGGTTTGTATGCTTTATTATAGTACCATCTTCTTGAGGGCAGAGTTATTCATTTTTCAAACATTTATAAAGTGCCCTCCCTACGTATCGGGTGCTATATGGCATTGGGGATATAGGACCTGTCCCTGCTTAAAGAAATGACAAAGCATACATATAGTGGGATACTATGCAGTTATAACAAAGAATGAGGAGGCTCTTTATGTAAAGGCATTGGAAATGTCCCAAGATACACTGTTAAGTGATAAAAGCAAGACACAGAACACATTGTACACTATGTCAACTTTTGTGTAAAATAGGAGGAGGGGGTTAGACTTTTTCTGTGTGCTCTTACCTGTTAAGATGAAAGTCATTTTTTTTTTTTTTTTTTGATGATTATATCTTTCTTTAATTAATTTATTTTTTATTGAAGGATAATTGCTTTACAGAATTTTACTGTTTTCTGTCATGGCTGATTCATGTTGAGATTTGACTGAAAGACTCATTTCTTATCAATATGAAGTTTACAGTTGAGACAACATACTATAACAATGCTGTAGTTGATGTACAGTGGAACCTTGAGGGTCAAAAAATATATATTCTGAAATCTTCAAAAATTTATAAAATAATGAATACCACCGTGGCAGTGAAGTCCAGCTTTTTCATGAAGTCTTATGTTCCCCTTGCACATTATAGAGCTGCTGCTAACATGTGGCTTCTAGCAAAGGACTTTGTTTTCCATCATTCCTTGCATGTCAGACCATGTGATTAGATTCTGGCCAATGGAATGTGGGCAGAAATGATGTAACCCTAAAACTTTCTGTGGGGTCTGCAAGCTGATTGTTGACATCCAGGACATTCCTGAATGACTATGGAGCAAAGCTACTTTACTTCTCCTGCTTGCTGCCCATCGGGCTGCATATGAAAAATGAAACTGTGCTGTGCTGAGCCAGTGGGATTACAGTGTACATCTGTATTGTAGTTTGTATTGACTTTAGTAATACACCACACTAGTATACAATTTTCTTCTCAAGTATAACTGAAAATTTTAAATGACTCTTTCAGACTCTTGTTACTTTATCTCAGATGATGAGCATATTTCTGTACACTGGCTAGAATACCTGCTGAAACGGCTTTACAAATTGATTTTTCTTATTTTTACCTAGTACCTATGGTGGGATCATCCATATCGCAAAGCCATGCCATAGGCATGTGTGACATCTCACTCTTTAATCGATCCAATGTTTACATTTACTTAACAGGACTATATTTTCCTAGATGTTTTAACTTTTGTCTCTAGTATTTACAGCTGCAAGCTTTCTTCTTCTTTTTCCACATTTAAAAATTTTATTGTGAGATGCATCATACCTACAGTAGAGGGCATGAAACAGAGAGTATCTTTTCAAGACAAATCAGAAAACAAAGCCCTGTAAAATGCCACCCAAGTTGAGAAACAGAACACTGTTGGCCCCCAAGAAGCCCTTCAGTTGTCCCTTCTCGATTATAATTTCCTTCCTTCCCCCACAGAGGCAATCACTGCCCTGACCTTGGTGATAACCATTTTCTTGCTTTTCTTTATATTTTACCACCTACATCAGATCCCTAATTTATGTAATGTAGTCGATCTGTTTTTGAACTTTATGTAAAGGGAGTGATCAGCTCTGTCTACTTTGTGTCTTGCTTCTGTGTCCAACACGATGTTTCTGAGAGTCATCCACATCGTTTCGTGTGGGGCTAGTCAGCTCATTTTCATTGTGGTAGTCTTTTCTGTGACTGTACTGCATTTAACTTATTCACTCTAGGGTTGAAGGACGTTTGACTATGGTAAGCATTGCTTTTATGAACATTTTTTCCCCATGTATCCTGGTGCACATGAGCCTGAGTTTCTCTAAGGCACACACATGAGAGTGAACTTGCCGGGATATGGAATATGCTTCTCTTCCATTTGACTGGATAATTCCACTCTGTCTCACAAGGGTGCCCATTAGTGGTATGGAAGATGAAAGAGCTCCTTGTCCCACATCTATGCCAACATACTGGCACTGTCAGATTTGGAATTTTTCTGTTAATCTGGTAGTCATTTCATTGAGGGTTTAACTTGATTTTTCATTGTTAATAAAGTCAAACACCTCTTTATGTGCTTACGGATCATTTAGATCTCTCTTCGTGTGAAGCGCTTGAGTCTTTTGCCTCGTTTCTAACGGTGGTTTGACTGCAAGAGCTCTTAATCTTAGCCTTGGGCCAGTTATATGTGTTTCAGATATCTTCCCTATCCTACACCTTGTCTTTCCACTTTCTTTATGGTATCTTTTGGAAAATAAAGATTCAATTTGATCAGGACTGGATTTATCTTCTCCTTTACAGATAGTGCTTTTTGTGTCTTCTTTAAGAAATCCTTCTTTTCCCTGAGGCCATGTAGTTATTCTTCAGTATTAGAGTCAAAGCTTATAGTTCTGTCTTTCACATTTAGATTTTTATTTCACATGGAACTAGTCTAATTTCATTATTTTCCATGTGGCTATCCAACTTCAGCACCATTTATTGAAAAGTCTGTCACTTCCCCATTGGTCTGCAATATCAACTATGGCCAAACATCAAGGATTTATATATGTGGGGGGTCTGTTTCTGGGATTTCCATTCAGTTCCATGGATCTGTTCATCTAACCCTTGCTAACACCTTTTTTTTTTTTTCCATTTTAGTTTTCTTCTGTAATTTATTCAATATATTTTGAGTGCTTGATAGATCTTCTTCTAGGTACTGAGGATAAAGCAGTGAGTAAAGCAGACTTAAAATCCCTGCCCTACCAGAGTTTATGTTCTAGTGGGAGAGTCAGACAATAGACAAGACAAATAAATAAAATAGATAGTATGATAAATAATGATATTTGCTAAGGAGAAAAATAAAGCAGGGAAGGGGAATTGGAAACATTGGGGGTAGAATTGAAATTTTGGATAGGATAACCAGGGAAGGCATCACTGAGAAAGAGATATCTGTTTATACCTAAAGGGAATAAGGGGACACCCTGTGACTGTCTGGAGGAAGAGAGAAGAAGGATGATCCAGGCAGAAGGATCAGCAAGTGCAAAAGCCCTGGTGTCTCTGAGTAATGAGGGAGGCCAGTGAGTGTAGATGGGTGCAGATAGGAGATGAAGTCAGAGACAGCTGGCCTAACAAGGGCCAATCCTGGGAGGGCGCTTCCCTGGTGGCTCAGTGGTAAAGAATCTGCCTGCCAATGCAGGAGATGTGGGTTTGATCCCTGGGTCATGAAGATCCCTGGAGAAAGAAATGGCAACCCACTCCAGTATTCTTTCCTGGGAAATCCCATGGACAGAGGAGCCTGGTGGGCTATAGCCCATGGGGTCTCAAAGAATCGTACATGACTTAGCGACTAAACAACAGGCAACAACAAGAAGCCAAAAGTAAGTTAAACCAAAAGTAGGATAGTCCAAAAGTCCACAAGCCTTCTAGCACATAGTGTATATTATTGTGGGGGATTTCACACTGGTTGCAGAGAAAAGGAAGACTAGAGTGAATAATGTCCTCCACATCACCAATATTTCTGTGTGGGAGATTAGGAGTAATCTCAGAGATAAAATCTCCAGACTGCAGTCTGGTGGCATCACAGAAAGCTAAGGTATTAAATCCTGTTACCATTGAAGGGAACAGTAAATTTAGAGGAAGCAGTAATGTCTGGAATGAGGGATAGAAGATTAAGTAAATTATTATTGGGTCAAAAGGTAGAGAGGAAAAGCCAGGCAGAACATCCACAGAGGGAAAGTGCTTCTGCTGGATTTCCATTAAACCCTAGGTGACCTCTAAAAGCAGTGGTGCGGGTGGAGACAGAATAAGAGGGTCACGGGCTCTCAGGGTGGGAAGGGGCATGTCCCACTTCACACTTTAAACCTCCGTGTACATCAGTCATCATTAACCTGGGGTCAAGGATGAGTCTCACAAGAGAATGTAAAGCTGTGTGTTAGTATATGTGCATGTGTGTGCATGGACCTGTGAATTATCTGGGAAGAAAGAGAAGGTCATAGCTTTTCATCAGATTTTTGAATGGGTCCAACGACTGATCCAACAGTTTCTCCTTGAACAAATGCTTTTGGCTCTTTTCCTCGGAGTGGGCTGATTTGTTGCTGATCAGCTCTATTAGAACATCCTTCCTCATACTGAGCTGGCACTTATCTTCTAGGAACTCCCAACTCTGGTCTTAGTTTTGCCCCCAGAGCAACCCTGGGTAAGTCTAATCCCTCGTTCATCTTTCTAAATGTAAACTCATTTCTAGGTGTACTGAAATTTTTTCTGACATGAGCTTAGCTGTTAAAGGAAATCCTTGACATTTTTGATGCCTTCAAAGGTTCTCATGAAGTCAGCAAAAATTCTTAAATTTTGAAAAGCTTGTATGGAGCTTAAAAGTAACAAATTCTATTACATGAACCCCATGTAATCCCATGAGGCTGACTTTCCAAGTTTGTTAAAATATTGGAGAAAGGATATAGAACTCTGTTCTCTCTCACTCTTTGGCAAATACTGTCTAATGATAGCTCCAAAGGGTCTGGTTTGTAAGACATACATCTTTACTATAACAATCATAGAGTTTCAAAAATGCAAAATAAAAACTATTAACAAAGGCAAGGAAGACGAAAGAGTTTCTCCATGTCATGAGATTGAATTTTTAAAAAATCTATAACCTCAAAATTCTAACTTATTTACACACTGGTTTTCTTATAAATTATACTACATGAAGCTTTTAGTAATTCTGCTTAACCATTTTTGTGGATTTCATTTCCATTCCTTCTCTTTATAATTACCTCATAAAATAAATATCCATTAATCAATATAAGGCATAAAAAGAGGACAAATAAAGAATAGAAAGATAAATAGGAAACAAATGGCACAATGTTAGATTTAACCCCAACCATATTAATAACCACATGAACTGTAAATTGTCTAACCACCCAATTGAAAAACATAACTTGTTAGATGGCAGGAGTGGGGGACTGGGGAACGAGGCTCAACCAGATGTTGCCCCAAAGAAACCCATTTTAAAAATAAAGATATAAATAGGTTAAAATTTTTAAAATATGAAAAGAAATACCATGCCAGTATTTGATATATTCAGTTAAGTTCAGTTCAGTCACTCAGTTGTGTCCGACTCTTTGCGACCCCATGAATTGCAGCACGCCAGGCCTCCCTGTCCATCACCAACTCCTGGAGTTCACTCAAACTCACATCCATCGAGTCGGTGATGCCATTCAGCCATCTCATCCTCTGTCCTCCCCTTCTCCTCCTGCCCCCAATCCCTCCCAGCATCAGAGTCTTTTCCAATGAGTCAACTCTTCACATGAGGTGGCCAAAGGATTGGAGTTTCAGCTTTAGCATCATTCCTTCCAAAGAAATCCCAGGGCTGATCTCCTTCAGAATGGACTGGTTGGATCTCCTCGCAGTCCAAGGGACTCTCAAGAGTCTTCTCCAACACCACAGTTCAAACGCATCAATTCTTTGGCGCTCAGCTTTCTTCACGGTCCAACTCTCACATCCATACATGACCACAGGAAAAACCTTAGCCTTGACTAGACGGACCTTTGTTGGCAAAGTAATATCTCTGCTTTTCAGTATGCTATCTAGGTTGGTCATAACTTTTCTTCCAAGGAGTAAGCGTCTTTTAATTTCATGGCTGCAGTCACCATCTGCAGTGATTTTGGAGCCCAGAAAAATAAAGTCTGACACTGTTTCCACTGTTTCCCCACCTATTTCCCATGAAGTGATGAGACCAGAGGCCATGATCTTCGTTTTCTGAATGTTGAGCTTTAAGCCCACTTTTTCACTCTCCACTTTCACTTTCATCAAGAGGCTTTTGAGTTCCTCTTCACTTTCTGCCATAAGGGTGGTGTCATCTGCATATCTGAGGTGATTGATATTTCTGCCGGATATCTTGATTCCAGCTTGTGTTTCTTCCAGTCCAGCGTTTCTCATGATGTACTCTGTATATAAGTTAAATAAACAGGGTGACAATATACAGTCTTGACGTACTCCTTTTCCTATTTGGAACCAGTCTGTTGTTCCATGTCCAGTTCTAACTGTTGCTTCCTGACCTGCATACAAATTTCTCAAGAGGCAGATCAGGTGTTCTGGTATTCCCATCTCTTGAAGAATATTCCTCAGTTTATTGTGATCCACACAGTCAAAGACTTTGGCATAGTCAATAAAGCAGAAATAGATGTTTTTCTGGAACTCTCTTGCTTTTTCGATGATCCAGCAGATGTTGGCAATTTGATCTCTGGTTCCTCTGCCTTTTCTAAAACCAGCTTGAACATCAGGAAATTCACGGTTCACATATTGCTGAAGCCTGGCTTGGAGAATTTTGAGCATTACTTTACTAGTGTGTGAGATGAGTGCAATTGTGCGATAGTTTGAGCATTCTTTGGCATTGCCTTTCTTTGGGATTGGGATGAAAACTGCTCTTTTCTAGTCCTGTGACCACTGCTGAGTTTTCCAAATTTGCTGGCATAGAGTGCAGCACTTTCACAGCATCATCTTTCAGGATTTGGAATAGCTCAACTGGAATTCCATCATCTCCACTAGCTTTGTTCGTAGTGATGCTTTCTAAGGCCCACTTGACTTCACATTCCAGGATGTCTGGCTCTAGGTCAGTGATCACGCCATTGTGATTATCTGGGTCGTGAAGATCTTTTTTGTACAGTTCTTCTGTGTATTCTTGCCATCTCTTCTTAGTATCTTCTGCCTCTGTTAGGTCCACACCATTTCTGTCCTTTGTCGAGCTCATCTTTGCATGAAATGTTCCTTTGGTATCTCTGATTTTCTTGAAGAGATCCCTAGTCTTTCCCATTCTGTTGTTTTCCTCTATTTTTTGCATTGATCGCTGAAGAAGGCTTTCTTATCTCTTCTTGCTATTCCCTGGAACTCTGCATTCAGATGTTTATATCTTTCCTTTTCTCCTCTGCTTTTCGCTTCTCTTCTTTTCACAGCTATTTGTAAGGCCTCCCCAAACAGCCATTTTGCTTTTTTGCATTTCTTTTCTATGGGAATGGTCTTGATCCCTGTCTCCTGTACAATGTCACGAACCTCATTCCATAGTTCATCAGGCACTCTATCTATCAGATCTAGGCCGTTAAATCTATTTCTCACTTCCACTGTATAATCATAAAGGATTTGATTTAGGTCATACCTGAATGGTCTAGTGGTTTTCCCTACTTTCTTCAATTTAAGTCTGAATTTGGCAATAAGGAGTTCATGGTCTGAGCCACAGTCAGCTCCTGGTCTTGTTTTTGCTGACTGTATAGAGCTTCTCCATCTTTGGCTGCAAAGAATATAATCATTCTGATTTCAGTGTTGACCATCTGGTGATGTCCATGTATAGAGTCTTCTCTTGTGTTGTTACAAGAGGGTGTTTGTTATGACCAGTGCATTTTCTTGGCAAAACTCTATTAGTCTTTGCCCTGCTTCATTCCGTATTCCAAGGCCAAATTTGCCTGTTACTCCAGGTGTTTCTTGACTTCCTACTTTTGCATTCCAGTCCCCTATAATGAAAAGGACATCTTTTTTGGGTGTTAGTTCTAAAAGATCTTGGAGGTCTTCAGAGAACCGTTCAACTTCAGTTTCTTCAGCGTTACTGGTTGGGGCATAGACTTGGATTACTGTGATATTGAATGGTTTGCCTTGGAAACAAACAGAGATCATTCTGTCATTTTGAGATTGCATCCAAGTACAGCATTTCAGACTCTTTTGTTGACCATGATGGCCACTCCATTTCTTCTGAGGGGTTCCTGCCCGCAGTAGTAGATATAATGGTCATCTGAGTTAAATTCATCCATTCCAGTCCATTTCAGTTCGCTGATTCCTAGAATGTCGACATTCACTCTTGCCATAACAATCCTAAACACTAATGTGCCTAATAACAGAATTTCAAAAATATATGAGGCAAACATTGATAGAATTGCACTAATCTACAATTATATTCAGAGATTTCAACATCCTTCTCTCAATAACTGATAAAAAAGTAGAAAGAAAATCAGTAAAGATATAGAACAATATAGTACACTTGAACACAACTATTAATCAACTTGACCTAATTAATGTTTATAGAACAGCAGAGAACACACCCTTCTCAATTGCACATGGAATATTTACCAAGATAAGTCATATTCTGGGCTATTAAAAAAAAGTCTCAAAAATTTTTAAAGGGGTCAAGTCATACAATTCATGTTCTCTGACCAAAGTGCGATAAAATTAGAAATTGATAACAGAAAAATAGCTGGAAAATCCTTAAATATTTGAAAATTAGATAATATACTTTTAAATAATCCATGAAGCAATGAAAAAATCAAAAGGGAGATTAGAAAGTTTTTTAACTTAATTAAAATGAAAATATCATTTTAACATATCAGTTTGCGGTTTGCTGTTAAAGCAGTACTTAGAGAGAAATGTATAACAATAAATGCCTGTTTTGGAAAAGGAGAAGGTCTCAAATCAATGACCTCAGTTTCTACTTTAAGAATCTAGGAGGAAAAAGAACAAATGAAACAAAGTAAGCAGAATAAACGAAATAATAATGATCAGAGTGGAAATCAATAACAGAAAACAAAGAAAATCGGTAGAGAAAAACCAATGAAACCAAAAAGTGGTTCTTTGGGGAAGTCAGTAAAAATTATAAACTTTTAGCCAAATTAATCAGAAAAAAAAGAGAGAGAGAAAAGTCATAAATTACCAATCTCAGGAATGAGAGAGTTGGCATCACTACTGATTCTATAGGTAGTAAATGAAAAATATGGTATTATTATGAACAACACTATGGCTATAAATCCAACGACTTAGATAAAATGGAAGTTCCTTGAAAGACACAACTATCAAAGTTCACTCAAGAAGAAATAAAAAACCTGAATGGCCCTAATCTATTAAAGACATTTAATTTGTAGTGAAAACTTTCCTTCAAAGAAAACTCTGGGCCAAATGATTTCATCTGGGCAATTCTATCAACCATTTAAGGAAGAAATAATATAAATTCTACACAAACTCTTCCAGAAAACTGGAAGGACTACCTCCTAACCTATTCTATGAGGTCAGGATTACTCTAATACCAGAAACACGGCATTATAAGAAAATTATAGACCAAAACACCTCATGAACACAGATGCAACAATTTTTAACAAAATGTTAGTAAATCAAATCCAACAACATATGAAAAGGATAATACACCATGACCAGTTCACTACCCTAGGTTGGTTTAACATTTGAAAATCAGTCAGTGTAATTCACCGCATTAACAAACTAAAAAGAAAAACCATATGCAGAAAAAGGATTGAGAAGGTTCAATATTCATTCCTGATTTAAAAAACTCTCAGGAAAGCAGAAAAAGAGGAGACATGCCTCTCAACATGATAGAGTATCTAGGAAAAGCCTACAATTAACATTATATTTAGTGGTAAAAGACTAAATGTATTCCCCCAAGATGAGGAAGACTTTTTGCTCTTACCACTTCTATTCAATATCGTACTAGAGGTTCTAGCTAGTGCAATAAGGTAAGAAAAAGGAATAAAAGGCATTCAGGTTGGAAAGGAAGAAACAAAACTGTGTTTATTTGCCAGTGACACAATCATCTCTGTAGAAAATCTGATGGAATCTACAAAAAATCCAGTAGAGCTAGTAAGTGAATTTAGCAAAGTTGCAGGACATAAGATCAATATATAAAAGTTAATTGTACTTTATATACTACCAATGAATAATCAGAAGTTAAAATATAAAAACACTGGGACTTCCCTGATGGGCCAGTAGTTGGGATTTTGAGCTTCCACTGCAGGGGGCACAGGTTCGATCCCTGGTTGGGGAACTAGGATCCCCCATGCTATGTGGAGTGGCTAAAAAACAAAAACGCTATTTAATAGCATCAAAAATATGAAGTATTTAGGAATAAATCCCAGAAAGGTGAACAAGACCTGTATCCTGAAAACTATAGACCATTGTTGAAAGAAATTAAAGAGAACTGAAATACATGGAATGATACATCATGCTGTTGTAATAATGTCAATTCTCCCCAAATAGATCTGTAGATTCAATGCAATCTTGATCAAAATCCCAAGGGCCTGTTTTGCAGAATTTGACAAGCTGATTCTAAAATCCATATAGAAATGCAAAGGAACTAGAATAGCAAAATCAATATTAAAAAAGAAAAGCAAAGTCAGAGAGCTTATATTATCTGACTTCAAGATTTATTAAAAAGCTAAAGCAATCAAGGCAATGTGGTCTTAGAATCAAGATAGACAAAAAGATCAATGAAATAAAATAGAGAGGCCAGAATTAGACCCTTAACATACTTGATTAACTGATTTTTGACAAATGTGTATGGGTAATCAGTGCAGGAAAAACTAGATATCCATGTCAAAGAAAAAAAAAACTTATATATGACTCCAAAAGCAGGATCCATAAATGAGGAGAAAATAAGTTAGACTTCATAAAAATCAAGAATTTTTGCACTTTGAAAAACTTTAGAATTAAAAGGTATGCCTAGATTGGGAGACAATATGTACAAATCCCATATCTCATAAAAGACTTGTATCCAGAATATATAAACACCTCTCAAAACTCATTAATGAGAAACAAACACTCCAACTGAAAAAAATAGGCAAGAGACTTGAATCAAAACTTCACCCAAGAGCACTTACTGATGACAAGTAAGCCCATGAAAAGATGCTCAGTATCTTTAGTCATTAAGGAAATGCCAGTCAAAACTGCAATAAGGTAACACTTCTCACCTGTCAGAATGGCTAAAATGAAAAAGACTGACCATACCTAATATTGTCAAGGATGGGGAGCAACTGAAATTCTCATTTACCACTAGTAAGAATGGAAAATGACACACCTTTGAAAAGTAGTTTGGCTCTTTCTTAATATGCTTAATATACGTGTACAATAGGATTCAGTTGTCCCATTCTTAGAAATTTATACCCAAGAGAAATAAAAGCACATGTTCATAGAAGGATGTGCACACAGATACTCATGACAGCTTTATTTATAATGGGACAAAACTGGAAATAACCTATATGTCATCACCACATGATTAGATAGACAAATTGTGGCATATCTCTATAATGAATACTACTCAGCAATAAAAGGGAAAAAAGAACTATTGTAGACGACTGAATAATCAACAACAGAGTAATTTCAAAATTATTATGCTGAGTAGAAGAAACCATACAAAGAAAGTACATACGATCCCATTTGTTTAAAATTCTGGAAAATGCAAACTAATATACAGTAATAGAAGATTGTGGTTGCCTGGAGAGGGACTGAGTGTAGGAGAGTGATGTATGGAGGGATTACACAGAGGCCTGGGGAAACTTTTGGAGGGGATGGGTATGTTCATTACCTTGATGATTGTTGATAGTTCCATGTATACATATATCAAAACTGTTCACTCTAGACATGCATAGTTTATTCTATATCAAATATGCTTCCATAAAGCTATTTTAAAAGCTATTTTAAAATGTATACAGTGGGCACACTATGTGTGCCAGGTAAGTGTTTTAAGTGTGTAAAATGCGATCTCCTCTTTAATTATCACAACAAACCTACAGGCTGGTGCTATGATTGTACCCTTTTACAGATGACACTGAAGCTCAGAGTTGTTCACGTCCAAGGCTACCCAGTTAGTAAGTGGCAGCCTGACCACACTCTCACTCTTAACTGTGAACTTGCAGTAGAAAGAAATATCTATGAGAGGCACAATAAAGTGCTAAGAGTCCACACATTCATTATCTAGATCCTCCTAAGAGAGTGTGTTGTCACATTAGAGAAGGATTTGTACTATAGCTGTGATTATATATTATTGAATAGATTATCGTAAAGGTCATCACCATAATTTTCTTTAACAAGATATTTGGCCTTCAAACTACATCATTTTTTCACATCCAGTCTTGAGAGACTATTTGATCACCTCTGATTCAAGAGTCAGAGATGACTTAGAAACCACACCACCCTGGGTGGTTTGATCAAACCCAGGTTTGATCTCTGGATTGTGAACATCCCCTGGAGGAGGGCATGGCAACCCACCCAATGTTCTTGCCTGGGGAATCCCATGGGCAGAGGAGCCTGGTGGTCTACAGTCCATGGGGTTGCAAAAAGCCAGACATGACTGAAGCAACTTAGCACAGAGTGAGGCAAAAGGGGGATGCTAAGTCGCTTCAGTAGTGTCCGACTCTGTGCGACCCCATAGACGGCAGCCCATCAGGCTCCGCCGTCCCTGGGATTCTCCAGGCAAGAACACTGGAGTGGGTTGCCATTTCCTTCTCCAATGCATGAAAGTGAAAAGTGAAAGTGAATTCGCTAAGTCGTGTCCGACTCTTAGCGACCCCATGGACTGCAGCCTACCAGGCTCCTCTGTCCATGGGATTTTCTAGGCAAGAGTACTGGAGTGGGGTGCTATTGCCTTCTCCAAAAGGGGGACACATTCTTTAAAAAAATCTTGCTTGTTTATAGTTCCTTGAATGTATTGCTGAATTGAGGTATCAGCACCTTTAAGTATTAGAACCTTGATCTAAATAGCAGTTGCTATGTTCTGAATGTTTGTGTCTTTTCAAAATTCACAGCCAAGACTTATTGCCCAATGTAATATTGTTATAAGGTGGGACCTTTGAGAGGTGATTAGGTCATGAGAGTGGAGCCCTCATGACTGGGATTAATGCTTTTACAAAAGAGATTCCATAGAGCTCTCTAGCCCCTTCCACCATCTGAATATACAGTGAGAAGTCTGCAACCTGGAAGAAGGCTCTCACCTTATAATATTGGCACCCTTAACTCAGAGTCCAGCTTCCAGAACTGTGAGAAATAAATTTATGTTGTTTATAAGGTGCTTAAAGTAAAGTAGTCGCTCAGTCGTGTCTGACTCTTTGCAACCCCATGAACTGTGGCCTACCAGGCTCCTCTGTCCATGGGATTTCCCAGGCGGGAGTACTGGGGTGGTTTGCCATTTCCTTCTCCAGGGGCTTTTCCTGACCCAGAGATCGAACCTGGGTCTCCAGCATTGCAGGCAGACGCTGTACCATCTGAGTCACCAGGGAAGTCCCAGGTATCTTGGGAACTAATTGGTTAATAACTACTCATTGGAAAAGACTCTGATGCCGGGAGGGATTGGGGGCAGGAGGAGAAAGGGACGACAGAGGATGAGATGGCTGAATGACCTCACTGACTCCACGGACGTGAGTTTGAGTGAACTCCAGGAGTTGGTGATGGACAGGGAGGCCTGGCGTGCTGCAATTCATGGGGTCGCAAAGAATCGGACACGACTGAGCAACTGAACTGAACTGAACTGAAGAGAGAGTGGAGTAAGCAATTCAAATGATTGTGCCTACTTTACAGATGGACAAACTGAGGTTCAAAAAGATTAAGGTGACTTAGTTTCAGGTCTGGGGGAAGGGATGTCTCCCTCCTCCTACCAGGGCTCCCTGTCCACTGAACCACAAGGCTCCAACTGCTGTTGATAGACTTCTGCGATTTTTTTTTTCTCCGATGGCCAAAGATCGGATAAATTGAGTTCCTCGTGTTTACAGATGTCAGAAATTCCAAAAACTGAGCACTGCAATATTGCTGGACATTTCTTCTGCGACTGCCGTTCAGGAAAAAGGTAAGACTTGGCATTTACAAGGATCACGGGGCCCTCGAGTCCACATAGCACCTTTCGGGTTTCAACGCCCGCGTGCTGGCTGACAGCCCGCCAGCGTGTTAGGCGGCCGCGTCCCGGCGCTCTGCCCGGCTGCCCCTCCCGCGCGGCTTGGTGGGGGCGTCGGGGAGGCGGGCCCGGGGACGCTTGCGAGGCGCTCCGGCGCGGCGCCCCCTACCGGCGCCCTGCTCCCTCGCCCCGGATCCGGTCCGGGCGGCGCGGGGACGCCGGCCTGACAGCCAGCGAGCGGACCGGCGAACGGCGCGGAGCGCCGCGAGCGAACGGGCGCGCCCTGCAGGGGTAGGTGGGCCTCGGGACGCAGGCAGGAGGGCGGGCGGGGGAGGCGTGCGCGGGCGGGGGCCGGGGACGGGCGGGGGGCGCGCGCCGGGGGTCGACAAGGGGGCGGGGTGGGCGGGGGGCCCGGCGGCGGGGGCGCGCGCGGCGGCGCGCGGCGGGCGCGAGTCATCAATTATGCAAGGACTCGGGCGGCGCGGGGGGCGGGCGCGGGGAGCGCTCCAAGATGGCGCCCACCGCAGTCCCGCCCGCCGCATCCTCGGCGCCTCTGCAGTCCGGCCGCGCCTCCCGGGCCCCGCGCTAGGGCCGCCGCTGCCTCCCTCGCCGCCGCTGCCGTAAGTCGCCCCAGAGCCCCTGCCCCGGCGCCGCTCCTCGTCTACCGGGTTCCCTTTCTCGCCTCGGGACCCTGGAGCGGGGCTCGCCCATCTCCAGCCAGGGGCTTTGCCGCAGAGTGCGCGGCGGGGCTCTAGGGGCCATGGAGCGGGGTTTCTGCCCTCCCGGTTTTGTACAGGTGCTTGGAAGTCTTGCTTCCTTCTAATGTCTTTATTGGGGATCCCTGAGGAGAACTGAGGACCATTGCCCCCCACCCCCATACACCCTCTCTCTCCTCCGCTCTTGGCTGCACAGGGGGACTCTGGCTGCCCTCGGCGCCCCTTCCGTGGTGCAGCACCCCCTCCTTCCTGTATCCCAGAGCCAGGGCAGAGTCGGGGCCCCTTGCCCGGTTGCACTGGAAGGGCAGCGCTGTCCGGATCTTCCAGAGCAGCTCCTTAGCTCTACCCCCTCCCCCATGTCTTACTGCATCCTTCTCCCCCATCCAGCTCCAGATTGTTACCAACTGCAGAAGCCAGGGGCTCGTGGGTTCTTAGGGTAGCCGGGACTCCCCTGTCCTTTACTCGGATGCGTCCGTCCCCCTTCCGACAGGGTGCTCTGGGGCTGTGTTGGGGCCCCGGGACCTTCCTCGGCAGGCTAGGATTCCTGCATTAGGGAGTACATCACTTTGAGAATATCCCCTTCCCCCACCCCCACCCCTACGCCACCCGATGCAGAGCCTGCTCCTCTCCTCCTCTCTCTTGCCCTCCCCCACCGTGCCACCGGCAGCGAGCACCCTGGGCTTCTGCTAGCTTTCGGCTTACAGGCCTGCCCAGCTGCACGGGCTTGGACCCCAGCTCTGTAGTTCTCTCTTGGTACTCGGGGGACTGCAAAGCCTCTGCATTTTTCCTGAGAGCTCAGCTCCATCCTCTCCGTGCCAGCAGCAACCACCAGTGGAGACTTGGCAGTTAACTTTCGGGGGGCTTAGCCAGGGCTTTCAGACCCCTTCAAGGATCCCAGTTTCGAAGTGGTATGGAGTAGGAATCATTTTTCAGTCTGATAAATATGATTTTTCAAACCAGGCATTCCTTCCAGGTACCCCACCCTGTGCCCTCTTCCTCACTTACACTGCAGTTTTTGAAACATGGGGGAATACATTTTACATCCGGAGACTCCAAGGTTCAGTATCAGTATCCATAATAAAAGGATGTCGTCTGTTTGGGGTGGGGGGGCAGAGTTGGAGAAGAAACTTTGCATTGCATCTGGCTAATTCAGGGGGAGGGAGAAATAATTAACATGGAGCAAGAGCTACCAAACAGGGAAAATTGCTTTTAATGCATGCACAGTGGGCTCCAGAGAAGTCGGGATGGAGGCAGGAAGTGTAGGTGAGGGCTCTGGGGGCCAACGGGGAAGGCACTTTTTGTAACTGTTTCTCAAGTTTGAACCTGGAGAGCCTTCAGAGAGGTAGGGGTGTGCTAAGGCTGGGGGTGTTTTAGTTTTCCAAGGGAGAGTTCGGGTGTGGTAGGTTTTCCCTGTTTCACAGTCTTTCTGTACTTCTCTTTTCTCCACGTGCATTAGAAGATAATGGTGGTTGGGGGACTTTTTTTTTTTCTTAAGAAAAAAATTTTTATTTTTGATGTGTAATGCAAATGGCTGGGTGACATTACCATCCAGTACCATCCTGGTAGAAATCTTGGGGGAATCAGACTTAAAATGCTGAAAGCTTTGTAATACATTGCCTTTAACCTGGTTCTTGAAATACTGCAGCATTTTTTCTTTGGAGCTCATGACACACAAGGCCTTCAGTTCTCCCTGAAAGAGAATTTGATTGCTTGGAAGGGGGGTGGTAGTGATGGCTTGGCACTCAGCGAACATTGTCTGTCCTAGAAATTGAGGCTGTCCCTGGAGAGGGCTCTAAGCATGTTATGTGTTCTGTGGACATTTGATACAGGATATGTGTAAATGTGTTGTGGTTCTTATTAGTGCTGCTGGTGGGTACTGCAGCGCAGTTCTTGAGAGTGCAGGCCAGTTACTGGTCTTCTGGGTTCAGTCTGAAAGGCTGACTTAATACATCTTCAGTTTTCTTTTGGGGTTTTGTCAAGTTTTATCAAAATATGGAAGGATTTTATTTTAAATTAATAAAGGATTATGAAATGGCAGATAGTATACTTAAAAATAAACAATGATACAATTGGTTGTTGCTTTCTTTGCAGGGTCTCTAACAAACGTTTCTCAGGGCCCAGCTTGCCCAGCTTTGGTTGCCTGTATGGAGGTTTACGCCAGGGTTTCTTGCTGTGGTGCTGAAAGGACAGTTCCCTGGCAGGCCTGCTAGTGGAGTGCATACATGCTGGACAGGGTTTGGGTTTTTCTTGCTTTTAGATCAGCAGGCTCTCCTGTAGATGTGTGCATGCGCAGCTTGGTTTATACTTGAAGTTGCAGACCTAGTTATCATATTTTATTACTCCCACATAACTCTTCATTTTGGCTGTCCCTCATGGAGACAGTGTTTTTGCAGGCTGCAACAGATCCATATGTAAGTCACACAGTGACATTTTGCTGACTGCATTATTTCAGCACATTTTGATAATTTCAAATAGCAAGAAACTATTAATGTTATGAGATTTTGGTCTCCCAAACTAATCACCTGGCTTGCTAAGTTAAGCTGGATCAGAAGGGCATCTTATTTGGGTTGGTTTGAACAGTGAGCTGGGAAAAGGACTTGACACAGCAGAGGCTGGTATGTAGTTCATTGTTTCGCCAAAGTAATTTGTCAAAAAAATATTTTAAAATCCTAAAATAGTGAAGACGGCCATAAAATTCAGCCTGTATGGATCTCCCACCTAGCACAGGGATCCCCTTATATGAGACTTCTCATAAAGCAGCTCATTCCACTGGGGTTCCACTGTGACTGAAGCACTTCTGTGTCATTGAAAAAGTAACATAAAGTTAAAAGACATATAAATTGGGTATAATCAGGGGCAGATGTCATTCTTGTGCTTCTTACTAAGAAAAGACTGACATTCAGTGTTCTATAGGGATTATACAAGAAACCTGCACCTGCTTGAAAAGAATACAGAGATAGAGACATATCCACCCAAAGAAAGGAAAACATTCTTGAATGGAAGCAAAAATAATTATCTTTAATGTGCTGATAGTATATAACAAGTTGTTCTAGAGCCACATGCATGAACTAATGAATACTTAATTCCTATAGATTATATTTGCGAAGGAAAATAAAACCACACTGTTTAGAAAGTGTTAAAAATGCAGTTTATTCAGCAGTTGCTTAAAGTAGAGTGTGGGCAGCAGCTGGCTCACCCCAGCAAACCCATGGCCCCCAGGCCGAGTGCTGGGTGCTCCAGCCCAGCCATGGTGCAAGGTTCCCCCATAACAGATACTCATCGCCCAGTGTCGTGGGAAGGCCCAGTTGCCACAGATTATGTGCCCATCATGCAAGCCTCTCTGCCATGCTCCCCTAGCTTCAGCAGCGCCTGGAGGTAACACCACCTGCTCTCTCCACACCTAGCCTTTGTTCTGGAAACCTCAGAGAGGGCTGGGGCTTGACTTGTCTCAGGGAATGTTGCCCCTGGGCCCAGGCTTAAGCCTACACTCCTGACCTCTCTGCTCACCTTAAGGGCTCTCTTAAAGCCCACTGCCTCCTCTGCAGCTCCTCAGGGGTACCATTCTTTCCACTCTGGGTCTTGCCTTCTCCTAGCAGTGTCCCAGCTCCTGGCAGCCTGGGGACAACTCTACATAGAGTGACCTGGGACCAGGCACAGGGAAACTTGGATAGCTCAAGCAATGTCTAACTGCATAAACAGTAATGTCTGAATAGAGTGCTCTGGGCTGTAGGTGGTTCCTGCAATTGGCAAAAAAAAAAAAAGCCAGTTTATTCAGAGATGAGTTTCCGTAATTATAAAAATAAAGTATACTTATTACAATGTGCAAAATGGGGGAAAAAGTCATCGTTAGTGAAACAGTTGTTTTATGGTTATTTCAGTTTTGTTTTGTTTTTCTGTGAAGAGGGAAAGAAGCATTTGCAAAAGTTATTCAGAATAATAAAAATAAGTATTTTAAAACCAAGCCTTTTAAACTCTTAAGTAAACAGTCTACTAGTCATTTAGAGATGTAACTGCTAGACTGTTAGATTTCAGTTTCCTTTTTTTTGGAATAATTTTTTTTAAATTTCAAGAAATTATCTTTAATGTAAAAGAATTCATTCTTAGAATTGGGCTCAAATGTAGCCAGTTAACTAGAAGAATAAAAAAACTTCTCTCAATCAGGGACTCAATAAATATTCTCCCTCTGCACCTACTGTGTGTGAAGCCTTGTACTAAGCACTAACACTCTTTAAATGGCAAGAACCAGCTTAGAAAATGATAACATGCTCAAAAACTGTGACTATTAAAGTGTTAAAAGAAGGGAACAGAACTTTCACCCTTCATGTATATTAATTGCTGAAATATTGAATGGTAGCATATTAGATCTAGCCCGGTGATTCAACCTAAAAAGAATAATTTTGTGCAGAAACATGAAGTAAATGTGTGTAAAGAAAAGGCAAAGAAGAAATTTGAAAAAATTTTCTTTGTCCCTTTGTGAAGTTATGGATACACAACCAGGACTTGCAGTTAAGTACGTATCAGGAATTAGGGTGAAATGAAGACCCAAGAAGGTTGTCCTGGTTACACCGTCGAGAGGAAAAAGTCAGAAGCAGTGTGGGCTTTGGGGATAGGCAACACTAAAGTTCAAGTCTCCGCTCTTCTACTTACTAGCTTTGTCACCTTGGATAGGTTATTTAATCTATCTGAGCTTTGGTGTTCTCATCTGTAAAAATAGGAATAATAATACCTACGTGGCATGGTGTTTGTGGGGATTAAATGAAATCTCTGTTTCCTTATGGTTTCTGACACATAGAGCTCAGTGTATATTAGCTCCTTTTCCTCTCGGGATTTAGCAGCTTAGTGTGTATTTATATGTGTATTTGATATAGTATATGTGTACTATATTAAATTTCAGTAGTCTGAAAAGCAGACAGTTGCTTTATCTTCAGTCTGGCAGAGGATAGAGTCGAGAGGTATCCTGACTTTGGATGGACATTGCTAATGTAAAGGAGAAGAGTTTTACTGTACAGTTGCAGTGCTGACCGCCACTCCCCCCCGCCCAACCCCTCCGCCATGCAACCGCAGTTACTAAAGCAATTCTTTCTGCGTTCATTCCTAAACTATTCTAGAATAGGACTTTTTACCAAACAGGAATGCTCTGGCACTCACCAGTTGGCAGGCAGCTGAGCTGGTTTTAGCCATGGCTTGAGATCTGAAGGTGGAATGGACTCAAAGGCTGAGGCTCCCCTGTATTCTCGAGTTGGATGTCTTAACTGTGCTAAGTGATTATGCGGGTTTGGAGCTGCTTTTGTCTTTAGCACTCTTTTAGATTTTCCCATTGTATAGTCTTTTTTGTGGGGAGGGGGTGGGTGGGGAGTGCAGCATGTGGGCTCTTAATTCCCCGGCCAGGGATCAAACCCATGGCCCTGCATTGGGAGTGTGGAGTCTTAACCACTGGACCACCAGGGAAGTCCTCAATTATGTAGTCTTCTAACGGCTTTCTTTGAATGAGTGTCTTACATTTAGGTCTCATGGCTGACCATCTACCTAATTATTACTCTTATGTTTATAAAAACTTTAAAAATCTTTTGATGAGTTGATTGAGTTAGGTAAGACAGATATTATTCTACCCATTTTCAATCTGAGGAAATTGAGTATCCTAGCTTGAGTTGTCCAGGGCTATGGGACCGTTAAATGATGGAGTGGAGACAGGGACCCAGGTTGGTTAATTCATGCTTAAAAGATTCTTTTTTGTATTAAATGGTGTTATATTCTGATATTCATATAACCAAGTGATGTGAACAATTTTGGCTTTATTTTAGGAAATTATCATTATCCTAGGTAGCTAAACATATCTTAGTGAGTGGGCATAATGAAAGATTCTGGGATAGGCAGAGGGAAGGCCAGAGTACCTTTGAAGGAGAGCATTCTGGAAGCAGGAAGGATGAGGGAAAATGAGCAGAAGATGCATCTTATCAATAAATAGAGTATAGATAAAAAGAGGAGGCATGGAAGTAACATGCTTGTTTTGTTTCTGCAGCTATCCTAGCTACTTTTTTTAAGACGTCGTCATGTCTTGGGGTTTGCTTGTCTTTCTTAATTTCTCTTGCACATAAACACATGTTTGGCTCCTCACAAATGCTCCCACATTGCCAACATAAGTTATAACCAGGACCATAGGGGAATTACGGCCACCATCACCTGGACTTTTTTTTGCTTATGCAAGGCTGAAATTGGTGTAGGAGTCAGAGAAAAATTGCTCCTGGTGGGTGAGGGTAACCTAGTTGAAGTAGAAAAAGTTCTGGGAGGCTCTTAGTCTAAAAGAACAAAGGTGAAAGTAGATAACACTTCTGATCCCTTAGGTATATGGAGATGTGTCGTACTGAGCAGAGCAGAACAGAAGAAAAGCTGCGACTCTGAGGGTCTCAGATGTGCTCTTAGTTTGGAACTGAAGCGCTCTTGATCCTGGAAGGAGTTGATTGGGTTAGGATAACTAAAATGTTGTCTGGAGAGGTTTTATATTCACTGTTGGTGGTGGTGAGAGGCTTCCTGTGTTCACCGGGCTTGTTCCAGGATCTGGAAATGGAAAGCACTGAAGTTCCTTCATTATCCTGCTCCTTTCATGTTCAGTTGATTAGTGTGATTTTTTATGCTGTAAAATCTTTTGAGTTCCTGGGAGTAAGAACATCAGAGAAATACAGTGAATGCTTATTTATCCAGGGATGGGTTATCTAGGCTATAAATTATACATGCCATTTATTTTCCTCCCTTTTTCTACATTTTGAGTATTTAACTGATTATTAGCATTTCCGTCAGAGTGAACTTGGAAAAGGAGAAAAGGTCAAAATTAAAATGTTACTGTAAATTTTTAGATAGTGATTGATAAAGAAATCAATAAAAAAAAGTAGCTCATTTTTCATCTATTCTTACTCTCTCCTTATTTTAAAGTACAGACAGTTGAAAGCTGAGCCTCCAAAAGTTTAATGTTCACCAGAAGCCAGTATGAAATGGCATTTTTCCTTCATTTTACTGAGTGACAGCCCTGTAAATAAATAGGTTTTAATTTATTACATGGTTAGTTTCTTATTTCACAAGGAATTTTTCTTCAACTAAGGATAAATTGCAGCAGGCTTTTGCTTCACATTCACTAGTATCTTTTTGTTTTAGCAAGCAGCTGAATAAAAATGCTTTTAACTGAAAGCAAATTGATGCATTATTATTAACTTGCAGAGAAGGATTGAGCGGGTTTCAAAAAAGACTGATAGCGCTTTCTTGGAGGTCAGAATACCCAAAAATCTCATTTGCCACAGAATTCCCAATTGGATAGCCAGAGATTTTGGTGAAAATTAAAAGGAGAAATGTCTTGTTTCTAGGAATGATACCTTGAAGAAAATAAAGCATTTAAAATAGATTTATACTGTGATAAGGAAGAAATCATTGGGAGTGTGAGAAATTGTCAAAGTGGAGAGTGAGAGAAAGTGAAAAGAATGACTGCAGTATGTGTACATCTATGGCTGATTCATGTTGACGTTTGACAGAAAGCAACAAAATTCTGTAAAGCAAGTACCTTCAATTAAAAAAAAAAGAATGACTGTAGTGAAAAGGGACAAGGGAATTTGGATATGAACTTGGGGAGAGTTCTCTCTCCTCTGCAGACTCCTTTGGATACATGTCTCTGTTCTATTCCCTGAGCTAGAGTGATCCTGAACTTCTGGATCTAGCACAGACCTTTAGGAGGATGTTTTGTGTTTTAAATGTTATTTTACCCCTTCCTCTGCTAGAACTTTGCTGCAGATTGCTTACTTTTCCTGATCTCTGCTTTGGAAAAGATGGAGAATACTTTCTTGCTTTGTAATAAAACAAACAAACAAAAAATGGTAATATTCTTAAATGTGTTTTTAATTAACTTTTTTTTTTTTTTTAAAAAGGATTTTAAGTCACTTACTATAAAAACGTTTTCTCAAAAGGCACTGTTGCAGGTATCTCTCCATTCTATACATAAAATTCATCTTTAACATTTATTTGTTTGAATAGTTAACAGAGGCAAAGGGTTTGAAAAGTCAGAAGCTTCAAAGTTAAGTCTTCTTATCCTGTCACCTTCACTCCGTGTGCATTCTGTAAAGATAACTACTGTTACCAGTTTCTTTGTATCCTTTCTACATGATATGCTTGTAAACACTTTCTCTTCCTTGTCCCCCACACAATTATATCCATTGTCTTTTGAGGAAGACTGTTAAAATAGTTTGAGGATTTGAATTCTCAGTCTAGGTCATTTTAGATCAATTAATCCCCCCTTAGCAAAAAAATTTAGTGACATTCTTAAATGCACTTTTTTTAAATTTCCTTTTTTTTTTTTTAAAGGATATTAAGTCATTTAATATAAACACATTTTCTCAAAAGGCACTGTTGAAGGTATCTCTTCCATTCTGGGTTATAAATTTGGGGATTTGAATATAATTAGAGTATAATTAGAAGTATATTCAAATTAGAATAGAAATTTCACCAAGAACAAATCAGTAGGACTAGGGTAGGATACCCCAGTGGCAGATAAGCCTGCAAAGATGGGGGAGAGTTAGCTAAACATTATGAATTTGTCGACGTTGCAGTTATCCTTGGAGACAATGGAGAACATAGAAGGTTGTTGTTGTTTTAAGGCATACAGAATGATACGTCATCAAAGTTTATAATATTTTAGGAGGATTGGGCAGCAGCGAATGTATAGTAGGGTGAACTAGAACAGGAATGGACTTCCAGTTAATTGGCTGTTTGATTTGGCCGAGTTGTGTGGTGACAAAGCCTTGGACCTGGATAGTAGTGGTGAAGACGGCAAGGAAAGAACATGAATATAATTTTTACATGTGTGTCACATGGATGTGTGTGTTTAAGCAACATTTTTTAATGTAAGAAGTAGTCTCTAAGAAAGCCTAGTAGAACTTGGTAAATAACTTTACTTGAGGGGAAGGAAGGAGGAGGAGTTAAAAGATTATTTTGCTCTTCTAAAGTTGAGAGACAGAGAATCTTCTCTTTAGAAAATCTGAGGAAATAAGTTCTGTAATATACGTTGGCAGTCTAGTCCAGAGCATCTTGGTTAGCAGGCTACTGATTGCTAATTTTTGATCTTTTCTCTGCAGAGGGTTTTTCCCCTGAGCTTCTCATGCTTTCTTTAAGGAAAATCTAAGTCTTGCAACTTTTTTATTCTGTGTGTTCTCTCACTGATAAAGATTACTTAATCTTTGTGGGTTTCTATCCTTTACTTATTTTGTGGTCTTTCATTCTGTCCGTATATAGACACTTAGCTACCTTGATTCTCTCAACTTTTTCCTTGACACTCTCAACTAACCTTTGGTTTAGTGTATAAAGAAACAAGAATGATGTGCCTTTTCATAGGACTGTTTTGTTTTCATAAGGACTGTTTTGTCCTTACTGAAACTCAGTGACTTTCTCTGTTTGATCATTTGCTTATATTCTCTGTGCTTTTTGGAAGCCATAGTAGTAAGTAAGTGAAATTGCAGGCTGAATTAAAGGTAGCAACTGAGAGGATTTAAATAGGTGAAAGCAGGGGGAAAATGTTAGGCTTTATGAGCCAGTAATGTTGCTTGTCATTTCTGGTATTGATCTTGGACTGTCCATACAAAATGTCAGACTTGACTTGTGTAAACCTCCCTGGTGTAGCTAGGGCACAGACAGTGGTGAGTGGGCCCCGCTGTGTCACTTCAGTACACAGTGACAGTTCAGAGTGAAGGGTGAGCTCAAGGATGTGGGCTTCTAGCATTTTGCAGTAGGTAAAGATCTTTGAATAAGAAAAAATAAAGGATGATCAGAACATCAGAACACACACATGCAAAATAACAGACAGCAGAGAAAAGCAATTTAATTGGTTGAATTTTTTCATTTAATTTTCCTTCTCCCCTCCAAAGTTACTGAGTTCTTGCAAATTCAATTAACTTTTGGTGCAGTTTGCACTCAGACTGTTGGCAAGACATCTCCATGGTTTGTGTGGAACCAGTGGACCGGGCAGAGTTCATGTCCAAGACGTTGGTGAATTTAGCACTCTGTTTAGGGACATAAAGGACTTCCCACGCAGCACAGTGGTACTGAGCATGTTTCGTTTAAAGTGTGTCGACTATAAAGCATCTTTACAGTAATCCCATCAGGAGGTTCTCTGTGCAATGATATTTTAAGTTTGTACCTGTTTCCTAGTTTGAATGCTTAAAGTAATAGTGGTTAAGAGCAGTTAAACAGCAACCTCTTGGGAAGCCATTCTTAAAATAGTTTGGGTTGAGGAAAGTCCGTAAAGACCACTTAGCTAAATGATGGCAATCTGTTTTATTAATCTTGATGTCCTAATACAAGTAATAGTTTAGTAGGTGTATGTTGTTGTTGTTCAGTCGCTCAGTTGCTTCTGGCTCTTTGTGACCCCATGGACTGCAGCACGCCAGGCTTCCCTGTCCTTCCCCATCTCCTGGACCTTGCTCAAACTCATGTCCATTGAGTCGGTGATGCCATCCAACCATCCCATCCTCTGTCATCTCCTTTCCTCCTGCCTTCAATCTTTCCCAGCATCAGAGTCTTTTCCAGTGAGTCAGTTCTTTGCATCGGGTGGCCAAAGTATTGGAATTTCAGCTTCAGCATCAGTCCTTCCAGTGAATATTCAGGACTTATTTCCTTTAGGATAGACTGGTTGGATCTCCTTGCTATCCCAGGGACTCTCAAGAGTCTTCTCCAACACCACAGTTCAAAAGCATCAATTCTTTGGTGCTCAGCTTTCTTTATGGTCCAACTCTCATATCCATACATGACTAATAGAAAAACCATAGCTTTGACTGTATGGACCTTTGTTGGCGAAGTAATGTCTCTGCTTTTTAATATGCTGTCTAGGTTTGTCATAGCTCTTCTTCCAAGGAGCAGGTGTCTTTTAATTTCATGACTACAGTCACCATCTGCAGTGATTTTGGAGCCCAGGAAAATAAAGTCTGTCACTGTTTCCATTGTTTCCCCATCTATTTGCCATGAAGTAATAGGATCGGATGCGATGATCTTTGTTTTTTGAATGTTGAGTTGTAAGCCACTTTTTCACTCTCCTCTTTCATCTTCATCAAGAGGCTGTTTAGTTCCTCTTCGCTTTCTGCCATAAGGGTGGTGTCATCTACATATCTGAGGTTGTTGATATTTCTCCCTGTAATCTTGATTCCAGCTAGTGCTTCATCGAGTCCAGCATTTCACATAATGTACTCTGCATAAAAGTTAAATAAGTAGGTTGACAATATACAGCCTTGATGTACTCTTTTCCCAATTTGGAACCAGTCCATTGTTCCATGTCCAGTTCTAATTGTTGCTTCTTGACCTGCATACAGGTTTCTCAGGAAGCAGGTAAGGTAGTCTGGTATTCCTAGCTCTTGAAGAATTTTCCACAGTTTGTTGTGATCCACATAGTCACAGGCTTTTGCATAGTCAATGAATCAGAAGTAGGTGTTTTTCTGGAATTCTCTTGCTTTCTATATGATCCAGTGAATGTTGGCTATTTGATCTCTGATTCCTTTGCCTTTTCTAAATCCAGCTTGAACATCTGAAAGTTCTCAGTTCGGGTACTGCTGAAGCCTAGCTTGGAGAATTTTGAGCATTACTTTGCTAGCATGTGAGATGAATGCAGTTGTGCAGTAGTTTGAGCATTCTTTGGCATTGCCTTTCTTTGGGATCGGAATGAAAACTGACCTTTTCCAGTCCTGTGGCCACTGCTGAGCTTTCCAAATTTGCTGGCATATTGAGTGCAGCACTTTAACAGCATCATCTTTTAGGATTTGAAGTAGCTCAGCTGTAGTTCCATCACCTCCATTAGCTTTGTTCGTAGTGATGCTTCCTAAGGCCCAGTTGACTTTGCATTCTAGGATGTCTGGCTCTAGGTAAGTGATCACACCATTATGGTTATCTTGGTCATTAATATATTTTTGTATAGTTCTTCAGTGTATTGTTGCCACCTCTTCTTAATATCTTCTGCTTCTGTTAATTCCATACCATTTCTGTCCTTTATTTTTTCCATCTTTGCATGAAATGTTCCCTTGGTATCTCTAATTTTCTTGAAGAGATCTCTATTTCCCATTCTGATGTTTTCCTCTATTTCTTTGCATTGTTCACTTAGGAAGGCTTTTTTATTTCTCCATGCTATTCTTTGGAACTGCCTTCGGACAGGTATATCTTTCCTTTTCTCCTTTGCCTTTTGCTTCTCTTTTCTCAGCCAACCATCTTGCCTTTTTGCATTTCTTTTTCTTGGGGATGGTCTTGATCACTGCCTCCTGTACAATGTTATGAACCTCTGTTCATAGTTCTTCAGGCACTCTATCAGATCTAATCCCTTGAATCTATTTGTCATTTCTAGTGTATAACTGTAAAGGATTTGATTTAGGTCCTACCTGAATGGCCTAGTGGTTTTCCCTACTTTATTCAATTTAAGTCTGAATTTTGCAATAAGGAGTTCATGACCTGAGCCACAGTCAGCTCCAGGTCTTGTTTTTGCTGACTGTATAGAGCTTCTCCATCTTTGGTTGCAAAGAATATAACCAATCTGATTTTGGTGTTGACCATCTGGTGATGTCCATGTGTAGAGTTGTCTCTTGTGTTGTTGGAAGAGGGTGTGTACTGTGACCAGTGCGTTTTCTTTGCAAAATTCTGTTAGCCTTTGCCCCGCTTCAGTTTTGTACTCCCAAGGCCAAACTTGCCTGTTACTCCAGGTATGTCTTGACTTCCTACTTTTGCATTCCAATCTCCTATGATGAAAGGGACATCTTTTTTGGTAGGTTTTTATTTTTTCACTTTCCTTTTTGTAATATTCTTCTTCCTTGTCTCTAGAAAAGGGAGTGGTGCAAGGCACAAATTGAGTGATGAATTGAGTGATTAAGTGGAGTGGAGAAACAAAATACAATGAGCCTATGACTACTGGTGATGGACAGGGAGGCCTGGCGTGCTGCGATTCATGGGGTCGCAAAGAGTCGGACACGACTGAGCCACTGATCTGATCTGATCTGATGAGTACTTCACTCACCTCACAAGGCTTTTATTTTTTTTTCTCTGACTCACACAGGAAAACTTAAGCCATAAGTGCCGAAGGGGTAAAAGTTTTTTTATTTTGGGATCTTAATGTAGATTCTTTGCATTAGAAATTGCTCCAAAGCTTTATGGGTCAAAGAAAGTAGTCTGTCTGTGTCGTGAGTGGATATCAAAGACTTGTTGTTAATTAGATCCAGATGTTTTCTATCTTTCATTTTGATAAGCTTATATGCAGCTCGACCCTTGGGGCTAGTGTGCTATGTTCCTAGCCACACGCTCCTTCCTGACCATTAGGAAGTCTCTGGTCTGTATTGTCCCTTGCAGCTTGTAGGAGGTGGGCATTTTCCACTTCCCTCTCCTCAGCAGGCTGCCCAGGTTCCCAGGGCTGAGGTAAGCCACCATCACCCAGGGGTGTGTGACTCCTGTGTCCTGCTTGGGCTCTGCTCTGCAGACCTGCCTTTAAAGGCCCAGGCTAGTGCTCAGGGAAAGGTTTTTTAAAGAGCAACGCATTTATCACTTGGTGCAATCTATTGCAAAATCTGAAGGAGAAAAAAATCCTCCTAGGAAGCAATGCCACTTTTCTAGCCAGGTTTCCAGAACCGTTAGCTCCTTATAGACACTGCTTATAGATGTTGAGTTGTTAAGGGTTTACCAGTTGTTTTTTCCTTCCATGGTTTAATCTCAGAACCTAGTTGAGAACTCTTGTGAGAGTTGTGAGAACTGAATGCTGACTTTTGCAGATGTTATAAAAATCTAGACTGTAGAGTTCGAAGTATGGATGCTAGCCTGTATTTTAAGCAGGAGAGCATTAGATGTTCTTTTGGTGGAAACTGAGGCATCGTAACTCCTGCAATCTGCTTGTAGCCTTGGGCCAAGACGCAGTGCCCCTGGGACACACGGGGTCCTTTTCCTATTTGGAAATTTACTCCTATTCGGGTACTGTACCCAAACAGAGGACCACTTCCTTCACAAGAATAAGTTCAATATTACTAATATTTGAAACGCTTTTGAAGTTCTAGCTTATGTTTGGCAGATATATATTTTTTCCTTTTTAACACTTTTAACAGCTTTGGTTATTTTTTATTGTTGTTTTAAAAATTTACAAGAGGACAGTTGAAAAAAATTTTGGACTAGAGTTCTATGAGTTTTAATACATGTATATATTTATGTAACCAGGACTACAGTCAGGATACGAAATAGATCCATCCCCTCAAAAAGCCCTCTGCTGCCCATTTGTAGTCAAACTCTAATGTGTGATCCCTGCCAACTCCCAAATGGCTCTCTGTTCTGTGGTTTTGCTTTTTTATAATGTCATTTAAATAGAATCATGCTATAGAATAGAATCTTTTGAAATTGCCTTCTTTCACTCAGCATGGTACCTTGGAGATTTATCTATGTTGTTATCTTTATCAATAGTTTGTTCTTTTTTTTGCGTAGTAGTATCCCATTGTGTGGTTACATATCAGTTTGTTTATCCATTCATTTGTTGAAGGATATTTGAGATATGTCCAGTTTCAAGTGATTATGAATACTGCTGCTATAAATGTATAGGTTTTGGTATGAATCTGAATTTACATTATTCAAAGATATCTGTAAGGGTGAATTGCTGAGTAATTAAGTATATGTTTACCTTTGTGAGAAACTACTAAACCATTTTTTTCAGAGTGATTATACCATTTTGCTTTTCCATCAATAGTGTATGAGAGTTGTCATTAATATCTTCATTTGCACTTGATATTGTCAAAATTTTTGTTTGTTTTTAGTTTTATTGTGGTAAGAACACCACAGAGATCTTTCCTCTTAACAAAATTTTAAGTGTACATTGTTATTGACTATAGGTCCAATGTTTTACAGTGGATTTCTAGAGCTTATTCATCTTGCTTAATTGAAACTTTCTGTCCAGCGATAAGAAACTTCCTATTTCCCTCTTCCCCCAGCCCTGGCAAACATCATTCTACTTGGATTCTATGAATGTGGCGATTTTGTATATCTCGTGTAAGTGTAATTATGCAGTATTTCTCTTTCCATGACTGGCTTATTACACTTAGTATGTTGTCCTCAAGGTTCATCCATGTTATAGAATACGTCAGAATTTCTTTCTTTTTAAAACAAGCTGAACAGTATTCCTGTGTTTGTGTGTACCGCATCTTCTTTGTGTGTTCATCTATAGATGGACATTTAGGTTGCCTCCCTATCTTGGTAACTATTGAACGGTGCTGCAATGAACATGGTATAGCTAATATTTCTTCAAGATCCTGATTTTAATTCTTTTGGAGAACTACCCAGAAGTGAGATTGCTGGATTGTATGGTAGGTCTAGTTTTCATTTTTTGAAGAATTTCCATACTGTCTTCCGTAGCAGCTGCACTGTTTTGCATTCCTACCAACAGTGTGCCAGGGGCTCCAGTTTCTCTGCATCCTTTCTAACGCGTGTTACCTTTTATTTATTTATTTATTTTTTTGATAACACTGTCTGACGGCTGTGAGGTGATTGCTAACTGTGGTTTTTTTTTTAATTTAATATTCCATTGGAAGGTAATTGCTTTACAGCCCTGTCTTAGTTTCTGCTGTGCAGCAGTGTGAGTCAGCTAAAAGTATACACATAGCCCCTTCCTCTCGCACCTCCCTCCCTCCCGTCCCCTCCCACCCCCCTGGGTCATCACAGAGCAGCAAGCTGTGTTCCCTGTGCTATACAGCAGCTTCGTACCAGCTGTGTGTTCTTACGCAGTTTTGATGTCACATTCTCTTGATGGTTAGTGATATTGAGCACTCAGATTTTTTATTTTGGCAATTTTTACAGGCATGTAGTAGTATCTCATTGTGGTTTCAATTTGCTTTTCCCCAAGAACTAATGATCTTGAGCATTTTTCACATATATATTGTCATCCATATGTCTTTGGTTAAATGTCTTAACCGAATCTTTTATTCAGGTCTTTTGCCCATGTTTTAAACTGAGTTATTTGTTTTATTACTGTGAGTTTTGAGAGCCTTTTTAAAAAAACATGTATCCTGGATATCAGTCATGAAGTAAATTACATGAACATGTTTTGCCTTGGTGTGTAGCTTTTCTTTTTCTTCTCTTTACAGTGTCCTTTATCGAGCTAATGCTTAAATTTTAAGTAAGTTTAATTTGTCAGTTTCTTTCTTTGATGGGTCATGTTTTTGATGTAAATAGGAATTCTTTATATAATCCAAGCTTGCAAATATGTTCTTTGCTCTCCTCTAAGAGTTTTATGGTTTTGCATTTTACATGTAGATGTATATAATTCATTGGATATGAAATTTAGGTAAAAGTTCATTTTTACATGTTTATTTTGCAGATAGATGTGTGATTGTTCTAGCACCATTACTATTAAAAAGACTATCCTTTTCCCCTTGAATTGACTTTGCACTCTTGTCAAAACTCAATTGGCAATATTTGTTTTGGCCTTTTTCTAGATTATTCTATTTCATTGTCATATATATCTGTCCTGTCACCAGTACCACACTGATCTGATTATAGATATGTAACTTTACAGTAAGGCTTAAAATTATGTAGTGTGAGTCTTCCAACTTTATTTTCTTATTTCAAAATTGTTTGGCTATTAATAGTTGTTTTGCTTCTCCATTGAATTTCATAGTCAGCTTGTCTATGTCTGCAAAAAACACTGGAGGAAGTAGTGGTAAACCACTCTTGTGTTCTTGCCGCAAGAACTCCATAAACAGTATAAAAGCTATCACACCACAAGATGAGCTGTCCAGGTTACAAGGTGTCCAGTATGCTCCTGCTGAGGAGCAGAGGACAGTTACTAATAGCTTCAGAAAGAATGAAGTGGTTAGGCCAAAGCAGAAATGAAACTCAGTTGTGAATGTGTCTGGTGGTGAAAATAAAGTCTGACTCTGTAAAGAACAGTATTGCATAGGAATCTTGAATCTTAGGTTCATGAATCAAGGTAAATTGGATGTGGTCCAGCAGGAGATGGCAAAAGTGAACATTGCATCTTAGGAATCAGTGAACTAAAATGGACCAGAACGGGCAAATTTAATTCAGATGACCATTATATCTACTACTGTGGGCAGGAATCCCTTGGAAGAAATGGAGTAGCCCTCATAGTCAACTGAAGAGTCCAAAATGCAGTACTTGGGTACAGTCTCAAAAAAGACAGAATAATCTTGGTTCATTTCCAAGGCAAATCATTCAACATCACAGTAATTCAAGTTATACCCCTACCACTGATGCTGAAGAAGCTGAAGTTGAATAGTTCTATGAAGACCTACAAGACCTTCTAGAACTAACACTAAAAAAAGATGTCCTTTTCATCATAGGGGATTGGAATGCAAAAGGAGGAAGTCAAGAGACACCTGGAGTAACAAACAAGTTTGGCCTTGGAGTACAGGATGAAGCAGGGCAAAGGCTAACAGAGTTTTGTCAAGAGAACACATTGGTCCTACCAAATACCCTTTTCCAACAACACAAGGGATGACTCTACACATGGACATCACCAAACGGTCAATACAGAAATCAGATTGATTCTGTTGTTTGTGACCAAAGATGGAGAAACTATACAGTCAGCAAAAACAAGACCTGGAGCTGACTGTGGCTCAGATCATCAGCTCCTTATTAAAAAATTCAGGCTTAAATTGAATAAAGTAGGGAAAACTACTAGGCCATTCAGGTATGACCTAAATCAAATTCTGTATGATTATCACAGTGGAGGTGATGATTAAATTCAAGGGATTAGATCTGATAGAGTGAGTGCCTGAGGAACTATGGATGGAAGTTCGTAACATTGTACAGGAGGCAGTGACCAAAACTATCCCAAGAAAAATAAATACAAGAAGGCAAAATAGTTGTCTGAGTAGGCTTTACAAATAGCTGAGAAAGAAGAGAAATGAAAAGCAAGGGAGAAAGGGAACAATATACCCAACTGAATGCAGAGTTCCAGAGAATAGCAAGGAGAGATAAGAAGGCCTTCTTCAAGGAACATTGCAGAGAAGTAGAGGGAAACAGAATGGGAAAGACTAGAGATACCAAGGGAACATTTCATGCAAGGATGAGTATGATAGAGGACAGAAACAATAAGGACCTAACAGAGGCAGAAGAAATTAAGAAGAGGTGGTGAGAATACACAGAAGAACTACACAGAAAAGGTCTTAATGACCAGTATAACCACGATGGTGTGGTCACTCACCTAGAGCCAGACATCCTGGAGTGTGAAGTCAAATGGGCCTTAGGAAGCATTACTACAAATAAAACTAGTAGAGGTGATGGAATTCCAGCTGAGCTATTTCAAATCCTAAAAAATGGTGCTGTTAAAGCATGGCACCCAATGTGAGCAGGAAATTTGGAAAACCCAGCTGTGACCACAGGACTGGAAAAGATCAGTTTTCATTCCAATCTCAAAGAAGGGCAGTGCCATAGAATGTTCAAACTACTATACAATTGTGCTCATTTAGCATGTTCGTATGTTAGTAAGGTTATACTCAAAATCCTTCAAGTTAGGCTTCATCAGTACATGAACTGAAAACTTGCATATGTACAAGCTGGGTTTAGAAAAGGCAAAGGAACCAGAGATCAAATTGCCAACATTCATTGGAACTTAGAGAAAGAAGGGAATCCCAGAAAAACCTCTTCTTTTCCTTCATTAACTACGCGAAATCCTTTGTGTGGATCACAACAAACTGGAAAATTCTTAAAGAGATACCAGATCACCTTTATGTGTCTCCTGAGAGACCTGTGTGGGGGTCTAGAAGCAACAGAACCTTACATGGAACAACTGACTGGTTCCCAGTTGGGAAAGGAGTACAACAAGGCTGTATATTGTCACCCTGTTTATTTAAGTTCTGTGTAGGGTACATTATGTGAAATGCTGGGCTGGATGAATCACAAGCTGGAATCAAGATTGCAGGGAGAAATATCAACTTCAGATATGCAGATAATACCACTCTAATGACACAGTGAAGAGGAACTAAAGAGCCTCTTGATGAAAGTGAAAAAGGAGAGTGAAAAAACTGCTTAAAACTCAGTATTGAAAAAATCTAAGATCATGGCATCCAGTCCCATCACTTCTTGGCAATTAGAAGGGGAAAAAATGGAATCAGTGACAGATTTTATTTTCTTGGGCTCCAAAATCACTGTGGATGGTGGCTGCAGCCATGAAATTAAAAGATGCATACTCCTTGGAAGGAAAGCTATAACAAACCTAGACAGTGTATTAAAAAGCAAAGACATCACCTTGCTGACAAAGGTCTGTATAGTCAAAGTTATGGGTTTTCCAGTAGTCATGTACAGACAGATGTGAGAGTTGGACCATAAAGAAGGCTGAGTGCCAAAGAATTGATGCTTTTGAACTGTGGTGAGGAGAAGACTCTTGAGAGTCCCTTGTACTGCAATGAGATCAAACCAGTCCATCCTAGAGAAAAATCAACCCTGAATATTCATTGGAAGGACTGATGCTGAAGCTGAAGCTCCAGTACTTTGGCCTCCTGATGTGAAGGGCCGACTCATTGGAAAAAACTCTGATGCTGGGAAAGATTGAAGGTAAAAGAAGAGGGTGGTAGAGGATGAGATAGCATCACCGACTCAATGGATATGAATTTGAGCAAACCCTGGGAGATAGTGAAGGACACGGTAGCCTGGTGTGCTGTAGTCCATGGGGTTGCAAAGAGTCAGATACGACTTAGCAGCGGAACAGCATTATAGTTCTTTTGTCTTTCCACTGAATTTCATAGCTTGCCTATGTCTGCAGAACTCCCACTAGCATTTTGCTTGTGTGTGTGCTTTGTCTCTCAGTCGTGTCTGACTCTCTGCAGCCCCATGGACTGTAGCCCACCAGGTTCCTCTGTCCATGGAATTTCCCAGACAAGACTACTTGAGTGTGATGCCATTTCCTATTCCAGGGGATCTTCCTGACTCAGGGATCGAAAGTATGTCTCTTTTGTCTCCTGCATTGGCAGGCAGATTCTTTACCACTGAGCCTCCTGTAAAGCCCTGTTTTGCTTGGGACTGCATTAAATCTGGAGATCAGTTTGAGAATTGATAATTGTGTCTTCCAGTCCATAAATATGATAAATGTCTTCATCATTTATTTAAGTAGTATTTTATTTATTTTATCACCTTATATGGTTTTTCCATTAGTCGTGTACAGATGTGAGAGTTGGACCATAAAGAAGGCTGAATGCTGAAGAACTGATGATTGGACGTGACTTAGCGACAGAACAGAAGGTGATGACACCCCACTCCAGTACTCTTGCCTGGAAAATCCCATGCACGGAGGAACCTGGTGGGCTGCAGTCCATGGCGTTGCTAAGAGTTGGACACAACTGAGCAACTTCGTTTTCACTTTTCACTTTCATGCATTGGAGAAGGAAATGGCAGCCCACTCCAGTGTTCTTGCCTGGAGAATCCCAGGGATGGGGGAGCTTAGTGAGCTGCCATCTATGGGGTCACACAGAGTCGGACACGACTGAAGTGACTTAGCAGCAGCAGCAGCAGTGACAGAACAACAACAATCATTTTATAGTTTTCAGCATATAGATTTTCATATATTGTTAGATTTATACCTATTTTTAAGCTATTGTAAATTTTTAAAATTAAGTTTCAGTTTCTACTTCATTGGATGGATTTTTTCGTGTTGAAGTTGTGTCTTACAGCCTTATTAAACTGTTTAATTCTAGGAGCTTTATTATAGTTTTGGGGGTTGTTTTTTTTGTTTGTTTTTTTACTGTGATGTTTGGTATGTGGGATTTCAAACTCCCCAACCAGGGTTAATCCTGTGCCCCCTGTAGTGGAAGCATGGAGTCTTAACCACAGGACCGCCAGGGAAGTCCCTGGGTTTTCTATATGGATAGTTATGTCATCTGTAAAAAATGAGTTTTATATTTTTCTTTCTAGTCTTTGTCCTTTTTATTTCTTTACCTCCTCTACTGTTAGTATAGCCTTCTAGTAAGACATGAAAGTGGTGAAAGTGGACATTCTTAGGGAAAAAGCATTTAGTTTCTCACCATTAAGTATGATGGTAGCTGTTAGTTTTTGTAGATACTCTTTCTCAGGTTGAATAAATTCCCTTCTGTTCCCAATTTATTGAAAGTTTTTTCAGGAATGGATGTTGAATTTTGTCAGATGCTTTTATGTATTAGTTGATATAATTATGTGATTTTTTTCAAATTATTTAATCTGTTAATATAATGAATTATACAGATTGATTTTCAAATATTGACCTACCCTTACATTCTTGGGGTAAACACCAACTGGTTGTGATGTGTTCTTCTATTTTGTTGGATATGATTTGCTAATATTTGTTGAGTTTTGCATCTGTGTTCATGAAGATATTAGTCTGTAGTTCTGTTATTTTTTTCTTGTCATCAAGTTTTGGTATCAGGATAATGCTGGTCTTATAAAATAAGTTTATAAGTGTTCATTTTGGGGAAGAGAAAATGTAGAATTCCTTTTTAAAATATTTGGTAGAATTCTTCAATGAACTGTGCCTAGAGTTTTCTTTGTGTGGGAGTTTTTAACTACAAATTAAACTTCTTTAATAGATACAGAACAATACAAGTTGTCTAATACTTTTTGGGTAAGTTCTGATACTTTGTGGCTTTTAAGGAGTTGGTGCATTCATCTAAGTTTTCAACTTTATGTACAAAGATTCATTCAGGTATTTTCTTAGTATCCTTTTAGTGTCTGCTGCTGCTCTGCTGCTGCTAAGTCACTTCAGTCATGTCCAACTCTGTGCGACCCCATAGATGGCAGCCCACCAGGCTCCCCCGTCCTTGGGATTCTCCAGGCAAGAACACTGGAGTGGGTTGCCATTTTCTTCTCCAATGCATGAAAGTGAAAAGTGAAAGTGAAGTCGCTCAGTCGTGTCTGACCCTCAGCGACCCCATGGACTCCAGCCTACCAGGCTCCTCCATCCATGGGATTTTCCAGGCAAGAGTACTGGAGCGGGGTGCCATTGCCTTCTCCGCCTTTTAGTGTCTGGGTCTATATTAATATCCTTTCATTCTTAATATAGATAATTTGTATATTCATTCTTTTTTTTTTGTTTGGCTAGAAGTTTATCAATTTTATTCATCTTTTCAAAGAACCTATTTCTGATTTTATTGATTTTTCCTCTATTTTTTTCTGTTTTCAATATAATTGATTTCTACTCTTTTTATTTTTTCCCTTCTGCTTACTTTGAATTAATTTACTCTTTTTTTAAGGTGAAAAACTATGTTTTTTTAGATCATTAATTTGAAGCCTTTCCTCTTTTTAAATACAAGCTTTTAATACTATAAATTTCCCTATAAGCACTGCTGTGGTTGCATTTGTACAAATTTTGCTATGTTGAAATTTCTTCTTTGACCAATGAATTCTTTAGAAGGGTGTTGCTTTGAGTGTTTGGAGTATTGGGAGATTTTCCAAAGTCTTTTATTTTATTGATTTCTAGTTTAATTCCATTATGGTTGAAGAACATAAACATTTCAACATGTTTAAATGTGTTGAGGTGGGTGTTATAACCCAGGATGTGGTCTCTCTTGCTGAGTGTCCTAGGGGCACTTGAGAGGAATGCATATTCTACAGTTAGGTGGGATGTTCTGTAAATGTCCATGATAGGCTATTGGTTCCTTGGTATCCTTGATTTTTTTTTTCCTCCCAGTTTTACTCAGATATAATTGATGTGGAACACTGCCTAAGTTTAAGGTGTATAGCATAATAATTTGACTTATATACATCATGAAATGATTATTGCAAAAACTTTAGTGAGCATCTATCATCTTATGTAGGTATAAGATTAAAGAAATAGAAAAAAATGTTTTTGTTGTAATGAGAACTCTTAGGATTTACTTTCGTAACACTTTCATATATAATATATAGCAGTGTTCATTATATTTATCATGTTGTACATTCTATCTCAAATACTTAGTTCTTTTATAACTGGAAGTTTCTTCCTTTTGATTGCCTTCATCTAGTTTCCCCTCCTTCTACTTACTGCCTCTGATAACCACAAATTGTATCTTTCTCTGTGTGTGTTTGTTTTTGAAGAATAATTGACCTACAACACTATGTTTCTGTTACACAACATAGTCATATACTTCTGTACGTTTCAAAAGGATCGTCATGGAAGTCTAGTTACAATATGTCACCATACAAAGATATTACATAGTTATTGACTGTATTCCCCACATATACATTTCATACCCATAACTCATTTATATAGCAACTGAAAGTTTGTACTTCTTAATCTCTTTTACTTCTTCCTTTCCTCCCCTCACTCTCCTATAGCCTTGATTTTTTTCTTTCTCCTTCTTAAAAAAATTAAAATGTGATTTATTTATTATTCAATTGCAACATTACATCCTACCTCTTCTTTATTTTTTCAGACTTAGTGAGATATTATTGACAAATAGGAATTATATATATTTAACATGTACATGTTTTTATATCCTTGATAATTTTCCGTTCACTTGTTCTATTGAGGACTGAGAAAGGAGGACTGAAGTCTCTAAAATTGTAGATTTGTCCGTTTCTTCCCTTAGTTCCATCAATTGTTGCTTCATATATTTTGAAGCTCTTTTCTTAGGTGCATACACATTTAAGATTGTTTTTTATTTTAGTGAATTGACCCTTTAATTGTTACTTACTATCCTTTTTACCCCTGATAATTTTCCTTGTTTTGAAGTCTGCTTTATCTGCTATTAATATAGCCTATTAACATACAGTTACTATAGTTGTGATAACTCTCATTTTCATAGTATATTCTTACCTCCTTCTTTTACTTACATTTTTTATAATAATTTCATATTTATAAATGAGTTGCAAAAATAGTACATAGAGTTCCTATATGCCCTTTACTTAGCTTTCCCTAATGTTAACCTATTACATAAAACCATAGTACATTTATCAAAACTAAGAAATTAACATTGGTATATTACTCTATTAAGTAAGCTACAGAATTTCATAGATTTCACCAGTTTGTCTACTAATGTTTTTTTTATTCCTTTTCTATAATTCAGTCAGGCAGCCATAATAACATTTAGTACCCTTTCATTTTTTAACCTATGTATATCATTGTGCTTAGCAGGTTTCTGGTAGACTACAAACAATGTATCTTTTTTTGTAAATCCATCCTGATAATGTTTCTTTTAAGTGATGTGTTTAGACCATTTACATTTAATCTAATTATTGATATTTTAGATTTAGGTCTGTCATTTTATTGTATTTTTCTGTTCTTTCTATTTTGTGTTTTCTTTGTTTCCCTTTACATCCTTCTTTTGGATTATTTGAACTATTTTAGTATTCTACTTAGATTTCTCTATTGAGTTTTTGGAGTTTCCCTGGTGGCTCAGATTGTAAAGAATCTGCCTGCAGTGTGGGATACCTGGGTTTGATTCCTGGGTCGGGAAGATCCCCTGGAGAAGGGAATGGCAATCCAGTATTCTTGCCTGGAGAATTCCATGGACAGAGGAGCCTGATGGGCTACAGTTCACGGGATCACAAAGAATCAGACATAACTGAGCGGCTGACACACACACACACACACACACACACTGAATTTTTACTGCTTTTTCATTTGTATAGTTATTTTAGTGTTGACTAGGAATTACAGTACACATATTCAAGTATTCTACTTAAAATTAATATGTATCACTTCAAGTAGAATATAGAAACTTTAGTACCATAAAGATTGGTTTGCCCTCTTCCTTTTTATCTTGTAGTGGTCGTATGCATCTATATTCATTAAAAACCCCATCAGACATTGTTATAATTTTTGCTTTCAATCATCTTTAATGTTTTAAAGAACTTAGAAGTAAAATAGGGTGTTTCATTTACTCAGATATTTACCATTTCTAGTGTTCCTTCTTTCCTGAAATTCTGTTTCCATGTTCATTTCCTTCCATCCGAAGAATTTTCTTTAGCATCTTTGGCAAGTCTGCTAGTGATGACCTCTCTTGGTTTTCTTTGAGAATTTATTTCATCATTTTTGAAAGCTGTTTCACTGGCTATGTAGAATTCTGGGTTTGGCCATTGTTTTCCAGCTCTTGAAATTCTTTTTCCACTGTCATCTGTTCTCTATGGTTTCTGATAAGACATTCACAGTCATTTGAATTATTTTTTCCCCTGTATATAATGCATTATTTGTCTCTGACTGCTTTCAAGATTTTTTTTTTCCTTTGCTTTAGATTTTACTGGGCAGGAATTTCTTTGAGATTATCCTGATTGATATTCACTGAGTTTCTTGAATCTATACGTTTATGTCTTTTACTACAGTTGGGAAGTATTGAGTTATTATTTCTTGAAATATTTTTTTTTTGACCACAGCACACATCTTTTGGGATCTTAGTTCCCTGACCAGGGATTGAACCTGGGCTCATGGCAGTGAAAGTGTCAAGTCCTGACCACTGAACTACCAGGGAATTCCCTCAAATATTATTTCTGTACCACTCTTTCTCCTTTATAATCGGCCTTTGATGATACAAATGTTAGGCCTTTTGATATTGTCCAATGGGTCCTCAAGGCTCTGTTCATTTTTGTTTTCCAGTCTTTTTTCTTAGTTGTTCAGCTAGATAATTCTGTTGATCCATTTTCAAGTTCACTGACCTGTCATTTCAGTTACACTGTAGAGCCCATCTAGTGAATTTTAAAATTTCTGTCATATTTCTAGTTTAGATTTTTTCATTTGGTTCTTCTTCTCCTTCTTCTTCATCTATTCTTTGTCAAGACTGTCTACTTATCCTTTTACTTCAAGATGATTTGTCTTTATTTCTTTGAGCATGATTATAATATGTGCTTTTAGGTCAGTTCAGTTGCCGAGTCGTGTCCTATTCCTTGAGATCCCATGGACTACAGCACGCCAGAGTTCCCTGTCCATCACCAACTCCCGGAGCTTGCTCAAATTCATGTCTATTGAGTCAGTGATGCCATCCAACCGTCTCACCCTCTTTTGTCCCCTTCTTCTCCTGCCTTCAGTCTTTCCCAGCATCAGGGCCTTTTCTAGTGAGTCAGTTCTTCACATCACGTGGCCAAAGTATTGGAGCTTCAGCTTTAATAGCACTTTTTCCAATGAATATTCAGGACTGATTTCTGTTAGGATTGACTGGTTTGATCTCCTTGCAATCCACTTTGGTTCAGTTCAGTTCAGTCTCTCAGTTGTGTCTGACGCTTTGTGACCCCATGGACTGCGGCACGCCAGGCCTCCCTGTCCATCACCAACTCCCGGAGTTTATTTAAACTCATGTCCATTGAGTCGGTGATGCCATCCACCCATCTCATCCTCTGTTGTCCCCTTCTCCTCCAGCTTTCAGTCTTTCCCAGCATCAGGGTCTTTTCAAATGAGTCAGTTCTTCGCATCAGTTGGCCAAAGGATTAGAGTTTCAGCTTCAGTGTCAGTCCTATGGACTGGTTGGATCTCCTTGCTGTGCAGGGAACTCTCAAGAGTCTTCTCCAACATCACAGTTCAGAAACATCAATTCTTTGGCGCTCAGCTTTCTTTATACTCCAACTGTCACATCCATACATGACTGCTGGAAAAACCATAGCTTTGACTAGACGGACCTTTGTTGGCAACATCATGTCTCTGTGTTTTAATATGCTGTCTAGGTTTGTCATAGCTTTTCTTCCAAGGAGCAAGCATCTTTTAATTTCATGGCTGCAGTCACCATCTGCAGTGATTTTGGAGCCCCCCAAAATAATTGTTTCCATTGTTTCCCCATCTATTTGTCATGAAGTGATGGGAGCATATGCCATGACCTTAGTTTTTTGAATGTTGAGTTTTAAGCCAGCTTTTTTCCACTCTCTTCTTTCACGTTCATCAAGAGGCTGTTCAGTTCCTCTTCGCTTTCTGCCATAAGAGTGCTGTCATCTGAGGTTATATAATTCTAACATCTTGAAGTTGGTATTTGTTGATTATCTTTTCCCTTGTGAGATGTTGAAATTTTCAAGTCTTTTTGTACAGGTTGACTCTTGAACAGTGTGGAGGTTATGGAAACCAACCCCCATGCAGTCAAAAATCCACATTTAACTTTGTCATTGGCCCTCCATATCAGCAGTTCCATATCTGTGGGTTCAGCTAGCTGGAGATTGTGTAGTATTATTGAAAACAATTTGTGTATAAGTGGATCCATGCAGTTCAAACCCATGTTGTTTAAGTGAAGAAGTGAAAGTCTCTTGGTCATGTCTGACTCTTTGTGACCCCATGGACTGTAGCCTGCCAGGCTCCCCTGGCCATGGACTTGTCCAAGCAAGAATAGTGGAGTGGGCTGCCATTCCCTTCTCCAGGGGTCTTTCTAACCCAGGGATGGAACCTGGATCTCCTGCATTGCAGGCAGATTTTTACCATCTGAGCCACAAGGGAAGCATGTTAAAGAGTCATCTGTATATCAGTTTGGATTTATATTCTGACATTTAAAAAATTATATGAGACTTTGGATCTTGTTCAAATCCTATAGATTTGTTTGTTTATGTGATCAGGCAGTCAGTCTAGTTGGGTTCAGGCTTCAAATACCTATCTGCCTTCTTTGGGCTGGAGTTCAGTATCAGTTTAGTTTTCAAAGTGCTATTTGCTGTGTTATTTGTATCTGTTCCATGTACATACCAGCCAGTGGCTAGTCTCCGACTTGGGCAGTGGTGTACCTCATAGATCAATTGTTAGAATCTTCAGAGTGTTGTTGAGGGTCAGATACTTTGATGTGCAGCCTGGGGGTGATTCCTGGAGTTCACATACAACGTCATTGAGCTCCCTCTTCTTTCTGTTGTTAACCCAGACTTTCCAGTCCAAAGGATTCTCCTTCTTGCTTCACTTGCTAGAAAGCTGAGACTTGAATTTCTCTCCTCTCCTTGCACATCTGTGATTACCTTTCCCTTGAGAACCAAGTGACAGGAGGCTCAGGAAAGAAAACAAAGCAACGGAGTTTGCTTCAAGGCTCCTGGGATCACAGTTCCTCTGTTCAGAGAAAAGGTTTTCCTTTCTGACTGCTGTTGTCATTGCAACTGCTGCCTAGTTGCCTTGAACGTAGGGTGAGAGGACAGAAGGGAAACAGACAAAATCGGGGGGTTGCCTCTACTCCCTTTGACCTTTAAGGAATCCCTTTACTGTTTCTTGGGCCAAAAATGGAGGTCTTCTTGGAACTTTTTCTTTCTGTACCTGGTGCACAGTTCTGAGTTTGGGCTGCCTTTGAGTCCAGGCCAGGAGATACTCAGTTCAGTTCAGTTCAGTTTAGTCACGTCCGACTCTTTGCGACACCATGAACCGCAGCACTCCAGGCCTCCCTGTCCATCACCAACTCCCGGAGTCCACCCAAACCCATGTCTATTGAGTCAGTGATGCCATCCAACCATCTCATCCTCGGTTGTCCCCTTCCCCTCCTGCCCTCAATCTTTCCCAGCATCAGGGTCTTTTCCAATGAGTCAGCTCTCCGAATCAGGTGGCCAAAGTACTGGAGTTTCAGCTTCAACATCAGTCCCTCCAATGAGCAGCTAGGACTGATCTCCCTTAGGATGGACTGGTTGGATCTCCTTGTAGTCCAAGGGACTCTCAAGAGTCTTCTTCAACACCACAGTTCAAAAGCATCAATTCTCCTGCACTCAGCCTTCTTTATAGTCCAACTCTCACATCCATACATGACTACTGGAAAAACCATAGCCTTGACTAGACGGACCTTTGTTGGCAAAGTAATGTCTCTGCTTTTGAATATGCTGTCTAGGTTGGTCATAACTTTCCTTCCAAGGAGCAAGCATCTTTTAATTTCATGGCTGCAATCACCATCCGCAGTGATTTTGGAGCCCAGGAGATACTAGAAGAAGCAAAAAGGGAAACTCTGTAGATGTCATGATATTTTGAGCCATGGTTTGTTTTCTCTGTCCACCAGTTATCAGTTACTTTTTAGTCTTTAGATAATGCGTGGAGCAGCTCTATTCCTGGAGTTTAGCTGAATTCCCTAGGAGAAACACTGTGGAATGTACTTACTCCATCTTAATTGGAACCAGAAACTTTGGCTATTTATTAGACACATTTTAAGAGAGAACCAAGATAGACAGGGGCAAAAAAGGCCATGGCTTCAAGGCAGGTTATCAGTCCTGAAAGATCTGTGACTGGACTAACAGGCCTTAGGGTCCCTAATGGAGAAGACACCCCAAGGAAGGACTCCAGTGTTTTTGGTTCAGGGTGCTCTTTCTTCCTTCTTTTTAGTTTTTGAATTTAAATTAAAATTTAAAAAGAGATTGTATTTGTACTCAGTACATAATCTGGAAGTTATAAAGGGAACAAAGTTAGAGGGGTACTCTACTTACTTACCCACTGGCCACCCAGTTCCTCCCCCTGGAGACACCCATGTACCAGTTTCTTGTGTGTCCTTACAGAGACATTCCACACAACACCATATATAAAATGGGAATAAGTGTGCATATAGTAACCAAAACAGTCGTGTGCTATGCACACTGCTCTATGCTTTGCTTTCTCACTTAATATGTCCTGGAGACTTTCATAGCAATGTCCACAGAAGGCCTCATTCTTCTTAGCAGCTGTGAAGAATGCCATTTAAAGAATATGTTATGATTCATTTAATGAGTCCTTTATTGATAGACTTTATTCCACCAATAAATGTTTATTCCGTCCTTTGTTATAACAGGAAAGTTGCATTGAGTATCCTTGTGTACCTATCTGACATATGTGGGGCAGTATCTATAGAATAAATACCTGGGAGTGACATTGCTGGGCAGGAAAGGATGTGTGTTCACTGAGAGTTACTAAGTTGTTAATAGCATATTGATATCTTATTTCATACAACTGCAGATAATCTGTCAGTTTTTTAAACCTTGGTAAGGAGAGGACTATTAGATGACGTAATAGAAACCTTCATATGATCTGAAGTCTTTCTCTATCTCTGGCTGATATCTAACTCTGATTGTGCCTGGTTTTTTACCAACATGATGTGGAAGAAAAGGAAAATGTGCGAATTGGCATTTTTCTTCTTTCTTGTCCCTTGTTACTCTAGTAAGAGACATGCCAACAAGCTGTGGGAAAAAAATATATTGTAAAATTACTAAATAGGAAATATCCAAAAGGAAGGCTGTGACAATCAAGAGGATGTGAATGACCAACTGATGGGACAATCAGTTCCAAATCCTCAGATGTTGGTTTACGTTAAAGCCTTTCTTCTGAGGAACATTTTGTCCATCACGTGTGCTTACGTATATAACCGTGCCTGTATAGGTAGGAAGAGAGTTCAGGAGAAAGCTGTTATTCACTGTACTGATGGTGAAACAGAGGACTTACAAATATAATGATTTTTTTCTGACCCCTGGATCACCACATTTGATGTGAAAAATTTGAATGTGTGGAAGTCTTGGAGACATATTTAATGTAGATACCAAAGAGTTGTCACTTCAGGTTTTTTTGATGGTTTATGGTGTTTATTTGAAAGCAAGGCTTTATTGGAAAATCTGTATGTCAAATTTTCCACTATGATGGAGCGTTTTGCTAGTAACCTTCCTTTTGATCCTTTTAACATGACACCTGAGACTAGAAATCAGATCAGTGAGGTGCTCAAAAATCTTCATAATTACTTGGCTTTGACTGTGTCATTATCTGCTTCAATTAATTTTAATAAATAAAATAAAATTAGCTATAAAATTGATTTGGAAAAAAAAAGACTTTTAAAAAATCTTTTTGGGTTTTTTTTTTGTTTTGGCATCTGGATAGGGACTTGAAAAGACTATTTTTAAAGTGAATGATGTGTGGCTTTCCAAGTGAGAATTCTAATTGGGTAGATTATCAAGTGATAAAACTGGTTTGGGTGGCTCTTCAGATAGACATCTTGTTTTTAATTTTTATACCTTTAACCCTATATTGTTTGAAATTTTTGGATGGGCATATAAAACTTTTTAAAAGAAATGTAATATAGTAGAAAACAAAGGAAAACAGCTATCTTGGAAGGCTGTGTGTTTAATACAGTGAAACAGTTGTTACAGAAAACATTATTGGCATTTCTTGTTTGAAATGCCCTTCAAACCTATTCTACATCAGTCCAAAAAAAAAAAAAAAAAAGGAGGGGTTGGGTGTCGAATCAGATACCACTGTGCGGCAAACTGGGAAAGTAAAGTGTGACAGTTCTTACAATGACTCGAGTACAGCAGGCTTACTGGAAGGTGCTGAGGATGGCTCGTGGCATATCCTTGGTCTTTCCTCAGATTGTGGCTTTCTAGAAAATGCAGTAGAGGAAAGACTCAAGAAACTTTTGATTGTTTAAATGCTTTATCTTTTACTTTTTATCATCATAAAGTTTTGTGACCTTCTCTGCTTATCATATGAAGCAAGTTTATCAAGAGTGCTTATCACAAACTTACCATGTCTGTTTGGGTCTAGAAATTCTGTTTTGAACATTAACAAATTTGGATTTAGAGATCAGAGTCAGTATGCATCTTTCTGAGAAGGCAGCCTATGCATTCTCTGAATTTAAATCATTACCCTGCTGCTGCTGCTAAGTCACTTCAGTTGTGTCCGACTCTGTGCGACGCCATAGATGACAGCCCACCAGGCTCCCCCGTCCCTGGGATTCTCCAGGCAAGAACACTGGAGTGGGTTGCCATTTCCTTCTCCAATGCATGAAAGTGAAAAGTGAAAGTGAAGTCGCTCAGCCGTGTCTGACCCTCAGTGACCCCATGGACTGCAGCCTACCAGGCTCCTCCATCCATGGGATTTTCCAAGCAAGAGTACTGGAGTGGGGTGCCATTGTCGCTCAGTCATGTCTGACTCTTTTGCAACCCCGTGAAATGCAGCACACCAGGCCTCCCTGTCCATCACCAACTCCTGGAGTCCACCCAAACCCATGACCATCAAGTCGATGATGCCATCTGACCATCTCATCCTCTGTCATCCCCTTATCCTCCTGCCCTCAATCTTTCCCAGCATCAGGATCTTTTCCAGTGGGTCAGCTCTTTGCATCAGGTGGCCAAAGTATTGGAGTTTCAGCTTCAGCATCAGTCCTTCCAATGAACACCCAGGACTGATCTCCTTTAGGATGGACTGGTTGGATCTCCTTGCAGTCCAAGGGACTCTCAAGAGTCTTCTTCAACACCACAGTTCAAAAGCATCAATTCTTCTGCACTCAGCCTTCTTTATAGTCCAACTCTCACATCCATACATGACTACTGGAAAAACCATAGCCTTGACTAGACGGACCTTTGTTGGCAAAGTAATGTCTCTGCTTTTGAATATCTGCTATCTAGGTTGGTCATAACTTTCCTTCCAAGGAGTAAGCATCTTTTAATTTCATGGCTGCAATCACCATCTGCAGTGATTTTGGAGCCCAGAAAAATAAAGTCAGCCACTGTTTCCCCATCTATCTGCCATGAAGTGATGGGACTGGATGCCATGATCTTAGTTTTCTGAATGTTGAGCTTTAAGCCCACTTTTTCACTCTCCTCTTTCACTTTCATTAAGAGGCTCTTTAGTTCTTCTTCACTTTCTGCCATAAGGGTGGTGTCATCTGCATATCTGAGGTTATTAATATTTCTCCCAGCAATCTTGATTCCAGCTTGTGCTTCTTCCAGCCCAGCATTTCTCATGATGTACTCTGCAAAGAAGTTAAATAAGCAGGGTGACAATATACAGCCTTGACATACTCCTTTTCCTATTTGGAACCAGTCTGTTGTTCCATGTCCAGTTCTAACTGTTGCTTCCTGACCTGCATATAGGTTTCTCAAGAGGCAAGTCAGGTGGTCTGGTATGCCCCCATATCTTTCAGAATTTTCCACAGTTTATTGTGATCCACACAGTCAAAGGCTTTGGCATAGTCAATAAAGCAGAAATAGATGTTTTTCTGGAACTCTCTTGCTTTTTCAATGATCCAGTGGATGTTGGCAATTTGATCTCTGGTTCCTCTGCCTTTTCTAAAACCAGCTTGAACATCTGGAAGTTCACAGTTCACATATTGCTGAAGCCTGGCTTGGAGAATTTTAAGCATTACTTTGCTAGCGTGTGAGATGAGTGCAATTGTGCGGTAGTTTGAGCATTCTTTGGCATTGATTTTCTTTAGGATTGGAGTGAAAATTGACCTTTACCAGTCCTGTGGCCACTGCTGAGTTTTCCAAATTTGCTGGCATATTGAGTGCAGCACTTTCACAGCATCATCTTTTAGGATTTGAAATAGCTCAGCTGGAATTCCATCACCTCCACTAGCTTTGTTCGTAGTGATGCTTTCTAAGGCCCACTTGACTTCACATTCCAGGATGTCTGGCTCTAGGTGAGTGATCACACCATTTTGATTATCTGGGTCTTGAAGATCTTTTTTGTACAGTCTTCTGTGTATTCTTTCCACCTCTTAATATCTTCTGCTTCTGTTAGGTCCATACCGTTTCTGTCCTTTATCGAGCCCATCTTTGCATGAAATGTTCCCTTGGTGTCTCTAATTTTCTTGAAGAGAGCTCTAGTCTTTCCCATTCTGTTGTTTTCCTCTATTTCTTTGCATTGATCGCTGAGGAAGGCTTTTTTATCCTTGATATTCTTTGGAACTCTGCATTCAAATGGGTACATCCTTACTTTTCTCCTTTGCTTTTCACTTCCCTTCTTTTCACAGCTGTTTGTAAGGCCTCCTCAGACAGCCATTTTGCTGTTTTGCATTTCTTTTTCTTAGGGATGGTCTTGATTCCTGTCTCCTGTACAGTGTCACGAACCTCCATCCATAGTTCATCAGGCTGTCTATCAGATCTAGTCCCTTAAATCTATTTCTCACTTCCACTGTATAGTCATGAGGGATTTGATTTAGGTCATACCTGAATGGTCTAGTGGTTTTCCCCACTTTCTTCAATTTCAGTCTGAATTTGGCAATAAGAAGTTCATGATCCGAGCCATACTCAGGTCCCGGTCTTGTTCACTTAGGAATGCAAGATGCATTGTAATGATGACCAGGTAGATAGTGAGCTCTCAAAATTGTGATAGTAAGAATGGATGTCAGGTGTTGCTCATCAGTTCAGATACTTTATGCAGAACCTATGCAGTTATTTGACTGCAGACTAGGACATTGCTACTGTCAGTTTATGTACAGTGATGCTTCTGGGAATAATTTAATCTGGACACAGAGAAACTGGGATAGTTCAGCTTTCTTTAGTTCTGTGTCAGAGGCAATAGTGAATAAGAAGGAAGGGGCAGAGTCTTAGTCACAACTCTAGGCCTTTTATAGCAGGCCGGGGTCCAGACCAGACAAGTAAGAGTCCCCAAAGAGGCCAGAGTTCTGCTACATGGGCAGAAATGGCCAGGGAAACCTACTTACTCTCATCGGAGGTATGGGAGAGAAGGAAGGCGTTCTTAATCAGAGCTAGAACTCGTAGTCCTGGGTGTGCTGTGCTTAGTTGCTCAGTCATGCCTGGCTCTTTGTGACCCCATGCACTGTATCCTGCCAGACTCCTCTGTCTATGGGGATTCTCCGGCAAAGAATACTGGAGGGAGTTGCCATGCCCTCTTCCAAAGGATCTCCCCAACCCAGGGATTGAACCCAGGTCTCCTGCTTTGCTGGCGGATTCTTTACCGACTGAGCCACCAGGGAAGCTCATGTAGTCCTATACCAGGAGGATTATTTCTACCTCTGGTAGAGAAGCACCAAACCGTGAATGTGCTATGGGAATGCATTTTCTTCATTAACAGGAGTATCATTACGGTAGATGCAGTTTATAAGATAACATGTCAGGGGCACTTCATTTCCCCTCTGTAAAAAGATACACCCAATAATGTGACCCTGTATTTCTGTTATATAGAGACCTTGCAAATAAAAATTTAATTAGGAAGTTTTCCTCACTAACTTGACCCTACATTAGCACTGCTGCTGTTGTTTAGTCGCTCAGTCACGCCTGACTCTTTGCGACCCCATGGGCTGTAGCTGCCAGGCTTCTCTGTTTTGGGGATTTCCCAGGCAAGAATACTGAAATGGGTCGGCATTTCTTTCTCAAGGAGATCTTCCCAACCCAAGGATTGAACCCAAGTCTTCTGCATTGGCAGCAGATTCTTTACCACTGAGCTACTAGGGAAGCCCTATTAGATTATTTTTAGAAATCTACTTTCAATTTTGGAATAACTTTGGATTTACAGAAAAGCTGCAAAGATAATTCAGAGAGTTCTTGAATGCGTCACTCACGTTTCCCCCAGTGTTCACGTCTAACATTACTGTCATGTATTTGTCAAAACTAAGAAACCAAAATCGGTGCATTTATTGTTAAATTCAACACTTTGTTTGGATTTTACCCGATTTTTCACTAGTGTTCTTTTTCTAGTCCGAGGCTCAGTTCAGTGTACCTCATTGCATTTAGTCATCGTGTCTCTGTCCTTAGGCTCCTCTGGTCTGTGACAGGTTTTCAGACTTTCCACATTTTTTACGATTGGCGATTTTGAGGAGCACTGGTGAGTAATTTTGTAGACTGCCTCTCAATTGGGGTTTGTCTGAAGTCTTTCTCAGGATTAGACTCGGGTTGTGGTTTTTGAGGAAGAATGCTTTAGAGATGAAATGCCCTCTTCAGCATATCCTGTCTGGGGATATGACACTAACAAGACCTGTCGCTGGTGGTGTTAACCTTGATCGCTTGGTTAAGGTGGTATTTGCCAGGTTTCTCCACCATAAAGTGACTGTTTTCCTGTTTCCTTACCGTATTCTTTGGAAATGAGTCAGTTAAGTCCAGCCCACTCCTGGGGGAGGAGGAGTGAAGATTCAGCTCCACCTCCTAGAGGAGGTAGTATCTGCATATATTATTTGAAATTTTTCTGTAAAGGAAGACTTACTCTTTTTACCTGAATGTTTATTAATTGTCATTAATTTATATCAATATGAACTCGTATACTTTAGGTTATCATTCAGTACCATGCTATTTATTTATTGCTCAAATTGTTCCAGTTTTAGCTACTGGGAACTATTCCAGGTTGGGTTCTCTATCCCTTTGACATGTCCACGTCATTCTGCCACTTGAGCACTTCCTTACTTTCTGAAACTAGGAGATGTTCCAAGCTCGTCTTGTATTTTCCCTGCCCTTGCTCTTGAATCAGCATTTTCTTCAGGGGCCTTGGTTTTTTCCTTGGAGAAACCAAGATCTGAGCATTGGGTGTATACATTGCTAGTAAGCCCTCAGCAGAGAGAGCTAGGAAATACACACATATGTGGACTAACCCACGTGTATGTACATATGTAAAATTATTCCTGTATATCCATCTGCATACACATTGAAGTAAACATGGATCCACGCTCTTGTCTCTGACTCTAATGCAGTACCACAGAGTTTATTCTAGCTTTCCCCCCTTACTTATCTGCAGTTCCTTCTCTGACAGCAAGAAACCTGCCTGTCACCATCCACCATAATAGATGGTGAGTTTCCTTATTTATTTAATTCTGTATACATGTGAAACAGGTTCAGAATTGTTAACCCATATTTCTCTGAGCAACAGATTTACTAACCAGGGTGCAGTGTTTATGTATAGTTCCTTTTGTCTTTAGCAACATTTTCCAAGGTTACTTTGGTTTCACCTCACTTCCTTCAGTGAGTTTATGTCAAACATTTATATTAAGTTCATTTGTGACAGTCTGTACTCTATCTTGGGATCCCTTGACATCCTTTTTGATTTTTGAAAAAATTATGTATATTAAGGTTCACTCTTTGTAAGGTATGTTCAGATGGTAAAGAATCTGCCTGCAATTCAGGAGACCTGGGTTCAGTTCCTGGGTCAGGAGGATCCCCTGGAGAAGGGAATGGCAACCCACTCCAGTATTTTTGCCTGGAGAATTCTATGGATAGAGGAGCCTGGTGGGCTACAGTCCATGGGGTCACAAAGAGTCGGGCACAACTGAGCAACTAACACACACAAGATACAGTTTTTGGGTTTTGTCAAATACAGAAGTCATATATTTACCACCCTTGTACCATGTAGAACAGTTCCATCTCCCTAAAAATTTCCATGCGCCTTCCCTTCTAGTCAGTCACCTCCCGTCACGTTGGTTAACCTGTTTAATGCCACTTATCTGTTTTCTACACCTGGAGTTTTGCCTTTTCCAGAATGTCACATGAATGGAATCTTAAAATTTGTAGTTGTTCACTTAGCCAAAATGCATTTAAGGTTCATCCATATTGTTTCATGATCAGTAGCTTGTTCCTTTTTGTCACTGAATAATACTCCATTCTGTAGGTACATCAGAATTGGTTTATCCATTCACCTGTTGAAAGACATCTTGGTTGCTTCCAATTTCAAGTCACTGGACCTTTATAGATAAAGCTGCTGTAAACACTTAGGAAATTGCCATTCTGTGCAGCATTAGAGAATGGTCACGCATTTGAGATCAGAGGGGATCATTAATAATTGATAAAGATTCGGGCTGCAAAAAGTCAACTAATTATTGACTTATCTTTGTTTCACCTTACAATGTGGCTGCTGTGTCTATAGTGTTAAATTTGGTGAGTATGTGATATAAGAGACAATCTTGTTTAAAAGGAGTTTGCCGTCTACTAGAGAAGGTAATGCACCCCACTCCAGTACTCTTGCCTGGAAACTCCCATGGACGGAGCAGCCTGGTGGGCTGCAGTCCATGTGGTCACTAAGAGTTAGACACGACCGAGCGACTTCACTTTCAGTTTTCACTTTCATGCATTGGAGAAGGAAATGGCAACCCACTCCAGTGTTCTTGCCTGGAGAATCCCAGGGACGGGGGAGCCTGGTGGGCTGCCGTCTATGGGGTCGCACAGAGTCAGACACGACTGAAGCGACTTAGCAGCAGCAGCAGCAGAGAAGGTAAGATTTTTGTGAGCCGGCCTATAGGTATAATCTGGGTTAGGTTCTGGTTTGTTGTGTCTGGTGGGATGGTAATAATAGTATTCAACTGATTAGTGCCTAAGTCTTAGTAAAGTCTTTATAAAGGCATGGAGAGGTCAATGCCATTAAAAGAATTTATCATTTACATTTCCCAAGAGAAGGGGACATGCCCTCATCACATGGGGCCCCAGGGAGAAGCACCAGGTTTGGTCAGGAGAGTAGAACAGGGAGGAAGCGTGGCCCAGAGCCTTTATGGTTTTCCTTTGCTCTACTCTGGGAAAGGCAAGGCAGGGCAGGGGAAGCGGCTTAGGATTGGCTGGTTTGAATAACTGCTTGAGTCTTAGGGTGCAGGGACTGTTCCTTGTGGTCTGGTACAGACGTCTGTCATCTGTCGATTTAGTGCCTGGGAAATACTAGCCTTGTGTGAGAATTAAAGGAGACAGTCTAGAACACGGGGTCTTGCTGGCAGGGGAGGCGTAAACAGTGCTGGCTGTTAGTCTGGCCCTGTGAGTAATGAATGCCAAATAGACAAATACAAGCTCTAAGAGATCACAGTACTAACACAGCCTTCCTACATGGTGCTCTCTCTGCCCACCAGTCGAATAATCTAATTCAGTGCGTTGCTGACTGATGACTTTGAAACAGGAATACAGCAGTGTATGAGATGAAGTCTTTGCCCACAAGGAGCTCATGATACGTCAAGAAAAACAGATGCATTCAGTCACACTGCCATGTGCCAGGCACTTGCTGGTCTCTGAAGACACAGGGCTTAACCTAAGAGATGGAAAACTCATAACCAAAAGGAGTGCATTTCTCTCCTTATCAACATTAATATCTCATACAAAAATACATCCTCTCATTTTGCTCTATGTCTCCAAACCCCTTTCACTACCCCCCATACTCCACTTGTTTTCTGAATATCCTTTAGAGGAGCTTATTTTATGGATTTGAGTTTTCACTTTCTTGACAACTAAAAGGAAAGGCATATGACTGACAGATTTTCTTTTAAGGATCTGGAGCAGATATTTAAAAAACTCAAAGCTATGTTTAGGTAGTTGTCTTTTTACCATTGCATCTAAAAAGCAGTGGTGGGGGAAGGAGTACGGTCATTTGTGTGTGGCTGGATCAGGGGAGGGGGGCTGTGGGGTGCTGTTGGGACTGTGAGGACTAGGGTTTGGGAGACTTGTTCTGCTGTTGGTTTTGTTGTTAACCTGAGCACTGGGGGCAGGCGTCTTCCTCTTTCTAAGCCTCATTTCCTCATTTACAGAGTGGGGTTGATGATCACCACTTTGTCTACCTATTTTATGTTCTCGTTAAGGATGACATGAGATAATAAGTATAAGACTTGAAGTACAGTATAAATGTTAGGTATATTATAATGTCTTATACATAAAACGGAAAGGCAATGGCACCCCACTCCAGTACTCTTGCCTGGAAAATCCCATGGACGGAGGAGCCTGGTAGGCTGCAGTCCATGGGGTCGCTAAGAGTCGGACACAACTGAGTGACTTCCCTTTCACTTTTCTCTTTCATGCATTGGAGAAGGCAATGGCAACCCACTCCAGCGTTCTTGCCTGGAGAATCCCAGGGACGGGGGAGCCTGGTGGGCTTCCGTCTATGGGGTCGCATAGAGTCAGACATGACTAAAGCAACTTAGCAGCAGTATACATAAAAAGCCTCAGAAAATATTGAGGGAATGAATGAACATATTTCTTTTTCCTTTTGTTTCTGACATCAACTCCAAGGAATGAGAACTGAGCGACCTTGATCTTATTTTCTGAACTTCAGTAGTATTTATCATCTATAGCTGTAATTTAGTAATTATGTTCTTTCTTATATTTAGTGATTGTTTTGAGTGAGTTTTGGCACTTTAATGAGGGTATGTAAAGAGTATTTGTATATATTTCCTATCTCCTATGGAACCTAGAGTGAAAAGTACATTATAGGTACTTAATAAATATTTGTTGATTCATTGATACTGGTTCAGTGTTTAGGGTATCTATTATAAATAAACCCTTTGGGGACTAATTCTAAAGCAGAATATATGCACATGAGGGACAAGTTGGTGTACAGCCTGGGAGGCATCATCATAGAAACAATCTAAAGAAACAAACTTGGTACAAGGTCTGAGGGAGATCCTGATGAACTTAAAGACATTGTAGGTTTAATTTGGGAAACAAAAGAAGGGCTTACCTGATGGAGGTTAGAGGTCAGAATGAGAATGGTGTACTAGTCGGTGCATGCCCTGGTAGGACAGTCATAAAGGCCAAGTTGTTGAGATTTTAAGAGTCATTTTAAAATTGCAGTTATTCAGTGTAGCTATACCTCTGTCTCAGTCAAACAAGCAACCTTCAAACTTTGTTCAGAGGTGAGTCCTTGTCATTGTATAGAGTAGCTCTTCAAGGTTGAGACTTAATGCTTACGAAGCCTCTTGCTTCTGCAGAGCCAATCTCTTAGACTGCTGATGTCATTAATAATATAATCCATGTAGAGTGTCAGAGGTTTTTAGCAGTTTTGTAGCTCAGCTAAACAGATAGGCCAGGAATTAGCAGCTTTTTATGGAGATGTTTGGTTTACTTTCCTTCTGGAGGATGAAGAGGATTCCTGCTGTGTAGGGATTCTCACGGGCTGGGGGATGTGTGTGTGTGTGTCTTGCTGGCCTGAATGGTAGAGACTGTTTAAAGTGGAAAGAGGAGTCAGGTATTGGTATCAATAGGCCTGTTCTAGTAATGGCATGTCTCCCCTAAAATAGGGTACCTGTCTGATCCAGAAGGCTTCCCAGGTGGTGCTAGTGGTAAAGAACCCACCTGCCAATGCAGGAGATGCCATAGACTCAGGTTCGATCCCTGGGTTGGAAAGATCTCCTGGAGAAGGAAATGGCAACCTACTCCAGTAATCTTGCCTGGAGAATCCCATGGACAGAGGAGCCTGGTGAGCTACAGTCCATAGGGTCGCAAAGAGTCAGACACGACTGAAGTAATTTAGCACGCAGCATGTCCGATCCAGGAATTATATCTGGCTGGCATGTTTCCTTCCTGTTTACCATGTTTACTAAACCTTCATGTTTAGTTAGTGAGTACTAGTTATATACTATTAAGTACTGGTCTGGATATTCTTACTGGCAAGCTGGGCAACACAATGCAGGTATGTTACCTGCTCTGGAGAATTTCAGTGCAGGACTCTTATACCTAACTAAGCATAAAAGTGGGTCTGCTGCTGCTGCTAAGTTGCTTCAGTAGTGTCCGACTCTGTGCGACCCCATAGATGGAAGCCCACCAGGCTCCCCCTTCCCTGGGATTCTCCAGGCAAGAACGCTGGAGTGGGTTGCCATTTCCCTCTCCAATGCATGAAAGTGAAAAGTGAAAGGGAAGTCGCTCAGTTGCGTCCGACTCTTAGTGACCCCATGGACTGCAGCCCACCAGGCTTCTCCATCCGTGGGATTTTCCAGGCAAGAGTACTGGAGTGGGGTACCATTGACAATTATATAAATGTCCATCGACTGTGTTTATAAGATGTGGTAACTGTCTTCTGACTTTGAAGGACTGTTGTGTAAATCAGAGACCTGACTACTCAAGAATTAGCGTTAAGGTTGATAGGTAAAAGCTGGCAGGGGCGAATTCTGATGGAATGTGTGGAACGTGCTTATTTGTTCACAGATGGACTGCCTCAGGTCAAAACTCTGTTCCTCTGAACAGCAGAGCTGTTTTTTTGTCTCTTGGCAGTTTGTAAAGGCAGTGCATGTGGCATGGACTGGCTGGGCCATCGGCACATCTCCACCTTGGCACTTTCATTGGGAAAATTGGGAGAATTCTCTGTTGTAGTGGTGGGCTATTCTGTGTACTGTAGGATGGTTAGCTGCAACCCCAGCCTACCACTAGATGCCAGTAGCACCCACTTCGCCCCCAGTTGTGGCACTCAAGAATGTGTGTGTGTGTGTGTGTGTGTGCACGCTTAGTTGCTCAGTCGTGTCTGACTCTTTGCAACCCCACAGACTGTAGCCCAACTGTCCGTGGGATTTTCCAGGCAAGAGTACTAGAGTGTGTAGCCATTCCCTTCTCCAGGGGAATCATCCCGACTCAGGGATGCAACCCGGGTCTATTGCATTGCAGGCAGATTCTTTACCACTGAGCCACAGGGAAGCCTCCCAAAATGTCTCTAGACAATGCCAAAATTTCTGTGAAAGGCAAAACCTCCCCAGTGTAGAACCTCTGGGTCAGGTAAACAAGTTAAGGTGCTTCAGAACTCTAGCAGTTTAAACTTTGTTTTGCTTTGCAAGTGAATTCTGCAGCATAATTTTTTCAGCAAGTAAGAACTGGTTAGAGGACCTACATACCTGGAGTTGTGATATTCAGTTACTTTCCAATTCAGGGAGTCTTTTTGGGTTGGAAGGTTGTCAGAATCTGCTGGGTGGTGATGGTGAGCTTGGAATATACAGGATGTTCCCTAACCAGGGTATACTCCTGGGAGAAGGCTATGAGATGAAAGGAGAAGATTAGACAAGGTTGTAGTAAAGACACCTGAATGAGAGACCAGCGAGTGGGAAGGGAGCGGATGTCGATTAGCCATTACAGCTTGGTCAGCTGTGGTCAAGCAAGGTTCTCTTCCTGACCCTTTTCCTTCCCTCTGAGAGCCTGGACTGTTCTGTGGTGGAGGAGGAAGGCATGCCCATGCAACTTAACAAGCTTGAATCTTGGTTCCCCCATTTACTAGTTTTGATCTGACATGTTTCTTAACTTTGTTTGCCTATTACATGTTTATTTCATTTTTTAAAAATTATGGTAAAATATCCATAACATAAGGTTTACCACTTTAACCAATTTTCCCCCTGCTACTTATTTATCTCATAGCTGGGAGTGTGAACCTTCTGACGGCCTTCATCCAGCTTCCCCCTCCTCCCACCCTTTGGCCTGTGATAACCGCAGATCTGATCTCTTTCTATGAGTTTGTCTGTTTTTGAAGTATAATTGACCTGCAACTCTAGGTTAGTTCTTGTTACACAACACAGTGATTCAGTATCTCTATACATTTCGAAATGATCACTGTGAGAAGTCTGGTTGTGATATGTCACCATACAAAGGTATCAGTCATTGACCATACAAAGGTATCAGTCATTGACCATACAAAGGTATCAGTCATTGACCATACAAAGATACCACACGGTTACCGACTCTATTCCCCACATTGTACGTTTCATATCCATGACCCTGTATTTTGCAACTGGAAATTTGTACTTCTTAATCTCCCTCACTGATGTCTCTCCTCCTCGACCTCCACCCCTCTGGCAATAAACTGTTTGTGCCCTGTGACTGTCTTTTTTTTTTTTATTATGTTCATTCTTTTTTGTGTTTTTTAGATTCCACATTTAAGTGAAGTCATACAAATTTGTTGTTCTCTGTCTGGTTTATTTCATTTGGGGCAACAGCCCTAGGTGCATCTGTCTTATTGCAAATGGCAAGAGTTCGTTCTTTTTAATGACTGAATGATATTCCATTGTATATATGTGCCGTATCTTCATTCATTCGTATTATTCATTCATCTATTGTTGAACACTTAAGTTGCCATTTTAGCTGTTTTTAAGTGTACAGTTCGGTGGCATTAAGTGCATTCACATTGTTGTACAGCCATCACCACCATTCACCTCCAGAACTTTTTCATCTGGCAGGACTGAAACTCTATCCATTAAAAAATAACTCCTCTTTTCCCCTCCCCCTTATCCCCTGGTAAGCCCCATTCTGGTTTCTGTCTGTGAGCTTGACTACTCTTGGTACCTTGTATAAGGGAAATCACATAGTATTTGTCCTTTTGTGCTGAGCTTATTTCACTCGGCATATTTTCGAGCTTCCTCCATGCTGTAGCTTGTGTCAGATTTTCCATTTTAAGGCTCAGCAATATTCCATTGTATGTGTATGCCACCTTTTCTTTATCCATTCATCTGTCAGTAGAGGTTTAGGTTGCTTCCCCTTTTCTGCTGCTGTGAATAATGATGCCTTTTTTTTTTTTTCCATTTAAAAATGGCAACAAATAATGCTTCTTTCATACTGTGTGTAGAGGCTCCTTGTGGAGTGCTGGGCGTTGGCACATGGTAAGTGACGCTTCCTTCTTTTCACCTATTTCTATGCCAGCTTCTCTACTTTTGCTTCTTTTAGGTCTCCCTCCTGGTACTGGTAATCCAGCCGAAGCAGGGGCTAATGGATTTTTTTTTCCTGCAAGTTAAAGTCCCTTGCAAGACTGACATCTGCAATCACTGTCCTCTGAACTCTTTGTGTTATTTCAAGACTAGTCAGTCTCTGAAAATTGAAGTTGATTTTGAGGTTGCCTTAAGTGCTCAGGTTCTCTTAAATGGCTCTGAGAGTCCTTCACTAAGCTCATTGTCACATTTTTTCCCCAAGATAATTTGTTCTAAAACCTTGCTAGTGGCAGCTTGTTGTACCCAGAGTCCTGAGGTCCCTTCATCAAAGGTTTTGATTCATTTGTCATTCAAAAGACTACTGATAGCCTGAGGGTGAGTGTCAGATACACTTGGTGAATTTCATTGCTTTGTTCTTTGACTCCTTTCTTTAAACACCCAGGCTCCCTCCCTGTGTGGGAAGAAATATTTTTGGCTGGCCCTTTTCTGTCTGTACTATGCCATCTGTCACAAGGGTCATTGCTCAGAGGCTCGCTTCTTCCCTGCTGGGAGCAGGTGGTCAAAACCAACGGCTATTGACAGGGTCGGGTTGGAGCAGCTTACCGGTGTGCCCTCAAAGCTGTGTGTATAGTTGTTATCGTCAGAGGAATACGAGAAGGCCTTACTTTGGGGTGTTTTTTGCCTTAAAGAGTAAGAAAGGCAAATATGATCCTAAATTGTTAGTTAATTCCTATAGTCCAGCTGCTTATCCACTGTCCTCTTTTATGCTCCTGCCTCTCTCCACTCAACTGGTCCTGAGTTCTAAGACTGCTTCCTGAGTCAACCTACAGAGTACAGAGAAAGTACATCCATGAAAATTGTGGACAATATAATTAAACTGATTTCACACCTTAAATGTAAGAGGTGACATCCTGATCCGTGTTCAACCAAAATAAAATACCCCTGAAATCTTCCAGTGCTCCTGGGTTGGTAAAGACCTTAGTTTTAAAGTCTTATTTACAGAGTGTGTGCTTCCAACCACTCAGGATTCTGGGCCTGACTCACGGGAGAGCCGGCCCAGTGCTGAGTCACTTAGCCAACTTCATTCATTGATCATGTGCTTATGCACAGCTTGGTTGCAAGGTGGGAGAGAACTACTATTTTCAAATGTTCCTTCCTGAGGTAGCATGGTCCAGAAGTGAACCGAGAGACAGGATGCTAGGGTTCTATTCTTGGCTCAGCTGTGCACCTTCAGCAAGAGACAGCCCTGTCCCCACCCCCACCCCACTGTGTCAATGTGGGAAGATCAGAGAAATAGGTAAAACCAGCAAGACAGATAAAGTGGAAGCCTTTTTTTTAATATAAAATGGTTTTCCCAGCAAGATGACGAGGCCGTATGGCCCCCTGCCCCGTGACTCCTGGTTCACCAGGCTTTGCTCAAGTTATTTACCATAGCCTCCACTTTTAAGATAAGGAGGAATTTCTCCTCCAAGATAAACCCTAGCATTCTTAGTCTCTGTTCTTTTTCCACCGGTCATGCTTCTTTCCCACAGGACTCACTGGATTGTGCTTCGGTGCATTCAGCTGTTTTAAAAGGCACAAACAATTGTTTCTGTTAAGTGGGGGAAATTAAGAAGCGTTTCCGGAGTAAGTTCGTCCCAGGTGTGTGGGGTCAGGCTACTGAAATCACCTTGAACTGGCTTCTTTGGAGACCCCTCGTTCCCCTCTAGGTCTACTGTTTGCATAACGATTCTCTCTAGCTTGTGTCCTCTTATGTCAGTCTCAGTCCTCGACTTATACCTTTCGCCTCTTCTGATCCCTGGAAAAGTAAAACCTTTTCTACCTCGGCCTTAGGTACTATGTACTCCTTGTCATCCTAACCTCGATATAATAGTATCTCTAAACTTTGCCCACAGAATTCTTGTGTTTTTAATATGAAATTGTTTAAGAATACAGAAAAACATAGAAAATAATTTAATATTTGCTTTAAGTCTTTTTTTGAATGTAAGAAATCGTGGGTTCATTTGAAGCCCAGAAGCACTGTGTGCAGCCCCCAACTCTTTTGAACAGGCTTTGCAGAGTGCGTCCTCCCTGCGGGCTTGCCTTCCACGACCTGTATTCATTATTCTGTTTCCTCAAGTGCTTTCACAGCTCGCTCCCCATCCCTTGCTGTGACCTTGGGCAAATTGCTTTACCTCTCTGAGCTTTATCTTTCTCTTCGGTAAAATGAGAATAACAGCAGCACCTACCTTTGCCAAGTTATTTTGAGAATCAAATGCAGTAATATATGTGGAAGTAGTTTGTACAGCTCCGTGTTACGTGTTGCACCAGTCATCATTATAGAGAACCCATAGCAGTGTTTTCCAAGGCTGTGCGTGAGGGAGCTGTGGGAAGGGAGATGCCAAAGGAAATGGTGTATCAGAATCCCCAGGGGCTTTTTCAAACTGTAACCTATCTACCTTACCCTTGGATGTGTTTACATACATATATACATATACATAGATAATAGTTAGAAATACATTGAAGGTACAGGCCAAGGGGAAATCATCTCTATATTCCCTATCATTTTCAAGGTTCTCAGCTATTTTCTAACCTGTTGCTTTGCCATGGAATGTCTGTTTAAGAAAATCAATTTCTTAGTCTCTCTTTGCTTAAAAATCATATTTTCAATAAGAATCTTCATCAACTGTTTGGCTAAGGAGGTTTGCTTTTACCAATATGCTTTGGAAAATTTCTGTTACTGATTCTTTATGACCCCAGAATACATTCTTCTCTCCTTTGTTTTTTTCTATCTCCTGCTGAATGTAGTCTGAAGAGAGTTCTGGTAAAAGTTAAGGATGCCTCAGCAGTTCCTTATTGGAGAAGGAAATGGCAACCCACTCCAGTGTTTTTGCCTGGAGAATCCCAGAGACGGGGGAGCCTGGTGGGCTGCTGTCTGTGGGGTCGCACAGAGTCGGACACGACTGAAGAGACCTAGCAGCAACAGCAGCAGCAGCAGCAACAGCAGCAGTTCCTTGATAGCACATTATCTGAAGATAGTCAGGTGTAATTACTGTTTAATCATTTCTGTAACACTGTGTAGATTTCTCTGTGTAGATCCTGGTTGGTGCTCATTGTCTCTTAGCCTTCCATGTTTACTCATTTGATTTTAATTATGGTACCTTGACCAGGAGATCCAACCAGTCCATCCTAAAGGAGATCAGTCCTGGGTGTTCTTTGGAAGGACTAATGCCAAGGCTGAAACTCCAGTACTTTGGCCACCTCATGCAAAGAGTTGACTCATTGGAAAAGACTCTGATGCTGGGAGGGATTGGGGGCAGGAGGAGAAGGGGACGACAGACGATGAGATGGCTGGATGGCATCACCGACTCGATGGACGTGAGTTTGAGTGAACTCCGGGAGATGGTGATGGACAGGGAGGCCTCGTGTGCTGCGATTCATGGGGTCGAAAAGAGTCGGACACGACTGAGCAACTGAACTGAACTGAACCCTGACCCAAACTAGAGAAGGGATATTTGGATGAAGATATTCCTTATAATTGCTTTGAAGAACTATTCAGTTTTATTATTTAAAATATTTAATGTTCAAGTGTAGAAATTAAAAATGCTTATACTCTAGAACCTAGTGTTTGAACTCCTAAGTATATATACCCAAGAGACTTTTTCATATGAATGCATGGCAGCCAGGACAAGAATGTTTATGGTTGTTGATAATAGTATGACATTTTTGGAAACAAAGTTTCATCAATAGAAGAATAGATAAATTGTGGTATAGTCAACAATGGACCACTACTATGAAACTGAGAATATGCATGAATTAGAGGAAAGTATGTCAAAGGTAGGGCTTTCCTAGTGGCTCAGTGGTAAAGAATCCACCTGCAATGTAGGAGAAGCAGGTTCTTTCCTTTGGTCGGGAAGATCCCCTGAGGAAGGAAATGGCAACCCATTCCAGTATTCTTGCCTGGAAAATCCCATGGACAGAGGAGCCTGGCTGACTGTAGTCCATGGGGTTGCAAAAGACTCAGACATGACTTAGCAAGTAAGCAACAATGTCAGAAGGAATAAATGTCAGCCTTAATAGGAAATGGGACAATGCAAGTTTCAGGTTATGGTCAATATTTTGGATTTATACAAAGTTTTAGAACATACACAATAATCCTTTATGTTATATTGGATATATGTTACATTGGATACTTTATGGTAATAGTACAAAAATAATATAAAATAATACATTTTAGAACAGTGCAGAACAGTCCTTTGTAATGGGTACATTGTTTATGTGGTAATAATATAAAATAAAGTGCAAGAATTTGAGAAACACCTAATTCAAGATAGTGGTTGCCTTTGAGAAGGAAAGAGAGGAATTATATAGGAAAAATCACACATGGTGCTTCTGTTGTATCTGTAAAGTTCTGTTACTATCTGTGTGGTTTTTTAAAAAATATTTACTTATTTTTTATGGCTGTGCTGTGTCTTTGTTGCTGCATGAGGGCTTGCTTTAGTTGCAGTGACCAGGGGCTTCTCTCTAGTTGTGGTGTGCGGCCTGCTCCTTCCTGGTGGTGACTTCTTGTTGCAGAGCATGAACTCTATAGAGTATGGGCTCAGTGGTTGCGGCACATGGGCTTAGCTGCCCTGCGGCATGTGGAATCTTCCTGGACCAGGGACCGAACCTGTGTCTCAAGAGTTCTTAACCGCTGTACATCAGGGAAGTCCATATCTGGTTTTTTTTTTAATACCTGAAATGAGTCAACTGTAATAAGAATTCAAAATGTACATCTTAGTTTGTTTAGGTTGCTGTAACAAAAATATCATTGTCTAGGTGATTTGTAAACAACCAATACTTACTTCTCAGTTCTGGAGTCTAGGAAGTACAAGGTCAAGTTGCTCGCAGATTCAGGTCTGACCTTGCTTCCTGGTTCATAGAAGGTTGTCTTTTTCACTGTGACTTCACATGGCAGGAAGGGCAAGGGAGCTCTCTGGGGTTTCTTTTATAAGGGACTCTTATCTTTTGTAATTCAACATACAAATTTTTGGAGGACACAAATATTCTATAGAAATGTATATAGAATATGACCCCCAACTTTGTAAAATTATGGACAAAGGAAAGAATATTTAAGGATTTAACAGTCATTCATATCTAGATGATTTTCATTTTTAATATTTTTCTGTACTTTTCAAGTTTTCCAGCGGGAAAAGTGATAATAAATACTATTTATTTAATATTTATTTATGAGATCACAGAATATCAAAATAAGACAGTAAGGTAGTATTGACAGCCACTCACAGTCTTTTCTCCAGTCGACTGAGAGTATTTTTCAGTTACCTTAACTAGCTGTAATTTTCAAACACTTTAATTTGACGAGTGCTTTACTGTTCTCTTTGCTTTATGTTTTTCTTTAAAATAAAAATTAAGTTTACAGGAAAAAAACTGGGATTTTTAAAGACAAAGGATGCTATTTAGTATTATGTAAAATCATGTTAAGGCAAATAATGATTTTCAAAGACTGACAGCATAATTAACAAATTGATTACTTCCTAGTTAGAAGAAATTCCCATGGGATTGAAGATGGTCTGGATCAGACTACAGAGAAATAAACTTAATTTTAATTTTTTATTCTTCTTTTCTCTTTGTCTTGCCCCTAGGACTTCATATTTCACATTCATAGAACAAACTTCCTTTTCTTCTCAACTTAGATATTACTTTTATAGGAAATCCTACGTCTACCCCACCCACACCCATCTGCCCCTCATTCTGGGTTAGGTGGATCCCTAGTACCTTATCCTTAAGACTGTTGTCACTGCACTGTAATTGGCTGATAATCTGTCTCTACTGAAATTTAAACTCCATAAGGATAGGATACAGATATTTTGTTCATTGTTCAATTAATCCCTGGTATCTAGCACAATGTCCAGCTCATAGAAAGCACTGGTAATGCTTGAATTAAAGAGTAAACTGAATGAACCAGTTAATGCAAAGGTCACAGCTGAAGGGAACATTCTGGAAACTGAACCGTTTGATAAACTATATTTTCTGCTCATAGGTACAAGAGAAGTCATTAGATTGAGTAATAAGAATTCCAGAATTTTCTCTGGAACTTTTAAGTGGAGAAGTGAAAAGCTAGAATTTCAAATGCTGGTGCCTTACTTGAATTAATGAATGAGGAAGTACTGAAATGAAGAAAGTATACCTGGGATTGAAATAAATAAATGAGTTTTTAAAGTTTTATTTCATTCCTCCTTCATCTTATCTGATTTTAAATGTTATTTTCAGACCTCGCTATAAGCAGTATGCTTTAGTTCTTTAGTCATCATTCGTTTTATAAAAACTTCTTATTGCAATATAGCATGTGTATAGAAAACGGCAGAAACCATGACTACATACTTGATAAGTTTTCAGCGAACATGCCTGTGAAACTGAAGTCTCCGCCCGCCTCCACCTTTCCACAGTGCAGCTGCTGTCCTGAGTATTCATCTCTTTACTAATACAGTTTCTATAGACTGCCTCAGCCTATCATATTTCCATTACTGTCAGGAGTCAGTCAGCCTGTCGGGCTCAATGATTCAAAGCTGTTACCATCGCCCACCTTGTAGTCTGAATGAAGGCCACTTCAGCCCAAAGGCGATGCTTCATTTCATTAACAACAAGTGCCACATTCCCAAACCGTCACTTCCTTTTATCACAGAACTCTTGGACTATGGGTATGTGGAAAGATAGTTAATGAAAAATTAGTTATATAGTTGGTTTGAGCCCTAGTTCTCTTGAATATTGACAATCTCAAGACATATGGATGCATTATTTTAAAGGTATTAGAATCAATTTGCTTCTCAGTATGGCTGTTGTCTTAAGACAAAAACCTGGAGGTTATTCTCTCATAAATGCCATAATTATCTGATGTCCTATTGTATTCCTCTTCATGGGCCAAGCACAGGGCAAAGTGTTTGGAGGATGCAATGATTAGTAAGTGTAATCTTTGCACTTGAGGCGCTTATGATTAGGTAGGGGAAAAGAAACAGAAACATAAAACTTAAAATTGTACTTTAGGAGTGATATGCTGAGGGGAGAGCGGGACTGTTTTTGACTAGAGGGAATATGCCCAGCAAAAGGAGTGGCACAACCACAGGTATGGGAATGGAAAAATACAGGAGTGAGGAGTGGTTTATGAAGCATGGGATGCAAGCAGAGAATGTCTATTAATAGGCTATAAAGGGCCCTGAGTGCTCATTTAAGGATTTGAAATTTTAATCAAAATCAGTGGAGAGTCTGAAAAGCAGTGGAGAATGAGAATCTGAAGGTTTCTGAGCAGAAGACCATCAAACCTAAACGTCATACCAGTTTGAGAGTATATCTACCAGTTTAGAATTACCATTCTGTCCAGAGGTTGTATGGGTCGTGCTTTAAGGGTTAGTCAGATTCATTTATCCTCAGTGAGGTGGTTAACAAGACTTAAGGCACTGTAACAGCCGTGAACAATTTTCTACTTTAATTTTCCTACAGGATTTTTGCTAATCTCATCATCTCTGCGTAGATAAGAGAGAGAACTTTGAACATCTTGGGGAAAAGCATAAAATTAATTTTTGTTAGTGCATTACAAATGAGATTAGAAATAACAGTTCTTATCTTGTTATCACTGTGCTTGTCCCATTGTAATGTTCTTTTCCTGAACGAGAAGCATCAACCTACAGAAAAGCACACTGAATGTTGAGTTAAGTCCTGGCTCTGCTCCCTGCTCTCTTTGTGACCCTGAAGGCATCATTTAACTTCTATGAGCCCATCTTGGGGTGTAGTTGTAGGATTTCATTTGAAAAAATAGCATTACGAAAGCATTACTAACAGTATTGAGATACATGTTCCTGTGCTATATATTTGGTGATGATATTTATAAATACTTCTGAAAAGACTGTCCACATCAAGTCCACAGTGCTTAAAGCAGTGTGTTGTCATAGAGAAGCGCTGGGGTAGAAAGCAGAAGCGCGGAGTCCCAGCCCACACCCTGCCACTTGTAATTCAGGTGTAACTGCTTTTGTAAGCTACCCTGCTTTTGTCTTAAGGCACCATCAAAACAAAACAGAACAGCAGCAAAGCCTGCGAGAACAAAACACACTTAACTCCAAAAGACTTAAATGAGTAATGTACGTCTTCACTGCATGCTTCTTAAAGAGGTTATCAAAGTGTGTGTTGGCCATTAAACTGCTAGACTTCCTAAAGAGTATTCTTTAGCCACTCAATATAGTAAGTCCTATCTCCTCTTTTTTTTCTGTCCCCAAACTTCCCATCTGCACTGACAGCTGTCTCCAGTTCAGTTCAGTTGCTCAGTCGTGTCCGACTCTTTGTGACCCCATGAACCGCAGCACGCCAGGCCTCCCTGTCCATCACCAACTCCCGGAGTCCACCCAAACCCATGTCTATTGAGTCAGTGATGCCATCCGACCATCTTATCCTCTGTCATCCCCTTCTCCTCCTGCCCTCAATCTTTCCCAGCATCAGGGTCTTTTCCAATGAGTCCAGTCTTCACATCAGGTGGCCAAAGTATTGGAGTTTCAGCTTCAACATCAGTCCTTCCAATGAACACCCAGGACTGATCTCCTTTAGGATGGACTGGTTGAATCTCCTTGCAGTCCAAGGGACTCTCAAGAGTCTTCACCAGCACCACAGTTCAAAAGCATCAATTCATCTGTGCTCAGCTTTCTTTATAGTCCAACTCTCACATCCATACATGACTACTGGAAAAACCATAGCCTTGACTAGACAGACCTTTGTTAACAAAGTGATGTCTCCGCTTTTCAATATGCTATCTAGGTTGGTCATAACTTTCCTTCCAAGAAGCAAGCGTCTTTTAATTCCATGGCTGCAGTCACCATCTGCAGTGATTTTGGAGCCCAGAAAAATAAAGTCAGCCATGTTTCCACTGTTTCACCATCCATCTGCCATGAAGTGATGGGATTAGATGCCATGATCTTCGTTTTCTGAATGTTGAGCTTTAAGCCAACTTTTTCACTCCTCTTTCACTTTCATCAAGAGGCTCTTTAGTTCTTCTTCACTTTCTGCCATAAGGGTGGTGTCATCTGCATATCTGAGGTTATTGATAGTTCTCTCGGCAATCTTGATTCCAACTTGTGCTTCCTCCAGCCCAGTGTTTCTCATGATGTACTCTGCATAGAAGTTAAATAAGCAGGGTGACAATATACAGCCTTGACGTACTCCTTTACCTATTTGGAACCAGTCTGTTGTTCCATGTCCAGTTCTAACTGTTGCTTTCTCTCCAGTAGCAGCCACGTTCTCAGGGTTTTCCTTCGTGACCTCTTTATCATCACCATCATCATCATTATTATTTAAAGAGTTTTCCCCTTTCCCTTCTTACCCATTGTTCTCTTTGGCATACAGAAGATAGCTATAAGTTTTAACAGATAAGGAATTCTCCCTCTTTTGAAATGGATAAGTGTATGTATGTGCACGCGTGTGTGCTGTCGTGTCTGCCTCTTTTGTGACCCCCATGGACTATAGCCCAACAGTCTTCTCTGTTCATGGAATTTTCCAAGCAAGAATACGGAGTAGGTTGCCATTTCCTACTCCAGAGGACCTTCTCATCCCAGGGATCAAATCTGCATCTCTTCCATCTCCTGCATTGGCAAGCAGATTCTTTAATACCTTCTCCCTGTGACACTGGCAGTTTGAATCCAGTCAAGTCAGTTGGTCTTTCTAACCTCAAATACCTTTTCTGTGAAATTTGATCTAGCAATATTTGCTCCTTTAACCTCACTAGTGAGACTGAGATGAGGTAAAGGAAAGAAAATGCTCTGTAAATGTTATAGCCCATACAAATATGAGGTTGCATTAATTTGTAGCCTCCACAACTGTTTGCAGAGATTGTCCCTCTGTCAGCTCAGTCTCCTAGGATTCTTGACAAGTCTAAAATCTTGTTCAGGAAAGTCTATCCTGGTTTTAATTGTGGCTGACCACTCTGGATTGTTAGCTACAATGATTTAGCAGTTCACAGGCAGGCGACTGTGTATTGGGGTATTGACATTTGTATAACAGGACTTCTGGAGCTCTGGGCAGATACCCTCCCATCTTCTCTTCATGGTAACCCTGTGAGGTGGGTTTCGTTACCCCATGGTTGAAGCTGTGTCTCAGACCCTTCTGTTGTGTGTGTGTCTCCCTGCTTGTAGTCACCGTGTCTGAGAGCCACAGCAGCTACTTGGGTGACCTGTCTTCCCTTCCCCCGTAGAACCTCACGGAAGTGTGAGCCTTGCTTCTGGGTTTGGTAAGTAGGTGATCTAGTAACCGTGTAATGGGTCTGCCTGGGTATTATTGATTTTTTTTTAAATTTATGTTTTATTTTTAAGTCTAGGATAATTACAATATTGTGATGGTTTTTTTCCATATATTAACATGAATTGGCCATCAGCATACATATGTCCCCTCCCTCTTGAACCTCTCTCCCAGCCTCCTCCTCCTCCCACCCCTCTAGGTTGTCAAGAGGACCGGCTTTGGGTTCCCTACGTCGTGCAGCAAGCTCCCACTGGCTTTCTAGTTCACATGTGGTAATGTGTATGTTAGTGATTGATTCTGCAAGTGAAGAGCAAAAACCATAGGTGGTGCCCATGTTCCAACCTCTGAGCAAGGCTTTGGTGTTCAGTGTTACTTGGATGCCCTAGGTCTGAGCCAGTTGAGGTGTTAACCTTTTTTTGACCAGTGAAGCAACATGTGAGTTGCCTGCGTAGCTGTCTGTTCTTGTGTTGCCATTAGAAGTCTTCCTCCTGTTTGTAGAACTTCTTTGGAGTAGGCAAGTACTTGACCTTAGTCTACAGGGGAAACCCTGTGGGCTTTGGAAGGGGGCTCTTCCCATATGACCTTGGGAATTCATATTTTTTATATAAGTCTTACTTTCTTCACTTGTGAAATGAAACTGTCAATACCTGCTTAATTTGGTGTTGTGAGAATTACACGTAATGTTTATAAAATGCCTGACAATGTTATAGTAATCACTATAGACATTGCACCAACCTTGCATACAGGCATATAACCACATTCGTATATTTCTGCATGTCCATATCAAGTGAACTTTATTAGTAAACAATCACTGTCCATTGCTGTTAGAGATGTCCATTGAATTCTGGAGTTGATAGAGACTCAATCATTGTTTTGGTTAATAGCTTTAGAGCCATCTTGACACTCTGCAGAAATGTCTTTAAGGTGACGTGGGTGGAGCGAGGGTGGGCTCCAGGCTCACTGCATTCTTCAATCAGAACAGAGATGCTTTTGTCTGTATTATATATTGACATTTCATCTAAGATTTCACTTGAGAAAGACCTCTACTGCCTGAAAACAAACATGCTTTAAAGTTTTCATCCAACTTTCTCCCATCCAGTGTGGAAATTTACTTTGCAATATGGCTGCCAGATAATGACTTAGGAGAATGTGTTCTGATGTCAGTTTTCTAAGCTGTAAGCTTTCCAGTGCTTGCCATATAGTAGATACCCAAGAAGTGCTTATTGAATGAATGAATGGTTATGGTAAGGATCAGCCAAATAGTTCTTGACCTCTTTTTAGCCTCTGTGTTCATTCCTTTATTCAACACATAATTATTTGATGATAGATATTGAATCAGGACACAGTTCTTTCTGATTTAAGCCTCTGTACATTTAGAATTTTCGTAATTCTCTCAGAGAAGCCAACTTTGCTTAGCCTGTCAGAGTCCAGGGTAGCTAATTAGTCTATTTTTATGAAAGCGGAGCTGAAAGGGATCTCAGAAGAGGTGCAGAGAAGGGGACAAGGTGCTGGTAACAAGAAGTAGTATAGTGAAATGATTAAGAACACAGACCCTGACGCCAGACAGCTTGGGTTTGAAAACCATTCTGTGATCTTGGGCAAATTACTTAATCTCTGTGCTTCAGTAATATGGGATAGTAATAATAACTACCTCACAGGATTATAGGAATAATCAAAAGAATTATTGTAAAAGCTCTTAGAGCTGTGCCTAGAGCATGTAGTAAATACTCCATATTAACTATTATTATTGTTAATATTATGATTATCATTTATTTATTGAGACCTACTTCACATTTATCATCTCATTTAACCCTCAAATGAGGAAATGAAGGCTCCATAATATTGTGTAATTTTCCCAAGGTCAATTAGCTGGCAAATTGCAGAGCCAGCTCTAGAAATCATTTCACACATTTCCGTTCTTTTATAAATAAGACCAAAGCTTGGATTGATTTATTAAAGGCCATACGGCTGGTCAGTGACAATGTCTGAATTATAATATCAGTTTCTTAAGCTTGGCCTCAAATTGTATCTCCGTTGCGGTGTAGTAAAGATCTTGATCTGATGTCTTAATTAAAAAAAAAACTTTATGGCAGTGTTGATGTCAGCTGTCTAGCTGACATAACCATGCCCACAACTATGGTTTTGACTGCAAATCATCAGGTTTTACAGAAGCGTATGGGTGAAGGTCTTACCAGTAGAAAACAGAAACCTCATAATAATCATTATAGTCAAATGCTGTATTTGAAGATGGAAAAGTCAAAGCTAGCTATAAAATATCATGACTTAATTTCTGAATTCTGAATGCAATGAAAAAAGGTATATGCCGATGAAAGTAATGTAACCCTGTGATGTTTTGTTATCATAGTCCATATCTTAATCCTCATTTGTGAAAGGTAAGTCCAGTAAGCGTTTCCACCATCTCCTCCTCTGGTAAGAGTGAAACCATCTTCATTCCTCACTTAAACTTGGCAAACCTGTCCCTGGCTGTTTGTGGTCTGTGATGTAGTAGAGAGTATGTACAGCTTGCCTAAATTGTGCACAGCACATTTGGATTTTTTTGTATCAACTGAAAAGTGAACATTTTTAGGTTAGGTTTCATATCACAGATTACCCACCAAAAATGAATATCTACAATGATGGCATCTTGGTTCAGCAGGATTTATGCAATGATTTGCTAAAACTGTTTTGAATTTTTACTTATTTTATGAAGCTTGTGTGGAATGGAAAAAATTAAACTGATGATACAGATCATATCGAGAGCTAATATTTACTTTACCCATTCTACGTGTTAGACACTGTATTAACCCCTGTGTTTTCTTTGTCACAGTAGTAGGTCTCATAGTCATTATGTAGTAGAGGCAGAGTTTAAAACTGTTGGATTTTCAGTCAGAGGCAGTGAATCTCTACCCCAAATCATGTATTCAGTGGACTTAAGCTGATTAACTGTATCTATTAATAATAGTAAAGGGAAAAAGCAACATTAAGTATGAGATTTGTGGGCTTCCCAGGTGGTGCTAGTGGTAAAGAACCTGCCCGCCAATGCAGGAGGTGTAAGAGATGCAGGTTCAATCCCTGGGTTGGGAGGATCCCCTAGAGAAGGGCATGGCATCCCACTCCAGTGTTCTTGCCTGGAGAATCTCGTGGACAGAGGAGCCTGGCAGGCTACAGTCCATAGGGTCACAAAGAGTTGGACACGACTGAGTGACTGAGTGCACACGTGAGATTTGTTGATTTCCTCAGTTATAATTAGGAATTTTATAATGTTTGTGTGTGTACGGCTACTTCCTTGCTCCACTCCAACCTGCTCCAACCAGGTTCCTTCATATGGAGGGGTTTTCCTGTTCCCACCACGCCCGGTAGATCTTTATGGGAGATGGTATAAAGTGAACATTTCTCATCCAAGCTCTGGAGTTGTACTGAGAAGCCTGCCTTAGATACTTGAGATAAAATATGGCTGCTTAAACACTTTGGTCTTCCGTTGGAGTAGGAACGCCTGTTAACTGAGATTTCTTTCCTCATTGTTAAGCATATGTCAGTAGTTTAGTTCTCTGGAATACGTGGAGACAATCTAGTGGAAAATAAGACAACATCTGCTCTCTTTACACAACGGCGTGGTGATGGGAGATAGGGACCACTAGTTGAGAGGGGAGTCTCAATATTAGTGCGAAAAAAATTCATAGGATACTGAGGGCAAAATCTAGTGCATGTTGGAATTGAGGCAAAAAGAAGTAGAGAAGCCCAGATCACCAAATGCTTTTTTGGTTACAAAGCAATAGGCAAGAAAAATTGTTTGCCTCAAATAACTTGCATCAGGAGACTTGTGAAGAGGATGGCAATAGACGAGAGGGCGACAACCACAGTCTACAAAGGGATGGGAAGGCTACGGCTCCGGTACCTTGTGGAATGAACTAGAGGAATAGGGAAGGACAGTTAAATTTGAGAAAAAGAAAGCTGGTTTTGGGGACCAGGTGATAAAATTGAGGGAAAATGTGACCTGCAGTGTCAGCAGAGCCAGGGAGATGGAAGTCTAATGACCTCTTGCTTGGGCTATTTATTGAGAAGCAGATGGAAGGCTAGGCTTGATAGTTGTATGGCTACATAGACAAGGAGGAAGTCTGACTTCATTTTGGGCTGATGGGACCTGCTCAGAGGAACTTTTGGTTCCATTTAAAATCGTTATAATCATGGGTTTTGACTTCATTTAAAAGCATTTTTAGATCAAAATATTCAAGTACTCAAAGTCTAAGTGTTTCACATGTACCTCCTGATAGAGTTACTTACTTATGGCGGTTAATCTTAAGTTTATATCCATATTAGGCCTCTTTCAAAATATTCTATAAACAAGATCTTGGGTGTCTGAGGGAAGACAGATGTAAATCAGCCAAGAGTGACTCTCCTACGAGGATTAGGAGAGACCACTTATTGAGAATCATAGTCAAATAGCTCAGCTTTGGGAAAGTTGGGTGGGTGTGAGGCTTAAGAAGAACAAACTTTGAAGTGGCTTCACAAGGTAGAAAACCTGTGAGACAGAAGAATGCACAGGGCAGCTGTCAGTTAGCATGGGTGCCGACGTTCACCGGGGGTGGGGATGGGTCAGAAGACATTTTAGGAGGGAAAGCCAGATTTTTATGTTATCAAGAAAGGCTTAGGACTGCAATGTTTTCTGTTTCAAATGAGTAAAATAAAGATTTGACAAAATTGCTTTTATTTCAATGTCTAGAATTGTTATAGGATTTTCCAAAATGAAATCTGTAAGTGACAAAGGAGAAAATTGGCCGCCTAGCATCTAGTTGCCATTGGAGGAAGGGGGGGTCCAGGGAGTGGGGACAGTGTAAACTCTGTCCATCTGGCGCTTTTCTCTCTTCTCCTGTGATAAGAGTCGCCCACCTTCCTCCCAGTGCAGAGCTGCTCCTCTGGCTCATTCCAAGTGAGCTATATATCAACTTGCAAAGACTGGCTGGCAGTCCTCAGAGTCTAGCTATAGTTCTGTCCCAAGCTGCTTCTCTCCTTTCAGCTCTCGTCCCTAAGTCTTTCCCTTGAACTTCAGAACCACATATCTACTGGCTCTTCAGAGCCTCCATGTGGATGTACCAAAGCAACTGAAACTCCCCATGTTGAAAAGTGAAGTCATAATCTTAAGCCCAGAGCTGTGCATCACGTCTTATTCCCTGTCTCTGAATTTTACTACCTTGCATCCATTGCCCTTGGCAAAAACCTGGGCCTCTTTCTTAATTTTCCTTCTGCCTTACCTCCCACTTTGGTTAGGTGACCTTCCATTCTGTGCATAACCCCTATTGCTGCTGCCTGGTTCAGGCCTTCGTTTTCTCTCAGCTGAGCTGCTTCAGCATTCTTCTACCTGGTCGTCTTCACTCTGATCTTGCCCCGCCTCCGCCTCTTCTCCCCGCTGCCTGCCTCATTCTTTGCACTGTAGCTGGAATAATCTTCCTAAAGTGTAACTTTGATCAAGTCATTTAACCTCAGAATCTTCATATTGCGTTTGGGATAAAATCAAAACCATTTCACATGATCATGATTTTGCCTCCCCGATAGACACCCATTTACCTGTTATTAGTTTTCTAAAGTCCAGTTACACTGAACTCTTAGGCAGTACCTAAGGGACCTGATCTCCCTTGTCTGTGGTCTGTATATGCTATTTTTCTTCCTACAAAGCTGTAACCATTTTCCTGCCATCTTCTACTTGACCAGCTTTGGGCTTTAGCTAAGATGTCACTCATTGCAGGAAACCTTCCCTGATCTCTCTGAACTAGATTAGCTGTCTTGCTTGTGTATGTCTATGGAAGCCTGTTGGATTTATCTTATTCTACTTTGCTGTTTACTTGTCTTCTGCCTCTGAAGACTTTAAAGGTCCCTGAAGACAAGGAGCTATATTGATCGGCAGTATAGTTTCTGGCATATAATAGGGGTATAGTAAATGTTTCAGGTTTTTTCTCTTTAAAAATGGTAAAATATACAAAATATGAAACTTTCCTTTTTAACCATTTAAGCGTACAATTCAGTAGACTTGAGTTTATTCACTTTGTTGTGCAACTATCACTTCTATCCATCTTCAGAACTTTTTTGTCATCCCAACCTGAAACTCTCTACTCATTAAACAATAACCCCCTTGCTTCCTCCCACTAGCTCCTCATAACCACTGTTCTGCTTTTTGTCTCTATGCGTTTGATTATAGGTACCGAATATTAAGTGGAATCATACAATATTTGTCCTTTCGTGTCTAGTTTATTTTACTTAGCATACTGACGTCAAGGTTCATTCTTGCTGTGGCGTATGTCAGAATTTCCTTCCTTTTTAAGGCTGAATAACATGCCATTGTATGTCTATAGCCCATTTTGTTTATCCATTCATCTGCCTGTTGATATTTGTGTTGATTCCACCTTTTGGCTATTGTGAATGCTGCTGCTGTTAAGTGAACCTGTAAATATTTGTTTGAATCCCTGCTTCCAGTTCTTTTGGATATGTACCTAAAAGTGGGATTGCTGACTCTTATGGCAATTCTGTGTTTAGTTTTTTGAGGATGCACCATACTGTTTCCATAACAGCACAAGGTTACAGTTTCTCCACATTTTCCAATGCTTGTTATTTGCTGTTTTGTTGCCTTTTGTAATATCCATCTTAATGAGTTTGAAGTGGTATCTCATTGGGGTTTTGATTTGCATTTCCCTAATGGTTAGTGATGTTGAGCATCTTTGCATGTGGTTTTGTCCATTTGTATATCTTTTTTGGAGAAATGTTTATTCGAGTCATCTGTCCCCATTTTTTAATTAGTTTGGTTTTTCATTGTTTTTGAGTTATAGGAACTCTTTACATATCCTGAGTATTAATCCCTTATGAAATACATGATTTGCAGATATTTTCTCTCATTCCTTGTGTTGCCTTTTCACTCTTAATTGTGTCCTTTGATGCAGAAGGGTTTTTAATTTTGATGATACACAATAAATTCATTTTTTCTTTTGTTGCTCTGCTTTTGGTGTCATATGCAAGAAATCATTGACAAATTCAACTTTATGAAGCTTTCCCCCTGTGTTTTCTTCTAAAGAGTTTTATATTTTTAGCTCTTACATTTTGATATTTGATCCATTTTGAGTTAATTTTTGTATATGGTATAATAAGGTGAGAGTCCAACTTTATTCTTTTGCATTGGGTATTGGATTTTCCCAGCACCATTTGTTGACTGTCCTTTCCCCCATTGAATGGTCTTGACACTCTTTTGGAACATCGTTTGACCATATGTGTGAGGATATGCTTCTAGGCTCTCCAATGTATTACACTGGTTTATCTGTCTATCTTTATGCCAGCACCACACTGCTTTGGTTCTGTAACTTCGTAATAATTTTTGATACCATAAAGTACAAGCCCTCCGATTTGTTCTTTTTTAAGTCTGAGAAAGTTTTTTAAGATTTTTTTTTTTGGCTGTTCTGTCTTCGTTGCTCCACCTGGGCTCTCTCTAGTTGCTGCAGGGTGAGGGGGTGGGCAGGCTTCTCACTGCGTTGGCTTCTCTTGGTGGGGAGCACAGGCTCTAGGCACGTGGGCTTCAGCAGTTGCGGCAAATGGGCTTAGTTGCCCCGCTGCATGTGGGATCTTCCCTGACCAGGGATCGAACCCACGTCCCCTGGGTTGGCAGGCAGATTCTTGACTGCTACACCACCAGGAAGCCCTGAGACAAGTTTTCATACTACTTGCTATTTGATCCTTGTTGTGTACCCATGCCTGTAGTTTTTCCCTTAGCAACTCCTCCTCGGTGACTTCTCTTCCTTCATCTATGTCATAGCCTAACTCCAGTGCCAGTTTTTTTTCCCTTTTCTGTCCCCTTTTCTTCAGAGTCATCTTTATTTGTGTGTGTTCAGGCTACAACTGATGTTTTAAGGTCTTCATTCTCCTGGATGACCAACAGAAGGGAGCCCTAATCATCGATCTCTACCAACTTTGAGTCTGGTTCAGTCTCTTTCAGAGCTCTCGGGGCTAAAAATTGCACTTATTTTTATGATGAGTGAGGTGCATTGCCTCACATACAGTGTGGCATAGTGAAAAGAGCCTTATACTGGAGGCCAGACCTGTGCCCTAGCTCTGCACCTGTCACCAATTGATTAGCAGTTGCATAATTTTTTTTATCTGTGAAGTTAAGGAAAGTTGGGCTAAATGGTCTCCAATTTCCTTCTAAATCTAAAAAGTTCATTTTTATTTTTATTCCTCAGAAGGAGGAGGAATTTAAGCTGGTTTTATAGATGAACAGAATTTAGATGAGAAGGAAAGAAAGATTTCAGGAGATTTAAAATAAGAAAATGAAAGTGTGTTTAGGAGTCAATGAAAACAACAGTAATCAGGCAATTAAGTGACGCTGAGTCAATTGGAGATCCATGTAGGAAAAAAAAAATGAACCTTGACCTTTATCTCACACAATATACAAAAATCAATTCCAAATTATATGAAGTCTGAATAAGAAGGTAAAACAATAAAGCTTCTAGAAGAAGTTTTAAGCTTGTTGCTGCATGACCTTGGGATTAAAAAAAAGATTTCTTATAACAACAATAGCATCAAAAACACACACACATGAAAGGGAAAATTGATAGATTGAATTTCAGTAAAATTAAGAACTACTTTTTATCAAAAGACACCATTAAGAAAGTAAAAACAAGAAAAATATTTGAAATATATCTGACAAGAGACCTGTATGCAGGATGTACAGAGAACTCCCACAAATAAATAGAAAAATGAAATAAATAGAAAAATGCAGATGACTCAGTAGAAGAAAATGGGCAAAGACTTAAACTGTTATTCCACAAAGGAGGATATCTAAATGGTTAATAAACATGTGAAAAGGTGTTCAGTATCATCATAGAAAAGCAAGTTAAAACTCCAGTGAGCTAACAAACACATGAAAAACTGCTCAACATCATTAGTCATTAGGAAAATGCAAATCAAAACCACAATGAGCTACCACTTCATATCCACTAAGATGGCTGTTAAAAAAAAAGAAAAGGAAAATATGTGTTGGCTAAGATGTAAAGAAATTGGAACCTTGCTGGGTTAGAAGCAGAATGGTTTCACCTCTGTGGAAAAACGGTTTGGTATTTCCTCAAAAAGTAAAATACAGAGTTACCATATGACCCTGCACTTCTACTCCTAAGTATATACTTAAAAGAACTAAAAACAGGGCCTAAAATAAGTACATGTGCATGTACTATTCACAATAATCAAGAAGTGGAAAGAACCCCGCCCGGTTGTTCCTCAGTGGATGGATGAATAAATAAATAATGATACATACATGTAATGAAACATTATTCATCCATAGAAAGGAGTGAAGTACTGATACATGCTAAGTGTGAATGAAAGAAGCCAGACACGAAAGGTTACATATTGTATGATTCCATTTATATGAATTTCCAGAATAGATCAATCAGTAGATTATAGAGACCAAACACCATGGTTACCAGAAGCTGAGGAGGGTGGGGTTGGGTGGGTATAGGGAAGAGGGATGGAGGAAAATTGATTAACGGATAAACGGTTTTACTTTGAAGTGATGGAAATGTTTTAGAACTACATAGAGGTGGTACTTGGGGGTTCCCAGGTGGTGCTAGTGGTAAAGAACCCACCTGCCAGTGGTGCTGGGAAAACTGGTCAACCACGTATGAAAGAATGAAACTAGAACACTTTCTAACACCATACACAAAAATAAATTCAAAATGGATTAAAGATCTAAATGTAAAACCAGAGACTATAAAACTCTTAGAGGAAAACATAGGGAGAACACTCTCTGACATAAGTCATAGCAAGATCCTCTATGACCCATGTCCCAGAGTAATGAAAATTAAAACAAAAATAAACAAATAGGACCTAATTAAACTTAAAAGCTTTTGCACAGTGAAGGAAACTATAAGCAAGGTGAACAGGCAGCCTTCAGAATGGGAGAAAATAATAACAAATGAAACAACTGACAAAGAATTAATCTTCAAAATATATAAGCACTTCATATAGCTCAATACTAGAAAAATGAACAACCCAATCAAAAAGTGGGCAAAAGAACTAAACAGACATTTCTCCAAAGAAGACATGCAGATGGCTAATAAATGAAAAGATGCTCAACATCACTCATTATTAGAGAAATGCAAATCAGAACCACAATGAGGTATTAACTCAACGCTAGTCTGAATGGCCACCATCAAAAAGTCTACAAACAATAAATGCTGGAGAGAGTGTGGAGAAAAGGGAACCCTCTTACACTGTTGGTGGGAATGCAAACTGGTACAGCCACTATGGAGAACAGTGTGGAGATTCCTAAAAAAACTGAAAATAGAACTGCCATACAACCCAGCAATCCTACTGCTGGGCATACACACCGAGGAAACCAGAATTAAGAGAGACACGTGTACCCCAATGTTTGTTGGCAGCCTGTTTGCGATAGCTAGGACATGGAAGCAACCTAAATGTCCATCAGCAGACCAATAGATAAGGAAGTGGTGACACATATACACAATGGAATATTACTCAGCTATTAAAAGGAATGCATTTGAGTCAGTTCTAATGAGGTGGATGAAACTGGAGCCTATTGTACAGAGTGAAGTAAGTCAGAGAAACACCAACGCTGTATATTAATGCATATATATGGCATTTAGAAGGACGGTAATGATGACCCTATATACAAGGCAGCAAAAGAGACACAGATGTCTTGAGAAAGAAGAATGGAGCTGGAGGAATCAACCTTCCTGACTTCAGATTATACTACAAAGCTACAGTCATAGGACAGTATGGTACTGGCACAAAAACAGAAATATAGACCAATGGAACAAGATAGAAAGCCCAGAAATAAACCCATGTACCTAGGGGTACCTTATTTTTGACAAAGGAGGCAAGAATATACAATGGGGCAAAGACAGCCTCTTGAATAAATGGTGCTGGGAAAACATGACAGCTATGTGTGAAAGCATGAAGTTAGAACACTTCCTCACACCATACACAAAGATAAACTCAAAATGAATTAAAGCCCTAAATGTAAGACCAGAAACTATAAAACTCTTAGAGGAAAACATAGGCAGAACACTTGATGACATAAATCAAAGCAAGATCCTCTGTGACCCATCTCCTAGAGTAACAGAAATAAAAACAAAAGTAAATAAGTGGGATCTGATTAAGCTTAAAAGCTTTTGCACAGCAAAGGAAATTATAAGCAAGGTAAGACAACCCTCAGAATGGGAGAAAATAATAGCAAATGAAACAACTGACAAAGGATTAATTTCCAAAATATACAAGCAGCTCATACAACTCAATGCCAGAAAAACAAACAACCTAATCAAAAAGTGGGGGAAAGACCTAAACAGACATTTCTCCAAAGAAGACATACATATAGCTAACAAACAATGAAAAGATGCACAACATCGCTCATTATTAGAGAAATGCAAATCAAAACCACAATGAGATATCACCTCACACTGATCAGAATGTCCATCATCAAAAAGTCTACAAACAGTAAATGGTGGAGAGGGTGTGGAGAGAAGGGAACGCTCTTGCTCTGTTGGTGGGAATGTAAATTGATACAGCCACTATGGAAGATGGTATGGAGATTCCTTATAAAACTAGGAATAAAACCACCATATGACCCAGCAATCCCACTCCTAGGCATATACCCTGAGGAAACCAAAATTGAAAAAGACACATGTATCCCATTGTTCACTGCAGCAGTATTTACAACAGCTAGAACATGGAAGCAACCTAGATGTCCATCGACAGATGAATGGATAAAGAAGTTGTGGTACATGTATACAATGGAATGTTACTCAGCCATAAAAAGGAACACATTTGAGTCAGTTCTAATGAGGTGGATGAACCTAGAACCTATTATACAGAGTGAAGTGAGTCAGAACGAGAAAGATAAATACTGTGTTCTAATGCACATGTATGGAATCTATAAAAATGGTACTGAAGAATTTATTTACAAGGCAGCAATAGACATACAGAATAGACTCATGGACATGGGGAGAGGGGAGGAGAGGGTGAGATGTATGGAAAGAGTAACATGGGAACTTACATTACCATGTGTAAAGTAGATCAGCAATGGGAATTTGCTGTATGACTCAGGAAACTCAAACAGGGGCTCTGTATCAACCTAGAGGGGTGGATGGGGAGGGAGATGGGAAGGAGGTTCAAAAGGGAGGGGATATGTGTATACCTATGGCTGATTCATGTTGAGGTTTGACAGAAAACAACAAAATTCTGTAAAGCAGTTATCTTCAATAAAAATTTTTTAAAAAAGAGAGAGACACAGATGTAAAGAACAGACTTTTGGACCACGTGGGAGAAAGCGAGGGTGGGATGATTTGAGAGAATAGCATTGAAACGTGTATTACTCTATGTAAATAGATGACCAGTGCAAATTCAGTGCATGAAGCAGGGCACTCAAAGCTGGTGCTTTGGGACAACCCAGAGGGATGGGGTGGGGAGGGAGGTGGGTGGAGGGTTCAGGATGGGGGGACATATGTGCACCTGTAGCTGGTTCATGTCGATGTATGGCAAAAACCATAACAATGTTGTAAAGTAATTATCCTTCAATTAAAATAATTGGAAAAAAGAGAACCCGCCTGCTAATGCAGGAGACATAAGAGACGTAGGTTTGATCCCTGGGTCAGGAAGATCCCTTGGAGAAGGGCATGGCAACCCACTCCAGTACTCTTGCCTGGAGAATCCCATGGACAGAGAAGCCTGGTGGGCTACAGTCCGTAAGGTCACAAAGAGTCGGACATGACCAAAGTGGCTTAGCACGCACGCAGAGGTGGTGGTTGCGTTATATTGTGCATGAAGTAATTGCCACTGAGTTGTTCCCTTTAAAACAGTTAATTTCACCTCGTTAAGTTTTGTTTTTAAACTGTCAGGTATCATTATATATATGTTCACTAGAACTGGATAAAATTAAGGGGACTGTCATTTCTTAGTGTTGGTGAGGATGTGGAGCAACTGGAACCCTCTTGTCTTGCTGGTTGAAGTAGCTGGAACCCTCTTATCTTGCTGATTGAAGTGTCACTAAAGCTAAATAAACGCATGCCCTCTTCTCAGCCCAGTATTCCACTCCAGCCTATATGCTGGAAAGAGAGGAGCACATGTGGTCACCAAGAGGCATGCCCAGAAAGGTTCTGAGCAGTTTTTACTTATGATAGACTAAAACTGTAAGCAACCTAAATGTCTACCAGAGTAGAATAGATGAATAAATTGTGCTGTATTCTTAGGTGGAATACTATAGAGCAATAAAAAGAATGAACACTGCTACACCACAATAAAGGTAAATTTCACAGAAACAGTGTTGAATGAAAGAAACCTGAGTTTGAAGAGTATATTATATTCTACTGAAGTCAAACTAATCTATGATGATAGATGTCAGAATAGCTTCTGCTGGGCAGGGATGGTCACAGTGGTTATTGATAGGGGAGCACAAGAGAGCCATTTAGGGAGCTGGGAATAAATCTTCTGTATCTTGATCTGAGTGGTAGTTACACAGATATTATATTATTATGTGGTGTTTACATATTAATACATAATATACATGTTACAAAATACCCAATCTGTGCACTTAAGATTTGTACACTTTATTGTCCTGCCTTAAAAAAAAAAGCTAGAAAATTAAAACAAAAATGAGTCACCAGAGTAGGGAAGCAGTATAAAAGGATGTTTGAGAGGTATAACGTTGTAGGTGAATATTTGAGAAGTGTAAGTTTGTAGAAACCTGGAATGGCAGTGAAATGGCAGGAGTTTGGATTCCGTTCTGTAACTCCACTAGATTCAAGGGAGGGCAATGACATAACGGAAGCTGAGTTTTAGGGAAACAGGTCTTTGGAGATGTGCCTAGTGGACTGAGAACCGGTCCACAGGTGGGAAGGTATTGCAGTAGGACCTGAATTAGGTTGAAAATGGAAACTCTGAAGGAGGAAGACTTAGTGAGGCTGATGACTGATTGGTCAAGGACAATAAGGATGATGGGGCAAAGAGGACTGAGGCTCCACACGAGATGGCTGGAGAAACGATGGTCCAGAAACAGAATTAAGAAAGCCAGGTGTAGGAATCTGTTTTGGAACTAAAAGGATGAGTGGTTTCAAATGCTTTAATTGTGAAGTGGTGACAGGCAGTTGTGGGGCCCAGAAGAGCCGTCAGGGCTGGTGACAGAAATCTGAAAAGCAGATTTCACTCAGAAATCTGAAAAGAGATTATTTTGAGTAGATGAGATCCCTAAAAGAAGGAGAGATGCAGAGAGATTGTAGAAAGCCAACCAGCCCTTAGAGAAGCAAAATGTGGTAGAGGAAGAAGAGACTGCAATTATGGATAGAACCAGGGTATCAGAAGAGAACCAGGATCATGTAAGCCAAATGAAGGTGGTTGGTGGGGCGGGGGGTGGGGGGTGTGACGATATAAAGGGAGAACGTACAGAAGTAGGAGAGGAAAAGTAAAGATTGAGAATGTGATGGAGAGCAGGGATCATTGAGGGAACCTGGTCTTGGAGAAGGCATGGGTAAACAAAGGCAAAGGCAGAGGACTTCTTGTAGGATGGCATTGCCTGTGAAGAGCCCAGGTGTGTGGACTCAGGTCACAGGAATTTGTCAGCATCTGCAGTGACTTCCTTTTGCAGTATTCCTTGCCCTCTAAGAGAAACTGAGGGTGACCCAGGGTTGAGAATGAGTGCGGCTACGGAAGCCAAGGAGTCCCAGGTATTGGACCAATTATGGGTTCCAGGCATAATCTTATTCTCTCTGAAAAGGATACAAAAGAAGTTTAAGATACCCCTCAAGCCCTCAGGATTTACACAGTGCAAGTAATTAATAACAGAGAGCCAAAACAAACGTGAATAGGATGTCTTGAATCCTGACTTTGTTGTTTTTCATCTGTGTAGCTTTGGACAAGCTATGTTAATTAGTCTCTGCCTCTTTTTCCTCATCTGTTAAATGGGGACGATAATAATATCTGCTTTTGATTTTTTTCTGGAGATTAAATGACTTAATACAAGCAAGGTGCTTGGAACAATACCTGAACATAGCAAACATGTGATGAATGTTAACTGTGATCATGACAAAGCTGTAGGAGTTCACGCATGGAAAAAAATTAGTAAAGGCTAGAGCTGATGGGAAGGTTCTCTGGAGGAGTAAGGTTTTATTGGAGGCAATTCAGAGACTGATAAAAGGAAAGGAATTTTAGGTTTGGGGAAAACAGTATGAGTAAAGTCTTAGATCAGTAGAACCATTGGCATTAGCTTGTGATTTGCTCGAACCAGATTTTTCCTGTTGAGGAGTAGTGGGAGTCGGAGTAGGATCAGAAGATGGGCAACTGATATTTGTCATAATAAAAGAAGTATGAGCAGGAGGAGTCAGAGTTCTTTGTGATTTTTTTTTCCCTTGGCCTGTGACTTTGGGCAAGTTTCATCTCTTTTGACTGCAAGTTTTCTAATTCTTGAAATGGTCTGGATATATAAAATCCCTCGCAGCTCTAAAATCCCATGCCTCATATGTGAAATGATTTCTTTGATCCCGCCATCTGTGGGACGGCGTCTTGTGTGCGTGCAGTGGGAGCGAACTTGTGGTTCTGGCCTCCCTGGTGCCAGTCTGTAGCCCAGTGAGCGATCAGCCCGCGTGGATACCATGCACTGCCTTTGGAAAATGCCACCACCACCTTGCCACCATTGGAGAATTGGGGCTCTCTGCAGGTGTATTTGTAATATGGAAAGAGCCCTTGGGTATTTCACTGCCAAATTATTTAGAGATAACTCTACTACTGTTCTCTTGAGGAGCCTCAAGTTTTATGGATACTTGCCTTGAAGAGGACCCTAAGGGCTAAGTGGGAGGAAAGGAACAGTCTTTGGCCTTTTAAGACAATTTCCTGGATAGTCTGTAGAGCTCACACAATGAAGGGGAGAAGCAGCAACACCGCACTACTAGAGCTTTCACAGGGAGACCCACCTGCTGTGGCCTTTATAACACTGTGGCTTTGACATTAGGGAGCCCCTTGTTCCCAGATGTGTATTTCAGTAACCTAGGGCTCTGTATAAACATACATGAAAATGGGTTTTTCAGATACCTTGCTCAGAAATCGTTGGCTCTAGTATGGCACTCCTTCAGGTTCTCTGTTGAGAAGGGAATTTGAACTGTGATTCAGTTGTCACTTCCTGCCCTTCTGGCATGAGCCCAGCTCAGGGGCCTTTCTGCTGTCGTTCACCCTGCAAGGCTATATTGCCTCAGAGGAAAGTGTCTAAGATTCCGCCTCCACTTGCTTTCCTGTTGCTGAGTGGGAGGTACGGGGAGCAATGTCTGCCCTCTCCTTGAAGAAAATTGCTTTGTGATTTTCTCTGGCATGAGCTTGGTCATCAGCTTGGTCTGGACTTTTATCCCAGACCAATTTTTACAAAACTTTGTGAATTGAAAAAGAACTTGAAACAAAAGAGCCGAAGCCCATGGAAGTGCTTTTATGCTATTTGTTGTGCCTCCAAAGTTTTGAAGGGTTTAGTGTTTTCAGAAGCTGAAATGTGAAAAGAGTGACAGTTTGCCCTTGTGCGGTCCTTGGAAGAAGACGACTTGAGCATAGATGTGCACCTCTGGGTCATGTTAAATATCCTCATTTACTTAGAATAGACGTTCCTTGAGAGTATGGAATATACCTTTTTTTAAAATGTTGTCTATAAGAAAATCTTTTATGTTCTTTATTAAAGTACAGTTGCTGTACAATATTATATAAGTTACAGGTATATAATTTTGTGATTCACAATTTTTAAAGGTTATATTCCATTTATAGTTATTATAAAATATTGGCTACATTCCCTGTGTTGTCCTTTATATCCTTGTAGCTTACTTTATACCTAATAGTTTGTACCTCTCCATCCCTATATTACCCCCCTTTCCTCCCCTTTCCTCACTGGTAACCACTAGTTTGGGCTTCCCTGGTGGCTCAGTGGTGAAGAATCCACTTGCCGATACAGGAGGCATGGGTTCAATCCATGGGTCGGGAAGGTTCCCTGGAGAAGGAAATGACAACCCACTCCAATATTCTTGCCTGGGAAATCCCATGGACAGAGGTGCCTGGCAGGCTACATTCCATGAGGTCGCAAAAGAGCTGGACATGAATTAGCAACTAAACAACGAACCAGTGATTTCTTGTCTGTATCTGTGAGTCTGCTTCTTTTTTGTTATATTCTCTAGTCTGTTGTCATTTTTAGATCCCACGTACAGTGATAGCATATAGTATTTGTATTTGCCTGACTTTCTTCACTTAAACATAGAGGGTATGGAATGTATCTTTGGAGTTGGTCCCTGATGGTGAGTTGTGTCGAAAGTGAAAATGAAGTTGCTCAGACTCTTTGCGACCCCATGGACCCCAGGCTCCTCCGTCCATGGGATTTTCTAGGCAAGAGTACTGGAGTGGGTTGCCTTTTCCTTCTCCAGGGAACTTTCTGACCCAGGGATGGAACCCAGGTCTCCCGATTGTAGACAGACGCTTTACCGTCTGAGCCACCAGGGGAGTAGTATCTAAGTCAGTGATAAAAACTAGCAATCCAGAAGACCCCCATGTTTTGATCTCCTTGGCTGCTCATTCCCCTGAGGGGGTGGTTATGAACATTGCCTTGTCCGTTCATGCCACAGATTTTCTGAAGAGAAAAATAACCGTGTCATGGAAGAAACTACATGTTGCGAAGACTGTGAATAGAGGTTGAGCGTGAGGTGGTTTGGTCTGGCCTCCTTTTAGAGTAGTGATTGATTAATGAGGTCTGTGTTGCTGTTTCTTCCAGAGCTGACCTGTCCTGGACGCAGCATAACTAACGAAGCTGCTGCAGGATGAGAAGATGGCAGCGCGGCTGCTCGCACCACCAGGCCCTGATAGTTTCAAGCCTTTCACCCCTGAGTCACTGGCAAACATCGAGAGGCGCATCGCCGAGAGCAAGCTCAAGAAGCCACCCAAGGCCGATGGCAGTCATCGGGAGGACGATGAGGACAGCAAGCCCAAGCCAAACAGTGACCTGGAGGCAGGGAAGAGTTTGCCTTTCATCTATGGGGACATCCCACAAGGCTTGGTCGCGGTTCCCCTGGAGGACTTTGACCCATACTATTTGACGCAGAAAGTGAGTTGGAGAAGGAGCAGCAGCTTCAGATCCCCTTTTCCTAACAGACTTAGGGGAGATGGGGAGAAAGAGTTGTGTCTCTTTGCCAGAGTTTGGATAAGTAGTTAAACTTTTGTTTCAGTTCCAGTTTATGAGGGTTCTTTTTTGTTTTAATTGCTACCAAGAGTCATTTGTGGGTCTTGGCACTTCTCAATCTGTTAATAAGACTTCTGTTTTTGGCTCCATGTCAAATCAGAAAAAGATTTATTTTAAAAAAAAAGGGGGGGTTACATAAATGAAATGGGGACTGTTTGATATAGTGCAAGAAAAATTGGCATACTGAGAGATGGTACAGCCCTGTAGAATCTTGCTCACACACACATTCAGAATCCTATCTTTAAATATAAAAATGATATTGCAGTATCGACAGAGCCTATTGTTAATGTAATAGAGATGAATTTGTACTCTAACCTCGCCTCCTTTGTGACATTAGATCATAACCACGGGGACAGGAATAGAATAGAGTAAACCAAACTGGGCCAGTGAGAAGGCCAGGTCTTTGGCCTTGTTACACGTTGTCTGAGTTCCACCAGCACTGATTCTTAACATGAGAATCAGTTCTGTTATTCCTGCTAACAGGGAATGTGAGTGAAAGAAATACTGATCTTCATTTGGCCAAGAGTTACAAATTTCCCTAACATATTTGACCAAACTTTGGGTTTCTTTTTTTTTGGGGGGGGGGCGGTTTCTTTCTCATGATTATCTTTTGAAACTAAGCAACAAGGGAAGAGGCAAAGCCCCCAGTTAATCCAAAAGCCAAGTAGTTAGCCATAAATGCTAAAGGCTGACATCAGATAGCATGTTAGAGATCCCTCATTTGACAGGTGTCATTGGAAGAATTAAATCCATAGGTGTTTCCAGATGAAGGGGAAAAGGACTTTGTGTAATTATATATTTACAAATATAAAGCTTAACTGCCTTTATTAACCAAACTGCCTTCTAAACTGACCTTAACTAAAATTGCCTTTCAGTCTCAGTTTGGGAAGAAATTTCTGTTTCTTTGTCTTAACAACTGGCCAGAAGTAAGACTCGAGGTGAACAGATCTCTTGATTAAGCTGTAGTTGTGGAGGCATCTTAGTTCCAAGTGGCAAAAACAGTTGAGTAATTGTCTACACAAAATGACCCTTCACCTGCTCACTTCTCTTGCAGCTCAGAACAGCTATCTACTGGGAACAAAGCAGAATTGGTAGCCTATAACTTCTACTGGGAAATTTAGAAAGTTTAAGGAACAAAACATCATATGATATAAAAAAGTACTAGATTAGAAGAAATCCTTGTTCTATCATAATTCACCATGTTTATTATTTATAGTTATCTTTTTAGTATGTTTGTTTTTTAAGCTGCCACAAATAGTTCATGGTGGGGGGAAGTAGTAAATAAAGAAAAAATCTTCTCAAAACTAGTTCATGTCCTTTAGCAAGTCACTTCACCACTCTGCCTAAATGTCTCATAGACGTGGTAGAAACTGAGAGGTTGAATAAGACCTCTAAGGACTTGGTCAAGTGTCAAATTCTGGGGCTAAGTTTTCATAAAGTGTCTTTGATTTCCTTGTTTACTTCTCCCTCTTTTAAAATCTAAAGTTTTAATCTGGCCTTTGCTGAATAGGGGTAGGTGGGTGAGGAAGGAGACAAGGTTTAAATATCTGGGTTAGTGAATAAGGAAACATGGAATCTTAGGCTGTTTTCAGAAGAATATTTTGTTGATTGTAAAATTTTGAAATATTTTAAGATATATTTCCCTCCTCTTTCCTGCTCTTGCATCCATAGTCTTAGTAGAACTTTTTCAGAAAATACTCCTATGGCAATAAAGTGAAAGTCCAACTCTTTGCAACCCCATGGACTGTAGACTCCCAGACTCCCCTGACCGGGATTTTCCAGGCAAGAGTACTGGAGTGGGTTGCCATTTCCTTCTCCAGGGGATCTTGCCGACCCAGGGATTGAACCTGGGTCTCCCGCATTGCAGGCAGACGCTTTACCCTCTGAGCCACCAGAGAAGCCTTATGGCAATAAACTGATAGGTAAGGCCCTTTGGACCCTGGCCTTTCAGGTGGCTAAAACCTCTTTACTTTTATTTGAACTATTTGTTTTTCCAACTCAAATACAAATTAAATTTCGTCTTCTTAAAACTAGAGAGCTAGGTTCATTGTCAGAACCTAGTTTTCCTTGGCATGCCTTTTCCCCTGGTTCCTGCCCTGTAGACAACCTCTTTTCATTCCCAATGCCTTAGACTTCAGTGGTGCTAACTTGGAAGTGAGGACCCAAAGACAGTGGGTCTCTGGCCCTAATGGCTACCCCTTTTTGGGTAGGCCAGATGTTAATGGCAGTCCAGTAGGGGACTGACTCTTCATGATAGGAAATCTGATTTTGGCCTTTGGCCTCACCACAGGGTAAATAGTTTATGGAAAGGATAACTTTAATTGTGTTTTTAAAATTCTTTAAAAAAAAAACAAAACTGAAATACACCACCATGCAGAAAAATTCTTAAAATATAAATGCTTTTATATATATAAAATATAAATGCTTAGTTTAATGATTATTATAAAGCAAATAAACACCCATGACAAGAGAGAGCATTAGTAGCACTTCAGAGGTATTAATTTTATTTTTAAATAAGGACTTTTTCAGTTGATTAAAGAAATAGGCTTGTTTAAATTCACTTGCATATCTTCACCAGCATTACTAATACTTCTTACTAAATAGGCCTTTCACTGGGCTGGATTAGCAAGGTCTCCCCTATGAGGAAGCACACTGGGAATCAACCCACAAACCAAAACATCCTGAGAGGAGAAATGACCTTAAGTAAGGACATTCTTTCTGTTTGTTTCTCAAGGGCTGCCTTAAGTAATTCTTGCAAAGTAAAATCTCTTTTCTTTGCTTAATGCTACAAATGGATTTCTTAAATTTTTTCTTTTTGGTTCTCGTTTTCTACCTCATTGATCATTTTTGGGACTCATGGAAACTGGTTTCTCATTTCCTTCTCTCTTTATTTTAGAGGATGAAAGAAAACTAGTTCCCTATTAGTAAAGTTCTGGTTTCATCCATTGTAGACTTTACAGTGTCCAGGGACACAGGGCCATGAGATATGTGTTTCCCATTTTCAAGGTACTGTTGTACAAGCTGGCACTGGTGTGAGCTGTCGTGAGTTACGTGAGGCCCTGAACAGTGGTATTCATGGAACTTTTCACCTGACTTCCCCAGATGGTCCTCCACAATCCAGATCACCCTTTCCTTGAATTGTCTCAGACCTCCCGGTGCTACAACATGTTCTTCGCTTCTTGGTACTTTGTTTGGATGTCTCCGTTCTTTGACTTTCTTGTTTTTCAAGTGTTACCTGCAAATAATTGAATTTAAAGGACATTTAAACTTTTAAATGTATTTAATATTAAAAATAGGTAATATAAGGACTTTCCTGGTGATCCAGTGGTTAAGACTTCATGCTCCCACTGCAGGGGGTGTGGGTTTGATCCTTGGCTGGGAAACTGAGATCCCATAAGCCATGTGCTGTAGCCAAAAAATAAAAATAAAATAGGTAATATGTTTCCATGGTTAAAAGTTCAGTAAAAGCTATTCAGTAAAGAAGACCTCAGTAAAAAGTCTCCCGTTTATACCCATCTCTCATCTGCGCATGTCCTGCCTCCCTGAACAGGTAAGCACTGTTAGTAGTATCTTCCAGAGTTTCTTTACACAGTATGGTGGTGGTGGTTTAGTCACTAAATCGTGTCCAACTCTTGTGACCCCATGGACTGTATGTAGCCTGCTAGGCTCCTCTGTCCATGGAATTCTCCAGGCAAGAATCCTGGAATGGGTAGCCATTTCCTTCTCCAGGGGATCTTACTGACCCAGGAATTGAACCCAGGTCTCCTGCATTGCAGGCAGATTCTTTACTGACTGAGCTATGAGGGAAGCTATTTATAACAGTATATGTACAAGCAAAAACAAACAAGTTATTTTTAGGAACTTGAACTGACGTGAATGCCTTTGTTCTTGGTTTTCTTTCTGTTATTTTTTAAAGTCAATTAAAGTCTTAATTTTGTTATTTGTTTTCCCTTCTTTCATACTGTAGAATCTTAAGTTTTAACAGGGTAAATTTTCAGTTCATTTCTCCCCTTCCACACTTTCTTTAGTGAATCAAACCAAGGACTTTTTCTCTGTTGCTCCTAGTCTTTCTGTCTTCACTACAAACTATACTCTCCAATTCTTAATAATAACTTGTTGAATTTTTAAAAATTATTTATTTTCTGTATAGTGAGTGGTTAAATGACTCTTGATTTTTTTGTTTTATGAAATATTATGCAAAGTTAAAAAGAATGGGCCATGTTTGCTTATAGCAATTTGTTGAATTTTAAACGGCCTTGTATATTTCTAAGAGCTGTCTTAAGTTGGCAGCAAGAAAATCTATGGATTAAGTTGAAAGAAGGCCTTCAGAGTTAGCTTCTACTCTTTCTCCTGTTCCTGAAAACCAGTGACTGTTATGTGTATCCTTTTTGTTCAGTGGATATGCTCTCTTGTAAGAAAGTCCTATAAACAAAAATCCAAATTATAGGATTGATTATGTGCTTTTAAATAGGGTATATACCTATTGCATTAAAAAAGTACATATGGTCTCCTAAAGTTCAGTTTACCTTCAAGTTTTCATGTCTGTCATTTCTTGCAAATTGGAGTCAACCTAGAATCATAGAAAATTAGAATATGGTGGCCTTAGACATCATCTAGTTCAGCCTCCTCATTTTATAAGTTTAATAATGTAAAATAACTTTGTCAAAAGCCAGTGCCTCCTGTCAGTTTGTTACAACGTGTTTCTAGTTTTCCACTTTTCTAATTTTTCATTAATTGACCTTCTGTCTCAGTTGGTTCGGTTCTTCTGAAACTGGACGTGCACATATGGAGATGGGCTGGGGGACCTGCTTTTTCACTCACATCCCTGATGATTCCTGTGGTGTAATAGCCCTTCTTAGCATGGGCCCTAAGAAGGCCATGCTTCTCAGGGAAAGGAGGTCTGTGTGTTAGCTCCATTGTTTTACCTTCTCAAGTGAAGGAGCTCTAAGTAGTCTGGTAGCCCTGGACAATTTGTTCAGGAGACTTGGGCTCAGTATCAGTATTGCTACCACTGTTCAGCTATACCTGTAATTTGGAGGGAATTTATTTAACCAGAGCTTCCCTGGTGGCTCAGACCATAAAGAATCTGCCTGCAATGCAGGAGACTCAGGTTCAATCCCTGGGTCAGGAAGATCCCCTGGAGAAGGGAATGGCTACCCACTCCTATATTCATGCCTGGAGAACTCCCTGGACAGAGGAGCCTGGCAGGCTACAGTCCGTAGAGTCAGACAAGACTGAGCGACTAACACACGACACTTTTACTTAACCTACGTCTTCACATTTTTTTACTTTCAAAGGAAAATTATCTTTCCTTTCAATTATCAATCCCCGAGCTTACCAGCAGAATGGTGCAGTGAAAAGAGTACCTACTGGGAATATAAAAACCTTCATTTTAGTTCTGCCTTTGCCCCTTGTCTGCCCTTGGCCAAATCACTTAAATTCTCTGGGCTTCAGCTTCCTTGTCTGTAATATCTGCAAGGTAAGAGTGGGCAACTAGACATACATTTTACATGTATGCCTATCATATATGTTTACTGTAGCAAGCTATTGTGTTTCCCTAGTGTCCTCCCTGCCTTCTGGTCTTCATTCCCTCCTCTTGGAATATACTCTGTCCTTTAACTTCACCTCGTGACACTCTCCCGATTCATCCAGGCCTAGCCCTGAAGCCTCTTTTTCCTAATAGCCTAACTTGATTCTTTACATTGAAACTGATTTCTCCTCCTGACACATTAAGATCTCAGCCCTGTGTTTGATAAGAAGTGGTTTTTAGGTTTAACTTCCAGTACTTTGGCCACCTGATGCGAAGAGCCAACTCACTGAAAAAGACCCTGATACTGGGAAAGATTGAGGGCAGGAGGCAAAGGGGACAACAGAGGATGAGATGGTTGGATGGTATCACTGACTCAATGGACATGAGTTTGAGCAAACTCTGGGAGATAGTGAAGGACAGGGAAGCCTGGTGTGCTGTAGTCCATGGGGTCTCAAAGAGTCAGACATGACTGAGCGACTGAACAACAGGTTAGGTATGGCAGGGCCTCCGTTCCCAGCAACGTTGACAGTTTTCTCCTTACCTCACTAGTATTAGTGCCATCAGCTTCCTCAAATGAAGAACTGTTAAGGCTCTCACACACACAGACCCATGAGCTCCTGGCAGAAAATCCGTGCTGAATCTAGTTTCACACACTTTCAACAGGTGTGCAGAGCAGAGACAGTTAAAGGAGAGTATGTTCATTACGTGTGATTTGAAATATTGCTAATATGATATTAACATTGCCTGTTTTTGCATAATAAGCCTGCTGCTGCTGCTGCTGCTAAGTCGCTTCAGTCGTGTCCGACTCTGTGTGATCCCATAAACGGCAGCCCAACAGGCTCCCCCATCCCTGGGATTCTCCAGGCAAGAACACTGGAGTGGGTTGCCATTTCCTTCTCCAATGCATGAAAGTGAAAAGTGAAAGTGAAGTCCCTCAGTCGTGTCCGACTCCCAGCGATCCCATGGACTGCAGCCTACTAGGCTCCTCCGTCCGTGGGATTTTCCAGGCAAGAGTACTGGAGTGGGGTGCCATTGTCTACTCCAATAATAAGCCTAGATGCTGCCTTCCGTTTTAAATAAAAATTAGATGTTTTAAAACTTTGTTTTAAAAAAGTGTTTTGCAACAATATAAAAAAACAAAATGTTTCCATTATTTTATTCACCAAATCAAATTGAGGCAAATGCTTGTGAGCCAGTGGCTGGAAGGCCATTATAAGGGTGATGGGTTAATGACATTCATATACAGAGTTCTTTTCTATTCTATGTGTATGATTATCTAGATGGAAAGGAACTTAAGCATTCTTAAATCACATTCCTCTTTTATAGCTTTAGTAATAGACCAGAAGTTGGGAAACCTTGTTTCTAATCCCATTTCCACTTGATTCTGGAGAATCTCCGGCATGTCACTTAACCATTCAGCATCTCAGTTTCCCTAATCTGGAAGATTAAAATTATGCTAATAACTAAGCTCCCAGGTATCCTACAGTGCTGTTGTGAAGAATATTTCTTGCCTACCCAGTACAAAACAAAACAGCCTATTGTACCAGCCCTGCTTCATTTTTCTCCATTATACACCTAGCATACGATATATTTGTTTGTTTGTTCATCCTCTTGTAAGCTCATTAGCCAGAGCAGTGTGTTCATGCCCTATAGTAAGTGTTCAACCCGTATCTGTTAAATGAATGAGTTAGTCTTATGAGGTAATGCATATGAAAACACAATGTACTTTTCTAAGTGCTTTGACCATGAAAGGGTACATCATGGGTTTTTTTTTTTTCCCCAAATGAAAAGTTTTCCCATCTACCAAACTAAATGGAACTCTCTGGGGGAAAAGACCGATTACCAGCGTATCTTTTCCTTTCCTGAAGAATTAGTTTCCTTTAGGGGCTGAACAAGTAGATCAGGAAATAGGTTTCCTGATATTTTAGAGATTTTGGAGGGCTGAACTACTGTTACATGCCACCAGTCTGACCTCTCCTCTTGTAGAGCCTTAGAATGAGGAGCGATGTCATCAAGAGACCACTAGGTGATGGCCTCCACCTAGTGCTCTTCTTGATTTATTGGTCTCAAGTCTTTATTATACAAAGGATGTAATTTCCTGAATATTCTAAGTTGTTCTGTCCCGTCTTCTTTTATTGTTTGGCTGCTTTCTTGGCCGTGGGAGTTGTGCTACCCTCCCAGTATTAACTGACTCTAACGGAAATGAGAGAAACTGACGTGGAATATATATTAGTTTGGGTTATCTCATATAAAATATGATCTGTTTATTCAGTCATTACTTCTTGAGTACTTCCTCTGTGTGAGGCCTTGGGGGTATTGGGTTCGCTTGTGGGAAACAAAGATTAATAAAGTCAGTTTTTACCCTTCTGTAGCTTATAATAGTGTGTAGTGTGATATCACTTTTGATAGGGGGCCTCAGAACAGGCCTTATTTACTTCATAGTAGGAGTAATGTTTGGATTAGGGTTTGGATTTTAGAAATGAGAGATAGACTGTAACATTATAGGCAGAGAGAAGAATATGAACAAAGACTCAGAAACCAGGGCGTAGGACAGTGTAAGAGAAAGTGGACTCGTCTCATTTGATTGGAATTTGGAGAGTGGGCAGTGACTCTGGGAAGGGAGTGCTGGAGCCAAGTCATGGAGAGCTTGTAATGTTAGACTGAGAAGTCTGGTCTTCACTTGTTAAGTAATAGAGAACGGCTGAAGAGTTTTGAATGGGAGTAAGGATATGTGATTAAAGTTGTGCCTTCAGGAGGTGAGTGTGACAGTGATGTGTGGTATGGACCAGAGGGAAAGAGAGCTTGGACAGAGCGGCCGGCTATGAAGTAGTGATGGTGAGGGTCTAAACAAACGATCGGGGTGGAAGTGAAAAGTGAGGGGACTCGGTGACATCAAAAGTGAGTATAAACTGAAAGGACTTTGTGATTGATTGTAGAGGCTTAAGGACATTCAGTCCTTTATCTGACAACTTGATAAATTGTTACTGAGCAATTTCTACATACCTAGGTTCTGTTCCATGCCCTTGGGAACAAAGCAGGCAAGTTCTATATACTATGCTTGGAAGTTAGTTTTTGTTGGGGAGACAGATAATAAACTGTTAAAGAAATAAAAATTATTGCAGGTAGTGATAGGTACATTAATAAAGTTAATAGAGTCCAGGTACTTTAAAGATTGTGGTACTCTAACCTTGGTACAGAGACCTAAACTTGGAGAATCCAGAAGAATCAAGGGCTACAGTGCTGTCTTAAATAGACTTTTAGCAAATACTAAACTTTAATCTTTGAAAGGACCTATACCATCTGAGCCACCAGGGAAGTCAAATTATAATCTTTGAAAGGACCCATACTGCAGATATTCTGAGTTGTGTAAAAGCCAGTATTGTCACCCCGTTGAGTTTGTCAATCTCAGATTTTTACATAGGTGGGAGTTCAGTAGGTTTCAGCATTCATGTGAGCTATAGGGGCACATATAGATAAACCTAGCATTTTCCCCAGAAAAGAACCTCAGGTCTTCTCTGGACCTTGTACAAGTTCTGAGTTGCAGCTCCAAAGGTCTGAGCCACATTGTGGTGTAACAGCTTTTACCTGAATTCTTGGATGTGTATTATTTTTATTAGCAAATCTCCTGAACCGTAAAATCCCACTGACTGGTAATTTTAGGAATTGGTCTCTGATAGTTCCTACAGAGCATAGGTCATGAAATAATTTTATTCTATTAAGAATTAACCTGTTGAATGGGGTATTTAATAATGACCATTTAAATGCTGAAGGATGTCTCAAGATTACAGTGATATTGATCATCTTCTCTAATTTATTAGATTTATAATTTACCAGAGTTTAAATCCCTTCTAAGTCAAGGAGAGTAAGACTGTGACATCATTGTACAGAGGGATGCTTCTCTTACTGATCGATTCCAAATTTACATGAGCTGTAAATTCTTTGTGTATAACTCTGTTTGACAGAATTCAAGATTAAGATTTCCCCATGAAATGAAATTTCTAGAGTCAACTCTGACTCTAGCGATATGTTTGATATCTGCTCTGAAGACGCAGTCATATTCCAGACACTGTGAATCTATACACTTTGGCCTGTGGAATTAAGTTTGAATAAAAGAGTCCCCCAATTTCAGAGGATAAGGTGCCCAACCCATCTGCTTCTCAAGGTCAGTCCTGCTCCTTGTGCCTTTGACCCTGCCTGTCAACCTTCTCTGGCACTTGACTCTCAGTCATCCCCTCTCTTTTCTGTACTTTCAGTCTTCCCCTTTCAGAGTGGTTCTTCCCCTCAGCCTATAAACGTACTCAAAGCCTTCCCATCTTCATCAATCCACGCTTGACCCCATGCCCCCAGGAGGCGTAATCTGTCTTTCCACGCCACTGAAGCTTTTAAAGAGTCGCCTTTGACTTGCCCTCACCACCCACGCATCTCCCACCCACCCCTCCATCCTTGCAGCCTGACTCTCATCCTCCCCTCTTGACTGCATTCTCAGTATAAGATCCTCCGTGATCTCAAATTGCCAAATCTAATCGATATTTTTTTCAGTTCTTATCTCACTGAACCTCTTTGCTGTATTTAGCACTATTCATGACTCCCTGATTCTTGCAGCTCTTTACTTCCTTGGCCTAATTCATCTTACACCTTGGACTATTCTTTCTCTTCTTTCTCCTTCATTTCTTCCACCTTTCCCTTAAGTGTTGACATTCCCGTGGGTTCAGTCCTTGGCCTGTGTTCCTCTCACTTGGCACACTTCCTGACTGATCTCATCCATTCTCTCACTACTCTTGAGTCTATATCTCCAGCCTGGAACACTCCTTAAATATTCAGTGTCTTGCCAGGCAGCTCTATCTGGACTTCCCGTAGGCAACTCAGTGTATTCAAAATTGAACTAATTTTCTTCCCTCAAACCTACTTATCTTATTTCATCTGCTGTTTTAGTTGATGATACCACCCAAATTCTAGGTATTATTAATGCCTCTCCAGTTTTCTGTATTCCTGAGGATCACCAATATTAGGGAACTGTCAGTAGAATGTTGCATATTTTTACAAGTGAGAAAAAATTTTGGCTCAGAAACGTTAATTTACGGCTGAAATTCCCTCACCTAGTATGTGGAATCACCCAGGTTTCAGTTCCTGGGATCTGTGAATTTAGTACTCGTCTTTCTACCATGCCATGCTGTCTCTAGAGAGTGTATTACAGGTTTTGTTTTCTGTCATTTTTAGATAATTTCTGTCATTTTTAGATAATTTTGCATTGCCTCAGTATGAGGCCCTGCCTATGAGGCCTTGCTCTGCCTCAATCTAAGATATAGAAAACATAAGAAAACTTTTCAAACTAAAATTAATGAATTTTTATGAGTGGATGAGCTATAGCGTGGAAAACGTCAATTAGACACCTTGCATAAAGTTGGATATAGTAATAAGTTAGTTGATTTTAGCTACATCATCTCCTCATGACTAAGAGGTTCATTCATTCAGTCAGCAAATATGTATGAACTGTCTACCTTGTCCCAGACAGGTATTATATGACATCTGCTTGCTCAGCCAAGAAAGTCACAGTTGTTGTTCAGTCGCTCAGTCGTGTCCGACTCTTTGTGACCTCATGGAATGCAGTATGCCAGGCTTCCCTGTCCTTCACCATCTCCTGGAGCTTGCTCAAACTCATGTCCGTTGAGTCAGTGATGCCCTCCAACCATCTCGTCCTCTGTCGTCCCCTTGTTCTCCCGTCTTCAGTCTTTCCCAGCATCAGTCTTTTCTAACGAGTTGGCTCTTCTCATCAGGTGGCCAAAGTATTGGAGCTTCAGCTTTAGCATCAGTCCTTCTAATGAATATTCAGGATTGATTTCCTTTAAGATTGACTGGTTTGATCTCCTTGCAGTCCAAGGGACTCTCAAGAGTCTTCGACACCACAGCTAAAAAGCATCAATTCTTTGGCACTCAGCCTTCTTTATGGTCCAACTATCACATGCATACATGACTACTGGCAAAACCATAGCTTTGACTAGACAGACCTTTGTCAGCTAAGTAATGTTTCTGCTTTTTAATATGCTGTCTAGGTTTGTTATAGCTTTTCTTCCAAGGAGCAGGCGTCTTTTAATTTTGTGGCTGCAGCCACCATCTGCAGTGATTTTGGAGCCCAAGAAAATAAAGTCTCTCACTGTTTCCATTGTTTTCCCATCTGTTTGCCATGAAGTGATGCAACCGGATGCCATGATCTTCATTTTTTTGAATGTTGAGTTTTAAGCCAGCTTTTTCAGTCTCCCCTTTGACCTTCATCAAGAGGCATTTTATGTTGTTCTTCGCTTTCTGCCATAAGGGTGGTATCATCTGCATATCTGAGATTGTTGATATTTCTCCCAGCAATCTTGATTCCAGTTTGTGGTTCAGCCTGGCATTTCACATGATGTAATCTGCATAGAAGTTAAATAAGCAGGGTGACAATCTATAGCCTTGATGTACTCCTTTCCCAGTTTGGAACCAGTCTGTTGTTCCATGTTTGGTTCTAACTATTGCTTCTTGACCTGCATGCAGATTTCTCAGGAGGCAGGTAAGGTGGTCTGGTATTCCCATCTCTTTAAGAATTTTCCAGTTTGTTGTGATCCATACCGTCAAAGGCTTTAGTGCAGTCAATGAAACAGAAGTAGATGTTTTTCTGGAATTCCCTTGCTTTTTCTGTGATCCAGCGGATGTTGGCAATTTGATCTCTGGTTTGTCTACCTTTTTTTTTTTTTTTTTTTGTCTACCTTTTTTAAGTCCAGCTTGAACATCTGGAAGTTCTCGGTTCACGTACTGTTGAAGCCTCGCTTGGAGAATTTTGAGCATTACTATGCTGGCATGTGAAATGAGTATAGTTTTGCATAGTTTGAACATTCTTTGGCATTGCCTTTCTTTGGGATTGGAATAAAAACTGACCTTTTCCAATCCTGTGACCACTGCTGAGTTTTCCATATTTGCTGGCATACTGAGTACAGCACTTTAACAGCCTGTAAGGATCTCGGGGTCCAATGAGGGAGATCACTGTGTAAACAAAATGACAATACTATATTAAGTGCTATAACAGAAGTACAAAGTGTAGTGGGAACACACCAGCAGGAAGGGTAATTCTGTGTGAGAAAGTTAAATGTTGAAAAGGTGATATTTGAACTGTACCTTGAAGTATTAAAGTATGTTTAATAAACATTTCACTTGTTGGAGAAGAGAAGAAAGAGTAGTTTGGGTCTAAAGAACAGTGCATGAAAAGACAGAGAGGCGTGAACAACATTAAAGTGTTTAGAACCATGAGTTCACCGTGACTGGAGCATGGGTGTGGTCTGGTGAGCAGGAGATAACGGAGAGAGGCAGGTTGGGCCCCACTGTGTACATACTCAGCAGTTTTTATTTTCTTCTGCTTCCGGAGTTCTCAGTGTGAGATAACCTGGGGCCCATTTGGAACCAGTGCAGTGTCCTGTGACTTTGGCCCTAGTGACTGTAGACTCTTGGTCTGGCTTATGCACAAGGGTCCTACTGGCCTGTGCCACGTGTGTGAATGCTAAATATGTTGAATATTAGCTCTGAGAGTCTCCTCCTGCCACCCTGCCAAGGAACAGAGGGAGCAGCCATGGTCTGTATGACCGCAAAAGCATCATCATAATTCCATTTGTTCTGAGTCCTTATTCTGGGCCAGGCACTGTAGTCAGGACTTTTTGTGAATTTTCATTTAACCCTCATAATCTGATAAAATAGGTTACTGTCAGTCATTATCCGTATTTCATCCATAAGAAAATGGAGCCTTGGCAACTGAGTTAGTTGCCTAAAATCGTAACAACAAATAAGTAACAGAGCTGGATCTTGAATCCAGGTGGCCTCAAAGCCTCCTCACCATTCTACTCTGCAGCTTTCTAAGAGAGAGGAGAGTGAGAAGAAATTCTAGGGTACGAGCACAGTGCGATGAAGAGAGGCGTTAGTATGCTTTACATACTAAATCCACCTTCCTCTTTAGCCTAGAGCAGCTGCAGGCTGGGGACCCCAAGAGCATAAGGGAGAAGGAGATCAACGGCAAATTTGACTGAAGGATGGTGAGGAAGGGAGGCCAGGTAGGAGGTTCCGAGCCGCCCTGCCTCGGGGAGCAGGAACATGCTGGCTCAGTGCTGAAGCAGCTGCTGTTCTGCCAGTGTGTCTTCCGGTGATCAGGATGTAGGCAGGAATCGGTGTCACCTGCTCCAGATGTGGGCTGGAGGACATGGGGGTCACAAGGTCAAAGCACATGAGAAAGTACGTGCAGAAGCACCGGGAACCAGCAAAGCCACAGAGAGACGGGATGCTGGCATCATCTTCATTGAGCTTAACTTGGGAAAATACCATACACAGCTGCTGTGATGTCTCCGGCATACGCAGGGGGCTTTCTTTTTTGTCAGAGTTAAAAAGTATTTAGTAAAAATGATTTCTTCATTGGTCTGAGGGTTGGATCAGATGACTCAGCTTGAGCAGAGCACACTGTGTTTGATTTCTTCTTTTTTTTTAATTTTTAATTTTTTTAAAATTTATTTTTGGCTATGCTGGGTCTTCGTTGCTGCACTCAGGCTCTCTCAAGTGCAAGGGCTTCTCATTGCGGTGGCTCCTCTTGTCTCGGAGCATGGCTTCTAGACACATGAGCTCAGTGGTTGTAGCTCACGGGCTTAGTTGCTCCGCAGCCTGTGGGACCTTCCCAGACCAGGGGTAGAACTGGTGTCTCCCACATTGGGAGGTGGGTTCTTAGCCACTGGACCACCAGGAAAATCCTTGTGCTTGGCTTCTTGTCTATAAAGTGAGGAGTCAGAGCTGATAAGTAGTTTTGAAGTTTTTAAAAAATTGCAGTATGACGTGATAATTAAAGAGAATAGGCTGTGGCGTTAGATTGCCTTGGTTCAGTTCTAAGTTTTGTGGTCTTGGGCAAGTTGACCTTTTTGTTGCAATTTCATTATTAGTAAAATATACCTTCTTTATCAAGTGGTTGCTATGAGACAGGTATTGTAAAAGGCATCTCAGTAGGGTTCCTTCTGCATAGTAAATGCTTAATACATGCTAAATGTTATTTCTTCAAATAGACACACAGGTGCAGTTATTAATAAGTAAGGGAAGTTAAAATATAAACATGGGATTTAAAGGCCTCTCACTCTGTTCTCAACATAGTGAAATAGAGCCTTGGAAGAGGAGGGCTACAAATATTCATGTAGTTCAAACTGAAGTATAAGCCTAAAGGAAAAAAAATGCCTGTGTCCTAATGTCCTGCTTTTCGGTTCAGTGTTTCTAAGCTGGGTGCCAGGGCTCAGGCGCTCTGTAAATTCAGGCCACTTGCGCCTTTGCTGGAGCCTTTCCTAGGACATGTTGGGACTATAATTGTCATTTTACTTGAGGGACCCACTGAGCAGATTAGCATTAAGAAAGGCATCAGGGGAGTTCTCTGGTGGCCTAGTGGTTAGGACTGGGTGCTTTAACTGTGGAAGCCTTGGTTCAGTCAGTGGTTGAGCAACTTAGATTCTGCAAGCCATGTGGTGCAGCCCACCCCCACCCCCAAAACAGTACAGTGTGTAATTTGGGACTTCCTGGCAGTCCAGTGGTTATAACTCCATGCTTCCACTGCAGGGGGCATGGGTGCGATTCCTGGTCAGGGAACTAGATCACATAGGCCATGTGGTGTGGCCAAAAAAAATTTCCAAAATATAATAAATATATAAGTAAATAAAAGACATCAGGACTCCCTGTAACATGGTGTAGTCATTGTGACAGTACAGGTCATTTATGTCTGAACAGCTTCCTAGTCTGAGGTAGAATCTGTTTAGATTTAGCATCATGCTTTTCTTTATTAAAACAGGGAAATTTTGAAAGGACATTTATTTGTTGCCTGCTATATTGGCTGTGTAATTACTCAGAAGTGAATGCCAAATAGCTGTTGATTAGTGGACAATTGGAGAAGGCAATGGCAACCCGCTCCATTACTCTTGCCTGGAAAATCCCATGGATGGAGGAGCCTGGTGGGCTGCAGTCCATGGGGTCACTAGGAGTCAGACACGACTGAGCGACTTCACTTTCACTTTTCACTTTCATGCATTGGAGAAGGAAATGGCAACCCACTCCAGTGTTCTTGCCTAGAGAATTCCAGGGACAGGGGAGCTTGGTGGGCTGCCATCTGTGGGGTCGCACAGAGTCGGACACGACTGAAGCGACTTAGCAGCAGCAGCAGCAGCAGTGGACAGTTGGCTACTACTGCTCACTACTGCTCTTACCACTGTTACAGCTGTTTTTCCAATCAGCTGTATTTGTATTATTGGTGGAAGAGTACCTCTCTGTGAGTGCACACTCTGAAACCATTAGGCAGAGAGGATTTGCCATTAGAAGTTACCAGAATAAAAAATGTATACTTAGGCAGGAAAGAACTAACAACTACTAAAAGTCTAATCAGCTAGTTACCTGGTTCAGAAGAGGTACAAAGATCTGGGAGAATAAGGTGTATATATATATTAGGTTAGCAGGCAAGAATTTAAGCCTAGAGAAGTCATTTAAAGATGAGAGGATTAGGCAGCTCCAGAAGTCAAAACAGTTAGGATCGAGGGTCCAAACTCTGGCAGACTGTCATAAAGCAGTGTGGATAACAATTATAGCAGATGGAGCCAAAGGGTATTGATTCCCACCTCCCCCTCTATAGATTAGCTCAATCACTGAGCCCCTAGGGGTTCATTAGACTCAGAAGGCCCTCAGGTGCCTGCAGGTCCCCTTTGCCCGGTGGAAATGATGACCTCTCAGGGGAGGAAGAATCTGGTTAGGTGGGGAACTGCTCTCCTGGGTCTTGTGACTCACAGCAAACCCGGGACTGGGTAATAAACTTCTAAGAAGCTTTCTGTTTGTGATGTACTGCACCCATACACTGAGTTCTCTGTAATGTCCTTTCCAATTTATGCACCCTTTAGTATTTTAATGAATGGCTAAAAAAATGAACCCAGTCCCAGGGTGAGGGTGGGGGACTGCTCACGAGTTGGCTGCATGCAGTGCTTTGGTAACTGTGTGCGTTTATTGCATTGTGTTTGCCGTGCGCTAGGATTTGTCTGGCATGAATATAAATGAGCTCGTACTTGGCCTTGCACAATGTCGCTGTTCCTTATGTAGACCCTGAAGGGAATGCCTCTTACCTGGCATTAGCAGTGGCAAGGCTCCTCCAACGTGTGCTTCAAGCCCCACATGGCTAATTAGAAATGAAAAGCCTCTGCTTTTCAGAAGGCTCATCTTATGCTGGCATGACACATTTATTAATACTCCATGCCATAACTCGTTAAGAGCTGTTCTACTGCTGCTAATAGGCCTTGTACTCACACTCATTCAGTGGCTGTTGTTATAAACTGATATTTTCCCCTGGGCCATAAACCACAATTCAATATCAATTTCCCTTTTAACTCATTTACTTCACAAAGATCTAATTTAAGGCAGATTAGGTAAAATATTGGACTTCATGGGTACCAAGTGACCGTTGCTTAAGAAATATTCTCGTAAGAATCCAAAGCTAGCTGTCCTTCGCTCTCCTCCTGGGGCTTTAAAGGATCTGGTGTTGGAGCACAGGATTTAACAAAGGGTGACTCCCCTTTTCTGGGTTCTTACCGGCAGTTTAACAATGATTCAGTTCAGTTCAGTTCAGTCGCTCAGTCATGTCCGACTCTTTGGGACCCCGTGTACTGCAGCACACCAGGCCTCCCTGTCTATCATCAACTCCTGGAGTTCACTCAAACTCATGTCCATTGAGTCGGTGATGCCATCCAACCAGCTCATCCTCTGTCATCCCCTACTGAGATTTAAATCAACCATGCATATGACTTTAAAATGCTTTTGTATATATATATATTTTAAATTCAGCCCATCACCAATCCTCCTCATTCATTCTCTTTTACATAGTCACTGTTCTGCCCAGAAAAGGTAATAAAAGTAGAGGATCTAGAGTGGGAAAAAGCATCCCGTGGTACAATACTGCCATGGACTGCCCCATGCTGCCCACTTCTCACATAAGTACAATTGTCAGGATAGTATTAAGCACTGTTGACCCCGGCCTTGACAGTTTCACTCAAAAGAGCAAAATAACTAACTCAGGAGAGTCCACCAAGATGGAATGTGAAGGAATGAATAGAATAGTAGGCTTTCTCCTCAAAACTATGGTTTGCCCTTTGTTTTGGGAAGTGAAAATCGCTCAGTCATGTCTGACTCTTTGTGACCTCATGGACTATATATAGTCCCTGGAATTCTCCAGGCCAGAATAATGGAGTGGGTAGCCTTTCCCTTCTGCAGGGGATCTTCCCAACCCAGGGATAGAACCCAGGGATCTCCCGCATTGCAGGCGGATTCTTTATCAGCTAAGCCACAAGGGAAGACCAGGAATACTGGAGTGGGTAGCCTATCCCTTCTCTGGGGGATCTTCCCGACCCAGGAATGGAACCAGGGTCTCCTGCATTGCAGGTGGATTATTTACCAACTGAGCTACTAGGGAAGCCCTTTTACAATATTGGATGTTCTCTATATTTTCTAAATCATAGGCGTATAGATGTCAGAGCTGGAAAGGACCTGGGCACACCTATCAGGCAGCGCCCTCTCTTAAGTTAGAGCTGAGGAAAATGAGATCCAGAGAGCTGTAGGGGCTTCCCCAGGTCGTACTGCCAGGTAGAGACAGGTGAAGGACAACCTATGTGTTTTAATACCTGAGAGGTGATGTGGCTCTTCTCAAGTCCTGGTGAGCACAGGTTCCTCTGCAGCTTGTTTATCAGAATCTCTGAGGTGGGACTTGTGAACCTGTGGGTTTGTTTGTTTGTTTAAGATGATCAGATTATTCTTAAGCAACCAGTCTGTCTTAAGTCAGAACTGGTATTCTTACAAAACAGGGATTTACCAGCTTTGACCCCTGGCCCAGATCAGCTCTGCCATTTGCTTTTGTATGGCCTATGAGTTAAGATGGGTTTTCACAGGACTTGCAGAGTGGTCCAGTGGTTAGGAGGTTAGGACTCTGCATTTCCACTGCAGGAGGCACAGGTTCAATCCCTGGTTGGGGAACTAAGATCCTGCAAGAAGCATGGCACAGCCAAAAAATAACAGAGAAGGCTTTTCACATTTTTAAGTGATTGTGCTTAGTCTGTGCTTAGTCTCTCAGTGGTGTCCTACTCTTTGTGACCCCAGGGACTATAGCCTGTCAGGCTCCTCTGTCCACGGGGACTCTCCAGGCATGAATAATGGAGTGGGTTGCCATTCCCTTCTCCAGGGGATCTTCCTAACCCAAAGATCGAACCCAGGTCTCCCACATTGCAGGCAGATTCTTTACCATCTGAGCCACCAGGGAAGCCCTTTAAGTAATTGGGGAAAAGTAAAAAAAAAAAAAATAATAACAATATTCTGTGATGTATGAAAATTCTAGGAAATTAAAATTTCCTTGCCTGTAAATAAAGTTTTATTGAGCATAGTCCCTCTTACTTGTTTACATATTGTCTGTGGTTACTTTCGCAACTGCAGTGGCAGCGTTGAGTTGCTGTACCAGGGACTGTGTGGTCCATAGAGCCTGTAGTATTTGCTCTCTGACCCTTTACAAAAAAGGTTTGCTGACCCCTGATACATATTATTCTCTCAGATAAGCACTACAAGTCCCAGTGTAAGAGGAGATTCTTAAGCTTTGAGACCGTGTGTTGGCCCAAACACCATCTTGCCTTTTGCAAAAGATGATATTTGAAAAACTGCATATAAGTTAAGCATGTGTAAATCTAATTATTTAACAATAAAGTATGCTTCATTGTAATACAACTTGCTACTTTGAAGTATGGAGGATTCACCTTCATTTCTGGACATTTAGTGTAAACTAGAGATTATTTCTCTTTGAGCCAAAAAAAGATCTCCTGTTTTTATACTTGATAGAGGATATAAATACTTAGAAAGGAGCGATGGTTAAACTATTCTATATGCAGTATTCAGTATCCAAATTAATTATGAAATTTCTACTTCACACATAAAATGTCCTTAAGGAAACCTTTATTCCTGTAAAACCATCTTTTAAAAATTCACTGTAGAAATCCAGTTTTCCTCAGGAACATCAGCATCACCCTTGCCAACGCATCACTGTACTCATTTAGAATCCGAGCTCCCTCCTGGTTTTTCTTCAACCAAGGCCTGACAACGCGACTTTCCTAATGCCTTGCTTTTCTTTTCCCTCACCTCAGCCACGCAAGCATTTGTTCAGTCCTCGAGTAGCATTTATTGAGCACCTGTTCTGTGCTGCCGTGCAGGCTCTGATCCTGAGATAGGAAGATACCCTCCGCGGTTCCTCTAGACCTGTCTTTCCATCGTGGCCAGGCTAAAAGATGAGAAACTGGGGAGGTGCAGAGGTGTTACTTTAAAAAACTCTGATGCTTATCTCCTTCTAAGGCAGGTAAGAGGTTTTATCCAGGCCCGGCCTGGTGGTTTTGGATCCTGGGACACGGGCCAGCACTTCTTTCGTCGTTGCTGAGGCTTTCATGCGGTGTACCTCAGGGGCTCAGGTTTCTCATCCACCAGAGACTCCGTCCCGTCACCAGGTTCATTCCCTGTGTTACTGTCACTGAACTACTTCTCCATCTGGCAAATAGAAGCTGCAGAGAGACTCTAAACCTGGCATCATATGTTGCTCCTTGCAGCCTAACCTTTGATAGGTGGTGTCCCTCTCCTGAGCTTTTGTGAAATGCACAGAGGATAATAATCCCTCCTTCACACATACTTCATGGAAATATTATGAGGTTGAATGAGGAGGTTATTTAAAAGGTTTGACATTTTCTTGGAGGGGGTTGCTATAGAAACGCAGAGGAATACAAGTACTTCAGAGAAGAGATTTCAGGAAAGTTCAGGGCTCTTTAGTTTTTATTTTTTTTGAATTATGAAGTATGATAACACATTTACAGGAGACTTGGAAAATACAGAACAAAGTTACATATAATTCCACTATATATTACGATTATTTTTTAAGTAGGTAAATTAAGATTTTAAGTTGGAGTTTCAATATCAAACTCTCAAAAATTAATAGAATGAATATACAGAGAAGTAGAAAGATATAGTAGACTTGAAAAGCACTGTGAACCAATTCAACATAATTAAAATTTATACAGTTTTCACTTAACAGGAAGATACAAATTCTATTCAAGCTCCCATAGACTGTAAACTAGGAGACACTGGAATATATTCAGGGACATAAAATAAGGTGCAAAAACTTCATGGTCTAAAGGTATTGAAATCATACAGAGACTGTTCTCTTATCATTGTAGATTATGTTAGAAATCAATATCAAAAGAAATTTGAAAATAACCCACATATTTTCAAGTGCAGTGTGACATTTACCAAGAGGGAGCTTCGACTTAGCCATCAAAAGTCTCAATAAAGTTGACTGAAAAAAACACAGAGTGATTGCAGAGAAGGAAGCAAATTTAAGTTTCTCATTTAAATGAGAAATTAGTATCCAAATGAGAAATTAATATTAAAGATACTTTAAACAAAATCCCATGTATTTGGAAATTAAATGTCCATTTTTAAATGATGGTGTATCTAAGAAGCCATAATAAGGAAAATTAGGGGAAAAATTGTAATAGAATAAAAATGAAAAGAGAATTTACCAGAATTTGTTGTATGCTGCTGAAGCTGCTTAATGCAATTAAACAAGTGGAGTCTTCAATAGGTATGAAAACAAATAACAGACATTAGCATAAAATTTTGTGAAATTAGAACAAAATTTGTACTATTGTTAATAATGCTGTATCACTTGTTAATTTTGTGTGTGTATGTGTGTTTTACAACATAGTATTTATTTATATTCTCAGAATTGGATTAGAAGTTTCAAGCAGGGCTCTTTGTTCCTTTGAGAGGCCACAATATGGGAGAGCCAGAGCTCGGCCCTTGGCCTCTTTCAGCCTAACCCCAAGCCTCTTGCTTTTAGGATTGTTTTCCCTGCAGTTATCAACCACCCCCCCCCCCCCCGCGCCCCGCCCCCCACCACCGCCTGGGGCAGTGCCTTCTAGTACAGGAAGGATATGATCTCAGTGCAGGCTCTCCACTGGGGCCACTTCATCGAGTATTTCCAGAATGCATATGGCTCGACACCAGCACTGCTTTTCTATTGTGGAGAACATGGCGTGACTGCCAGGAACGGAAAGAAGAGAAGAGGAGAGGACAGGAACTTTAAAGAAATCTGCCAGCCACTGTGTATTGGGAGTACTTGGGTTGAGCATTATATTGAAACTGTGGGAGGAAGTGTGAAGTTGTTTCCTGCTCTCCAAGAGCTTGAAACCTAGTAGGGGTGGAGAGTGGAGGGGAGGGTACAAAAAGAACTTGGAGAATAAGGAAAGACACAAACTATGAGTGTAATAAGAGTTCAGGAAAGGGGGAGGTCAGAGTGATTGCAAATTTATCATAAAAATGTGGGACCTTGGGCTTCCCTGGTGGTCTAGTGATTAAGTATCTGCCTGCCAGTGCAAGGGATACGGCTCGATCCCTGGTCTGGGAAGATCCCACATGCAGCAGAGCGGTTAAGCCCATGTGCCACAAGCACTGAGCCTGTGAGCGGCAGTTACTGAAGCCTGCGTGCTGTAGAGTCCATGCTCTGCAATGAGCAGTGAGAAGCCTGTGCACCACAATGAAAAGTAGCCCCTACTCGCCACGACTGGAGAGCACCTGTGTGCAGCAAAGAAGACCCAGCGCAGCCAAAAATAAACAAACAAATCTTTTTTTTTTTTAAAGTGGGACCTTGGTACCAAATTCAAAGTTAACACTGACCTCTGTGGGAAGGAAGGGGATGGAGTTGGAAAGGGCTGCGGAAAGAAACCTTAAGTATTAATAAAGTGTTATTTCCAAGGCTAACTGATGGATATAGAGATATTTGTGGTACCATTCTGTAGACTTTTTAATATGTCTTATGCCTCTCATATGGTTCATTTTTGTGGTGTTTTCATTGAGATACAGTTCACATGCTAGAAAATCCACCATTTTAACGTGTACAATTCTTTGGCTTTTTATTCACTAGTTTATGAAGCCATCATCACTTTCTAATTTCAGAACATTTTCATCACCCTAAAGAGATCCACTGGCTTCCCTGGTGGCTCAGTGGTAAGAACCCACCTGCCAATGCAGGTGACATGAGTTTGATCCTGAGTCACAAGATCCCCTGGAGAAGGAAATGGCAACCCACTCCAGTATTCTTGCCTGGAGAATCCGATGGACAAGAGGAGCTGGTGGGCTATACAGTCCATAGGGTCACAACAAGTTGGACGTGACTTGTCTACTAAACAGCCACAACAAAGAGACCCAATGGCAAGGAGTTCCTAATCCCCTCTCCATCCAATCCTAGGCTGACCAGCTTTCTATCAGGATTTGCCTATTCTAGACATTCCATGTAAATGGAACCCTACAGTATGTGGCCTTTGGTGTTTGAACTCTTCTCAAGGTTTTTCAAGTTTCACTCATGTTGTAGCATGTATAAATACTTACCTTCTCTTCCTTTCTTTTTTTCTTGGCCCAGATGTCTTTATTTTTTCAAAAAGGTCCTTAAATCTTTCTGAAGTTCCAAACAGGTTAGGAAACACTTTTAGCTACTGCTATTCTTAATTCTATTATTTGGTTTGGAATAAAACTGATTTTTAAAAATTTATCCATAACACATTACTGGTCACTTTTCAGGTAATAATATACATTTGACCCTTGAACGACACAGGCATGAAGGGCCCAGTCGAAGATCCACCTGTAACTATAGGCAGCCCTCTGCATGCGTGGTGCCCTCACGCCTCGGTCCCATAGAGCTTGTGAGTCATTTGTATCTGCGCTTCTGCAGCGGCAGATTCCACTGACTGGATCATGTAGTACTGCAGGATTTCCTGTTGAAAAAAAATCCATGTGCAGGTGGACCTGCGCCATTCAAACCCATGTTGTTCAAGGGTCAACTGTATATATTTTTTATTGTGGTAAACTATATATAACACAAAATTTGCCGTGTTAACCTTTCTTAAGGGCACAATTCAATGGTATTAAATATATCCACCATGTTGTATAACCTTCACCACCATCCATTTCCACTTTTTCATCTCAAACAGAAAGTTATACCCATTAAAAAATAACTCTCCATTCGTCCTGCCTAAAGCCCCTTATTGGAGAAGGCAATGGCACCCCACTCCAGTACTCTTGCCTGGAAAATCCCATGGATGGAGGAGGCTGGTAGGCTGCAGTCCATGGGGTCGCTAGGAGTTGGACACGACTGAGCGACTTCACTTTCCCTTTTCACTTTCATGCATTGGAGAAGGAAATGGCAACCCACTCCAGGGTTCTTGCCTGGAGAATCCCAGGGACGGGGAGCCTGGTGGGCTGCCGTCTCTAGGGTCGGACAGAGTCGGACACGACTGAAGCGACTTAGCATAGCATAGCAAAGCCCCTATAAACTCTCTTCTACTTTCTGTGTCTATGTATTTGCTAATTCTAGGTACCTCATATAAGCGGAATCATATAATAGTTGTCCTTTTGTGTCTGGCTTATTTCACTTAGCCTGATGCCTTCTAGGTTCGTCCATGTTTAGCATATGTCAGAATTTCAGCCCTTTAAAGACTGGATACTACCCCATCATATGGATATATACCACATTTTGTTTACATTTTTTGTCAGTTGATGGGTTGTTTCCACTTTTGCAGCATTTTGATGCTTTTGTGAACATCCATGTATACATTTTTGTTTGAACCTGTTTTCAGTTCTCCTGGGTGTATAGCTAGGAGTGGAATTGCTAGGTCGTATGGTATCTCAGTGTTTAACTTTTGAGGAGCTGTCAGCTGTTTTCCAAAGTGGCTGAACCATTTTCCATTCCTACCAATAATATACGAGAGTTCCAGTTTCTTTATATTCTTGCCAACATTTGTTATTTTCCGTGTTCTTTTTAAAAATTATTACCATTCTAATGGGTGTAAAGTGGTATCTCATTGTGGTTTTATTTGCATTTCTCTAATGACTAATAATATTGAGTGTCTTTTCATGTGGTTATTAGCTGTTTGCATATCTCCGTTGTAGAAATGTCTATTCAGATCCTTGCCCATTTTTAACTTGGATTGTTTGTCTCTTTACTGAGTTGTAGGTGTTTTTGTAATGTAGTCTGGCTGCAAAACCCTTATTAGATACACGATTTGCAAATATTTTCACCCATTCTTTGGGTTGTCTTTTCACTTTCTTAATAGTGTCATTTTTTGCACAGAAGTTTTCAATTTTGATGAAGTTCAATTTAATCTGTATTTTCCTTGGTTGCTTGTGCTTTCGGTGTCCCGTCTATGACACTGTTGCCTAATCCAAAGGTTAAAAGATTTGCACCTGTTTTCTTCACTGAGTTTTATAGTTTTAACCTTTACATTTAGGGTTTTTATCCATTTTGAGTTAATTTTCACATCAGGTGTGAGATAGAGGTTCAGATTGTTCTTTTGCATCTGTTCGTCCCACCACCATGAATTGAAGACTCTTCTCTCCCCTTTGGATTGTCTTGGCATGCTTGTCAAAAATCAGTTGACTGTAGATGTGTGGGTTTATTTCTGGACTCTCAATTCTATCCTATTGCTGTGTTTGCTAGTCTTATGTTAGTTCCAGGTTTGATTATTATAGCTTTGTTGTAAGATTTAAAATGCAGAAGTGTGAGTCCTCGACTTTGTTCCTATTTTTCAAGATTGTAATTTGGTTCCCTTAAATTTCTATACAGATCTTAGGATCACCTTGCTAATTTCTGCCAAAAAAGGCAGTTGAAATTTTGAGAGATTGCACTGAACCATAGCAATATTAAGCCTTGCAGTCCATGAGCATCAGATGTCTTTCCATTTGTTTACTTTTTTCCCTGTTTCTTTTACTGATGTTTTATAGTTTTCAGTGTATAACTCTTATACTTCTATTAAATTTATTCCTATGTGTTTTATTTTTTGGATGCTCTTATAAATGGCATTGTATTAATTTCATTTTCAGATTGTTTTCTGCTGGTGTATAGAAATGTAACTGATATTTATATGTTGCTTTTATGTCTTAGAACCTTGCTGAACTTGTTAATGAGCTCTGTTTATTGTTTATATCTTCCTTAGGGTTTTCCATATAAGAACTTATTTCATCTGCAATTAGAAATAGTTTTACTTGCTTAATTGCCGTGTCTAGAACATCTAGTACAATGTTGAATGAAAGTGATGAGAGTGGAATCCTTGTCTTATTCCTGGTCTTAAGGAGAAAGTTTTTAGTCTTTTAACATTAAATATGATGTTAGCTGTGGATTTTTCATAGATGCCCTTTATCAGGTTAAGGACATTCTGTTCTATTACTAGTTTGCTGTGTATTTTATTATGAAAGAATTTTGGATTTTGTCAAGTGCTTTTTATGCATCTTTTGTGATGATCATGCAGTAATTGTCCTTTATTTTATTAATATGTTGTATTACATTGATTGGCTTTCATATGTTAAATTATCTTTGTATTTCTGAGATAAATCCCATTTGGTGGTATGTAATCCTTTTTTTATATGCTGCCAGATACTGTTTGCTGGTATTTTGTTGAGGTTTTTGTGTCTATATTCATAAGGGATATTAGTCCATAGGTTTCTTTTCTTTAAATGTCACTGTCTGGTTTTGTATCAAGGCAATACTGGCCTTACAGAATGAGTTGGGAAGTGTGCCCTTTTCTCCTATTTTTTGGAAGAATTTATGAAGGACTGATATTAATTCTTTAAACGTTTGGTGGAACTCATCAGAGAAGCCATCTGGCCCTGGGTTTTTCTTTGTGGGGGTTCATTTTTTTTAATGCAGGGTGCAGAAGAGTATTTATAGTATAGTTGAGGGGAGGGTAAGGGAGGGAGAGAAGAGTCTTTTTTAAGGCTCTATCTGTGTGCTTATATTAATACAGAAAATTTTTGAAAAGATACATAAGAAAAGATGATACCCAAGCAAAGGTTATCATTGAGTAATGAGATGGAACTTGTCTTCTGTTCCTTTTTTTATGATTATGAACGTGTACTACTTTAAATTAAAAAACAAAGTGAAAACAAAAGCCTACTTAAAAGGGCCAGCATTTGACCATGTGCCTTTTCACCTGCACGGTTGGATGCTAGGCCTGTGTGCTGGCTGCTGGCCTGTGTCCGCAGGACCTCAGTCTAGCAGACCTTGCATCTCCAGCTCCACAGTTTGCTGCTCGCCCTCTCTCTAAACCTCCAGCAACACTGAATTACATATCAATTCCCTGGAAACACCCCCAGTTCTGTGCTACTGTGTCTTTGTAATCCTATGCTGTTCCCTTTCCTTGCTAACCCTTCCCCCTTTATCTGCCCAATTAATCTCTCCTAATTGGCACTTATCCTTTAAAACCCCTTCCAAATGTTTAGTAACCTGCCTTTGTGAACACCTCCCAGCTCACTCCCCTCCCTTGAATTGCCCATCCAATGGGAAAGTAAAAATCTCTCTCTTCTGCTGCCTCTCATACATTACATATATTTTTGTTATTGAATTTTATGTTTATTATTACTAGTTCATGTATATGTCTTCCCTAAAAGTACAACTTTATTCAATCTCGTATCCAAGAAGCTTAGCACAATGCTTGGCACAAAGCAGATGCTCCAAAATATTTGAATTAAATTCATGCAACAGGAAGAGGCATCTGAGTAGGATGGGCAATGAGAGCCAAGGCCAAAGTTTGAATTACTATAACCTGTTCTGGTTTTGCACGACAGGAGGATTCATGCTAGGAATGTAGTTGAATTAATTTGGCAAGGCTGATAATGGAGGTTCTTAAAAGGTAAATAGACTAGACTCTGTAGGTAAATATCGACAAGGTGAATAACTCCTCTCACCTCCTTGAGTCTTTGCTCAAATCTCTCTCCTCAGTAGGCTTACCCTGATCACCTGAGAGGGAAGGATCGAGAGGTTGGGTTGGTAGATGCAAACTATTACATTTAGAATGGATGAACAACAAGGTCCTAATGTGTAGCACAGGGGACAGCACTGCATCTCCTGGGATAAACCGTAATGGAAAAGAATGTATATATGTATATGATTGAGTCACCTTGCTGGTACAGCAGAGATTGGCATAACACTTCAATTAAAAAACGAAACATTCACCCATCCTCTGACCCCTGCACTCTCTGAGTTGCCTTTCGATAATCTTCCTCCTTTTCCCACAGCACTTATCACATTTGATATAATTTACTTACTCATTAGGTTTTTTATTTATTGTCTGTCTCCCATCTTACAACATAAGCTCCTCTCACTAGGGTGGCCTTGTTCACCAATCCTTCCCAAGCACCTGGAACATTGCCTGGCACATCGTTGGCACTCAGTGATTATTTGTTGAGTGAATGAATCCTAAATTAATAAACTTCAGAATCTTGTCCAGAGCAGGAACAGATAGCTTAGGTATAGGTAACATGGCTTATTTCTGAAAGAAAAGTCTGATCTTTAAAACTGCCAAGATAGTGTCATCTGTTTGTAATGTAATCTGGAGCAGTAGGGAGGTGAGGGAAAGTGGTTTCTCTTTCCTTAGTATATTGCCTAAAGGTTTCTTGCCTTAGACACCAAATTGGGAAGTAAAACATGGGTCCTTTTGAGTTAATTTCTTGCCTAGAAAAATGTTATTTCATGTGGTGATTAATTCCTGTGCTTTAATAATTTCTCTCTTTCTTTCTCCACAGACCTTTGTAGTATTAAACAGAGGGAAAACTCTCTTCAGATTTAGTGCCACGCCTGCCTTGTACATTTTAAGTCCTTTTAACCTGATAAGAAGAATAGCTATTAAAATTTTGATACATTCATATCCTTTTCTGCAAATGTGGAGTGAGTGCAGCCGTCCTGTGGTCCCTGGTAGTTTCTGAATGTCCACCACCTAATTGTATATTAACTATTTTATCAGTGGTGTAGCTGACTATTCCTCCAGTCAGAACTGCTAAAGCCTTAGCTGAGCTTCAGCAGATTCTTTTTTCTTAGGATGATATCACGGGAATCTGGAATTTTGTGGGTATCATTAAGAGGGACAAGTTAAGATGGTAGCTTTGCTGCTGCTGCTAAGTCACTTTAGTCGTGTCCGACTCTGTGCAACCCCATAGACGGCAGCCCACCAGGCTCCCCCGTCCCTGGGATTCTCCAGGCAAGAACACTGGAGTGGGTTGCCATTTCCTTCTCCAATTCGTGAAAGTGAAGTTGCTCAGTCATGTCCGACTCTTCGCGACCCCATGGACTGCAGTCCAACAGGCTCCTCCGTCCATGGGATTTTCCAGGCAAGAGTACTGGAGTGGGGTGCCATCCGCCAAGATGGTAGCTTTACTGACGTCTTAATTTTTAGAGCACTCAGACTTTAGTAATTTCATAACAAGTTATATTATTCAGCTTTTTTACATATTAAAGCCCAATTAGAATTTTTGAAATGCTACTATAAATAATTGAGCGAGTGTTTTAGAGATCTTCTTTGATTTCTTAACCACAAGTTTAGAAAGTAAGATAATCTCTCAGATTAAATGGCCTCTTTGGTGCACAGGTTTAGATCTAGATTGCAGGATTGATACGAATTTTTTATATATATTTTTTCTCCCCTTAAAAGAAAATGCCAATTTACTCCTGCGGCTTGACTTTGTATCTCATTAATATAGGAGAGCATATGACAGATGAAAAATTACGTGATGGGTTTAGCAACTTCACTTAGTAACTTTAAACCTTCATGGTTGGTATTTAATTGGACAGTACTTAGTCCCATGCTTCAGAGTTTTGTATCCTCCAAATAGGATGAAGAAACCAGCAGTTGCTGCTTCATAAACAGGTTTGTTAAGCTTTTGCACCTTTTATTTTTGTTAAGAATTTAGCAGCCTGATCTGGAATTTGTGAGTTTTGCAAGCAACATAGTTCTGAAACCTAAAGGTTTATAAGAAAATAAATAATTCACAATGGACTCTTTCCTTTCTTGTTGGATCAGAGGATGATGTTTTTTTCTATTCTAACCAGAACATGTGATTATTCCCTGAAGAAAAATCCAGCTGTAGGAAGAAAAAAATCCAGCTGTAAGAAGTGTTCTTCCTTTTTAAAACTCCACTAATAGAATGAAGGTAGTGAATGTCACTAGCAAGAGAGAGTGAATTAGTAACAAATGAGATGTGACTTCTGTGCAGTTTTAAGTAACTCGTATTGATCTAAAGCAGTTTAATTCTTCTCAGTAGACAAGAACATGGAGAAGGAAATGGCAACCCACTCCAGTGGGTTGCCTGGAAAATCCCATGGACAGAGGAGCCTGGCGGGCTACAGTCCATGGGGTCGCAAGAGTCAGACACAACTTAATGACTAAGCCAGACAAGAACAAGAAGGGCTGAGCAAGATCTTGGATGGAATTGAAATGGCAGCAAAATGATTTGCTACGCATAAACATTCCTGGACACTCTCAGAAAGATCAGATGGATTTGCCTTGTTACCTAATTCTTAGGAGTACGGTGGTACAGATGTCCTTAAAATCCTTACTCAGTCCTTACCACAACTGGTTTCTCAAATTTGACAGATTCAGCAGACATTAACTGTTGCCTTGCCCTGCAAGGACACAGCCCTTTGAAGGGCTATGGAAAAAAAGTAAAGTGTTAAATACATGAACATTTCCAATAATTGGTAATACAAGATAATTAACAATAAATGACTTCTCAATAACATAGATAAGATTTAATTTGTTTTTCTCATCTGATGACTTTGGCATCTGGCAGACTGCAAGATTTCTGGTTATTGGGCAGAAAGGTATTTAGAGGCATAAATGGTAAGAAGGAAAAATGTTTATCTAAAAGGAGAACAGTGACAACCCTTTTGAAAAAAAGAGTGGCCACCCTGCCATGTCCACTCACATTCTCTGGCCGGGTGTGGATACATATGGTGGCGCTCATATGGTTCATGGTGGTGGCCACAGTTTTCATTATCACCTTGCCTTTTCCTCCTCTGTGCTTTGTCTCCTTTCAGGTTACTGATTTTAATTCTCATGATACTTAATGTGAAATGTATTTGCTTCCTGAGGATAAAAGCAGGCCAGAGTTTGTGTATTCTCCCTTGACTCTTTTCTACAGTATTTAGCATGATCATTATGTGCACTATTTTGACCAACTGTGTATTCATGACTTTTAGTAACCCTCCTGACTGGTCGAAGAATGTGGAGTAAGTAGCTCATGTATTTATTTTTCTGCTCACTTGTTTTAAATATTTCTGGTTACTGCATCTTGCACTGCACAGCTTATCCACCAAGGAAGAAAATCATTTGCCCACTTTTCATGTGACAGAGATGGATGAGGATACATGTGGAATTTAGGAAATATCCTTAGACATCAACTCTGGAAATTATTATTTCTAGGTTATTACCCATTTTTTATTTCACTGAGTGGGTGAGAATACATCTGCAATTTAGGAAATAAGTATCCTTAGAAATCAACTCTGGAAATTATTGTTTCCGGAGTATTGCCCACGTTTTATTTCATGGGTGAGGATACATGTGAAATTGAAGAAATATCCTTAGAAATCAACTCTAGAAAGAGAAAGGCTGCCGTGGAAGTGACGACTCACCACCTCTGCCCTTTGCTGTGGTAGCCTGTGTTAGCCAAAGCTTTGACCGGCCCATCACCATCTTCTATTCTCAATTCCTGATGATACTGCCTTTTTCTCCAGCTTTAGCTTTCCTTTTCTTGTTGACTTGTTTCAAGTGAAAATGAGCTCTGGGGCCTCCTGCTGGGTGGCCATACAGAGCTATTCCTTTGTGATGCCCTTCAGGACCCAGTGCCACATTCCAACTTTCTTGGTTTGTGCATTTCAGTCATTTTCATAAGATGCATCCCTTTCTCTTCCTCACTGCCTTTCTGCTGCATCAGTTGTGTCCTTCCTGTTTTGTCTCTGTAAGTGAGGCTGCATGTCTGCAAGTGTTCTCTTAGAAGGTTCATTTAAAGTTCCTTTCTGTTAAGAAATTGCCTCAAGCTATCCATTTCTTCAACAGGTACACGTTCACAGGGATTTATACATTTGAATCACTAGTGAAAATCATTGCAAGAGGTTTCTGCATAGATGGCTTTACCTTTTTACGGGATCCATGGAACTGGTTGGATTTCAGTGTCATCATGATGGCGTAAGTTCTCTGCTTACTTTATTGGTGTTCGGGGTGTGTGTGGTTGTACTCTTGGGTGTGTCTGTTTGACAGTGTAAGTCTGAGTTTATGGGCTTAGTTGTGTGAGGAATTAAAGGATAACCATGTAAAGTGGTATGGACATGTGTCTGATTCTTTCTTATGAAGGCCTCTGGGGGTTCAGGCAGTGGCAGTGTGTGCATATGGGAAAGGATGAGCAGATGGGAGCAAAAGTAGGAAGTGATTTTCTATTGCAACTCCTTTATATTTTGTTTCCCCCTATAACATTGACCAGGGTACACACAGTTACCACTAGGAGGCCTTGGTGAAGACTTCCTATTTTTTAGGTGTAAACCTTAGGCTGGAACTCAGTTTCCTAGGTATATTATGTTACATGTAATTTCTTGAGGCTGTCCAGATGTTGCAGAATTCAGAGCACGTTTTGGAGTCAAAACATAAGCCAAGTATCCAATCTGCTTACTTCCTAAAGAATTGCTGACCAGAGCTTCAAACTATTATTACTTGGGAGCAGTGTAACCCCACACTGGCATGCTAGCCACTCTATGTAATTAGTGTTGTTTTAACAACGAAAATGTATCTCTTCAGGAAACTTAGATGGTGATAGAAAAGGTGTAGCAGACTTTATTTGTATTTTCATGTTGGGGAAAGTGTTTCGTGGGTTGGTAGGGGGTAAAGGTGTAGTGTAGATTGTGTGTGTGTTTGTGTGTGTGCACACAGCAGATATGTAAGAGATTGAGTGCATTTGTGTATGTTTGGGTCTGAGCATCTGATACAAAGATGTATTTCAACTATAAAGTCTGAATGAATGATATACACTGAACATTTGAAACTGGAACTTTGACTTTCTGTTATATTAAGAAAATTTCTAGCTTTCCAGAGTTATGAATACACACTGGTGTTCATTTAAAATGTAAGTGTCCTCGCTAGGCACGGAGCTGGTGATTAAATGAATACTTAACAGAATATTGGCTCTGATCCCATGATCTGGTTTTTCCTGTATGTCACAAGCTAAAACTTCATATGTAGGTATGACTGCAGTGATACGCAGATAACTCTTGGATAAGTCATATATGCAGACATGTAGGCATTTTTTCCATTGTCAGCGAGGAAGTTATTTTAATGTAGATTTGTTTACATGGGGCTCCTGCTGCAGAAATCTGTCTCCTTTTCCTAAGAAATTGTTCACAAAACTTGGAGACATAAGCCTTTGAATACCTCCTGGCCTTCTTTTTAACTGGAAAAAGAGAATGGACTAAGAGTAGTCATTCTGATTGGGATCTGCACATCATGATGCTGCGTGAGAAAGCCCCAGGAGCCTTCTGGTGGTATCGCTTCTTTCAAATACACTTTGGATTTCTCCTTGCCCAACTGAAAAAAATAAAATGTGTTCCTTAAATGCTTGTATTTGAAACTTTTCTTTTTCAAGGAAAAAAATGAAATCATATCTTACTTATAAGACCCTTTCTTACCCCTATTCTCAAACCCTCGCCCAGTGGTACCATTACAAGTTAACTTTGGTTTGATTCTGCAGGTATATAACAGAGTTTGTAAACCTAGGCAATGTTTCAGCTCTACGCACTTTCAGGGTTCTGAGGGCTTTGAAAACTATTTCGGTAATCCCAGGTAAGATGGCCCGGGGTTGGTGTTAGGTGTTGGGTTAGGGCCCTGACGTGACGTATTGTACTTTTTGTTTTGTTGTGGTTTCGTTTTTTTCCTTTGGTGTTTGTGTTTGTGTCCGTGTTTGTCATTTGTGTCTGTGCGTGACCTCCCTTACTACAGATATGTGACAGAGTTTGTGGACCTGGGCAATGTCTCAGCGCTGAGAACATTCAGGGTTCTCCGAGCTTTGAAAACTATCTCTGTAATTCCAGGTGAGAAAATTTAAACACCAGACTGACTTTGCCTCATCTCCTCTTATGTCCTCCATTTGCTCTGTCCACCACATCCTGAAGCAGCGTCAGCACAGCTGAGATGGCCTTGCATTTCGCATGTTTTTCCCAGGAGATGTTTTCTGGAATGGCTCTTTGGTCCTTAAGCCAAAGTTGCTCTGACAGTGCTTGCAAGGCATGCAACCCCCATTCCATCCATGCTCTGAAAAAGCACGTGCTTAAGAGTCACTTGGATCTTAAGATACCTGAAAAAATTGTCACGGAGCTAGCTGTCTGTTTGAATATGAATCATTTGCTTCCTAGCCTCGTGGAATTACAGTAATTTTAACATTCGCCATCATTCCATTGCTTGTGATTTCTAGGCTTCCTGTCGCATGGTTTGCTGATGGGATGTTATTCGAAGAATTGCACTTCTACTGTTACTGTGTTAATGGAATTATTTAATCACAGAAGAGCCCTTACCCCATTGACTAGTCCAGTGTTCCAGACAAATTTAAGAGCCTTGGTGTTAGTGACCTGAACTTTAATAATCACTGTATATCACATACTGTTGCTGTCTAATTCACTAGAATAAGAACCAGTAGATATCTATGACATATATATTCAGAGACCATTCTCAGACATAAATCCCAATGAAAGCTTATGTGGGTGCCATTAAAAAAAAAAGTTAAAGGTAAGATAAGATACATCTAAGCACATGGGCAAACAGAAAAGTACAGAAACTTTACAAGGAAAAAAAACGTAATCAGGGGCTAGTTGAGAGGTAGTTGATTGACAGTCTTTACATTTTTTGCCACTTTTTCTTGATTCTGATTGAGAATGGTTCTTAACCTTTTGAAGGTTTTGTATCCTTTTGAGAACCAGGTGAAATTTCACAGGCACCACCTTCCCAGCAAAGCCCATCGATGGCCCCCCGAGGTTGAGATCTATTAATTTAATTCAAATCCTTGCTGCCCGGTAATAACTATTTTTCGGAAGACCAGTCTTGAAATCTGGAAGGAAAGATATTTTAGTTAGTAGACTAACTAACATGGCAGAAACATGGCAGAAGTCTAGACTGTGTTGTCGCTGGTTGGACTTTGGTTGCATTCAGGAGTTTTTAGGGAAGGAAGACTCCCAAGAGGCCAGGCTTTCCACTGCAGTTTTGTGGAAACAGGAACATGAAGGACAGAGTCATCCTATTCCAGGCATCGCATGGCTCTTCTTGTGGCTGCACCAAAAATACTCCTCTTTTCTCCTTTTCAACGTTATCTAGATATCACATGCAGACAGAGGGAAGTACAGAGGTAGAATTCTGCTGACTTGAGAACCTCAGGGCGGTAAACCTCAGTTTCTGCATTTACAAACTTGGGCCATGAAGTGGGCCCATAAATTATGACCCTATTGAGAATGAATTACTTTATTTTTAGCAGTGGTAGCTTACTTCTTGTCAACCAGAGGCTAGATGTCAGTGGAGTATATTCTTTTTTTTTTTAAGATTTTTTTTTTCATATGAGCCATCTTCAAGGTCTTTATTGTGTTTGTTACCATATTGCCTCTGTTTTATGGGTTGATTTTTTTTTGGCAGCCAGGCATGTAGGATCTTAGCTCCTCGACCAGGGATCGAACTCACACCCCACATACGGGAAGGCAAAGTCCCAACCACTGGATCATCAGGGAAGTCCCCTAGAGTATATTCTTATTGGCAAAAAACTATAACTGTGACTTATCAAAGTTTAGTTCTTAGCCATTTTATTAATAAATCCATTTGACAGAAAATCCAGCTCATTCTCTAGGTACCTTTCTGAAACTTGTTGATGGCAGCCTACCCCTTAAGCAGGCCTTGTCTTTTTTTTTTTCTTTTTGTAAGACATCGATACCACCAAGTCTTTACTGTCATTTTTCCTTTGGTCTCTTTCCTCCTCTGGCCTCTTTTAAATATGATGCCGTGTTTTCTGCTCACTTCCCCCAGTGTACTCCGCAAGGCATCTGTCCCTTTATGTTCTTGTGATCTCAAAACTTCTCTTCCAGAACTAAATTGGAAAGCTGTGCTCTCCTCACTAACTAGGGCAGCAGATGCTATCTCTGCTCCAGCTCTTAGCCTCTGTCTCTGTCTCTGCTGTATGATTAACTTCTGACCACAGCATTTCTGCAAGATAGCTCTGACTGATGTCACGTTGTTTATCCTTAATGTTCTAGTTTTATAGGTATATATTAATGTCTAGTTTTAAATTCTGTATTATAAATATATATCTATAAACACAGTGCCTGGCCTGTAAGAGCGCTCTATAAATGATTTTAGCAGTAGCAATTATAAAGAAGAAACCTAAACCCAAGGAAAGTTTGTGTGAAGATTTAGACACCAACTTCACAGTTTAGAATAAATTATTGGATTCCTATTTCTAGAAGCACCTCCTAGTTGAGCTGGCTTTGGGAGATTTTTGACAATAACTTTAAGGGATAATAAAGTCAAAGATACGGTCAGTTCTTAAAGTGTGACTTTTTATCCCAAGTTCTTTTGCTCTTGATTCTACTTGCGGAGAGCTGTTGCCCTGTGCCTACCTGCCTGTTACCCAGGTCTCCTTCCGTGGTGGGAATACCAGTCTGAGTCAGTGGACCTGAGCCACGTCTTGATTGGAAATCTGAGTCATTTTGACTCCGCTGTCACAGAGCGGGGCCATAGCCCCCTCTGAATAAAAGCCATTGCTTTGCGTACCAGGTTTTCTCATAGGCCACTTCAGTGGAATTGTTACTTTCTTTGCCTTCTCCTGCACCCACTTTGACTGTAAGCTTTTGCCAAAGCTGCCAAAAACAGAAGGGAGACCTACCACAGAACTGACAAGGGACCTATAAGATCTCACGGAGTTCTCAACTCCCTTTTTGAGAGTTTTTCCTTTCCTAGAGCACTTGTCCTGCTCACCTGGGCTGATGTTGTCCTCCCTTTTAGCATCTTTGGTAGACAGTCTGGATGTGTCAGGGCAGCCAGGACTTCCTGAAGATTGGAGAGTACAGTGTATCAGTTAGCTCCAGCCTTTTATACAGGATGCTTCAATTTAGACCATTCTTGTGGGCTTCCCTGGTGGCTCAGAGGTTAAAGCGTCTGCCTGCAATGCAGGAGACCTAAGTTCGATCCCTGGGTTGGGAAGATCCCCTGGAGAAGGAAATGGCAACCCACTCTAGTATTCTTGCCTGGAGAATCCCATGGACGGAGGAGCCTGGTGGGCTACAGTCCACAGGGTTGCAGAGAATCAGACATGACTGAGCGACTTCACTTTCATTCACTTTTGTGGCTTAGAAAAGAGTGAACTCATATTCTGATCCTCTTTATTTGCTAACTCAAGACTTGGATACCTATCATTCACGATGTCCCTTTGCTTTGACTCGACTTGAAGAACAGTGCCGCGCGAACTGTGCTAAAGGGATCAATTACAGGAAAAGACCCTGTAAAAAATGTCTTTCGGTCTGGAACTTGCCAGATTCAACTTGACATTGAAGTACTCTGTATAGAAAGTTGTATGTCTTAAAACTTTGTTTTTACTTTGTATGTATCTGGGTACAAAAAGGAACTTCTGAGTGACTGTCAGAAGTTTCATCCTCTGTGTGCTTTGGCCACGTGCCACAGGACTGACATGCCCCCAAGATAGGGTAGACATCTTAAAGCAGGTGTCTCAGAGTTTCCTTAGAGAGTAGCACTTACTGGTATAAATAAAACTGATTGGGAGGGCCTTGCTGTTGGTCCATTTTCATTTCCATCATCATTGAAACAGCCTCTGAAAGCACTCCGTTCGCCATTTGGCTCTCTTTAGAGCTGTAATTTCTTGATTATTTTTCTCTTGGGTTTGATATTTCTCTTCTTTCATTTCTGTTATCTTCTCTGTCTCTTTACCTGTGGCATCAGATACAAAGCAGGGAAAATGAGAGGTCCTTCTCCCTCTCAGCCCAGTATTTACAAAGAAAGCATTTTTTTAAAATGTCCCCATTATGAATGTAGCAATTTCTACTGCATAGTAAAGGGGGATAGAATGCATTTTAAGACTGTATTCAGACTCATCGTTTCTTTTAAAATACTCTGGTTATTAATCCAGTAGCTTTTTTATTTCTCCTTTTTCCACATTGTTCCTCCAGGTAGACAGCTGAAGTGTACCACCATGGTCCTGAGTGGAACACCGAGGGCTCGTGGGATCTCCCTGCCCCACCACTGGGAGCTAGTTTCATTGTGGTCAGACTTTGTGATACGAATCTATCTGGTCTTGAGTAAAGAAATCAAGGGCCCCCAAGTCTCTCGCACGTTACTCTTGATCTTATGAACCTCTAATAGCTATCATTGCGAGGACTGAATCTGCAGCAGAGAAGGTGACTGGGTGCCACTGTACCCCAGGACTTGCCTGGACGAGCCAGACTGTGGGACTGAGGAGCCATTCCTTCACTATTGTGAGGGCTGCGTGTTAACGGCTGTTGAGGCCTGTTCCGATGTTCATTTTGTAGCAGGAATAGCTCGTGTGGCTTCAAACCCGTTTCTCAACCTGAGTCACAAACCAGGAAAGATAAATTGACTATTTATAATCTGGCATCAGCCTGGTGGAAAATCTTGTTCCCAGTATGCACAGCTGATTTCTCTGGATTCAGCACGTAAGCGGGCTTTGTTCATTTATTCAAAGGATCGCTGGGCATCAGGAAATGAGACAGGAGGTTCAGAGGTGCCTTTGGACATAAAATTCTGTGGGAGCAGCTTCACTTGCTTCTCAGAGTTCTTTAAGTGTCCCACTTCCTGTCTGGTAGCTGACCTTTCTGTACATTAAGTCCAGCTGCCTTTCCTTGTTCTGTAGTAAATATATTAACTGCTTCTGCTCAGACACATCCCAGTGCTAGTTAATGTTAGCCTTTTCCAAGAGTTCTCACTGTCCAACTTGCCCCCACGTGGCTTCTGTTGCACACTCTGTTGTGTAGGAGTCATATGAAGGAGCATTCTGCTCTGTTTTGGATAGTCAGTTTTCTTGCTTGTTCTGGTATGTGGTATTGTGAACCAGCAGAGGAAGTAGACAGCTTATCCTTACAGCCAGAGCAGTGGTATTCTCCAGTCCTGCATGCATCAGGTCAAGAATTCTGCCAGCAATTTCTTACTTTTTTTGGCCTGTGTTGCTGGTTGCAGGGGGAGCACTTTTGCTTGGCTGCATTAACTAGTATGTGGCAGCCACTGCTAGCCAGACTATGAAGGTTAAGCTTAAGAAAAGCACTGAGGGCGTCATCTCCTTAAATTGGCATTGATGTCTGCAGATATGGTCGTTTGCAATTATCAACTCCTATGGAAGGAAGAAGAGTCTTGGCTGATGCCTGAGTGAATGCAGTGACTGTTTGCATTGAAGGTTGCTGAGTCACTGTGTGCTTACCTTTACCACAGACATCAAGCTAATCACCTTTCTTCTTCCTCTGCCTCCCTCTGATTTTCTCCTAACAATCTGGATGAGAATCTTAGAGAGTAAACTTTTTGGATGGCCATTCTGTTATTTAGTGATCAGTTTTGTTTAATTAAGATTTGTTCCTTTGTAGCCCTATGAATACCATTTCCAACTTAAGCTTCTATTTTAAACTTCTTGAAAGCTGAAAGAACTTCACCAAGTTGTTGATCAGACCTCAAAGCAGAACATGAAAAATATTTTTTACCCCTCTGGACTCATGTTTATGGATTTCGTCAGCAGTGGCCTCTGGTTTATGGAGAACAGATGTTGAACCAGCTGATTGTGAGTGTTCAGGTCCATCCCCAGAAAAACGAGGAGTTCCATGCAGGGTTGGTGTCTTAGTTGAACATCTCTGGTTGCAAGTAGAAAGATACAAACATCCTTCAAGGACATTGAAGGCTGGAATGTTTTGGGGCTTCTGGAAGCCAGTGAAACCAGAACACAGAGCCAGCAAGCCCCAGACACCAAGGGCTACTTTGTCTTCATATTTCTCTTCTCCTTGCATCTGTTTCCTTTTTCTGTGTCTAGGCATACTGCCTTTCCTTCTTAGACATATCCTAATATAACGATAGAATATGGCTACGACCTAGCTCCCACATTTATTTATTATCATTCCCACCACTTGAAAGGCTACTGGACTCTCTCTTTCAGTTCCGTTCAGTTCAGTCTCTCAGTCGTGTCTGACACTTTGCAACCCCATGAATCGCAGCACGCCAGGCCTCCCTGTCCATCACCAACTCCCGGAGTTCACTCAAACTCACGTCCATCGAGTCGGTGATGCCATCCAGCCATCTCATCCTCTGTCGTCCCCTTCTTCTCCTGCCCTCAGTCTTTCCCAGCATCAGGGTCTTTTCCAATGAGTCAGCTCTTGGCCAAAGTATTGGAGTTTCAGCTTTAGCATCAGTCCTTCCAATGAACACCCAGGACTGATCTCCTTTAGGATGGACTGCTTGGATCTCCTTGCAGTCCAAGGGACTCTCAAGAGTCTTCTCCAACACCACAGTTCAAAACAATCAGTTCTTCGGCACTCAGCCTTCTTCACAGTCCAACTCTCACATCCATACATGACCACTGGAAAAACCATAGCCTTGACTAGATGGACCTTTGTTGGCAAAGTAATGTCTCTGCTTTTCAATATGCTATCTAGGTTGGTCATAACTTATCTTCCAAGGAGTAAGCATCTTTTAATTTCATGGCTGCAGTCACCATCTGTAGTGATTTTGGAGCCCAGAAAAATAAAGTCTGACACTGTTTCCACTGTTTCCCCATCTATTTCCCATGAAGTGATGGGACCAGATGCCATGATCTTCGTTTTCTGAATGTTGAGCTTTAGGCCAACTTTTTCACTCTCCTCTTTCACTTTCATCAAGAGGCTTTTTAGTTCCTCTTCACTTTCTGCCATAAGGGTGATGTCATCTGATGCATATCTGAGGTTATTGATGTTTCTCCCGGCAATCTTGATTCCAGCTTGTGCTTCTTCCAGCCCAGCGTTTCTCATGATGTACTCTGCATAGAAGTTAAATAAGCAGAGTGACAATATACAGCCTTGACGTACTCCTTTTCCTATTTGGAACCAGTCTGTTGTTCCATGTCCAGTTCTAACTGTTGCTTCCTGACCTGCATACAGGTTTCTCAAGAGGCAGGTCAGGTGGTCTGGTATTCCATCTCTTTCAGAATTTTCCACATTTTATTGTGATCCACATAGTCAGAGGCTTTGGCATAGTTAATAAAACAGAAATAGATGTTTTTCTGGAACTTTCTTGCTTTTTTTGATGATCCATCGGATGTTGGCAATTTGATCTCTGGTTCCTCTGCTTTTTCTAAAACCAGCTTGAACATCTGGAAGATCATGGTTCACGTATTGCTGAAGCCTGGCTTGGAGAATTTTGAGCATTACTTTACTAGTGTGTGAGTTGAGTGCAATTGTGCGGTAGCTTGAGCCTTCTTTGGCATTGCCTTTCTTTGGGATTGGAATGAAAACTGACCTTTTCCAGTCCTGTGGGCACTGCTGAGTTTTCCAATTTTGCTGGCATATTGAGTGCAGCACTTTCACAGCATCATCTTTCAGGATTTGGAATAGCTCCACTGGAATTCCATCACCTCCACTAGCTTTGTTCGTAGTGATGCTTCCTAAGGCCCACTTGACTTCACATTCCAGGATGTCAGGCTCTAGGTGAGTGATCATACCATCATGATTATCTGGGTCGTGAAGATATTTTTTGTACAGTTCTTCTGTGTATTCTTGCCACCTCTTCTTAATATCTTCTGCTTCTGTTAGGTCCATACCATTTCTCTCTCTTGCCCCATTCCAAATTCCTGGAATTCAGGATCTAGATTTAGGTCAGATGTCCACCCTGACATCTAATTACTAAGGGAAGGTCGCTTCTGACAAACAAGGCTGCTGGGAGCCTGGCCTTATGGAATAGAAGATGGTTTGAGCTCATTGCCTAGAATTTCCTGTTGTATGGGGCTTGGAACTATCCAAAAAGTTCCCAGCCAAGGAAAATCAGATTCGACTTATGCTCAAATTATGTGTTTTTAAAAATGAATTAATGTCACAAATGCATTGGTTTGACTGTTTTAAAGTTTATCCTCTTGTTACTGATACAGATAACAGCTAACAACTCAGTTCATGAAAATAGAAGTAAAAAGTGGCTTGAAACTGTCATCAAGTGTTCAGATAGGTGATTGTCTGAGCCATTCAAGAGAGACTGCTGTATGAGTTCTTCATAAAGAAGTCCAAGAAAAGAAACTTTACAGCCATTCTTCAGTGACCTATCAACTACTCTTTTTTTTTTAAATTTATTTTTTATTGATGTAGAGTTGAATTACAACATTGTGTTAATTACTGATGTAAAGCATAAGTGACTCAGGTATACATATATATACATTCTTTTTATATTCTTTTCCATTCTGATTTATCAACTACTCTTTTAAAAAAAAATTACTCTTTTTGAAAACGTAACTGTGTCATTTTAGGGACCTAGAACTGAGTTATTGACCGAATATACACCTGCTTCAACCCAACCAAATGTAGCAAAGGACTTCTCTGTTCCTTAGCAACTTACTGAAATAAGTTCCATAACACGGGGACAATTTTTCCTTCTCTATAGCTGCCTTTTATTTTATACCACCAATACCTTCTTACCTAACTGCATGATAATGATACACAGTTTCCCAGAACTTTAGGAATAAAAGATTGAAACTCCAACCACTTAATCGCTAACAAATATCTCTACCCTACTTTTAAAGGCTTTTAGCTTCTCCTCTGCCCACTGCCAGGTGTTCTTAGGCTTACCCATGTCTGGTGTGTGACCTTAAGTTTGTTCCGAAACACAGCGCATCTTAAACAGAGGCTGAGCCAGGACCAGAATTCCCGCTTTCTGATTCCTACCTTGTGCTCTTTCTGCTCAGTCCTGTGAGCAGAAGGAATCAGGCTTGAAATGCCTTATGTGCTGGAGCCCAGGCAAGCTCTTCCTAATCCCTTTGGTGGCCACAGCCTCCAGGAAAGGCCCACTCTGTGAGAAAGCACAGGCCTTTGCACACTGTCAGGTCTCCACAGTCTAACTCTTGGCTCTTTTTACTTTAATTTCTCTTCCACGTCTTTCAGGATATCTGTGTAAGAGAAAAGAAAATTTCATATTCATTTACTCTTTCAATAAAGAACTTTAAAATGTATTAGTTGTATGGTCAAGACCACCACAACATTGTAAAGTGATTATCCTCCAATTAAATGCACACACACACACGCACACGCATAGTAAGTGCCTGCTTTGTGCCAGGTCTTGTGCTAAGCACTCATCCATTACCACTCTCAGGCTTAGCTTTGAAAATTCTAGGTGGTTACTTGCAAAATACAGCAAAAGAAGAGTCATGTCCACATCTCCCATTAGATCACCATCGTACAAGGTTAGCCTCTCAGTGATATTATCCCAGTCATACCTCTTGGAGGAGGGCAACATGTGGATAACAGTGATAGCTAACAAGATATAAGTACCTGGCAGTGTACTTGGTATTTAATATTCATTACCTTATTTAAACCTCATAACAAGCCAACGAGATTGGTATTGTCAATATCTTTTTACAGATAAGTAAACTGAGGTTCAGACAAAAGTGGTTAACATTTGAGTTATTTACTGTGTGCTAAGGGTTTATATTAGTTATGCTTAATTAACCCTCACAACAGCCTATGATATTTAACTATAAGTATCCCCATTTTCAGAGAAGGCAATGGCACCCCACTCTAGTACCCTTGCCTGGAAAATCCCATGGATGGAGGAGCCTGGTGGGCTGCAGTCCATGGGGTCGCTAAGAGTCGGACACGACTGGGTGACTTCACTTTCACTTTCACATCCCATTTTAGGGATGAAAATACACATCCCAAGAGGTTAGGTATATTGCTCAGGCCACACAAGTAAGTGGTATAGTTTGATTAAGATTAGTAATTATCTACCCAGACTCATACTTTAGAGCCAGGATTAGGATTTCTGTAGAATTTCATTGGATATTCTTGCTTTCAGAAGTAACTTAGGGATAAGCCCCCTCTTGAGACCTGTGTGTCAAGGCTCTGTGTCTGCCTCTGTCCGTCCTGGTGTTTCGGCTCCCCGGGAGTCCTCAGTGCTCCCTTGGCCATGTCTTACAGGTCGCTGATGTGTGGGCATGCCCAGGAGAACCGCGTGTAGACTCAGTCTTGATCCAAACGTCGTGAACCCACAACCATACTTTACTTTGTCTCCTGTCACTGATCTCTCCCTGTGCAGTTAAGAAACCTGCCTGCAGATTTACGTTTGAAACAGTGGCTTGCCTTTAAGCCACCAATTCAAGTGGGTTATATGTTTTTTAAAAATCTAGGACAGAAAAAAGGTCAGTTATAGAGAACAGGACATATATGTGATGCAGAAAACGTGTAATTTTTAGTGAAAAGACAAACCACAAATACTGAATTGATAATAATTAACCTTTTCAATACATTGGCATTTCCAGAGCTCTTGGGAAAATATTATTGGACCTTCTCACTTATTGTTGGCTTTGAAACTTCCCCGTAGTTCTCTTTCCAACCTGGATGCCTCCTCTATTCCTGTGTGGGCTAAGCCATACAAATACAGCTGTGAACAAGACAGATATAATTAATTATGACCATGATAAATGCTACAGAGGAAACTAATAGGTGCTATTAAAATAGTAATAGTAGAGGAGGGAGAAGAGTTGTGAAGACAGAGAAGGCTTTCTGGGGGAATTGCTATTTAGCTGAGAGTGGAGGATGAATAGGATGCAGGCAGGAGGGACAAGAGAATGGAGGAAGCATTCCAGGCAAAGGGAACAGCAATTGTGGAGACACCCGGGCAAGTAAGAGCTTGACTCATTTGAGTCGCTGAGAAGCAGTCAGAGACAAGAAAGCACTTCCAGGAATAAAAGAGCCACATACTGGAGAAGGGACTTTCTTTTCCAGAAGTATTGACTTAAAAATTGATGCTCCTGGGAAAATTGATAATATTGCTGACCCATTGTTATTCCCGTGGTATAAAAGATGAAGTGGCCATGTTTCAGGGGTGGTGCTGGGGGGAGGAGTAGGAGCCATGGCTGAGGGGCAGGTTGGGGGAGGTGGGGAGGGCTGTGGGGCGACTCTCACTCTGGGGGTTCTCTCCCCTCAGGCCTGAAGACCATCGTGGGCGCCCTGATTCAGTCTGTGAAGAAGCTGTCAGACGTGATGATCCTGACAGTGTTCTGCCTGAGTGTCTTTGCCTTGATCGGACTGCAGCTCTTCATGGGAAACCTGCGAAACAAGTGTGTGGTGTGGCCCATCAACTTCAACGAGAGCTATCTTGAAAACGGCACCAAGGGCTTTGATTGGGAAGAGTACATCAACAATAAAAGTAGGTAGCCCTTTCTCTGCAAGAGTGGGGAGAAAGTCTGTCTCCAGTACGAATGACGGAGCTACCCCTGGGCTGTACAAAAGTGCCTGGGCCAGAAAGAAAGGCCAGGACTGCTGGGAGGAGCTTTGTGAACTTTCTCCCGTTCCTTGAGGTCAGATTATCTTCAGAAGCTGGCAAATATCAGCCCTCTCACCCCTTCTCTCTTTTCTCTCCCTTTAAAAGGATAAGTGAAACTTTATATTTTGCTCACACGTACCCCTGAACTTTTGCTTTGGAAAATCGAGCTTAGAAACTTGATGAAAAATCCTTTTTTTCCCCTGAGATATTTAAACATTTAGAGTATACCTGGGCTTCCCTGGTAGCTCAGATGGCAAAGAATCCACCTACAGTGCTGGAGACCTGGGATTGATCCCAGGGTTGGGAAGATCCCCTGGAGAAGGGAAAGGCTCCCACTCCAGTATTCTTCCTGGAGAATTCCATGGACAGAGGAGCCTAATGGGGTACAGTCCATAGGGTCACAAAGAGTAGGACACGACGGAGCGACTTTCACTTTCACTGTTCACTTAGGTTTCTTAAAATTACTAAGACCTTAGCAAGCAGTCTGGTCTAGGGAGTCGAGTAATCTCCAAATAACTGTTTGATCCTATCACAGTTTAGGAGTTTTAACAAGTTCATTTCAGGAACCAGAGCATTTGGGTGTTACTCTTAGGAATATTTGGTGTAGTAGTGTACACGTGTGCAAAGTCGCTTCAGTGACGTCTGACTCTTTGTGACGCTATAGGCCATAGCCCACCAGGCTCCTCTGTCCATGGGATTCTCCAGGCAAGAGTAATGGAGCGGATTGCCACACCCTCCTCCAGGGGGTCTTTCTGACCCAGGGATAGAACCCGCGTCTCTAAAGACGCATTGGCAGGGGGTTCTTTACCACTAGCGCCGCCTGTACTTGTATGAAACTAGAGAGGAAAGTTAGCAGGACCACTCTTAGTCACTCTTGAGGAAATAAAGGCGGGTAAGTATCCACAAGAAAGTGTTCAAAGGGGATTTCAGGGACACAAACAGGAAGGGGAAACATGTCTTCTAATTTAAAATAGGACATGGTTACTAGTGATCAGTTTATCTTTGGTAAAGAGAAGTTATAAGGATAGAAGGGTAGAGTTGTATAAAGGGGTAAAGAACTCAGAAACCTCTCTTTTAGACCCTTTGTTTCAAGTACTGGAACGTGGCATATAGATCTGAAGTATTAATACAAGTAGAAATCGGTGTCTGAAAAGAACATTGCATTAAAGCCCACGTGGCAGCACTTTTCATTGTTAAATACATATAGGAAAATAGTTAATGGGAAGGAATTCTTATCAGGTTTCACTGCTGTCAGAAAAGATTTATATGAGCTAAAATCAATAACTGTTTCTGCTGGGGTAGTTAGGAACAGTGTAACCTTATTCTCTCATTCACTTAAATCTGCCTTATTCATTTCCTGCCTCTTCAAACTTTTCTAGCAAATTTCTACATAGTTCCTGGTATGCTGGAACCTTTGCTCTGTGGGAACAGTTCTGATGCTGGGTAAGTAGCTCACTTAATTTTATTCTCCTCCCATGAAATAATGTGTCACACAAAAATGAACAATATTTTCACTTTCTTTGTGCTCATGTAGTGGGTCCAATAAATTGGTTGACTCAGATTTTCTTTCTGTTTTATATTTGTCCATCCAAAGTTGACATTTCACTAGTAGGTGAAGGTGGCTATTAGACTTAAGCCAAGATCAAAGTTATAAAAGGCTAAGGGTAGGATCTGTAACACCAGGTATCTTGCCTGTCTCTTGTAGACTCCCCTCATTCTGTCTTAATGCAAAAAGTTATCAAGTAAGGGCACTGTTTTCATGATAGATTAGCACCCAAGGTTGACCCCAAATATGCCAGGCCTGACAGCATGTGGGAGGGAAAAGAGTTACAATGTATTATCCCCCCCCCCCGCCCCCGCCTTTTTTTCATTGTGGCAAAATACACATAACATAAAATTTGGTCTCTTAACAATTTTTACATATACAGTTCAGTGATATTAACTAGAAGTCCATTTACTTTCTATACTGAAGTATTGATAGATACTAGAAATTACATTGGAATAAACATCAGGTGAGTCTTAAAGCAGAAGAACTATTATAACCGAGATCACTGAAATCCTAGTGTGATACAGTTTGTCACAGTGAGTGTTAAGAGAATAGAGATGATTAAGAGGAAGGTCTAGGCTTTTGTCATTTAGGTTAGTAGCTAAGTTAAATTTGGTTGAATTGCACATTGATATGAGTCTAGGACAGCGATTCTCAAATTTTGGCATGCGTAAGAATCATCTGACATGCCCCTTAAAAATGCCAATTCATGGATCCCATATGCAGAGTTTTTATTCCTAAGTCTTGTCTAGGACATAGGTATCCGCATTTTTAAGGTGATTCTGATCCTAGACTGTCCCCAGGACATCATTTTTGAAAAATTCACCTGGCTACTTTGTTTCTTTCCTCTTCTTTTTAAAAAATTCCTGTTTGTTGGCATAGTCTCTATGGATGGCTGTTTATCATCTGCAAGGTCATAGAGATGACTTCCAGCTGATGACCGGGTAGGATTACGCTGAAAAGCCCGGTGCTTCCTTTTCTTTCCTCAGGCAATGTCCAGAGGGATACCAGTGTATGAAGGCAGGAAGGAACCCCAACTATGGTTACACGAGCTTTGACACTTTCAGCTGGGCCTTCTTGGCATTATTTCGCCTTATGACCCAGGACTACTGGGAAAACTTGTATCAATTAGTAAGTAATACCATGTTTTTTGGTGATGGAATTTACATAACAATATGTGGGGTTTGGGGACATTCTGTGTAAGAGACCTTTGGTGAAGACATACAGAATCTTTGGGTGGTATTTCTCAGAGTCAGCTGGTTTACAAAATTACATGAATTCTCCCAGCTCTTGGCCCAGTTTCTTTAATGCTCATCATGTATAGCTGTAGACGCTCACAGACTTGGGAGCCTCTTGCCTGGCCTGGGAATCTGCTGTCTCTGTCCTTCCTATTTCAGCAGACCATCTTCAGTATTTCTCCTTTTGGATGTTTGGGCTTAGGGCTTCTTTAAACATGTTGTGTAAGGCACTTTGGTAGACATTATAAAGAAGAGATTTTATCCACAAGGATCTTGGAGCCTAAATATGTCAACATTTTGAGATTTATAACACAGTTGTATTTGTTCAAGAACACTGTGACAATTTTTTTTTTTTTTAAACGGTCACTGCCATTCTGTTGGCCTGCTTTGGTGACTCTGGACAAGTCATTTAATTTTGCTGGGTGTGATGGAGAAGTTAGTCTAGATGACTGCTGAGGGTCTTTCAACTTAGAAATTCTCCAATAACGCATTGTTTTACATTTGACTCTAAGCCTTTGATAATGCTAGTTAGTTTGATAATAAGAATTGTGAACCCCTCAGGCATGAAGGAAACCCTTGTAAGTGAACCAACTTTTTTTTTTCCAATGAAAGTTTCTTATTAGGAGTTCCTGAAATCCTTCCTTTCTGTTGTACAGCCTAGTATTCCCATGAAATATTTGTAACTGATGCTAAGTTCCATGAAATATTTGTGGTTGAGGAGAATAAAAATGAAAACTAAGTGATAATGGGTCCTGTGTATATGCATATAACCTAAAACCCAGTTGTTCTTTGATGTCTGGTGCTAGTGAAAGGAATAATCTTAGGATCCTCTTTCCTTTTTCTCCCCTACCCCACCCCCACATCCTTTACATTATATCCCTCTTTAAAAACTCATCCTACTGCAAAAGGCTAAGGAAGGATGTCACTTAAGATAGGGACTTTTTATGAGTTGGACCTGATTCCAAAGATGAGATTTCTGTAAATGCTCTTTGAAGACCAGTATATAAATGACCTGAGGTCTTTGTTTTCATTTCCTCACACTTGTTTTAAAACCAGCTGACAAAGTTAAATGTAATTCTTAGCTCAGAGCAATTTTTCCTTTTAAAAAAGTAAGCATTTTTCTATGGAAGGAGTGTATTAGGAGTATTTGGAATGGAAGAGGATTTTTTTTTTTTTTTTTTTTTTTGCCACAGTGAATAGGAGGTACTACTGACATTTCCTGTGAGTCTGGGGTAGGGGAGGCCATTTGGCAGCTGGGGATGCTGAGTGTCTGCAGTGTGAAGAAGTTCCACACAAGAAAGTCTGGTCCTGTTCAACGTGCAGTACTGCCTCTGCAGAGGAACATCAGCCCATGAGTTGTTTTCAGCCTGATTCGTTTGATGCAAGCAACTTAAGAAGTGGTTTTTGTCTTTACAGACCTTACGAGCAGCTGGGAAAACGTACATGATCTTCTTTGTCTTGGTCATCTTTGTGGGTTCTTTCTATCTGGTGAACTTGATCCTGGCTGTGGTGGCCATGGCTTATGAAGAGCAGAATCAGGCAACACTGGAGGAAGCAGAGCAGAAAGAGGCTGAATTCAAAGCAATGTTAGAGCAACTTAAGAAGCAACAGGAAGAAGCACAGGTTGGTGATCAACTCTTTGCCGTAGTCCTTCCTGCCAGATCATGGTGACTAAGGCCTCATCTGATTGCCACTCCAGTTGATCTTTTTAGGCACACTAACAGAAGTCATTGATCTGATTGAAATAACCCAAATAACAACTGCAGATGGTCAGTCCAATTGTTACATTTGTCTTAATGGCCAAATTGTTTGTGAATGTGATCTTCTGTTGAATCTCTCGACCGTTCAGTGCACAACTCCTGTGATAGCTGGAGAGAGAAAAAAAAAATGACCAGAGCAGTTTATATAATACATCATGTAAGCATAGGTGTTTTTGTTGGGGGAAACATTAGGATCTCCTTCAGAAATTGTCTGTGTTCATAACGAGTCCTGAAAAGAAGATACAAGTAAAATATTGAAGTAAAATTTAAAAAAGAAACTTGTGATTCTACTAATACCCTAACATCTTACTTTTTTTAGAAAAAATTATGAAAGTATGGTGATATTTACAGGAGACTTGGAAAATACCGAACAAAATTACATATAGTTCCACTGTACATTACAGTTATTTTTAAATAGATAAATTAAGATTTTTAGTTAGAGTTTCAATATCAAACTTTCAAAAATTAATAGAACAAACAGATAGGAAAGTAGAAAGATACAGTAGACCTGGAAAGCACTATGAACTAATTCAACATAATTAAGGTTTATATAATTTTCACTCAACAACAGGATGCAAATTCTATTCACATTCCCATGGACTATAAACTGGGAGACATGGGACTGTATCCTGGGTCATAAAACAAAGTGCAAAAATTTCGTGGTATAAAGGTATTGAAATCATACAGAGTCTGTTTTCTTATCACTGATAACACTTTACTTTTTAATTTTTATCCAATTATACATGTATTTTTTACATTGTTGGGGCCATAATATATAGTATTGATTTTCAGAGTTGCCCAAAAAAAGATGATTTGGTATCAAGGTGGCAGCCAAGTTCTTGTCTTATATACTAAACAGAGTAAGTCCCAAAGCTCTCACCATGAAGTTCCGCTCTGATTATGCAGGGCTGTGTGCCACCATACAAATTTAGCTAGGAAATGGAGATACCAGGCCCCCACCACAGTGTCCTCTGACAGACTTGTTTTCCTTCCTCCTTTTTTCCCTGTCTTTGGGAAAGGAAGGAAGTGATCTCCACCACTTGCTTAGCTTTGTGTGGTTCTAGTTAATTGCTTCCGCTCTGGTCTGTTGCTGTGAAATTTTACTTTCCTAGGCGGCGGCGATGGCCACTTCAGCAGGAACTGTCTCAGAAGATGCCATAGAGGAAGAAGGTGAAGACGGGGCAGGCTCTCCCCGGAGCTCATCTGAAATCTCTAAACTGAGTTCCAAGAGTGCCAAGGAGAGACGGAACCGGAGGAAAAAGAGGAAGCAAAAGGAGCTCTCTGAAGGAGAGGAGAAGGGGGATCCTGAGAAGGTGTTCAAGTCAGAATCAGAAGATGGTATGAGGAGGAAGGGCTTTCGGCTCCCAGACAACAGAATAGGGAGGAAGTTTTCCATCATGAATCAGGTAAACTGTTGGTGCTGGGTCACAGAAGCCTAAGAAATTCTAGGTTTCCTAATTTTACTTGATTCTCATATTCCCCACTGGGTTTACATTTTCCAGTCCCATCCCTGCATCCTCAGGCCACTTCCACACCCCACTTTGTTTTCCTCTAGGAAGAAGTGCTACTTGGGTATAAAGGCTGCCTTCTCTGCTCTAAATCTCACCCAGGACAACCTGGTCACCTTTGGCAAACTTACTGCAGCAGGAAAGTCTGTGTCACTCCAGCAGGCCTTGTATTCCAAAGCACAGGTCCCCAACCTCTGGGACCTAATGCCTGACGATCTGAGGTGGAGCTGATGTGATAACAATAGAAATAAAGTACACAACAAATGTGAAATGCTTGAATCATCCTGAAACCCACGCCTACCCCGATCTGTGGGAAAGTGTCTTGCATGAAACTGGTCCCTGGTGCCAAAAGGTTGGAGACCACCGCTCTAAAACATCATGAAGAACTTTTCTTAGCATCTGAACTTCAGAATTCAGATCAAATACCTTTGTTTAAGAGTTGTATGTAATTTTGGGTTAAAAAAAAGTCATGAAACTCTTTAGGTCACCTTATTTGAGTGTGGTAAGTTCTGGTAATTAATTATTCTAGATTTATAATGTCATGCTGATAAATTAGCCTATGGTAGATTAAAAGCCTCTAGTTTTACCCAACTTTGTTAAATTGGGAAGCTAAGAGAGAGAGAAGGGAGAGGACTTATGGATAATTATTGAGCATTGTATTACTATACATTTCATGATATGATATATATTTTTGGACTTCAAAGAACACCACCAAAATCCAATTCTTAAGCTACTTAATGCCCCATTTTAAAGAAAGTTTGTAAGGTATAGAAGAGATTGCAGTTCCCGATTATGGCAGTGCAGCCAGAGTCTTTTCTTGTTTCTCAGAGATGATTCATGGTGCCTCTCCCTTACCTCCCTCATATCCCGGTTCAGTCCTTTGCTAGTCCAGTTCGTTTATCACAGCAAAATCTCTCATGTCCACCCTCTTCTTTTTGTTCCTATTAACCCTACTTTAGTTCAGACTTTATATTACTTTGTTCTACTGCAGTTATCCAGTACAGCTTCTTTCCCTCTGGTCTGTCTCTCTCTCTCTCTCTCTTTCATGTTTTCTATATTGTCAGCCAATCATTTTCTACAACATATCTCTGGTTATTCATTACCAAGCATTTATAGAGTGCCTGCCATGTGCCAAGGATTGTGCTAGGTCCTAGAGATTGAAAGGTGGTTAGAACACCATGTCTGCCCTAGGGAGCTTACAGTATAGTAGGGTAGCCAGATACACCAAAAAAACTATTTTCGTGATAGGACTGATGGTATTGTTCCATAGTTGAAATACACAGACGTGTTTTAGAAGGCACAGATCTATCCCAGCCTGGAGCTTCAGCAAAGATTTTCTGGGGAAAGTCAATAAAGGATAAACAGGGGTTAGTCAGGTAATGAACGTGTGTGGTGGTGAGGGAGCAGGAAGACAGAAGAAAGAACATTCCAGGTTTGGAAGAAAAGTAGGTTCCAGTTTGGACATCCCAAATATTAATTATTTGTTGGGAAACCAATTTGGACACATGGATAGTCAAATGATAGCTCAGGGAAGATGTCCTGAGCTGAGAGACAGTGGTTGAAACCAAGAGACTGGCTGAGACGACTTGGAGAGATTGTGTCAGGCGGAAGGACAGTGACATGCAATGTGACACCGGTGTTCACGGGCTTCGGAGATGGACCTCACAGAGGAAAACAAGTGGATGTGGGTCACGAGGGCTGCTAAGAGAACCAAGAGTGCAGTGAGGACTGGAGAGCACAGGGTAGGAGAGGGAGGGGGGCGACCAGTGGATCGAAGCTTAACAGAGATGCATCATGAGATCAGAACTGCAAATGTCTGTTAGATTTGGCACCAGAAGTCCTTGAGAGCTCAAAAGACAGATTTCAGTCCAGGGTAAGGGTGGATGCCATATTGAATGGGAAGAGACTTTCTATTCAAACTTTTGTAAAGAATGTGGGTGAAAATAAGCATTTTTATAATCTGTTATGGGGGGGAGACCCAGAAGAAGGGGAGACGGAAGTAGAATGGAGTACAGTAGAATAGAAAAGAAAATAGAACAGTCTTGGGAGATGTGAGAATAGGTGTAGCCTTGAACAGGAAAGGGGCACCTTGTCCTCCCCCCAAAAAAAATACATACGGCAATATGTGTGTGTGTGGATAAGTTTGTGGATGGGGAGTAAGAAATGGAGAAAGATGACCCCTGACAGTCTCATGTTCAATAATGATTGAAATTTAAAATCTTATCGAAGGGAATGAGAGGTTGAGTCAGGAGGGTGAAGAAAATAGTGACAGCTTAAAACAGTTATTAAGAAGATTGGGAGAGGGAATTCCCCCTAATCAGGTTCAGCCTGTTTACTAAAGAAGCCCCAGCCCTTCAGCACTGAATTCACAGCACTCTGCTTTCCGGGACTCGGCTTCCCTTTTATGGTCTCCAGTCCCTGTGCCCCGTCAAGCACTCTGTACTCACACCAGAGAGAACTATTAGATGTTTCTCATACATGATGCTTCTTTTCTACCCTCTGTTTTGCTCCAGAAACAGCCTCTCTAAGAAGCCCTGTTTTTTCCATTTGTGAATGTCCACATTATACTTACTGTTCACATCCTTCTCCCAAGAAACCGTCCCTGACCTGCCCCCATCCTACCCCCAGTTAGAAATTACCATTTCATCTTTCCATTGTGTTTTATATGTCCCTCTTTGTGTGTTGCTGTTTACTCTATGTGGGGTTTTATATTTACTCATCTTCATATCCTGTCCTCTCTCACATAAAGTCCTAAAATTAAGGCCTACTTCTGTGTACCTTCAGAGATTTGTTGGAAAAATGAATGAAGTACTTTTGTAAAACTGATTTAACCCCTTCTGGAACTTCTTTATGACCTGGAACCATCTCTGTCTCACCTTCACCTCACCCTTCCCCTAATTCAGCCTCTTTTGAGGCAAAGTGTGATTGTAGCTTTGTTGTAATGCAACCCTTGCCTTGAGAGCCATCCTAAGCTTGTTAATAAATACCTTAGTGCCGTTAACACTTCGCTATTGAATGGGCTCTGATTAATCTATAGGCTTCAGCACAGAGTTGCACTGATTGCTCCCTAGCTCAAAAAATAAAGCTGGGCTTCTGAGATGTCCTGCTTTGCATGAAAATAGTCACTTCTTCTCATTTCCCCATCGGAAAAAACTGTGGATTCCTTGAGGCCACGGCTGACTGCCAAGACTTCCTTAGAAACTGCACGGCAGTGATATTCTTTGTCCTAGGACTCTCCTGCAGTTTCTCTGATTTTATCTGGAAAAATGGTTGAGGCCTAGAGAGATTAACTCTTTTATCTAAGGTTATATAGCTAGTAGGTGTTGGAGTCGAGATTTGAACCAGGTCATTCTGACTATAAGCTTTGTACTACAGTCTCTAGCCATCCCTTCCCCACTCACCTCCACACATACGTGGTCATCTGTTAGGTTGGCTTAACAGTGAAGGTGACTTTGGTTTTCCCACCACACAGTTCAAGTGAACATCAGTGGCCTGTACTGCAGATCGCTGAGAGCTGCTATTTTTTTTTTTTTAATTAATTTTGTTGGAATACAGTTGATTTCCAGTGTTAGTTTGAGATCCTCTTGAAACATAAAATTATTGCTATGTTTTTAGGCTTTAGGTGAGTTTATAAAGTCCCTTTTGCAAAGTATTTTAATTATTCTGCTGCAGCAGTTCTCAGACATTTTGGTCTTCATATCTTTAAAAAATTATTGGGGACCCCAAAGAGATTTTTTAATTTATTGTATTAGAAATAATAATTAAGAAACTTTATAATGTTCATTTACTGATTTATTGGAAAAAATGGTAATGATAGACCTACTGTGTTTAACACAAATCATACATATTTTTGAAAAAATTAACTGTTTTCCAGATCAAAAAAATTTAATAGAAAAAAATGGTCCTGTTTACATCTTTGCAAATCTCTTTAATCTGTGGTTTAATGGGAGATGGCTGGAATAGCATACCTTCATTCAGTCTGTTGCAATATTCCTTTTGGTTGAAGTATTTAAAGAAAATCTGTTTTCATACAGATATAGTTGGAAAAGGAATATTTTAATAACCTTTTCAGATAATTGTGAATATTCTTCTTTGATGCTGTTCCAAAATTGGATAAGAGTAGGTTTTTAAATGGTTAGTTGCAATGTGGAAGCTGAAACTGTATCAGTAACTTGGTACTGTTACATTAAAATCCTTTGTTGTATTTTACACCATAGATATTTAATTCTTGAATGATTTGTAGCATCCTACATTGATCATTTGGGAAATACTGCTTCACTGAATTAAGCAGCTCTTCCAAGTACTAACACAGAATATTAAAAAATCACGTACGTTCTCGCTCAAGCTCTTAAGAAAAGTCTTTAAATTCTGGGAAACTGTCAGGCTTGCAGTCTGTACCTCTGAGAAATGAGAGTGAGAAAGGCAGACATCTTCTTAATATTATTATGAAGTAGTTTAATCTTGTGACCCACCCCCCGTAAAAAGGGCACAAGGACCCAGGAATTCCCAGACCACATTTTAAGAACCACTGTTGTATTGGAAAGAAAAAGTGAAGTGAAGAAAAGATGAACTATGGCATGGAAATAAGACATTTAAATCATCAATTTCTTACATTCCAAACATCCTAGTCATTGTTAAGCTTCATTCCAGTAGACAGCTGACATGTATGCCCTGAAATTCCTAGTTAATTTTTCTGTGTAATCTGAGGCCATGCCCTCAAATCAAAAACATCCCAGAGCTGTTCTCCCAAGCAGACACCTAGATCTAAAGTAGTATTTTTAGTTAGCTGTGATGTGACTGCCTGAAAAGGACCAGAAGCTTCTTCCTGGTTTGTTGATAGGAAACATTTTGAAAACAGGACCCATCTCATAACCTAGCTGAATCCCTGGAGATAGTAGAGCCACAGGTCCTGATGCATCAATGAAACCCTTCAATCCAGGAAAATTAAGACTGGGGAAGAGCCAGGGTGGCTACTCTCAGGATGTCTCCTTAGGGAATTGGCCAGATCAGGGCTAGATACCAGAGGTACAAGGCGAAATGGGACAGGTTCATCTTTTCCCTTCTGTGTTGATTGCAGTGGACTCTTTTGCCAAGAGTGGAACAAAGAATTAAAGAATAATAGATATACTGTTTACTTTTTAGTTTGTATTTTTTTCAGGATCCTGATTCCTGAGTGTCCCTGGGTGACGGAATTTGTCATTATCTTTCCATCACTTCTTATCACTTTCCTATCAGTTAAGAATAGTCAGGTATTATTATATACTATATGAGGTCTAATATAGTATATAATATTTCCTCATGCAGTCCATAGTATTTTCTACTAGGCTGTAGCTTTTGAGAGGGCAGGGACCATGTCATATGTCTTGTTCACCATTGTATCCATATCACTTAGCACACAACAAGTATTTGGTGATCTTTTGTCAAATAAAAATCAGACCTCTTTCCTAATATGTAGACCTAATATACTAGGCAGTGTCAACACCTAATATTTTGCTAATAAAAATCATGGATCCAGTCCACGGAAGCTTGCTGTGAGAAGGGAGGCAGATTTTATTTTCTGTATTTTATGATGCTTTGACATGCTAGGAGCCTTGCTGGCTGCAGAGAGCTGCCCCTCCCAGTACTAGTTTAATTCCTGGAGATAGCGAACAACTTGCTCTTTCATGTGCAGATCAGCCAATCCAAGACCTTTATCCCCAGCCTCCTTTCATCTAATTCACACACCAGCCAATATTTCCCCAGCCCTAAATCCACTGTGTGGATCACAACAAACTATGGAAAATTCTTAAAGAGATGGGAATACCAGACCACCTGACCTGCCTCCTGAGAAATCTGTATGCAAGTCAAGAAGCAACAAGTAGAACTGGACATGGAACAACAGACTGGTTCCAATTAGGAAAAGGAGTACCTCAAGGCTGCATATTGTCACCCTGCTTATTTAACTTCTATGCAGAGTACATCATGCAAAATGCCAGGCTGGATGAAGCACAAGCTGGAATCAAGATTGCTGGGAGAAATATCAATAACCTCAGATATGCAGATGACACCACCCCTATGGCAGAAAGTGAAGAAGAACTAAAGAGCCTCTTGATGAAAGTGAAAGCAGAGTGAAAAAGTTGGCTTAAAACTAGACATTCAGAAAACTAAGATCATGGCATCTGGTCCCATCACTTTATGGCAAATAGATGGGGAAACAATGGAAACAGTGAGAGACTTTATTTTTGGGGGCTCCAAAATCACTGCAGGTGGTGACCGCAGCCATGAAATTAAAAGACACTTGCTCCTTGGAAGAAAAGCTGTGACCAACCTAGACAGCATATTAAAAAGCAGAGACATTATTTTGCCACCAAAAGTCTGTCTAGTCAAAGCTATGGTTTTTCCAGTAGTCATGGATGGATGTGAGATTTGAACTATAAAGAAAGCTGAGCACCAAAGAATTGATGCTTTTGAACTGTGGATATTGGAGAAGACTCTTGAGAGACCCTTGGACTGCAAGGAGATCCAACCAATCCATCCTAAAAGAAATCAACTCTGAATATTCATTGGAAGGACTGATGCTGAAGCTGAAACTCCCGTACTTTGGCCACCTGAAGAACTGACTCATTGAGAAAGACCCTAATGCTAGAAAAGATTGAAGGCAGGAGGAGAAGGGGACTACAGAGGATGAGATAGTTGGATGGCATCACCAACTTGATGGACATGAGTTTGAGTAAGCTCGGGGAGTTGGTGATGGACAGGGAGGCCTGGCTTGCTGCAGTCCATGGGGTTGCAAGGAGTTGGACATGACTGAGCAACTGAACTGAAATCACTCCAGAGCCAGGACTTAGAGGACCATTTCTATAGCCCAAAGCCTGTCTGAAATTATTCAAACTGTCCAATTTTAAACTTGTTCCAGTGTGTCTGCTCTGCAGTGACAATATACATCCATGTCAGTATACAGCCTTGACAATATACTCCTTTCCCAATTTTGAAGTAGTCCGTTGTTCCATGTCCGGTTCCAACAGTTGCTTCTTGACCTGCGTACAGATTTTTCAGGAGACAGGTAAGGTGGTCTGATTCCCATCTCTTTAAGAATTTTCCACAGTTTGTTGTACTCCACACAGTCAAAAGCTTTAGCATAGTCTCTTAGTAAAGCAGAAGTAGATGTTTTCTGGAATTCTCTTGCTTTCTCTATGATCCAACGAATGTTGGCAATTTGATCTCTGGTTCCTCTGCCTTTTCTAAACCCAGCTTGTACATCTGGAAGTTCTTGGCTCACATACTGTTAAAGTCTAGCTTGAAGGATTTTGTGCATAACCTTGCTAGCATGTGAAGTAAGCACACTTGCGTGGCAGTTTGAACATTCTTTGGCATTTCTTTAATCTGGGAAACTTAAATCCATTGTAAGGCTTTCTGAATTTACCTCTCTTACATACTTCTAATAAGAATGAAATATAGAATTATAATCAGGAGCATTCAGATGTTTTAAGTTCAGGAGCAGGATGGATGTCACTGGGATACATAGTCATACATTTATTTAAAATGAAAAATGAAGTCATACTTTTACCAATGAAAATAAGTCTGATTTGGCCAATTGTTTTGATAGTGGGGACTGGCTTTGCTAATTAGATCATATGATGGGCATTTTTTTAATTAAATGAACTAAATCTGTGGCTTTAAAGATTTAATGAAAACATCTCTAAAGCATGTGGTAAGATCATTTTATTAAAAGATTAATGTTGGCATTGATGTATAGAAATTGACAATGCTTTGATTACTCCAACCTTTTCTGTTAGGTCAAGTAAAGTTCCTTTAAAAGAATAACCCCTGTAAGAGGTACTGATATGATTATTAGTAAATAATAATTAAAGCCTTTTTGATACCATCAGAAATCAGGAAATGGAATATTCTAACAAGTGGGTAACAAGTCCTTTGGCAGGTTGGGTGGTTTTTTAGTTCTTTGCTTTCAACAATATTGAAAGAGGACTTGATTTAATTGTCAGCTGATAGATCATTAAAATAAATTTTGCTGATAGCTTACTATGTAATTTTGGCATATAACTTGGAAGGAGTTCAAAGAATTGAGTGACATTACTGTAACAGTGTTCTTCTGTTCCAAGATACCATTTATATGAATAAAGTTTCTCAGCACTTAAAATCTACTCTTAGAAAGGGGACGGGGGCTTCTGTTGAGCCATGTATGATTCTAATAATAAGTTATACTATCTACAAATATTTAAACACCAAAACACCAGTTGGGGGAAAGAATAGCTCATTCATCTCATTGAGATACATTTTAATAAAATTTTAAACTTAGTAATTACTTATAAAACAGAATATTTGTGATCAGTTGTATTAATGAGAATTGTAATAAAAGCACAATCCAGGAGAATTTTTTTAATTTCTTAGAGGCTCATGGTCACGGGAAATTGGTTTTAAGTATAGGTTATACTTTCTTGTTGCAGAAAAGTATTGAAAGGGGGTCAATACAATGCATTAAAGCATAAAGATACACATTAGCACAAAATTCTCTAGGGAACATGGAATGGCAGTATGAGCTGAAAGAGAAAAATGAAAATTTTCTAAGTGATAAATATGAGTTTGACTTGAAAATGTCAATTCTGGGAACTTACAAATAGTTAAACTTCTGATGAAAAAAGAATTGCAAAAAAAATGGAGTAGAAGGGGACAGATACCATTTTCAGCAGAACTGGAAAACCACTATTGGCATAGTTCTTAACCTGCATTGAAAGAGTAGTAAGTGGCCACTTCCAAATGTCTCCTTTTGCCAAGTGTGGCATAGAAGCTAACCTGGTAGATTAAAAGCACACTCCACGTGAGGTCATAGTAATGAAAAATAGACGCCCAGTGTCTATTTCCCAGTGGATTTGCTACACAAAGCATGAGATAAAACATCGTTTCAGTGCGTAGGTGAACAGCGCATGGAACTTATGAATGGTTAACAGGTCAAAGACGGGTGTATCTCAAGGTTATGGGGCAAGAAGTGAGTGGTGATGGGTGTTGAAGGGCAGTAGAAATTCAACATCCGAAAGTGCTTTCTGGAAACACCTGTGTTCTGATTAACAGGAATGCAAGGATGGGGCCAGACTGGGGAAGCTAACAGCCTTTGTTCAGTTTCTATGGGGTCCCTTCCTGTCTCATGCCTGCCTCTCTTGTCTCTCTCTCTCTCTCCTCCTGCCCCTACAGTCACTGCTCAGCATTCCAGGCTCCCCATTCCTCTCCCGCCACAACAGCAAGAGCAGCATCTTCAGCTTCAGGGGGCCCGGGCGGTTCCGGGACCCGGGCTCGGAGAATGAGTTTGCAGACGACGAGCACAGCACGGTGGAGGAGAGCGAGGGCCGCCGGGACTCGCTCTTCATCCCCATCCGGGCGCGCGAGCGCCGCAGCAGCTACAGTGGCTACAGCGGCTACAGCCAGGGCAGCCGCTCTTCGCGCATCTTCCCCAGCCTGCGGCGCAGCGTCAAGCGCAACAGCACAGTGGACTGCAATGGCGTGGTGTCCCTCATCGGCGGCCCCGGCTCCCACATCAGCGGGCGTCTCCTGCCAGAGGTGAAAATAGATAAGGCAGCTACTGATGACAGTGTAAGGAAGTAAAACCGGTAGACCGCGGCTAGGCATGGCAGTCTCTCCCGCTCCCTCTCTTCTCTCCTTTGCTCCGCCCATCCCACTCGGTCCCACTTGCTCTCCAGCTCCCGTCTGGACTCGCGTCTCTACCGCCTACCGCTTCCGTTTTCTCCCTCAAGATTTGTTTCTTTCTTCAGCCCTCCTCCTTCACTTACCCTCTTTTCCCTTGTACTTTATTCCTTGCTCCATTCCCCATCCCCACCCCCATCTTCCTTTCTTGTTTCTGACTCTTGCCCTTCCTCCATCAGCCCTTTATTTTATCGATGTTTCTTTCTCTCCATCTTTGCACTTCTCTGTCTGCCTCTCTTCCCATCCCACCCCACCTGCTTTGACTGAATGCCTCTGGCCAGCGGATCCTGCCCAGATGGAATGAGAAGGGCCTTTGCCACCACCAATGACCAAGTCTAAGCGGGTTTGAAACTACCATTGCTTCTCCCCCCACTACGTCCTGCCTCCTCATAGGGAAACAGCTTGGAATTTAAAGCTCTTTTATTTGTATTTTAAAAAAAAAAGTTCAAATATATCTTTGGACAGTTTTCTTAGTCTCCTCTACAAGAATGAGATGTGATTTTTCCAAAGAGGCATGTGCATGTGTGATGCTGAGGGTAGGAAGTGGGCACTGGGAGAGCCAGGCAAAGAGGTGAAGGAAACTGGTGGGGAGCTGGACATTTACTAAGGGGACTGAGGTAAATCAGAGGGGAAGGTAGGTGGTTGGGGCAAGAACACATGGTACATGGGGGAGGAAGGAACAGGGAATTGAAAGATGAATTTTAAATGTAATCAAATGTCAGGCTCTGGAGAAGTGACATATAATAGCTTCACTTCACAAAATCACTTGGCTAGGGGTTAGGATAATGGCACCCCTCTTTGGGAAAAGCCATGTCTTAACATTTCTTTAGATTCTAAGCTGTTTATACCTTTTTTCTAGCTTTAAATTCTTATAACCTTAATGATCCTGATCCTTTCTACCTCTGATTCCTTAGCTTTCTTCAGTCCCTCCTTAGCTGGTCTGAGCTTAAGATAGCATGTCGGTCTGTTTTGTTCTAACACTTCAGTTTCCTCTAACACAGCATGAAGATAGCCAACCCTTTAATTAGCATGATGCATGTGTGGAGGAAAACTGGGCGATCAAGGATGGAATTATTCAGAATGACCTGTTATTTAGCACTTTGGGACAGTTGTTTGACTATCCTAGGACAGCTGTTGACTGTCCTAAATTCAAAAGACAGGATGTTTGATGTTGTCCTTTCTCTCCCTACTCTTTTATTTAAAAGCAAAATATTTCCCCCCTTACATTTAGATGGTTCTTTACAAGCTACAATTTACTTTTACATACCTTATTTGTTCTAAGTAAAAATTCCATAAGGCTGATAAAGTGGAGCTGTTTTTGAGATGGGGAAACAGGCTCAGTGAAAGTGTATTCCTTGGGGTTACACAACTCATCACTGAAAAACCTTTCAGAAACCTGAGTCTTCGATTTCTCAGTTAATTTTAATGTCGTCTCTACCTAGGCACATGACCATTGCTCTTCTTGAGAACTGTTTGTTTCAGATCAGGTGTAATAAGAACAATAATAATAACAAATAGTAGTTCCAAAGTCCCCCGCTAAACCAGATAGTTGGCCAAAATATATGTTATGAATGACTATCTTTACTTTAAATATAACTTTTGATTTTCACTAATTCTATGTCTAGATATAAATTTTGGGCTCCACAATTAGATAGAAAATGATTTTCTCTGAAAAAATAAGAGACGAAATCACTGGAGAATGACAGGTAGATCAGCGTGGACAGTACAGTTGGGACAGTTCAAATAATGAGAACCACAGTAAAATCTGATATCCTACCAGTTTTAAAAAATATTTAAGTCAAATAATATATCTTGCTTTTTCTTTGAAGAGAAAGTATTAGAAAAGGTGTCCAGGAAGAAGGAGCTTGAACTTCAGCTTAAAGGCAGATAAGCAGGTTTGCAGGTTTTGTTTTTGTTTTTTTAGCAGCTTCTGTTATATTGTGTGGGAGAAAAATGTGAGAGGCAGTTGAGCAGATGGCTGTGGCGAGTACGGCTGTCTGCATTGCCTTACCCTGCGGCCGATGGAACACTGCTTTTGGGATTTTGGGGGGTCCTGCACACTCAGCACCCTGTAAGCACTTAGGAGATTTCTTTGCAGTGGTCCTGAGTGATGATGCTGACAAACTTGAGCATTCCCAAGGTCAGGAGATCAGATCCCAAAGTGGCAGGAAGATGAGGAAGGCAGGACTATATTATTCTCAAGGGCTTCATAACTAGGAAAAACTGTTTCGTTGGAAGCCGTAAGGAAGCACCTCCTAGTAGTTAGTGGTGTGGAAAAATACCTAAGTTACACGAATAAGCCAAAAAGACAAACCAAAACAAAAGCAGAATGCATATCATTTGTGTGGTATGTCATCTCTGTAAAGACAAACTGCATAGGGAAAAGGGTGACTGACTACAAGTTAGCAGTATTGGGAGGGGAAATTACTAGTGGGTTTTTTCCTTTCTTGCACTTTGTTGTTCTTTTTAGTTTGCTATAGTGGACCTCATCCTTATAGCTACCATATATTGGGTTCTAACTACACTATGCTCAGCAGTTTATACATATGTTCTCATTTAGTCTCCTCATTCAGTAGGTGGTTTTATCCAGTTAACAGAGATTGGGAAACTTGTGGAAATGGTACCAAGGTCTTTCTGATCCAAGAGAACTTCCTGACTGCTTATTTTGGAAGTAGGAAAACAGTCATTTATCTTAGAAGGAATTAATATATTCATGATGTTACACGCAGCCTGGGCCAAATGAGCAATTATTATACCCCTTTGGGCTAGAAGATAGTGATTCTCACTGTCAAAACATTTTGGATGCGTCTGCAGCTACGGATTAACTTGTCTTCGCCTGAACCATCAGAATGCTTCCAGTTACGTACTCATGCTTTATGCACTGGTATAGGAGCCGTGGATGGTCCACGGTTGGTCTCACACAGCATGAACGCTTGAGCTATGCCACATATGTAGTTTTTATTTAGGCTCAAATGAAGAAATACAATATTCTTAATGAAAAAAGACACCCAGATGTCACCTCATTAGAATCTCATCAAAAATATTTCACATCTTCATTCATAATTCAGTTGTGGTTGAGTGGTGATGATTTCTTGATAGTTTTATGAGAATTTTTGCTTTTGCTTTTTGCTGAAACACAGGATAAGGGGACTTTTCCCATGTCTTCAGCTCTGAGCTGGAAAATCATTGCTCTTCCCTTGTAAAGAAGTGGGTGCTCCTGACTGTCCAAAACACACATGACTCAGAAGCCATGCTGCAGATGTAGAAGTATTATCTCATTTCATGCTCACAGCACCTGCCCTCTGAGTTAGATCCTACTACTGTGTGCATTTTACTAGGAGGAAACCAAGGCTTAGAGAAATAAAGTCACTTGTCCAAGGTTGCATAGTAAGCAGTATAGTTAGGATTGGAATCCAGACAATCTAACTGCACGGCGTTAGCCACTAACTATTATACTATGCTAACTATGAAGCCTGGGTTCTTCATGATCCTGAAAAATTAGCATCTCTAAGCCTTATCTGTAAAAAAAAAAAAAGTGAGATTAAAGGACCTTTGTTAGACAGCTATTTGAACATTAAATAACATTTATAAAATCTGAAGCATATTACTTGGCCCATTCTTGGTATTCAGAAATTAAATTTCTATTCCTTTACATGTGCATTTTTGGTCTTTTTAACCGGAAAAGTAGACAGTTTGATTTCTGCTGAATTGCTTGACTTGGAGAGAGTCAGATTTCTTCTAAGATTCTAAAGATCTTTTGAGAAGGAGAAATTTTTGTACAGTTGTTTTGAAGCAGAATACATACCACAAAAATTTTAGCAAGGCTTGAACTGGAGATAAATGACTAGGTTCTAAGGCCCCTTCTAAAATACTGTAAATTTTAGTCCCAAGAAAGGTGACTGGCTGATAAATTTCTAGTTACGTATTTCCATGTGAAATCAGTTTAGAATCAATAACAAGTTGAGATTCCTTGGGTAGATCTGTGGAAATGTGGTCAAAACCAGACATCGGCAGATATGGTAGAATATCTCTTTGAGAAGGGCAGCTACAATTTAGGAGGTTGAAGTCAGTGGCTAAATGCTTAATAAACTTTGCATTTGAATTAAGAGAAATGGAAAAAATTTGTACTGGGTTTAAAGTAATTAAGGTTCTCAATTGCTTCCTCTGTTACTCTTTAGGGGCTGAATTTTTAAAAGGCAGAGGCTCCTGACTTTTAAAAGTTGTTAGTTTTCCTCCTCTCTCCCCAACAAAATGAAACAAAAATACACACCTTCATCTGCCCACCCCCCCCTCCCACCCCAAAATGACCTAAAACAAATCAGGCAGGGGAGAAAATGAGTATGTGATCTTTCCTCTGGTCCCTGGGTCTCAGCATGCTTGGAGGAAGACACCTTCGCTGCACGTCCAAGGTGATGAGAATTGGGCAGCTGAGCCAATAGCAGAGACATACCTCACCGAATCCTAAGCAGATTCTAGATGGAAGGTGACGATGAAGCTGCTGTACCTGGGGAAAAGTCTGCTCCAGGTTTTCTTCCCTTCAGTTGGCCGTGGTCTGACACAAGAAGCGACAGCCAGCATTACTGTTAGGAAAGTAAAATGGTGCAGATGCTTAGACAGTTTGGCGGCTCCTCCAAAAGGTAGACATAGAGTTACCACATGACCCAGGAATTCTACTCCTAGGTATATACCCAGGAAAATTTCAAACATGTGTTCACACAAAAATTTATACATAAGTATTCTTAAAATCTTTATTCATAATAGCCAAAAAGTAGAAACAATTCAAGTACCTACTAGCTGATGAATGGAGAAACAAAATGTGATACAATGGAATCCCTATAATGGCATCTCATTCAGCCAACATGAATTGATACATTCTACAGTATGAATAAACCTTGAAAAATTATGCTAGGTGAGAGGAGCTAGGCACATACCATATTATTGCATTTATGTGAAATGTCTGGAAAAGGCAGATCCATACAATAAAGCAGATTGTTGGTTCCTAGAGGCTGGGTAGAGGCAGGGGTTGGGATTGACTGCAGACAGGTGGTGGTGTTTGGTATGATGAAAATGTCCTGGCATTAAATAGTGGTGACAGCCTTGTGAGTCCACCCATGTGTGCTGAGTCTCCTCAGTAGTGTTCGACTCTTTGAGACCCTGTGAACTGTAGCCCACCAGGCTCCCCTGTCCATGAGGTTCTCCAGGCAATAATACTGGAGTGAGTTGCCATGCCCTCCTCCAGGGAATCTTCCCAACTCAGGGATTAAATCCATATCTCTTATGTCTCCTGCATTGGCAGGCGGATTCTTTACCCTAGCACCACCTGGGAAGCCCATCTGCATTGTAAATATACTAAAAGCTACTGAGTCATTTACTTTATAATGCTTCAAATGGTGAGTTTTATGTTATATACATTTTATCTTAATTTTTTCTAATTGGAAAAAAACAAACAGAAACACTGGCCCAGTATCTGGACTTTCAGTCCCAGCTTTCACACCCTCACCTGGGGAGCAGGGACTGCCACAGGGACCCGCCCATCTTGGTATTCCTATGTACCCTGATCTCAGTGGATTAAATTGTCTTAGTAGTAGAGATGCATTTTTCTGTGGATACCATCTTCGCTCCCAACTGGTGCTTAGCACTCTTAAGTAGTGTTCCTCATAGGCTTTTTTACATTATATCATTTTGGGCTGTTAACAGTGATGAATATGTTTGCTCTGTCTCCATTAATCAGTGTGATCTGCTGAGTACTAAGAAATGCATACACAAATGGACAATGAACAGACTATATATAAAAATAGAATTTTCACCTGCAGCCTGCCCAAGGTCTATTTACCTACAATAATTAATCTATTTGTCTGCAATAAACAAGGGCTTCCCAGGTGGCACAGTGGTAAAGAATCTGCCTGCCAATGTAGGGGATACAGGAGACACCGGTAGGATCCCTGGGTGGGGAAGATCCCCTGGAGGAGGAAATGGCAACCCACTCAAGTATTCTTGCCTGGAGAGTTCCATGGACAAAGGAATTGGAGGGCTGCAGTCCACGAAGTCTCAAAGAGGCATACACGACACACACAATAATAACACAACACATACAATAAATAATCAAGAAACCAGCCTGCTATAAACCAAACTTTCAGAAAGCCAGATTGCTATCTCTAGTGACGGTCCAGGGAGCTAAACAGTAACTTCTGTAACAATCAGCCCAAAGCAGCCAGGGCTTGATTACTAGATTAATAACTGACAACTTCCATAATTTTTGTCCCTGTTTCCAATTTAGGACTGCCCAGAGAAAGCCAAATAGGCACCCCTAGCCAATCACGTAGGCTGCCCTGCTGCTGCTTAGCTTGCCTGCAGCCTCCCACCAGCAGCCTTGAATCAGGCACACCTAAAGCCTTTTGGTTTTTTCCTACTCCTATTCAAGACTTTGCTACTCCTCTGCCTGCCTTTGAATTTCTGCCATAACATGCATGATGTGACCTAACTCCCTCACTACATCAAACTCAGAATAAATAACCTTTGATTTTCTTATTTAGTTGATCTTTGTTTATTTCCACAATACAGATAACATCTTATACAAATTTATGCAGTCTGCATTCCATCTTCCTTCTCAAAGGAACTCCACTGCATGATCAGTATTTCTGTAGCACACTTGGTAATTGGCACCCAAGAATTACCAAAGATGTAGGTAAAAGGGAGGTGGAGGAGGCACTGTCTGATCAGTTGAGAATTGTTCCAGAAACTCCTCTTTACTATGAGACTTCCCAAAAAGTACCCTCATACCTCATTCTAGGCAAGCTCTCTTCCCCCAAACCACCATTTCTGATTTGTATCATCGTAGGTTAGTTTTCTTGCATTTTTGCAGGCCCATATGCAAATAAAATCAGATCAGATCAGATCAGTCGCTCAGTCGTGTCTGACTCTTTGCGACCCCATGAATTGCAGCACACCAGGCCTCTCTGTCCATCACCTACTCCCGGAGTTCACTCAGACTCACGTCCATCGAGTCAGTGATGCCATCCAGCCATCTCATCCTCTGTCGTTCCCTTCTCCTCCTGCCCCCAATCCCTCCCAGCATCAGGGTCTTTTCCAATGAGTCAACTCTTAGCATGAGGTGGCCAAAGTACTGGAGTTTCAGCTTTAGCATCATTCCTTCCGAAGAACACCCAGGGCTGATCTCCTTTAGAATGGACTGGTTGGATCTCCTTGCAGTCCAGGGGACTCTCAAGAGTCTTCTCCAACACCACAGTTCAAAAGCATCAATTCTTCGGCACTCAGCTTTCTTCACAGTCCAACTCTCACATCTATACATGACCACAGGAAAAACCATAGCCTTGACTAGACGAACCTTTGTTGGCAAAGTAATGTCTCTGCTTTTGAATATGCTGTCTAGGTTGGTCATAACTTTCCTTCCAAGGAGTAAGCATCTTTTAATTTCATGGCTGCAGTCACCATCTGCAGTGATTTTGGAGCCCAGAAAAATAAAGTCTGACACTCTTTCCACCGTTTCCCCATCTATTTCCCATGAAGTGGTGGGACCGGATGCCATGATCTTCGTTTTCTGAATGTTGAGCTTTAAGCCAACTTTTTCACTCTCCTCTCACTTTCATCAAGAGGCTTTTTAGTTCCTCTTCACTTTCTGCCATAAGGGTGGTGTCATCTGCATATCTGAGGTTATTGATATTTCTCCCGGCAATCTTGATTCCAACTTGTGTTTCTCCCAGTCCAGCGTTTCTCATGATGTACTCTGCATATAAGTTAAATAAACAGGTGACAATATACAGCCTTGACGAACTCCCTTTTCCTATTTGGAACCAGTCTGTTGTTCCATGTCCAGTTCTAACTGTTGCTTCCTGACCTGCATACAGATTTCTCAAGAGGCAGATCAGGTGGTCTGGTATTCCCGTCTCTTTCAGAATTTTCCACAGTTTATTGTGATCCACACAGTCAAAGGCTTTGGCATAGTCAATAAAGCAGAAATAGATGTTTTTCTGGAACTCTCTTGCTTTTTCCATGATCCAGTGGATGTTGGCAATTTGATCTCTGGTTCCTCTGCCTTTTCTAAAACCAGCTTGAACATCAGGAAGTTCACAGTTCACATATTGCTGAAGCCTGGCTTGGAGAATTTTGAGCATTACTTTACTAGCGTGTGAGATGAGTGCAATTGTGCACTAGTTTGAGCATTCTTTGGCATTGCCTTTCTTTGGGATTGGGTGTAGCTTTTATTTGGCTTGTTTCACTCAACAGAATGTTTGGATGTACATGTTGTTTTGTGTATCAGTAGTTCCTTCTTTGTTACTGATGAGTGGTGTTTTATTGTATAAATATACCCCAATTTGTTTATCCGTGTTCCTGTTGTTGGACATTCACATTATTTCCAGCTGTGGTAGTATGGCTTGCTGAGAGCATTTTTGTACAGCTGTCTTTGTAAATAAGTGTCTTTGTCTATATTGAATAAATACCTCAGAATGAAATTCCTGGGTCATATCGTAAATATATGTTTAACTTTATTTATATAAGAAACTACCAAACAAGTGTTCCAAGATAGTTACACCATTTTTTGTACTCCCACCAACAATGTGTTAGAGTTCCAGTTGCTCCGTATTCCTAGCCCATAATTAATGTTGATTTTAGAATTTTAGTGGATATAAAATGTTGTTAAGATTTTTAAAATTATTTATTTCTTTTTGGCTGTGCCGGGTCTTTGTTGCTGCGCGCAGGCTTTCTCTAGTTGTGACGAGTGGTGGCTTCTCGTTGCAGTGCGTGGGCTCTGGGCGCCCACTCGGTAATTGTGTCACACGGGCTCAGTGGTTGCAGCTCATAGGCTTAGCTGTTCTGCAGCACGTGGGATCTTCCCGGATCAGGGATCGAACCTGTGTTCCCTGCATTAGTAGGCAGATTCTTAATCACTGGACCACCGGGGAAGTCCCTTTTTAAAAATGTGTTTATTTATTTATTATGATTTTAATTTACATTTCTTTGATGAAAATGATGCAGTTATCTCTTCATATGCTTATTGGCTTCACATTACTCTTTTCTTATTAATTGTTTATTCACATCTTTTGCCCATTTCCAGTTGCACTGTTTATCTTTTGTGGATTTTTTTAGTTTTTTGTATGTTGGGGATGCAAGTCCTTTATTAGGTAGGTCAATTTTTAATTTTAATGAAGTACAGTGTATCAGTTAGTTTTCTTCCACGATGTTTTTTTTGCATCCTATCCAAGAAATCTTTGCTGATCCCCAAGAACATGAAGATGTTTTTCTTGTATAAGATTTATGGTTCTGAGTTTTACATTTAGGTCTTTGATTCAACTCAAATTAATTAATTTCAAATTACTATTGTAAAAGGTATAATTAAAATTTTTATTTTCAATTATTTGTTTCCAGAATATAGAAATACAGTTGATTTTTGCGTATTGACCTTATAGCTCATGACCTTGATAAATTAGTGTATTGGTTCTGTTAGCTTTGGAGGGTTTTTTGTTTTAGGGTTTTGATTTTGGGGTTTGTTTGTTAAATTCCATAGTTTTTCCTACATGTACAATATTTTCTGTGAATAGCAGCAACTGCAGTCTTTATGTTTTTAATTTATTTTTCTTGCTTTATTACACTAGCTAAGACTTTAGATACAAAATTGGATAGAATTGATAAAAGCATACATCCTACCTTGTCTCCAGTATTAGAGGAAAAGGATTTTATGTTTCACTGAGAAGTGTAATGTTGGCTATAGATTTCATAAATGTTCTTTGTCAGATTGGAACTGCTACATTGTTATTCATGGCTTGCTAAGAAATTTTATTTTTATGCAGAAGTGTTGAATTTTGTTAAGTGTTCTTTTTTCTGCATCAGTAAGATGATTATGTGGTTTTTCTCCTTTATTCTGTTAATATGATGAATAACACTGACTTTTTCCCTAGTATTAAATTAACTTTGCTTTCCTGAATAAGCCCTGATGGTCATTATATAGTATCCTTTGTGTATATTGTTGGATTCTATTTATTCATATTTGTTAAGAATTTCACATTTCTGTTTATGGCAGATTTTGGTCTCTAATTTTCTTGTAATATTCTTGTCAGATTTAATATCAGGGTTATGTTAGCCATATAAAACAAGGTGACAAGCATTCTCTTAACCTTTGTTCTCTGAAAGAATTTGTGTAAAATTGGTATTATTTCTTCCATCCGTAACATTTGGTGGAATTCACTTGTGGAGGCCTGTCTGGGTCTAGAGTTCTCTTAGTGATAAGATTTTTTATTATTAGTTTGTAAATTAATACGGGCTATTTAGATTTTTTATTTCTTCTTATGTCAGTTTTTATAAGTTGTGTTTGGATATGTTTGTCCATTTCATTTAAGATGAAACAGCATAAAATTGTTCATAATGTATCCTTTTTATTTTAATAATTACTATAGGATTTATAGTAATATCTGCTTTTTTCATTCCTAAAAATTATAATTTGCATTTTCTCTACTTTTTTCTTGATCAGTCTTGCCAGGGGAATTATCAGTTTTATTAATCTTTTTTTTTTTTCCTTCCCCCACCCCTAATCTTTTTAAAGAACCAATATTTGACCTTTTTTTTTTAACTGTATGTTGTTTGTCCATTTACTAATTCATAGATTTCCATTCTTACTGCTATTTCCTTTCATCTACTAACCTAGATGAAAGGTAAATAAGATGAAACCCTACTTACCTAGGGTTTAATTTGATCTTCTTTTACTAGTTTCTTTAGGTGGAAGCTTAGAGCATTGATTTTATATCTTTTTTATTTTTTAATATAAACATTTAAAGCTGAAAACTTTTCTCTTAACAGTTTCATTAGTTTTATCCCATAAATCTTGATGTATTATGTTTTCATTATCATCAGTTAAAATATTTTTTTAGTTTCCCTGTGATCATCTTTTTGATTCATGGATCTTTAGAAGACTATTGTTTAATTTGCAAATATGTTGGAATTTTCTGGATATCTTATTGTTACCAAGATTTTTGGTGGAGCCATTTGTTTGGATCTATGCTAAATACTGACTCAATGGACATGAGTCTGAGTGAACTCCGGGAGTTGGTGATGGACAGGGAGGCCTGGCGTGCTGTGATTCATGGGGTCGCAAAGAGTCGGACACGACTGAGCGACTGATCTGATCTGATCTGAAGCTAAATACTCTTGCCTTTGTAAAAAAATAATTAATGAATTTCTCTTTTGACCCTCTAAAGTTCCCTAAATATGGGCTTTGAGATATTCATTTCTTGGCATCTTCTTTCATTTGTTTCTTTTTTGAACTTAAGTGATGTACAGTGTGTATTATAGTTCTACAACACATTATGGATTATGGGACAAATTTTAATATTTCAAAGTTGTCTTCACATAGTCCTGCTGTAGTTTACTTTTGTTTTACATAGAAAGATATAAATAATACCTGTCCCATCTTAATATTAAGTTTGGAGGTTAATTTTTCTTTAATTTTTGTGGATATTTTTAACCCAAGCTAAAAATTGTTTTCTTTTGAATAGGTATCAATAAATGATAACCTGATAATTTGACCAGGTCTTTTTAGATAGCATTTTCACTAAGTTTGTTTTTTAGAGTTGATGTTATTAAAGTCTGAAGAATTTATGTATTCTTATATCCAGTGTGCCCAGAAAACAGTAAGCTGCATTAGTACCAAAGCCATATTAAATGCAGTTTCATCATCTTTGATGAACCAGCCAGTCCACTAGGTTTTACAGTGCCTTGGAGGTCAGCATTATGAAATCTGGCTACTGTAGATTTGCACAAGGACAGTTCAGTAAAAATCTAGAGTCAATAGGTGTTAGAAATAAGAATGTCCACTGTATTGGGACTTTCTGTGTTCATTTTTAAATGATTATCACTCTTAAACTGTAGTAGTTTAATCTCATTTAAAGTGTCATGAATATCAGGCTGGGAATTGTAGCAAAAAGTGATTTCTCAAAGAAATATACATTATCATGAACTGAGGTAATAGTTAACAAGTCATTCTTAAAAATGCAGATGTTTGTATAGTATTGCATATAGGAATTCCCAAGGAAACCGGTTCTTTTTCTTTTCCATTTCTTCTGTGGCTCAGCCAAACAAACAAAATAGAACAAATAAAACCCTAAGGTGAACCAAATCTCTGAATCTGAAACTGTCTGATAAAATACTACAATGGGATAAAGATACAGTCTGCCAGGAGCTTTCTTCAGTATGGTTCTTAAAATCTAAATATATATAAGAATAAAAAGACTTTCTGATGTAGCTCTCCAAAGACACTTGTTTTCTTTTCAGAACACTCTGGCACTAATTAGACAAATAATTCTCTAGCTTCGTACAAACATATGTCTTCCCTGTGAGGGACGGTGACTGTCTCTGCCCTCTTCCCTTCACATGGAAGGAGCCCCCAAGTTTATTATGGATGACGTGTTACAGTGGACAACATGGTTACTAGAAAGCTGGGTTTTAAGCCACCCTATTGGAGAAGGAAATGGCAACCCACTCCAGTGTTCTTGCCTGGAGAATCCCAAGGACGGGGGAGTCTGGTGGCTGCCGTCTATGGGGTCACACAGAGTCGGACACGACTAAAGTGACTTAGCAGTAGCAGTAAGCCACCCTATTAAGTCTAATATGGTGTAGAATATTCAGGTTGGCACAAAGAACACAATCGAGAGACATTAAGAAACCCTTTCCTGTAATCTGCCGTACCAGCATTGCCGAGGGTGGAGTGTGTGGAAAATACTTTAACAATCTGATGGTATTTTCTGCCCTTTTTATTGGTTGGGAATTTGAACATTGCAGATTAGCTCATAAAATAAAAATGTAAAAAGGCAAGGTACACCTATATGAGGCAATGTCTTTCATTAAGATAGCAAAACCTACCATACTTGTTTCTAGTGGCTTGGAGGATATCTGGGGTAGACCTTCCACTTGCTAATGTTCAATGAGGCCCAGGTTTGACATTTGAAAGTGACAGTCTGGTAGAGTGACGGTGTTCCTATACACGGAGGAGACAGTATCTGTAATATTCAGTGTGCTCAGGGACTTGGCCCTTCATGAAATTTCAAGTACAGGTGAATTTGACTTTTTTCATCATATGGTCCAATTCTATCCAAATGCTGTAGAGAAGAGACGAGGACAGGAAAACCTCAGGGTCTACTTCTGATGGCATTGCCCCAGGGAATCTGGTCTTTCTACTCCGTGCTTAGATTGAGCAGGTGAAGTATGTGGGTCCCAGCCAGGCTCTTGCGTTCATCGTAGATTTTATACGCACCTAAACAACTTGGTCTTGTCCTCTCTGGAACGAAGGATGACCCCTGGCCAATTTGTGTCATTCTACCTCTTGAAGTAAATAGGACTGTAGGATTAGAATAAAAAGCTCTAATGAAGAGCGTATGTTCTTGTTCCTCTGGACTATGTCCAGTAAGGTATATCCTTAACATTTACAAGACTTCACTCACCCAACTTCCTGTTTGTTTTCTTTTTTTTTAAGGCTACAACTGAGGTGGAAATTAAGAAGAAAGGCCCTGGATCTCTCTTAGTTTCTATGGACCAACTGGCTTCCTATGGACGAAAGGACAGGATCAACAGTATATTGAGTGTTGTTACAAATACACTGGTGGAAGGTATGTGCCCTGTGATGTTGGTCCAAGCTGCTGGGATATAAATATGTAGTGTGTGTAATATGAATATAGTCCCTTGGTCTGAGTTTTGGTTGGAAAAACTGTCTCTGAGCTTTAGGAATAGAGTCTGTTGGTTATAGAAACCAGCATCCCAAATCTGCATGCAGAGAATCCAGTAAGGACTTCAAAGCTGCTGCCAGCACTGTGCACAGATAGGTAAGAAGTACAAAGGAACAACGTAAGAGTGAGCCAGAGGATGTTGGGAAGGCTCTGTAATTGTCACAGGTGAGGAACAGATGAGCTGATGTGAAACAGAGAGGAGCGTACACTGAAGAACTGTCATGACATGAAATGACGGAAGCCCCTCGTGCCCCCGACCACCAGACGTGCCTTCCCTGTTTCCTTTTTAGCTACTTACAAAGCTTTTGGTTTTCCCTTAAGGACAAATGCACTGTGCATTTTGATTATACCTAATTCTGCCTCTCTTTAAACACCCCCACATATCCATAAATACACTGGGCATGTGAACAGGTAAGCCAAAACCCCCCTTACGTTGACACTTGGTGCCCCAGGGAAGAGCGGCCACTGTTGAACCATAGCGTGTCTGCAGCAGCGTGGCTGTCAGAGCCTGGACTTCATGTCAGGGGCTCCTCCACACCGCAGCCTGACTTGCTGAGAGGCAACTAAGCATTTCCCATTACCCCGAAGTCCCCCAGCACAGGTCCACTTTCGGTCCAGTCATGGTCTGTATGCCAGGCTCTTCTGGATTTCTTTGATGGTAGATTCAGTGACTAGATTTTTTTTCTCACAGGATTCTGGTTGACTCCAAATGCTGCTTCTTCGTTTGATTCATGTTATTTTAGCTGATTTGTCACTTGATAGACCCACACTGTTCCTGACTGCAGTTCTTTAGAGTCCACGCTCCCAGGCTACCCCATAATATTTAGAGTCCCTGAGATAAGGAGACTCATTTTATTCTTGTGTTCCTGGAACAATTTTTTTATTTTTTTTTGAGTCATTTAAGCGAAATACCACTTCTGGTCTGTGCGTGTTTGGGGGAGGGTATGTGTGTGGGTGTGGGTGTGTTGGGCAGGCATCTGTGGTGCAAGGAGAATCCCTAGAAACGAACCTCAAGCTCCCCTGGACTGGTCACATCTGCACACATAGGCAAGGAGTTAGACTAAACCTAGGCTGGTCTTGAGAGTGTATCAAGTAAAAGGAACACTGAACTAACTGCTTTCAGCTCCTGATTTCTTTAATTCTCATTGAGGTCATCGTCTGATAGAACATCTTTAAACTTTATACTTTGAGATAACAGGTAAATAATTGCAAATCATAAGAATTCCAAGATAAGATATATTATTAAATAGCTTAAGAACCTTGGCTAATTTTGTTCTTCATTTGGAGAGCAAGACAAGGTTTCTCTGACTGTCTATGGCAGTTGAGAAAGAAAAGCTAACAGCCTCCACCAGGCGTATTTTATTCCTGGTGAAAACATCAGAGCAGGAGAACTATCCATGCAGTACAACAGTGATTTATTGATTACCTCAGGGGCCTGGCACAGGGCGTGGCAAAAGCGGATGCTCAAAAGATGTGTACTGAGCTGAATTTTGTTGTGCTTGAAGCTGGGGAGGAGCACTGGGGCTGCAGGAGTCCTTTTGGGGGCCTTAGCACCTGTGCCGCCTTTCCCTCCGATTCCCTCTCCTAATATTTGATTTTCTTTGCTAAAGCTGATGAGACAGAGCTGCTGTAAGCAAAGAACAGTGGTTGGCTGGAGCTGAATGATATGAGAAAGAATTAATGGACATTAAGAAAGATCTATTCCTATTTAACCACTGCTCCCTCTGTATTTAATGATTGCTGCAACAAGGAAAGCCAGCATTGAATGAATAATCGTTTCTTCTTTTCAGACCTTCAGTTAGGAAACTGACATCATTTTAGTCCAAAAAAGCAGACTTCTTAAATAATGGTTTAGAAACCACAGTGGAGAATTCCAGAATACTGTAAATAATGGGATAATCCTGCCTGCTCTGACCCCCCCCATCCTATTGCAAACATGCTCACCAGGATCCAGTAAACTCAGTGGAATTCACTGTCAGCAGAGCCATAACTTTGGGGGATATTTCAGACAAGGCATGGGATATTGGCAGAGAGTGATGCAGTCTTACTTCTCAAACAGTAGCTGCGGGAGGGAGTTGAAGTAAAAATGAGGAAGTGATGGTGCTTAGCATTATTGATTCTGAGGTTAAGCAGCTTCAAAAGTGTCAGTGCAATTGCTTACCAGGTATCTTCCTTTCCAACCGTGGCTGTCAGCTCTGTGAGGGTGGCGACTCTTGTTCACCAGATGTATTCCCAGTGTCTGGCCCATTGTTGAAGTGAGCTGGGAAAGGCCCTTGCCTCCAGAAACCTCCTGGTCTGCTGAGGCTGCCATCTTGGAGGAATCCTGAGGCCTCTCTCTGCAAACAGTCCCCAGTGCCCTCGAGGTTGGGAAGATTACAGTCACCTCTCTGAAAATGTTCAGGAACAAACTAAAAGAAGCTCCGCAAACTTTTGGACGTCTCTCTCCATCGGTTAACACATTTCTCCAGACCACAGTCTTCCACTGCTCCAGGCATGTGGGCCCGTAACAGTTTGCAGAGTTGCAAGGCACTTCCTAAACCTCCTTACTCCCCTAGTCGATCTTTTCTAGCTCCTAGAGCTCCACAGCTTTACTTAGTCTCTGTGAAACAGAAAAGATTATCCCAGCGATCTTCTGGTCTCTGTAAATGGGAGGAGGAGATGCCTAGTATCCCTTTCTGGTGCCCTATAGGGTAGGGAAACCCACCCCGCCCTTTGCTGTCTGGGGAGGACTTGGAGCCTAGTTCATTGTAAAACATTACAACTGTATCAACTGTTAGAAACGTGAACAGTCACCGCTTCAACCTCCACCTGCGGTAAACAGCAGACACTTGGAGAAAGGAGGAGATTAAAAAAGGAACGGAACCAAATTTCCAAATATGTACTATAAGAATTTATGGAAATAAGAGAACCTTTTCAATTTTCTTTTTTGGGATAAAACTAAATTTACCTTGGGAAGGGAGGGAGTTCTGTGAGGAAGAAGCCAAAGCAAATTTTCTTCACAGACTTCCTTTCCCACGCAGACTCCCACGTGGCGCTTACTGTGGCCCTTAAATCTGAAAAACCAAGGCAACCTATTTTCTTAGCAACCAGGGAGCCAATCAGAAGCCCAACCAAAGCACCCCATCTAAAATAAAGCCATCACCATGGGCACCTTCCAGCTGGTTGGAAATGGGGGAAGTAGACTGATACAAAGCAGCCATCTTGTTCTTGGTGAAATGTTGGGAAATTTTTTTCTGTTCCCCAAATGATTTGATTTCATTAGTGGATTTGAGTAGGTCTAGGGCAGTAGGAGACACAGTTGTATCCAACCCCACAAAACCAAGACCTGGCCTCTAAGGACTATCATGCTGCCGAGTTTTCAGAGTTATACCTCTTAAAGAACATCCTTCCAGATCAAGGTTCTTGAACTTTAGTAATGCTATCTATTATATTTTGTGTTTAATTTGAAAGGATCTCACACCTAGATTTGGAGAAGGCAATGGCACCCCACTCCAGTACTCTTGCCTGGAAAATCCCATGGATGGAGGAGCCTGGTAGGCTGTAGTCCATGGGGTCGCTAGGAGTCAGACACGACTGACTGACTTCACTTTCACTTTTCACTTTCATGCATTGGAGAAGGAAATGGCAACCCACTCCAGTGTTCTTGCCTGGAGAATCCCAGGGACAGGGGAGCCTGGTGGGCTGCTGTCTATGGGGTCGCACAGAGTCGGACACGACTGAAGTGACTTAGCAGCAGCAGCAGCAGCAGCAAACCTAGATTGTTGTAGCAGAATGGCTCTCTGTGTTTGATCATCCTTTCCCATCTTCGCATTGTAAAACTGCCTTCAAGCTCATTGCATCCAGTGATTCTCAGTCTGGTTTTATCAGAGTCGTAGGAACCTGAGGCAGCACCTCAGGGGGGAAGATTTGGATTACACTGGACTCCAAGCTCCTCTTCCTGCCTCAGCTAGAGCAGCTCCTGGTTTGTCTGTTTTATGTATTGGAGGTCAAATAAGAACTTGTTTGGAAACAACGGGTTCTGCTTTTAAAAGAGTAACAGACTAAAGAGACAGAGAAGAGAAGACCAGAGAATAAGAAAAAGGAAAAAAGAAAGAGGTCAAGGGAAGGGAAGAGGAAGAAGATAGAGAAGGGAAGGGCGAGAGTGGAAATGGGTAAAAGAGCAAGAGAAGGAGAAAGGGAGGAGAGATGACAAAGAGGAGGGAAGGAGCAGAGAGGAACGGACATGGTTTCTGCTCCTGACAGCACTGCGAACTCCCGCAGCCTCAAGAGCAGAAGAGAGCCCACATGGTGGCTTGATTAATGCAGGTTCTGCTGTAAAGAAAGTGTGTAACAGTAGCAAATACTTCCATAGCACCACTTGCTACACACTGGGGTGTTCTGAGGCACTTTATATGTATTTTAGCTCATTTAATTCCCACAGAAAATCGAAGTAATTTACTCAAGGCCCACAGTTAGCAATTGTCTGAGCTGATTGCACCCACATATGTCTGGCTTCAGAGTGTTCTGCTTCTCTGATAATAGTTTAATGATACAATGTGTATCCACCGTTTATTGAGGAGTTACCTTATGCCAGGCCGTGTGCTGTCTGTTGTCCACCGCTTAGTGCGTAAGTGATGGAGGAGAATTAAGGACTCCTTTAGTCCTGTAGCTTAGAAGTCAGTGCCCTTTCAGATGACGCAACAGGGGCTTAGAGAAGTCAGCACTACCTTGCCTGAGATCGTACAGTTGTGCATGTTAAAGCCAGCTGAACCAGGGCTGCCACGCTCCCCAAACGGGTGTGTTGAGTTTTGTTTATAACTAGATCATTGTACAGGGATGTGACCTGGGGCTGATCAGCCTTCTTTTTGCCTTCAAGAGAAGGAAAACTGAGGGAAGCTCTCAGGAGAGTTAGCACTCCCCAGCCACCTTCCTTCTCGTGTCGATAACAGTGAGACCAGCCAAGCCTAACCCTTTCGTTTCCTTCCCAAGACTGAGGCGCTCCCTTTGTTCTTGACTCACTACAGAGCTGGAAGAGTCTCAGAGGAAGTGCCCGCCATGCTGGTATAAATTTGCCAACACTTTCCTCATCTGGGAGTGTCACCCCTACTGGATAAAGCTGAAGGAGATTGTGAACTTAATTGTTATGGACCCTTTCGTGGACCTGGCCATCACCATCTGCATCGTCCTGAACACCCTGTTTATGGCAATGGAGCACCATCCTATGACGCCACAGTTTGAACACGTCTTGGCTGTAGGAAATCTGGTAAGATGGAGCACAGCCTCCGGATTTCACCATCTGAACAGGTTTTGCCTGTGGGTAATATTTTTTTTCTGATACTGAGAACTGGAGTTTAGTCAAAAAGAAAGTAATAGTTAATTGGAAGACAAATGCTCCCACATATGCCGCAGCCCCAGCCGCTTCTGCTAGCTGTTGTGATCCCTTGGCTATTTTCTCTTTCTGCAGAACTTTGAAGACGTCATTTAGGAGCTCTTGGCAGGCATCCAACCCCGGTGACAGAATGGGAGGCATGGTGCAGTGGGTTGGTTTCAGCAACCTCAGCCAAGGACTTGCGGATGTCTTTCTCTCTCTGCTTCTCACTTTAATTCTGTATGACTCCAGCAAATCACTACCCCTTTCACCTTCAGTAACAACCACCAAATAGGGGAGGTCTTTTAGTATGTTACATGTAATGATAAATTTTCCCACACTGTCATGTCTTCATTATTCATAGGGGGACTATCTACAGGAAATTTTAAATTCTACGCTGGTCTTCCCACCCAGTCCAACTTCTGAGCTATCAGCCAGTTTCTAACCATTAGTTGATCTGTGCCAAATTTATTTTAATGTTGGCTCAAGTCATAAATTTAATTTATATTATTTAGATGATAAGTATGCAGTTTTATACAGTGTATTCAGAAGTCAAGTAGTTGTGATTTGGGGATTATCTTCTTTAGTATAAAAATCAGGAGTTGATTAAATTTTGATAGTAAAAAATTAATTGGAAAGAATCCTCTAGGTCATCTGGCCTCACTATTCCTTAGAAATTGCACCATAGGCATACCATTCTAGTTGTTACCATGTAATTTGTGCATGATCACTGCATGGTAATTGTTTCTCTCTCTCCCTCTCTCTCTTTCTCTCATACACACACACAGTTTCTACCTTAAGTCTTAATACTCTATCAGTGCATTATAATAGTGATATCATTTTGACTTCTAATTCTAGAATACATACATGGCAAAAGGGATCCCTTATCTGGTTAGTTGTCACAGCTGATTGTATTCCCTAGTACATATCCAGGATGCTACTGTAATCTTTCTGATGTCCATGACTGAGTCAGTGATGCACTTCCAGCCCACCACTGTGATGGGCAGTTCAGTGAAATACCTGTAGTCTTGAAGCAGGACACCCCCATAGACTACCCAGGACATCTGTTAACCTGCTCTGAAAGGTGCCCGAGGGTCAGCTCATTGTGTGATTGACTGACTTCTGGGGCTTGGCCATCAAGCAGCATTTTGGAGCCAATCAACAGCATCATATAGATACGCTCTTTATGTTATTGCCCAATGGTTATGTAATGAGAGATATTACTTGATCAACTTTGTTATTGATAGTGGTGGGATATTTTCTATAGTTTTTTTTTTTTTCTAAAGTCTTTGCTTTTACTTGCTTTTGGAAGAATTGGTCCTTGATTTTCAAGGGATTTTGAGAGGCCTTTTCACTTACTACCAACAGAATTGCCTCAGACTGGGCCAGGAAATAACATCATTTTTTCCTTCTTGAAAACCTAGAGATTTAGGGTCACACTGAAATTAGAGTTGTGAGCATTCAAACAACTTTGCTCAGAATCATCAATGAAGGAAAGGGAGAAAGGAGAAGGTCAACAGTTGATGTCCAGGGAGCCAAGCCAACCAGTCCAAGCTCTAAAATGGGAGAGCACTCCAGGGGCAGAGTCTTCAAGGGAGAAGTGATGTACGAGGAGCAGTGGAGGCAGAGAGCAATGAATGGTCCAGGATACTTTGGACTCAGGGAGGGAGAGATATCAGGAAGGGTATCTAGACTGAGGGCATTGGGTAACCAAGGGGATAATGGGGATGACTGAACAAGGAACAGGGTGGAGTTTAAAATCAGGAGCTCTGGTTTGGACGTATTTCAGTCAGTTCAGTTGCTCAGTCATGTCTAACTCCTTTGGGACCCTATGAACTGCAGCACGCCAGGCCTCCCTGTCCATCACCAACTCCTGGAGTCTACCCAAACTCATGTCCATTGAATCAGTGATGCCATCCAACCATCTCATCCTCTGTCGTACCCTTCTTCTCCTGCCTTCAATCTTTCCCAACATCAGGTGGCCAGAGTACTGGAGTTTCAGCTTCAACATCAGTCCTTCCAGTGAACACCCAGGACTGATCTCCTTTAGGATGGACTGGTTGGATCTCGAGTCTTCTCCAACACCACAGTTCAAAAGCATCAATTCTTTGGTGCTCAGCTTTCTTTATAGTCCATCTCTCACATCCATACATGACTACTGGAAAAACCATAGCCTTGACTAGACACACCTTTGATGACAAAGTAATATCTCTGCTTTTTAATATGCTATCTAGGTTGCTCATAACTTTCCTTCCAAGGAGTAAGCGTCTTTTAATTTCATGGCTGCAGTCACCATCTGCAGTGATTTTGGAGCCCCCAAAAATAAGGTCAGCCACTGTTTCCACTGTTTCCCCATCTATCTGCCGTGAAGTGATGGGACCGTCCGGATGCCATGATCTTAGTTTTCTGACTGTTAAGCTTTAAGCCAACTTTTTCACTGTCCTCTTTCACTTTCATCAAGAGGCTCTTTAGTTTTCTTCACTTTCTGCCATAAGGGTGGTGTCATCTGCATATCTGAGGTTATTGATATTTCTCCCGAAAGTCTTGATTCCAGCTTGTACTTCTTCCAGCCCAGCGTTTCTCATGATGTACTCTGCATATAAGTTAAATAAGCAGGGTGACAATATACAGCCTTGACATAGTCCTTTTCCTATTTGGAACCAGTCTGTTGTTCCATGTCCAGTTCTAACTGTTGCTTCCTGACCTGCATACAGGTTTCTCAAGAGGCAGGTCAGGTGGTCTGGTATTCCCATATCTTTCAGAATTTTCCAGTTTATTGTGATCCACACAGTCAAAGGCTTTGGCATAGTCAATAAAGCAGAAGTAGATGTTTTTCTGGAACTCTCTTGCTTTTTCCATGATCCAGCAGATGTTGGCAATTTGATCTCTGGTTCCTCTGCCTTTTCTAAAACCAGCTTGAACATCTGGAAGTTCACGGTTCACGTATTGCTGAAGCCTGGCTTGGAGAATTTTGAGCCTTACTTTACTAGTGTGGACATATTAGCTGTGAATAAGCCATTGATTGCTGTCCAGAAATGTTTTGCATCTATAAACTGAGAGTAATACCATGTCATCAGTATTTGAGAGGGTAAAACGAGAACCCATACAGAAGTTTTGGAAATAGTGAAAAGTACTCTCCATACCTAGGAATTGTGTACATGTAGTTCAGTAGGAGAGTTTTCAAAGATGTGGAGACGTGGATACAGCCTTTGCCTGAACCTGAGAGTAAGAGAACAACGAGAAAAGATGGATGAGCTAGCTCGTGAGGCAGACTAGGGCCTTCTCTGGTGGTTGGACAGAGAGGCTCTTCCCACAGCTGGGATGGTGAATTGGGCTGTGTTTGTACACAGATGTACACTGTTGTGTGTGTCCTTGGATGTTTTTGAGGGAAGATAAGAACAGCATTCTATAAATTAGCAATCCCTGTCTCTTCCAGCCTCTCCCTAAGAAAAACTTTTCGTAGTAGGAGGAAGCATAAAGATAGTTCCATCCAGCCCCCATGTTTATAGAGGGAATTGAACCCAGGGAGGCTACGTGACTTTTGTATTGTTTAGTAGGTAAATGTAATCATTCTTTTCCTGCCATTTTGTTGTTGTTTTGGTAACCATTTGAACACAATAGTGAGTTTATAGGTAGTTTTTTAAACAGTCTCAGTCTTCCAGAAAAGTTTCAAGTGCAGTGTAAAAAACTGTCTTGAGAGTAAGTTGCTGATGAAGCCTGTCACCCCTGAATACTGTAATGTGTGGTTTTTTTTAATTATTTATTTATTTTTATTTATTTATCTATTGTGTATTTGGCTGGGCCAGATCTTAGTTGCAGCGCCTAAAATCGTCAGTCTGTGTTGCAGCATGCAGGATCTTTTTTTTTGTTTCTTCAGTTGAGGGGTCTAGTTCCCTGACCAGGGGTCAGACCTGGGCCCCCTGCACTGGGAGCACAGAGTCTCAGCCACTGGCCTACTGGGGAAGTCCCTGTAGTGTACTTTTATAGACAAGTACATTCTCCTACAGAACCAGGATATAACTGCCAACATCAGGAAATCACCATGTACATTACCATCAAATTCTCAGGCCCATTCAAATTTTGCTTATAAGCCCAATAATGTCTTTATACCCAAACAAATGACATTCCAGAGTTACTCTTGAGTTTAGCTATCATATCTCTTTAACCTTCTTCATCCTGAGAGAGCTCCTCAGTCTTTCTTTAACTTCTATGATCTTGATACCTGTGAAGATGGCTGACCAGTTATTTTGTAGAATTCCCTCGATCTGGCTTTGTCTGATGCCTCCTCCTGATTAGACTCAGGCCATGCATTTGGCAAGACTGTCGCCCAGGTGAGGCTGTTGTTTTCTCATTGCGTCTACCAGGTGGCACGTGATTTCCACGTGTCCCATTTCTGCCCTTGGTCCCTTGGTCACTTGATTGAGGTTCTGCCGTGTACAGTTACTCTTATTCTGTTTATAATTAATAACTGTTTATGAGAAAGACACTTTGAAACTATCTAAATTTCCTGCTTTTCATTAAACTTTTGATTTGTTCCTTTATTATATCTGTGTGGACTCCCGGTTTTCCATTTTATTCAATGGGTTTTAACCCATTATTATCCTGTGCGTAGATGTGCAAACCATTCCTGATTTGGCAGTGGGAGTCCCTGCAAGGTAGCGTTCATGTCCTTTCAACATGTCCTGTCAACATGTCCTCATTGCCTCCTTGTTTTTTCAGAAATATTCCAGGCTAACTTTTATATTTTTTTTCCTGTCTCAGGCCTGGAGTCTGCCATTTTTCAAGCAACTCTTGATTGTTTTATTGGAAATTGACATTTACAAGTCAGCATCTGTTGGAGCAATATGCACAGCTGGGCCCTCTCTGTACAGGGCTCACCACTTACTTTAACCTAGCATTACAGGACTCATTCTGTTTTTCTTCTTTCTATGTTTATAATTCCTTCTCCAACAAAAAGAAACCTGGTTACCACTATCCTTAGTATATTATTTCATTAAAAAAAAGAAAAAGCCACTGTTACCTCTTGCAACATGGGGGTCCCCTCCCCCTGGTCAGACCCTGAGTCCCCGTGTCCTCTGCTTGGACCCCTCCTCACACTTCTCAGGCCCCATCCTCCCTGGCCAGGTGGCCTCCACACAGCCTTATTTCTCCTGCCACTTGAACTCAGACACCTCAGAGTGGGCCTTCCCCTGCAAGGACTCCTCCTCACCCCATCCCAGGCTTCCCCACCCAGAAGCTGTCTACATCCTGCTTGGGCTTGGACACCCCATGCTGGGGCACCATTCCTGACCCTGCTCAGGCGCTGACTGTCTGGTCTGTGCTGCCCTTAGCGTCAGCCCATCAGAGGTTTCTCTACATAGAAACATTAACCCACTTAACGCGCACTAAGTGGAAACTGAATCTGCTGTCCCCTTGGTTCTTGGTGAATGCACAGAAAGTGCTCAGTAACAGCACAGGGTGATGAACCTCAGAACAGCTATCCTGTGGGAATGCTGGTTCCTGAGAGAAGATGCAGTTCTGTGGTGCTGCCTTTTAACGGGAGGCTGGGCCTCCAGAGGCCTGGTAGAAACACCTGTGATAGGGACTTCCCTGGTGGTTCTGTGGCAAAGACTTCACACTCCCAATGCAGGGAGTCCTGGTACAATCCTTTAGTCAGGCAGTGAACTAGATACTGCATGCCACAACTAAAAAAAAAAAAAAGATACCCTGATGCTGCAACTAAGACCTGGCACAGCCAAATAAATAAATAAATAAACATTAAAAAAGGAAAAAAAAGAAATGCCTGTGACAGAGGCATGTTGCTTCATGCCTTCAGCCTACACAGTGGGCTGCCCTTGTTTGGAGTTTGGGTAAATATAAATTTGTAGCTGTTAGCTGTTTTGAAAAATGGAGAAAAGCAAATTCAAGGTTATCCCTTTGATGCCATCAACAACTGTATATAAACGTCACTTTTGTGAATGTCATCCAATATTCACCTCAGAATTTATGTTCTAGTGTAGCTGCTCTCGATATAGCCAGGGATCCCTGGGGTCCCTAAGACCCTTTCAAGGGGCATGGAGTCCTCTCTCCCTTTAAAAAGAGGTATACATAAGAGACTACAGGGACACAGAGAAAGAAAAATGACAATATGAAAAGGATTCCTTTCAGCTGAAAACTTAAGTTTAAGCTGCAGTTAAGAAACCATAACATTCACGTGTATTTGGTGAAGGAGGAAAAAACAACTTGTTTTTCCTTTTTTGGTCAGAATCTCAGAAATTAAACTTAGGTGTCAGGTGAACCTTTTGCACTTCCTTCCATACTCCTTCCCCTCAAAAGATCCGGTTCGAAAGCCCCATCCACATGGAGGGGTTTGGTGTCAGGTGCCAGGGCCCAAGCAGGGCATCTGTGCAGGAGGGCAGCTTGGTGTGGCTGTCAGAGCCGATGCAAGCCAGTTTAAAAAAGTGCATGCGAGTGTGCTCAGTCGTTCAACTGTGTTCAACTCTTTGCAACCCTGTGGACTGTAGCCCACCAGGCTCCTCTGTCCATGGGATTCTCCAGGCAAGAGTACTAGAATGGGTTGCCATTTTCTTCTCCAGGGGATTTTCGCAACCCAGGGATCAAACCTGCGTCTCTTGCATTGACGGGCAGGTTCTTTACCACTGAGCCACCTGGGAAGTGAAAGTCACTCAGTCATGTCTGACTCTTTGCCACCCCATGGACTGTACAGTCCATGGAATTCTCTAGGCCAAAATACTGGAGTGTGTAGCCTTTCCCTTCTGCAGGAGATCTTCCCAACCCAGGGATCAAACCCAAGTCTCCCGCATTGCAGGTGGATTTTTTACCAGCTGAGCCATAAGGGGAGCCCAAGAATACTGGAGTGGCTAGCCTGTCCCTTCTCTAGCGGATCTTTCCGACCCAGGATAGGGAAAGCTTAGAAATGTATATGGAAACCAAAAATTTCCAAACCACTTATCCATTTTGTTTTATTTTCATCAAGTCATTCTGTTTTGTTTTTGGTGTACATTAATTCAGTGTATTTCCAAACCACAAGTATAATCTAAGTATTTTTCACTATTTTAAATTCTGACCTCAGACCATATCTCTGAAGATTTTCTCAAGCCCCTTCATATGTAAACTTGGTAGCCATGTGGTTACAATTATTAACTTATTATGAATTTTAAATCTGATGCATATAAAGTCCTCTCCTCTAAAAACAGGATATTCAGTAATAGATATTATGTGGTTAGCCTAGAATGAGAGTATTGATCTTGTCAAAACTGGTGGTCATGGGATTTTGCTTTCTGCCTACATGTTATGCTACTAAGGCCCTCAGGATACAGAAGGCACTGGGGAAACACGGTGCTCTGAAAGGCAGAAAGGTGGGAGTGAGTCAGGCAGCAGAGAGAAGAAATCATTCTCGTACCCAGTAAGCTCCAAATCTAGAACAATGATTACATCCTTGAATATCATATTGAAAAAAGCCAAAGGAAGCACCAACAGAGTCTCCAACAATGAGAAAATTCTTTGAGGATGTATTTAACCAATAGAATATTATACAAGCAATGAAAGTGGGAGCTAGGAAGACTGTGTTGCAACATGAATGGGTCATGATAGTGAAAAAAGTGTGTCAAGTGAAATGAGTCATGATAAATCAAGATAAGTGAAAAGCCAAGATATTATATAGTCTGTGGTTTTAAACTCTGACAAAATATTTTTATGCATTTGAAAAAAAAGGAGTACATTAAAATAATAATTGTATGCAAGGCAGTGAGACTATTTCTCTAATATTTTGCATACTTTAAGCAATGTTCTTCTGTTGCTTTTACCATTTAAAAGAAGCTCTGTAGTATATGTCTACAGTCAAGGAGACACATAATGTTAAATCAGGAAGAATGCTGTATTTTTCTAATATAATTAGAACATAGTGAGTGATTTTTTTTTGGTCAGTACCCAAATGTGGCATACACATTCAAGTGACTGCTGACCCTTTACGAATCACTTGTGTGATATTCCTGATTGCTTAGAATAATTTTTTAACTGTCCTCTTGAACAATATGAATTGGGTAGTTCCAGCAACACAGATGGGAACGTTTCCTCTTCATTCAAGAGGAAAATAAGACTTTCCTGCATCAGGTAGAGTTGTTAGGGGACATCCAGGTATTGATGTCCTCAGAAGCAGAATTTAGTGAAGGCTGATGCTTGTGGCTTCTTGGACTTGCCATATTCAAAGATAATGATAGAGGTGTTTTCTTTCTATTATTTCTTTTTCTTACCCCTGCCTTCCCCCTCTTTAGGTTTTCACTGGAATTTTCACAGCGGAAATGTTCCTGAAGCTCATAGCCATGGATCCCTACTATTATTTCCAAGAAGGTTGGAACATTTTTGATGGATTTATTGTCTCCCTCAGTTTAATGGAACTGAGTCTAGCAGACGTGGAGGGGCTTTCGGTGCTGCGATCTTTCCGATTGGTATTCCATATTTCTCCAATTTCTTTTTTACATTTCCTGTCTTGTAGCTAGTAGGAAGAATTTTGTATAAGTTAATCTGATGATTTTACAAAATTCTTAGCTGTATCCTGCTCCCAGTTTCAGTTGACTGTTTATTGGTTTATCAACTAAAATATTGAAAAACTTTTCTGCTGGTTACCTAATCTAGAAAGTAGGTTTTTTTTAATCAGTCAACAAACATAAATCAATTTTATGAAGTTCCTCAGAAAATAATGGTTAATCTAAAAGATGAAGAAGGATTCACAAGAGCTATTCTGAGGTCTGATTTGAATTTGCTCGTGAGCCCATTTCTTTATCTGAACATCTCCCTGAAATGGCAAATATTTCTCCCTTTTCCAAAGATGGCTCATTTCTTCTATCATGGTGACCCCTTCCAGAAAATGAGAATAAAATAATGTTTTTTTAAGTTATATTGAAATTAGTTGTTGAACACAGATCTTTAGCTAAGAAGGATTTTTTTAATGTATTTGAAGAAATTAGTGTTCAAATTACTAAAATGCCTCTGAATGTATTAATAGTTAACAATATCCTCAGAATAGCTTCCTATGAAGCATAGGCATGAGTGATATCCTGATTGAGTCCCTTGAGAAGCTGAGTTACCTTGAGGGTATCCCAGTCAGACAGAGCATCAGAAATGGCTTAGATTTGTTTCTCTTATTGGGAAAATACCTAAGCACTGATAACTGAAAGGATTTAAGGATATTCAGCTTATCTAAGAAAGAGAATTGGATTAGAATGAAACTTGTTTATAAAACAGAAATCTCATTCAATCCAAGTCACAAATAACATCTGTCACATTTCTGGAACTTCTGCTTACTGGTCTTTGGTTAGGATCCAGCCAACAGTAGACTTTTTGAGAGTAGTTCTTGTTATTTAGAAGATATGAAGAATTAAGTGATAGAAGCATTATCACTAATACTCTGAATAAATTAACAGCCAGTCAGAATGGTGGAAAACTGTGAGAGACCCAGATTACGTACAGAGCATCACCTGGTAAATCTTGAACTCTCAGACAAAACTCAGATTTTCAGTAGGGGAAAAAAAATGTCCAAATCAGCATGGTTGCCTTCTACGAGAATTCCTGTTAACATCCTGTTACACATACTACTACATGTGTAGTTATTAACTTAAGACATACGATGGTGATCTCTGTTCATGGGCTTTATTATAATTCTCAGCTGGCTAGCCAAGACCTTATAATCATTCATCACAGAATACAGAAATTTTCTGATTAACAGATACCAAAAGTTCTGCCCTCTGAATTAATATCAGTGTAGTCCCTTTTCATAAGGCCTTTGCTGTATTAGAACTGCCCCTTCGAAACTGCTTTTCCTCCCAGTTAGTCTAAGCATGTCACAAAGTTTCATATCAACCATTACCTATTTATTGGCAGGCAAAAAGAGAGATATGTAGAATTTTTAAATGCTTGCTTTTTTAAAGAGACAGATGATTTATTCTCACTGTCCTTACCAAGCTGATCTTTCGGTTCACTACAAATCACATTTTCCTTAATATGACTGCTGAGAAGTCAAGGGAAAATCAGTAGGAAAAGGATATGTTCATGTATGGATTTTTAAAAGGTGGATTGACCTAGAGACTAATTTAGGGACTAGAAGCAGTATTCTTGGTTCTTAGTTCTAAGTCTTTCACTTATTTTGCAGTTAATTAGTTTTCCTTTATCTGTTCCTCAGTTTCTCTCAGTTTTAAGATACTGTTAGAAAACCCTGAGAATTTCCCAAGGGTGCTCAGTAAATGTAATGATCTTACTAATTTTGTATGTTTTTATTGTAGCCATGTGATAAGAATAAATTAATTGAATTTCATTTGGGTTTTGTTTGGGTTTCTTTTCCGTAGCTCCGAGTCTTCAAATTGGCCAAATCCTGGCCCACCCTGAACATGCTGATCAAGATTATTGGAAATTCAGTGGGTGCCCTGGGCAACCTGACCCTTGTGCTGGCCATCATTGTCTTCATCTTTGCTGTGGTGGGGATGCAGCTCTTTGGAAAGAGCTACAAAGAATGTGTCTGCAAGATCAACCAGGACTGTGAACTCCCTCGCTGGCACATGCATGACTTTTTCCATTCTTTCCTCATTGTCTTTCGAGTGTTGTGCGGGGAATGGATCGAGACCATGTGGGACTGCATGGAGGTGGCTGGCCAGGCCATGTGCCTCATTGTCTTCATGATGGTCATGGTTATTGGCAACTTGGTGGTTAGTACTAACTTGTACATCTTTTTTTCTTTGCTCTGAGCATTTGACCCTTGACCCAGAAGCCCAGTCTACTTAGTCCTTCCATGTCTCTGTTGGTCTTTATTCTTTCTTGGCCCAAGAACCCTAAGGTACAAAGGAAAAGAGACTGCTGTTTTCAGAGGCCTAATGGGTCATGAGCCTCACAACCTGTCAACCTTTTCATAACTGTGGAAACAAAATTCAGCAGTTAAGGCACTTTTCCAAAGTCCCGCAGCTAATAAACGTCAGGGCTTGTATTAGATCCTTGACTTCAAAGTCTGTGGTCTTTCTACTATTAAAAAAACCTCAGAACTTCTCAGCCTGATCTTTTGGGCTGGATAATTGTTTGTTGTGGAACTGTCCTGTGTATTGTAAGGTGTTTGCAGTATCCCTGGCATCTGCTCTTTACTGGCCAGTAGTGACCCCCAGCCCAAGTTGTAAAAACCAAAGATGTCTCCAGACATTACCGACTGTCCTCAGGGGGCAAAATTGCCCTTCTTTGAGAACCATGGATCTAAGCCATCCTAGGATTTTATCTGATGTTTATAAATTTCAAATCACTTCCTTACTTCACTCTGTCCACCTGCTGTCACTTGCCTCTGGAAATAGAATGTTCACCAACAGAAATTAACACCTTGTTTCTCAAAGTGTCATCCAAGAACTAGCAGCAGTGAGAACGTTCAAGGGTGTACTAGAGAGTCAGAATCCTAGGCCACTCCCCACAATCAGTATCTGCAATTTTTTTTTTTTAGTATCTGCATTTTTAACATGATTCCCAGGTGATCCACATACACATTATAGTTTGAGAAGCACTCATCTTTCAAATCAGGCCAGAGCCTGCCTGCAAGTGTACAAGAAGGAGGGTTGGAAGAAGACACACTCAGATGACCCCTTATAAGCTCACCGAGAGTGGTTTTCTTCCTTTTTCTGCCATAGAGAAGCATATGCCAGTAGGGCATTCCTACTCATCAACCTCTGAACCAGCCTTGCCCACCCTAGTCTCTCATTGGACCTATAAAAACAGGCAATGTAATGTTTCTTAGTCACTCCCATTCTCCACTCCCAGCCATCTCCCCTCAGTCCTGGTCCCTCCAGTCTTCCCACTCCTTCAGTGGAGACAGCTGCTGCCTGCAGCTCCTATCCATTGTAGAGTCAACATCACCAGCCCTGACCTCCCATTGCTCTAGTCTCCTGTCCTCGGTAGTCTCAGGGACATCTTCCCATGACTGGCTACAGACACCTGAGCACATGACAAAATCCACTATTATTTCTGCCTGTGATGACACTGTTCCCAGTTCCCCCGTGGCTCAGTCCTTCTGCCCATGTCATCTCTAGGAATCTGATGTCTCTCATATCTTTCTTCTTAGCATTTCTATATATGCATCTTTCTTTGTAGTATTTCTGAGATCTGCCCCTTCCTTTCCATTTCTACAACCCATCTGGTATTTCTAAAAGTCCAAGGAAGACCATCTTCGTTACAGTCACCTTGAGTTTCACTCATTAAAAAAGGCCAAGTCCCAGGACCTACACCAGATCTACTGAATCAGAATCTTTCTGGTGAGACCAAGGAGATGCTCGTTTTTAACAAGCATCCCACTCCAGGAGATTCTTCTGCTTGCTAAGGTTTGAGGTTCCTATAGCCTGATCCAGACCCTTATCAACTCATGCAAGGAACAGCTTCCTAACTCCCAACCCCTCCTCCCAGCCTACCACATGTGTACCTAGTAGGAATGACTTTCTCAAATCTCTGTCATCATCTGTGACTCCTTTACTCAAGGACCAATAGTGGATCCAATTAAAATTCAAATATTTCAGCCTGGCCTTCAAAGCCCTCATCAGCTGACCCCCACTTAACTGACTGTATTCCTCTGTAATGCTGCAAATGGCCAAGGTAACCCAGATACGTAGAGTTCATATATTGTTTCTGTTTCCCCCACCTTGTACATATGATTATTTCCACCTAAAATGTAAGCCTTACTCTTCTTCAGAAGTATGACAAAGTAAGGGCCAAGTGTAAATCAAGAAGTGAACATCTCTCCCACTTTTCAAAAGTAAGTCTTAATAAAAATAAATTAATCTTAATGCCCAGTGTGGTTAAGAAAAGAAAAATAAATGAACTTGTTTCTAATGGCCTGACACTTAGATATAGAACCCCAAAGTCACCATCACCCTCTTGCTAGAGCTACTTAATTTTGATAAATGTTAGGAAAACAAAGAAAATCAATTCTTAAAATAGGATAACATGGAATATATTTCAGTTCCACCTTCGAGATTTGTTACATGAAAGTCTGGTTCTCCAAGCCTAGTTTTTTTCTAACCTGGGTCCTCCAGGACACCTGCTGCTGAAGAACACGTGGCGTCTAGGCATTCTTTGATCCTTCTCAATAATCCATGCCCACCTTTTTGTATTTTTTGTATTTTTGTATTTGTTTGTATTTTTGGAGAATTTTCTCCCAAAATGGGTACAACCTTTGCTTGTTCTGATTATAAGAAAAGCAATATGTTTTGAAGTACATATATATGTGAATAGCACTATAAAAGAACCAAAAAAAGGAGTACTAAACTCCTTGTATTACAACCAAAACCAAACAAAATGTCCACATAGTGACACGAGCACTTAAAACACTACGTGAGTCAAACAGAACACAGTAGAAACTCTGGAGTCTTTTACGTAAGCCTGTGAGCTTGCAGTTTACAGCCCTAGTTGAGTGGATAACTGTACCCAACACCATTCTCCATTCACTCGCCATTTTCCTAATGCTCCTGGTGCAGGTACTGAACCTGTTTCTGGCCTTGCTTCTGAGCTCCTTCAGTGCTGACAACCTGGCAGCCACAGACGATGATGGAGAAATGAACAACCTGCAAATCTCCGTGATCCGGATCAAGAAGGGCGTGGCGTGGATCAAACTGAAAGTGCACGCCTTCATGCAGGCCCATTTCAAGCAGCGCGAGGCCGACGAAGTGAAACCTCTGGACGAGCTGTACGAGAAGAAAGCCAACTGCATCGCCAACCACACCGGCGCCGACATCCACCGGAACGGTGACTTCCAGAAGAATGGCAATGGCACCACCAGCGGCATCGGCAGCAGCGTGGAGAAGTACATCATCGACGAGGACCACATGTCCTTCATCAACAATCCCAACCTGACTGTGCGAGTGCCCATCGCCGTCGGCGAGTCCGATTTTGAGAACCTAAACACCGAGGACGTCAGCAGCGAGTCGGATCCTGAAGGCAGCAAAGATGTAAGGTCCCAGCTGAGAAACCTGTCTTGATCCTGTGTAGGAACAAATGATCAGCCTTGGGACTGGTCCAGCCATGGGCCTGGCAGAGAGATTTTGGAATAGCCAACTCTCAACTTTGAACTTTTGGGCTTCCCTGACGACTCAGTAAAGAATCCGCCTGCAGTGCAGGAGAACTGGATTCAATCCCTGGGTTAGGAAGATCCCCTGGAGAAGGGAATGGCCACCCACTCCAGTATTCTGGCCTGGAGAATTCTGTGGACAGAGGAGCCTGGTAGGCTACAGTCCATGGGGACACAAAGAGTTGGACAAAACTGAGGGACTTTCACTTTACTTTCAACTTTGAGAACCAATTCTACCCACCCCAGACGAGCTAGATTCCTAAGATTGTCCCTCTTGCTTCTGAGTCATCTGGATCAGGGGCTGGAGGAAACCCTCGAGTACTTCCCTGCCATCAATCTGTCTGAGCTGTACCACTGAGACCAGCTATAGGCACCTTCTACTTAGGATGGACCCCCGTCATCCGCGAGCAGGCTATGATGTTGTACGCCCTCCTGACAGGTTCTGCAGGCCCTGTGATAATTGTCAGCCCATGGTGAATTGCATGATGATGAGTTTCTAGCCTGAATTGTAGCTGCTGTGTCATCAGTACCAAAGGCAGTGTAGTCAGCATAGAGCAGACGCGCTGCTATAGCAATGCTTCTCTCCTTTCTCCTTATGTATCTAGAAACTGGACGACACCAGCTCCTCTGAAGGAAGCACCATTGACATCAAACCAGAAGTAGAAGAAGTCCCTGTGGAGCAGCCTGAGGAGTACTTGGATCCAGATGCCTGCTTCACGGAAGGTGAAAGGGGGCCAGGAGAGCGGATGGCATGTAGCACTTGCATGGCTTGCAGACAACGTTTATGCTAGGGTCCGTGGTTGGCCGGGGAGAAGGGGGCTCTGTGGGTATCTGCAGGAACTTTGTTCCCTGCCTCATCAGTTTCAGGGAGGCTGATACCATTTTCCCCATTGGATGCTCAGCTGTAACAAGTTTTTATTCTCAAACTTTTCTTTGTCCATTTTTCTCAACATCAGCCCCAAGACTTCCACCGTGTCTGCCTCCTGACTACCCTCTTCTCCTCCCGCTCACTGCTTCTTTATAGGATATCTTCCCATCACCAGAGGGCCTTGCCCTGGCTGCCTGGCAGCATAGCTTCAGCCCCACCACCCCTCCACTTCTGAGTCAAAGATTCTGAGTCAGCCGCTGAACTCCTGTTGTGCTGTGTGGTGGGGCAGCACCTGGGGGGCCTGGGCGCTCTGGGCGGGGCACGTCCCACAGTCTGATCTGCCTCTCCCGCCGGTGCCAGGTTGTGTCCAGAGATTTAAGTGCTGCCAGGTCAACATTGAGGAGGGACTGGGCAAGTCTTGGTGGATCCTGCGGAAAACCTGCTTCCTCATCGTGGAGCACAACTGGTTCGAGACCTTCATCATCTTCATGATTCTACTCAGCAGTGGTGCCCTGGTGAGGTCTGGGGAGAATCTGCTGGGGGATTGACTGGGCAGGGGTATAGAGACCAGCAGGAAAGACTGGGTGGCCTGAGCCCAGTTTCTCAAACAACACAGTCTGGCTGTAGACCAAGAGTAACGATCTACTCCGGTGCTTCGGGCTGGTGTTTTGAGTCCTGGGGATTAGAATTCACACTTGTCTGTATCTTCATCCTAGACCTCAGCATGATCCCTCTTGAGCCCAAGGCCCCCTTTTCATCAGGATAAGAATACGAATGACCAAGTATCTTCACTGCTTAGCTTGCCTCATTCAAAGCAACTTCCCTTACTTCCCTAAACCCCTGATTCACAAAGGACCACATGTTATATGATTCAGTTTATACAAAATGTCCAGAAGGAGCTGGTCTCTGGAGACAGAAAGCAGATTGGTGGTTGCCAGGACTAGGAGGAGATCGGGAGACTAGACGGTGACAGCTGGAGGGTGTGGGGTTTCTTTGGAGGGTAATGAAAATATTCTAAATTCGACTGAGGTGATGAATATATGACTCTGAATGCATTAAGAGCTATTGCGCTGTAAACTTTAAGTAGCTGAATTATGAGGTATGAAAATTACATCTCAAGAAAAGTTTTTTACAAAGAAAAGCCATGTGTAGCAAGGGACAGAGTGAAGGGAGACGGGGAGCTGATGACCCGCCAGCACAGGTGGGAAGGCTGCCGGGGGTTGCGGGGGTGGGGGTGGTACTTCCGTGTTGCTCATTTCCCGGTAGGCGCTATAGGCAGCTGCTGCCTCTCTTCCAGGCCTTCGAGGACATCTACATCGAGCAGAGGAAGACCATCCGTACCATCCTGGAGTATGCTGATAAAGTCTTCACCTACATCTTCATCCTGGAGATGTTGCTCAAGTGGACAGCCTACGGCTTCGTCAAGTTCTTCACCAATGCCTGGTGCTGGCTGGACTTCCTCATCGTGGCTGTACGTGTCCTGCTTTCTCCTTCTCTCCGCTGCCAGCAGGAAAACAAAGACAGGGACTGTCCTTCCTCTACTGGCTAGTGTTGCCTGGGGCCCAGTGGTTAGGCCGATAGGAGGTTTGGGTAAAGTTCCCTTCGGAGCACTCAGGTGGTGACTTGGGAAGCGACGCTGAAGTCCCCGCATTTGCTCCAGGGCCTAAGTCACCAGTTCATTAGTGGTTTCACCTAGAAGTTTCTGAGATTAGGAATGGGAAGAGGAATCACTGGTGTCCAAGCTTTGTTATTAGACTGGGAACAGGAAGGTTCTGGCCCCAGACCAGCAGTGTTGTCCTGCTGCTGCCAGGAGAGGGCTGAGAGGACGGGGTGGGCTGGGTGGGATCTAAGTAGACTCTCCTGCTGACCATGCCCAGGTACACTCCCATCCATCTCAAGTCTTCATACCAGACTCATCCGAACAAATCTGCCAAAGAGAGGAAAGAACCCAAAAGAAACCCTCCCCCGACTCCCACTCCTTCCCACACATGGCTGTTTCCACAGTGGTGATCAAACTTAAAAAATCCTTTTTTTCTCCAGGTTTCAAGACCATCTCCATGGCTCAGTGGTCTTTACCTGCTGTGTTATTTTTCAGGCTGAAGCCACGTCACCTATAACTATTTCTCACTCCACCAGGAACTGTTCCTTATTGGGCTTTCTAACTATGATGAGTGCTTCTTATTCTGTCTGATCACTGAAGCTTTTTTCTTCTAGTCAAATCAGCATTTGAATGAGAATGAATGGGAATTTCAGGAGCAGGGACAAAGGTGGCTTCACTTCCTTCTGAGGGTGGAGAAGGGGAGTGTTTGGCGGCTGGGTTGGTCCTTTTAAAATAGGTTTCATTGGTGAACTGCCTACGGAGCCCCTCTGGGCTGGCACGAAGCAGCACAGAAGTCAGAGGCACCAGGCACTCCGCACCAGGGTGATCTCTGCTGGGTTAATGCACTCCTTTCCCAACACAGCATCCTCTACTCCTTCCGAGAGCTGTCACTGTGCTCCAGTGGGGTGAGGAGGTCACTGCCCTTAGAGTGAAGAGGGAGGTCTTGCCCCAGGGTGGCGGGCATGAGCGCCTCTAGCCAGAGGTGGCAGCTTGTGACGGAAGGGCCTCTGCCTCCTCCCACAGATGGGAAGCATGAGTTCTAGGAGGTGAGGAATGGGTTTGGGATTAAACCCAGAGACCTGAGGTGACACAGGCCAGTTTTCTTCCTACAGGACAGTGGAAGTTCCCTGGGGCCTTATTTCACTGTGACTCCTCAGGACCGCTTAGAGTCAGGTGGACCCTCGCGGGAGACCTAGGGGCCCCTTGTCTTCTAGATGTTCCAGAAACTCAAGATGGTTACGTCCACTCCCACACTTCCAGCAGCCCTAGGGAAGCTGTGATTCAGCACAGACCTTCCCCACCTTGACCTGCCTCCTGTTCACCCTAACCTGTGCCACTCCCCTCCTCTTCCCTCTGGGTGGGCAATCAAGTACCCCACATTCCGCTGCTATTATAGAAGAAGTAACCGTTCTGCAGGTCTCTATGTATTTAGCAAATACTTTCAGCACTCTTTATACTAAGTGACAGGGAAGCGAAAGACATGAGAAAGACATGGAGCCCGCTGACAATAATCCTTAAATCCCCCTAACTTTGGGGAGTTGCTGGATTCTTCCATTGCCATGAGACCTGACTCTGGCTCCTGAAACACTTCTGGACGAGTAACTAATAAACAGAAATCAACAAAATACCATTCTCCGTGTAGAATTGTCCCAGGAGCCATAGGGAGTCACAGGGGACAGGGAGGGATGGCCCTGGCCCTTGGGAAGCTCACCTTAGCTGTCCAGGCCACTCTTGTCTCATTCCAGGCTTGTGGAAATCCAGCATTCTGGGAACAGGTCTCGCTCAGTTTTCTCTCAGACAGAGCAGTGCCTTTATTCTTCATGGATCAAATGTTTATTCAACACCCACAGCACAAAACCTCCTGCCAGGTGTGGGGAAGCAGAGTATGCCAGAGTCGGGGCAGGGGTGGTAGCTCCAGTCTGTGCCCTGGCTGCACTGTGCGAGTTATGGATGGAGAATAAGGCTTAGACTGACACCTGGACAGCTGGAACCATCAGAGGCTTTGCTGTCCTTTTACATAAAAAGTCTGGGCCCTTTGGCGTTTAGAACATCCAGCAGGTGTGAATTTTCGGCCCTCATTTAGCAGCCTCCCTGAGAGACTCTCTTCCCTCCCGTCTCATCCACCAGTGACTCGACGCCGGAACCTGTTATCCATCACCTTGTTTGTTCCTCTAATGGATTTTCAGTCTTCCTCATTGCCTCTTGGAGCCTCTAAGAGTACTTTTTAGAATCATGGAGATGATCTAGACAACTTCCAAGATTAACTTTCTTTGTTTATAAGCCACATGAGTTCCCGGAGACAACATTTTCTTCTGCCCAGGTCCTTGGCTGCCCTGGAGATTGTGTCCTGGAAGAGAATTTCATCATCTTTTCCCAGGGAAATTTATCCCCAGCAGATCCAGAGATTAGCCAGCATATCTGTTCCAGGGATGGGAACTTGCAGAGACGATTCACCTCATCCTGAATTCACTACTGAAAACACTCTGCATTTGGAAATGTTCATGTCATTTTAAAAAAGTCACGCAGTGTCTCCCTTTTCTTCTATGCCTGCAGCCACAGATAGCCTGGATTTTTACTTGCCCTCAGTTCCTTTTCTTTTTCAGGTTTTATTCTTTCCTTAATTCTTTTAAGCAATGTTCTGATTATGTCCAGTGAGTGTTTAACATGGAGACTCAGCAGATTATAAAATTACCACTAACGACTCAGATAGGACGCTTGCCGATGCTGTTTTGGGAGGAGATCTTGGTTAGATTGGTCAGTTGAATAGCAGACCATCTCAGCAGCATTTACAGCCAGCCTCTGAATTGGCATCTATACCTCCTCCACCCTTTTCCCCACTTTGGGCCTATTTATCATCAGAAAAAAGCCTTATATGAAGCTTAGTTTTCTGTAATCTTTACCTGGCATAGTTATGCAGAATTGATTTGGGTATTTTGACCTCGAGTATTTGGTTAAAGTAGCTTACCTTCAGATGTACCCATTCAGGTCTCACTTAAGAATATGAGACAGTGTTAGATGCTTCAGGGTTGAGAGTTGGACGCGCCTGGCAGTCGTAGACAAAAGACAACTCCATGTGGATTCTTACTGTCAATGATGGATGGAGGGAAAATGATTGGCTGGTACTGCTGTGTTCTAGATAAAGCTTTTGAGGCTGTTGTTTTGCACAGAAATTACACTCTGAGCCATCTACCCTTCAAAGAACCTGAGTAGCCGAATAGGGCAGCAGTTCATTCCAGACTTGCTTTGGCTACTGCCTGGGCCTCCAGGGAAGAGGTCTCCATTCATGGATTATTAGGACAGGCATAGCCAAAGGTTCACACTGCTTTAAACTCTGAAACCTCTGAGCCTACTCATCCCTGACCCTCACTAGGCCATTGACATGCTACTTCTACCCCTGCCAGCCTGCTGCTTAATTATAAATATCTTTGTTTTTAAAAAGAAAAAACTTTTTGTACAGTTCAGAGATACAGAATCTTGAGAAGTAATTCCCTCAGCTAGAGTTTAAAAGCATCAAATGTAACCAAGAACCAAATTGTGGATTGTTTCTCTTTTTTTGCCTCTAAATTTGCTTTAAAATACCATCAGTTTAGGCTAAGCCAACCTATAATCATTACTTCCCAGTACAGGGAATTTAAGAATTGTTGATGAGAGCATCTTAACCTATCCCAGACTTGTGGTGCAGTATAAGGGAAATACTTCTCTAAGAAACCCAGAGCCCAAACAGTCTAACTAAAGATATTTCCAGTCGTCTTCCCCCTGAAGAGCTCTGTGTCTCTCAGGTTAGGCCCAGGCAGCCCTCCGTGTAGTTAAGGGATCTGTGGGATAGCCACTCTGCGAGCTCTGGTAGAATAAGGTGGGTTTGCCTCTGTAAAAGCAGGAAAGCATTTGACTGTGACTCCAGGCCTAGACACCAGACTACTTCTCCCCAGTGTGGCAATATACGCAGCTCCAAATTGTGCAGATACCATAATCCTTTCTTGGGGTTTTTGTCACCCAGCCAGTGGGGGTGTTGGCCTGTCTGTGGAAGAAAGAGTTCTGCCTGGGAATCAGGAGTTTGGGCCTTTAATCCTGGCTGCAGAACTGCCAGTGTTGATACTGGGCAAATTCTTGTGTGTGGGTCTCAGTTTCCTTATCTGTAAATAAAAAATTCATCCAAGAAGGCTTCCAGCCGTTATCCTGATGATAAGAATAAGAGAAGATTTTCCTAGAAAGGTTAGACCTGAGGCCAGTTCTTTTGGGGCTTTGTGGAGAGAAAGTATGGGAATTATAAGGGAAAATATGGATTCAGTTGTCCAGACCTACCCAAGTTCTCATGACCATGAAAGAGCTGTGATTCTAGTTAAAAAGATGGAAGGATTGTTGCAGTTAAAAGTGAGAGAGTCACTTGAGTTCCCATGGAGCCAAAGTTCTGTCAAGAAGTTTCTTCATTTGGTCCTTTTCTTGTTGGGAACTGCAAAGCCTACTATGGTACTCATTGAATCTGTTTCCTTGTTGATGTAGTAACTGATCCAATTCTCAAACAAATGGTTTCTTGTCAACCAGGAGTCAGAGAGCTTGTCCTTGTTGGAAGTCCGTGGTGAATGAGCTGAGGCGGGGGCAGCCTGTGTGGAGTGTGTGTATTTATCTGTATTCTTTTCCATAGGTACCATTAAATTTGTCTGGCTTAATTTAATGGGAACTTCTGGGACCTGCAGAGACTGTAAAGGGCGAGGGTAAGGTTTTTGTCATCTGTTCAGGCTCCTCTCCTTCCAATGGAACTTCCTCATTCCCCCTATCCCGTCAGCCTCTTCCCTTTGCCAGTTTGTATGTTTGTTCTTCTGCCCTCTCTCGACGTTCTCTTCCCTTTGTTTTTTTTTCTTCTGCCTCAACCACCTTTCCTTCCAGGTCGTTTGAGTCCAAGTTGAAGTAGGCAGCTGGTGTAACGCACTTCCTCTTCCGGGGGGGCGGGGCCCAGTCTGTGTAATCAGGGCTAGGGGTTTTATTCTAACACTCTGGATCCTCTGTTTCTTTTTTGTTGTTGTTGCTGTTTTATCTTTTGTTTCCTTTGTTTTGTTTTTGTTTTTCTCTTCTGTTTCCGTGTAGGTCTCTTTAGTCAGCCTTATAGCTAATGCCCTGGGCTACTCGGAACTAGGTGCCATAAAGTCCCTTAGGACCCTAAGAGCTTTGAGACCCTTAAGAGCCTTATCACGATTTGAAGGGATGAGGGTAAGATACTAAGAGCAGCTGATCCTTCTGCATGCCAGTGGAAACTGTTGAAGCATGCTAGAACTGATCACATGGTGGGAAGATCATTCAAACACGAATTCTGTGATGCAGCTGCTGTCTTGATCCTCCACTCTCTCTCCCCCGCACCTGCCCTGTGCGAAGGGGACTCACATTAAGCTGCCTCATCATATTAATACTGGCCCCACCCCCAACAACATGCCATCGCAGACCATGTTAACATTGGCTATTCTCATTTGGCCTGGCTTACCTGTAGCACTTGGGGCGGCTTTCTGGGCTGTTGATTTAATAGGGAGAATCACCAGGTGCAAAGAAGGGGAATTGTCACCCACAGACTCACTGAAAAGCAGAGGCCACAGACAGGGAGAGTGCTGGATAGGGGTGTGGGCCAGGTGGGGACCGTGGCCTTGGAGTCGCTGAGAAAGCAGCTGAGAAGGGGCTGGAAGCTGGGACGGTAGGCCTGGAAATGGGGACGGAACAGAATTTGGCATGACCCTGGGAAAAGAAATGCTTTTCTTTCTATTCTGATTCCTCTTATTGCACCTTGTTGTTCTCAGCCCAGTCCCATAAGGACTGGCAGCCTCTGTCTGATAGCAAAGCTTTCCTCCTCATCCCCTACCCCTCTGCCCATGCTCTCTGGTCCCCTGTTGTAACACTGCTAAAATAACAACCAGGTACAATGATAGATGACTATCAGCTAATTCATCTGAAATTTCTCAACCCCTGCTGTTACCTGCTTGGGCAATACTCCACCCAAATCCAAACAGTGCAAGGTGCTGTCACCCTGCCAACTGAGAAATAAGCCTTCCTCTTTTGGTGCCTTTTTGCTGTCTCTCTTGGTTTAAAAAATTTTTGTGTGTGGGCACATGTATGTGCATGAGCACACACATAGTCAGTTTCCTAAAATCAAATGGACAACTGGCTGTTGATGGTAATAGTTGTCCGGTGGTAATCAGAGAGGTCTGTTATACTTAACGAGACCAAGAAAACTCACTTTAATTCAGATGTTGAATACATGCAGGAGAGCAAACCAGAGGATATTTTTTAAATATGCAGAGATCAAACATTAAACTGTTGGAATGACCCACACAGAGCAAGACTGCTCAGGGAAACTAGGTACCAGAGCAGTACTGCGTCACTCCGTTCTCATCTGTGGGTTCCTGGCCACTGTTCCATGAAGCCACCCGCATCTGCCCAGGAGGATGAACATCTCCCTTGGCCTTGGGGATTTTATGATTTTAGTTTACGCAGACAAATGCTTTCTGTAAGACGTTTGCATTTCTGCTGTAGCACAGTCACAGTTTGGTTTACTCAATAGAACCTTTCTGCAGCCCACCTGAAACCATCTGCAGGAAGGTCCGTTCCACAGCAGCATACATTTATTTGAATTAAGGAAAAAAAGTTGGGATTCTAAGTCTTTCTCCCACAGATAAAAGATTTTAGAATGTGTGCAATTAGGTCATTGTTATGCTTAGGCTAAATGTAAGTAGGGAGAAAGTCTATTGAAGAGGGCTTAGCATTTTAGGGGGCTCTGGTGTCATTGAAGATAGGGTTAAAATGCTCTTCCCTCCTCCCCAACCTTCCTACTATTTTCAGAAGAGGTTAGTTAAATATTTTAAATAAGTTGTACTAGTTTTGTTAGGAGAAGGCAATGGCACCCCACTCCAGTACTTTTGCCTGGAAAATCCCGTGGATGGAAGAGCCTGGAAGGCTGCAGTCCATGGGGTCGCTGAGGGTCAGACACGACTGAGCAACTTCACTTTCACTTTTCACTTTCATGCATTGGAGAAGGAAATGGCAACCCACTCCAGTGTTCTTGCCTGGAGAATCCCAGGGACAGGGGAGCCTGGTGGGCTGCCGTCTATGGGGTCACACAGAGTCGGACACGACTGAAGTGACTTAGCAATAGCAATAGTTTTGTTATAGAGCTGATCATCCATTTTGTTGACTGAAGGCAATAATTGCAACATTGTGCCTCAACTCAGTAGCCTGTGATCCTCCACCATGCCCCAGGATGGGTCCCAGATCTCCTAAAGTGAAACCAGTGATACCCAAAGAAAGCCTGAAAAAGAGATGCCCAGTTGACACTTGCTACAATCTTTCTCCGTCTGGGAGCCCATTACTGCCAGTCCCACCCAGTGGCAGAGGTAGCCCTCATTGACCAGCTGTGGCCAGTTGACTCACAAGGACCTTGTGTGAATAGTCTGAACACCAGGGCCCTTCTGGTGGCCACACCTCTTCCCTTTAGCTCCTCCCCCTTTCCTCTCCTTTCCTGGACTCCCAGTTTCATTCCTTCAAAACTTGTCAACTTTCAAGTTGTTTAGGAACGCAGGGATCTGGAATGGGTGACCTTTGAATAGAAAGTTTTATTTGAAAAGCATTAACAAAGGTTTTTTTGAGATGAGATAATTAGGGCAGGCGCAAGTTTGAACCCAAAATCAGGCTTTGAAACAGTAGACATTCAGTAAGGAAAGTTCTGGTAACGGATGACCCCACCTTTGGTTGACTCCAGTCATCGACAGCATGGCCATTTCTGGTTGGGCCGGAGGTGAGGGCTTATGACCCGTTCCTGGGCAGCAGTCCCCCAGCCCTTTTGTGCAAGACCTGCAAGAAGGGACGAGTGAATTTGCCTGAGCTTATTGTAAGTCCCCCAGTAATAAGCAGGGTCAGGGATTGACGTTTCGTCTGAACGTTGCCCTTCCACAGGGATGTGTTTTCTACTTCTTGGTTTGGGTCCTTGGGTGTGCCACCACTTGAGAGACTACCCTTAGAAAATGTTAAACAAGAACTAAATACCATCAACGCAGATGGACTCAACTGTCACTGTGCTGCTCCAGTGAGAGGCTCAGACCTTCACTTGCGAGGGAACATAAGGCCCTAGCTTGTCCTGGGACCCTGACTTCAGACTCTTCCTCAAACCAAAGACCAGAACACTGAAATGCTCATGCTGTTGGCAAAGGAATACTTAATGTAGTTCTTTGCTTTTCTCTCCTCCATAGTAATCTTCATTTAAGGACTGTGCTGTGCTATTAGATTTTTGAGGGCACACAGTAGTAATGCTATGAAACATGCATGCATTTCTGTTGATTGTCAGTACCTAGTTGTCCATTAAAGCCATGTTCCCTCTGCCATGTGTTAAAAGCTATTTGACAGATTTTATGGTATTTAATGAGTATTTATAGTATTTAATGTTCCAGGCATTATAGAGAAGACAAAAAATGCTGAAAGAATTAGTACACGTGGGAATTTTTCATCAATGAGATTTGTATCAATTGCTAAATATAAACTTCTATTGAAAAAAGTAGCTTTATAGATTGCTAGATCCTAGCTTTAAGTAATATTTGTATACCTGATCTTTAAAAATAATTTCATCATAATTAAAAACAATATAGAGTAATTTGAGCTCTTAGAGGTCAGAAGAGGAGATCCAATTATGTAATTATCCTTGGAAACTTAAGTTGTCACTTTTATACATAGATACCTGTAGTATAAGAGTTAAAATAAGAAAGCATATTTTCTTGTTCTTTGGTTGCTGAGAATATTAAGCTAATGTTCACAAGGAAGAATTATTAGAAATGTCATCAACTCTCTACTGTTCTGTTCATGAAATGAAGCTAAGTTCTTCTTTGATTATAATGAAAGTACATTTCATTATAAGTGAAAGCACATTTACATCTTTAAGTACACATTGGACTTTATGGGATTTCTATGTCCTGTGTATCACAGAACACCCAGTAAATACTTCTGTGTATCGATTCCTATGTGCAGATCTGTGAGTATAACAGTGAAAGTAGCTGATTATTCTTCCCTGCTGTAAATATTACCCCATACTTGACTGTAAGACACAGACACCATGCAGGACAGGTTAGACTGGGTTAAGGTAGCCAGAAGAGTTCCTGGAGGAGGTATATTCTGACTTGATATAAAAAGCAAGATTTCTAGGTTTCAGATCTTTGGGGACCAACTTCCATATTGCAGACCTGTGATGGTCTAATAGAAGGTCATTATCTCTCATCCAAGCTCTGCTGCAAAATGCTGTCACACAGACTGGAGCTTTTGAAACTTTACATAACCTACTCTCTTACTTTTGAGAAATAATTTATTTCATTTGTAGGTCATCCTCCTTTTGCCTGTTCTTTTGCACATTTCATTGCCTCATAGTGCTCCCATCAAAGGGTGAACAGCTATAGAAAGAGGTTAAATTCAAGTCTGATCACCTGACAAATTTGGTAACATAAGCAAATATGAGTATCATTCTCAAAAATAACCTTGGGGAGTTTCCAGATTTCAGATATCCTGGCTCTCCTTGTTCAAAGTGATGAAGAATGCAAGTATAATTATTTTATTCTAAGGACAAAAATGTTAGATCTAAAAGAGATTTCTTGGTCTAAGAATTAAGAAATAACTGCCTCTCAGTCTAAAGGCCTTCTTAACATGAATTGGAGAAGCACAAAACTAATATTTTAATTTAAGGGAGAGTGACTCCTTAGCAGAGTATCATTGCCTTTCTGATAGAGGACAGAAGAGACAGCTCTTCTCAGCCACATGTGCCAATGAGTGGCATTACAATCTAAGGCGCAACAGAGATGAGGAAAATCGGATCCCGCTCAGGCTCAAACTAGAGCCCAGAGCTGCCCCCTGGTGTTCCTTGTACAGCACAGCCCTTTAAGCCCTTTTGGTCCTGTGCTGGTTGGCAGCGGACCCTATCTTCTTCCCTACACCGAAAAACGGGTGCAGGAGTGTGGTGATACTTGTCACCTTCTTCTAACAAAACATGAGAAGAGTTTGTTTATATACAGGATCTCTATTTTAACTCCGCTTATCCTCCAAGGATGCTAGAAAAGAAAAACAGGCTTCCCATTTCAGGGTCACCTTTCTGGGCCTTAGCAGTCCTGCTTAAGACAACAGCAAGTAAGAATCAGGGCAGGAATGATCGCCAGCATTGTTTTCTGTCCCGCTACCTGAAAGGCTATTTTTGTAAGCACTTTGAACTCCTCTAGTGAAAACTGCTGCAGCAGTGGAAGTACTGTCTAGCTCTTCTCATCTAAGTTATGACGCAAAGTTAAAAACAACCCAGAAACTTAGATTCCTAATGGGACTTCTTTTCCTTTTTTTTTCATTCCTGAGTCTACTGTAGTCAGTGATTTTTAACAATAAGCCAGTTTGGGGGGTTTCAAGAGCGATGATCTAACCCAAAACTCTCCAAAAAACCCTTTTTCCAGTGGTACATTGTGAAGAGTCAAGTCAAACCCGGGATTGACCAGAGAGATATCAGCATTAGCCAAGCAGGGGCCGACTCAGACTGAGAAGCCTGCAAAGTCAGAAAGATAAAAAGACTGAAGAAGAATAATGAACCTTGCGTGAAAAACACAACTGTTCAGATTTTGTTTTATACTGTTTGGTAGAGGGAATATAGCTTTTTTTTTTTTTTTCTTGAGCCTGCAAAATGATGCATGCTCAGCTCTTGCCTGAAGTAAGATAACTGGCCTTGCATAGTCATAAAAGAGACTTTATGTACTGTCAAGTGATTCACTGCTAACCCTTCAGGGTAGTTCTCTGTGGTTTTGAGCAATCTCACCTTGATTTGCAGAGGGGGAATGTCTGTGGAAAGGCAGCTGGCGAGCTTGAAATCACTCAGATTGTCCTGTGAGGGCCATATTTCATGAGTTGGTAAGAAGGAAGACTAGACAATGAAATGATTTTTTCAGTCCCAGATTGGTGCCTAGGAGAAAGACCTAGGTCAACTTGGGCAGGGGAATTTGTGTTCCCTAAAGAAGTAATTTTTAGAATTCCCCAAAGTATATTTCAGAGAAATACAAAATTTTGGTCCTGTTTATGGATCTGTCTGATTACCCTAATTCCAAAGGGAACATAATGTTTCCATAGTCATAACAAGCCATACAGTGTCATTCCCCCCCTGGAAATCAAAAGAGTGCGCGTGCCTGTACTTCTTGCCAACACTCAGCGACCTCCCCCTTCCAACGCAGGTGGTGGTGAATGCCTTGGTGGGCGCCATCCCCTCCATCATGAATGTGCTGCTGGTGTGTCTCATCTTCTGGCTGATTTTCAGCATCATGGGAGTTAACCTGTTTGCGGGAAAGTACCACTATTGCTTTAATGAGTCTTCTGAGATCCGATTTGAAATTGAAGATGTCAACAATAAAACAGAGTGCGAAAAGCTCATGGAGGGGAACAACACAGAAATCAGATGGAAGAACGTGAAGATCAACTTTGACAATGTTGGGGCAGGATATCTGGCGCTTCTTCAAGTGGTAAGATTGTTTTCAGTCCTGTGAGAATTGGACAGCTAGCAGAAATCTCCTTTCGTTCTTTTTCAACCCTATGTCCAGAATCAGGGTTGCTCTTAAGTAAGGGGTCACTGTCATTTCCCAAAGCAGATCCAGGGAGACACCTCTCCTGAGAGTACTGTGAGGTCTCTAAGACCTCAGTCAAGGGAATCTGTCATTGTGCTCAGAAGTTGAGTTCCGCTTAGCAAATAAGGATTTCTGCAACACAGTAAGGTTGCAGAGAGATCACCTTCTTTCTCCAGGACAGAAGTATGTAGTTAAAGAGAAAATAGGTAAGTCACAGACCAAAAAGAAAAAAAGGGCAATTTTGATGGAGCAGAACAATCCCACATTAACTGCTATGCCAGAGTTAACTGAAGAATATGACAATATGGTGGTGCTATGATGCTGCCACTATGTCATCTCAACTGCAGAGAAGGGTCTCCATGTATCACAGCAAGAAATGAAGCATTTCATCATGTCTAGTTTTCTCTCTCTGGCCAATTTTCTGGAGTGTTTGACAGGATAGTATGATGCAATGAAAACTCCTGGGCTTTGAAATCAGATGTAGGTTTGAGCCACACTCTGACATTTATTGGATATGTAACCTTGGACAAATTACTCAACCTCCCTGAGTCTTTTTCTTCATCTCTTAAATTTGAATAGTAATACCTTGCATGGTAGTTAAGAGGATTCATGGTGATTTATTAACATTCCCTAACAATGCCTGGCACACAGCAGGCATGTGCTTAATTAATAGTGTTTGCTCTTACGTTTCTTTGTTACTATTACAACTATTTTTACATCATATAGTTTCTGGGAGGATTAAATGTGATAGTGCAGGTGAAGCACTCAACTCAGCCTTGAGTGTAGTAAACTCTTAACTGTTAGCTAGAAGGAGGCGGAGTTAATGGGATGAGCAGGGGTTTATCCCATTCCACAGCTCTTTAGTTGTTCTGTCCCGGTTCAAAAAATTGGACCCACAGATTGAACCAGAATTGGAGCAGCTTCAAGAAACCAGTGCCCATTAGCTGGCCAAATGTTGTATTGAGTCCCCACCATATGCTAGGCACTGTGCTTGGGCATTACCAGGGCCATCAGATGAATAAAGAACTGCCCAGGCCCTGAGAAAACTTAGAATCTGGTTGAGTTACTTAAATGGTAAACATGGAGGCTGTTAAATTGGTTACCCATATTAGTTTCCAAAATCAGGTTAGGCACAATGGGAGAATTGAGTAGGGGCTGCCTAGGATAAAGCCGGTATTGCCACTACAGGAGGGTAAATGTGTGTTACTGAAGAGGGAAAAGTTCTAATTGAGGTTTTTTCTTAGTGAAACTATGAATTTTTCAAACCCCCATTACTTGTTTAACACGGTTTTTAAAAGTGACTCCTTCGTAAAAGAGGGGTCAGTTCTAAGTAACGTCAGTAGATCCCTGCCAGTCATAAATAGGAGTTTGCCCTTGCTTTGGGCCACCTTCTTAGACTCATTCTGAAGACCTTTTGTAAAAGTGCTGACTCAACTACCATTGTCAACATGTTCCTTTGCCAGACTTTGATGTTATACTCAGGGACTTAGACAAAGCTCCCATGGGATCTGTATTAACAAACAGAAAATTTCTGCGTCCACTTGAGGCTGCACCCAAACTCCCTAACTTGTGTTCTCACAGAACCTAAGCCTGCCTTTTCGACCCTACCTAGACTCCCACCCACCCACCCGCTAACAGGCACAGTCTAATGACTGACTCTGTTTGCCAGGCAACCTTCAAAGGCTGGATGGACATCATGTATGCAGCCGTAGATTCCCGAAAGGTAAGGATATACCTGGTGAGATCACAGCCTTCTTAAATGATTAGAAAGCTCATGGCATGGTGAAGCTCAGTCAAGAGAGAGAGAAAGGGTTAGAACAGTTACTGCTTGTCTTATTGATTATAGATCACTTTCCCCCTCTCAGTGAGTTATCAATCACTCTCTTCCAGTGGCTCCAGATGGTTAGGCTGTTGGCTTTCACCTGACCCTCATGGAGCTGTCTCCTCTTCAGTGCTGATTTGAACTAAGTGTGTCTCCGAGCAGACAGCCCTCCCTTCTCCTTCCCCTCCCAGTTTGCATATTTTCCACCTATGTCCTGGCAGGAATAACACCTTCTCAGGGCAGGACCTGCCAGTGTGGAAAAGCAGACAGAATCTAGGGCTGCCACCCAGCTTGCTCAGCGGCTCAAGTGGTTGACGTAGCTGATGGCCTTGGCGTGTCAAAATCTATCTGATCCCCCAAGCTAGGAGCTGACTCTCTTTTCTCTCCTGTCCTTTGACAGCCTGATGAGCAGCCTAAGTATGAGGACAACATCTACATGTACATCTACTTTGTCATCTTCATCATCTTCGGCTCCTTCTTCACCCTGAACCTGTTCATTGGTGTCATCATTGATAACTTCAATCAACAAAAGAAAAAGATAGGTCTCCTCCCCGCATTGCCAGTGGCCAGAGGTCAACCCAGACGAGAGGCACTTCTGTCCCTCTGTCTGGAGAAAAAGGCCTCTCTTTCTTTAGAATCCACATCACGACGTCACTGTGGCACAGCCTCACAGTACCGTAGGCCCAGCCAGCTCGTTGTCTTCTGCTGGATTTTGCAGTGTGAGGTTTTCCACACTTATTAGACCAAACCAGCAATTTACTGGTACCAAATTTACTAGCAGTTCTTGAGGCTCTTTACTGGGTTTGACCTCCCACCAGAGGGAGGTTGGGTCCCAGAGGGTCTAGCAACAGCTGAGAAGGAAAGCAGCAGATGAACAGCTTAAGTTAGAAGTAGAAACTGTCTCGTTTTGGCATTATCTTTGTTCCTCCCTGGACCACCAGCACTTTGGGATTTGAGAGATCAACCTTGGAAAGCTCCTTCCTCACTTGTCCCAGATGGTTACTTTTTCTAAAGCAAATTGAAAAGATTACTCTTGTCATTCATTTTCTAAATCAAGTCTGTCCCAACAGACTCCAAGGAACTTCTCAAATTGCTCCCACCAAGATTTCTAAATTTTTAATATTGTCGGAAATGGGCCACTAGCTAGAACTTGAAAATCCTTTCATTTTATTTATTTGTGTTTTTTCCTTTCATTTTAAAGTGTCTTTTTAAAGAATTGTATTAGGAAGCAAGCCCCCCAAAATTTATGAAGATGCGTTTAGAATCATAGCTCTCAAATTTACCCTTCCCTGAGGGTCTGTCAGTCTATTCTCTTCCTTCCTTCCTTCCCATCTCCTAGCAGGTCTCAGAAATCCCAACCTGAAAACAAAGACAGGTATATTTTTGAGTTAGAATAGTTGTCAGGTCTTCCTCACTCTGGGACAGCCGTTAGCTAAACTGACCTCTGGCTTAAGAGGGTGACCCCTGGTTTACAGTGAAGGGAGTAAGGCCTTCCGGGTTCCCAGGGCTGCACCTACAGCATGTAAGAGCCAGTTGTAATTGCGCATCCTCTTTTTCCCTCCTTTACTTTGGAGGTCAGGACATCTTCATGACCGAAGAACAGAAGAAGTACTACAATGCCATGAAAAAGCTGGGCTCAAAGAAACCACAGAAGCCCATCCCCCGCCCTCTGGTGAGTTCACTGTACCGGCCCAGGGCAGGTGAGACTCCATATGAAGAAAGACACGGCGGAGTTACTGCAGAGAAAGGAGGGGGCAAATGAGGGGCGGCCTGTGCCCTCCAGTCCGCCCCTCGCTGTCCATCCACAAGATCTAAGGAAGGGAATTTCCTGGCGGTCCAGTAGTTAGGACTCTGTGCTTTCACCGTCAAGGGCACGGGTTCAGTCCCTGGTCAGGGAACTAAGACCCTGTCATGCGGAGCGGCCAAAAACGAAAAGATCTGAGGAAGAAGGGAGGATGGGTTATGGTATGGAGTGACCTTTGCATTTGCACCCAGCCTTTTCTCGGAGCCTTCCTTGGGTGGCAACAGAGAATCGACATGTTGACCACATTGGCTCTTGCCCTGGTAGAGAGATGTTTGTTTTAAGAGACCACCTGAAAATTAACAGCAGAATGTGCAGTGAAAGCTGATCTCTTTCCTATAAGTACAAGATAGGATTTGGTCATTATTTTCTCCATGCTCTCCTTAACAAGTAAGTCTTTGCAGGGATGTGCCTGAAAGTGAAAATAATTTGTGAGAGCAGGAGAAGGTGAAACTAGGGAAGTCAGATGGCCTGATTGCCTCCCTTGAACGGAGCTTTTTGTAAAACAGACTTGGGGACAGGGATTCTGCATGGCCCTTGTGTTGGGGATTGTCCTCTTGCTTCAAAGTAGGAGATGCTATGTTCCTGAAGCCGTACACCCTGCTAGGTGGGATGTGACCCCCAAAAGCCAGGCTCAAAGTTCCATCTTCTGTAACTTTTATTTAAAGTAACTTTTTATTTAAAATAAAAATTTAAAAACCTACAGCAGAACTCTTAAAAGCATACCTGACAACCTAATTTGTAAAAATAAAAGTGGGGCTATTTTGTTTGAGTCAAGAAGGGGAGTCCCAGTTTTGGGCCAGTCTTCTGAGAAGAGCAAAAAACAAGAATGGGTGTCTGAGAGCCTTTTCCTGACTTAGCCCCACATACCCTGTTCCTGGCGACCTCCTCTCCCCAATTTCTGAGGGCGAGGAAAGCCCTTCCTCACTGCAGAACAGTTTGAAAACCACCAAGTTAAGTAATCCTAAGAAGAAGCATATGCTTAAGTGCCTAGGTACCCCAAAAAATCAGGGAGCTCTTAAGAAAGAGAACGTTTTCTATTATTTCTTTGATGTTAGTTTCCACAGTGTGATAGAAGTGTGGCCAAAGGGAATGGAAGAGGGCTGACATTTCTAAAGCTCTGTTCAGTACTTTGTACATGGGAGCCTGCGTGTGTTTTCTCCCCCACTAACAGAAATGCTCAGTGTGGTAGGAAGTGTTAATAGTTATTCCACAAATAGTTACACATCTCCTACTGTGTACCAAGCACTATGCAAAAAGTGATCAAATTTAGGCACCACCATCATGGAGCTTACAGTATAGTGGGGCTACAGATAATAAATAAGTAACCGACAGTAATTATAAAATGTGGAATGTTGTGAAAAAAAAAATGCACTGAAGGACCATGATAGAAAACAATGGAAGCCTGGCGTGGAGGATCTCTTCCAACAGAGTTGGGTCTATTTGAGCAGATGAAAAGGAGTCAGAATGCCAGGGAACGAGATCCTGGAAAAGCAAATGAGGCCTTAAAAGTGGGAAATATTAGTGTGGCCAGGTGGTGATGAACTAGAGGTGGGGGGTGTGAGGTGAGCAAGACCAGACTGTGGTAGGCACTTTTAAACCAGGTTAACCAGAGGAATTTTGTTGCAAGCCTGATGGGAAACCGGTGAGAGGTTTTAAGTAGGAGAGTGATGTGATCCATTTCTGTTTTTAAGTAATCGACACTTGCCACTGCGTGGAGACTGTGTTGGATAAGGGCAAGAGAATAAGCGGGAAGACCAATCAGGAGACCCTTCTAGAGGTCCAGAGGGAAGACTGTGGCTTAGGCTAGAGTAGGGCAACAGGAATGGAATGAAGTGGATGAATTCAAGGAAGAATCAACAGGGTCTGCAGTGTGTTGAATGAGGGATGAGGGAAAGGGAAGAGCAAGAATGACCCTTAGATTTCTGGCTTAGATACTGGATGAATAATCGCAGTGAGAAAGGAGCAGGTTGGGGGATGGTGGGAGAAAGGACTTGTTGAGCTCAAGATGCTTATGCAGTGCCAAGCAAACAGCCCAGGAGTTCGGAGGAAAGCTACAAGCTGGACGAGAAAACGCTTGGGAAACTAAGTGTAGAGGTAATGTGTGAGCAGTAGGAAAAGATGGCACGTGAGCTCTCCAGGGAAGGAAGAAGAGATGAAGGGAGAGCAGAAATGGCCAGCAAATGAGACCAAAAAGGGACAGCTGGAGACGCAGGAAGGCACACGGAAGCATGTGATGGCATAAAGAAAAGAGTGGTGATTTCAAAGAGCTCTTGATGAGGGGACGTTGACGGTAGTCTTTGTCCATTTCCTGCTGCCGGCCAGCACTGCAACTGAGAAAGCAGAGAGAACTTGGATTCACAGGGAGGCAGCTCCCACAGTCTGCTGGGGAAGGTTTTCAAGAAGCCTTTTCTGTCTTTCCTCCCTCCCCACCCAGAACAAAATCCAAGGGATCGTCTTTGATTTTGTCACTCAACAAGCCTTCGACATTGTTATCATGATGCTCATTTGCCTTAACATGGTGACGATGATGGTGGAGACAGATACTCAGAGCAAGCAGATGGAGAACATCCTCTACTGGATCAACCTGGTCTTCGTCATCTTCTTCACCTGTGAGTGTGTGCTCAAAATGTTTGCCTTGCGGCACTACTACTTCACCATTGGCTGGAACATCTTCGACTTCGTGGTGGTCATCCTCTCCATTGTGGGTGAGTGGGGCAGGAGGGGCAGGGGAGGGGACCCGGCGGACCCTGAGGATGGGATTCCTGGGAGTGCAGCGAATGACATGCGGCCGAGGGGCCCGCAGGGTTACCCCCATGGTGCCCTCAGTCATCTTGTGGGGCTGCCCACATCGCTGACATGGGTCAGCGAGTGTCTGTGAGTGTTCACGGTAGTCTTGGATTCCAAATTCTGTGGTTGAAGAGGGGGAAAAGATTAGATTTGGTTCTTGCTTTCAAAGAGTTTACATTCTAACAGGGAAAAAAAAAAATTGTATTTTAAAATCTATCAGTAGCAGTGTAACGTGAAAAAAGCCCTGGTAAGAGATTGTTACATTGGATGTTAATGAGAATTCTGGTGATGGTGGCTGTGTCAACACTTCGGCTGTGGCCAACACTCATTTACTACAATTTTATGGTGCTGAGTAGTTTGAGAGTTTCTTCACTTGTGTTATCTCATTATGACAGCCCAGGAATCAAGGTATTTTATTATCTTCGCTGTGAAGATGTCCAGAGTCACTCAACTCAGAGGTGGCAGAGACAGAATTCAAGTTGGTTTTTAGCAGTGACTTTGTGGCATTTGTTTTAACCAACAAAGGGCCTGGAAGGGCTGGTGTCCTGGCAGGCAGTGGAAATGCTGTCCTATTGACCACCCTCCTCAAAATTTCCCTGCCTTCCTCACAGGCTTCTCGAATGATGCCACACTGCCTTGGTCCCAGGTGGGTGTGACTCGAGCCAGAGTGCCCGAGACAGGGAACCGGTCCCAGAGCTGAGGTGGTGACTGTGGCCACCAGAAGGCAACTGTCCTCCCACTGTCTAGTCCTGTCCTCCAGAGCACCATGTCCAAAAATGTGTTGTGTAATCTCATGTATTTCTCCTCAAGCAAAGAATCCCATAATGAAACTACTTTGGGCAACACTGTACGTTGCATTTCCCTTCAGAGGGTCACAGGGCACATTAGCCCACAGGAGGCGCTTGGAAGTCTTGGGGTAAAGAATTCTATTTAAAACGCCATCCCACCTTTATCCAATCACAACACCCTGTTTTCAAGTAATAATAATGTTTCTCAGACTTCAACGGAATATATTCTGTGCCAGTCATCATTCTGAGCTCTTTACGTGTTTTAATTCATGCAGTCATCACAACAGCCCTGTAAATATCCTGAGGAGCCAAGGCACAGAGCAGTTACTGAGACACGCAGCTGATGAGCGAGCAAGCCCGGCCCTGGCCTCAGCTCCACACCCGAAACCTCCCACCAAACACACTTTGGATGATGCTGCCCTTGACCACTGTTCTTGAACTTTTTCTGCTCACCCATCACTGAGTGGGATGGAAAACCCACAGATCAAACCATGCCCCCTATTTTCAGATGGTACTTGAAAAGAAGTAGGAAGAAGTGTTTCTCTTGATGCTTGGGATTTTTTTTTTAGTATCATTACTTTGTTCAGAAACAAAAGTGTAGGAAAAAATCTTTTTAAATTAAGAGGCGTTGGGGTAAAATTTACCCTGGCACCTCCTAGAAAGTGAAAAATGAAAGTGTTAGTCACTCAATTGTGTCCGACTCTTTGCGACCCATTGTAGCCTACCAGGGTCCTCTGTCCATGGGATTCTCCAGGCAGGAATACTGGAGTGGGTAGCCATCCCGTTCTCCAGGGGATCTTCCCGACCCAGGGATTGAACCAGGTCTCCTGTGTTGCAGGCAGACTCTTTACCGTCTGATCCACCAGGGAAGCCCAGCACTGGGTCTTGTAGGCACCTCCTAGAGAACCTCTTAAAAGTTGACTCCACTGCCTCGATAGCTGCCTGCCTATCTCTCCCCACTTTTCTCTGGCACAATAAAACACTGGTCCTAGAAAACCTTACTCAGGCATTGTCTCCTCTCTGAAGCCTCCTCTCCATCATATATGGAATGCAGACATCACCTGCATTACACTGGTTATGACTTAATTGAGAGGTAAAAAGAGGAGAGCTGAGAAAGTCCTCTTGGGTCCCAGCTGAGGTAGATTTTCTTGAAAGTTCAAATGCCTCCTGAGATTCTAGCTCCAGACGAGACCCCAGCATGTTGTCTGCCTAGTGTGCACTTCCAGCACCTTGTCCCTTCTGAGAGTTAAGACTCTTTCCTAGCATAAAACCTTCAACTAACTCTTCTGCAGTTCCCTGCCCCCGTGTTTATGAGTCCCCAGGATTGGGGGATATTTCTTTCTTTAAATGAAGCTCACACTATCCCATGGGGGGCTCTAAAGCAGGAGAGGACACTGGAGGAAGAGCACGTGGTGTCACTGCCGCCCTTCTTTGTCACTTCCCAGCCGTTTCATTGCCTCTTCCTTCCGTGACCCTCCCATTTTCGCTCTGTAGTTTTAAAGGCAAGTGGTCTGGTGGAGGTGGGCCCCTGGAGGAATGTGAACAGAAACAGGCCCTTTGATATGTGTGTTTTGCCCCCTACTTTCATATCCTATTAATGCCTTGACATTTTTATCTGCTGATACTGGTTTCTGATTTATGACTTTAAACACAAAATCTAGAAGCTGTGCGTTAAAAACCACTCCTGAGAAGTCCCTTTAGTTTGCAGGCTAGTTTGGTGGGGTAGGGACATGGGGCCATGAGAAACCAAAAATGTCTTTCTAGAGCCAGGAAGAAAATGCCCTGAGAATTGGTGACCTTAGCAGACTAAGATTTTGCAACCACAGGGTGGAGCCAGGACTTCTCATTCACTGTTTGTGAATGTGGCAATTTGACAGCATTTTGGAGAAGAATCCATAACATCTCAGGAAGTTATGCACAGACAAATCTGAAAAAAAAACAAACCCAAATTTAATACCAAAGATCAATCTCAGAAACATAATATTAGGTTTCAAAAGCAAATTAGAGATCTAGAAGAAAAAAAAATTTAAGGGAAATTAGAGATCTAGAAAGATAGATACAGTATAATTCCTTAAACCTTGTAGGCTGCTACCTATATTTTTCATACATAGCAAAATTATGAAGACACTGAGATGATGCATGCCATCTACAGGATAGTGGGTGCTTTTGGAGGTGATGAGTGGAAGCAGATGTGGTCTCTGGGTGCTGTTGTTTTTTCTGCTTTTCTGTATGTTTGAAACATGTGATTTTCTTTTGAGAAAATTTTTTTTATTATGAGTTCAGATTGACTAGTAAGGCACTCACTCTATAAAGTCCTTTGAAATTAAGGGTTCCATAGTGCCAGATGACATAAGTAAAGAGAAAGGGCATTTCCAATCTCAGTAACCTATCTCCCGTTCCCCTTCTTAGGAATGTTCCTGGCTGATATCATTGAGAAATACTTTGTCTCCCCAACCCTCTTCCGAGTCATCCGATTGGCCCGTATTGGGCGCATCCTGCGTCTGATCAAAGGCGCAAAGGGAATTCGTACCCTGCTCTTTGCCTTAATGATGTCCTTGCCTGCTCTGTTCAACATCGGCCTTCTGCTCTTCCTGGTCATGTTCATCTTTTCCATCTTTGGGATGTCTAATTTTGCATACGTGAAGCACGAGGCTGGCATTGATGACATGTTCAACTTTGAGACCTTCGGCAACAGCATGATCTGCCTCTTTCAGATCACCACGTCGGCTGGTTGGGACGGCCTCCTGCTGCCCATCCTAAACCGCCCCCCTGACTGCAATTTGGATAAGGAACACCCAGGGAGTGGCTTTAAAGGAGACTGCGGGAACCCTTCAGTGGGCATCTTCTTCTTTGTGAGCTACATCATCATCTCCTTCCTGATTGTGGTGAACATGTACATTGCCATCATCTTGGAAAACTTCAGCGTAGCCACAGAGGAAAGCGCAGACCCTCTGAGCGAGGACGACTTTGAGACCTTCTATGAGATCTGGGAGAAGTTCGACCCTGATGCCACCCAGTTCATCGAGTACTGTAAGCTGGCAGACTTTGCAGATGCCCTGGAGCATCCCCTCCGCGTGCCCAAGCCCAACACCATTGAGCTCATCGCCATGGATCTGCCAATGGTCAGCGGGGATCGCATCCACTGCTTGGACATCCTTTTTGCCTTCACCAAGCGGGTCCTGGGAGATAGTGGGGAGTTGGACATCCTTCGGCAACAGATGGAGGAGAGGTTCGTGGCGTCCAATCCTTCCAAAGTGTCTTATGAGCCAATCACGACCACGCTGCGGCGCAAGCAGGAAGAGGTATCAGCAGTGGTCCTGCAGCGTGCCTACCGGGGACATTTAGCCAGGCGGGGCTTCATCTGCAAAAAGACAACTTCCAATAAGCTGGAGAATGGAGGCACACACCGGGAGAAAAAAGAGAGCACCCCATCCACAGCCTCCCTCCCCTCCTATGACAGTGTGACTAAACCCGAGAAGGAGAAACAGCAACGGGCGGAGGAAGGACGAAGGGAAAGAGCCAAAAGACAAAAAGAGGTCAGAGAATCCAAGTGTTAGAGGAAAGCAAAAATTCAACATTGTACAGACTTAAAACTTGCAAGTGAAAGATTGTTTACAAACTTCTGAATATTATCAATGCAGAACAGCTGTGGAGACACTTTATCCCGAAGATCTATACCAAACGTAGTCTGCTTACCACGTACCACGGTTGCATCTTGAGCAGTGACCTGCCAAGGGCAAAGGACCCTGCTCCCTGGACTCACAGATTTTCTAATGCTTGGGCAGGTGGTTACTGCATGTTCCACATCAGTCAATGCAACTTAGGACAAAACTAACAGGATACATAAAACAGAGGTCAGGCTGCCGGGACCAGTGTATTTCCGTTGCAGCCAGATGGATTTTTTTTGTTTGTTTTTTATTTTGTTGATTCTCAGAAGCAGAAAGCATCACTTTAAAAGTTTGTTTGTTCATGCAAACTCTATTTGCATTCTTACATTAGTTAAGCTAAGCAGCAAAAAGGAAAAACACACACACTCACATTTAGCCCATGTCATTTACTTGTCAGTTTCTTTGACATAATGCCGCATCTTCTCCACATGGGCTTCACGTGGTTTGGAGATGGGTGGGGGAAAACAATCAGGTTTCTTCAGGCTGAGGAGGACTTGCTCAGGCCGATTCCAAACATTGTGTTCGTTCAATGCGTAGAAATGATTTGCATGATGGCATGCCGTGATCAGGAGTCATGCATGAGAACCATACACCACAGGACACTACTAACCCTGTCCCCTGCACTGGGTCAGCCTTTGGACAGGACCCAGCCCTGCACCGTTCACTGTATTTGGAGAAAAAATGGTAAGCATTCCATGCCCGCTGCAATTCTTTCTGAATTCTTAGAAGTCTTTCATACACCTTCTGGGTAGGGAAACATAACCAACCAATTGACCACCACCACCACCAACAACAAAAAAAAACAAACCCAGTCCAACAAGCAGATGGATCCGTTGTGTGTATATGTTTAACAGACATCTCTAACATACAGCCATTGTTGCACATTTTGAAAGATGAACTCTTTAATGCTGCTCTGTGTCCCATACGTGGGGAAACTTTGATCTCGAATGGCTTGTATTAATGTCACTGTAAAACCAAATCTTAGGGCTAAAAACAAAAATCAAAAAAATTTTTTTCATTTATATCTTGCAATATTTATGATGATTGTTTAGCCTTCATACTGGAGAACTGACACTTTTTGGGGTAGAGATAAAAGTGCTATTCAGAGTAGCATGTTATCTCTAGAAGGTCATTTGGGGAACTTAAAACAACCTTTCGTTGGGGGTAAAGGGGTGCTCACTTCATCCGTATCATGTCCTCTGCATTGTGGCTTTCTCCGGGCTGGGGTCCACATGGAGGGGGTTTAGATATTCCGAACGGGCCTCTCTCTTCTATGGAGTGGTTGTCACAAGCTCAGTTGCTGCACAGTTCCTCTTGCCTGCATCACATTCTTGCACCATGCAGGGCTTCCTTTACCCACAGAGGTGAGTGAGGGCAGCAGCGCTGAGCTATGGCTGTGGTTTCTTTCATTTCTTATTAGAATCGATGATCACTGGTGGGACCTCAGGAGAGATGGAGCCGCCTCTGAACCCAGCCCACTTGATTTCTTTATTGCACTGGTTCTCATGAGAAAGCGATTTAATATGAATCCTTAAGAACTTCCAGCTTCCCCAGCACATTCCCTTTCAGCCAGTTTCGCCATCTGCTTAGCGACCTGCACATTGTCATTGGAGGGTGGCTTTGGCGGGGAGCGTCATAGCTTCTGTTCTATCTCCCACTTCCAGGAAGAGAGTTCTTAGTCCAGGGGTTTCTCATCCGATGACTAGATTTCAGAGCTAAGATGCTGCAGGTGAATGTGTCAGGAAGTCGATTCAAAGAATGAGGAGAGACTTCAGCATGCAAACCAAATCAAAATGAATTCTTCCTGAACCATACGGTAGAGGGGAAAAAACAACCCATAGTCAGACACACCAGTCGGCCTTGCAGTAGGAGCACTTTGGATGTAATTTCACAGTCCACCTGACTAGTTTTGCATAGAACAAACCACAGCCAGTCGGTAAGCAGAGCTTCCTATCTTGCTGGACCGTTAGAAACTCTGTCCAGTTCTCAGAAGCCTGCTTCTGCGACGTCATCCGTAGAACTTTTTGTACTACACCCGATTCCAGGTTGGGAAGGCATTCTCTTCAGTGACCCTGCTAACTGCTAGGATGAATGTATAGTAACATGTACAGGCTACATCGTAAACAGCACAAAACAGAAGCTGACGTGTGGTTATTCTTTTTAAGAGAATTATAAATACTGTAATATATCATTTTATTTTATTGGCATGCCTTTTTGTAAATACAAAGTATTAACTTATTAAATAGGAAATGGCTTCTGGCTTATGCCATTGTCATGTTTATTTTTATTTTTTATACTTTTCTTTCTTCTTAGAATTTAGATGCTGTCAGCCAATGTACATCCCCAAACCAGACAGACAGACAAAAAATTTTTTATTGCTAATGGTCTTTTCCAAAACAACAAAAAAATATATATATTTTTGTTCCAATGTGCAATAAATTCTAACCACTTCTATGCAAGATTTGGCTAAACTTCATAATTGTTCTTGTTCTTAGGTCTTGAGATGGGCCACAGAGCTATAAGATCCCGCTCCGTCCTCCAAGTGCTCGTGCTAGTGATGTCATTAAGCTACTAGAGCATATTAATGAGATTTTTTGAGCTCTGACCTTTTTTCCTCCCCCAGGCCCTGCTCTCCCCACCCAGCAGGCTGTCTCCTCAGTGACACACACAGGCCTTGGTATCTGACACCCATCAGCCAGCTTCATAGGGAAGAAGCCACCTCCACTCTATTTGAAGTTTCACTTTTTTTGTTGTTTGTTTCTAAAAACTTTTCCCACCTTCTTTCTCCCCACCTGATGGCCCTCCACCCACCCACTCGTTCACGCACTCTCGCACTCACCCGCCCTGCTCCACACTTCTTTGGTAGTAAGTGACACCATCACCAGCAGTTTACACCCGCAGTTAACAGGCATTGAACTGAAAGAGTCATGAAGGCGTTCTCGCACGTCTTCACCCAGTGGATAAGTGGCAACGCTTTGCCAAATATTAACAAAGCCAATCAAAAAGCAGCAGCAGCCACAGTATCACTGCACATATATATATATAGATATATAAATATGATATAAATATTTATTTTTTGTAGCCAGGTCCTTGGTGCAGTATTTATACTCCAGAATCCACCTTTAAAAAAAGGACAAAAAGCAAAAAGACATGTGTGATGCTGTTAATTTAAAACGCAGAGCCAAAGCCACCGAGCAGCAGCTGACATGGTTGCTGGTTTGTGTGTGAAAAACACTTTCCCCTCTTCTTTTCTTTAACCTCCTCGTTGCTTAGGATGAGGAGACTCCGTCATTTAAAGCCGAGGGCGAGAGCAGGAGACACTTCCCAAGTCAGCTGCCTTGGACCCACCCCTCTGAATGAGCCACTCTTGGCATCAGAAGTTGACTGAGGAGAGATTAACAGAAACTCCCGGTCAAAGCCCCTGGAACAGCGATGCCCAGAGTTCTCTCATTTTTTGCTGCAACCAACGTAAGCTTGTAAAAGACCAATAGTAAAGACTAGTGTATTAGTGGATGCATGGAGGCCAGCACTGCTCTAACCAAGACGTGATGAAAAGTACATCACTTCCATAAGCCAAAAGGAAACAATAAAAATGACCCTTTTTACTGTACAAGGGAAGCCTGTCTTGGTGTGCGTTTGCTGCTTGACTCTCCCAATATTTTTTATACCTGGGAAGTGGGACTTGAGCACATTTGGGGAAAGGAGGGGAACGAAAGGGAGAGAAATGGGGATTTCTTGCAAAGTTCTGGCTAAAAAGCCAAGATTGGAGAGAAAAGCAAAGTCCTGATCTCCCCAGGTCCCCACTCACCCACTGCGTGTGGCTTTCCTCCCCCTGCTGGGCCGCTGCTTCCAGGCCCATTGATACCTGTTCCTCACCCCCGGCAGAGCCCCCAGAGATGATGCCAGCCAACCCAGCTGGACTGGCCTTACTCCTGCCTTTTTCACCAGTATTTTAAGAAGACCATTCCAACGCCCCATAGCTCGGGCGAGCACAATGCCCAACAGCCTCCACTCTGCTAGCTACTGCTGGGCCCTGCCCTCCATCTCCCCCACCCACAAACCAGCAGACTCGGCTGGTCTCATTGGCACCACCCCGCCCCGCTTTGGGGACACCCCTCTCTAGGCCACGTCTCCCAGTCCAGGAACACTCAGGAGGATTTTGAAGTGCCCACTCTAGTCCGCTCCAGGAGCTCCGCTCTGGAGAGAGATGGCTGGTAGGTCAGTCCCCATCCTCCCCTCTTGGCCCCCAGCCTCCAGGCCTGCTGTGGAGGTTAGATGGCCACGGTTGTGACTTAGTGACTGAGTCCTGGGCATCTTCTGTAATGATGCCTCTTTCTTTTCTCAGATGTTGCCCAAAGTTTTGCAAAAGCTTCGTTCATTTTCAGGTACCCCCACCCCCTAAAGAATTGGCTGCAGCTAGCCAGCCAGGGGGGACATCAGGAGAGAAGAGGGAGTCTGGGTGGGGAGGGGCCCAAGTTTTGCCATCTGGGCTGTGGCTCAGCATTGTGCTTTCTTGGATTCCCCTTCCAAGAGCACCAAGATTTCCTGTCAAAACGCTCCTGAGGCACCCCCTGCCCCTGCCCCCCACTGCTGTTTGCTGTACATAGAGGCTAAGTGGGGTGGGGTGGGCGGGTGTGCACGTGTGGTGTGTGTGTGTGTGAAGAATGTATATAGGTAAAGGGGAGCGCGGTCCAGTGGTTCCAGAGAAGGGACAGAACTCCTGTGTTCCATCCCTAGCTCAACCACTGACTCGCTGTGTGGCCTTGGGCAAGTCACTTAACCTCTCTGTGCCTCAGTTTCCCCGTCTGTAAAATGGGGATAATAATACTGACCTACCTCACAGGGGTGTTGTGAGGCTTTAACTAAATGTTTTGTAAAGTGTTTTTTGAGATACAGAGGCAAAGGCACTAGGGAAGGGCAAAGTATTTATTTGGACTTCCGGAAGATGAAATGGTACCATAAATGCTGCTATTCTGAGAGCCATTTTAAACTGCACTGCTCCAACCACCCCCGCTTCTCATCACCAGGACAGCAGGTCGAGAAAATGTCTTTCCTTTCACTTGCTTCTGGGGTTTGTGATTGTTCTAGACACAATTCTTTTACCCTTGCTGTATCTCCTTCCCTCACCCACTCGACTTGTTCCCTGTTCCGTTTATGCGGAAATGGCAGAAGTGCTTGAGAAATGAGAATGTATAAGTGGATTGGAAGTTTATAGTCTGAAATTTCAATTTTACTTTGTACTGT